>NC_040079.1:60048932-61371432 GCF_003369695.1 Bos indicus x Bos taurus | reverse complement strand
AGATGTTACATAGTATTCTGTGTTCTGATTGCTTTTCAAGTAAAATAGTCCTCATAGGTTATTGCTCATAGAGTAGTTCAGTTCAGTTCAGTTGCTCAGTCGTGTCTGACTCTTTGTGACCGCATGGACTGCAGCTCGCCAGGCCTCCCTGTCCATCAGCAACTCCAGGAGTTGACTCAAACTCATGTCCATTGAGTCAGTGATGCCATCCAACCATCTCATCTTTTGTCGGCCCCTTCTCATCCTGTCTTCAACCTTTCCCACCATCAGAGTCTTTTCCAATGAGTTAGTTCTTTGCATTAGGTGGCCAAAGTATTGGAGTTTCAGCTTCAGCATCAGTCCTTCCAATGAATATTCAGGACTGATTTCCTTTAGAATGGACTGGTTGGATCTCCTTTCTGTCCAAGGGACTCTCAAGAGTCTTCAACACCACAGTTCAAAAGTATCAATTCTTCTACACTCAGCTTTCTTTATAGTCCAGTTCTCACATCCATACATGACTACCAGAAAAACCATAGCTATAACTAGATGGACCTTTGTTGGCAAAATAGTGTCTCTGCTTTTTAATATGCTGTCTAGGTTGGTCATAACTTTTCTTCCAAGAAGCAAGTGTCTTTTAATTTCATGGCTGCAATCACCATCTGCAGTGATTTTGGAGCCCCCCAAAATAAAGTCTGTTACTGTTTCCACTGTTTCCCCATCTATTTGCCATGAAGTGATAGGACCAGTTGCCATGATCTTAGTTTTCTGAATGTTGAGTTTTAAGCCAACTTTTTCACTCTCGTCTTTAATGGGGTATCATGAAGTGAGAAAAGGGAAATAAAGAAGCTAAGAGTTCCCATATATTGATATTTTATCCCTCCATATTGATGCAAAACTTTAAATAAAATTTGAATTTATTATAGTTCTCCTTTCAGAAGTCCATCTGCATTAACTCCCTTTTGCCTTTGACAGGACCATAGTGGGAAAGTTGGGAACCTCAAAACAGTTTATTGTCACTAGAATCAGTAGAAGAAGTCATATGTATTCTTATTTTACCTGGGAGAACACTGAGATTTTAAGTAATTTTAAAACTTATCCAACTGTAGGTCATTAATACAGCTAAAAGTTGAACCCAAATCTATCAGACTTTTAAGACCATGTTTTTGTTTTGCTCTGCCAGACCACATTTGCTACTGGGAAAGACAACAAGGCCTTGGGGCAGAGAAAATAAACTCAAGCCTCATTTTAATTTTCTTCTTATTTCAGACAGAAATTATATTTTTTCTGTTTTTGAGTTTGTGTGCACAGGTGTGTGTATGTGTGTGTGTGTGTGTGTGTGTAGCAATAGAAATGGAGAGAAATAATAAAATAAATAGAAAATCTCACATTTTTTAGTGAAATAAAGGTGTGTACTGGGGAAGATGTCAAGGGGAAGAATCAAAGTATTTTCTATATTGAGGGCTAATACAATTATAATTAGAGTGAAGACTTGAGGGAATACCTCAGTGCTTCATTTTTCATAAACAAATGGGGAACATTTGAAAATAAATTTTATTACAAACTAAAATCATTACTCTTTTTTTGTTGTTGTTGCCTTGAATGGTACTTTATAAATCAAAACCATGCAATTAATTCAGTAATCTTGTGATAATTTTTAAATGAATTGAAACTGTTCAGTGTTTTGTCAACTAGAGTCATTAAACTGACTTAATGACTTATTTTAAATTACAAAGTCAAAACATAGGTGAGGTTCAGAGTTCTAGAGATTCGAAGATATGAAAGTGAAAAGATTCATCTAATCTTATAACTTATGTATGAACCTTTTAGTTTCCTTGGTCAGAAATATGTTTTTGTTAGCACATAAATATTAAGGAAGATTGGGAAATCAATAATAATGATTTAAAAAAATCCATCAGCTGCAGAAATCTTGTTGGAGATTAAACACAAATACAGGCTGAAAGTTTTGAGCAAAATGATTCTGTCAGGACTTTGGCTTGAATATTATAAATATCTCAAAGTAGTTAGTTTAACTGAATAGTAAATTATCTGGCATCTTACTCTTGACTAAGTTGAATGATAGCTTTTAGCTTCCAATTAAAATTTATTTTTTATGATATAAGAAAATACTTGCTGAACTACCTATACATAATTCAAATAATTGGCAAAGTGAAAATGTGATTTGAGATGTCTACATGTTTCTCTAGCCATTCATAAATTCATAAAGTTCCTTAAGTAGTAGTGCCTTCTGAAAGCTTACTTGCTGAGTGATTATAGAAAGATGTGTCTATAGACATATTATAGAGCAGAACAACTCTCAGGGATTATTTATGAATAAATCATTATTGATTTACACATTTTATAGATAACACATACACACTTATATAATGTTTTAGAGCGATAGTTTCCAACTTTTTTGGTGCATATATTAGTCCAGTTGCCACCAACCTTAGAATTCTTTGCCTCGCTTAATTTTTCAATTTCCTAGTCTGCTGCTGCTGCTGCTGCTGCTGCTAAGTCGCTTCAGTTGTGTCTGACTCTGTGCAACCCCATAGACGGCAGTCCATCAGGCTCCCCCATCCCTGGGATTCTCCAGGCAAGAACACTGGAGTGGGTTGCCATTTCCTTCTCCAATGCATGAAAGTGAAAAGTGAAAGTGAAGTCGCTCAGTCATGTCTGACTCTTAGCGACCCCATGGACTGCAGCCTACCAGGCTCTGTCATCCTTGGGATTTTCCAGGCAAGGGTACTGCTGGGTCTCCACAAAACTTTAATCACTGATAACTCCCTGTGGCTCAGTGTGCATAGTGTCCCCTAGGTCTCATTCCCAAGCTCACATAGAACTTTGAACAGCTTCTTGAGAGCTTGCCCTCTCTAGGTGTACTTTATATCTTTGAACTACTGGAATAAATAATTATCCATCTTCCCCAATTAAAACATCCATATTGAGTCGATCTCTTATTTTCTCTAAGAGTTTTCTTGGAGATGCATCCTTCTTAGACTACAAGTTACCTTCAACTACTATCAGAGGTGGGCTTCCCTTGTAGCTAATCTGGTAAAGAATCTGCCTGCACTGTGGGACACCTGGGTTCGATCCCTGGGTTGGGAAGGTCCCCTGGAGAAGGGAAAGGCTACCCACTCCAGTATTCTGGCCTAGAGAATTCCATGGACTATATAGTACATGGGGTTGCAAAGAATCGGACAAGACTGAGCTACTTTCACTTACTTACTTACTATCAGATGTCTCTCTTCTATTGTTCATCATCATATGAACATTTATTACTTCACTGAGTTGTACAGCCTCCAATCCAGACTCTTCTTCTACCCACCTCTCTTCCTTCACCCACAAATACTTCCATAGTCCTCTTTGGAAACCATGCTTTTTAATCACAAAGCAGCCCTATTTTATAAACCGTTCTATTAATAGTCCCTTCACCAGTGTTCTCTAGTTAAAGTGTTACTGTATCCCCCGAATATTGCTCCCTGGAAATTATCTCAAGAGGTATTTGCTTTATTTCACTGACAGCACAATTATTCCAAAGCATCATTTTGTGGTAATAAAAATCTTTGTTCTTCATCATTGCTTTTAAGTAACTTTTCCTCAATACTTCAATAATCCCAGCTCTTCTAGAAAGTTGTATATTCAGAACTTTTTCCCTATTGCCCTTCCTTGCTATCATTTACAGATGTCTTCTTGGTGACTTCCTTCCTGTGTTAGGGTTCTCTAGAGAAACAGAACCAATAAATATTATAAGAATAAATATTATAAGGTGTATTTTTATAATACATAAGTGATGTTCCAAAAGACATCACTTTTGTAACAAAGGTTTGTATAGTCAAAGCTATGGTTTTTCCAGTAGTCATGTACGTGAGAGTTGAGATGTGAGAGTTGGACCATAAAGAAGACTGAGCACCAAAGAATTAATACTTTTGAACTTTTTTGGTTGGAGAAGATTCTTGAGAGTTCCTTGGACAGCAAGGAGATCAAACTAGTCAGTCCTAAAGGAAATCAATCCTAAACATTCATTTGAATGACTGATGCTGAAGCTGAAGCTTCAATATTTTGGTCACCTGATGTGAAGAGCTGACTCATTGGAAAAGACACTCATTCTGGGAAAGGTTAAGGGCAGGAGGAAAAGCGGGCAACAGAGGATGGCATCAGTGACTCAATGGACATGAGTTTGAACAGACTCTGGGAGATGGTGAAAGACAGGGAAGCCTGGCATGCTGCAGTCCATGGAATCGCAAAGAGTCGGATATGACTGAGTTACTGAACAACAGCAGCAACATAAAAAATTGACTTATGTAATTTTAGAGGTTGAAAAGTCCTCAAGATCTACATTGCTAGCTGGAGATCAAGAAGAGCTGATGGGGGTAAGTTCCATTCTGGAAGCTGGTGTGTTTAGAATCCAAGAAGAATCAATTTTTCTTTTTGAGTCCAAAGAAAGGAAAATACTGGTGTTTCATCTTAAATAGTCAGGCAGGAGGTATTTCATCTTAGCCTTTTAATTTTTTTTCTATTCAGGTCCTCAATTGATTAGATGAATCCCACCCATAGTAGAGAAGAAAATCTTCTTTATTCAGTCTACCAATTCAAATGTTAATTTTATCCAGAACACTCTCACAGACACACATAGAATAATATTTGACCAAATGTCTGGGCACCCTATGACCCAGTCAAGTTGCCACTAAGAATTAAGGATCATACTCTCCTAATTAAAAATTTTAGATCCATGTCACTCTTTTTCTAACATTTTCTTTCCTTATTCTCCATGATCAGTCTTGGTGATTATTCAACTACCACATAGATATATTTTTAACATCCTAGTTTCTCATTTACTTATCTCTGTACTTACAATGTTTTCTAGCCACCCCACTTTAACCCTTTATGGCCACTTCAGACATAATTCCTGAGGACTGGATTTCTGTATTCAAGATCTAAGTATTAGGGCAATGCTCCTCAAACATCACCTGTAGACCTGATTGCTATTTAGCCCGATTTAGTGAGTTAGGAGTGGGATCTTAAAGTGTGTAGTGTAGCATCAATGCTGCTACTCCATAGTTTGAGAAGCAAGGTATTTGGGTATCTATTAGCAGCTGACTTGATCAAAGAACACAATTGCCACTGCTTTCAAGAAATGTTTATTTCTTTGTCTCCTAATACAAGGTAGATGATCTGGTTTGGAGGGTCATCTCTTCCCGTTGGGTCACTCAGGGACCCAGGTTTTTCCATGGTGCCATTATACCATCTTCTGCAGTGGTGTCCTCATCCTTGGGGTGGAAACTTTTCACATGTCTGCATTATAGACTACAAGAAGTTATTTTTTTGAGGTGGACAGGGTATTGTCCAGGCAGGTAGTTTTCTCTCAAGGACATGATCTAGAGGTAGCACCCATCAACACCATAGCCATAGATAGCTTCAGAGAGGGTAGGGAAGCATAGACTGTAGTTTGGTATCCACATGCCTAGATGAAACTGAAGTAAGTGTGCTGCTACAAGAAAGGAGACAACAGTTTTGGGGGAACTGTAGGTATTCACTGTGGGCTTCTCAGGTGATGCTAATGGTAAAGAACCCTGTGTTCTATCCCTAGATCAGGAAGATCCCCTGGAGGAGGGCATGGGAACCTACTCCAGTACTCCTGCCTGCAGATTCCTATGGACAGAGGAGCCTGAAGAGCTACAGTCCACAGTGTCACCAAGAATCAGACATGATTGAGGTGACTTGGCATACAGAATGTATGCAGGTAGTTACTAGCACTTCACTGTAATGGTTAACTTTGTGTGTCAACTTGACTGGGCTAAAGATTCCCAAATAGATAGTAAAACATTATTTGGAATGTGTCTGAGGGGGAAGGCGCCAAGATGGCGGAGGAGTAGGACAGGGAAAACACTTTCTCCCCCACAAATTCATCAAAAGAGCATTTAAACGTTGAGTAAATTCCACAAAACAACTTCTGAATGCCGGCAGAGGACATCAGGCACCCAGAAAAGCAACCCAACTCCTCGAAAGGAGGTAGGAAAAAATATTAAAGACAATAAAAGAGACAAAAGAGGGAGGGACGGAGTTCCATCCCGGGAAGGGAGTCTTAAAAAGAGAGAAGTTTCCAAACACCAGGAAACCTTCTCACTGCCGAATCCGTGCCGAGCTTTGGAGGCACAGAGGACAACATAACAGGGAGAAAAAATAAATAAACAATTAAAACTCGCAGATTGCAAGCCCTACGGTAACTCCTCCAGCGGAGAAGCAGCGCAGACGCCTGCATCCGCCATTAGCAAGCGGGGGCTGGGCAGGGAGGCGCGGCGCGGGCTGCATTGCTGAGAGTAAGAATCTGGCCTGAATACCATGAGCACTATCTGAGCGAAATAATTTGGGCTAGCAAACCAGACTGTGGGATATCTACCATGCGAAAAGCCAGCCCTAACCTAAGACACCGCCAGCCCGCGCACGGAACAAAGGACTAAACAGAGGTAGCCGGCTGCAAACCTTCCCCCTCCGGTGACAGGCAGCCAGAGCCGGAAGGGGGCAATCGCAGCCCCAGAGAGACATTATCTATAAAACTGGCTTCTTTGCGAACTAAAACTTATTGGGGGTCTGGACGGTCAACATCTGCCTGAGAAGGTGCGCCGGTTTTACACCCAGATAACCAAGTGGCGGGGAGGCGATAAGTCGCAGCATTGGCGCTCGCCAAACACCTCATCACCTGAGCTGCTCGGACCTGGGAAGAGCACAAAACGCAGCCCCAACTGAGTCTGCGCCTCTGAGGACTACCTGAGTGCCTGAACCTGAGCGGCTTGGACCTGGGAGGTGCATGCAACCCAGGGCCAGCCTCGGATTGTTCCCGGCGGAACAACCTAGAGCCTGAGCAGTGTGGGCAGGGAGGCTACACGCGCCGTGAGCGGGGGCAGACCCAGTGTGGCTGAGGCACTGCAAGCGCACGCCAGTGTCATTTGTTTGCAGCATCCCTCCCTCCCTCCCCATAGCGCGACTGAACAAAGAGAAGAAATACAGCTCCACCCACCAGAACACCGACACAAGCTTCCCTAGCCAGGAAACCTTGACAAGCCACCTCTACATACCCACACACAGCGAGGAAACGCCACAATAAAGAGAACTCCACAAACTGCCAGAATACAGAAAGGACTCGCAAACTCAGCAATTTAAACAAGATGAAGAGACAGAGGAATACCCAGCAGATAAAGGAACAGGATAAATACCCACCAAACCAAACAAAAGAGGAAGAGATAGGGAATCTACCTGATAAAGAATTCCAAATAATGATAGTGAAATTGATCCAAAATCTTGAAATTAAAATGGAATCACAGATAAATAGCCTGGAAACAAGGATTGAGAAGATGCAAGAAAGGTTTAACAAGGACCTAGAAGAAATAAAAAAGAGTCAATATATAATGAATAATGCAATAAATGAAATTAAAAACACTCTGGAGGCAACAAATAGTAGAATAACAGAGGCAGAAGATAGGATTAGTGAATTAGAAGATAGAATGGTAGAAATAAATGAATCAGAGAGGATAAAAGAAAAACAAATTAAAAGAAATGAGGACAATCTCAGAGACCTCCAGGACAATATTAAACGCTACAACATTCGAATCATAGGGGTTCCAGAAGAAGAAGACAAAAAGAAAGACCATGAGAAAATACTTGAGGAGATAATAGTTGAAAACTTCCCTAAAATGGGGAAGGAAATAATCACCCAAGTCCAAGAAACCCAGAGAGTCCCAAACAGGATAAACCCAAGGAGAAACACCCCAAGACACATATTAATCAAATTAACAAAGATCAAACACAAAGAACAAATATTAAAAGGAATGTGTCTGAGAGAATGTTTCTGGAATAGATTAGCATGTAATTCAGTATGCCAAGTAAAAAGATCTTCCCTCACTGATATGAATAGGCATCATCTAATCCACTGAGGGCCCAAACAAAACAATTGATGGATATACGGAAAATTCTTTCTCTCATCTTGAACTGGGACCATCTTCTTCTACTCTGGGACATAGGAGGTCCTCGTTCACTGGTCTTTAGACTTCAGGGAAGTCTTACCCCAGTGGCTCCACTGGTTCTCATAACGCAGATTCAAACTGAATCATACCACTCACTACCTTTAGTGGTTCTCCAGCTTGCAGACAGTAGACCCTGGGACTTCTCAGTCTCCACAACTGTGTGAGCCACTTCCTATAATATATCTTCTCTTATGTATGTTTTCATATCTATATATCCAAATCTGTATAGTCAGCTATCCTATCTGAGCATTTCACAAACAAACTCAGATGAAAAATATCTTTTAAAAAGTTCCAGAAAGTTCCAAAAAGCAAAACTTGAATTTTCTGTGCTCTGGCAACTATTTATATACTATTTACATTGTATTAGTTGTTATAAGTAATCTAGAAATGGTTTAAATTATACAGAAGAATGTGTGTAGGTTATATGGAAATACTACACCATTTTATATAAGGAACTTAAATATCCACAGATTTTGTTATCTGTGATAGGTCCTGGAATCAATCCCCTGTGGATACCAAGGAACAACCTCTATCCCTATATATCTACCTATCTGTCTGCCTGTCTATCTGTCTATCTATCTACCATCTATTCCTTCTGTTTTTCGGGAGGTCTCTGACTGATACAATCACCAATAAGACTACTGCCTCTACTTGTGGATATTCTAATTAGGCCATATGTAATGGAGTGGTGTAACTATCTCCTACATGTTCATTGAAGAAACATGAAGCCTTTGGAAATTAAAAAACAAAGAAACAACACTACCTCTCAAATCTTGAATTCAACCAGTCTATACTGTCTAGCATCTCCCATGTTCCTAGCCAGCTGACTATGGCTCCAATAATTCTAATACCTCCCATCTGTTGTCCCCACTACTTGCTCATTGTCAATCACCAAACTGCACCAAGAACTCACAGATTTCCTTCTTTGCCATCATAATATACTCTGAAGTTGAGCCTTATAATTGCTCTCTGGAAATACCCTTTGTGCCATTTTCTCTTCTCCTGCTGTCATTATTATTTGAAAAAATTGGAGCCCAGGCCACTCACAACACAGTTGAAATATCAGCTTATCAGGGAAGTCTTATTAGAACACTCAACCTGAAATAGCCCTCCCTCCCAGGCATGGTGGATTTCCTAATTCTGATTTTATTTTTTTCATAATAAAAAAAGTTACCACTGCTTACCAAATACTATGCATCATGTCATATGTTTATGTATTTGTTTGTTTTCTGTCTTCCTCTTTAGAATGGCACACAGAGATTTCATTCTGTTCACTGGTGTTTCTCCAGTGTGAAAAATTACCTGGCCTAGAATAATACTTGATAAATACTTTTTAAATGAATGAATTAGTAACACTGGAAGGAGTATAAAAAGGTAATTTTATTCAGTCAGTTCAAATATATACTGATATGTAATGGTGCAGTGATAGAGAATCTGCCTGCCAGTGCAGGAGACACGGGACTCGAGTTCAGTCCCTGGGTTGGGAAGATCCCCTGGAGGAGGAAATAGCAACCCACTCCAGTATTCTTGCCTGGAAAGTCCCATGGACAGAGAAGCCCGGCAGGCTACAGTCCATGGGATCACAGAGAGTCAGATTCTACTGAGTGATTGAGCACATGCAGATGTAATAAGTAGCCATTTTCTTATCCAGGAGATCTTCATGACCCAGGGATCAAACCCAGGTCTCCTGCATTGTAGGCAGATTGTTAACCATCTGAGCCACCTGGGAAGCCCAATATATGTATTCATTAATACTCACATTCAAAGAATAGAACTAAACAGTCCTTGAAACTTCTTTAGCTAAATTAATGATACAGTTTAAAATAAAAGTTGGATGAGTTTCTCCATGCTATCTTTAAATGAATACTGCAGTTCTTATAGAGCGATGAATACACCCTTGACCAGAATTCTTTTTAAAAAATGCCACTTAACATTAACTAAAACAAGGAATCAGATTATTAAAACATGAATCATATAGTTTCATGAGACAAAATGTTGACAACAGCCCTGAAAAGGCAGGGAGCAAAAAGCAATGGGCTGATCAGCCACATGGCCCCAGGGCTGAGTCTTCAGTTTCTGCCACAACTACAATCATCTGCCTAGTCCCAGTTCATTCAGCATAGGAAAGCAAGGATTCTCTGAATAAATGTGTCTACTGCTACATGGAAGAACACAAAAATAAGCATTGGGGAACACAAAAGATAAGCATTGGGATAGTCTTCACCATGGACCTATCTCTCTCATTGATGCCTCATACTCAGAAGACTTCAATTCAATTGGCAAGCTTCATTTAGTAATGTGTATTGAGATTTTTATTCTTGCCTTGAGAACCCCATAAACAGTATGAAAAGGCAAAATGATAGGATACTGAAAGAGAAACTCCCCAGGTCAGTAGGTGTCCAATATTCTACTGTAGATCAGTGGAGAAATAACTCCAGAAAGAATGAAGGGATGGAGCCAAAGCAAAAACAATACCCAGCTTTGGCTGTGACTGGTGATAGAAGCAAGGTCCAATGCTGTAAACAGCAATATTGCATAGGAACCTGAAATGTCAGGTCCATGAATCAAGGCAAATTGGAAGTGGTCAAACAAGAGATGGCAAGAGTGAATGTCGACATTCTAGGAATCAGCGAACTGAAATGGACTGGAATGGGTGAGTTTAACTCAGATGACCATTATATCTACTACTGCGGGCAGGAATCCCTCAGAAGAAATGGAGTAGCCATCATGGTCAACAAAAGAGTCCAAAATGCAGTACTTGGATGCAATCTCTAAAACGACAGAATGATCTCTGTTCGTTTCCAAGGCAAACCATTCAATATCACAGTAATCCAAGTCTATGCCCCAACCAGTAACGCTGAAGAAGCTGAAGATGAACGGTTCTATGAAGACCTCCAAGACCTTTTAGAACTAACACCCAAAAAAGATGTCCTTTTCATTATAGGGGACTGGAATGCAAAAGTAGGAAGTCAAGAAACACCTGGAGTAACAGGCAAATTTGGCCTTGGAATACAGAATGAAGCAGGGCAAAGACTAATAGAGTTTTGCCAAGAAAATGCACTGGTCATAACAAACACCCTCTTCCAACAACACAAGAGGAGACTCTACACATGGACATCACCAGATGGTCAACACTGAAATCAGATTGATTATATTCTTTGCAGCCAAAGATGGAGAAGCTCTATACAGTCAGCAAAAACAAGACCAGGAGCTGACTGTGGCTCAGACCATGAACTCCTTATTGCCAAATTCAGACTTAAATTGAAGAAAGTAGGGAAAACCACTAGACCATTCAGGTATGACCTAAATCAAATCCCTTATGATTATACAGTGGAAGTGAGAAATAGATTTAAGGGCCTAGATCTGATAGATAGAGTGCCTGATGAACTATGGAAAGAGGGTCATGACATTGTACAGGAGACAGGGATCAAGACCATTCCCATAGAAAAGAAATGCAAAAAAGTAAAATGGCTGTCTGGGGAGGCCTTACAAAT
Organism: Bos indicus x Bos taurus; assembly: GCF_003369695.1. Lineage (NCBI taxonomy): Eukaryota > Metazoa > Chordata > Mammalia > Artiodactyla > Bovidae > Bos > Bos indicus x Bos taurus. The sequence continues at coordinate 61,359,938 of NC_040079.1, read as the reverse complement.
AGCTGTGAAAAGAAGAGAAGGGAAAAGCAAAGGAGAAAAGGAAAGATATAAATATCTGAATGCAGAGTTCCAAAGAATAGCAAGAAGAGATAAGAAAGCCTTCTTCAGTGATCAATGCAAAGAAATAGAGGAAAACAACAGAATGGGAAAGACTAGGGATCTCTTCAAGAAAATCAGAGATACTAAAGGAACATTTCATGCAAAGATGAGCTCGATAAAGGACAGAAATGGTATGGACCTAACAGAAGCAGAAGATATTAAGAAGAGATGGCAAGAATACACAGAAGAACTGTACAAAAAAGATCTTCATGACCCAGATAATCACAATGGTGTGATCACTGACCTAGAGCCAGGCATCCTGGAATGTGAAGTCAAGTGGGCCTTAGAAAGCATCACTATGAACAAAGCTAGTGGAGGTGATGGAATTCCAGTTGAGCTATTCCAAGTCCTGAAAGATGATGCTGTGAAAGTGCTGCACTCAATATGCCAGCAAATTTAGAAAACTCAGCAGTGGCCACAGGACTGGAAAATGTCAGTTTTCTTTCCAATCCCAAAGAAAGGCAATGCCAAAAATGCTCAAACTACCGCACAATTGCACTCATCTCACATGCCAGTAAAGTAATGCTCAAAATTCTCCAAGCCAGGCTTCAGCAATATGTGAACAGTGAACTTCCTGATGTTCAAGCTGGTTTTAGAAAAGGCAGAGGAACCAGAGATCAAATTGCCAACATCCGCTGGATCAAGGAAAAAAGCAAGAGAGTTCCAGAAAAGCATCTATTTCTGCTTTATTGACTATGCCAAAGCCTTTGACTGTGTGGATCACAATAAACTGTGGAAAATTCTGAAAGAGATGGGAATACCAGACCACCTGATCTGCCTCTAGAGAAATTTGTATGCAGGTCAGGAAGCAACAGTTAGAACTGGACATTGAACAACAGACTGGTTCCAAATAGGAAAAGGAGTTCGTCAAGGCTGTATATTGTCACCCTGTTTATTTAACTTATATGCAGAGGACATCATGAGAAACACTGGACTGGAAGAAACACAAGCTGGAATCAGGATTGCTGGGAGAAATATCAATAACCTCAGATATGCAGATGACACCTTCCTTATGGCAGAAAGTGAAGAGGAACTAAAAAGCCTCTTGATGAAGGTGAAAGAGGAGAGTGAAAAAGTTGGCTTAAAGCTCAACATTCAGAAAATGAAGATCATGGCATCCGATCCCATCACTTCATGGGAAATAGATGGGGAAAGAGTGGAAACAGTGTCAGACTTTATTTTGGGGGGCTCCAAAATCACTGCAGATGGTGACTGCAGCCATGAAATTAAAAGACGCTTATTCCTTGGAAGGAAAGTTATGACCAACCTAGATAGCATATTGAAAAGCAGAGACATTACTTTGCCAACAAAGGTTCGTCTAGTCAAGGCTATGGTTTTTCCTGTGGTCATGTATGGATGTGAGAGTTGGACTGTGAAGAAGGCTGAGCGCCGAAGAATTGATGCTTTTGAACTGTGGTGTTGGAGAAGACTCTTGAGAGTCCCTTGGACTGCAGGGAGATCCAACCAGTCCATTCTGAAGGAGATCAGCCCTGGGATTTCTTTGGAAAGAATGGTGCTAAAGCTGAAACTCCAGTACTTTGGCCACCTCATGCGAAGAGTTGACTCATTGGAAAAGACTCTGATGCTGGGAGGGATTGGGGGCAGGAGGAGAAGGGGATGACAGAGGATGAGATGGCTGGATGGCATCAGTGACTCGATGGATGTGAGTCTCAGTGAACTCTGGAGTTGGTGATGGACAAGGAGGTCTGGCGTGCTGCGATTCATGGGGTCGCAAAGAGTCAGACACGACTGAGCGACTGATCTGATCTGATTGAGATTTTAAAAGACCATATTCCTTGTTTACCCCCAAGATATATCTTTGTCCTCTTCTCTATTGCACAAAAGTCAGCTTGCTAACATGAGATACCATTTCATCAGAAGCAAGCTCAAAGTAAATTTCAGATTCCTTTCTCACCAACATCATCACTACAGATTTTTTTGTTCAGAAGTTTGAGCCTCTGTGCATTTGTCTGTCCTATTCCCAGTGACAAAGATTCCATTTTTCATTCCTCTTTGTATTTTCTTTTTCCCAAATGTCTTTTTTTTTTAATACAGATTCCCTAAGTAAAATAATTTGCTTTGTTGTGCTCACTTACCACTTGTAAATAGACATCTGTTTTGATATTTTTCATGCCATTTTGTAATTATTTGATTACTGTATCTAATTATCTAGCTAGAGCTTGAATTTCTTGAGGTAAAAACACTATCATATGCAGTTATTTTTGGTAGCAGAGCTCCTTATTAAATTCCTTCAATGAGTAAGTTTTTTTTTTTTTTTTAATTTCACAGTGAGAAATTAGAAGACTATGTCTGAAAGTCTTTATTGATTTAAAGCCTAATAGTTGCTTGAGATAGAACCTTGACTGGACTTAATTTGTAGTGAAAAATGCTCATTTAGTTACCAACATGTCCAGTTTATCCTCATTACAAGAGTAGGTGGATTCTGGGAGGAGAAGGGCATCAAAGACCAGAAATTGTTGGAAAAGCACACCAGAGGATGAATTGTAGCTATGCTGACTTGGTATGACTTTCAGGAACGTGATTATTCCTGCCAAAAGAATTATTACTTTTAGAAGATTCTGTAATCAAGTAATTACCCTAGATAATAGCTGGGTCACATTTAAATTAAAATTTAATAAATTTATTCATTCATGTTTTGAAAGTTTGAAGAGTACAGAAAAACAAAAAGGTAAAAATTAAAGTCTCATAATTCCACCTCTCTGTCACTATACTGGAATTCTGATTTCTTTACTTTCTAGTATTATTCAAATCAGAGTCAATCTGTAAAAATTTCCATTGATTTAACATTGTGAATTAACTTTTAATTTAATTTTGTAAGTTTGTTCAGCAGAATGGTATTGAATAACTATTTTAATTAATAGCTATAGAATTTAAATTTCCAATATATTTTTGCAGTTAATTAGATTATTCTGCATACATTATTCTCAATTACCCCAGTTTTTCAAAATTGTGAATAAATTACTACAAAATATTCTGGTAATAAAACTATAAATCATCTGAAATTAGAATATTATATAAAACAAAAAGACAACTGATTAAATTAAAGCTGAGCTTCAACGGAGATTAAAAGTAACTCCTAAGAAGTACATATTATAGTATGTTTGTAAAGCAAAATACATTAGATACTTCACAAAGCAATTATGCATTTCAATACAGAAAAACATTTGAAAGCCTAGAGTATTTTATCTCTCATACTTCTCTGCTATTCCAAAAACTCTATCAGGACCTCCCAAATCATGTGTTGATTATAGGGACTTCCAAATCTCACTGAGAGTCAGAGAACATTTTATGATTAAAAATAGAAAGATTTAAGATTCCCCATAAAGCTATAAAGCTTAGTATAAAGCAAGACTACTGGGCTTCCTAGGTGACAGAGTGGTAAAGAATCCACTGGTGCAGGAGAATCAACTTCCCTGGCTCCCTGAGTCTGGGTCTGGAAGATCCCCTGGAATAGGAAATGGCCACCTGCTCCAATAGTCTTGTCTGGAAAATTCCATGGAGAGAGGAGCCTGGTGGGCTACAGTCCATGGGATCACATAAAGTTGGACATGATTGAGGAGCTGAGCATACATAGTCTATAACCTAAAAATCCTAACCATTGTTAGGATGGTTATATAAAACCCCTATGTAATTTTACTAGAAGTCAGAGGGTCTGGGATTTATGTGATCTCATTTAGAAAGGAAGAACTATCCCCTAATTTCTAATATGTTGTTATTTTGTGAGTTGTGTTACACTCTTTGACGATACCCCATGGACTGTAACCCACCAGCTCCTCTATCCATTGGATTTTCCATACAAAAGTACTTTCCAGACAAGAATTCAGGGATCTTCCTGACCCAGGGATTGAACCCAGGCCTCCTGCATTGCAGGAAGATTCTTTACCATCTGAGCCACGAGGGAAGTCCAATTTCTAATATAAAGAGTGCCAATTAATTAACGGGATCATTGGAGATCCCCAGAGAAGTAAGAACAAATACCATGCCTTAAGATTGAACACTTCAATAGTTTATAGGAAAGAAAGTAATTTTATAGTTCTGCTTCAAAAACTAAGCTAACTTGAATTGCTCTGTTCAAGAAAAAGAACAAAGTTTTGTAAAGCATAAAATTTAAATTTTTTTATATGTTGATATTAGGGCCAATACCGAAGGTGAGATAAATCTCAGTTTAGTCTTTTGATTTTCTAGGTAACATGGGCTAATCCATAGCAACATGTGTGCTTTAATTTCTTACATAAAAATAAATAGACAAATAATTGATTACATTGGTAGAGCAGTTGTTAATATCTATAGTATTCTTGATGACGACTTTTATGTACCATAATTTTTTTCCTCAAGAGAAAGAAATCCATGACCAGAAGTTATAAGCTCATTGATTTAAAGGTCATATGTTAAAGTATCTATTTAATTTTTAAAAATAAAAATCAATGAACAGTATGACTAACTGGTATATATAATTCATTTAGTCTCTCTTGAAAAAACTGGATCCTCTGAATTCAGTGTGTTACTTTTCCTACTGGTGTTATATGCAGTGCACCAGTCATTTGGCAACGTACCATTTTCCTAGTACTGGTCTTATTCTGAGGATTAAGGATCTGTTAGTCACTTAGGGAATAGGGGGTATATATCTTTCTTCAATGGAGAGCAATTTAGGGACAGAGGTATTTGTGAAGAAATTTCAGGGCAATACACCACAAGGATTGTGATCATATGAGCATAAAATAGGGTCAAGGAGGGGATGGGCATGAGGCATGGCAGGTCAGGAAAAGAGAGACAGAATAGACTTTTTTTCATCTTGCTCTGCCTGTCACCCTGTGGCACATTTAGTATCAGGCCAACCAAGAGATGTAATTGAAAAGCACCGGGCCAGCAAATGTGAATGTTCTGCACATTAAAACTGAGAGGCCATGCAAAATGGATTGGATTGAGGAGAACGTCAACAGGCAGCGTCACTGGGTATTTGGCAGTTTCTAGCCCTCCTCACAGCTCTTCCCGGTTATGTTCATTTTTCATGGAGGGATACATTACTTTTGTGTTAATGCTATCTGAATATTATGTTGTCATCTTTATGTAACTTTAGGACACAAAACTGTAAAGGTTAACTTATTTTTTTCACTTACCTGTTGGAAATTTGGTTTTTAGATTAAGATAGTAGTATTTCCCCACCTGAATGACCTAGATAGTTTAACAAATAAATTTTTTCCTGATATAATCCCTGTGACACACAATACATGTATGCGTATTTTTTTTAATACTCTTTTCTGCTGCGAGTTTCCAGTTGAAAGTATTTCTTCTTCCATTTTTCAAAGACAGGACAGTAACGAAGCTTATGATTCTCTAATAAGGAAACCATGGATCTCACTGGAATATTAAGAAGGAATCAGAGCTGACGTTAAAATAAAATATATCAAAATAACATAGTGAAACAAAATACAAAACTGTAATATTCCTGTTTCCTAAATTTGCAGGTAAGAGATTTACCAATTTGCTAAAGATGCTTCACTTTGCTTCATTTTTGGCAAGAGGGCTGTCACCAATCATAGCCATAAAATTTTAGAAATATAATTTGTAGCATAGTTAAGACCTCTAAGAATTGTTTCATTTGAAAAGTTTTGAGATTCTTATGTGGTTGATCAGGAAGAAAATCTCTTATTTTATCAGTTATCCTCATTTTCTCTCTGTTTAATTCCCCTTTGTAAATAATAACCTAATTTGCTTTGCCTTGTGTTTTTCTGTGTTGGAATATATCACAGACTCATCATTTATTATTTTATAGGCAATGATTACAGTATAAAATAATGAACAACTGATTCTTGAAAATATGGAAATATAATCCTCCAAATGAATTTAGTATTCATGAATGTTGTATACATGTGTATGTATATGTATATGTTTGTATCTATGTATATATGCATTGTATGTAATTACATATATTTACATATTAATTTTTATATTTATTAATATATTTGATTTCATATAAATACATATTCCTTCTCTTGATTCAAATATTTTGAAACTGCCCTCAAAATAAGATAATGAGAAAGAAATGATTCTCATTATTTTATAGTTAGAACAATTAAAAAAAATCAACCTTGTTTGCCAAGATTTATTCAAAGGGCTTTTTATTGTTGAAAAAAATTTAGTTTACTTTTTAGTTATACAATAAAATCATTTAATAGACTAAGAAATGTACTGTAGGTAGGGTAAAAGAAAGAATATTTAAGACTAAGGAACGGATGCCAGAGTTTGGTATAGATTCTTCGCTCTCTCACTTTATGACCTTGAGTAAGATATTTCATCTCTCTGCCCTCAGTTTCCTCATCTATAAAAGCAAAAGACGATTGAACTAAATTGATGCATCCACTGACTTTTAACTTCTAAGATACTAGGATTCTGGGTGTTTCCTAGAAAAACTTAATAGACCACATAATATTGTACTTACATCTTATTGTTTGAATCTTCAAATCATTGTTTCCTTGATTTTATATAGTCTTCACAAATTTAAAATTAACTCTCACGTCTATTGGTATCTAATGCAATATCTTATTTGCTTATATGTTGCCTCAAAACTGTCATGCAAGGAACTTGTATGAAAGGAGCATATCATGGTCACAAGTGGACTCTGAAATGCAGTGATTTGTTGTCATAAAACACAATATGCTTCTTTTTTTTTTTTGGTTAGCTTTGCATTGTAGATGTCAAAATGTCATCGGAAATCAGTATTTATTTTTTGCTAAAACACCTCATTTTATCTGGTTAAGGTGTACATTTTGGTAATCACATCGGCCTTGCAATAGTCTATCAAGGACTCATCAGAGACACTGTGTTCTCTCTAAGAAGACATATAACCTGCAGAGAATCATTGATCTACTTTTTCATGAAAAAGCAACTCTGGTAACATGAAACCCTAACACAGGACACTGGGTTTAAAATGAGGGATTAGTCTAAATTATACCCACTTTCATCATTCCACCTCATTGGGAATATATAGTTTGGGGATGTTTTGGTGTAAATGCAGCTACACTTAAAAGCCCCTTATTTTGGTAGATTTTTAAAACTTGAATTTTTAAATTTATTTCTAAGAAGGTATACGTCTATAGCAATTCAACTTATGGAGTCACTTTTGTTCTCATTGTTAAATGGAAATAGGCATAGATGAACGTGGCTCCTCACAATATTTTGTGTATTGGAACAAACTCTGACCACTGAAACCAAGAGTAAAACCACATAAATGGAAAAACTTAGTTACTAAATTTTTACACATACATGTTAAATATACCAGAACATAGCAGTCTAACTTGATAATACATCCTATGCTTACTTTCAGAGAAGGCAATGGCACCCCACTCCAGTACTCTTGCCTGGAAAATCCCATGGACAGAGGAGCCTGGTAGGCTGCAGTCCATGGGGTTGCTAAGAGTTGGACACAATTGAGCGACTTCACTTTCACTTTTCCCTTTCATGCATTGGAGAAGGAAATGGCAACCCACTCCAGTGTTCTTGCCTGAAGAATCCCAGGGATGGAGCCTGGTGGGATGCCGTCTATGGGGTCGCACAGAGTCGGACATGACTGAAGTGACTTAGCAGCATGCTTACTTTTAGAATGGAAAAATCCTAATTATTGCATAAAAAATATTGACACAATGAAAAATAGGCTAGACTCTGTAGACTATCCCATAATTATGCTGGACCTAATATTAATCCTTTCATTCTGGAATGCCAGTTGCTGGTGAGACCTTAGCTGTTATGACTGAGCAAAACAGTTGTATTATGTGGTAATGCTGTTAAAGATTCATTTTCCTTAAACATGAAGATTACTTAACAAAAATATTCTGATTTTATGGGCATGTATGAGGAAAGCATTTATTATAGTGTCCTACATTCTGTGCATATTTATTATATTCAATTACATGCAGTGTCTCACAAAAACACATGGGTTTTCTAGAATGATGGTCTCCAGAATGATGCATGAATACCTCAGGGAATGAGCAAGATGATCCACAAAGGTACAGAAAGAAAATATTAGATCTGTCTATTGCTAGTGTTTATCATATTCATTTAAAATTTCTACTTTGGAAAGTTTCTTAGTTTTCATCATCTACATAAGAGTAGTATATTTTATTATTTGTAAATCATAAAGTAGAGTAGGAAAAACAAACACTTTTTACTAATGGGGTGCATGGTCAACAATTTGGAGGCTGCTGTTGCAGCAAATGGGAGATTAATGACATCCCATTTATAAAGGCTAGCAAGTGAGAAAGATGCTGTCAATACGAAGTTCATTTATCTGCTTTCCTATGTCTGCAATAAAGCACATTTACCTGAAATGTCATACTCTGGAAAGACTGCCAATGCTAAACATACATAAATGCCTACCTTGTACTAAGTAGCTGTATTGATTTGAGAGGCTACATCAAAGCAATTGCCTATGTGTAATTATTGTCTTTCTTCCAAAATGTCTAACCTAGCACAATGTAAAGTTTAAATACTTGGTGTGTGTGCTTTTTATTAAATATGTTCAATAATGTTGAGCCTTTCTTTCTATGTTTGATCTATAAACAAATGACTAGAAAATGAGCTTAATAAATCATTGGTGGCAGGTTCAAGAGAGCCCTGCTGTTTCTTTTAGCTGAATGCTAAATGAAAATGGTTTAAAATATAAAAGAAGCACAAGAAGGTGAAAAAAGTGGATAATGAAGGAACATTAAAACTATGAACTGTTTGTAACCTTTGTAGTTTTTTAAAGTAAATTTTAATGAAAAACCATTGCTATGTTTGTCACAGTGAGATCGGTATAATCAATTAAATCGCACACAGTTTTATATTTCTCCTTCAGGTGTTTACTTGTGTGGCCCATAATTCATTTCCCAAATATACATCTGGGAGAGGGCTCTGTTTTGTATCCCTTTGAAGGGTGATTTATTGGTTTTTACTTCTTGATGTTAACATCTCTAGTGTAATTTTATCAGATCCACTAATTCATATTTTTATAATCTATTACTGAAATGTAACATTTTTACTTTCAAAGTAGTGTATATCTCAGAGCCATAGTTGAAAAGAATTGCATCCAAGTCTCATTTATTTGTTTCAAAACTGCAGTACATTAAAGAAAAACAGCTCTGTAAATGTATGCCCTGAGATTTTAAGTTACATAGCTATTGCATCAAGTCATTCTTCATCAGTTTCTCTTTCTGCCATTAGTCATTTTTAATTGCTTTTAAATAAATGTTCTGTTTACTTTATATATAATATTTTAAATTCTTAACTTTCTCATCTGAGAAAACAGATTATTTCATGTTATTTTAACAGTATTACAAGAAAGGTCAAGATTTCTTTAATCAGGTGTTTAATTATAGATTTGATGAAATGAGGATGAATAATTTTTATTAAAGCTTAACATAAAAGAATAAAATAAATAACCTTGGTAGTGTGGTATGACTGTGGGAGCAAATAGCAAGCAAGGGAATACTTACTGAATTTTATGTTTTACTTAGGCCTTGAGGTGGTAATAGATTTTCACCACAGTGGGACTTTGTGGAGCATGAGGTTAGGACAATACTTTGAGGGAAGAAGCTGGAGTGAAATGTGTGTATGGGGCTGACATTTAGGAAACATCACTTAATCTTGTAATTTAGAATATATGTAAAGAGATGAACTTAGAATCATTCCTGACTTTAAAATTTAGCCTATTAAGTTTAGTACAAACTATGAATAAGAAAATCAAATACAAAGTTAAGTAGAACTCAGATAAAGCCAAACACCATCACTGTAAGATAAATGAACATTGTTGAAGAGTTTGAGCTCTTTTACAGATAACCATGGTTGCCTGGGTGGCTCAGTAGTGAAGAATCCACCTGCAATTCAGGAAATGCAGGCTGAATCCCTGGGTAGGCAAGATCTCCTGGAGTAGGAAATGGCAACCCACTCCAGTATTCTTGCCTGGGAAACCCCATGGACAGAGGAGCCTGTCAGGCTACAGTCCATGGGGATGCAAAAGATTCAGACATGACTTAGTGACAAATAGATAACCATGTGGATGAAGAAACTGTATGAATATACATAGGTAAGCATTATATTTATGTGCGATTGGATCACTGTAAACTTTTTCAAGTGAGAGGAGGCTTTGCCCATCACCTGTACAGCTATAAACATGAGACCCAGGTCCTGCATATATGTCTAGTGTGTTGTCTGTCTGATCTGACACTGAGCCTACTTGAAGGCTAAAAGGAAAACAGTCCTTTGAAAATCCCTGACTTCTAGCCTATACTTGTGCTCCTTTGGGGGAATAATCCCATGGGCTGTATTGTTTAAAAATCTCAAGTGGAAATTATAAGGAGATTCTGGATTAACATTTTTCCTACCCATTTCAGTATTCTTGCTTAGAGAATCCCATGGGCAGAGGAGCCTGGCAGGCCATAGTTCATAGGGGTTGCAAAGAGTTGAACACCACTGAGGCAACTTAGCATGCATGCATGCATGAGCTTCCCTGTAAAGAATACACTTGCCAATGCAGGAGATGTGGGTTCCCTCCCTGAGTCAGGATGGCAACCCAACCCAATATTCTTGCCTGGAAAATCTTATGGACAGAGGAGTCTGGTAGTCTACACTCTGTGGGGTCGCAGAGAGTTGGACAGAGTGACTAAACAACAATGACATATACAGCTATATATACTTATAATTTGTGAGTTTAGTGGGCTATCTCAATATAAGATCCAAACACAAGTTAGTTGCTTTTCCATAAGGAAAAAAGAAAAGTATATTTAGTAGATGAAATATATGAATGAAATCGATTGGTATTGAAAAATGCCACTAACTATAAATATAATCAGAAGATTTTGAGGATATAATTTATTGTTATTCTTATGATTACCAAAGGGGAAATCAGGGAGAGAAATAAATTAGGAGTTTGGGAGTTTTACATTTGATGCTATATATGCCATTTCCTTCTTCAACGGATCTTCCCAACCCAGGGATCAAACCTGGGTCTCCCGCATTGTAGGCAGACCCTTTACTGTCTGAGCCACCAGGGAAGTTCATATATAAAAAACATAAATAAGGTCTTGCTGTATTGTCCAGGAAATTATATTCAATGTCTTATAATAACCTATAATGAAAAAGAATCTGAATATATATAATTGAATCACTTTGCTGTATACCAGAAACTAATACAACACTGTAAATCAGTTCTGCTTCAAATGAAAACAAAATCCACACATTTCCAACAACACAGACTCTTCACGTCCCCTCTTACAGCAGCACCTAACTCCCTCTCCCCAACTCTTAATCGCTGGCAGTCACTAATATCAATATGTGCTCTCAAGCTCTCTATGTCTTTTCCATTTCAGGAATGTTTTATGAATAAAATCACACAATATATTACCTTTGGGGGTTGGTTTTTCTCAGCTTGGTTCTCTTGAGATTTATCTAGGCTGATGTGGGAAACAATACACTATTCCTTATTTTGAATCTATGTGTTGAAGGATGATATCCGTATTTTTAATTTTTAGCTATTATAAGTGAAATAACAGTAAACATTTCTGTAAAAGTTTTTCTGTGTGCATAGTTTTTATTTCTCTAATATAAATGCTCAGCAGTGAAATTTCTGGATTGTATAGCACTTGAATGTTTAATTTTTTTTTTCTAAGGAAACTGTCAGCATAGTTTCCAGAATAGCTATAACAGTTTACAATCTCAAATAATGTATAAGTAATCTATTTTGTCCATATCCTCACCAGTATTTGATATTCTACTTAATTTTTTTAAGCTATTTTGATAGGCAAGTAGTGATTATCTCACTATGGTTTTATTTTACACTTATCTATTGGCTAGTGACATTTAGCATCATTTAATTTTCTTATTTACCATCTATATTTCTTCTTCAGTGAAATATTTTTTCATATATTTTTTCCATATCTAATTGTATGTTTTTCTTCCTGTTCACTATATATTCTAGATACTAGTTCTCTGTTGGATAAGTGGTCTGAAAATATTTCTCCAACTCTGTGGCTTGACTTTTCATGATTTTAACAGAGTCTTTTACATAGCAAAATTTTTAAAATTAGTGAAGTCCAATTTATCTATTTTTCCTTTTATAGATCATTCTTTAAGAATCAAGTGGTGTAAGAACTCTCTGACTAACCCTATATACTAATAATTTTCCCCTATGTTTTTAAATAAAATTTTTGAATATTTTACATGTAATTTTTCCCATTTACATTTGAGTCTGTGCTTCCATTTTGAGTTAGTTTTTATATAAACTATGGGACTTGGTTGTCTGGTTTGTTCTGTGTATCGTTGAGAGAAGGGTACTGAAGTCTCTGACTGTAATTGTGGGCTTCTTTATTTCTCCTTTTAGTTCTATCAGTCTTTGTTTCACATAATTTGGACTCCATGGTTTCCAATGAGAAATCTAGTGTCATTTGAGTTATTTATGACTAGAAGATAGGTGATCTTTTCCATGGTTTTAAGGCTTTGTCTTTACTTTTCAAAACTTTGACTATTTATGTGTCCTGGTATGGATTTCTTTAGATTTATTCCATGTCTTATATTCATTTCTTATGCCTCCATATTTAAGTTATTTAAGCAGGTGAATTTTAATTTAAAATACTTAATATTAAGAACAACTGTTAATCAAAACTGCTAATCACTGTAAAGGAAGTTATCAGGCAGAGTTGAATCTATGAAAAGATACTTGTAATGCTAATGACTGACAAAGTGTTGTACTCAGAATATATAATTTCTCAAATAAATGGGAATATCTCAATAGAAAATTGATAGAAGGACAAATAGACAATTCATGAAAGAGACACTAAAGTCTAATAAATAAAGAAATATATGTTTAGACTTATTAATGATGCTAATTAACAATTAAAAGATGTGAGTTAAACTTGCAAAACTGTCAACATTTAAGCTTTTCTCATTAAGTGTTGGTGAGGATGTGAAAAAAGAGGAAAACCCATACATTGTAGGTAGGGATATCGTTTGTTAGCAGTGCTTTGGAAAATGAATTGATATTACTTAATAAAGTTAAACGTGCATCCTACAACCTTAAAATTCCACTCATAGATAAATGTTCCAAAAGAACACTTTTGCTTGATACAAGAAGGTATATACATGTTAACAGCAGAATTATAAGTAAAAAGGAAAAAAAGCAACTTCAGATAATCAAAATATTCATTGACAGAACTAACAAATAAATGATCATGTGGTCATATAATTGAATGTTATGTGACATTGAAAATGAATAAACCATACAACAATACGGATGGATCTCAAAAATATTATACTGATTGAAATAAAGTACTAAAGTGTACATATTATATGATTCCATTTTCAAAACCAGGCAAAACTAAATGATACATTGTTTAGCACTGACATATATGGTAAAATTATAAAGAGAAACAAGATAATAATTTACATAAAATTTAAAAAGGAGAATGTAATCATGAGGAAAGAAACTGGCATTTTTAATACATATTTTACTTTTATCACTATTCATTAAACAGTCACAATCATTAAAGGTTTAAAATAGTTAAAAAATAGAAATTTCAGTTAATATCCATAATACCAGGTGCAGACTAACTCTTAAAACTTGACTTTTCTTGTGTCTTTAATATTTTTACCATTCGTTTTATATAGATTTCTCAAAAAATAATTTTTCTGTAGACATGTGTGCATATTTATTAATCAAAAGTTCATCCTCATTTAGCAATCTGTCATTTCTTTTTTGACTACAACAGATGAAATATCTTTCAACTGAATCACATTAGTAAAATGATCTCTGTGTGAAAATCTAACATATTTTCTGTGGAACTGTAATTAATCATTTTAAAAACAACTTTATGGCATGTGGAGTGGAGAAGTAGAATAAAAGCCAATATAATCTTGGAAGATTTGAAACATACATTAATATACTCCTTTAACTTTTAAAACTTTGATTCCTTTACTTTTAAACCAAATCATGTCATAAAATCGAAATTTCACCAAAGCATTAATTAGAACTTGGAAGAGTATTATACAGAGGGTACTAAATACCTAAGCACAAAAGCATGAAAAAAAAAAAAAAGGGCAGTGTTTTTTTTGTGTGACTGTGCATGTATATGTATTTCTGTTTGTTTGTTTGTCTGTTGTTTAGTTGTCTTCTTATTCATTTGTGTACAGGCCTCTCAATAAACCTATTGCTTGGTTTAGTTGTTTAGTTTATTTCTTGAATTGCCCCCAGATATTTATTTTTGTGAATAACGTCAACAGTAAAGTAGGAGAATTGACACAGTTTTACTTCCTTTGTTTTTAATCAAGACATTGCATGTTGTCAGTCCAATTCTTCTAAAGTCTTTAAAGACTCTCTCAATGGTATCTGAAACTAAGCATTAATATTAAATATGGATCCCATGATCACCTCCTTCAAGCTATAAGAGATTAGTCCATGCAGTGTTAATAAACAGTAGTGCTAGGGAGAAGTAGAGCTTTGTTTAATGTGCTTTCCCCTCGATGAATAGAAAGGGCATGTATATTTGACATACGGATTCTCATTTGATCTTTTAAATGTACATTTTGTATTTTTTAATATTTCATATAAAATGTACATTTTATATTTCAGTACAACAGTACTGAAATTTCTTACTTTGTTAAAAATCCTAACAGATACTCATACTTCACTTTAGTTGTGTCCGACTTTTTTGCGACCCTGTGGACTATAGCTTAGCAGGATCCTCTGTCCGTCCCATGGGATTCTCCAGGCAAGAACACTGGAGTGGATTGCCATTTCCTTTTCCAGGGATGTTCGTACTTGCTCTATTTTTAAAGTTTGCATGTTCACTACACTTGCATTCCTGCAGAAAGGATCGCTTTTTAATATCTTAAAACATGCTTACTAACTTCTTACATTAGTTCTGACTTAAATTCAAAGTATGTATGTCATTTAAAGTGAAAGTTTTGTCATTTTCCTACCAGCCTCTCAATAGTTACATGTGTAAATGTCCCTCTTTTCTTCTCAAATATTAAACTAATTTAAAGTAGATTTTTAAAAACTTTCTCCCTATTAATTCAGCTGTTTGATTATTGAGTATTTTTAAACCATGCAGAAGGGCCTGTACCTCTTTTTGAGCCTTCACATCAACTTTGGCAGGGTAGGGAGGTACTCAGACTTCTGCACAATTCTGGCATGGCCCTCTGTTTTGTTCCCTCTTCCCAACTCTCACAGCTTCACTGGAATGACCCACAGTAGGATCATCATGACTAAAGCAATTAAGTTGAGTATGTCATTTATTTTAGGTTTCCTTAGTCACCTCAAGAAGTCAAGGACTCCAAGGTTACTTTCCTTTCTTAGAATGACATCTCCTGATGGCTGTCTGTAAAATGAGACATCTGCCACTCTCTGTCACCCATTCCCAAGCACCTTCTCTGCATTATTTTTCTCTGTAATGTGCGTCATTCCCCCAATTTCTTTGATTATCTTCTGACCCTAGCCTCCACTGGAATGTGAGCTCCAATAGTGCAGAGATCTCTGTTTTGTTCTCTGTTCTATCACCCCAGCCTGGTAGAGTTTTAGGCATATTGTAGGTGCTCAATAAATGTTTGTTAGATGAAGGCATACATGAATGAATGTATAAAATATAGAGAGGGACTATTATGCTTCCTTGGCACCAATTTGAAATTAGATATATTTTATTTTAACCCATTTGAAATCAAGAAGACAGTTTTCATCCTGTTTTCCTTATTAAGGTCTCTACTGCTATTGACCTTTGATTTATGAGCTTGCTTTCTAAGAATTAATTTGTAATTGTATCACTTACCATTGGGAATTTTCTTTAGATAGCTCTAAAAACAGTAAAAAGACCAATGGTAGAATCTGCATTGCATTAAACCATATATTATAAATATCTGTATTGGTTCACAGATGAGGGAATGGAGTGAAAATTAAAGGAGGATTTGTCATATCTGCATAAATGAATTACCACTCTCATATTCATACAGTAGTTGGACCTGATATTGAATTATGGCATTTTAAAGCAATAAATAATTTCCTAATTTTAAAGATAAGGGATGTAGTCCAGAAATTTTTAATAATAGCCACAAGTGCTTAGGCAGATAGTAGTAACAGATTTAGGGCTAGATTCTGTTTTCCGACACAGTTCTGTCTGTAGGCCACCATTAAGGGCCTATTGATTCCTTAAAAAGTCCTAGAGATTCCATATAATATGCTTAGGGAACTCTGTTCAGTGTTATGTAGCAGCCAGAATAGGAGGGGAGTTGGGGGAGAATGGATACATGGCTATGTATAGCTGAGTCCCTTTGCTGTCCATCTGAAACTATCACAGCATTATTAATCAGCTGTAAGTATAAAAGTCACTCAGTTGTGTCTGATTCTTTGTGACCCCATGGACTATACAGTCCATGGAATTCTTCAGGCCAGAATACTGGAGTGGGTAGCCTTTCCCTTCTCCAGGGCATCTTCCCAACCCAGGGATTGAACCCAGGCCTCCCACGTCAGCTGTATTCCAATAAAATAAAAAGTTTTAAAAAAAGACTTATAGGTTAATCCACACCTCCCACAACCTGAAACTCCTCTTAATACCATGTATGCTTTTACATGTCTCAAAAGAAAGCCTTCTTAGGGCACAGACAATATTCTGAGGAATTTTTAGCTATAGATTCACAGCTCACGTTTCTTACTCAGCTTTGAATAGGCCAGTAACCTTCCATGGCTTCCTGCTAGAGCCTTCTGCTTCTGACCCTGTGCTGGATCCTGACAAACCCTGGATTCTGGCTTTTCATTCGTTGGTTCACTTCTTTCTTTGGGTCTAGCCTGAACTTTTCCTCAGTGAACAGCTTCACTGAGAAGCCTGTTTTCTTACTTTTCTTATTTCTCACCCAACTTTTGAACACACTGAGTTTCTAAAAGTACCCAGCTTTGAGACCCTCCAGCGCATGGGATGCCAAGGGGATATATAATTTAAAATGCAGTTTCACCACAGAGTGCCTGGAGAAGTGCCTTCTCTTCTGAGCCTAACCTTCTCAAAATCTCACACCTCATCACACTATTCCAAATCCACTGTGGATCTCATCAATCAAATGTGAGTTGGGAGAGAGGCACTGGGGAAGGCTTGGAGTGCAGAATTTCACTTTAGTGTCACCTCTATTCAAATACCTATTTCACAAGAGAGGATCTTCTCATTTAATAATTGATTCACATTAATTTATTGTTGTTTATAGAATGTTTTCTTCTTTATTTTTGTTTTATGGGCCACTGTTTGGGTAAGGATGGTAGCAATTGCAAGACACTATCACTAATATTAAGCTTCCTTAGTTGCTCAGTTGGTAAGGAATTCGCCTGCAATGCAGGAGACCCTGGTTCAATTCCTGGCTTGGGAAGATCTGCTGGAGAAGGGATAGGCTACCCACTCCAGTATTCTTGGGCTTCCCTGGTGGCTCAGCTGGTAAAGAATCCACCTGCAATGCGAGAGACCTGGGTTTCGATCCCTGGGTTAGCAAGATCCCCTGGAGAAGGGAGCGGCTACCCACTCCAGTATTCTGGCCTAGAGAATTCCATGGACTGTATAGTCCATGGGGTCACAAAGAGATGGACATCACTGAGCCACTTTCACTTTCTTCACTAATATTAATGCTAAGACAGCAGGATCCCTTTTTGTCCAATAGTAAGTGCAGAATTTGCCAAGAATGAGAATCAATCCATAAACAAAGTCCCAAATTCCATTAATGGTGGGGATTTGCAGTATATATTCTACATTCCCTCATCTAAAAATGAAAACTCTGAATTAAAGGGGCAATTGGTAATGTTCACAAGTGAAGTCGCTCAGTCGTGTCCGACTCTTTGTGACCCATGGACTGTAGCCTACCAGGCTCCTCCCTCCAAGGTATTCTCCAGGCAAGAGTACTGGAGTGGGTTGCCATTGCCTTCTCCAGGGGATCTTCCCAACCCAGGGATGGAACCCAGGTCTCCTGCATTGCAGGCAGATGCTTTAACCTCTGAGCCACCAGGGAAGCCCAATGTTCACAAGAGGTCAAAAATAGGTCCTGTTCGCTTTACTCACATAGCTATATCCTCATGTGAAGCTGCCATGGTCATCACAGAGTGCCTAGAATTTCCTGTATGTGTATCATTCAGAGTTGGATGTAATGACTCAGAAAGTCCTACAACTACCTTTAAATAACACGATATTTTTATTTTCTGTGTGAAAGTGAAAGTTTCTCAGTCGTGTCCGACTCTTTGCTACCTCATGGACTATCGAGTCCATTGAATTCTCTAGGTCAGAATAGTGAAGAGGGTACCCTTTGCCCTCTGCAGGGGATCTTCCCAACCCAGGGATCGAACTGAAGTCTCCTGCATCGCAGGTGGATTCTTTACCAGCTGAGCCACAAGTGTAACCAGTAATTATTCATTTTACCTAAGTGCAACACTGTAAGTTTTAGGAATTGATGTTCTTAAAGAAAAAATAAATATCATAATGATAAACTCGGTACATATGCCTACTTATATTTCCCGTTCAAATTGGTAGAACAAAAATTCAACTTTGCTACTGAAATGACTTTTCTCTATTGACCTGCCGCTGAAGCATTTTTTACACGTACTTTCCTAGTTTCAGGCATCCGTGAAATTAATGTAAGAGTTAGAGTAGATCACAAGTACTTTGGTATTCCCATGTATATACTTACCCTTGTTACATATTACATTGCTATTATTACCGTCTTTATTTTACTAATAGGGGAACTCGAGTTTGGTGTGTGAATTCTCTGGGTCAACTTTACTGGTACACAAGATGCCCACCTATCTGGTTAAACATTTCTGGGTGTGTTTGTGAGGGTGTTTGCAAGAGACTAGCTGAATGAGTGAACTGAGTAAGGCAGATGGTGAGCCTCATCCAGTCACTGAAGGCCTGAATAGAATGAAGAAGTGGAATACTGCTAAATTTTCTCTCCGCCTGACTGGCTGAACCAGAACATTGATTTTCTCCTGTGCTCTATGCTCCTGATTGTCAGGCCTTTAGACTTGGACTGGAATCCTCAGCTCTCCGGTTCTCAGACCTGCAAACCACACTACCAGCTTTCCTGTGTCTCTATCTTACAGATGGCAGGTTATAGGACTTCTTAGCCTCCATAATTGCATGAGCCAATAAAATAGAATCTCTTTTTAGATCTGTCTATCTATCCATCCATTAATCCATCCAGCGTATTGGTTCTGTTTCTCTGAAGAACCTTGACTAATAAAGTGTATTTTGGATACCTTCAACCCTCAAGTGGAAACAGGAGTGCATGTTTAATGTACTAAGTATGAGTGTGTGTGTTAATATGTGATAGAATATGACAGAATTAAGATTCATATGCAATCTTTAGTATTCTCAAAGGGACTATGAAGCCCTTAGGAAGCTTTTGTTTTCTTATGTTAAACAAAACAAACAATAGTCCTGTGATTTGCATGTTTGTGAGTGTTTTATAAATGAATAACATCACGATGATGAAATGTTAGAATTGGGGCTTTGGAATTCAATGGATCAAATGAATATGTGTATATTCTGTGTATAATGCATGTGTATAAGTATGTATCAGTTCAGTTCAGTTCAGTCGCTCAGTCATGTCCGACTCTTTGCGACCCCATGAATCGCAGCACACCAGGCTTCCCTGTCTATCACCAACTCCCGGAGTTCACTCAGATTCAGGTCCATAGAGTCAGTGATGCCATCCAGCCATCTCATCCTCTGTCATCCCCTTCTCCTCCTGTCCCCAGTCCCTCCCAGCATCAGAGTCTTTTCCAATGAGTCAACTCTTCGAATGAGGTGGCCAAAGTACTGGAGTTTCAGCTTTAGCATCAGTCCTTCCAATGAACACCCAGGACTGATCTCCTTCAGAATGGACTGGTTGGATCTCCTTGCAGTCCAAGGGACTCTCAAGAGTCTTCTCCAACACCACAGTTCAGAAGCATCAATTCTTTGGTGCTCAGTCTTCACAGTCCAACTCTCACATCCATACATGACCACAGGAAAAACCATAGCCTTGACTAGACAGACCTTTGTTGGCAAAGTAATGTCTCTGCTTTTGAATATGCTATCTAGGTTGGTCATAACTTTCCTTCCAAGAAGTAAGCGTCTTTTAATTTCATGGCTACTGCCACCATCTGCAGTGATTTTGGAGCCCCCAAAAATAAAGTCTGACACTGTTTCCACTGTTTCCTATCTATTTCCCATGAAGTGATGGGACCTGATGCCATGATTGTAGTTTTCTGAATGTTGAGTTTTAAGCCAACTTTTTCACTTTCCTCTTTCACCTTCATCAAGAGGCTTTTTAGTTCCTCTTCACTTTCTGCCATAAGGGTGGTGTCATCTGCATATCTGAGGTTACTGATATTTCTCCCGACAATCTTGATTCCAGCTTGTGCATCTTCCAGCCCAGTGTTTCTCATGATGTACTCTGCATAGAAGTTAAATAAGCAGGGTGACAATATACAGCCTTGACGAACTCCTTTTCCTATTTGGAACCAGTCTGTTGTTCCATGTCCAGTTCTAACTGTTGCTTCCTGACCTGCATATAGGTTTCTCAAAAGACAGGTCAGGTGGTCTGGTATTCCCATCTCTTTCAGAATTTTCCACAGTTTATTGTGATCCACACAGTCAAAGGCTTTGGCATAGTCAAAAAAGCAGAAATAGATGCTTTTCTGGAACTCTCTTGCTTTTTCGATGATCCAGCGGATGTTGGCAATTTGATCTCTGGTTCCTCTGCCTTTTCTAAAACCAGCTTGAACATCAGGAAGTTCACGGTTCACATATTGCTGAAGCCTGGCTTGGAGAATTTTGAGCATTACTTTACTAGTGTGTGAGATGAGTGCAATTATGCAGTAGTTTGAGCATTCTTTGGCATTGCCTTTCTTTGTGATTGGAATGAAAACTGACCTTTGCCAGTCCTATGGCCACTGCTGAGTTTTCCAAATTTGCTGGCATATTGAGTGCAGCACTTTCACAGCATCATCTTTCAGGATTTGAAATAGTTCAACTGGAATTCCATCACTTCCACTAGCTTTGTTCATAGTGATGTTTTCTAAGGCCCACTTGACTTCACATTCCAGGATGCCTGGCTCTAGGTCAGTGATCACACCATCATGATTATCTGGGTCATGAAGATCTTTTTTGTACAGTCTTCTGTGTATTCTTGCCATCTCTTCTTAATATCTTCTGCTTCTGTTAGGTCCATACCATTTCTGTCCTTTATCGAGCCCATCTTTTCACGAAATGTTCCCTTGGTATCTCTAATTTTCTTGAAGAGATCTCTAGTCTTTCCCATTCTGTTGTTTTCCTCTATTTCTTTACATTGATCGCTGAGGAAGGCTTTCTTATCTCTTGCTATTCTTTGGAACTCTGCATTTAGATGCTTATATCTTTCCTTTTCGCCTTTGCTTTTCACTTCTCTTCTTTTCACAGCTATTTGTAAGGCCTCCCCAGACAGCCATTTTGCTTTTTTGCATTTCTTTTCCATAGGGATGGTCTTGATCCCTATCTCCTGTATAATGTCAGGAACCTCAGTCCATAGTTCATTAGGCAATCTATCTATCAGGTCTAGTTCCTTAAATCTATTTCTCACTTCCACTGTATATACATTTTTATTTAAACATCTACCTATTGATCTAATTATTTAATATGCTAGATCAGAAGACTGTCTTTAAAGCTTAGACTGAAGAGCCCAGGATAGGAATTTAATGTATCAAGAGACAAATGTGAATAGTTTAATGTGTGTGTGATAATGTGTCAATTTGGCTGAAATAAAGGTTACTTCCTCCCAGATTTCAACACACATAGACCATGTCCTTGGGCCTTTATTTCTATCTGTTCAGTACATGAAGTGACAGTATTGTGTTATATGCAATGAGAAACTATTACAGTAATCCTTTTGCCAAGCATTTATTCTTAGTAACCTCACAGGTGTTCTGTGGCTTACTTATTAACGTAAAGACTAAAATAAGTTTTTGAATGCAAGATTTATTCAGTGTGAAAATTCTGTGCCATTTAACATATCTGGATTGACAGTGTTAAAAGGAAAAATAGAAGAATAACCAAGTATATCACTATACTGGTAATCAATGGAAATTAAACTTGACTCAAATTTCATCATGCCTTATAGCAATTGAATAATAGGTTGAATGATCAGGGAGCTTCATTAATTTTCCTTAAGATTCAGGCATCATTTTATTATTTATTAATCATAACCTGATGCTAAATGCTTATTTCATATGAGAAAGATCTGGTTTATTTGTTGCCAAAGGAATTAAGAAATAATTAAGATAAATACCCCTCAGTATTCCCATGGCATTTTCATCCCAGTTTATTTTTTCCATTAGAATAACTACAAGGATAAAGAATTTCACAATAAATAACTATCAGAATATAAGTACACTGTGAATACAGCCAGTGGAATTTTTCTCTAAGCTACTAGTTCTGGGAAAATAGGAAATGTTTGTCAGACAGTTTGGTCTAATAGTGAGAGATTTAGTTAGAGAATGAGGTAGATCTGGACTTGAGTCTTGCACTTCTTACTTATTAGTTATGTTGCATTTGGGCCATTTATTTATTTTCTCCTACCTTTCCTTTCCTTTCCCAAGAAATGAAACTAAATATTCTTAATATTTAGGGTCTTTTAAAGAATATTGATCTCCTTTAAAATGGACTGGTTGGATCTCTTTGCAGTCCAATGGACTCTCAAGAGTCTTCTCCAACACCACAGTTCAAAAGCATCAATTCTTTGGCACTCAGCCTTCTTCAGAGTCCAACTCTCACATCCATACATGACCACTGGAAAAACCACAGCCTTGACTAGATGGACCTTTGTTGGCAAAGTAATGTCTCTGCTTTTGAATATGCTATCTAGGTTGGTTGTAACTTTCCTTCCAAGATGCTGGGAGGGATTGGGGGCAGGAGGAGAAGGGGACGACAGAGGATGAGATGGCTGTATGGCATCACCGACTCAAAGGACATGAGTTTGAATAAACTCCGGGAGTTGGTGATGGACAGGGAGGCCTGACGTGCTGCAGTTCATGGGGTTGCAAAGAGTCGGACATGACTGAGCGACTGAACTGAACTGAACTGAAAGAATATTGACTATATCTTATTTGTAATCCTTAAAAACCAATAGATTATTATTAAAAGTATTATTACTAAATTAGATTTGGTTTACTTTGCTTATCATCTTGTTTATTGTTAATACACAGTTGTAAGTCATTTGTTAATTTATCTGTATTGCATCCCATATATTCTTTCAATTTCAGTGACATTAAATAGCAGTATTAGAGCCTGAAAGCAAATTTGGAAGAGTCCCTTGGACATCAAGGAGATAAAACCAGTCAGTACTGAAGGAAATCAACCCTGAATATTCACTGGAAGATTGATGCTGAAGCTGAAGCTCCAATATTTTGTCCACCTGATGCAAAGAGCTAATTCATTGGAAAAGACCCTGATACTTGGGAAGATTGAGGGCAGAAAGAGAAGGGGACAACAGAGGATGAGATGGTTGGATGGCATCACCGACTTGATGGACATGAGTTTGAGCAAACTTTGGGAGAAAGTGAAAGACAGGGAAGCCTAGCGTGTTTCAGTCCATGGGGTTGCAAAGAGTTGGACATGACTTAGCAGCTGAGCAACAAACAACAACAGAGGCTGAATGACAAAGCCAGTTTTATTTGATAATTAGAAATGGTTGAATTTAAAGAAATTGTTATTACCAAATCACTATATTGAAATGAGCCTGAAACATGCTATTATATTCATTGCATATAAGGACATCTTGTAACAAACTTGACTTGTAACTAATAGCTATCGAAATGAAGCTCAATAAATCAAATCCTTAGTTTATGCTTAACAAGCATTAGGATGAATGCTTTACATACTTTATCTCACTTAATTCTCAAGAAAAACCTTGTGAAATAGAAATAGCAAGATAAAATCTTGACATATTTATCTTCATGCTTTCCTCATTTCCAGAAATTCTAGCTCTTTTAAATGTTGTCTAGAGCAGAATGTAATTAAAAAGAAACTATTGTAGGTCATGTTTAAAAAAAATCTAATTAGGGTCTTGAGAATCAAAGGAAGTTGATATAGAAGATTGAAATAAAAATCCCAGAGAGAATATACTGATGACACTCCTTTCCCTATTCCCTCCCTTAACAAATAGAAAATGAGGTAGATGAACTAGAATGGCGAGGAAAAACAAGTATGTATGTCAGTAGAGGCTTGCTTTCTCTTCCTTTCAGCAATCTGAGTTAAAATCTGGCTTGACAGATGTGAGTTAATTTCAGGAAACACTGATAGATTGCAGTAGCTGATCTCAGAGGCTCCATCTTTCAAACAAGGCCAGTTCCTCAATCAGAAACATTTATAGTCTTTCAGATGTTTCTTGTCACTAGACAAGTCTGCAAAGCATCAAAATAGTCCCTCCACCCAGGAAGACATCCCATGGTTTGTCCATTACAGGCAAACATCACAGAGACTGCTGCTGTGTTTGAAAACAAGAACTGGAGTGCTGGTTATCACAAGGCTGCTTTCCTGATGGTATATATTTTCCTAATACATTCTCTTCTACATTTACTCCAAATGACCATACATATCTCTGCTCAACAAGACAGGGATAGGGAAAGAGCTTACCTTTGGAGAAGAGGATGTGCTGGGATGGGGATCTAAAAAGCCAGCAGTGTTGCTAAGTTGAAAAGATTGAATCACCTACAAAAGCCCTCCAGGGAGTGCTTGGAAGCAATCATCTGCCTAGATACAGACCTTTGCGCTTCGAGTCTGGTCTGCTCACTGATCCTCTTCATTTGCAGACTAGGCCCTTCAGTGTTTGTGCTTAGTTGCTCAGTCCTAGCCAACTCTGTGACCCCATGGACTTGTAGCCGGCTGCCAGGTCCCTCTATCCATGGGGATTCTCCAGGCAAGAATACTGGAGTGAATTGTTATGCCCTCCTCCAGGGGGGTCTTCCCAACCCAGGGATCTAAACCAGGTCTTCCACACTGCAGGCAGATTCTTTACTGTCTGAGCCACCAGGGAAGCCCACCAGCAATCTCTCCCTGCTCCTTCTCTCAGGTGAGAGTGACCTAGGACACCCGAGAGAACACCTGAGACGTGGGAAGGAGCCTCACAGGGTGGGGGTCATCCCAGCCACCACTGGGTGCCTGCGGTGGGGAGTGAACAGGGTAGAAGACCCACACTGCCTCGTAATGCCAACCCTCAGTTTAGCCAGAGACCAGAGGCGGCATCCCTGGTCGGGTCAGCCAGACACACATGCAAGAGCCTGTACACAGGCCCAGGCGGGTGGCCTCTGTGGCAAGGGCCAAATCCAGCACCAGGTTGCTGTCCAAAGGCCAAGAGCCTTGCGGGCATCCAGAGGGCCAAAGTCCTCGTTGGCAGACACCGAAAAAGACCATGTCAGCCCTTCTAGAGCCATCAGTGTATCATGTCTGTCTACATTTCAGAGCTTTGTTGTATTAAAGTCTGAGTTGTCCGGTATTCACATACCCTCTGTGCTTCTGCCAATGTCAAGATTGCACACCTTGATGTGCAGAGAACCTGTGATGACGTAGAACAGAGATAGTTCCAACATACTTGGCTTTGGTAGTGATGCACACTATGGAAATGTACTGTCATTGCTTGTTATTTAGCCACTATAATTACTCTTCTTTTGATCAACAAATCAATTGAGAGTAGAATAAATTGCCTATGGACTTGTGCATAGGGTTCATCAGAACTAAGATTTACATATACACCTATAGGATTTGAATAAAAGTGCGTCAGAGTCTCCCCCATGGTCACTTATGATTGTAAAAGTTGGACTGCAAAGAAGGAAGAAGACCAAAGAATTGATGCCTTTAAACTGTGGTGTTGGAGAAGACTCCTGAGAGTCCGATGAACAACAAGGAGATCAAACCAGCCAATCTTAAAGGAAATCTTCCATGAATATTCATTGGAATGACTGATGCTGAAGCTGAAGATCCGGTCTTTTGGTCACCTGGTGCAATCAGCTGACTCATTGGAAAAGTCCCTGATGCTAGGAAAGATTGAGGGCAGAAGGAGAAGAGGGCATCAGAGGATGAGATGGCTGGATGGCATCACCAATGCAGTGGACATGAACTTGGACAAACTTCAGGAGATGGTGAGGAACAAGGAGGCCTGGCGTGCTGCAGTCCATGGGGTCGCAGTGTTAGACATGAATGGGTAACTGAACAACATCTTAAAAGAAACATACATTCTTAAGAAAATACAAACAACAATTTGTAAAGAAAGTGTTGTACAAATTGATGATAATAGTGAAGCAATGGTAAAACTCAAGCTTCAGAATGCAGTAGCATGTGTGCTAAGTTACTTCAGTCGTGCCTGACTCTTTGTCACTCCATGGACTGTGTAGCCCACCAGGCTCCTCCGTCCATGGGATTCTCCAGCAAGAATACTGGAGTGGATTGCCATATCCTCCTCTTAGAATGTAGTAGAGTAATCCATAATTTGCCCATGGGTTTCTATTGCATGATCGTGGATTAGAATGGACAATGATAGAAAGTTGTCTTTTATAATATGGATTTAACAGAGGTCTGCTTTATCTTGACAGCTTCCTGGGCAGTCTGATAGACCGCTAGATGACACTGTAATGATGACATGTATCATTACAACTAGTTAACTAAAGTTAACAGCAGACATATAGTACTAAATATATATGCTTCAAAGGTGGCAATATTTCACCAAAAGTTCCCTGCTGTCAGTAAAGCTGAGGAAAAGGCCCTAAAATATAATTGAATATATACAGAAAACTTATGATTATTAGTATAAAGTTGACCAATAATATTTAATTGTGTCTATGTGCTTAGTCATGTCCAATTCTGTATGACCCTTTGAACTGTAGCCTGCCAGGCTCTTCTGTTCATGGCAGGAATACTGGAATGGATTGCCATTTCCTTCTCCAGGGAATCTTCCTGAACCAAGGATCAAACCCGCATCTCCTGTGTCTCTTGCATTGCAGAAAGATTATTTACCCACTGAGCCATCAGGGAATTAATATTCAATTAATATTCTTTTTAAAGAAGGAATAAATGAAGAGATGTTTTAGCAGTAGAGGATAAGAAGAAAGGGTGAAAACTAACAAGATACAGGTACATTCACTGTGGATGGGAAGTTCTGCAAAGACCTTAGGTACTCCTCTGAAATCTAAGCCCATGTATCTGGCCTTGTACCTCTACTCTACAAGGGCTATGAAGAAAAGTTACCCGAGATACTTCTTTGTATTATATATGAACACAGGAATAATCTTGTGGCATTGTAACTGTGTATAGTAAGTATCTAAGAAAGATAAGCCAACCATTTAAGGGTTACATGTGTCTTCAAAACAATTGTTTTTGGCAATTGAGAATCAAAACCATCAGACCAATTGTAGAGAAGTGTAGTGATTGAACAAATTCTTTTTCACTCTATAACCTTATTCTCTATAAAATTCAGAATATTCTCCTAAAGGATGCTGTGTATAATTTGAACTAGAAGTCAATATAGGATTATGTTTCTCTCAGGACTAGAACGCACAGGTCCGAGAGACACGAGCCAGGACCTAGAGAATTCCCTGTGGAACTGTTGATAATTTTTATTACCATTTTGGACTCTGTTAACTTGGAGATCACTTTTAAAACTGAGTTGGTCAATCTATCCCTAGCTCTGTTGAGAACAGAGATCATGAGATTTTAAGTTTGATCGATGAGCACCCATAATCACACCTAACTCATAGTAGTGATTCAATAAATGTGTATTAAATGAATGAATCCTGCTATAAACATAACTTTGCTCTGTTTGTAATTTAATCATTCTCACATCATCTGGAGTTAATATTTACTTACAATTCTGAGCTGCTTATCTTGCTTTTTGCATCTGTTATGCAGTTTCACAGCCTAACTAACGTGTCACCACATTGTATCACAGTGTCGCCAAGATGATGCCCACATCAACTCTGTTTATGTTAATACCTGGGAGCTAGTTTAGAAGCTGAATCTGCCAAGAAAACTGATGTGCATATGTTCCGCACCTTATTTTATCATAACTTCTAAAAATATACATTAAGAAAATTCTTGCTGACTAAATACTGACATCAAGTAGTCTCTTTTGAAAAAAAGTGAAAAAAAATGACAACAAGAATACACATATAACAATAAACTGAAAAATATTTTTTGTGGAAGAGATTGAATAGTTGCTACATTTAAAGTTTACCTCCCTCCAGCATGTGTCATCATGGTGGGGAAGATGAGAATTTTAATAAATCATTTTTAATATGTATTAAACCTTATATCCCTAGCATGTGGGATGTGATTTACTTTCTTTGGTAAGTTCCGGTAATTCTTTCAATCCATCATTTAGAGTATAATTATATAGAGAGTATAAACCAATAATTTATTAACTGATAGCTTATGTTATATACTCAAATTATCAGATATTTGTTGTTGGTAGTGTTTTTGTGCACCAGCTAATTCTTAGGAAAAATTTCATTGTCACTCCAAATGATGTAAATACTTCGATTATTTTAAGATGCACGTGTTAATCTATAGACTTTTCTTTGAATTTGGAACTAAATATTTAAGGTTGCTTGGAGGCAATATTTAAAATCATTGTATTTTATTTTAAAATGAGGCTTATGAATGAAGTACACTTAATATTTCCCTATAGCTGACAAAATTTAGTATTGTGTAAATAACTGTTCTTATCATTTTTATGCATTTTAATAAATGTTTCAATTATATTTGTGCCCTAAGAAAGTATCATAGTGGATACTCTGGGGAAAAAAACTAAGAAATAAAATTAAAGAAACATTCCTAGTAACATTCTTATATTAGAGAAATCTCCCATTAATGTGCTTTTAACAGGCACTTGGTTTAAAGAATAATGGTAGTATATTTGTCTAATAAGACAATTATTTCAGTTGTTGTTTTAACTGCCAAGTCATGTCTGACCCTTTTGCAACCCATTGGACTGTAGCCTGCCAAGGTCCTCTGTCTGTGAGATTTCCCAGACAACAAGAGTGGAGTGGGTTTCTATTTCCTTCCCCAGGAAATCTTCCAGACCCAGGGACAGAACTCATGTCTCTTGCATTGGCAGGCAGAGGGGCACACAATCTATATTACAGCAAATACAGAGAGCAAGGGTAATGAGGAGAGATAATAAAATGAAGCTGCAGAGTTGAATGGGGTCCACTTGTGTGAGCAGGTGAGGGTGCTGACCCAGCCCAGAGAGATCAAACACGGACTGAGCCAGATTATGAGCAGAGACGAGAGTAGGATTGCCTCAGGGCATCCATCCTCGCATTTTATCTCCAATTGTCACCTGGTTCTGTCATATCCCATTTGCCTTCTACTTTATGTCTTCCCTACTAATTCTGATAGTTTTCTGTGTGCCTACTTAAACTCATTCAACACAAATGTACTGAGCACATGTGACATATCAAACATCAAGCCAGATTCTAGAGGCACAAATATAGAAAAAAAAATATTCTCTTCCCTCAGGAAATTACAATTCAAAGGGGAATGAATGCATAAATAGATCATGATGGTGTAATGTTAACATTGGAAGTGAAAGTGAAAGTCGCTCAGTCATGCTTGACTCTTTGTGACCCCATGGAGTATACAGTCATGGACTTCTCCTGGCAAGAATACTGGAGTGGGTAGCCTTTCCCATCTCCAGGGGATCTTCCCAACCCAGGGATCGAACTCAGGTCTTGCACATTGTGGGTGGATTCTTTACCAGCTGAACCACAGGGGAAGCCCAATGATAACATTTCCATTGTGGAAAATGATGAATGAAAATAGAAGCTATTCCTTAGTGAGCAAATACTGTGTACTCGCTGCTGTGCTGATTATGCACATTATTTCTTGTTTAACTTTTACAGGAATGAGGGAACTTACGCTTTCATCATCGCCGCGTGTGTGTGCTCAGTTGCTCAGTCCTGTCCAACTCTGTGACCCTATGGACTGTAGCCCACCAACCTCCTCTGTCCATGGAACTTTCCAGGCAAGATACTGGAGTGAGTTGCCTTTACTCCAAGGGATCTTCCGGACCCAGGGATCAAACTCATGTCTCTTGTGTCTCCTGTACTGGTAGGTGAGTTCTTTACCACTGAGCCATAGGGGAGGCCCTTTATCATCCCTCAGTACAGTTCAGTTCAGTTCAGTTCAGTCACTTAGTCGTGTCCGACTCTTTGCGAACCCATGAATCACAGCACGCCAGGCCTCCTCGTCCATCACCAACTCCCGGAGTTCACTCAAACTCACGTCCATCGAGTAGGTGATGTCATCCAGCCATCTCATCCTCTGTCGTCCCCTTCTCCTCCTGTCCTCAATCCCTCCCAGCATCAGAGTCTTTTCCAATGAGTCAACTCTTCGCATGAGGTGGCCAAAGTACTGGAGTTTCAGCTTTAGCATCAGTCCTTCCAAAGAATACCCAGGACTGACCTCCTTCAGAATGGACTGGTTGGATCTCCTTGCAGTCCAAGGGGCTCTCAAGAGTCTTCTCCAACACCACAGTTCAAAAGCATCAATTCTTCAGCACTCAGCTTTCTTCACAGTCCAACTCTTACATCCATACATGACCACAGGAAAAACCATAGCCTTGACCAGACGAACCTGTGTTGGCAAAGTAATGTCTCTGCTTTTCAATATGCTGTCTAGGTTGGTCATAACTTTCCTTCCAAGCAGTAAGCGTCTTTTAATTTCATGGCTGCAATCACCATCTGCAGTGATTTTGGAGCCCCCCCAAATAAAGTCTGACACTGTTTCCACTCTTTCCCTATCTATTTCCCATGAAGTGATGGGACCAGATGCCATGCTCTTCGTTTTCTGAATGTTGAGCTTTAAGCCAACTTATTCACTCTCCTCTTTCACTTTCATCAAGAGGCTTTTTAGTTCCTCTTCACTTTCTGCCATAAGGGTGGTGTCATCTGCATATCTGAGGTTATTGATATTTCTCCCGACAATTCCAGCTTGTGCTTCTTCCAGCCCAGCATTTCTCATGATGTACTCTGCATATAAGTTAAATAAGCAGGGTGACAATATACAGCCTTGACATACTCCTTTTCCTATTTGGAACCAGTCTGTTGTTCCATGTTCAGTTCTAACTGTTGCTTCCTGACCTGCATACAGATTTCTAAGTAGGCAGATCAGGTGGTCTGGTAGTCCCATCTCTTTCAGAATTTTCCACAGTTTATTGTGATCCACACAGTCAAAGGATTTGGCATAGTCAATAAAGCAGAAATAGATGCTTTTCTGGAACTCTCTTGCTTTTTCGATGATACAGCAGATGTTGGCAATTTGATCTCTGGTTCCTCTGCCTTTTCTAAAACCAGCTTTATCATCCCTATTACATAGTTAAAACCTAGTGATAGAAAAAAACAAAACTGAACTCACCAAGGAAGTGAAATAGTGTGATATTTATCAAGATGTAGTTACACTCAATCATCATTTAAATCACCATATGTTCTTAAATTCAGATTCCTGTGCTCCAACACCAGACACCCTGAATTCACATTTCTGGAGAAGGGTCCAGGGAATTTGCCTCTTCTGACATAAATTTTCTTTCTTTAAATGAGACAGCAATTTTCAAAGCTAAAGTAGAAAATTTATTAGAAATTTAAAGCTTTCATTTTAGTTATGCATGCATGTGTATGTTTGTGTGAGTATAGAGAGAAAGATGTAAAACCACAAAAATAGGTGATCATGCATATTAATTAATAAAAAATAGAAGGTTTCTTAGAAAATGTGGCCTTATTTATGCTTTGAAATTTAATTTAAAACTGCATAAAAAGGAAAAGACAAATCGACTAAATTCTGGTACACTTACCCAATTGACTTCTTTATTTAACAACGCACATTGCATTTTATTTTGTTCCAGTTATTGTTTTCAATAAATTTAGGTTTGTCATTTGTACTCTTCCCTGATAACAAACTTTTCAGTATATTCTTATTCATGTATTCCATTTTCAATTAAAATTTTTATCTTCCATGAAATAAGTTTTCCTTTAAAGGATATATAGCAAATCTAATTGAATTGTCTATTGAGTTCTCATATCTTTTTGTATGTGAGGATATGTGCAGGCATTTCTTGCATCAAACTTTGTTGTCCCTTAACATCTCAAAATAACTTTATGATTATGAAGTTAAACAGGTAAAATAAACAAAATTTTGGTAACAAAAATGAATTGAAGAAAACTTTATATAGAGAGTTAACTAGGAAGTAAGATTCCTTCATTCAAGCATAAGAAAGAAAAATTGAAAATGAGATATGTTTGAGACTAAAGTGGAAAATCACTGACAATAACAGAAAGATAAATGATGTCTCCAGCCAAACTTCAAGTATTTATTAAGAACTTAAGTAGGCACTTTGAAAATAAATGTGTGTTTTTTTCTTCTATTTCATTTAAATTGGAATGCAAATTAGATTTTGTGATAAAACTGAGCAAGAAATATACAGTTTTTTACAATTTATATTAAATTACAAATTTCTAAATGTAACTAAGAAAAGTTTGCAAGCGACAATAGGTAAAAGAATTTAACAGATATTACAAAAAGCTATAAAGTCACTATAAACAGATCAAGACAGTGTTGGGTTAGGATGAGAGTACAGAAAATAATTCAGCAACAGCTTCCATGATATACAAATTTATTAAGTGATGTGGGTGGCACTTCAACTAAGTGGGATAAAAATAGATTAAATAGTATTAGCACAACTGTCTGCTGCTGCTGCTGCTAAGTCGTTTCAGTCGTGTCCGACTCTGTGCGACCCCATAGACGGCAGCCCACCAGGCTCCCCTGTCCCTGGGATTCTCCAGGCAAGAACACTGGAGTGGGTTGCCATTTCCTTCTCCAATGCATGAGAGTGAAAAGTCAAAGTGAAGTCGCTTAGCCGTGTCCGACTCTTAGAGACCCCATGGACTGCAACCTACCAGGCTCCTCCGTCCATGGGATTTTCCAGGCAAGAGTGTTGGAGTGGGGTGCCATTGCCTTCTGGGTATCTGGAAATAAAGCTGTGGACAGTATGACATTTTAAAAGAGTGAAAGGATATGTGTAAAAAATATAAGATGTTTAAAAATTAAAATGGAAATTTGCAATCTATGTAGGAAAAGAGATACATATTTGATTACACTGCCTGACAAATCAGTATGAATGGTAACTCTGCGTCTCTTTAGGGACTGTTTTAGCTCCTATTTTACCTATGAAAAATATGAAGTTGAGAAGGACTGGGAACTTGGCCCATGTGTCACACAGCTAAGTGGTGGTCTCAAGATCTGAACCCTGCTTCACCTGACTCCTGGATACCAAGTTATATTCTTTTTTGCATGAAACAAACTGCCATAAGCAGAGTAGATTTTTTTTTTTTAATCATTGTATACCTATGCAAATCTACTTTTTTCTGTTACCAGTAAAGTTTT
Organism: Bos indicus x Bos taurus; assembly: GCF_003369695.1. Lineage (NCBI taxonomy): Eukaryota > Metazoa > Chordata > Mammalia > Artiodactyla > Bovidae > Bos > Bos indicus x Bos taurus. Next base: position 61,326,390 of record NC_040079.1, on the reverse strand, counting down.
GGTCATATGTTTTTTGTCAAAAAATATTGCCAGTCTTGAATAAAAAGAATCATCACTGTCTGAAACAGAGACATTTCTACAGTGTGTTGATGCATCTTAACTCTAAACACAGATTTCTCAAGGATGTTTATTATCTGATGATATGAAAACAATATTTCTTCCAAATATGAGTCAGAGAGTAAGTAATAAAACTAGATTTGTGTCCTTAAGAAGATTTCAAGACTATATACAGAAAATAAACAGGATGATTATGATAATGTCTATATTTAGTTAAAACCAAAGTGACCAATGGAAACAGTGGCAGACTTTATTTTTGAAGGCTCCAAAATCACTGCAGATGGTGACTGCAGCCATGAAATTAAAAGACGCTTACTCCTTGGAATAAAGTTATGACCAACATAGACAGTATATTAAAAAGCAGAGACATTACTTTACCAACAAAGGTCCATCTAGCCAAAGCCATGGTTTTTCCAGTAGTCATGTATGGATGTGAGAGTTGGACTATAAAGAAAGCTGAGTGTCGACAAATTGATGCTTTTGAACTGTGGTGTTGGAGAAGACTCTTGAGAGTCTCTTGGGCAGCAAGGAGATCCAACTAGGATCTTTTCCTTTAGTCCATCCTAAAGGATATTAGTCCTGAATATTCATTGGAAGGACTGATGCTGAAGCTGAAACTCTAATACTTTGGCCACCTAATGCAAAGAACTGACTCATTGGAAAAGACCCTGATGCTGGGAACGATTGAGGGCAGGAGGAGAAGGGGATGACAGAGGATGAGATGGTTGGATGGCATCACCAACTCAATGGACATGAGTTTGAGTAAACTCCAGGAGTTGTTGATGGACAGGGAGGCCTGGCGTACTACAGTCCATGGGGTCACAAAGAGTCAGACATGACTGAGCAACTAAACTGAACTGAACTGACTGAAAGTGACCTTACATTTTTAAGGTCACTAACACTGACAAAATTTTGAGATTAACTAGCTAAAAGCCAGAAAGAACGTTTTAATTATGTAATACATTTGGTTTATCAGAATAAGGTATCTTGAGTGATCATCACAGTTTTGAGAAGCCTAAATTTCCAAAGAACTCAAAAGGTAACAATTTAGGCTGGACCATGGACTCAAATAAAAGTGTCCTTAGGTTAATGGAAAAAAAAAAAAAAACAGCAAAAGGAATGAAGTGTGGCAGGGCAGTGGGGCGAATAGGGGAGCTGCATTATAAGTAGTCTGTACAGATAAAAGATGCCATGGTGGCATAATAGTCACCAAGCAATTATTTAAGAAGGACATGTTTATTAGTTGTTTTTAAAATGTAGAGCTGATGCCCATGTGCCCTGTGATTCTGTGCTGCCGCTGCCCTGTTGCTCCCAGTGCCATCCTGTCTTGCTCACTCATGGGGATTTCCAGAGTCCAGCCCTCACTAGGGCCTGTGTCTTCAGGACCCCTCAACTCGTGAATTGGTTAAGGCAGTTAATAAAACAATGTTTTCTGTGAAAAAATAAATAAAATGCAGATCGAGTAATAACTTCAAGCTGTCTCCAATAAAAGTTAAACTCAATAAAACACATTTTAATTTTCAAAATCCTATGCTTAAAATAAATGCAAAACTCTGAAAGAAGAGCCCCAGGCTAACTGTGAAAGTTACAGCTGTATAAATTAATTTACATGAAAGAGCCATCATGCCTCCTTTTGAAATGGCTCACTACTAGAAAACACAATGCAGCCCAAATCTTCATAAAGACATTCACGAATTCAAGCAGGAGGCCCTGACAGCTGCAATCATTTATTTTTCAAATTCCTGGTCATGTTATGGCATGCCTGCTAGATATAAAGAAGGATGGTAAAAGGAAACAAAAGAAGTTGATGAAAGAAACAGCCAGAAGGCCTTTAATACCTTTTCACACACCTACTGTTCAGATGTCCTTGAATTTTAAATCAGAATCATATCATTGGAAATTAATTTCATGTCATTAAATTTCCCACATAAATATTCCCTTTGATGTAGCCATTGCATTTAATAAAATTCACACAAAGAGAATTTTAAAGTTTTAATTAATTATAGACAAAAAAAAGGACTCTAATTTCATGGTACATTTGTAGAAACACTTTAATGGTAAATTGTGACTAGCATAGGGCCCAGTTCTTTAATTCCACTTAAAAGTTATTAACTGGGGTTCTACCATGTTTTAGGATTATGCTGGATACCTAAGTTGAGTAAACTGTAGTCTAAGGTCTTAGATTGCTTGTTTTTGCTTTCATTCTTTTCATTTGCTATAATAGGACATTATATCGAAGGAATTGGTTCCTCTGCTAAAGTCCTGATAGCCATCCCCTTTTCCACAGGAGACCTTATGGGCAGACATGTCAACCTGGAGTGTCCTGGACCACCATGTCAATTCGGCATCTTAAGGTACAAGTGGTCAGAACTCTATCTCAGGAGCATGTTTTAAAAATTCTGATGTCACATTATTTTTATTCTTGTTAGACTCATTTGAAGATACAGTTCTATTTTTTATTAATTTTCCATGACTCTTAAAAGCTCTGGAAGCATTGACACAATATATAAACGTATGGGGATTTGCTTTCACTCATATATGTATATATATATACACATGTGTACATTTTTTAGACATATGTCTATGTGTTTAAAAAGTTTCAGTATTTGTGAGTAATTTTTTCTGGTATTTCACTATCCTTAAAATCTTGGATTTCAGGTTATCTTCACCCATTCTGAAATTTCAAATAATATATTCAGCCGAGTATTTATGTGGTAGATAGAATTAAGACCATGTGTGTATAAGAACGATTTTTGTCTTCAGTCATGAATAAGTGCTTGCTAAATATAGTGCATTAAAATTTTTAAAAGCTTATTTCTGCTGATTGTGTTTCCTATTATTTCTTCTCTTCATTGTTAAGTGATTTAAATACAAATGATCTATAGCCCTTCTCCCTTTCCTTGTCCTCCCAAATCTGTTTTGTCTTTAACCCCTTCATGGAGCCTGCAGCGTTGGTCATCACAAATGATCTCTCATTAGTAAATCCCCTTCTTTTTGTTAAGGCATCATTATATATATATTTATGGTTTGGATCTCCCACTCTGTATCTTCATCATTTTTCATCATTGTGTCTCTTTGGATAACTCATTAAGACCTAAAATTCAACTTTTGTAGTGTACATGTTCTTACTTCTCAAGAGAAACATTATTTTCTTTATGAATGATAGAGACACTTTTTAGTCACACACAAATAAAACCCAAAATTTTCTGTTTCACCCCACCATTCTAAATCCTGCATCAAAATTTGCCAGTTTTTTCAGAAAATATCTGTTGAAAATATCCATTCCTTCCTTTTCATCTCTTGCATTTAAGAATCATATATAGTTTAGGTTCTAATCATATTAGCTAGAGAGTTTGAAATAGTCCCTGAGCCTTTTTTTTTTAATCTCTAGTTTCTCTTCCTAATTTTAATTCTTTAAGACTAATTATCATAACATTTTCTCCAAAGTAGTTTGTTTTAGAAAAAACATTCCATGGTTTCTCATTTCATATATAATAATGCAACCAAACATTTCTTAACTAGTAACAAAAAACTCCCCAGAATCTGAATTTAACTTACACTGCAAGTGAATGTGTCAGTTCTTCTCCTTTCCCTGATGAGTCCAGTCTTCCTTGTCACTTAAATATGTTTTGGACACACTCTCAGTTCAGTTCAGTCGCTTAGTCGTGTCCGACTCTTTGCAACCCCATGGGCTGCAGCACACCAGGCTTCCCTGTCCATCACCAACTCCCAGAACTTGCTCAACTCATGTCCATCGGGTTGGTGATGTCATCCAACACTCTATTTTAACCCATTTCTTATTCCGTTTTCTAGATCTACTAAAGTTCTGATTCTATTTGAAGTTTATTCACGTTTAAGGCATAACCTAATTCTAATGTTGTTTGTTAAGCTTTTCCTAATCATTTCATTCCATGGTGACATACGTGTAACCTGACATCCTATTGTGCTAAGTAACTAATTCACTTATTTGGTGCTTAAAAATTTTTTGTGTGTGTTTGTGATTTTAGTGTCATATATGTCTATGTATTAACACACTAGTCATAAATGCATTACACATATCATATTGTTAATATATAATTTATATATAAAATAATACAAATAAGTTTAAGTTCATTGAAGAAAATAGTGTATTTCAAATTACTGTAGAGCTCTCCTGTTCTTTAGGACAAGTTGTGTACAACTAATGCTCATTGTATGCCTGTTAATGAATAGATACTTTAAAACACATAAAAATGAAACTAGGTTATGAGATGATATAGTTGATAAAATTGAAAGAAAAATTATTCATCTAATTGACCTTTAGATAATGTAAGAACTGTATAAGAAAATTATCTTAAATTCCCATTAATACAAATTCTCATCTTATAAAAAATTGTTCTACAGCAGAACATTAGTCATTGTTTTTAGTTTATACTGACTGATTCAAAGGGATGAAAGGTCCTGACTTCCTTCATTTGTGTTTGAGAAAAAAATTAAGGTGATTTTTTTCATGTATTAATTCCAGCTATAAAGAAAACAGATTTAAATATGACATCAATGATTCTTGTTATCATTATCTGCACAAATCTTTAGAGTAACCTCTTTCTTCTTTAATGATCTGTAAAGACAATTTTGAGAAACGCTGTGCTGGATGAAGCACAAGCTGGAATCAAGATTGCAGGGAAAAATATCAATAACCTCAGATATACAGATGACACCAGCCTTATGGCAGAAAGCAAAGAAGAACTAAAGAGCCTCTTGATGAAAGTGAAAAGAGGAGAGTGAAAAAGTTGGCTTAAGCTCAACATTCAGAAAACTAAGATCATGGCATCTGTTCCCATCATTTCATGGGAAATAGATGGGGAAACAGTGGAAACAGTGACAGACTTTACTTTTTGGGGCTCCAAAATCACTGCAGATGGTGACTGCAGCCATGAAATTAAAAGATACTTACTTCTTGGAAGAAAAGTTGTGACCAGCATAGACAGCATATTAAAAAGCAGAGACATTACTTTGCCAACAAAGGTCCGTCTAGTCAAAGCTATGGTTTTTCCAGTAGTCATGTATGGATGTAAGAGTTGGACTATAAAGAAAGCTGAGAGCAGAATTGATGCTTTTGAACTGTGGTGTTGGAGAAGACTCTTGAGAGCCCCTTGGACTGCCAGGAGATCCAATCAGTCCATCCTAAAGGAAATCAGTCCTGAATATTCATTGGAAGGGCTGATGCTGAAGTTGAAGCTCCAATACTTTGGCCACCAGATGTGAAGAATTGACTCATTTGAAAAGACCCTGATGCTGGGAAAGATTGAAGGTGGGAGGAGAAGGGGACGACAGAGGATGAGATGGTTGGATGGCATCACCGACTCAATGGATATGAGTTTGAGTAAACTCTGGAAGTTGGTGATGGACAGGGAGGCCTGGTGTGCTGCAGTCTATGGGGTCACAAAGAATTGGACATGACTGAATGACTGAACTGAACTGAAAAGACATTTGGTATTATTGCTAGAACTCCTGTCTCCAGAGTAATTTTGAAACTCTAACATACATTCACATACCTATAATGCATATAAATTAGTTCAAAAATTTAGAGTTGAAAAGAACCACACAGATCATATAAGCCAATATATTAATAGATAACACTGAGAGTTATAAATATACTCCCTTCAGTGAACAATTGAGCTCTATTTGCTTACTGGGTTATGTTTTAACAAAACTTTTTGAGGCTTGAGTGGATTTGCGAAAGTAAACATCTGTCAAATCATCAATGAATGAAAATAATATGTCTTTGGATTTCACTTTTCTAGATGTGTCTGTTCACACTGACATCTGTAGACATAAGGTGATATATATTTTTAAGACTTCTCACTTCATGGCATAATATATACTGCAGAGTACTCTCTTCATTTATGTCCTGTTAAAGCAAGAGTCTTGCAAGAGTGCTGCATCTAGTTTTGTCTACTTTTGCCCCTAAATAGAGATCTTTTTTGGAGCATGTATGTCAAGAGCAAAACAAAATTGTGGTAACAAGAACCAAATTTTTTACATATAAAAACTACATACATAGGTAGCAGGAGATATAAATAAACTTCTAATGCCTCCACACTAATGAACTCTTGAAATATTTTAAAGAACTAGTCTTTATTCTAAGCTAGTTCATATTTCTCTTCTCTTTCTGTGGAGCAAACCGTGATATTTTCTGGCATTCTATTTCCCTTTCTTTCTGTCTCTTACACAGGCATGGTATGCAGAGACACACATAAAATAACTTTGCTTTTATGCAGAAAGTTTTTGGATTTTGTTTATGTACTTGCTCAGCTTCATTCAGTTTCATTCTGAAATTGTACCAACATTTGGGCACACAGTGCTTCCTTACTTCCAACTGACAGCAACATTCTGGCTCCCTGGTCAGTTTCATATTACTCTAGGATGATTCTTCTCTATATTTTGGAGAAGCCAAGAGTTTTTGAATGTCTCTCACCTTTGAACTCGGTGTTAAGGTCTATAAACTGCATTATGTGGTCTCTCATCTGACCTAAATCTTCGGTGAAGAAAACTAACATACTGACCACATTCTAAGTTAAAAACTAATCTTCTCCCTGACTCCCATCTTGTTGTTGTTCAGTCGCTCAGTCATGTCCAACTCTGCGACTCCATGGACTGCAGCATGCCAGACTTCCCTGTCCTTCACAGTCTCCTAGAGCTTGCTCAAATTCATGTCCATTGAGTTGGTGATGCCATCCAGCCATCTCATCCTCTGTTGTCCCCTTCTCCTCCTGCCTTCAGTATTTCCCAGCATCAGAGACTTTTCTAATGAGTTGGCTCTTCAAGTCAGGTGGCCAAAGTATTGGAGCTTTAGCTTCAGCATCAGTCCTTCTAATAAATATTCAGAGTTGATTTCCTTTAGGATTGACGGTTTGATCTCCTTGGAGTCCAAAGGACTCTCAAAAGTCTTCTCCAATAGCACAGTTCAACTCTCATCTCCCGGCAGAATATTGTCTCTGTAGCTTGGCAGGATGTCATTAAGCATCCTGTTTGGACTATAGCCATACCCTATTAGACATACATTCAACCATTGTGTTCATAATGTCTTGAAGGCTATAGATGAGGACAACTGTTAAACTGTAGTCCTCTAAACTCTCTAGGCTTTAAAGAAAGTGAAAGTGAAGTTGCTCATTCATGTCCAGCTTTTTGTGACACCATGGACTGTTGTCTACCAGGCTCCTCTGTCCATGGGATTTTCCAGGCAAAAATACTGGAGTGGGTTGCCATTTAAAGGACTCTATAAAGATCTGGTTCTTTCAAAAAGAAGCTAGATTCTTATAAGTCTGAAAACATGATTTTTATAGTTAACAGGTAGCAATCATAGGTTGTGTTGAATATATAGATATAGTCACATCAAATACATACAAGCAGTCTGTATAAGGGCCCTCAGTAAAAAGCCTAATGTGGAAAGAAGACACAGAACAAGGTGTCAGAATGGTGCTGAAATTTCATCTGACAGTCTACTTTAGCTATATACTGAATAATAAGTGTACTGAATAAAAAGTTGTACACTGAATAGAAAGGTGATAAAAGACTGAATATAAATCAACCGACACTTAGCCTCTCTCTGTTACTGTTGACCAGCAGGGTGGTTTCTCCGAGATGTGGGTTTAGGCAGTAGCTCTGTCTGGTAGCTCCATCCTCAGGTGGCCTCTGATGGGGATATTGGTGACTGTATTTGTCATTATGAGAAGATCGAGCCATACATCTTCCAAATCTGAATCACTTTGCCATACATCTGAAACTAATACAATGTTGTTAATCAGATCAGATCAGATCAGTCGCTCAGTCATGTCCAACTCTTTGCGACCCCATGAATCGCAGCACCCCAGACCTCCTTGTCCATCACCAACTCCTGGAGTTCACTCAGACTCACATCCATTGAGTCAGTGATGCCATCCAGCCATCTCATCCTCTGTCGTCCCCTTCTCCTCTTGCCCCCAATCCCTCCCAGCATCAGAGTCTTTTCCAATGAGTCAACTCTTCGCATGAGGTGGCCAAAGTACTGGAGTTTCAGCTTTAGCATCAGTCCTTCCTAAGAAATCCCAGGGCTGATCTCCTTCAGAATGGACTGGTTGGATCTCTTTGCAGTCCAAGGGACTCTCAAGAGTCTTCTCCAACACCACAGTTCAAAAGCATCAATTCTTCAGCGCTCATCCTTCTTCACAGTCCAACTCTCACATCCATACATGACTACTGGAAAAACCATAGCCTTGACTCGACGGACCTTTGTTGGCAAAGTAATATCTCTGCCTTTCAATATGCTGTCTAGGTTGGTCATAACTTTCCTTCCAAGGAGTAAGCGTCTTTTAATTTCATGGCTACAGCCACCATCTGCAGTGATTTTGGAGCCCAAAAAAATAAAGTCTGACACTGTTTCCACTGTTTCCTATCTATTTCCCATGAAGTGATGGGACCTGATACCATGATCGTAGTTTTCTGAATGGTGAGTTTTAAGCCAACTTTTTCACTCTCCACTTTCACTTTCATCAAGAGGCTTTTGAGTTCCTCTTCACTTTCTGCCATAAGGGTGGTGTCATCTGCATATCTGAGGTTATTGATATTTCTCCCGGCAATCTTGATTCCAGCTTGTGTTTCTTCCAGTCCAGCGTTTCTCATGATGTACTCTGCATAGAAGTTAAATAAACAGGGTGACAATATACAGCCTTGACGTACTCCTTTTCCTATTTGGAACCAGTCTGTTGTTCCATGTCCAGTTCTAACTGTTGCTTCCTGACCTGCATACAAATTTCTCAAGAGCCAGGTCAGGTGGTCTGGTATTCCCATCTCTTTCAGAATTTTCCTCAACTATACTCCAATATAAAATTTTCCAAAAATGATTTAAAAAAGAGATTAAGCCATACATAGTGATAAGACTAAGAATCACATATGGCATAACCCACAGCCAAGTGCACAGAAACCTTTGATGTTCTAGGCCTCACAGATACAAAGATTGATGACATTAGGCCTTGGTCCCAGAGGACCTTGGAGGTCACTTGGGAAGAATAATATGGAATAGGAAAAGTAAAAGCAAAGTGCTCAATGCTACCAACTAGATATAAACAAAGTGCCGAAATAAAACAGAAGGTCAAGCCACTGTCTTTGCCTGACCATAATGAAGTTATGAAATTATTTTCTGACTAGAGATGGGAAACCCAGTAACTTTATACAAAATCAGCTGTTTACAATGGTGGGTGTAAGAAAGGCATTAGTGACTGTGCACAAAACTTTTTGAGGGACTATACATGAAAATTGTGCCCTGAGAGTGTTGGAAATATGTGCTGGTGGATGATTCTGGTAGAAACTACAAATGGGATCCCTGCAGTGTGAGCTGCATAAACTGTGTCAGGAGCCAGCTGACGATGTTGTCTTTGTAAAGTATTTTTATTTATCCTATCAGGTCTGTATTTCCCTATACCTTATATCTTTATTGATTTTAATTTTCAATCACTTGCAGGTTAAAAGTCTGTAATCTTCACTTTGTTCTGGGGAATTCATTTATTTATGAAATATGAGCTGATTCTTAACAGCAATAGTCTTGGAGAACCGAGAGAACCATCCAACACTGGATGTTAAAACAGTGGAATTGGAGGTCAAGAATTGAAGAGGAAAGGTTAAAATCTTACCTCCTTCTCTTTCTGCCTCTGTAACTCAGCTTGCTCCTTGCAAAGTCTAGATCATGTAGGTCTCAGAAAGTGGGGACTCACAATACTAGGAACTGGAGCTTGTCTCATTTACTCTTGTCCTGCTCCTTGCAATTGCCCTAGCCCTTGCAAACCCGCAAACCCGCTTAATCATGCCTGCCCATATATAAAAACTCTGTGACCCGTTTGTTTGGGGCTCAGAGCTTTGAGCATTAACTCCTCTGGGCCTGCCAGCATAATAAACCTGAGTTCTCCAACTCTCCAAGTATGGTGCTTGGTTTCTTGAGTACTGGTTTCTGCAACAGAATGAGGGGATGTTGGCGAAGGGAAAAAAAGAAAAACTTTGTTCTTTGAACTCTCTCCAGGGTAAAATTGAAGGTATTTCATTAATATGTACTTAGATAATTTTACATTCTTACAGTGCATATTTAAATTTGGATTTAAAAAATTACCTACATCACAAGATTTTGTATCATCTAAAAGAATATTTTAATTGGTCCATCTGTCATTTGAAATAATACTCTACTTATTATAAAGCAGGTGTTAGACACCTCTGAATATTCCATCCTTAATTAAAGCATAAAGAAAGTAAAATTACATTTTCTATTTTAAAACTTAAAAATCTAAAATTCCTAGGCATGAATAACAAAACATATGGAATCATATGATTTTGTAGATTAGGTAACTAATGGTTAGACATTGATTCTTGACATTTAATTCTTGACATACTTTGTTTTAAATTTGAGACATGTAATAGATAAGAGTTAATATTTGGAGACTGTTATATTCAAACTTTGTTTATGTATACTGAGAAAGTTAACTACACTCTCTAATATCATATAGCTGAGCAACCATTTACTCTTGAAATGAGATTTCACCATAGATTTGATGGTAGTTTAGGGAACTTTTTCCAAAGAAAAATAATTTATTGTTTGATGCCTCAAAGGCAAAATGCACTATGTGTAGCCTGTGTATAAATAAGTGATTTTTTAAAGATTATCTTGGGTTCATTTAAGCTCAGATTCTGTCACTAGTTTGCCAGCATTTTGAAATAATTTAGTGATCATTTGGAAAGTCTATATACTATCCCTATTAAAATGAAAATCAAGTTTGAATCTTCCTTAAAATCTGTATAGAGAAAATAATTGAGATTTTTTCTCCAAAAAGATTGAGAAAGATAATAGCAGTGTTATTTGAAGTATATAGAAGGTTAAACAGCAATGAATAAAGAGTATGCAGCAAAGTTAGGAAGATTGAAACATCTAGTGGAAATCCAGGGTTATTGTTTGCCAGTTCTATTCGAAACATCTATTAATGTTTAGCTAAATAAATGAAAAAGAAACAAGGACCCTGTATCTGTGTTGAAGAGCTGTGTAAGCCCTCCAGCTTCACTTGTATGGGGAATTCTCTCTACAAATAGGCTCTACAGGTGACAATATGCTTCAAAATAAAGCAGATATTAAGCAAAATTCTATGCAAGGAAATCAGCATTTTTAATTACACAACACATGGTTATCGATTCTTTAGAATCTTAAAATTCTAAAATGGAACTTGAATCTTGTATCAGTGTATTCAGATGCCAGGAGAGAAAAAAAATAATGCTCTGAAAAATAAACTGTGTATCAACTTTGTATATAAAATATTAAAATGCCTGTGTTAATTGAGATAGATGATAAAATTAAGATTCACAATAAATTCAGTAAGCCTTCAGCCTTTAGTATATATGATTATACATCATAAATAATGACAGCAAAAATACTGAATTAGGAAAGAAGTGGTTCAAAATAAGTTTTTATGAATATCTGGAAAGGTTTAGGTCAGTTTGACTAGTTCATAAGCATTAAACCAATATTTGTTGAGAAGTAAAGCACTGTGCTGTCTTAAGAAATACAAGGAGGAGAATGCACTAATCCTGTCTTGAAGAGATGCACCTATATGTGAATGATTTATATGCAGGAATATTCATAATAAAATATATAGCACCTGTCTTATAATTGAATGAACTAAAGTTAAACTAAAAATAAATAGAGGCACATGACAGAATTAATTTTACTTTGGGAGAATTTTCCACAGAAAGTTAGCTTTGAGATGGAACTTAAAGAAAAAAAACCAACACAGTATTTCAAAAATTAGATATGAAAGGGAGAATGCTGCAAACCAGCTCTGTCCAGTAGAATTTTCTGTGATGAGAGAAATGTTATGTATCTATACCGTCTACTGTGGTAGTCACCAACTACTTATGGCCTTTGAGAACTTGATATTTTTTAACTGCAATTTTAAACTTACTTAGTTTTTATTTAATGGCTGCCATATTGAACTGCACAAGTTGTGGCTGAGAAACCAACCTGAATAGAAGCACTGAAGATAGAGATGCGGGGCTTTGGAGGCGGCCATGTCCCTGAACCAACTGGAGCAATGTGAAAGGTAAGATTGAAAGAAAATATCCAAGTAAGATTTCGCCTATTAGACTAGTATAGAAAATGCACTGAAAATTTATGAGCAGGCTTGAGTCAAGTCCAACCCTGGATTTTAATAAGAAAGCTGGTAACAGTATGAGTTGGAACCAAAGAGATCCAGAAAGTGTTTACTGTCAAAATGCAGGCAAGTGAAAGTAAGATATTATTATATTAAGACAAAAGAAGAGAAAATTATACCAGAAGGAGGTTCATTTATCAGAGATTCATTTATCATACTGTAGTAGTTTGATTTCCCAAATTAAAGAGGAAACATTTGAGTAAAAATTGCAAATGTCAGTGGCCCTGTTAGAGAGTGACTGGACAAGGAGGGAAGTGATCAGGGATATCCAAGTGGGTGACTGGGGTTTGTTCCCACAGGGAAACTCACGGGGATGGATAGCTCGCATGGCTCAAAATTATTCCAACAAAAGAAAAAGGACAGTAAGACATCTACACATACTTGATTCCCACCCCTCACTGGCTGAGGGCGGTTTCCAGGGGATATTAATTCCTAGGACATCTGGCCTGCACTATGCTTGGGTAGAATAGTCCTGCATGGTTTCAGAAAAAAACCCACAGTGGAAGAGATGCAAATAATGGGATTTGGAAGCCTTCTAGAATATGCTGAAATGGCTGCACCTAAAGAATTTAGTCAGGAATATGACAGCGTCTGCTAAACGTGTGGAATATTTTGCTGGGTACACCGCACATTCTACAAAGTGATGTTAGAATATAAGTTGGTGTACTAACAGCTTTACTTGTTAAATATGAAGGTAGATAGTATTCAAGGAAAATAAATAAGAACAAAAAAAAATACATTCATATTGGAAACCAAGTATGTCCATAGAGTACTAATTTGTTAATTTAGTCTAAAGAACGTACATTCAATTAATTATAGACCATTCACAGTGGAAGCAAACTATGTTGTTTTTGGAGCCAGTGGTTGTCAGAAAGTTTTCTGTGCCTCTTTGATGTCCTGCCAAAGCTTCATAGTGTGTATGATTTTGATGAATATGTGAAGCTTATTATTACTAAATTTGAGTATATGTTCTGTTATATGACAATATGTGATGAGCTAAAATGTGAGTGATGAGGCATAGCATATTATGAAGCTTAACACTAGAAAAAAATGTTTATTAGAACATATGATAACTCTTCCCCATGAGCATGGGCTATAATTTGGTCAATGAAATAAAGATTTTAACTTAAACTCTGTCACAGTGAAAGATAACCAAGCTTAATAAATAAACAACTGGAGATGCTTTTATAGACACCAGGAGTTATTATTGTCCTGTAGTAAGGTCAGTGTCCTAGTTATTACTGAAATTTTGTGTGGTTTTAATCCCTTTATTGATTTGTCACCAAAACCATAATATGCTAAAGTGGACAGATAAAAAAAAACAAAAACAGTTGGAGAAACAGTTTAAGTTGGGGAATGTGTGTGTTGTGTTGATATATCAAGTTGTGAATTGTTTTATGAATATGAAGAATTTAAAATATATTTATTATTGTGAAGTATGTCATAAGTAAAATATTGAAATATTTGTTTAGTCCTGATTTTTCCAACAGACACAAAAGTGTTACTAAGGTATATTCATTGCAAATCAGTTGTGGAATGTTGGCCAGTACTGGGATTAGACAATCAAATATACACACTTAATAACCAGGTCATACCTCTTCAAGCAGTATATTTGCTAGTGATGCAAAGAAGTTATTTTGCTAAAAGTTATATGATAAATGGATGTTTTGTTATAATTAATGAATCATGATTCATGATAAGTTGTCAATACTGCTTTAGCATACATATTACCAAGTTAAAATAATTGAGGCCATTCAGGGATAGAATTTTGCCCTTTGTCATCCATTCCTCTCTGTTATATCAAGGACCGAGTAACACATGGATAAAAATGTATATGGTGCTGTGGTGCTTTTTATATCAACTCTTTGTGAAAGTGAATAGTCTTCCATTGATACTAGATGCTTCATTTTTCTATATGAATTTCTTCACAATTCATTGGCTATTAATGCCTGTTTCTGCCTTTAACATAGAACATTGAAAAAGTCTACTTCAAAAAATAGCATCTCAAACTTACTACTTATCAATGACCACTAAATGTTTAATTAGTATACATGCTCTGTATGAAAGATTGTTTTGAACAACGATGACTACATTCCTCTTTACGTAGTGTAACTATCAGTCATTTATTTACATTCACTTTAGCCATATCCGCTACCACCCATGCCTAATATACTGATTTAAATTGCCTCAGTCTTTTTATATGGAAGAATTTTAGAAAGGAATTTATGTCACACTGAAAATTGAACATGAAATTAATTTACTAGATAAAAGGTAACATAAAAATGAAGGTGATAAACCTAAAACACTGTTACTTTATTTAAAATAAATGTAAAAATAAATTTCATCTAAATAAAATATATATTCAAGGCACAAAATTAAATACCTGAGAATATGTTCCTCACTGGAAAGACTGCAGTTTTTATGATCAGTCAGTAATAAGTGAGGTATTCAATTTGATGTGTTTTGATAAAGAACAAAATATAATCTAGTCAATACAGGATATCTTTTTCATTTGTTGCTAAACAGTGTTGAGAATCATATGTGCATGTTGTTGAATAAGACAAAGAAGTTAGTTGCCTTCTCTAAAGTTATTCAGTTCAGTTGCTCAGTCGTGTCTGCCCCTGTGATACCATGGAATGCAGCACACCAGGCTTCTCTGTCCTTCACCAACTCCTGGAGCTTCCTCAAACTCGTGTCCATTGAGTTGGTGATGCCATCCAACCATCATATCCTCTGTCATTCCCTTCTCCTCCTGCCTTCAATCTTTCCCAGCATCAGGGTCATTCCCAATGAGTCACTTCTTTGCATCAGGTGGCCAAAGTATTGGTTTTCAGTTTCAGGATCAGTCCTTCCAAAGAATAGTTAGTACTGATTTCCTTTAGGATGGACTGGGGGATCTCCTTGCAGTCTATGGGACTCTCAAGGGTCTTCTTGAACACCACAGTTCAAAAGCATCAATTCTTCGGCGCTCAGCTTTCTTTATAGTTCAACTCTCACATCTGTACATGACTATTGGAAAAGCCATAGCTTTGACTAGATGGACCTTTGTTGGCAAAGTAATGTCTCTGCTTTTTAATATGCTGTCTAGGTTGGTCATAACTTTTCTACCAAGGAGCAAGCATCTTTTAATTTCATGGCTGCAGTCACTATCTGCAGTGATTTTGGAGCCCAATAAAATAGTCTTTCACTGTTTCCATTGTTTCCCCATCTGTTTGCCATGAAGTGATGGGACCACATGCCATGATCTAAGTTTTCTGTTGAGTTTTAAGCCAACTTTTTCACTCTCCTCTTTCACTTCCATCAAGAGGCTCTTTAGTTCTTCACTTTCTTCCATGAGTGGTGTCATCTGCATATCTGAGGTTATTGATATTTCTCCCGACAATCTTGATTCCAGCTTGTGCTTCATACAGCCTGGCATTTCACATGATGTACTCTGCATATAAGTTAAATAAACAGGATTACAATATTCAGCTTTGATGTGCTCCTTTCCTGATTTGGAACCAGTCTGTTGTTCCAAGTCCAATTCTAACTGTTGTTTCTTGACCTGTATACAGATTTCTCAGGAGGCAGGTCAGGTGGTCTGCTACTCCCGTATCTTTTAGAATTTTCCAGAGTTTGTTGTGGTCCACACAATCAAAGGCGTTGGCATAGTCAATAAAGCAGAAGTAGATATTTTCTGAAACTCTCTTGCTTTTTCAATGATCCACTGGATGTTGACAATTTGATCACTGGTTCCTCTGCCTTTTCTAAATCCAGCTTGAAACTCATGGTTCACGTACTGTTGAAGCCTGGCTTGGAGAATTTTGAGGATTACTTTGCAGTGTGTGAGATGTGTGAAGCTGTGTAGTGGTTTGAACATTCTTTGGCATTGCCCTTCTTTGGAATTGGAATGAGAACTGAGCTTTTCCAGTCTTGTGGCCACTGCTGAGTCTTCCAAATTTGCTGGCATATTGAGTGCAACACTTTCACAGCATCATCTTTTATTTGAAATAGCTCAAACTGGAATTTCATCACCTCCACTGGCTTTGTTCATAGTGATGCTTTCTAAGACCCTCTTGACTTAGAATTCCAGGGTGTCTGGTTTTATGTGAGTGATCACACCATCATTTTTATCTGGGTCATGAAGATCTTTTTTGTGTAGTTCTTCTGTGTATTGTTGCCATCTCTTCTTAATATCTTCTGCTTCTGTTAGGTCCATACCATTTCTGTCCTTTATTGTGCCCATATTTGCATGAAATGTTCTCTTGGTATCTGTGATTTTTCTTGAAGAGATCTCTAGTCTTTCCCATTCTATTGTTTTCCTCTATTTTTTTGCATTGATCACTGAGGAAGGCTTTCTTATCTCCCCTTGCTATTCTTTGGAACTCTGCATTCAAATGGATATATCTTTCCTTTTCTCCTTTGTGTTTAGCTTCTCTTCTTTTCTCAGTTATTTTTAAGGCTTCCACCAACAATCGCTTTGCCTCTTTGTGTTTCTTTGTCTTGGGGATGGTCTTGATCACTGCCTCCTGTACAATGTCATGAACCTCTCTCCATAGTTCTTCAGGCTCTCTATCAGATCTAAACCCTTTAATCTATTTGTCACTTCCACTCTGTAATCATAAGGGATTTGATTTAGGTCATACCTGAATGGTCTAGTGGTTTCCCTACCATCTAGTCAAGGCTATGGTTTTTCTAGTAATCATGTATGGATGTGAGAGCTGGACTATAAAGAAAGCTGAGTGAGAAAGAATTGATGGTTTTGAACTGTGGTGTTGGAGAAGACTCTTGAGAGTCCCTGGACCACAAGGAGATCCAACCAGTCCCTCCTAAAGGAAATCAGTCCTGATTATTCATTGGAAGGACTGATGTTGAAGCTGAAACTCTAATACTTTTGCCACCCAATGCAAAGAATTGACTTATTTGAAATGATCCTGATGCTGGGAAAGATTGAACGCGGGAGGAGAAGGGGACGATAGAGGATGAGATGATTGGATAGCATCACCGACTCAATGGACATGAGTTTGAGTAAATTCAGAGAGTTGGTGATGGACAGGGAGGCCTGTCGTGCTGCAGTCCGTGGGGTCACAAAGATTTGGACCCGACTGAGTGACTGAACTGCCTGACTGACTGATCCAGATAAGAAAAGGGTCCAAATTCTGAGTCAATTGAATTCCTAAGGCAGATAGTTTTTCTTCTTTGCATATCATTTCATCTTTCATTAGCAATTGATCTCCACAATGATATCAGTATGTACGGTTGTACAGCATACAACCTGCATTTTCAGACCTTCTTTGCAGCTAGATTTTCTGTTTGATTGTTCTACTCAATGGAATCCATGTAGAAAAAAAGTTGAAAAGTTGTGTTCAGCTTCTAGAAAATATGCTTAAAGTGGGGAAATATATCCTTCTCCCTTCTTTTTTCTCCTTCTGTCTGGCTAGAAGGCAGATATGAGAGTTTGATCTAGAGTAGCTATCTCGGACTATGAGATGGAAACCAGGATTGAAAGATGGCAGACCATTAATAAAAAGGTGTATACCTCTCTAATTTATAATAGTGGAGTCCTTACTCTTAATAGTGTCTGCCTTCATTTATGCATGAGTTATTAAATCGTATTTTTACTCAGTATTACTTTGGTGTTTTCTGTCACTAAAACTGTGTCAAACTTAATCTAAAGAGGAACTCACTCTATAATTACTTTCTACACCTAGTTGTGTTCTTAGAAAATTGATATAACTTTGCCTTAAAGGGTAAAGTTACATTTTACAAATGACCAAATTGTATCTAAAATACATATACTTATGTCAAGGACTATACTTTTTATATAGTGGCCATATAGATTCAAGATTTCATCTAAAAATTCATAAATATCCTCTTACAACTTGAATAGATATATCAGAATATTTCCCACAGAAAACAAAAGAGCTTCACTATGAAAACAATATTTGTCCATTCTAACTTCTTATATTTCTGCAGTACTAAGGAAGAAGGTTGAAAATTCAGGAGCCTTCCTTTATGTTATTGGAAAATTTTGCAATTTTATTACGTACTGAGAAATTTCTATGAACTCTTCATGCGTAGTTTACATTGTGAGAGTTGCTTGCTTGCACAGTAAGGAGTAAATTTTTGCATCTTTTCTGAAACAAAATCTTAAGTACATGTGACCCGTCCTAACAGTGGTTTTACTGTCAACACTACTTAACCAATAAATCACTCCCAGGCTGTTCTATTGTTTATTATGATAGTATCAATACAATAATTTATTGATATTCTGGTTATAACCAAGATGGAATATGTTGTTATTCAGGAATACGATAGTATCGGATGAGACAAAATAATATTCTTAGAGTTCCATGGCCATAGGGACTTTCTCTCAGTCTTTCTCTTTAGGTTCCAGCATGCTAAAATTTTTCTCTGCTCATTCTCTCTAATCAGATGCAATAATAAAGCAACCTGTTCAGTGACTTAAAGCAACAATTTTAATTCTTGCTCACTCTAAATGCCTATCACATCATTTTTCACTTGGAATCAAGAATAACAGTGTGACCTTTATCTGGGACATTTATATTCTCTTGGCAGTCTAAAAGAGATAAATGGCAAACTACAAGCTGGTATTAAAACTTTACTCAGAAGTGGCACACTTTATGTTCACTCACATTTTATTTACCAAAGGAAAATACATGGACAGTCCTGAATTCAGTGACACAGGGAAACATAATTCTCCCCAAAACAGTGTTGTAATATGGAAGAATGTATTAAAAAATCTAGTCTGTGACTTAATCACTCTATTTTATGAGAGGAAGCTTCTGGTCACATCTCCTTGGCAACATGATAACTGAATCTCTGGGTAAATAATGACATAGTCTAGGATGGGGGAGTCATTAGGGAAAATTCTTAATGGGGCACCATTGGCTAAAGATGACTTATAGTAAATGAAAACAGAATCTGTGGATTTATGAGGTATGCTGTGCTGTGCTTAGTTGCTTAGTCTGGTCGTTAATTGGAGATATTTCATAAACAAAATGTTCATGATAATAATACATGTACTGTTCTTGGTCAAGAATGCATGTTGAATATGCGGAGGAAAGACCCAGGGAGCTGCTCAGCATGTCTGAAGACTCTCTATGCTTTATCTGAATAGCTTGATTATTTGTATCCTTGCAATTATTAGTAGATCCTGGTATTGGATACAATGTCTGACTCACTTGAGTGTGATTTCACAATTCAATCTTTGTGTTACTCAGTAAATCATATAGCCAGTCTTAATTATCAGTGAGAAGGGGAAGCAAATACTTTGAACAATGATGTAATCTACCATGCTCATTTTGCCAAAGAAAGGCAATGCCAAAGAATGTTCAAACTACTGCACAATTGCACTCGTCTCACAGGCTAGTAAAGTAATGCTGAAAATTCTCCAAGCCAGGCTTCAGCACTATGTGAACTGTGAACTTCCTGATGTTCAAGCTGGTTTTAGAAAAGCAGAGGAACCAGAGATCAAATTGCCAACATCCACTGGATCATGGAAAAAGCAAGAGAGTTCCAGAAAAGCATCTATTTCTGCTTTATTGACTATGCCAAAGCCTTTGACTGTGTGGATCACAATAAACTGTGGAAAATTCTGAAAGAGATGGGACTACCAGACAACCTGACCTGCCTCTTGAGAAATCTGTATGCAGGTCAGGAGGCAACTGTTAGAAGTGGACATGGAACAACAGACTGGTTCTAAACAGGAAATGGAGTACATCAAGGCTGTATATTGTCACCCTGCTTATTTAACTTATATGCAGAGTACATCATGAGAAATGCTGGACTGGAAGAAGAGCAATCTGGAATCAAGATTGCAGGGAGAAATATCAATAACCTCAGATATGCAGATGACACCACCCTTATGGCAGAAAGTGAAGAGGAACTAAAAAGCCTCTTGATGAAAGGGAAAGTGGAGAGTGAAAAAGTTGGCCTAAAGCTCAACATTCAGAAAATGAAGATCCTAGCATCCGGTCCCACCACTTCATGGGAAATAGATGGGGAAAGAGTGGAAACAGTGTCAGACTTTATTTTGGGGGGCTCCAAAATCACTGCAGGTGGTGACTGCAGCCATGAAATTAAAAGACTCTTACTCCTTGGAAGGAAAGTTATGACCAACCTAGATAGCATATTCAAAAGCAGAGACATTACTTTGCCAACAAAGGTCCACCTAGTCAAGGCTATGGTTTTTCCTGTGGTCATGTATGGATGTGAGAGTTGGACTGTGAAGAAGGCTGAGCACCGAAGAATTGATGCTTTTGCACTGTGGCGTTGGAGAAGACTCTTGAGAGTCCCTTGGACTGCAAAGAGATCCAACCAGTCCATTCTGAAGGAGATCAACCCTGGGATTTCTTTGGAAGGAATGATGCTAAAGCTGAAACTCCAGTACTTTGGCCACTTCATGCGAAGAGTTGACTCATTGGAAAAGACTCTGATGCTGGGAGGGATTGGGGGCAGGAGGAGAAGAGGACAACAGAGGATAAGATGGCTGGATGGCATCAGTGACTCGATGGACGTGAGTCTGAGTGAACTACAGGAGTTGGTGATGGACAGGGAGGCCTGGCGTGCTTCGATTCATGGGGTCGCAAAGAGTTGGACATGACTGAGCGACTGAACTGAACTGACCATGCTCATTCCCTTGTAGTTCAATTCATAAAGAATCTGCCTGCAATGCAGGAGATGCGGGTTCCATCCCTGGGTCAGGAAGAACCCCTGGAGAACGAAGTGGCAACCCACTCCTGTGTTCCTGCCTGAAAAATTCCATGGACAGAGGAGCTTGGCTGGTTATAGTCCATCAGATCAGATCAGTCAGATCAGATCAGATCAGTCGCTCAGTCATGTCCGACTCTTTGCGACCCCATGAATTGCAGCACGTCAGGCCTCCCTGTCCATCACCAACTCTCGAAGTTCACTGAGACTCACGTCCATTGAGTCAGTGATGCCATCCAGCCATCTCATCCTCTGTCATCCCCTTCTCCTCCTTCCCCCAATTCCTCCCAGCATCAGAGTCTTTTCCAATGAGTCAACTCTTCGCATGAGGTGGCCAAAGTACTGGAGTTTCAGCTTTAGCATCATTCCTTCCAAAGAAATCCCAGGGCTGATCTCCTTCAGAATGGACTGGTTGGATCTCCTTGCAGTCCAAGGGACTCTCAAGAGTCTTCTCCAACACCACAGTTCAAAAACATCAATTCTTTGGCGCTCAGCCTTCTTCACAGTCCAACTCTCACATCCATACATGACCACAGGAAAAACCATAGCCTTGACTAGATGAACATTTGTTGGCAAAGTTATAGTCCATGGTGTCGCAAAAAGAGTTGGACATGACTTAGCTATTAAACAGCAGCAAGCCTTAACTTTACTAGTTCAAGTTATTTTTCTTTAAACATATTCTTTAAGTTTTTAGCAGCAAGAAATTCTGAGCAGTTAACTCATTCTTCTGTCACTGAAAAATATTATTAATTAATCCTTAATCTTAAGTGATAATTTTTATAGAAATTTAGCCTGGGTATTACTATTCTTCAGTCTTTTAAAACTTGTTCAATTGTCTTTGGACTCTGTTTTTGCTGATGTAGTTCTGTTTTCAATTTGATTGTTATTTCATTGTACATATTTTCTGTCTATCTCTTTCTCTAGCTTTTAGTGTGATCCTTCAACATCAGTGATCAGGATGCTCCTCCTTATTCCTGATAATTTTCCTTACTCAAAAGTCTGCTTTGTCTGAGATTAGTATAGCTACTCCAGTTTCTGTTTGTTTACTGTTAGCATGATGTAGCTTTTTCCATTTGTTAGCTCTTCTATTTGTGTGTTTGTATTTTTACTGGGTTTCTTGTGGATAGCCTTTCTTTTTTAAGTATATTTAGACCACTGATGTTTAAAGTAATGATTGATATATTTAATTAATATCGGTCATATTTGTTACTGTTTTCTATTTAGTTGTCTTTTGTTTCTTTTTTCCTATTATTTTTCTGTCTTTTCTGCATTTAATAAGCATTTTTATGATTCTTTTTTGATTCCTTAGTGTATCAGTTATCTTCTTTTTAAATTTGTTTTAGTCATTGCCATCGAGCTTGTAATATAAATTTACAACTAATTGAAGTCCACTTTTAAATAATGCCATTTGACATTTCTCTCATTCATTTCAGTTATCCATTAGCTGTAAACACTGAATACATTGTGGCTATTGTAAGTGTGAATCAATTATTATTGTTAGATCAATTAAAATTAAGAAAAGTCAAATATTTTATCTTACGTTATTTATTTCTCCTCTAACAATCCTCCTTTTCTGGTCTGATAATTGCAAAATAATTGCCATTTCTATTTCCTCAAACTTTGTTTTTTGTCTTTTAGTATGCCTAGTATTCAGAGAAGGCAATGGCACCCCACTCCAGTACTCCTGCCTGGAAAATCCCATGGATGGAGGAGCCTGGAAGGCTGCAGTCCATGGGGTTGCTAAGAGTCAGACATGACTGAGTGACTTCACTTTCACTTTTCACTTTCATGCATTGAAGAAGGAAATGGCAACCCACTCCAGTGTTCTTGCCTGGAGAATCCCAGGGACACGGGAGCCTGGTGGGCTGCCGTCTATGGGGTCACACAGAGTCGTACACGACTGAAGTGACTTAGCAGCAGCAGCAGCATGCCTAGTATTTTTTTTTTTTTTTTAATGAAATCTGGACATGATGTACTGGGGAAAAGGAACTGAAATGAATAAGCTTTTAAAGTTTTATGTTTATCTGTCCGGCTGTTGTCACATCTTCTTATTTTCTTTTGCCTCCTCTTTCACCTCCTCTGCTTCCTCCTTGTCCCCCCACCCCCTATATTCTTCTGTTTCAGCTTTCCTTGAACTTGTTTTGGATGTTTCAATTATACACTAAGTTCATTTGTTTTCATTCTCCTTTGTTCTTTGATAAATATATGTAAGAGTATGAAGCTTCTTTTATGCACTCCTTTGACTTACACATTTGGTTGCTAATTACTCTATTGTCACTTTAATTTAGAATACATTTACTTTGTATATTATCTTATGTATGATATAGATTTATTTGTATAATGACCTTTAGCTTCCAGAATGTTTAAAGCTTTTTTGTTATATTTTTACTGCTTGTTTAAATTCTAAGACACTATATAATATTGATTCATTCTAATTATTATGGCTTCTTTGATGGCCTTTATACCTAGCTGACATGTGAATATTTCATATAATCTCAAAGGTGATCTTTCTTCTCTGCAATATATATGATATCTATATTTATGTGCACTCAATATGTTGCATATATATGACATATATAGTTTGTTATATGTTGCATATAGAGAGATATTATATATGCATCGTATATAATCTCCATAAAAGATAGTATGAATATATATTATTTATTTCTCATGATATTTGCTTCTACTTCTTCACGTATTCCTTGTTTCTTTGCTTATTTGTATCACTTTGTTGTGTTTCTTGTCTGACCAGCAGGTTTTCAGATGCATGTGAAATACCCAATTAAAATAATACATTTTTCTATCTTTCTATTTCTGTTAATGTGTTTAAATAGTACAAGGCTATAATGTTGGGTGCTAGTGTGGTTTTTATTCTATATTTTCTTGAATTACTGTTTCTTTTTTCCTAGTAAATAGGCATTTAAATTTTTCTTTTTGCAATATATTTTCATTGATATTACAGTTATCATTTATACTACCAAATTTCTCCACATGGGCATAGCACATCTGCCTTTTGTTCTCTTAGGTGTTTTTAAAATAGTTTTTATGTTATATTCAGGATATCAATTCCCTTTAGTTTTGTTTTATGCAGGATTGGACTTAGAGAAAGTAGAAAGAACCCATAGAATTTTTTTCAACTGAACAAGTATTAGGGGGCTTCCTAATACTGGCTCAGCAGTAAAGAATCCACCTGCAATGCAGGAGATATGGGTTCTATCACTGGGTGGAGAAGATCCCCTGGAGAAGGAAATGGCAACCCAGTCCAGTATTCTTGCATGGGAAATCCCATGATCAGAGGAGGTTGGTAGACTACAGTCCATGGGGTCACAAAAAGTCAGACATGACTTAGCAACTAAACAACAATAACACGTATTAGAAGAACATAATTATCTTTTTATTTATATGATCCATTTTACAGCCTAGCATGATTTTTTTTCCCTTAAAATTTCTGTGACATTAAATGCATTAAAGTCCTCTAGTGAAACAAAATTAATAAGATATATCTAATATAAATATCTATATTTTTCACATGAGAGAGAATGTAAGAATTGTATATATAAGATATTGGTTTTTTTTAATTTTATTTTTAAACTTTACAATATTATATTAGTTTTGCCAAATATAGAAATGAATCTGCCACAGGTACAGGTATACATGTGTTCTCCATCCTGAACCCTCCTCCCTCCTCCCTCCCCATACCATCCCTCTGGGTCATCCCAGTGCACCAGCCCCAAGCATCCAGTATTGTGCATCGAACCTGGACTGGCGACTCGTTTCTTACATGATATTTTACATGTTTCAATGCCATTCTCCCAAATCTTCCCACCCTCTCCCTCTCCAACAGAGTCCATAAGACTGTTATAAGGCATTGTAAAGAGATTTTTTGTAAGGTATTGGCTTATGCACTTATGGAGGCTGACAAGTTCCGTGGTCTGCAATCTGCCAACTGGAAACTCAAAAAGTCTGGTGATACAGTTTATTTATTAGAATGCATTAGAAGAATAGAGAAAGTATTCAGGCCAAAAATTGACTTTCTGTCTGGCTGTTAAGTCCATTTAATATTCTCAATTCTCAGCCCTCCTCTGGGATAGGAGTTAAGGTCTCACCATAAAAGGGGTATACAATTTGGAACTTTTAGTTCTGGATTCAGATTGTTCAATCTCTTCTAGTTTGTACTTTTTGACCATCCATGTATTTGTATAGTTTGACCATCCATGTATTCACTCCACATTGTTTAGTGTGGTTTCACTGACCCTACTCATGCCAGAGACTGAACTGGTTTGTACTTTTCTCTTCATGTAATTGTCATGTCAAGTTTGTGAGCATGTATTATTAGCCCTGCATATTTGCTGAGGAAGTTGAAACTTGAGAATGTTAAGGATTTGCTCAGGTTTTTTAGACTAAGGTTTACCCCAGTATTTCTTCTTTACACCATGCCTCCCTCTGCCCTTTAGTGAGCACTTTAAGAATTAGTAGAAGGTTTTGCTTTTGCATGGGAGCTACACTGGTAGCTCAGATGGTAGTGTCTGTCTGCAATGCGGGAGATCTGGGTTCAATCTCTGGGTCGGGAAGATCCCCTGGAGAAGGAAAGGGCAACCCACTCCAGTACTCATGCCTGGAAAATTCCATGGATGTAGAATCCTGGTGGGTTATAGTCCATAGGGTCGCAAAGTGTCGGACACGACAGAGCGACTTCCCTTTCTTCCACTTTTGCTTTTACATAATGAAAACACAATGTAGACATGTGATAATTAATATTGACAGTTCTTTGGTAAATGTGTCATCTTTTTTACTGAAGTCACTTATTTCAGTAATTCCTTGTCTTTGCTCCTGCAAACTCACTCTTTTATGCATCCATATCTAAACTCCTAAAGTAAGCAATCTATACTAGTTGCAAACTGTTTCTTTGCCACTCTGTGTTCCTCCAATTTGATTTCTAGCTCCAATGATTTCCTCAAATATTTTCTTTTCTTCTTTTGATCTTTTCTTCATCTTGTCCCTGCTTGACTTTTCTGTAACATTAAGTTATTGATTATCCACTCCTGTTTTTAGCTGCCTTCATTTACATGACTCTGGGTAGTTCCTATAATTGTCAAATGTCCTTTTGATCACTGACCATCCATGTATTCACTCCACATTGTTTGGTGTGGTTTCACTGACCTTACTCATGCCAGTCACCTCCTCATTTTAAGTAGGACTCCCAAAGCTTAACCTTAACCTAGAAACTCTTCTCTCTTTTCTGTGTGCTTCAGTTAAAATGTCACTTAAGAGGTATTTATTGAGTCACTGCTATGTTAGATACTCTATTGTTGCTATAATAAATTATTACAGGTTTAGGTGCTTAAAACAACACACCTCATTTTCTAAGAGTTCTATGGGTCAGAAGTCTAGGCATAAAGGAGCTGAACTGGCTGTTTACTCTTGACTTCATCAAATCAGCGTGTCAGCAGGGCTGCATTCTTTCCTTGAATCTCTGGGTTTAACATGCTTTCAAACTGACTAGAGTGTACTGTTGGAATTCATTTCCAAGCAGTTGTCGTTCTGAGAGTCCCACTTACTTGCTAGCTGTTAGCCAGGGATCATTTTCAGCTTTTAGAAACTTCTTCCATTCCTTGGAACATAGCTTCCATCCTCTGTATGCAAAGTCAGAGACAATGGATTGAATCATTCTCATGGTTCAAATCTCTCTGACATTCAGATCAGTTCAGTTGCTCAGTCATGTCCAACTCTTTGCGACCCCATGAATCGGAGCACGCCAGGCCTCCCTGTCCATCACCAACTCCCAGAGTTCACTCAGACTCACGTCCATCAAGTCAGTGATGCCATCCAGCCATCTCATCCTCTGTTACATCCCCTTCTCCTCCTGCCCCCAATCCCTCCCAGCATCAGAGTCTTTTCCAATGAGTCAACTCTTTGCATCAGGTGGCCAAAGTATTGGAGTTTCAGCTTTAGCATCATTCCTTCCAAAGAAATCCCAGGGTTGATCTCCTTCAGAATGGACTGGTTGGATCTCCTTGCAGTCCATGGGACTCTCAAGAGTCTTCTCCAACACCACAGTTCAAAAGCATCAGTTCTTTGGTGCTCAGCCTTCTTCACAGTCCAACTCTCACATCCATACATGACCACTGGAAAAACCATAGCCTTGTCTAGACGAAACTTTGTTGGCAAAGTAATGTCTCTGCTTTTGAATATGCTATCTAGGTTGGTCATAACTTTCCTTCCAAGGAGTGAGCATCTTTTAATTTCATGGCTGCAGTCACCATCTTCAGTGATTTTGGAGCCCCCAAAAATAAAGTCTGACACTGTTTCCACTCTTTCCCCATCTATTTCCCATGAAGTGATGGGACCGGATGCCATGATCTTTGTTTTCTGAATGTTGAGCTTTAAGCCAGCTTTTTCACTCTCCTCTTTCACTTTCATCAAGAGGCTTTTGAGTTCCTCTTCACTTTCTGCCATAAGGGTGGTGTCATCTGCATATCTGAGGTTATTGATATTTCTCCCTGCAATCTTGATTCCAGCTTGTGCTTCTTCCAGTCCAGCGTTTCTCATGATGTACTCTGCATAGAAGTTAAATAAACAGGGTGACAATATACAGCCTTGACGTACTCCTTTTCCTATTTGGAACCAGTCTGTTGTTCCATGTCCACTTCTAACTGTTGCCTCCTGACCTGCATACAAATTTATCAAGAGGCAGATCAGGTGGTCTGGTATTCCTCTCTTTTTCAGAATTTTCCACAGTTTATTGTGATCCACACAGTCAAAGGCCTTGGCATAGTCAATAAAGCAGAAATAGATGTTTTTCTGGAACTCTCTTGCTTTTTCCATGATCCAGTGGATGTTGGCAATTTGATCTCTGGTTCCTCTGCTTTTCTAAAACCAGCTTGAACATCTGGAAGTTCACGGTTCACATATTGCTGAAGCCTGGCTTGAAGAATTTTGAGCATTACTTTACTAGCATGTGAGATGAATGCAATTGTGCAGTAGTTTGAGCATTCTTTGGCATTGCCTTTCTTTGGGATTGGAATGAAAACTGACCTTTTCCAGTCCTGTGGCCACTGCTGAGTTTTCCAAATTTGCTGGCATATTGAGTGCAACACTTTCACAGCATCATCTTTCAGGATTTGAAAGAGTTCAACTGGAATTCCATCAGCTCCACTAGCTTTGTTCGTAGTGATGCTTTCTAAGGCCCACTTGACTTCACATGCCAAGATGTCTGGCTCTAGGTGAGTGATCACACCATCGTGATTATCTGGACTTTACCCTCATTTCTCCTCTATCACTTTCTTCAGTACATCTCTCTGTGACTGCCTCTTCTGACTCATGTCATGAAACACGACCCACCTGAATAATCCAGAATATTTTTCTGAAGTTGAATTGATTAGAGATTTTAATTCCATCTGCAAAATTTTCTTTACCATCATACCTAGATTACTATTTTATTGAATACCCATGAAATAGGAATCTTTGGGTAGAGGGCATCTTTAGAAATCTTACCAGATCAGCTACATATACTGTTAGCCCAACACTAGTCAAACATTTTCAGTTATTAATAAAATATTTTCACTTGAGTATTCTCCCAAAAGTCAGTACGTCCACACCAAACTTAAGAATGTTATTGGCTCCTTTTTTTGTTTTTGTTTTTGTTTTTTAACTGGTTTTCCTATTCTGCCAATGTAACCATTCTGTAATCAGATACAGCCTCTCTGATTCTGGAAGTAGGATTAATTTTTCTATTTTCCTTTATTTTCCCTTTTTTTTTTTTAAATATCTCAATCTCATGCACCAGAATTAGCTACTTCTTTCTTTATGATAGCTCTCAGTTTAGCCCCTTCTTTATGCCAGATATTATTCTTTCTCAGGTTATCATTGGTTGCCTAGATGAATTTAGTGCAAATGCTGTTATCAAAACTCAATCTATTATCATATGCTGCAAATAAAAATCTCCTTAAATAGTTACTGTTTAAAACTTGAGAACATAAGTACAATGTTGATATTATAGCCATAATGCTTAATCATGTTTTTAACTTGCCTGAGCACATACATCCTTGTACTTATTTCCTTTTAAAAGTCTGACCCAGTATCTTTTATTTAGGAGATTTATTTGCCTTCTAAAATTGTCTTTTCCCATTTTTTTGCTAAACAGATAAATAAAATACATATTGTTTCTGAAAAATGACCAGTCCCTAAAGATAGTAGTCTTAGTCCTTTTTTGAATTGGCCTAAACATCAATCCAATGTAAACTATACCTATTTAATTATTTCTGTGCAATAAATGGGCTTCCAAGGTGGTGATAGTGGTAAGGAACCTGCCTGCCAATGCTGGAGACATAAGAGGGCAGGTTCAATCCCTGGATCAGCAAGATTCCTTGGAGGAGGCCATGGCAGCCCACTCCAGTATTCTTGCCTGGAGAATCCCATGGACAGAGGAGCCTGGCAGACCATGGTCCATAGGGTCACAAGACTCAGACACTACTAAAGTGACTTAGCATGCATGCAGGAAGTAAGTACTGATTTAGGACTAAATACAGGATAGCGAATGGGCTTTCCAGGTGGTGCTAGTGGTAGAAAATCTTCCTGCCAATGTAGGCGATGCAAGAGACACAGGTTCAATCCCTGTGTCGGGAAAGATCCCCTGGAGAACGGAATGGCAACCCACTCCAGTATTCTTGCCTGTAAAATCCCATGGACTGAGGAACCTGGAAGGCTACAGTCCATGAGGGTTGCAAAAAGGCAGACACTGCTGAGCACACACACACAGGATGGTGAATAACTGAAATGTCTCAGTTCTTGTGGAGATTATAGGAAATTAAAGGAGACAAATGATATAATGACTTTCAAATATCAGTAAGCACAACAAACAAAAATCCAAACAAATGACTTTTTTTAGGCTGTAATAACAGAGATTAGATTTTATTCTATGTGTGATAAGTAATGAGGGGGGTGTTCCAAAAAAAGAATATATGAATGACTGAGTGAGTAAACATATGAGAAAGTGTCTAGGTAAAAAAGTCATTTCAAAGTTAGTCTATGATCCCAGAAAACATAGTTCTCATTTGTTATAGCAATTACAGTATGTGTATACAGAGGTGAAAAGAAAGGGAAGATATTAATACCTTTGCTTTAGGCAAGATATTACTAATTCGGTGGTATCTCCTCAGAAAAAAGAAACGGTAAAATTGTTAGCCACTCAGTCATGTCTGACTCTTGGCGACCCCATGGGTCCATGGCAACCAGGCTCCTCTGTCCATGGGATTCTCCAGGCAAGAATGCTGGAGTGAGCAGCCATTTCCTTCTCCAGGGCATCTTCCCAACCCAGAGATCAAAGCTAAATCTCCTGTTATTGCCAACATATTCTTTACCTTCCGAGCCATCACCTCAGAACCCAGGGTCTAATCCTCTGCTCATCCATCCTGATTGTAAACTGAAGGTTTGACTGAGGTCCATGACCCTAACTTGTGATTGATTATAATTAGAATTCTAGCCTATTAATTCATCATGATAAATGTATTTTACTTGAGAACCAAGGAATACCAAAGGCCATTTTCATGTAGAGGGGAAATCAAGATTTAAATTATACAAACTGATGCAGTAAGTAAATTACAGGTATCAATCAGTCAGTTCAATCGCTCAGTCATGTCCGACTCTTTGCGACATGCCAGGCCTCCCTGTCCATCACCATCTCCGGAGTTCACTCAAACTCACGTCCATTGAGTTAGTGATGCCATGCAGCCATCTCATCCTCTGTCATCCCCTTTTCCTCCTGCCCCCAATCCCTCTCAGCATCAGAGTCTTTTCCAATGAGTCAACTCTTTGCATGAAGTGGCCAAAGTACTGGAGTTTCAGCTTTATCATCATTCCTTCCAATGAAATCCCAGCGCTGATCTCCTTTAGAAGGGACTGGTTGGATCTCCTCGCAGTCCAAAGGACTCTCAAGAGTCTTCTCCAACACCACAGTTTAAAAACATCAGTTCTTCAGTGCTCAGCTTTCTTCACAGTCCAACTCTCACATCCATACATGACCACTGGAAAAACCATAGCCTTGACTAGACGAACATTTGTTGGCAAAGTAATGTCTCTGCTTTTCAATATGCTATCTAGGTTGGTCATAACTTTCCTTCCAAGGAATAAGCGTCTTTTAATTTCATGGCTGCAGTCACCATCTGCAGTGATTTTGGAGCCCCCAAAAATAGTCTGACACTGTTTCCACTGTTTCCCCATCTATTTCCCATGGAGTGATGGGACCAGATGCCATGATCTTCGTTTTCTGAATGTTGTGTTTTAAGCCAGCTTTTTCACTCTCATCTTTCACTTTCATCAAGAGGCTTTTGAGTTCCTCTTCACTTTCTGCCATAAGGGTGGTGTCATCTGCATATCTGAGGTTATTGAGATTACAGGTATAAATAGAATTAGATGTACTTAGGGTTCAGTTTGATATTTTTAAATGGCTGAAGGTACTGTGTTATTCATTTTTCCATTTATACAGTCACAATTCTATCTTCTATAATAATCCCTCGAATATTTACTGTTAAAGCTCTAGGTTGCTAATGTCAGAAACCTTACTATTCTTAGACTGCCATGCTGTGAAAAGACCAACTCACATAAAAATAGTGTGTGTAGGTCTTCTGAACAGCAATCCTAGTGTTCCTGTTAGCCCAAGCTAATGCCAGATATGGAAGTGAATGAGCAGCAAATGGTTCCAGGCACACTCATCAAATTACTCAGTTTTAGAGTCTTCCTGACTGAGATCTCATACCATACAACAACAAAAAAAATATACTGCTTCTATGGCCTATTTGAGTTCCTGACCCACAGGACCTAGGAGTATGGTGGATTGTCTTAAGCCATTACATTTTGCAATAATTTGTATACAATAAAAGTAAGGGAAAAAAGTATAATGGGGTTGTTTCCATTGTTTTCTCATGAATTACTGTGACTATATTATAGCAGTAGGAGATGCATTTTCATATTGACTTGTGTTTTTAAATACATTTACCAAATAAAGAGAACAGAGTAAAATTCATAAAGTAAAATTTATTAATATAATTCATAAGAATTTTTATCAAAAATATTTTATTCTATTTTGCTTTGAATACCTCATATAATTATTTCATATTTCTTTTTATTTTCAGGATACCTAGTAGAGTATGTGGTATATGGTAAAAGCTCAGTATGTGTTTAAGTACTCTCTTTTTAAATTGGCCTTTCCATTCATGTGGCGGGTGCCACAAAATAGAGCCAGAAATGGAAAGGTGAAGCTCACAGAAAAACAGTTTCTTTCTACATTTCTAAATTATCGGGAAACCTCTTTAATGGAATAGATAATTAATTTTTCACATATTAACTAAAGTATCATCTACATCTCTCTGCATTACAGAGTGTCACTGAGCTATAATTATACTGATTTTCCACCTTTGTTTGAATGAAGAGAAAAGCCTTATACTGTCTGAGAGGAAATCAACTGTGAACATACTAATCTAATTTGCAATCAGAATAAAGACAAAACATTTCTGAGTACTTAATATTAGGGAAAAAGCAAATTATGCTTTTAAATTCAATTGAATTTATATACAAGGTTAATATGCAATAAAGAGAAAGATGGTTCCGTCCCTTTGAATATTGTATGTGATTTTCCTTTGACAGTATTCCTTAAACTACATCATGTTCACTCATTAAAGTATATTAACTGTATCTAAGTATTGTAGACAGGCTTATTTTAAGGCAACAGCAACCTTAATTAAGGAACTCTTGATCAGACTCCTAGTTAATATTTGAATCATCTTGGAACTATTGTAGTTTTCTTTTTCTTTTTCATGAATAACTGTGTCTATGTTACAGGAGAAGCAAGTGAATAGGTTAAAATGGGGAATATGTTGCTTTTGTTGCATCTTTGGATAAATTAAAAGTGCAATATTCAATTGGGGTCAATCACATTATTCCTGGCCACTCAACTTCCACACCAATGCCTCATTTGGTTATGTCTTACCTGTGTCTAATGTGATTAGTAAGGGTTATAAATCAAGTAAAGGTGAAGTTGGGCAGAAACTTATTCACCCACTTATTTACTGTAAGATAAATATAGAGGTGACTCAACTAGCTGTTGCACAATTGGCATCATCCCCCAAGAGAGTGATTGTTGAAGTGACAACATGATGAATGTCAGTATGAAATGCCAGTCACACCTCATTACTTTATCTCATTCTTTTGCTCAGCTTTTTGAAGGCAGTCTTTCCTTTAGGTGCATTTGCTGTTTTGACAATTATGCCAACATTTGGGGGTTGCTCTTTCCTCTCCTCTTAGAAATAGCACTTATGCCATAAAGCATCCAGTGAATTGGTGTTTTTTTTTTTTCTTTTTGAAATGCTAGTGCTATCTCATCTAAGTGTTTTTTAATCAGATCTTGATATTTTTCAAAGAATTTTGGAAACAATTTCTCTCATATACCACACACACACACACACATTCCTTCATGTTTCACTTAATACTCAGGAAATTAAACTCTAAAGTAAAGTGCTGGTAAAATATGCTTAAATTAATTCTGCAGTGCTGGTGAGAAGGAAAAATAAAAGCACAGCAATGAGGGCTTTGATTTAGCATATACTTTTAACATTGAAGAATAATTTGCCATTAAGCATCTTGAAAGAAACTAATTCTTTTAAGCACTGTTATCAAGAGTGAGTCTCATTCTTGCCAGCAGCACTCTAGATTTAAACCCTTTCTTCTAGAATGAACAAAGCACTGTGAGTATTAAAAAAAAATGATGCATGCAATCTGTTATTGAAATATCTTTCATTTGTTTACATGAATTTGAAAAGTTAGGAAAATAGGAAGAGATTTTAACAAAATGGCTGCAAAATTGCCTCCCTTTGCTGGTAATAACTATGTTTATTGCAATAGTAATATAAATCGCACTTGCTTAAAAAATTAGTCATTCAATTGTGGATCTTATCTGAACTCACTATGCCATTCTTGAATTC
This sequence comes from Bos indicus x Bos taurus, assembly GCF_003369695.1. Taxonomy (NCBI): domain Eukaryota; kingdom Metazoa; phylum Chordata; class Mammalia; order Artiodactyla; family Bovidae; genus Bos; species Bos indicus x Bos taurus. The sequence goes on along the minus strand of NC_040079.1, from coordinate 61,292,447 downwards.
CTGGACTTATGAGAGTCTTTGGAAGGCATGCTGCTGCTGCTGCTAGTCACTTCAGTTGTGTCTGACTCTGTGTGAACCCATAGACGGTAGCCTACCAAGCTTCCCCGTCCGTCCCTGGGATTTTCCAGGCAAGAACACTGGAGTGGGTTGCCATTTCCTTCTCCAATGCATGAAAGTGAAAAGTGAAAGTGAAGTCGCTCAGTTGTGTCTGACTCTTGGCGACCCCATGGACTGCAGCCTACCAGGCTCCTCTGTCCATGGATTTTCCAGGCAAGAGTACTGGAGTGGAGTGCCATTGCCTTCTCCGTTTGGAAGGCATAGTATCTAATAAAACTATCACAACTAAAAATTCTCCCCCTTGCTCAAAATTCTACTTTCTTTTCACAACATTCATAGAATTCCTCCTGTATTTATTAATCCATAGATTTATAATGAAAATAAAGACAGTTTTACTTAAAATGTCAGCTTTTGACATATTAAGAAAATAATCTTCAGTAAAGCCAAGTCCCTGTATCAACTATTGATACAGAGTTCCTTATATTCAGCACCATTCTTTCTTAGGAGATGGTAGAATGAATAATAGAATGAAATGAGAGAGGAGAGAGAGAGGGAGGAAATGAGCAAACAGTAGTCAACATGAAAATTTTTGCTTGGTAAAAATGATGATGAGAATATGTTGTGTGAATTCAAATATTAGGGTTTTATGTATTTTGGAAATAGCCATAGGGTAGTATTACTAGATGACTTCAAGTTAGATAATAATATTCTTTAAGGGGGCTTTCCTGGTGACTTCCTTGGTAAAGAATCCACCTGCCAGTGCTGGGGACACGAGTTCAATCCCTGGATCAGGAACATCCCCCGAAGAAGGAAATGGAAACCCACTCCAGTATTCTTGCCTGGGAAATTCCTTGGACAAAAGAGCCTGGTGGGCTATAGTCCATGAGGTCACAAAAGAGTCGGACACAGCTTAGTGACTAAACAACAACAAATCAGTTAAGGGGAAAAAGAAAACATTACCTGCATACATATCATTTCCTTGTAGCTCAGTCAGTAAAGAATCTACCTGCTATTCAGGAGACCTGGGTTTGATTCCTGGGTTGGAAAGATCCCCTGGAGAAGGAGAAGGCAACCCTCTCCAGTATTCTTACCTAGAATCCAATAGACAGAGGAGCCTGGCAGGCTACAGTTCACGGAGTTGTGAGTCGTACATGCCTGAGCAACTAAACCACCATACATATCATTAGGATGGTAGCCCAAATTTTGAGCTACATAAGAAATATAATTGCCCTATGTGATTGTGACTTCATAACACTTGCAGTGTAAATAGGTCTAGTTGCAAGAAACATCTCAATTGTGTTTAGCTTTTTAAAACAAATTTAAAGTAAAAAAAATCATATACATCATGATCTTTTTCTATTTTTAGGAATACGATGGATTTGTAGTAAACTTTCTAATATAAATATTATCAGAGGTTCAAATTTTTTTTAGAAGATCTTATGATTTTGTGCTTGATCAAACAGCATTAGGATTCATCTTCACTTTCTTTGCTAAGGTCTCCATGAGTTTTTGTGTATTATAATTTTTAAATAGCCCAAATCATGTTGTCAACAACAGCTCCTGTGCATAATCCCTTCTCTAACACACTTGCATGTCTTCAATCTGGTAGGAAAGCTTTCAGTGTCCGATTGTAAAACAAAGCTGTATTTAAGTTTCTCCCACAGGCCCAGCAACAGCAGGCTCTGTCCAGGAGGCCAGGGGAGAAACACATTCTATAAGGTTAAGGCCAGTTGAAAAGCTTCTGAACTGCCTTCACTCAATTCACGTTTGAATGCACTCCGGGTTGCTCTACTCAGTGCCATGCTTAAACAGGTCCATGATAGCATTCATTTATCATTAAGACAAGGATGGGCCCAATGGTGAAATGGATATCTATCTTTACGAGGCAGGGAAAAGTTATGTATGTTTACTTAAATGATGAAAGTTGAGCCTCCTTAATTTACAATGATGTATTTCTTTACTAAGGAATATAAGGCAAACTTAAATGAATATATTCCCAAGCCACATCCTCAATAAATTGGCACAGACAGTATTTTCAAGCATACTTACTCTGTTAGTTGTGGGGTATATAAATTGTAGTTGGAGAGTTCAAGATATTGTGAAGTGAGGGTGTACTCATTGAGAGTTAATTACACTGAGATTGATTTGTTCGGAAAATTAGTAAAATCTAATGATAGCTTTATCCTAAAACTTGGAATATAAAATATTTTTATGCTCTTTAATAAAATGAATTAGTTTAATAAAGTGTGCACATATTCTCATGCTAAAATTAAGTAACATTGCTCAAAATTTCCATGGTGTGCTTTAATTTTACACGTACATAAGACATTGTTGAGTAATGCAAAGCATAACCTCACTCTAGTCACTTTAGTATTTGGGGCTCTTTCTGCAGCTGATTTAAATGCCTATAGCAGAGTCAATCAATTAGGCATAAAATGACCATTAATAGGATTAAATATCATCATTGGAATGCAACTAATTTGCTCATTTCTTCAAAACAGGGCCTAAAGTAACTGTTAGTCATTTAGAATGATATCTTGCCTGTTATCTGTATTACTCAGTGGCAGTGGTTCTCAACCAGGGGTAATTTCATCCTCCCTACCCCAGGGGTCATTTGAAAACATCTGGAGAAATTTTTTATTGTCATGTGGGATTTGAGGGGAGAGGGGTGCTATCAGCATATAGTAGGTAGAAGCCTATGAGGCACAGGATCCCTCCTGACAACAAAGAATTATCCAGCCCAAAATATCAAATGTGCCACTGTTGAGAAACCATGGCCCGCAGCAAGCCTCACTTTGTGGAAGGAAACCTGACCGTAACATACTGGGTGACTTTTCTGAATCTGCATTTCATTATTCACAAAATGGAACTAAGAATCACCTCCTAGTGTGTTTGGGCAAATTTTAAAAACAATTATGATAATCAATTATTTTTTTTCTTGTTTCTCAAATATTCTAGGCACAGTCTTACATCAGGACGTCAGGGGTTAAGTTTTCCCTCTACCTACAATGCACTTCTCACAGATTTTGCAGGGCTTCTGTCCTCAGCCATTTCATGTTTCTGTGAAAACATAAGTACCTTAAAGCGGCCTCCCCTGATCTGCTCACTGACAATTGTGATCTACCCCTTTTGCCTCCTATTAATACATTCCCTGTCCGCTTTCCTTACGTTTTTTCTCTATAGAGTTCATTAGCACCTGGGGAAAAATGTTTTGTTCAATTTAATCCCCAGCACTTAGCAATTTCCCACAGGACCTGGAATATAGTTGTGCTTAAAATGTAATAAATTGTTGTGGAGTTCCTTTTCTATCTAGCATTGTAACAGATACTAGAGACAGCACTAGGAAGGGGAAAAAAAAAAAAAAAAAACTTCTTCTTATGGAGCTTACGTTTTAGTGGGGAGTTGTAAAATAAGCCCTGCAGTGGGGCTTTCACCTCATCTACCTCTCTCTGTAAGACATCTCCTCAAGTTACCATTCGCATTCATGTTGTAGAATCTGTTGGAATCATTTCAGTAGTATTTAGTGGTTGCATAACTCTTCTTTTTAGAAACATTCTCAGCTTCTATAAAACCAAACATTTTTGTGGATACTCTTTTCTATTACTCTTCTGGACATTCCGTAAGTATACAGATTTCTGATATTGGACACTCATAATTAAATCTTATTACAGCATTTCATCTAATGATTTCGAAGTAAAGTTGGTATTGAAATTCAATTGTACAGGTTTATTCTTCCTAGCACAGACAAATGTAAAAACGATTCCCTACCACATGTAGTATTTCATTTTAAAGGTAAAAATACTTTGAAAGTAAAGTTCTAAGGAAGTAGACGTAAGAATATAACTATTTCACTTATTCATGCTATATATATATATTTTTTGCTATTAACATTTTTTTTTTTAGTTACCTCCTTTATTTATTTTTTTAAATTTTATTTTATTTAACTTTACAATATTGTATTGGTTTTGCCGTATATCAAAATGAATCCGCCACAGGTATACATGTGTTCCCCATCCTGAACCCTCCTCCCTCCTCCCTCCCCATACCATCCCTCTGGGTCGTCCCAGTGCACCAGCCCCAAGCATCCAGTATCGTGCATTGAACCTGGACTTGAGACTCGTTTCATATATGATATTATACATGTTTCAATGCCATTCTCCCAAATCATCCCACCCTCTCCCTCTCCCACAGAGTCCAAAAGACTGTTCTATACATCAGTGTCTCTTTTGCTGTCTTGTATACAGGGTTATTGTTACCATCTTTCTAAATTCCATATATATGCGTTAGTATACTGTATTCATACTATGTATATTTTTTATGTTAAAAAGATTTTCTTTAGAGCTCAGACAAGCGTCTGCTAAATGAACAACGTCTGAAAGATAGTTGTGTGTAAAGTTCTCTGCTAAGAGGTAGATGATGCACAAAAACAGTAAATTTGAGTATGAAATATATAATTCCTCTCTTCCGAATGCTTATGCTCTCGCTGAGAAAGTTACATATGTGTACCTATGACCTGCCTACCTACTGACAAACACATATAGCATACATACATAGCACAGTGGGCTCAGTCCATTCAGTTGCTCAGGCGGGTCTGACTGTTTGCCACCCCACGGACTGGAGCACGCCAGGCTTTCCTGTCCGTCACCAGTACTGCCAGAGTTTGCTCAAACTCATGTCCATCAAGTCGGTATGTCATGCAATAATCTATTCTTTCATTCCCTTTTCCTGTCTTCAATCTTTCCCAGCATCAGGGTCTATTCCAATGAGTCAGTTCTTCTCATCAGGTGACCAAAGTATTGGAGCTTCACCCTTAGCATCAGTTCTTTCAATGAATATTCAGGACTGATTCCTTTAGGATTGACTGATTTGATCTCCTTGCTCTCCAAGGGACTCTCAAGAGTCTTCTCCAACACCACAGTTCAGAAACATCAATTCTTAGGTGCTCAGCATTTTTTATTGTCCAACTCTCACATTCATACATGATCACTGGAAAAACCATAGCTTTGACTAGACGGACCTTTGTTGGCAAAGTAATGTCTCTGCGTTTTAATATTTTGTCTAGGTTGCTCATAGCTTTTCTTCCAAGGAGCAAGCATCTTTTAATTTCATGGCTGCAGTCACCGTCCGCAGTGATTTTGGAGCCCCAAAAAATAAATCTGCCACTGTTTTCATTGTTTCCCCATTTGTTTGCCATGAAGTGATGGGACTGGATGCTACGATCTTAGTTTTCTGAATGTTGAGTTTTAAGCCAACTTTTTCACATTCCTCTTTCACTTTCATTGAGAGTCTCTTTAGTTGCTCTTTGTTTTCTGCCATAAAGATTGTGTCATCTGTATATCTGAGATTATTGATTTTTCTCCAGGCAATCTTGATTCCAGCTTGTGCTTCATCCAGTCTGGCATTTCACATGATGTACTCTGCCTATAAGTTAAATAAGCAGGGTGACAATATATAGCCTTGTCGTATTCCTTTTCCAATTTGGAACCAGTCTGTTGTTCCATGTCCAGTTCTAACTGTTGCTTCCTGACCTGCATACAGATTTCTCAAGAGGCAGGTCAGGTGGTCTGGTATTCCCATCCCTTGAAGAATTTTCCACCATTTGTTGTGATCCACACAGTCCAAAGCTTTAGCATACTCAATGAAAAAGATGTAGATGTTTTTCTGGAATTCTCTTGTGTTTTCTTTGATACAATGGATGTTGGCAATTTGATCTCTGGTTCCTCTGCCTTTTCTAAATCCAGCTTGAATTCTGGAAGTTCTTCGTTCATGTACTGTTGAAGCCTAGTTTGGAGAATTTTCAGCATTACTTTTCTAGCATGTAAAATGAGTGCAATTGTTTGGTAGTTTGGGCATTCTTTGGCATTGCCCTTCTTTGGGACTGGAATGAAAACTGACCTTTTCCAGTCCTGTGGCCACTGCTGAGTTTTCCAAATTTGCTGGCATATTGACTGCAGCACTTTCATAGTATCATCTTTTAGGGTTTGAAATATCTCAGCTGGGATTCCATCACCTTCACTAGCCTTGTTTGTAGTGATGCTTCCTAATGTCCACTTGACTTTGCACTCCAGGATGTCTGACTCTAGGTGAGTAATCACACCATCATAGTTATCTGAGTCATTAAGATATTTTTTGTACAGTTCTTCAGTGTATTCTTGCCACCTCTTCTTAATATCTTCTGCTTCTGTTAGGTCCATACTATTTCTGTCCTTTATTGTGCCCATTTTTAAGTGAAACGTTCCCTTGGTATCTCTAATTTTCTTGAAGAGATCTCTTGTCTTTCCTCTTCTATTGTTTTTGTCTATTTCTTTGTGTTGATCACTTAGGAAGACTTTGTGGTTTTTTGATAACCTACAGGACCTTCTAGAACTAACACCAAAAAAAGATGTCTTTTTCACCATAAGGGATTGAAATGCAAATGTAGGGAGTCAAGAGATACCTGGAGTAACAGGAAACTTTGGCCTTGGAGTACAAAATGAAGCAGGGCAAAGGCTAACAGCGTTTTGCCAACAGAACACACTGGTCATAGCAAATACCCTCTTCCAACAACACAAGAGACAACTCTACATATGGACATCACCAGATGGTCAATACTGAAATCAATTTATTATATTTTTTGCAGTTGAAGATGGTGAAGCTCTATATAGTCAGCAAAAACAAGACTGGGAGCTGACTGTGTCTCAGATTATGAATTTCTTATTGCGAAATTCAGACTTAAATTGAAGAAAGTAGGGAAAGACCATCAGATGTGACCTAAATCAAATCCCTTAATGATTATACAGTGGAAGTGGCAAATAGATTCAAGGGATTAGATCTGATAGAGTGCCTGAAAAATTTTGGATGGAGGTTCGTAACATTGTACAGGAGGCCATGATCAAAACCATCCCCAAGAAAAAGAAAGAAATACACAGCAGAAGTAAAGAACAAATGCAACATTACATATCAGCATGGTGTGTAACACTGAATTTCATGTGTGCAATATGAGTATGTATGTATTAGCATGCCAGTTAAGCAAGCTTTATTAGAAAAGGCTTAGACATTAGAATACAGATTTGAATCATTTCATTTCTTGCTAACTGTTTGATTTAGGACACATCTTTTAGTTCTCAGAGTTTTTATTTTCTCATTGTGAAATAATAATTCTTAGTTTCAAGAGTTCAAAGATGAGAGTTCAAAGTATGTTTGAGTTCTACAAGACTGAAAAAACTGTGACTGATATTTTTAGTATATAACATGAAAATACCTTACCACCCTGAGCAGCATAGAAAGTATCAATTTTTAGTTGCTTTATTTTTTATAATTTGTTTGCATTTTAATTAGCTATTATTAGTTCATTCCCACAGAATGAATTAATGAGCAATATAGAGAAACTGTCAGAGAAGGCAATGGCACCCCACTCCAGTACTTTTGCCTAGAAAATCCCATGGATGGAGGAGCCTGGTGGGCTGCCATCTATGGGGTCGCACAGAGTCGGACACGACTGAAGCGACTTAGCAGCAGCAGCAGCAGCATAGAGAAACTGTTAAAGTTCCTTTAAATATGGCCAAATATGTTATTTACTCTGTTTACATTTTTGTTATTGAGGGGCTCTCTCCTTAAAGTCTTTTATATTTCAATCTATACTTGTTCTTTTTTTTTTTTTTTTTAGACTTGTTCTTAACAAGTCTTTTCCAATGTTTGCCTTTTGCAGTCACCCTGGGAAGCCCTTTCACTTCTCTTCTGGGATTGAGACTTATGTTTTCTTGATCCCATGTTGTCTTTCTCAGTTTACCTTCTTGTTTTACTGGAGGGTAGCTTTGTCAAAAGTGTGCAACAGGTAGGTTGATTCCTCCAGTTCCATTCTTAATAGCATTGAAACATGTATAATATCATGTATGAAACGAGTCGCCAGTCCAGGTTCGATGCACGGTACTGGATGCTTGGGGCTGGTGCACTGCGACGAACCAGAGGGAGGGTAAGGGAGGGAGGAGGGAGGAAGGTTCAGGATGGGGAACGCGGGTACACCTGTGGCGGATTCATTTCGATATTTGGCAAAACTAATACAATATTGTAAAGTTTAAAAATAAAATAAAAAAAAAAGAATGCAACAAAGACAAACTTTTGGAGAATTTGCAGTTCTGAAAGATTTTTTAAAAATCCACATGTGATTAATGCATAAGGAGACTATATAATATTGAATTCAAGATTGGAAAACATTTTTATTCAGAATTGTAAAGACATTTTTAAACTACCACTGTTGGTCTTAAAATATCTGATGTGTTCCAGTTCCTATTCCTCTATGTATGAGATATTTTTTTTCTCTCTGCAAATCATTAAGGTTGTCTGTATAGTATAGTCAGAGACCTAAAAATTACACAATAATTTGTATTGTATTGGTGCATGGCTTTTTATTATTAGTAATTTCTTCTTTGATAATTTTTCTCTCTCTCAAATTCTCTTTTCTTGGAGATATTTTTAGAATATTTGATCACCTGAATATGTCCTCTAATATTCCTAGGTTTTTTTTTTTTTTTTCCATTTCAGAAAAGAAAAGAAGCAGTACAGACTTCCTGAGGCCCATCAGTTTTTCTCCCCCTCATAACAGAAAGAAAATCACGCCTTATAATACAAGCAAGATCTCAGTCTTCAAAAAAAGTTCTAGCTCAGTGATTGATTATACAATTGGTTTGGTGACAGAATCCATTCTTGAAATATACACTGGATTGTTTATTTGGGGAGCTTATTTTCTGATTTTGTTCACTATTCAGAGACTATGTTTGTTTTTCCCATTGGCATAGAATCTTTTATTTATTTCATAAGATAATTAAGCTGCTACTGTACTATCTCTATTTTCAGTTCAATTCAATCATGGGGAAACTTCTAATCAATGATCCAAAGATCACTGCATCCTAACACCATAGTCATGTAGCATTCACAATTAGAGAAGTTGTCAGCTTAACTTTCAGTCTCAGTCCTTCAGCAGAATCTTTCATGCCCCATTCCCTTGGAAATATTGCCTAAATACTTTTTTTTCCTTTTTATTTTATTTAATGTTTCTCTAAGCAGTATATTTTCAGGTACTATCTTTTAAATATAGTGGCTTAGGAAAGCAAAAAAATCTACCAAAACATCATCTGAACATCCTTAATCTCCCTTTCCACACAGCATGCTGTCACTTCTAGTCTGCACTATTCTCTGAAGATATTAGACCACAGACTCTAGTCTCTGCTATAGAAGATATCAGCCATAGCTGATACGCTTTCATTCTGAAAGCAAGAATTAAGCAATAGTTCACAGGTTGAATGGGGAGAGAAATTCCAGTGGAGTTGTGGCCATATAAGCAAACTGGATATCTAGGGAAGACAAATTTAGGGAAATGGTTTATAGCTTCTCTAACATGGTCAATTGGCATTGCCGCATTCTCTTAAAATACTTTCTGTGTATTTGATTTCAAATGCAAATGTAATTAATGCTCATCTATTTCTGCTTTTTGATTAGCTTGCTTGTTAAATAAAGCCTAGTTCTGATAATCCCTTTAATATTTATGTGACCAGCAATCAAAGAATAATATGGGACTTTTGTTGTTGTTGTTCATCCTGTTTCAGTTCATTTAGCTCTCCTATCAGCTTTTTAATTTGACATCTCATAAAGAAATGAATGAAATTCTTTATTCGGTTTCATTTACATTGCATATAAATAGAACTCTCTTTGGCTCCCATATTATTTATCCTATTAAATCAATGATGAGGAAAGGAATTTGCCTGGTAATTTAGTTCAGATACACACTTGTCTGGGTATTTTGTATGTGATAAGCAATATTTTATATCAAAGTTATAGCTCTCTGTGGTTGGAATATGCGACAGCAATCTGCACATGCAAAAAATGGTCCTATCATTATTTACCTCATTTCTCTAGGCTTGCAACAGTGGAACTGACTATCACAAGGGCTCACAAGGTAGATTTCTTAGGAAACAGACTCTGAGACAGAGATTTGCAGGAAGATTATTGTACAAAATGGGTGATTAAAAGAAGTTTGATTGAGCAAGGATTGAGTATGCCTCATTGCTCAGCTGATAGCACAGGAAGCTCATTTGCTGGGATATCTTTTCAGAGTTATCTGAAATCAAGGAAAAGAGGCAAGTTTTCATGCCTTCCAGTGGCCAGTCGTTAGGTTCAGGCTGCCCGCAAGAAGAGAAATTGACCCTGGCTGAAGTGTTTTCTTTAGGTGTGGCTGAACTCAAGTGAGATCTGTTATCTTCCAATACACCCAGTTGCTAGGAGAATGAGTGTTTCAGTCTAAGAAGTGGAGCAAATAATCTGCATACTCACCAGAGCACCCACCACCACCCACTGCTTGTGCGAAGCAGCTGCATGTGTGTCATATACGTTCTTGGAGAGTTCTTTCAGGATCGTGGTGTGATGCCTTTCCTGAAAAGCACACAAAAGGAAAAGTTGATCAGATAAACTGCAGACCTCCTCTCCACACTCCACTGCCCTGTGTTCTTAAGCTGCAAGTGATAGTCTTCATCTCCCTCCCCTGTAACCCATTGTAGATTCCCCCTCACTTTTTCTGCCAGCTCTGCTGATCTAGGTGCCTTCACTAGTGGAATGGCATGGAATTTTATATTTATGGGATCTAAGCCACTGATCATTATACCTGCTTAAACCATGGCTGCTGTATTTGACTACATATTGCCAAAAGAGTCAGACACGACTGAACGACTGAACTGATTTGCAAAATTGGGCAAGCGTCATTGTAAGGGATCACTTAGATGTCAAACATATTTTTCTTTGCCCTCACGTCTTTGCCCTGTCTCCTGATGGTCAGGGTCAATTATACCTCCCCAAATGGTGACTCCTTTCCTTGTCTGGTGGTCTTGTGGAAAGAGAATCATGAGAAAAAGAGGTTGCAGCCATAGCTTGAAATATAATGAGAAGCTCTGAGTGTCCTCTTGTAGAAGTGTTTACTATCTGGAAACCTGGACTTATAAGTAACCTAGGAAACTCAGTTTCAGGGATGATTAGGAAAAATAGCTCAAGTGGATTCCTAGAAGCGTCAATAAGTGGAACCATTTGTATTTTTATGTTTTTGTCTCTGTACCCATGTATTCTACTTTAAAAGGACATACTGCCATGTTATAGGTGGTTGAGTTCGTGTGTTTACTACATTTTTGAACGATGTGTTTTTCTTCCTCCATCAGCTATAGTCAGTATCCCTCATATGGTAGTAGGCATGAACTGAAGGAAAGTTACTGGCTTCAAAAGTGGAGACTCTGGACCTCTTAATCACCCCACTTACTTGTACTTGTCCATCTTGGTGACCCTGTTCATGCCTGATCCATTATTTCCACTGAACTTGTAACTTGGTGTGTCTGACAGAATACAACTCTTTTTTTTTTTTTTCCCAGAATACAACTCTTGACCAGTGGTTTGGGCTACATGATATTTGATATCCCATGGTTAAGTGCCCTACTTTTTCAAGGTCAGATAGCTCCCCAAAAGCTATTTTTGAAAAAAGTTTGTCCTTCTCTACTGTGAGAGACCCTATATCCTGAACCCTGTGGGTGTATATTGTGATTCTTCTCCAAATGAGAAACCTGCTAGCTCTAGTATTTGAAGTAAAAGATGATGCTGTTAGAGAACTGCACTCAATATGTCAGCAAATTTGGAAAACTCAGTAGTGACCACAGTACTGGAGAAGGTCAATTTTCATTCCAATCCCAAAGAAGGACAGTGTCAAAGATTATGTTCAAACTATCATGTAGCTGCACTCATTTCAAATGCTAGCAAGGTTATGCTCAAAATCCTTCAAGCTAGGCTTCATTAGTGCATGTACCAAGAACTTCCAGATGTACAAGCTGAGTTTCAAAGAGGTGTAGGAATCAGAGATCAAATTGGTCAACATTCATAGGATCATAGAAAAAGCAAGGGAGTTCTAGAAAAACATCTACTTCTGTTTCATTGACTACACTGAACTCTTTGGCAGTGTGGATCACAACAAATTGTGGAAAATTCTTCAAGAGATGGGACTACCAGACCACTAACTGCCTTCTGAGAAACCTGTATGTGGGTCAAGAAGTAACAGTTAGAACTGGACATAGAACAACAACTTTCAAAATTGGGAAAGGATTATGACAAGGCTGTGTATTGTCACCCTGCTTATTTAAGTTATATGCAGAGCACATCTGCATATAAATGCTAGGGAAATGCTAGGCTGGATGAACCACAAGCTGGAATCAAGATTGCCAGGAGAAATAACAACCTCAGATAGGCAAATGATACCACCCTTATGGCAGAAAGTGAAGAGGAACTAAAGAGCTCTTGATGAAGTTGAAAGAGGAGAGTGAAAAAGCTGGCTTGAAACTCAACATTCAGAAAACTAATATCATGACATCTGGTTCTATCACTTCATGGCCAATAGAAGGGGAAAAAGTGGAAACATTGACAGATTTTATTTTCTTGTGCTTCAAAATCACTGTGGATGGTGACTTCAGCCATGGAATTAAAAGACACATGCTCCTTGGAAGGAAAGCTATGACCAACCTAGATAGTGTTTTAAAAAACAGAGACATGATTTGTCTGACAGAAGTCCTTATAGCCAAAGCTATGGTTTTTCCAATAATTTTGTAGGGATGTGAGTGTTGGACCATAAACTCTGGTTTATGCTGAAGAATTGATGCTGAATCTGAGGGCTAAAGAATTGATGCAACTGAGCACTGATGATGCTTTCAAATTGTGGTGCTGGAGAAGACTCTTGAAAGTTCCTTGGAATGCAAGGAGATCAAAGTAGACAATCCTAAAGGAAATCAACCCTGAATATTCGTTGGAAGGACTGTTGCTGAAGCTAAAGCTCCAATCATTTGGCCATCTGATGTGCAAAGCCTCGTCACTGGAAAAGCAGTGGATATTGGGGAATACTGAGGGCAAAGGAGAAGAGGGTGGCAGAGGACGTTCTTGTTAGATAGCATCACTGACTCAATAGACATGAATTCGAAAAACTCTGGGAGATAGTCATAGACAGAGGAGTCTGGCATGCTGCAGTTCATGGGGTTACAGAGTTGGACACAAGTTAGGGATTGAACAACAACAACAAAAGAATATTTAAAGAAACTTAGCAAGTAGTGTCCTCCCATCATGGTGGGAGGTTTCCATTGAATTCATCACAGCATTTTTAATTTGTTGTTTAATATTCTAAAGTTAAAAAAATGACATAATCGTTAGCATACATTTTGCTGTTCATCTTTATATCATACAATGCTGGTTTTAAAGAGCATTTACTCATATGCAGAATCATCAAAATGGAATAAATAGCATTTTGTAATTCACACATGCATATGCATTTTATTCTTACCAGAATAGCAGAAACGTTCCACAAAACTAATTCAACTGTTTTTTTTTTCACTTCTTGATATTCATACATTCTACCAACTCTCTCTCTTCAATTTATTGATCAGTAAGGAAGGACTGAAGGAAAAGGAAGCTATGTTGCTCTATCTTTCTAAGTCATTTTCAGCATTAGTAGTCAACACATACAGGCAAGCAACAAGAGAAAGAAAGGATGTAATTGAGTTCCCTGGTCACTTGTGTTGCTTCAGAATGTCACTGCCTTCTTTCTGAGTTCAGAGCAAGTTCTGGTTCAGTTGAAAAGTGTGGTCTTTCAGGGACTCTTATTACCTAGTCATAAGTGCAACATGATTGTACTCACCCTGAATCTCACTGAATTCTCATGGGTCTGCTAGAATTCTCTTGTCATGGGGCATGACAACACTGCACAAATGGAATAGCAGGAATAGAAGGGCACACAGATTGTGCACATCCAATCTGCTCACATACAGGGTCCTTTGCTACATCAAACTTCACTTGCAAAGCACAGGTTCAATGACAGAATTATTAAGAATTTCAGGATGGTAACATCAGAGCATTGAGCCAGGGACAAGGCCCTTCAGAGCAAAGAGGAATATCACAGCCCCCGAAGCTTGCCCTGTCTGTAGGTCATTTTGGGGAAAATCTGGGGAAGTTATTACACAGACACTTGCTGCAGGGTTGCAGGGTCCTTCCTCTTCAGGGCCTGGCTTTTCTTTAGGCCACTGGTTTCCAGATTGGAGATTTGGCTCAGGTCCTAAAACTGAACAATGTACTGTGACATTTTATTGAGATGGCTGCTCTTATGTTTCAGACCATCCATTCCTGAGTTTTTTGGTCCATTATGTTATTACAGATGGTAAACAGCCTCTATTGTGTACTCATTTATTTTGCTCCTAAGAAGTCCATACTTTTTTGCAGATCAGGGTTCCCTGGTTGCTGCACCATGCTGTTTATTGCAATAATTGTGTACACCTTCCTTCCAGTAGTTAACTATTGATAGCTCATCTCTGTTATGTTGGGATTCTCTAATCTCTATTGCTATCAAGGAGCACAGTCTTATAGGAGCATTTCAAGGACTTCCCTGGAAGTCCAATAGTTAAGTCTCTGCATTTCCACTACAGGGGATCTGGGATGTTTTTTCCATGGTCCTGGAACTAAGATCCCACATGGTAGGTGGTGTGGTGAAAAAGAGAGCATTTCAACCATTTATTCTGCCCTACAAGAGATAGCCTCCACTGAGCTTCTCCAGGATGTTGAAGCCCTTCTTATCAGTGGGTATGCCATATCACTGGTACATTGAGTGTCCTCTGGGATCTCACATGTAACATTGTCATCTGGGGCCTCATACAGCATATCCCGCTAGCATGCCCTCACATCTGAACCTTTTTGTTCCCTCTTTCAAGCACTTCTGCTTCTTGGAGGATGGAGGATGAGCCATCACTTTCTGAAGAGCCATCCTAATAGTGTGAGTTGTTGTTTTCAGATCCTGACTAGGGTGTGAAATTTTATAAAATAGAAGTGTACCCCAGTCTAAACTGTTGTTTAATCCAAGCTTAATGTTTCATCTGTCTTTGATTCTGCACTCCTAGGGTTCATTGCCATGCATCTTCTGTGGACTCCTACTGGTGCATATTGCTTAACCTCTGTAGCTTCTTTGAGGCTTGTCTCTTTCTGTTTTACTAGACCTGGCACTTTTTTAGACAGGCTACATCGGGACATATTGGTGACCAGAAGAGCCAGTGACAATAAAACCTGATGAAGTCTGCATTTTCTTACAAGCAAATTTTGTTTGTTTTATATTTGCAGAGTGAGATATTTCTGAAGGTCAAAACATGCATTTGAATCTAAGTTTTTAAATGCATCAACAAAGACATCTGTATCCCAAGTCCCAGGATCTTACTCCTTCCTAAGCAAGGCTGTCACTTTGACATAGAAGATCTTTCAAAACTGAAAATCCAATCTGCTCTCAAGCCTTTATATCTACAAATGTTAAGGTATGACCTCATCCTCAGCTTCACCAGCTCTTCATCTCTATGTGGGATGAGAGTCTTTTTATAAGCTGCCAAGGTTTTCACACTTAATGTTTAATTGGTGATTAATCAACCCCAGTTCTGCATTGTTTTTCTCCAGCACTTTGAATAAGTCATTTAATTCTATAATCCTTGAAATTACTACCTCAGCCTGAAACATTGCACCTGCCAGTGAATTTACACCCACCTGTGAAAGTTTTAACAATCACACCACCACAGCATACCAGGGACTACTAGTGTTCCACACACCATCAATAATGATTCCTCACTGCTAGTTACTGGGAAGGCCATTTAGCTCCAGTATCTCCTTTCAGTGAGTGTTTTCCTGGCACCCTTTTTGGCATCAAGTTTTATAGGTCAGGGTTCTGGCAAAACAGAAACTGATGTGGAGATTTGCTTCAGGAAAGGTGTTGGTGACTATTTTTGAAATCTACATCCAGGGACATTGAAAGAGACAGAAAAGAAGTGAAAGGAAGTTCAATCCTGATGCAACTGCAACGGAAGTGTCCGCTGATACCAAGCCATGTTCTACAGCTCAGGGAGCCTCCCACAGTTGTTCCAACGTAAGCAGGGGGCCAGACCTTTATACTTCTTCATTGGCCAAGCATTGGATGTGGCCTGAACTTGAGGAGTGGTTATGACCTTAAGCAAGGTAGCTCTCTTCAACAAAAGGAAATTCTAAGCTGAGAGACTTCCCAGACTTCCTGCAGCTGGGGAATTCTTGCTGCAGTTCAGGAGGTTAAGTGTGGAGTCAGTGTGAGCTGTGTCACCTAACATTCACTACCTAGGATTCCAAAACTGTTCTGGGGAATGAACTTGAATGAAAAAACTTTTCATCAAGAAAAGCTTTTAACCAATTCTAGTGTTCTTTAGCTCATTTATTTGGTCTTCTGTAAGAATGAAGTATATAAAGTGAAATGAAGATATGATATTACTTTTTGGAAAATCTAATTTAGAAGGACCAAATTACTTAGGTTCTCAAATATCAGTACTTTTCACATAGTAAAGTGATGGTACTATCTCTGCACCCTAAATTACTGATGCAAAGCCACCAGTGGTTTGATGCTGTAAGCTTCTTAACCAACTTAAATAACAAGATTTGCTTTGTTGTTTAATTTCTCTTAATGACCTCACTGTATCAGCCAGTAAATTAGGGTTTCTAGCTTAGTAGGCAAAACAACTTGGCCCTAAATAGTCAATTTACTGTGGCATTCAGAGATAGTATTTGAACATTTCAGCTTATCTTTAATTTTACTTTTTTAATATAGAGTGCTAGGTTTAGCATATATTAGGCCATTTTTAATTTATTTTTTATGTGAAGTAAAATTCACTGTTTTTGGTGTACTTATCTACTAGTTTTCACAAATAAATAGCCATGTAATCAGCAATATAAATAGGAAAGAATACTAAGGCTTCTCTGTCCATGAGATTTTCCAGGCAAGGATACTGGAGTGGGTTGCCATTTCCTTCTCCAGGGGATCTTCCCAACCCAGGGATTAAATCCAGGTCTCCTACACTGCAGGTGGATTCTTTACTGACTGAGCTACTAGTGAAGCCCCAACAGTTAGATCACCTTCGAAAAAGTCTTTTATGCAAAAGGGGAGTCATACTACCCCCCTTTTTGTGACGAAGTCTTGTTTATTTTAGTAGCCTAAATGGAAACACTAAGAAGGAGTGCTGATAACAAGATATCAGCCCTCTTGTCTAGAACAGTGTATGTGTATATGTGTATGCACGTATGTGTGTATGTGTAGTATGTGTATATGTATAATGTATGTGTGTGTGTGATCAAGGCCAACCTAGAGCCTTGATCAGCCTTTTCTTGTTAGAAGAGGATGTGAGAACAACCTGGGTAGAGGTGGATCTTCCATGAGGGTGGGGTGGTGTAAGATGTTTCTGGGTCCCCCTGGACCAGATTGATTAGAGCCAGAGGGCCCATGGGATCCTTGGCCAAGAACATCCCATGCTGGCTCTGTGCCTATTTCTAAGTCACCTGCTGGAGAGGTATCGATGGTGCCCTCAGGTCACCAGGAAAGCCCCAGGTGTTCAAAAACAACCAGCAGTAGGCCCTCTGGCCTGCATGCACCCACTT
The DNA here is from genome assembly GCF_003369695.1 of Bos indicus x Bos taurus. Classification (NCBI taxonomy): domain Eukaryota; kingdom Metazoa; phylum Chordata; class Mammalia; order Artiodactyla; family Bovidae; genus Bos; species Bos indicus x Bos taurus. The sequence goes on along the minus strand of NC_040079.1, from coordinate 61,274,927 downwards.
CTTCCGTATCTCATCATGCTTATAGAGCCCTCAAGGAGGGGGCATCCAATGTAGTCAGACTTCTCTGGGTCCCTCTGTTTCCCTTCCCTTTAATGCTTAGTAAATACTGATGTAGTCTCCATTTCTACAGTGTTGTCTTTTCCAAACCATCATATATATAGGTTTATACAATATGTAGAATTTTGAGTCTGATTTCATTCACATAGCATAAGACATTTGAGATTTATCCTTCTATATATAAGTAGTTTGTTCCTTTTCATTGTTAAGTAATATTCCATTGCATGGCTATGCCAGAACCTGTTTCTCCATCCTCTAGTTGAGGAATATTTAGCTTGTTTCCAGTTTTTGGTGATTTTGAATAAAACTCCTGAAATATTAGCTTGCAGGCTTTTATGTGAATAAAGATTATATCTTATGTGGGTAAATCCTTAGGATTGGTGCTGGATTATACAGTGAGAACATGTTTAAATTTATAATTAATTGTCAAATTGTTTTCAAGAATATACCCCCATTGGCAGTGTATGAAAATTCTACTTGCACATCAGTTCAGATCAGTCGCTCAGTCGTGTCTGACTTTGTGACCCCATGAATCGCAGCACGCCAGGCCTCCCTGTCCATCACCAACTCCGGGAGTTCACTCAAACTCATGTCCATCGAGTCAGTGATGCCATCCAGCCAGCTCATCCTCTATTGTTGCCTTCTCCTGCCCCCAATCCCTCCAAGCATCAGAGTCTTTTCCAATGAGTCAATTCTTCGCATGAGGTGGCCAAAGTATTGGAGTTTCAGCTCTAGCATCAGTCCTTCCAAAGAAATCCCAGGGCTGATCTCCTTTAGAATGGACTGGTTGGATCTCCTTGCAGTCCAAGAGACTCTCAAGAGTCTTCTCCAACACCACAGTTCAAAAGCATCAATTCTTTGGCACTCAGCTTTCTTCAAAGTCCTACTCTCACATCCATACATGACCACTGGAAAAACCACAGCCTTGACTAGATGGACCTTTGTTGGCAAAGCAATGTCTCTGCCTCTTAATATGCTGTCTAGGTTGGTCATACCTTTCCTTCCAAGGAGTAAGTGCCTTGCACATACTCTTTAGCCCTTTATTGTGATTTCAGCGGGCAATAAGTATTTTTGGTTTAGGCTACAGGTTCACTGGCATCTTATTTAGGTTACAATAACAGCTATGGTTTTTCCAGTGGTCATGTATGGACGCGAGAGTTGGACTGTGAAGAATGCCGAGTGCCGAAGAATTGATGCTTTTGAACTGTGGTGTTGGAGAAGACTCTTGAGAGTCCCTTGGACTGCAAGGAGATCCAACTAGTCCATTCTAAAGGAGATCAGCCCTGGGTGTTCTTTAGAAGGAATGATGCTAAGGCTGAAACTCCAGTACTTTGGCCACCTCATGCAAAGAGTTGACTCATTGGAGAAGACTCTGATGCTGGGAGGGATTGGGGGCAGAAGAAAGAAGGGACAACAGAGGATGAAATGGATGGATGGCATCACTGACTTGATGGACGTGAGTTTGAGTGAACTCCGGGAGATGGTGATGGACAGGGAGGCCTGGCGTGCTGCGATTCATGGGGTCACAGAAAGTCTGACACGACTGAGTGACTGAACTTAACGGAACTAAACTGAACAGTTATATTTCCCCTTTATGGAACACAGCCTTATCATGGTGAAGAGACTTGCATAGCTCAATGAAGCTATGAGCCATGCCATGCAGGGTCACCGAAGATAGACAGGTGATAGTGAAGAGTTCTGACAAAATGTGGTCCACTAGAGGAGGAAATCGGAGAAGGCAATGGCAATCCACTCCAGTACTCTTGCCTGGAAAATCCCATGAATGGAGGAGCCTGGTAGGCTGCAGTCCATAGGGTTGGAAGAGTGGGACACGACTGAGCGACTTCACTTTCACTTTTCACTTTCCTGCATTGGAGAAGGAAATGGCAACCCACTTCAGTGTTCTTGCCTGGAGAATCCCAGGGATGGCGGAGCCTGGTGGGCTGCTGTCTATGGGGTCTCGCAGAGTTGGACACGACTGATGTGGCGCAGCAGCAGAAGCAGAGGAGGAAATGGCAACCCACTGTAGTATTCTTGCCTGGAGAAACCCTTGAACAGTATGAAAAAGCAAAAAGATATGACATCAGAAGATGAGCCCTCCAGATTGGAAAGTGTCCAGTATGCTACTGGGGAAGAATGGAGGGTGATTACTAATAGCTTTAGAAAAAATGAAGCAGATGGGCCAAAGCAGAAATGATGTTCAATGGTGAATATGTCTGGTGGTAAAAGTAAAGTCCAATGCTGTAAAGAACAATATTGCATAGGACCCTGGAATGCTAGGTCCATGAATCAAGGTAAATTGGATGTGATCAAGCAGGAGACTCATTAGATAAGACCTTGATTCTGGGAAAGAATGAAGGCAAAAGAAGAAAGGGGCAGCAGAAGATGAGATGGTTAGATAGCATCACTAACTCAGTGGACATGAATTTGAGCAAACTCAGGGAGATAGTAGAGGACAGAGGAACTTGGTTTGCTGAAGTCTGTGTGGTCAAAAATAGTTGGACACAAACTAATGACTGAGCAACAGCAACAGACTGCAGTTATATTTTAAAGAAACTTTTGTTGTTCTGTTTGGGTTTGTGTTGGAATGCTTTTCTAAGGTATTAGCCTGTGACTTAGGTGGTGACTGGTATTGTAGTTCAATTCTCAGAGCCTTCATTCTACTTCCAGGGTGCATTACATGTGTACTCCATTTGGAGATAGGCCTGAAACATATAGGTTCATACTCAGAATTAGGGGACCCTTCTCTATACCTTGCGTCTCAACATTTTCTTTACACTTATAGGCTCCCAGTGGTGTTTTTCTCAGTTTCTCTGACAAGTCCGTGTTCTTTAGCATTTTAGTCTCCCACACAGTTGCATAGTCCCACCTGCTGAATGAATTCATCCTTGGCTAAGTGTTGAAAGAAAAGGTGAAAAAAATAACAAATATTTCTTCCAGAAGTATTTGCAACAAAAGGACTTTTTTCCATATTTCCTCTCTGCAGAAAAATGATTTTTCTTTTGAATTTCAGGTGCCAAAACTACCACCTCTGAAACCATGTAGATCCATGACCTTGAGGCAGAAACAATAGAGAAGAGAGAGAGACAGACATACAGACTCTTAGAAACAACACAAATTTCTACCACACTTTCCAGCTCAGAGGGTTTTCCCAGTTCCTCAGTCAGGAGGATGGGTTTTCCCTGGATGCAGTTTATTTGCAGGTTTGTTTTGTATATTTTATCCCAGGTGAGCAGTAGTATCCTTCCTCCATTCTAGCCATTACTGGAAGTTCTGGATCTGTCCAGACATGTTTATTGTAGACAGCATTTCACTGCTCTAGTCCCTTCAACTACTTACTAGGGCCTAACATGGCATCTAGAGCTGTGGAGCCGTGCAGGAAAATGTTTAAGCATCTCAACTCTTGGAGTGGAAAGCAATTTTTTTCACTATCTCATCTGTTCTGTTTAGGCTCTGGAATTCAATTCCTGAGACCTCATTTAACCATTTATATGATACCTTTAAATGGTTTTTCCCTTTAATTTTAAAAGTAGCTTCTAAATGCTGACCAGTTAATTAGTTTCCTTTCATGTGGTATCAACCATAATTATATATATTTTGAAGTTGGATTAAAAAAGTAACTAAATGACCAACATGATATTATAGTTATTTAGAAAGTATGTCCTATAGTATCACTCCTAAATAAAGAACATGCAATTAAATTAGTTTGCAAATGTCACCATTACTGGGAATGTGTCATGAGCTAAAGGTGAATGCATGATAAATGAGCTTCAATGAAGCCTTTAATTTCCTGCCAAACTTTCTGAGAACTTTTCAAAAGTGTCTTCCATTGCATCATTTCCTTTTATCGTATGAGGTGTCGTGCTTTATTCTAAATGAGACTATTTATTTCGTCTTTTAACCTGAAGTCTTTAATTCAAAAATAAATAGATCTCACCCTTTCAAAAGATGGTTTTTAAATCTTGGTTCAAGAGTGTTTTGAAAGAAAAGCTTCATTCATGTCAGAGAAAGAATAGCCTGCCTGCTGTTATTCCTTGTTGCAAATAACAGCACATAATTTATCTCCATAGATAAAATTAGAGGTGTACACTGTGGAATTTTCACCACAATACCCGGTACAGCTGACATAACCAATATCATGCAGAAGAAACATGGTGACAGTAGATATTCTAGGATAATCTCAAAGAAACTCAAGACATGAAACAACAACAAAAAAGCCCTTCCTGACTTCCATCACTGAGTCGATGCCACAGATAAGGCTCTACTCAGTGTGCCGGTGGCTACTGTATGTCTTTAGTCTCTTGTGAGTACTCCAGGGCACCCACTGCCCTCTTGTTTTCTCTTCAGGAAAATGTACTGTGGTGTTCTCTATCACCGTAGCACTCCAAGCTATTAAATTGCTAATACTTTGATACTGCCTCAAAGCAATACACAGTGCTTTAAAAGTTTGTTCAGTGTTTATTTGGTGAAAGGGCTAATGGACACATGGAGAAGAGATAGAGAAGACGAAAATCTCTATTAATGGAGTTTGGTTCTTTTCTGTTATGTACCCAAGGAATATAGATCTGATCTTATTTTTCTCCCCACTAGAGAAGCCCAAAGTACTTCAGGTTATATGAGTTATCTGTTTGAGGATTTCAAGGCTGATCAAATAAAAGACAGGACCATAACAGGTGGTAATATACAAGCTTTATTGGACAGTATTTAGACATGATTAAAAGAGAGGGCAAGTCTCTACTGACAAGAGACCTTTCAGAGACAGTGAGGCAAGGTGGGAGCCTTTGGGCAGAAAGCCCCAAAGGGCAGCAACAGTTCGGGGTCTTTATAGTTACAGCATTTATCTTAGTTAGAGGTAGCAGATTTGGGAGCAGTTTCACAGGGTATGTGAACCAGATAGGGTCTAAATGGCAAAACTTTGTTTATTTGGACTATGCTTGAAGCCATTGGATTGCAAGAATTTGAGTTTGGCACCAGTGGACTTTGGCTGGATATTTCTAACCTGCTGTGAAGAAGTAAATAACACAGGGGACATTAAGCCCATTAAACAGGGCCACCTTTGGCCTGTTTACATAACATTATCTCCTTAAGAATTCAGTTAAGAGCACGCTTTTTTGAGATCATCTCTTCTCCCCACCCTCCACCCTAAGACTCTAAGACCCAGGCAGCTTTTAAAAGTACTCTTTCCAAGAACACACAGTATCATGGTGCAGAGAATTCCACAGTGATGTTTTGAGATCTTAGTTACACTCTGGGTGTCTTTTCTCTGTGTCACCACTGACTGCAGCCCTGATCAGATTCCCTCATCCCCATCATCATTTCCCTAAGGTCTTCCTACTTGACAGCAGTTAGAGTGCATTAGGAGTCATAGCTGGGATAGGGAAAGAATGTTTGTTATGAAGCTGGCATTCATAATCCTGGCAACTTTAGAGAGGAGTTAATAAAAAACAGTCAACTTATTTAGTGCATGAAAACCAGAACTTTACACTTGGAGCTAAGACTGGGTTAGCATAAAAGTAAAGAAGATATGAAGAAGATATTTTTATCTTTTACTTGTAAAGGAGGGATGCAGTGGGGAAAGACACCTGATATTCTATATTTTATAAGATATTATATAATGTAGAAATATTTTGAAAGGCATTTTCTATTCTATGTAACTAAGAGGCGTAGAAAACGTATTTTTGAGTGTGAAAATTAAGATATATCCTGTCAGAGATTGATGGTAAACTAATTTTGAGAGTTTTTTTTTTAATATAATAAAAATTGTTAATTTTGATTTTTAAGAGTGTAGTGTAACTTATCTTCATAGCTTGCTTTCACACTCAGAGAACAACAACAGCAAAGGGTTTGCCACTCCATTTATGTATTTAAACTGATCTTTGTTGCACAAAAGTGTACTATCTTTTGAAGTGGAAAAGTTAAGGCAGAAAGATTACTAACCATTAACCCCATCATTTTAATAACCATTGCCACCAGCGTATCCTGATGTCTGGAAGAAACCGCCTGTCCTCCAGTTGAATGACTTCCTAGAAATAATACTTGTAATCTTGGACAAGTCACTAAATGTCTCTGAGGCTCAACTTCTTTATCTTAAAAAGAAGATAACATTGAGTATAGTGGTATCTACACTGAAAGAGAATAGAGTTATGCCACTCTCTCAGAGCCCCTCATCCCCACCTTCATCACCATGATATAGACAGGAGGAGCAAGCTGACAAGATTACAGATACACAGTGTTCTGATGACTCATACCCACCACACTCCAACCACTCTTGAGAAATTGTGTTTTCTGTTTCTTTGATGATGGAAATTCTTAATCAGAAAGAGCCAGAACAAATCATCAATCAAACTCCTACAAAAATCAGAGTACCCACGTTAACAACTGACCACTTGATGAGAAAAATAGCCATAGGCAACCATAACTGCCTATGAAAGGGCTATTTTATCTGGGCTTTGTCTTATAATATGCTATGATCTTCAGGAAAAGTAGATTTTCTTTTTTGTAATATTCTGAGTACTAAGCACTGTTCTAATTTATAATTAATTTATAGCCAATATTTTTTAAGGAAAGCAGACAGTAATTTCATTTTTACTTTTCATTTAGCAAAAAAGTTGCTCAGTATTTTCTAGAATAGACAAATACATTGATTTATCTACTCTGGAATTTTTCACTAAACCTACTAGAAAGAAAAGAAAAATTTCTGTTTGCCACTGGAAAAAATAACATCACTTTTTTTATATTTAAAAAAAATTTTGTTCTACACTCACTGAAAACCTGAGACCTGTTATAATTTTCTGTTTTTAAATGAACAGATTTATGTGTGTGTGTGTGAATACAACTTTGTAATTATCTTAATGTGGTTTAGTATGATTTGTAATCTGTCAAGACTACAAAGAATTAAGCAGTCAGTGGTCTGTCTTAATTCTTTATGAAATGCAACACTGTACTTCAGTGAACAACGATTAATTAAGATAATTGCTCAATTGGCATATTTCAGCTACCAGTAAGATATGCAAATTAAGCAGAATGTGCTATTTCCTTAATTAATATTGTAAGCAAAAAGCTTTTTTCTCTTAGTTAATTCACCTTATAATTTTATAAATTCACTTTATAATGAATAGGATTTTTTTTATTTTATTTCATTTAACTTTACAATATTGTATTGGTTTTGCCATATATCAAAATGAATCTGCCACAGGTATACATGTGTTCCCTATCCTGAACCCTCCTCCCTCCTCCCTCCCCATACCTTCCCTCTGGGTCATCCCAGTGCACCAGCCCCAAGCATCCAGTATCGTGCATCGAACCTGGATAGCAATATTTTCAAATAGACTGTGCAAGAATTCTACTTATATTAGTACATGCAGGCATATGTGTATTTTATAGTATATTATGTTTTATGTAATACTGAAGTGTTGAATTCAGAATTACATGGGAGAAGAACATTTGTTGAGAATAAGAACAAAAGGGGCTGATGGGGCTTGTGACAATCAGGCAAAGAAAAAGCATCACCACAGAAAACTAAAAATTCCAGCCAGTACAGAACTAAGAAACACTCACACAAAAGAGCAAATGTATGATTCCTCTTATATGAAATATCTAGAATGGGAAAATTCACAGAGACAAAAAACTTTAAAGGTTACTAGAGGCCAAGGAAAGGGAAATGGTTAGCTTTTGATAAATGGTTATAGATTTTTTATTTGAGGTTATAAAAAAGCTCTGGAAATAGTGATCATGATTGTGAGTACAACATTGTGAGTATCATCAATGCCACTTGAAATATATGCTTAAAAACGGTTAAAGTGGCAAATTTTATCATGCACACATTAAAAAAAAAAATCACCCACTAATACAGCCCCTGGAGATTATAAGAGTTGTTGACCTGTTAGGTGCTTTCTCTGTGACATGCTATTTGTTTATTACAACAGTCTTTGGAATGTGAGTGGCTGAAGGAGATTAACAGGGGAAATAATAGACGTTAGGGAAAATGCAATTTCTCTCTTTGAAACAAGGGAGGTAGTAGGGGTTCCACTTTGAATCTAAGTACTTTCCCTTTTCAAAATTTTGAAAAAATGATATGACCAGGCCCCATTTTTCACAAGCTGAATATATGGGGAAGACAGAGTAAACTGTTGCAAGAAATGGCCATGTCATCATGCATTGTGTTTTGTGGTAATAACCTATTAAAACAGGAATGGTATTTTTGCACATATTAAACTAAAGTATTTTAATTTTGGCCTTTAAGCCAGTGGTATTTTACCTTAACTGCATACATGGAATCACTTTGTGTGCTTGGAATAAATCCTGATGCACAGGTTGTACCCTGAACAAATGACATCTGAATCTCTGGAATAGAACCCAGGTATCAGAATCTTTAAGATTTCTCCAGGTATTTATTATGCAGGAAAGAATAGAAAGCATTCCTTAAATCATGTTGTATTGCAGGCTTTTAATCTTAATGGTGTTCAAGCTGGTTTTAGAAAAGGCAGAGGAACCAGAGATCAAATTGCCAACATCCACTGGATCATGGAAAAAGCAAGACAGTCCCAGAAAAACATCTATTTCTGCCTTATTGACTATGCCAAAGCCTTTGACTGTGTGGATCACAATAAACTGTGGAAAATTCTGAAAGAGATGGGAATACCAGACCACCTGACCTGCCTCTTAAGAAACCTGTATGCAGGTCAGGAAGCAACAGTTAGAATTGGACATGGAACAACAGACTGGTTCCAAATAGGAAAAGGAGAACGTCAAGGCTGTATATTATCACCCCGCTTATTTAACTTCTATGCAGAGTACATCATGAGAAATGCTGGGCTGGAGGAAGCACAAGCTGGAATCAAGATTGCCAGGAGAAGCATCAATAACCTCAGATATGCAGATGACACCATCCTTATGGCAGAAAGTGAAGAAGAACGAAAGAGTCTCTTGATGAAAGTGAAAGAGGAGAGTGAAAAAGTTGGCTTAAAGTTCAATGTTCAGAAAACTTAGATCATGGCATCCGGTCCCATCACTTCATGGCAAATAGATGGGGAAACAGTGGAAACAGTGACTTTATTTTTCTGGGCTCCAAAATCACTGCAGATGGTGATTACAACCATGAAATTAAAAGATCCTTACTCCTTGGAAGGAAGATTATGACCAACCTAGACAGCATATTAAAAAGCAGAGACATTACTTTGTCAAAAAAGGTCCGTCTGGTCAAGGCTATGGTTTTTCCAGTGGTCATGTATAGATGTAAGAGTTGGACTATAAAGAAAGCTGAGCGCCAAAGAATTGATGCTTTTGAACTGTGGTGTTGGAGAAGACTCTTGAGAGTCCCTTGGACTGCAAGGAGATCCAACCAGTCCATCCTAAAGGAGATCAGTCCTGGGTGTTCATTGGAAGGACTGATGTTGAAGCTGAAGCTCCAATACTTTGGCCACCTGATGCGAAGAGCTGACTCACTGGAAAAGACCCTGATGCCGGGAAAGATTGTGGGCAGGAGAAGAAGGGGACAATAGAGGATAAGATGGTTGGATGGCATAACTGATTCAATGGACATGGGTTTGGGTGGACTCCAGGAGTTGGTGATGGACAGGGAGGCTTCGCGTGCTGTGGTTCATGGGGTCACAAAGATTCAGACATGACTGAGCAACTGAACTGAACTGAATCTTCAAGGGTATTTAAGTAAATACAAATGAGGATGAATGTATTTACTAAATTTTTAGCCAAAAAAGAAAGAAAAAAATGCCATAAAGGGAAAAACTGTAGAGAGAGGATTTGAATAATTATTTTATCTCTTTAAGTGTTTTGTTGTTGTTCAGTTGCTAAGTTGTATCCAACTTTTTTGTGACCCCATGGACAGCAGCATGCCAAGCTTCCCTGTCTGTCACTATCTACCAAAGTCTGCTCAAATTCATGTCCGTTGAATTGATTATGCTGTTTAACCATCTCATTCTCTGTTGCCCTTTTCATCAATTACCTTCAATCATTCCCAGCATCAGGATCTTTTCCAGTGAGTTGGCACTTCAAATCAGGTGGCTAAATTATTGGAGCTTCAGCATCAGTCTTTTCAATGAGTATTCATGGTTGATTTCCTTTAGAATTGACTGATTTGACCTCCTTGCTGTCCAAGGGACTCTCAAGAGTCTTATCCTTACCACAATTCGAAAGCATAAGTTCTTTGGCTCTTCAGCATAAATTCTTCAGCCTTCTTAATGAGCCGACTCTCATATCCAAACATGGCTACTGGAAAAACCATAGGTTTGACTATATGAACCATTGTCAGCAAAATGATGTCTTTGCTTTTTAATATGCTGTCTCGGTTTGTCAGAGCTTTCCTTCCAAGGAGCAAGTGTCTTTTAATTTCATCCACAGTGGTTTTGGAGCCCAAGAAAATAAAATCTGTCACTGCTTCCACTTTTTCCCCTTATATCTGCCATGGAGTGATGGGAGAGGATGCCATGATCTTAGTTTTTTTAATGTTGAGTTTTAAACCAGCTTTTTCACTGTCCTCTTTCGCCCTCCTCAAGAGGCTTTCTCCCTTTAGAGTGGTATCATTTGCATATCTGAGATGGTTGATAATTCTCCCAAAATTCTTGATTCCATCTTTTGATTCATGCAGCCCAGCATATTGCATGATATACTCTATATATTTTAACTATAATGATATACTTTATATAAGTTAAATAAATGGGTGATAATACACAGCTTTGTCATACTCCTTTCCTAATTTTGAACCAGTCAGTTTTTCATATAAGGTTCTAACTGTTTTTTCTTGACCCATATACAGGTTTCTCATGAGACAGGTAAGGTGGTCTGGTATTCCCATCTTTTTAAGAATGTTCCACAGTTTGTTGTGATCCACACAAAGGCTTTCATGTATTCAATGAAGCCTTGATGTTTTTTATTTGATATTTTTCTGGAATTTCCTTGTTTTCTTCATGATCCAACAAATGTTGACAATTTGATCTCTGGTTCCTCAGCCTTTTCTAATCCCAAGTTGTACATCTGGAAGTTCTCAGTTTCATGTACAGCTGAGGCCTAGATTGAAGGATTTTGAGCATAACCTTAGTAGCCTGTGACATGAGGACAATTGTATGGTAGTTTGAACATTCTTTGGCATTGCCTTTCTTTGGGATTGGAATGAAAACTGACCTTTTCCAATCCTGTGACCATTGCTGAGTTTTTCAATTTGGTGGCATATTGAGTGTAGCACTTTAACAGCATCATATTTTAAATTTTTAAATAGCTCAGCTGGCTTTCCATCACCTCCACTAGATTGTTCACAGTAATGCTTACTAAGGCCCACTTGATCACACTTCAGGATGTGTGGCTCTAGGTGAGTGACCACACCATCATAGTTATCTGGGTAATTTTTAATACCTTTTTTGGGTAGTTCTTCTGTGTGTTCTTGCCACCTCTTCTTAGTCTTTTCTGCCTCTGTTTGGGCCTTACCATTTCTGTCCATTATCATGTCCTTCTTTACATAAAATATTACCTTTTACCTAAGTTTTTCTGTTCTCTTCTTTGCTCAGCTATTCGTAAAGCTTTCTTAGACAACTACTTTGCTTTCTTGTGTTTCTTTTTCTTTGGATGGTTTTGGTCACTGCTTCTTGTACAATGTTACAAACCTCTGTCTATAGTTCTTCAGGTATTGTCTCCCTAATCTAATCCCTTGAATCTATTTGTCACCTCTAGTGTATAATCAAAAGGAATTTGCTTTAGGTCATACATGAATAGCCTCATGGTTTTTCCTACTTTCTTCAATTTAAGTCTGACTCTTTAGTGTTTCAATTTGCCAAACCTGAAAAACTCAGCCCATAGAGTTACTCTGTATGGTGGAGACTCTGATAGAATCCTTGCCCACAAATATGGTCTAGCTGAAATTGGGAAGACAGAAAGTAAGCAAATATATATATATTTTTTACATATTTATATATATTTCTGTGCACCCCAGAAATTGCACAAAATAATCTGATTTTATTGTGGGGAAGAAAATAGTAGATCCTATATTTAAATTTAATATTTATCTAAAAATAATTAAAATACTGTACTAATATTTAGCATAGGGATTTTAAAGTTGCCCTAATTCTGTCATTTATGATAGAGGACCTGTTTCATGAGCTACTCAGAGGACCTCGTAGGGACTGTATGATAATAAGTGATGATGTCCTCACCAAATGGATTGTCTTAACATATTGTGACATACTGCAGTAATATGTACTGATAAATGGATTTTTAGAGCATACCCTCTCATCCCAACCAAATACAATCCTTTCAAAATGGATATGTTGCTTAAATAATTTATGCAATGAAGCTGTGCACTGACCAGCAAACAGACAACAAGAAATTGATGGCAAAGATATTTCTACTTCTTGTATGAATGCACACGTGAACATATTATGAAATAAAGAAGTGCCAATATGACAAAAAGTTGGAAAAAAATGACTGTCTTAAAAATTGATATTATTTTCAGTCCCTGACAACTAACCAGATCATTAGGTTTTTATGTGCTTTGAAATAATAGTCATTAATATCATGATGCTGTCATGATGGACAAGGTATTTTTAAAAAGTCAGTTCATTTTATAATTATTTGATTTATTATTATCTATTTTTAAGTAGTTTTATATATTTAAGTGTTACCTTTATACTACTATACTATACAAACCTAATTTCTAAAAAGTGAAATAGACATTATCCTGGAATAGACAATGGCCATTTGATGGTAAAGTGTCTGCCTGCAATGTGGGAGACCTGGGTTCGATCCCTGGGTTGGGAAGATCCCCTGGAGAAGGAAATGGCAACCCACTCCAGTACCATTGCCTGGAAAATCCCATGGACAGAGGAGCCTGGTAGGCTACAGCCTATGGGGTTGCAAAGAGTCGGACACGACTGAGAAACTTAACGTTCATATTTCATATTGGTAAGTAGGTGAGCATGCATGCATGTGTGTGCTAAGTTGCTTTAGTTGTGTCCAACTTTTTGCTACCCCGTGGATTATAGCCCCCCAGGCTCCTCTGTCCATGGGATTCTCCAGGCAAAAATATTGGAGTGGGTTGCCATTTCCTTTTCCAACTCGTTGGTGAGCATACAGCTAGATATTCTGGTGGTCCTATCATAGATTGTCCCTTTTAAAACAACTATCAAGAAAGGTCTACAGTAAGCTTATGAGTCATTATTATAGAGAATAGCCAACTACTAGGCTTTCCTGAATCCAGTTTATATGATTTCCTGGAAAATTATATCTATTACTTGTATGCCAGTCCAGCTTTAAAATAATATCAGTCTTGACTGCCCAGTTGTCTTAGTTTCCTTTTATCAGTTTTTGATTTGTTAGATGACTTTTTGGAAGTACCTAAAAAAATGCTTTTGGGTTGATTTCGATACAATTCTGTCTGATATATTGTTTTTAAAACAGTGTGGTGAATTGAAAATGAGAATTTGCTTTTTTTGTTACCCCTTCTCTACCTCAAAAAACAGTTTTGCAAATCTCCATGAATTTCATAAATGGCACTTCAATTCAATTCAGTTCAGTTGCTCAGTCATGTCCGACTCTTTGCGACCCCATGAATCGCAGCACGCCAGGCCTCCCTGTCCATCACCAACTCCCGGAGTTCACTCAGACTCACGTCCATCGAGTCAGTGATGCCATCCAGCCATCTCATCCTCTGTCGTCCCCTTCTCCTCCTGCCCCCAATCCCTCCCAGCATCAGAGTCTTTTCCACTGAGTCAACTCTTCGCATGAGGTGGCCAAAGTACTTGAGTTTCAGCTTCAGCATCAGTCCCTCCAAAGAAATCCCAGGGCTGATCTCCTTCAGAATGGACTGGTTAGTTCTCCTTTGCAGTCCAAGGGACTCTCAAGAGTCTTCTCCAACACCACACTTCAAAAGCATCAATTCTTCGGTGCTCAGCCTTCTTCACAGTCCAACTCTCACATCCATACATGACCATAGGAAAAACCATAGCCTTGACTAGACGAACCTTTGTTGGCAAAGTAATGTCTCTGCTTTTGAATATGCTATCTAGGTTGGTCATAACTTTCCTTCCAAGGAGTAAGTGGCTTTTAATTTCATATGCAGTGATTTTGGAGCCCAAAAAAATAAAGTCTGACATTGTTTCCACTGTTTCCCCATCTATTTCCCATGAAGTGGTGGGACCAGAGGCCATGATCGTCATTTTCTGAATGTTGAGCTTTAAGCCAACTTTTTCACTCTCCTTTTTCACTTTCATCAAGAGGCCTTGTAGTTCCTCCTCACTTTCTGCCATAAGAGTGGTGTCATCTGCATATCTGAGGTTATTGATATTTCTCCTGGCAATCTTGATTTCAGCTTGTGTTTCTTCCAGTCCAACATTTCTCACGATGTACTCTGCATATAAATTAAATAAGCAGGGTGATAATATACAGCCTTGACGTACTCCTTTTCCTATTTGGAACCAGTCTGTTGTTCCATGTCCAGTTCTAACTGTTGCTTCCTCACCTGCATACAGATTTCTCAAGAGGCAGGTCAGGTGGTCTGGTATTCCCATGTCTTTCAGAATTTTCCACAGTTGATTGTGATCCACACAGTCAAAGGCTTTGGCATAGTCAATAAGGCAGAAATAGATGTTTTTCTGGTACTATATCTTAAACTTTATTGTATGTAAAGTATACTCCAAATCCAAACGTTCTTATGTCTTTTCTTATTTCCCAACCATACCATTTATTGTGGGATATAACACATTCAGTTGGTGCTGATGAAATTTCCTTAGATTCTTTTTCTTGTGTTTAGATTCCCTGGCTTCTGTCTATATTTTCTTTAAATGGTGCACACCTATTTGGATGTCTGTGGATGTCTTTGGATGGCTGCCTCTGGTGCTTCTTTGTCTGCTCGTGCTCAGAGATACAGATCCTAGGAGTTTACCTTCCCACCACCCCATTTCCCCAAGGAACCCTTAGCCAGTGACTAATCAAGATAGGAATAAAAAAAAAAAAAAAAAAACTCAGTTTCCCTCACTTAAGCCAGGGCAAGCTCTTGAGGCATAATTTAAACTTAGGGTTTCTCTTAAGAATCAGACTAAAGCTATGTACCTAAGATGGCCTGAAATTGCACTTTTGCTTGGTCTCTTTCTCTGTTCTGTTCTGCTTCACCCATTCTGTAATAATTTTTCCCTTTGAGTGCATTTTCTTAATAAATAATTTACATGTGAATTCTCAACATGACTTTTATTTGGAAGAGTATTAAATCAAAAAAGTTTAGAGACTCTTGGTGTAGAGGAGAGAAACCAGTAAACTATTATGGCTTAGAAAGAAGAAGAAGAATAAAACATAATAAAGCATAAGGCGCCACCAACAAAAACCTCATAGTTGTTAATTATCGGTGTCATCACAATCATAACTGCTGTCACCTATTTACAGTCCCTAGAAATGTGGAAAGAAAAGAAAGGAGATAGATAATAGTTTGAAAAAAAACAGACTTGTGGCCCAATTCTCCCTTTTGGATTTTGAATAAGAGGAAGTATTCTGCTTATCTGTTGCTTCAGAACATATGCTCCCCCCACCAAAGCATATTAGCTTACAACACTAAGTAAAAATGATATTGGTTGGGTTTATGGTCTGGTTGATGGTTCTACCTTGAGGGTGCAATCAAATAAAGACTGAGACTAAGATATTTGAAAAGTATCTTCCACTATGTGTCTGGTACCTGATTTCTGATGACTGGAATAACTAGAGCTGGTTGAGCATTTCTTTCCATGTGGCCACTCAACATAGCTGGTCAGGTCTTCTTCACTGGGCGTTTTCAGGGTATTCAGATTCCTCACATGGTGGCTAGCATTCAGAGAAAGCATTCCAATAGACTAGGGCAGAAGCTGCCATGCTTCTTCTGGGCTAGACTCAGAAGGCTTGTAGTATCACCTCTGCCACTGGTAAATCAGTCCTATGGCCAACCAAACTGAATACCCTGAGGTGTAGTTCACTGGAGGCCATCTTTGGATATGTGTTTAATAGAATTAAGGATTGCAGAAAGCATAGAACATTCACTTTGTTCCAGATAGGCTAGCAGGAGGAGACTTGAATAGAGGTCCCACTGCAAAATGGGATAATATATACTGGTTAAGAGGATGGAGCACAGTGGCCAGGTCATAGTTGGAACATCTGAATTGCCCTCAGTTCCCTTGAGATGCCTATAGGTCTAGTAGGAGCCCTGGTAGAGTGGAGTTAAGTGATTTTAAAACAGAGATAGAAAGCAAACAATTGTAACAGAACCAGGTGGAGGATACACCATTCCTCAAATGTCTTCTTCCCCTTGTCAAGGGGAACCTAATTCTTCAAAGGGGATGACCAGTGCTCCCCTCAGAAAAAGTATAATGTAAATAAACAGAACAGCACAAGAGACAAGTAGGGAGTACAGGGACCCAGAATCCATGAGACATCACCTTGGACATGGGGAAGAGCCAGCTAGTGAATACATAAAAACAAGTTAGAGGCCCAAAGACCCATTTATCCATGTAATGAGCTCTTTCAATCCGTGCATTTCTGCCCTCTATACTCACTTTACCACCCCCTTCCCCTGTGGGTTTGGAAATTTAACATCTTTATTTTTATGGTCCACAAACCATTTTTGCCTTTTACTGTATTCAAATGTTTTTTTTTTTTTTTTTAATTGCTCTGGATAGTCTGGATTTAGTAAGAAAGGAATTATATTTTATATACAGATAATTTGAGGCTCAAGGAGGTTAACTCCATCAAATTCACATAACCAATAGTGGAAAGAATGTGGTAGTCAAATTCCACTCTGTCTCATTCTGTGTTCTTTCCCCTTTACTATACTATCTCCAATATTTACTTCACTGAAAGGTGCAATTGAAATATAATTCTCAGAAATTCATCATTTTTTAATCTTCACTTTTCACCAACAAATTCATTTTCTGGTTGTGATAACTGCAATCTGAAAACCACTACATATTAATAAAAACTGACACTGAAATGGTTTTAGGTGTTCATTTATGCAGTGTGAATCAAGTCAGCTGTATAAAAGTGACAGGAGAGAGAATTTCTTATGGCTCATTAGTAGAACACACTGCGGCAATCAACTGTTGTACTTAATAGTCACCACACACACAAGATAAAGATTTATTTCGGCAAAGGAATTAAACTTGATAAAAACAGTCAAGAAACAAAGGATTTAAGATCGTCATAGAAGGAATTGCAAAAAGAATCAAAGTCTCACCAAGACACATAGATTCTTTAAGTTTTAAAATTATATATATAAGTTGAACCAGAAGTATTTTCCATTATCTTCTTGTTTTCTCCACTCTCTAAATCCTTCTGTTTTACTGTAATTTTAGTAATGTAAGGTGTTAACCTAGACAGCATATTAAAAAGCAGAGACATCACTTTGCCAGCAAAGGTCCATATAGTCAAAGCTATGGTTTTTCCTGTAGTCACATATGGATGTGAGAGTTGGACCATAAAGAAGGTTGAGTACCAAAGAATTGGTGCTTGCAACCTGTGGTGCTGGAGAACACTCGTAAGAGTCCCAGGGCAGCAAGTAGATCAAACCAGTCAATCCTAAAGGAAATTAACCCTGAATATTCACTGGAAGGACCGATGCTGAAGCTGAAGCTCCAATATTTTGGCTACCTGATGCGAAGAGCTGACTCACTGGAAAAGCCCTTGATGCTGGGAAAGACTGAGGGCAAGAAGAGATGGGGGTGATGGAGGATGAGATGATTGGATGGCATCACTGACTCAATGGATATGAATTTGAGCAAAGTCTGGGGAATAGTGAAGAATAGGGAAGCCTGGCATGCTGCAGTCCATGGGGTCTCAAAAGTTGGATATGCCTGAGTGACTGAACAACAAAAGGTCTCAAGGATATTAATCTAAAACTGATTTTAGGAATAGCTTTACTATACAACAACAACAACATAATAGCTAACTTTAATTGCTAATATTTCCATGATGAAAAAATGAGGCACCGAGAGGTTAAATGAGTAGTTTAAGATTGCACTGAGTGTTGGATTTGGAATGTGAGCTCAAATAGCTTGGTCTCATAATTAACCCACTGAGATGTACTTTCTTTTGACCTAGACTATTGTATTATCCTTTGCAATATTTCAATAGTTTTTTCTTTATCTGATCCTCATATTCATATACACAAATGTAGAGAGAATTGGAGCTTCCCAGGAGGCTCAGTGGTAAAGAATATGCTTGCCAAACAGGAAGTGTAGGAAACATGGGTTTGATCCCTGGGTTGGGAAGATCCCCTGGAGAAGGAAATGGCAATCCACTCCAGTATTCTTGCTTGGGAAATCCCATGGACAGAGGAGCCTGGCAGGCTATAGTACATGGGGTCACAAGAGTTAGACATGACTGAACGACTTAGTACATGCAAAGATAATTTAAGTACATTTGTTGTTAAAATGATTCAGTTCAGTTCAGTTCAGTAGCTCAGTCATGTCCAACTCTTTTCGACCCCATGAACCACAACACGCCAGGCCTCCCTGTCCATCACCAACTCCCAGAGTCCACCCAAACCCATGTCCATTGAGTCAGTTTAAAACGATTACTATGCATTAAAAAAATAAAGGCTTGGGTAATCATAGTGACTTGGTCCAGAGAGCAGACAGAATGAACAGATAGATCAGGTATGCCAATGAATCCCATATCTTCTCTAAGATCTGGAAAACCACAAAGCTCTATTGTTATTGTTTTTGGATAGGAAGTCTATGAACAAAAAGGAAATGGCTGTAGAATGTGTGTTAACAATTTTGACAGGCTTCAAGCCAGGCATGCTTTTCTGGCACCCAAGAAGGTTCTTTATAGAAACTGTAGCACCTCTCTTTGAAAGAGTCTTTAAAGGAGGAACTTGTGATGCCCAAGAGAATAGAAAGGTTTGGTGTTGGATTTTCATGAAGGTGAGCTCTGCTAGTAGATCTCAAGAACTATCTGTGATAGAAGAGATAGATAGATAGATATTATTTCTTCTATTATGTTGAAACTGCCATTTAATTGCATTTTAACAAAATATTCAAGTAAGGACTTAAGGTTTCCAAAATGGGACTGACCCTCATTTCACTTGTTTTAGGGGCCACTGAAGCTCCATGAATTTTTAAAAGAATATTTTGAAGCAAAAATTCTCAATCGTCAAACCACAAATGCATTTATTCATTCAACACATAGTTATTGGACAAGTACTTTGTGCTAAACAATATTCCTTGTGCTGAGAAATTTCTGTTCTCATCAAATTTATATTCCAGTGGAAAGAGAAAGACCATCATCAATGAAATTGTACTTTAGAAGATGACAAGTCTATGAAAAACAATAAATGAGGGTAAGGTAACCAACTGTGCTGAGGGTGGGGGTAGAGAGAATGTAAAACAGAGTGGTCAGAGTAGGTCTCACTCAGTGAGTGATGTTGAGGCAGGTAAAGCTGGACCAGAGGAAGCAAGTGGAAGGAGAAAGAGAAGCTGGAGAAAGAGTGAGAAGCCTGATCATGATAAATCTTGAGAGAATTATAGGACCCGTGGTGTTAATTCTGAGTGAAGTATATTCATTAGAGTGTATGCACAGAAGAGTGAGTTAAAACTGTAAAACTCCTACAAGAAACATGGGATAAAACTTCTTGACATTGGTCTTGGCAATGATTTCCTGGATCTGACATGAAAAACACAGTCCACAAAGGCAAAAGTAGACAAGTACAACTACATAACACCAAAAAAAAAAATTTATAAAAGAAAAAAATTGTATAGCAAAGGAAACAGCAAAATAAAAGGCAACCTATGGAATATAGGATAAAATATTGTCAAGTCATGAATCTGGTAAAGGGTTAATATGCAAAATATATAGGGAACTTCTTCAACTCAATAGCCAAAAAATAATTTTAAAATCAGGAAAGCCACTCAATAGACATTTCTCCCATGAAAACATACAAATGGCTAACAAGTGTGTGAAGACATGCTCAACATCACTAATCATCATGGCAATGTAAGTCAAAACCCCAGTGAAATATCACCTCAATATTTAGGATGGCCATTATTTAAATATAAAACTAATATTGCTGAAGATGTGAAGAAAAGGGAACTCTTGTGCATCGTTGGTGTGACTGTAAATTGGTGCAGCCACTATGGAAAACAGTACAGAGACCACTCAAAAAAATTAAAGCTAGAACTACCATATGATTCAGTTAAACCTCTGCTTATGTATTGGAAGGAATTGAAATACTGAAGTATCTGCACTGTCATATTCATTGCAGCATTACTGATAATGGCCAAGCTGTGGAGGCAACCTAAATGTCCACTGATGCACAAATGGATAAAGAAAATAAATGTGATGTGTGCATGCTAAGTCACTTCAGGCATGTGCGACTCTACTACCCTATGGATGATAGCCCACCAGACTCTTCTGTTCATGGGATTCTCCAGGCAAAAATACTAGAGCGGGTTGTTATGCCCTCCTCCAGGGGATCTTCCCGACCCAGGGATCTAACGCACATCTCTTATGTCTCCTGCATTGTCAGGCAGATTCTTTACCACTAGCATCACCCAGAAAGCCCAAAATAAAATGTGATACATTTATACAAAAGAATATAATTAAGCTTTAAAAAAAGAAAATCCTGTCATTTGCAACAACAGGAATATACCTAGAAAGCGTGTTAAGGAAAAGGAAAAGAAATGCAAAAACGTGAAATGGTAGTCTGAGGAGGCCTTACAAATGGCTGTGAAAAGAAGAGAAGTGAAAGGCAAAGGAGAAATGGAAAGATATACCCATCTGAATGCAGAGTTTCAAAGAATAGCAAGGAGAGATAAGAAAGCCTTCCTCAGTGATAAATGCAAAGAAATAGAGGAAAATAACAGGATGGGAAAGACTAGACATCTCTTCAAGAAAATTAGAGATATCAAGGAAACATTTCATGCACAGATGGGCTCAATGAAGGACAGAAATGGTATGGACCTAACAGAAGCAGAAGATATTAAGAAGAAGTGGCAAGAATACACAGAAGAACTATGCAAAAAAGATCTTCATGACCCAGAAAATCACAAAGGTGTAATCACTCACCTAGAGCTGAATATCCTGGAATACAAAGTCAAGTAGGCCTTAGGACATCACTATGAACAAAGCTAGTGGAGGTGATGGAATTCCATTTAAGCTATTTCTAATCCTAAAAGATGATGCTGTGAAAGTGTTGCACTCAATATGCGAGGAAATTTGGAAAACTCAGCAGTGGCCACAGGACTGAAAAAGGTCAGTTTTTATTCCAATCTCAAAGAAAGGCAGTGCCAAAGAAAGCTCAAACTACTGCACAATTGCACTCATCTCACACACTAGTAAAATAATGCTCAAAAGTCTCCAAGCCAGGCTTCAACAGCATGTGAACCATGAACTTCCAGATGTTCAAGCTGGATTTAGAAAAGGCAGAGGAACCAGAGATCAAATTGCCAATATCCATTGTGTCATCAAAAAAGCAAGAGAGTTCCAGAAAACATCTACTTCTGCTTTATTGACTATGCCAAAGCCTTTGACTGTGTGTTTCACAACAAACTGTGGAAAATTCTGAAAGAGATGGGAATACCAGACCACCTGACCTGCCTCTTGAGAAATCTGTATGCAGGTCAGGAAGCAACAGTTAGAATCAGACAAGGACAAAAGACGGGTTCCAAATCAGGAAAGGAGTACGTCAAGGCTGTGTATTGTCACCCTGCTTATTTAACTTATATGCAGAGTGCATCATGAGAAATGCTGCGCTGGAGGAAGCACAAGCTGGAATCAAGATTGCTGGGAGAAATATCAATAACCTCAGATATGCAGATGACACAACCCTTGTGGCAGAAAGTGAAGAAGAACTGAAGAGCCTCTTGATGAAAATGAAAGAGGAGAGTGAAAAAGTTGACTTAAAGCTCAACATTCAGAAAATGATCATGGTATCCAGTTCCATCACTTCATGGCAAATAGATGGAGATACAGTTGAAACAGTGAGAGACTTTATTTTGGGGGGCTCCAAAATCACTGCAGATGGTGATTGCAGCCATGAAATTAAAAGACACTTACTTCTTGGAAGAAAAGTTAGAACCAACCTAGACAGAGTATTAAAAAGCAGAGACATTACTTTGCCAACAAAGGTCCATCTTGTCAAAGCTGTAGTTTTTCCAATGGCCATGTATAGATGTGAGTGTTGGAGTATAAAGAAAGCTGAGCACCGAAGAATTGATGCTTTTGAACTGTGGTGTTGGAGAAGACTCTTGAGAGTCCCTTGGACTGCAAGGAGATCCAACCAGTCCATCCTAAAGGAAATCAGTCCTGAATATTCATTGGAAGGACTGATGCTGAAGCTGAAGCTCCAATACTTTGGCCACCTGATGCAAAGAGCTAACTCTGATGCTGAGAAGACCCTGATTTGAGGACCTGATTTGAGACCCTCTGATTTGAGAAGACCATGATGCTGGAAAAGGTTGAGGGCTGGAGGAGAAGGGGACAACAGAGGATGAGATGGTTGGATGACATCACCGACTCAATGGACATGAGTTTGAGTAAATTCAGGGAATTGGTGATGGACAGGGAAGCCTGGTGTGCTGCAGTCCGTGGTGGTGCAAAGAGTCAGATTTGCCTTAGCGACTGAATTGAACTGATAGAAGGAAATACTACATTATACCAACTGTAATATATGTGCATGCTCAGCCATGTCTGACTCTTTGCAACCCCATGGACCATAGCCCACCAGGCTCCTCTCTCCATGGGATTCTCCAAGCAAGAATAGTGGAGTGGGTTGCCATTTTCTTCTCTAGAGTATCTGCCTGACCAAGGGATTGAAACTAAGTCTCCTGCATTGCAGGCAGATTTTTTACCATCTGAGCCACCAGGGAAGCCCATATCAATTATGAGAAATCTAAAATATTCAAATGCTTACAGCAGAGAGTCGAATGGTAGTTGCCAGAACCTGAGAGGAAGAGGAAAGGGAGGTATTCATCAAATGGTATAAAGTTTCAATTATATAAGATGAATAATTTCTAGAGATCTACTGTATAACTCATTGTATGCGTGATCAGTTGCTCAGTCGTGTCAGACTCTTTAGGACTCTGTCTGTAGCTTGCCAGGCTCCTCTGTCCATGGAATTTTCTGGGCAAGCATACTGGAGTGGGTTGCCATTTTCTCCTTCAGGGGATCTTCCCAAGCTGGGATTGAACAGGCGTCTCTTGCCTCCCCCTCATTGGCAGCAGGAGTCTTTTACCAGTGAGCCACTTGGGAAGTTCCAGCTCATTGCCTATACTCAATTATACTATACTATATACTTAAATTTTTTGCTAAGAGGGTAAATCTTATGCTAAGTGTTCTTATCACAAAAAAGTAACAATAAATAAAAAGGGCAGGAGGAAATATTTACAGGTGATGAATATGGCTATGTTAATGGCATAGATCGTTGTGATGGTTTCATGGATATATACTTATTTCCAAACTCAATGTACACAAATGTGTGTAGCCTTTTGTACATTACTCATGTCTCAATAAAATTATTATTTTTTTTAAAAAAGCAATATTTATATGTTGCCTATGTTTTAAAAAGATGACTCTGTTCTCTGTATTGAGAATAGCTCAAAGGCCCTAAGAGTGAAAACAGAATAATAAAACAGCTCTTTTAATAATCAGTGAAGGTGAGGATGCTTGGTTAGCTGATGAGAGTTGAGAAATGGTTGGTTCTATGTTTATTCTGAAAGTGAAATATTAGAATTTTCAGAAGTATCAAGTTGGAGCTTATGAAAGAATAAAGTGTCAAAAATGATTGTCATACAATGCAATATCAAAAAAAACAAACAACTCAGTTAAAAAATGGGCAGAGGACCTGAATAGATATTTTTCCAAAGGAGAAATACATATGGCCAACGGGCACATGAAAAGATGCTTAATGTTAGTAATCATTAGAGAAATACAAATCAAAACCACAATGAGATAACATCTCATACCTATAAGAATTGGTCATTATCAAAAAAACAACAAATGACAAGTTTGGGGCAAGGATGTGGAGTAAAAGGAACTGCCCTGTTCAGTTGGTGGGAACGTAAATGGAAGCAGCCACTAGGAAAATAATATGGAGTTTCTTCACTAAATTAAACCTAGAATCACCACACAACTCAGCAATTCCCCTGATGGGTATTTATCCAAAAAAAGAAAAAAACACTAAATCAAAAAATATATGAACCCTATGTTCATTGCAATATTATTTATAATAATCAAGATATGGAAGCAACCTAAGTACCCATTGATAAATGAATGGATAAATAATGCATGATACAAATCATATATTGTATGATTTCCCTGCTTTCAGTCTCTTCTATTTTGTTGATCAAGGTTCTGAAAGGAAATTAATGTCATACTCGAATTTGGAATTTTAGGAGAATTTAATGAAAGAACTATTTACAAACTTATTGGTATGGTTTGAGAAGAACAACAGAAAAACCTGCAGTGCTTGGGGGCTAATAATAGTTAGTAGCTATTACCACACCTAGGCTTAGAGCATCCATTAGAGGGAGCAGTTACCAGAATCAGGAGAGGGCTATAACAAGTCTTTGCTGCTAAGTCACTTCAGTCATGTCCGACTCTGTGCGACCCCATAGACGGCAGCCCACCAGGCTCCCCTGACCCTGGGATTCTCCAGGCAAGAACACTGGAGTGGGTTGCCATTTCCTTCTCCAATGCATGAAAGTGAAAAGTGAAAGGGAAGTCATTCAGTCGTGTCCGACTCTTCGCGACCCCATGGACTGCAGCCTACCAGGCTCTTCCATCCATGGGATTTTCCAGGCAAGAGTACTGGAGTGGGGTGCCATTGCCTTCTCCAATAACAAGTCTTTAGTCTTTGGAAATGTTGGGGAGATATAATTAAAAATAAAATCCCCTGTCAACCCAGAAAACCTCACCAATAATGTAGAAAAAGAATAAAACAGTTTTATTATTGAATAAACATTAAACCGAATTTGATGTGCATTGCAGGCAATCTGCTAAGAGACTGAAAAGACAGAGATGAATCTCACCCTTTTATAGCCAAACAGACACAATCAATTATGTGCATGTTCTCAAGATACAAGATAAACAGTAACTAGTCCTCAAGTACAAGGACTTGACAGCACCATTTGTCACAAACAGTTCATTCCTAAATTCATCTGATAATTAAGGTGATCATCTGTGCTAATTAATTGGCTTTATACAGAGCAAAAGTGAATGTCTCAAGTTTTTTTAATACAAAGAGGTATTTTTGCAACTTGGCCACAGAGGCCCCTGAAGTTTGGGCTCCTACTTTCCCACAGATAGGAGCATTATCTTCCTTGATTACATTTCAAAGCGATGGCTCCAGGGTCCTTGAGAAAGATATGCTTGGGTTGTAAAGCTGGCAAGAGGCTTATTTAGCTCTTAAAAAGATTTACATACATTTCAGAGACAGAAAAAGAACTTAACAAGTTTCTAAAGTAAATGCTCTAGGAAAAGAGAGAGAAAGGAAATTTCTTTTCATATTTTCAATTCGGAGAATTAAGCCTCTTATTTTTATTTTTTGTATTTATCCTTATAGCAAGAGGATTGAGTAAACCTACATTGATGTGGCAGATACATCAAAAGAAATAGATATCTTTACTTAACTCTCTTTACAACTTTTAGATCTCTTATCAGTGCCTCCCTACCAGTGTCTTAGGCTGGGCTTTCCTCCAAGCAAACAACTACTCTTACTCAGGTAGATCATTCAGAAAGTTATACAGGGAGTTGAGAGAAGAATAGGAAAGAACGAAATAATACAAGACAGAAAAGTCAATACAAGTATATATTACTGAGTTTGATTCCCTCCAGAGGCAGTTGGAGTTTGATCCTTCTTGGACCTTCTCATAAACGTAAAGAATATTTTTAGCTGTGTCAGCCAAAAATTAACAGAGACAAGCATTTTCCATTTTGTCCCATTCCATATTGTTTGATGGTTCGGCTAAGTGCTATACAGATACTTGAATCAAAGCTAGTAGTTGAGTGTTCAGCTGCAGCTGAAAAGAATGTAAACCTGGATTCAGAAAGTATCTAGGATGAATGCGTGCATGCTCAGTTGTGTCCAACTCTTCTGTGACCCTGTGGACCACAATCCACCAGGTTCCTCTGTCCATGGGATTCTCCAGGCAGGAATACTGAAGTGGGTTGGCATTTCCTTGTCCAGGGGGATCTTCCCAACTCAGGGATAGAACCTGCATCTCTCATGTCTCCTGCATTTGCAGGAAGATTCTTTACCACTGAGTCACCTGGGAAACAAAATGTATGTAATACTCATCAGTTGGCCAGATCCAACTAGGAGCTGGAAGAAAGGAAGTCAGTTGATGACATTCGAATGGAAGGATCTCCTGGGGTGCAAGGCAGAGTTGAGAAAGATGGAGAATAAGTCAAGAGTTGCAAATGAAAGATGTTCAATATACTACTTTTAAAGGTTATTCTGAAAACTGTAGCCAAATTGATCTTTTTAAAGCCTATGCCAGATTATGTTATTTCTCTGGTCAAAACCTTCCCTCTTTCCCCTACTCCATTTAATGCTTTTTTCTGCATCATAAATTGAAACCAAGTTTGTTAAGGAAGCAGAAAGGTATTCAGTTGGCAATACACAGAGAATAATTGTGCTATGCTAAGCTAAAAATATTGTATAAATATTTGAAGCATGAATATTGCACTGAAAAGCATATTTGAGCATAGAATTATGTTGTGGACTGTTACTGTGTAGTTTTATATCTTTGAAAGCATGAAAGTATTAATCAGCTCTGGAATGCTAGATTAAGCAGATATTAAATAGTAAAAAAGACAGAGTGCAACTCCTAGATTAAAACTAATAGAATCTGTGATGTCTTCTTAATAATAACATTTACCTAGACTGTAATGGCCTGTCTTTCTTTTTTTCTTGACTTGTTTAAAGACTATTTATAACTCTTTCATTCTGAATCTTTGTTTAATATCACATTCTCACTACAGGTGACTAAATTATTTTCAAATATTTGTGAAAATGTCTACTGTATAAAAACTATTCCATTATTCATCCCACAGATATTTGTTCATCACTGTGATAACAGACTTTCAAAAATACAAAGAAGGAAAGTAATTCCATCTCTTAGTTTAGTGAGCTCTCAGTACAGTACAAGTTATATATTCTGATAAATGTTAAAATGCAGGTAAAAGCTAGTGTAATATAAATACACAGGGCAGAAAATCTAATTCATTCTTCTGAAATCATATGTTGCTTCTGAAAAAAGATGATTATTAACATGGATCTTGACAGTCTGGCAGGATATAGCAGAAGGAAAAGTGAACACACAAGTACAGAGATTTCAGAGATAATGGTTTAGTCTGGAAGCTACTGTTGGTACAGCAGAATATTGAAATTTATGATGGCGATGATGCCACAGAGACAGTAGGAATCAGATTGCTTGAGTTTTTAGAGTTTACTCTTTATCCTGATGGTAGTGACTAGCTATTGAAGGCTTTCCAGCGGGAAGCTAATAATGCCAAATTTATCCTTAAACTTAAAAAAAAAAAATCCCTGACACAAAGTAGTACTCTGACTAAAATGATGGCTGGAGCAAGGAAAATTGGTTAGACGCTATTGCCATCTCTTAGATGAGAGCTTGAACGGTCTGAGTTAAATTTCTAGCTATGAAGATGGAAGGATTTCATGAGTTACCAAGTAAACTCTGTCTTACTTGGTAAATCCAGGAAAATGGGGGGAGGAGGTTGAAGAAATCTAAGAAACTGCAAGGCTGCCAACATAGGTGACTGGATGCAGGGAGTGAATGTAAAAAGTGGGATCAGGTAACAAAGGCGAGATACAACAAGTTAGTGTTTTAATTATCTATCATTGTAGGATAAACCCATTCTGACTAAGTGGCATAAGACAACCACTGTTCTTTTATGGTCATGGATGTTGTGAGTGAAGAATTCAGAAAGAGCACAGCAGGGATGGCTTGTGTTTGCTCCATGATGTTTTTGGCCTCACCTGGAAAGATCTGAATGACTAGGATGACTGGGACAACTGCTGTCTACAATTATCTGGAACAATCTTTTTTGTCTCAGAACACTTTTAACATGGTTAAAAATTATTCAGGGAATAGTTTCACATGGCTAAAAAATCATTCAGGACCTCAAAGGGTCTTTGTTATGTGGATTATAACCATTAGTATTCATTGTATTAAAAATTAAAGCATATTTATTAAATATTTATTTTGATTTTTAAAAATAGTTGTTATAATCCCTTTAATTGATACCATATATAGTTTTAAAATAAAAAGATATATTTTCCAAAGCAAAACAAATTTGTAAAAAGTGGCACTTTTTTTTTTTTTTTGCAAAACCCCTTAATTTGGGGCTTACTAGAAAATATCCTGTTTCTCATATCTGCTTCTGTGCCCAATGCTGCAATATGTTGTTTTGATTGAAGTATATGCAGAAAATCTGACCCTATACAAAGGTAAATGTGGGAAAAAGGGGAAATATTTTAATAGCCTTGAGATAATTTTCCTTTAGTACTGTATAAAAACTTGACAAGAGATATTTTTTTAAAGTTTAGTTTCTACAGGGAATCTAAAACTGTACTAGTGAACTTTTTGCACTCTGTTACATTAAAATCCATCCACATATCTTGTACTTTGAGTGAGCTTTTTACTCATGAATGATTTTTATAATGTACACAGGTCATTAGGAAAGTATTGTTTTACTCAACTATGCAGATCTTGCAAATGTTGATATAATTCATTATAATAAAATTTTTTAAATTATATTTATTAAAGTCATTGCCCATCTTACCAGAAAAGTCTGGGAAGGTATGAAGCTGATGGTGGCAGATAAAAACTTAAAATTTATTATTGACAGTCAATACTGTCAACTTTTTTCTTTGAAATACTTTATTTTTCAAGAAAACATTTTCCAGATACCTAATGATGAATTACTCTACTTTTTCCAGTCATTCTTTCTTGTAAAAATGGTGTTCTATGAAAGAAGCACCTAGTTCAACCCACAAATCAATTGCCAAGGGCTTTTTCTTGAGAGAAGGATAATACTTTTGTATGCAGCAATGTACTTCATACATATTTCACATCTTGACACACAGAATATTAAAAAGATGAGTACTAAAGAATTTTGACTTGATAAAATTGATTTTTCTACATTATTAAGAATATTTTTTAAAAAAGGAATATTCTTAAGTGAAAATGATATTTTTTTTTCCTACAAGTGTATGGAAGTAAAGAATTTAAAGAATGTTAGTACACTGTGGTATGTCTTCCGTGATTTATGCTAAGGCTTCAGATTTTTTTTGTTTGTTTGACCACTTCAAATATCAACAAAGGGAAAAAGGCAAATAATGTATTAGTATTATTTGGAGAAGGCAATGGCACCCCACTCCAGTATTCTTGCCTGGAAAATCCCATGGAGGAGCCTGGTAGGCTGCAGTCCATGGGGTCACGAAGAGTCAGACACAACTGAGCAACTTCACTTTCACTTTTCACTTTCATGCATTGGAGAAGGAAATGGCAACCACTGCAGTGTTCTTGCCTGGAGAATCCCAGGGTCAGGGGAGCCTGGTGGGCTGTCATCTATGGGGTCGCACAGAGTCGGACACGACTGAAGCGACTTAGCAGCAGCAGCAGCAACAGCATTATTTAGAAAATAGTTTTGAGTTCACAGCCTCCTTGAAAGAATTTCAGTACATCTTAGAGTTTCCATGGACTAAACTTTGTGAAGCCCTGATCTTCATGTACGCTATTGTGGTGATCCAAAGATTGGCTCAGCTGAATGTTTTCAATTGGCTTCTCCCTGTAGCTGAGTTTCCTTATAGCATAATGGATTCAGGGTAGTTGGACTTCTTATATGGTGTATTAGTGAATGTCACAGCAGGTAAGGCAGAAGCTGAAAGACTATCACTTCACCTCTGCAGTTACATAGCATAATTTTTTATTGTCAATATATTCTATTAAATATTATTTAAAGTCACAGGCTCAAGGGGAAAAGGCATATGCTCCTACCTCCCAAAGGAATGAATATTCAAGATTTGCAGAAATGTTTTAAAATTTCTACAGACTGTTTTGGCCAAAAATTATTTATATTCTTCCACTATGCAAAGTATACTCATTCTTTCAAAGACCTTTCTCAAAATCTCATCCTCTTAGAGAATCAGGGTCAAGATTCAGATTTTTGTTATCTAAAACAGGTCTACATGTGAATAAGAGTCATTGAATTTGACTCCTTGGTATGATTCCTCTTGATATGAAGACTAAAGAGATCAGTTATCTGCTTCATAGTCACCTGCTGCTGCTGCTGTCACTTCAGTCGTGTCCAACTCTGTGGGATGCCAGAGACGGCAGCCTACCAGGCTCCTCCTTCCCTGGGATTCTCCAGGCAAGAACACTGGAGTGGGTTGCCATTTCCTTTTCCAATGCATGAAAGTGAAAAGTGAAAGTGAAATCGCTCTGTTGTGTCCGACTCTTCGCGACCCCATGGACTGCAGCCTACCAGGCTCTTCCATCCATGGGATTTTCCAGGCAAGAGTACTGGAGCAGGTTGCCATTGCCTTCTCCATCATAGTCATCTAGTATTCAATAATTGTCAGGTGTGCGTGTGTGCATACTAAGTTGCTATAGTCATGTCCAACTTTTTGTGACACTATGGGCTGTAGCTCACCAGGCTCCTTTGTCTGTGGGATTCTCCAGGAAAGAATATTGGAGTGGGTTGTGATGCCCTCCTCCAGGGGATCTTCCCAACCCAGAGAATAAATCCACAACTCTTATGTCTCCTGCATTGGCAGGTGGCTTCTTTACCACCAGTGCCACCTGGGAAGCCCCAATTGTCATGTGTAAGACAATAACTGACATTTCAGTTTAAAAAGAGGAGATAAGGGAGATACACAACAGTCACTCATCATTAATAATTCTAAATGTTGACAGAATTACTTTTGCCAGTTCCTTGATTAAAATTCAGTCCTGCTTTCTGCCCTACTTCTCCTGTTATTCTGCCTTTGTAGGAAGGGGGGCCCCTTCCAGGGCCCCAAGAGCAGACTCTTGTCTAACGTTTTTGTTGGAAAATAATTGTCCGAGGAGACATGTGCTGGCAAAGCAAGAGACTTTATTGGAAAAAGGCACCGGGGGCAGAGAGCAGCAGGGTAAGGGAAACCAAGAGAACTGCTCTGCCACGTGGCTTACAGTCTAGGGTTTTGTGGTAATGGAATTAGTTTCTGGGTTGTCTTTGGCCAATCATTCTGACTCAGTGTCCTTCCTGGTGGTCAAGGAAGAATGCTTAGCGAGAGGGATTCTGGGAAGTAGACGGACACGAGGTGTCTCCTTTTGACCCTTCCCAAACTCTTCCGGTTGGTGGTGGCTTATTAGTTCCATATTCCTTACCAGGACCTCCTGTCATAAAACAACTCATGAGAATGGTTACTAGAGAGCCTGGCCAGAGTCTGTGGTTTCAGTCAGTGTGCTTCCCCTAACAAGCCCACTGGATTTTTAATTGTGCAAAATCATCTTTCCTTTTACATAGGAAATAGCCTGTGTTTGTAGGTAGGTTGTTTCCTCCACCTCTTCCTGTCCATAGAGATTTGGGCATCCAAAGACCTTTTAAAATATTTTCCTCAGTCTGTTTTATCAGATTTTAAATTATTGATAATTCAATGAAATTATCAAATGTGTACCTATAAATATTTATTGACTACTTAGTGGAATACAGACTCTAATAGAATACGTGTGGTTTCAACCCTCATGGAGACTAGAATCTAATTTGACTAGCCTCATCATTGAAATGCAGACCATGAAAGGAAAAGAGAGGTCACTACAGGGCATAGATCAGAAGAAAAGACCTGTTCTCTGGAGGTTGGTCCAAGAAGGCGTCCTTAAGGGAGTGACATTTAAGCTAAGCTATGAATAAGTAAAAATTTGCTTTAAAGTGTGCACTACTCCTATATTGGTGCTGTGTATATTTGGGTATTAAAGTGATGCCTTCTGATAGCTTAAAATAAAATTTTTAATATAAACATGAAACAACTTTTAGGTATGTGCCTTCACCGTCATCTCAATTACCTAGCAAATGTACAGGAGAGAGATTTTCTTCCTTTCTGTTGCAGAAGTAGTCATTATTATAATTTCACCCTTGCACAACTAAATCTATATGCAGCAGTATTGCACTGATGGTATTGGTAAGCACACATATATTCACATGAGTGATTATCCCTCATCATTTGATGTCTTCCATAAAAAGAATAAAAGTTACTGTTGAAACAAATAAGAATAAAGAACACAGCTTATGGTTATGGGCCTAGTGCCTATGATTAAATATTTATCAAGGTTCCTTTGGAAGCCTGCATTTTCAGGAATTTATTGTTCTGATATAAAATTCACTGGGATTAAACTAGGCAGACAGCAACTTTTATTTTCCAAATCTCATTTAAATTGGTTTGCCTGTTTTATGTTATGAGGGTTTAAAGGCGGGGGAAAGCACAGTGATATTACTTTAGTCTTCAGTTACATCTGAGCTCCTTTTACTCAGTGCCTGTCTGAATTTTTTTTTTAAGTAACAATAATAACATAGAAAGACAGGCTTATATACATTTATTTTATGATAGAAAACAAGAGTATGAAATAGATTTCTGGTGATTGGATAGGCTTCAACTAATTGTGCTTTCCCCTGTTTCCCAAAGAACCGTGTGCCATGTGTACATGGGTCTTACTGTGTGGTATAGAGTATTTACTATGGTTTCTGCTGCCCATCAATTGATTTTGACTCCACAAGTAGGTTGGTTGATCTTTCTTCTTTGGGATAGTTGCAACCCCTGGCTTTTAATTTGTCTTAAGGTTAGAATAGACATTTGTAATAATCTGGATTTTGTTTTGTTTTGCCCAGAAATTTAACACTTTATGCAATGTCCTTTTAAAATAACTAATTCCAATAGTCTGATCTTAGAAAACAATTTTCTCCATTCGTTTTTGATAAAAATGTATAAATTAGGCAGGACAATGAAAGAACGTTCTGACATTCTATTATATATAAAACAAGGGATCAAATACTGGAACTTCAAGAACAATATGATTGGAGTATATATAGCCTTAACACAAATTTTTGCTTGCTACAACTAAGATGCCCACCATGAGTTTAGAAGTGTAAACTTAGTATGTAATGTCAATTCCTCACAGAGTAACAATTGTATGAAGCTCAATAGGACTAGAAATTTTTTTCAGCAAAATAAATTAGGAAACTGAAAAAGATTAAATAAAAGTGGATTGTTGGGGGTTAACAAAGAGAAAGAAACAGAATGAAAGGAATCAAGCTCACGCTGAAAGTTTGACCTTAAAATTTCATTAGTATAGTGATGAAAGATAAAGTATATAGCCTAAGAAAGAAAGCAGATATCCATATTGGGAGGGAAGCGATGGATAGAATTAGATTACCAGGATGATTTTCCTGTGTGTCCACCATATAATTGGAAAGCTGAGATTGAAACTTGGAAG
The DNA here is from genome assembly GCF_003369695.1 of Bos indicus x Bos taurus. Classification (NCBI taxonomy): domain Eukaryota; kingdom Metazoa; phylum Chordata; class Mammalia; order Artiodactyla; family Bovidae; genus Bos; species Bos indicus x Bos taurus. The sequence continues at coordinate 61,241,421 of NC_040079.1, read as the reverse complement.
AGATCAAAACTGAAGACATAAGCTACCTGCACTGAGGTGACTTTAGATAAGGTGACTCAGGAACTGAGGAATTAAAGATAGAGCAGAGAAGCACCAAGAAATTATTCATTGTAGAATTGCTATAGTAAAAGGAAAAAAGGAGTAAGAGGAGTTGGGAAAGTTAGAAACTAAGTTAATGAAAGAGAGAGTTGAGAAAATAAATAGCTCTTTCTAATGTCTGCCTACTCTAAGTCTCTAAGGTCCATTGTCATGAATGTGTGGAACAACTTAGGTAGACAACAGAAACTTCCTAGAAAATGCCCAATATAGAGAGATGAGAAAATTCAGTCCTTATTTAAAGAAGCTTGCAATGACAAGCAAAGTTGTAAAGCAGAGATTTTCCAGATATAATCTTTTCATAGAAACTATTTGATGAAGACATCAGATAGTGGGGGAAATAATAGATTTGAGAATGTCTGAATGTTGTCTCTTTTTCAAATGCACATGTTTTGTAAACATGTTTTTCTTGTTGCAGATGTGAATTTCATATACAATTTCCTGAGTCAAAGCACTTTTCCATTTGGCTTTAGGAAAGATAATTGAATGCAAAGATCAGCTGAACTCTGGATGCGATTAACATCTGATTTAAATTTAGGCTTCCAGGGAGCTTGGGTGGTTAGACTACCACTTAGCAGGAATATATCCTTTGGATATCCAGGGGGCATGCACACCTGTTATCACAACAGCTGCTTTGTAAGTGTCACTGCTGCCTCATACAAATAAAGCAATGAAATGGATAAACAGCCTTTTGGAAGCATTCTATGATACCATTATAGGGTGTTTTGATGATTTGTGCATTTCTTCATAAATTAATACAGTATATTTGTTAAAATGATATAGTAATGTGTAAAGAAAACATATGTGCCGTAAGTAATTGAGTCATTATGGAATGTAACATTATCCACAAATTAAAATGTTTTTCCTCATTCTGGATATAAAACCTTTGTCTTAGAGAAAATGAGCAAAAAGGCTGGAAAATGAACAGTGCAAACGAATATGTAGATGTTACCCATAAAAATTATGCCGAAAATATAGAAAATTGACTCGTTTTAAAAAAAGCAGATAACAATAAATTTAAAAGGCAAAGTGTCAGATCATATATTTTCAATTTTTTTATATCCTGGCTGAATTATGACAAGGCGTAGTCTGTATAATAAATGTTTCTTATGAGGGTCAGTTCAGTTCAGTTCAGTCTCTCTGTCGTGTCCAACTCTGCGATCCCAGGAGTAGATTGCAGCACGCCAGGCTTCCCTGTCCATCATCAACTCCCAGAGCTTGCTCAAACTCATGTCCTTTGAGTCAGTGATGCCAACCATCTCATCCTATGTTGTCTCCTTTTCCTCCTGAGAAGTCAAGGGAACTATTTACTTAAATATATGTGAACTATTTTGTTAAATATATTTTGTTACATATACGAGGGTCAAGGGAATTATTTTGTTTAAAACCATCATTTTATACAATTGTAGAGAAAGCTATTGATAAACTGTGTGTGTGCTTGGTTATGTCCAATCTTTTCGACCCCATGGGCTGTAACCTGCCAGGCCCCTCTGTCCCTGGGATTTTTTTTCAGGCAGGAATACTGGATTGAGTTGCCGTTTCCCCCTCCAGGCGATCTTCCCAACCCAGAGACCAAACCGACATTTCCTGCAGGTCCTGTATTGGCAGGCAGATTCTTTACCACTGAGCCACTTGGGAAACCCATTATTACCAAATACACATAGGAGAATATACACCCAACAATGGTTGTTTTACGCTATTTTCTGTGTCCTATACTGTCACATGAGTCTGTTTTAATGCATTACATTATGATTACCTGATAAAGTAGAAGTAAAAAATACAGCTTACGGGCATATTTCAGAGATATTGCAGGTTTGGTTGCAGACCAGCACAATAAAGCAAATATCACAATAAAGTGAGTCACATGAATTTTTTGGTTTCACAGTGAATATAAAAATTATGTTTACACTATGCTGTAGTCTGTTAAGTGTGGAATAGCATTATATCTAAAAAAATGCACATATCTTAAAATATATTTTATTGCTAAAAAATGTTAATCATCATCTGAGCCTTCAGTGAGTCAAAGATCACCAAAGATCAGCAAGCATAGGTCACCAATCACATATAATAATAATGAAACTATTCAAGCTATTTGAAAAAATACCAAAAATGTGACAGAGAAACAGGAAGTGAGCAAATGCTGTTGGAAAAATGATATTGTTAGGCTTACTTAATGTAGGGTGGACTTAAATCCTTCAATTTGCAAAAAGGAAAAAAAAAAAACAGTATCTCTGAAGCACAATAAAATTATATGTGTCTGTATAAAGCTGTTTTCTCTAAAATGGTCTTTGCAATAACCCAGATTAGTTCTCAGTTCAGTTGCTCAGTTGTGTCTGACTTTGTGATACCATGGACTGCAGCATGCCAGGCTTTCCTGGTCATCACCATCTCCCAGAGATTACTCAAACTCATGTCTATCTAGTCAGTGATGTCATCCAACCATCTCATCCTCTGTCATCCTGTACTCCTCCTGCCTTTAATCTTTCCCAGCTTCAGGGTCTTTTCCAATCAGTCAATTCTTCACATCAGGTGGCCAAAGTATTGGAGCTTCAGCTTCAGCATCAGTCCATGCAATGAATATTCAGGGTTGATTTCCTTTGGGATTTATTGGTTTGATCTACTTGGTATCCAAGGGACTCTCAAGAGTCCTCCAACACCACAGTTCAAAAGCATCAGTTCTTTGGTGCTCAACTTTTTTTATAGTCCACTCTCACATCCATACATGACTACTGGAAAAACCATAGCTTTGACTAGATGGACCTTTGTTGTCTGTCCCTTCTTTTTAATAAGCTGTCTGTGTTGGTCATAACTTTTCTTCTAAGGAGCAAGCATCTTTTAATTTCATGGCTGCATTTACCATGTGCAGTGATTTTGGAGCCCAAGAAAATAGTCTGTCACTGTTTCCATTGTTGTTGCTGCTGCTGCTGCTAAGTCACTTCAGTTGTGTCCAACTCTGTGCGACCCCATAGGCAGCCCACCAGGCTCCCCCATCCCTGGGATTCTCCAGGCAAGAACACTGCAGTGGGTTGTCATATCCTTCTCTAATGCATGAAAGTGAAAAGTGAAAGTGAAGTCACTCAGTCATGTCCGACTCTTAGAGACCCCATGGACTGCAGCCTACCGGGCTCCTCCATCCATGGGATTTTCCAGGCAAGAGTCCTGGAGTGGGGTGCCATTGCCTTCTCTGGTTTCCATTGTTTCCCCATCTATTTACCATGAAGTGATGGGACCAGATGCTGTGATTTTAGTTTTCTGAATGTTGAGTTTTAGCCAGCTTTTTCACTCTTCTCATTCACTTGCATAAAGAGGCTCTTTAGTTCTTCTTTACTTTCTGCCATAAGGGTGGTGTCATCTGTATATCTGATTATTTGAATAATCTGAAATATTATTTGTATTTCTCCTGGCAATCTTGATTCTGGCTTGTGCTTCATCTAGCCCAGCATTTCACATGATGTACTCTGCATATAAGTTAAATAACCAGGATGACAATATATAGCCTTGATGTACTCCTTTCCCAATTTGGAACCAGTCCATTGTTCCATGTCCAGGTCTAATTGTTGCTTTTTGACCTGCATACAGATTTCTCAGGAGGTATGGAAGGTGATCTAGTATTTCCATCTCTTGAAGAATTTTCCATTTTATTGTGGTCCACACAGTCAAAGGCTTTAGCATAGTCAATGAAGCAGAAATAGATGTTTTCCTGGATTTCTCTTGCTTTGATCCAATTGATGTTGGCAATTTGATCTCTGGTTCCTCTGCCTTTTCTAAATCCAGCTTGAACAGCTGGAAGTCCTCAGGTCACGTACTGTTGAAGCCTAGCTTGGAGATTTTTGAATATTATTTTGCTAGTGTGTGAGATGAGTGCAATTGTGCGATAGTTTGAACATTCTTTGACATTGCCTTTCTTTGGGGTTGGAATGAAAATTAATCTTTTCAAGTCCTGTGGCCACTGCTGAGTTTTCCAAATTTTGACATATTGAGTGCAGCACTTTCACAGCATCATGTTTTGGATTTGAAAAAGCTCAACTGGAATTCCATCACCTTCATTAGCTTTGTAGTGATGCTTCCTAAGGCCTACTTGACTTTGCATTCCAGGATGTCTGGCTCTAGGTTAGTGAATAAGGCAGATACAAATAGTGTAATGCATAAGGCTCCCCTCAAGTAGTTCCTATTAACATATGATTAACACAGAGTGATAATATCAGAGTTCGTAATGCAAAGCAGATGGGTAAATTCAATTTCAAAGCAAAAATTGCATTCAGCAATGTTAAGCAGGCAAAGAAGACTTTATTTAAGGCTATATCAGTAGAAGAATGAGAATAAAATTCAGTCTGAACTCAGCTCTACTTGAAAGTCTAAAGGGTTTTTAAGGGCCTGGATGAGGAGAAGATCATAGGTCAATTGAATCCACCTGAGCTTATCCAAAGGAAAAGTCAACTTTCTTCCATCTTTATAACACAAAATAATCTAATAACTAACTTGAAGCAAGAATACCTGTAGAAGTTAGGCTCCTACTGTCCCACAAACTAATAAATGATTACATTTCAAATAGATGGTTCCCAGGTGTTTGAGAAAGACATTCCTGGGTTGTACAACTGACAAGAGGTGTTAGAAATTTTACATCTTAAAGGAACAGAGAAGGACTTATAATTACAAGATTTGTTTTAAGTAAGTTGTCTAAGGAAAGGGAGGTCAGGGGCCTAAAGTCAGCTCAGAATCAAATTAGATCTGCTCAGCCTCCATCAGCCTCACCCAACCACCCTGAGTGGTAACATCTCCACGCCCCAACAATTTCTTCTATAAAGTTCTGATAGAGAGTTAATTTTAGATGAGTGAATAGTGGGAGTGACCTTGGAAGTTAATTGAAATAACATGTTATTTTTCTTATCACTATTTCTCTTTTGCAGGTAGAATGATGCTCCTGCTTTCCATTTCATTTTGAAGCTCACTCTCCCTCCTCTAATGTGACTTATTCCTATCTATCCAATTCTGTTCATCTCTTAGTACACACTGTAGGTTCCAGTTAGACATAGATCTGTTTATGTTTTTACACAGTCTTGATCTCAGAGCTTCATCTTCCCTTAAACATTTTGCCCCTTTCTTAGCCTATCCAAATGCCAACTGTAACTTAAGTCAACACCCACCAGTCTCACCTCCTTCATTATGCTTTCTTTTTTGTTCCTTCCTTCATTAATATCTCCCCTTGGAAGGTTTTTTTTTTTGGCTTTTATTGTCTGTAGAATTAGTTTTAGCACTTCACTAAGTATTGACACAAGGCAGATTATGACTGTTTCAAAGGTTTATGTTGTCTATAGAATGAGATTTTTTTCCTAGGAGGCTTTAATGTTGCCTTTTTTCTCATCACAATAAGATTTTAATCATTACCTGTTGACTTAAAAACATACAAGAAAATTAAAGACACCATGCCTGTTTACTTTTTAAAAAAATTAGCAATAGTAGTATAATGAATAGCTTTAAGTTAAAAAACTAAAGTGATATTTCTATTCAGCAAAGGGCTATCGTTCAAACACAATGTGTATTTTAATTACATGTCCTGATTTAAAAAAACAATCTAGGTAGTCAAATCAATTGTAACTACAAAATAGTAATTCAGTGAGCCTAATTGACATTCTGTGGAGATGTAGTCAGAATTTTCTCTACATCAGTCTCCTCTTCACCGTTTATCCATTTTTTTATGATTATAATTTTCTTCCTATTAATGTGAAATATGTCCTTTCCTTTGTTGACAAGGATGGTCAGATGCCTGGCTATAAATTTAAGTATGTTTTCTCTGACTGATGTTCCTTTGGAGATGCTCAGAAGAATAAGATATAAGGAGACAGCCCATTCTGCCTCTGTCCTCACCACTTTCAGTGACTGAGTAAAGCTGAGTTTTGTTCCCTGATACCAGTGAACTGTAGTATGTTTTAGGGATTGCAAATGAAAGCACATCTAATATCTTGCTATCAATTTCCCATCCATATTAAACCCACTATGATTTGGTGTATCTGTAATACTCCCTTTAAAATTAATTTCAAATTATATGTTATCTCTCCACACTGTAGCTTTTAAAGGAAATCACTTTTTAATTATGCTAGATTAATGTTTGCAATATTTCCTGGTAAAGAATTTCATTTACTCAGAATGGAAATTAAATTATATTTTAAAATGAACAGCTTGTGTTTTATAGAGAAAAGAAATCTGAGTTTGGTAATGTTACTTTCTGTGGTATATTGAAAGACCTTATAGCAAACACTGGATTTTAAAATGTGCTCTTTTTATTGTATTAACATTATTACTGTTTTTACAATCATTATGACATTTAAGAACCTCCCTAATAAATTTTCAAATGTTCCAATCTGTCAAAAATGTAAGTTTTCATTATAATATTTAATGTGTTCTTAAACATTTTGAATTTTAATGTTTTCAATTGTAATAGAAATATTATAAAAGCAATATTCCCCTGATTATTCTTGATCAAACTGAGCCTACATCTTGATACACTGAGATCAAAGTCTATAGAAATGGTTGTTTGCGGATGTTAGCAATTTCTAGTGGTATAAAACAAAGATATGCCATAACACATTCTCTTAAATTTGTAACTTAATGGCTCATAACTGCTCCTGGAAGATTTGGATCCATTTGCTCCTGCTTTGAATAGGGAATACTAAGTATTTTTATTTTCATATTGATTATATGACTTAATTGTCCCTAAATAGATGGGAAATAGATGGGGAAACAGTGGAAACAGTGTCAGACTTTATTTTTTGGGGCTCCAAAATCACTGTAGATGGTGACTGCAGCCATGAAATTAAAAGACGCTTACTCCTTGGAAGGAAAGTTATGACCAACCTAGATAGCATATTCAAAAGCAGAGACATTACTTTGCCAACAAAGGTCCATCTAGTCAAGGCCATGGTTTTTCCAGTAGTCATGTATGGATGTGAGAGTTGGACTGTGAAGAAGGCTGAGTGCCAAAGAATTGATGCTTTTGAAGTGTGGTGTTGGAGAAGACTCTTGAGAGTCCCTTGGACTGCAAGGAGATCCAACCAGTCCATTTTAAAGGAGATCAGTTCTGGGTATTCTTTGGAAGGACTGATGCTAAAGCTGAAACTCCAGTACTTTGGCCACCTCATGCGAAGAGTTGACTCATTGGAAAAGTCTCTGATGCTGGGAGGAATTGAGGGCAAGAGGAGAAGGGGATGATAGAGGATGAGATGGCTGGATGGCATCACCGACTCAATGGGCATGAGTTTGAGTGAACTCCAGGAGTTGGTGATAGACAGGGAGGCCTGGCGTGCTGCAATCCATGGGGTCGCAAAGAGTCAGACATGACTGAGTGACTGAACTGAACTGAACTGAAATAGATACAACTTAAGAGTGTATAAGCTATAAAGTATTGTCAGAGCAATGGTTAAAGAAATTATTCTACAATTAAATCATGTTCCACATACACATACAAGTAATATGTAGCCAGCTAATTTTCAACTTCTTTTTACAGACTTCATTTATAATTAATCTAAATGAAATTATGATCCAAGAATCTATGTTAATGAATAGTAAATACCTGTGGGGTACTTTATTGAGAGTTTTTAAATGTTAATTTGTCAACTGATAATATTTACTTTGGCATTTTACTAGACAAAAGTAATTGATATTGGTCTACATGCAAATACTTTGGTCATTTTTTCTATGTTCCAAAATGATGATTTTCTGAAGAAAACCTCAAGCATGTCTGAGGCTTAGTAGATGATGTAGACTTAGAGATGGTGTAGACTGTTTCGTCAGATATCAGATCCCATTATGTGTATACAAGAGTGTCACTGTTTTCTTTACTCATAGAGTACTGTTTTGCTCTCTATTGGCAGGAGCATTTAGCTGGCTTTAGCACAAAATAGAACCTCTGACTTTCAATGTTTGAAGTGGTTATCAGTGTGGATGTCCACTCGTTTCACTAGGTCATCTTATAGCTTTTTAAATTATTTAATTGGTTGTTTTAGTTTTAATAAGGAAGGCTTGTGGAAAATTTCTTTGGCTGAATTGTGTGACTGTGTTTACACCTTACATTTAAGAAAATGTCATTATGGATTCTGAATGGAGAAGGCAATGGCACCCCACTCCAGTACTCCTGCCTGGAAAATCCCATGGACGGAGGAGCCTGGTAGGCTGCAGTCCATGGAGTCGCTATGAGTTGGATACGACTGAGCAACTTCACTTTCACTTTTCACTTTCCTACATTGTAGAAGGAAATGGCAACCCACTCTAGTGTTCTTGCCTGGAGAATCCCAGGGACAGGGGAGCCTGGGGGCTGCTGTCTATGGGGCCACACAGATTCAGACACGACTGAAGTGACTTAGCAGCAGTAGCAGCATTATGTTCAACATAGGAGTGTCCTTTTTCAAACACATAGAAAAGGTTTTTAGGTCTCAGTACTAGAAAAAGATACTGTTTTAATAAGCAACTAAGTTTGTTCACCATTTTATTTTGAAACTTAGAGAAAATTATTTAGCCATTTCTAGCAACCTTTGGAATATATGGAATGGGTTACTATATATTCTAATAGTTTCTGATTTAGTTTTAATACCATGCTCTCAGTTTTACTTTGACCTGATTTCCACATCTGTTTGCTTTCTCCAAATTCTTTGTAAACAAGGCATCATCCAACAGAATAATTATATCAGAAACTCCACAGTGGATTAAATCTTACCTTGGAAAAGAAGGAAGAATCAGTGCCAATGAAGAGGAAGAGAGGAAAAGCAAAAATATCTGTAACTGAACCATGTCAGGCATTCTTCTAAATATTTCCTAAATAGTCTCATTTAATCATCCTAAAAGCCATATAAACAATTATGATGCTAGCTGAAATTACTGAAAACTTATTTTTCCCATATATTCATTTAATTTCTCCACATATATTTAAAAATTTAACCCAGTGGTCTTCAAAAGCTATCCATGAGGTTCAACTAGGTTAAATACCTTGGCTGAGATCATATGACTAGTGTGTGGAGAAATAGGAATTCAAACCCAGATGTTCCAGCCCTGGGTCTTGTAATCTTAAAATACCATGCCTTTCCTTATTGTTCCCATTTAACCAATAAGGAAACTGTGGGACTTCAAACCTATAAATCATTTCATTGCACAGCCGAAAGTAAATAAAAATCTTAAAAAAAAAAAAAATCATTTCATTTAGGTAGTGTGTGTTTGGAGTCTAGTTTCAGAGCCATTCTGTTGCCAGTAGAATCTGTACTTTGGTCTTGTATATCACTGTCTTCCAAAACATATTTTATGTTCCAGGAATTACTCTATGCCAATGTTTCAAAAATACCTTTCCATGAAACTTCAGCTAATGGAGTTATTTGGGGAAAAGCTTCCCAAGGTAAAATAAGTTTGGGAAATATTGAGTTAAATATTTATCTATCACTGGAAATACCTCAATATTTAGTGTTTTAATGCATTTTTCTGAATTTACTTAACAATGAGCCACTTTCATGTCTTTTACTTAAGTGTTTCCCAAGATGAGTAACCTATAGGCCATGACTTTGAATGTTTTTCTGTGTTTTATTTCATATTCTTTTATGGTTCCTTATGATCTAGTGAATCTTCAATGACTTCATGAGGATTGTACATAAAACACAATATTTTGAAATGTGAAAAGATTAATCATGTGTTATGATAAAATCAATTGGATTATCTGTTTATATGAGATAATTTCTTGATATTTATTTGGTCATTAAAATGACCAGATTGAAATATATTTTAGAGATTAATTTAGGTAAACTTGCATGTATGTTAAAAGGACAAAAACAAATGAAGCAATTCTCAAAGGGTGTAATAGGTTTTCTTTAAAGAAATAAACTGTCATATTACATGAAAACAGACAACTATCCTTATTTGAGCCAAATTGAAACACATAAATCAATTTCTCCTGAATCATTAAAGTTGCCTTTTATTTTGTCCTTAATTTTAAATCATATCCTTTACACAGCCTTCTTATGAAGCTAAACTGATTATCTCAACTCTCTAAAAATCTTCTGTGCTAAGAACTCATTTACTTATAAATATTAAATGCACAAAAAGATCTAACTTAAATTCCACCTGATAATACTTGGTTCTAAATAAAGAGAAAAAGAAAGAGTAAGAAAGCAGAATGCTGGCAGAATTTAAATTATAAGATAGGAAGTTTATGACTTTCTGGCTTACTAGTTTCAACAACTAAAATATAAACTAGTGTTAGTAAAATTAACTAAGTTAATAATACTGAGGTAGCTAACATTGTAGAATTGTTTCTTATAATGTCATATTTCCAGGTTACTTCCTTGATTTTAAACTATGCACAATGAGAAACCTACAAACAATGCCTTGGTCATCATACACTCTGAATCAACAGAATTCAAACTAATTTTTCTCTAAAAATGTTTTAGCTCTAGCATTCTCTAGGTAAAATCTTTTGGTAAAAACTAAATAGATATCCAATTTGACCTCTGGTAGCATAGAGTGATATGTGAACCGTGAACTTCCTGATGTTCAAGCTGGTTTTAGTAAGGCAGAGGAATCAGAGATCAAATTGCCAACAGTCGCTGGAGAATGGAAAAAGCAAGAGAGTTTCAGAAAAACACCTACTTCTGCTTTATTGACTATGCCAAAGCCTTTGACTGTGTGGATCACAATAAACTGTGGGAAATTCTGAAAGAGATGGGAATACCAGACCACCTGATCTGCCTCTTGAGAAATTTGTATGCAGGTGAGGAAGCAACAGTTAGAACTGGACATGAAACAACAGACTGGTTCCAAATAGGAAAAGGAGTACGTCAAGGCTGTATATTGTCACCCTATTTATTTAAGTTATATGCAGAGTACATCATGAGAAACGCTGGACTGGAAGAAACACAAGCTGGAATCAAGACTGCCAGGAGAAATATCAATAACCTCAGATATGCAGATGACACCACCCTTATGGCAGACAGTGAAGAGGAACTAAAAAGCCTCTTGATAAAAGTGAAAGTGGAGAGTGAAAAAGTTGGCTTAAAGCTCAACATTCAGAAAATGAAGATCATGGCATCCAGTCCCATCATTTCATGGGAAATAGATGGGGAAACAGTGGAAACAGTTTCAGACTTTATTTTTCTGGGCTCCAAAATCACTGCAGATGGTGACTGCAGCCATGAAATTAAAAGACGCTTACTCCTTGGAAGGAAAGTTATGACCAACCTAGATAGCATATTCAAAAGCAGAGATATTACTTTGCCAACAAAGGTCCATCTAGTCAAGGCTATGGTTTTTCCAGTGGTCATGTATGGATGTGAGAGTTGGACTGTGAAGAAGGCTGAGTGCCAAAGAATTGATGCTTTTGAACTGTGGTGTTGGAGAAGACTCTTGAGAGTCCCTTGGACTGCAAGGAGATCCAACCAGTCCATTCTGAAGGAGATCAGCCATGGGATTTCTTTGGAAGGAATGATGCTAAAGCTGAAACTCCAGTACTTTGGCCACCTCATGCGAAGAGTTGACTCACTGGAAAAGACTGATGCTGGGAGGGATTGGGGGCAGGAGGAGAAGGGGACGACAGAGGATGAGATGGCTGGATGGCATCACTGACTCGATGGATGTGAGTCTGAGTGAACTCCGGGAGTTGGTGATAGACAGGGAGGCCTGGCATGCTGCGATTCATGGGGTCGCAAAGAGTCGGACACGACTGAGCGACTGATCTGATCTGATCTGATCTGAGCATTGAGTGATAGAACATGCTCATTCTCATATTCAATTGCTGTATGACTTTCCCGGGCCTCAATTCCCTCAGTTATGAAATAGTATTAATGGTACTTGCTTTATAGAATTTGAGAATTGCACTAGAATTCTATTGCAAATTCTACAAATTAACACAAACTGAGTAGCCAAGTATTAGCTCACAATTCTATAGGTCAGAAGTCTGAGCACAGCACAGCTCAGTTTGTTAGGGCCTTACAAGAGCAAAATCAAGATGTCAGTTGGCTAGGCAACTGCTAAAGGCTCTAAGTAAGAATCCTCTTCCAAGCTTGTTCAGTTTGTTGACAAAATTAAACCTTTTTAAATATTTATTTATTTATTTGGATGCACTGGGTCTTAGATTCAGTATGTAGGATTCAGTTCCCCAACTAGGTATCAAACCTATCTTATTGCACTGGGCCTAGCCACTGGATCACCAGGGAAGTCCTGACAAAGCTGTTTTTGACAATTGTAGTATTTCACAATTTTAGGCTCCTTGTCTCCTTCATCTGCAGAACCAGCAAGAATGTGTTGAGTTTGTCTTACATGATTTAAATCTGATTTTCTTTTATTCTCCTTCCTTCCTGTCCTTCTCCTCTTCCTCCTCTTTTTTCTTTTTTTAATAATAGCTAATTTTTAGAAGTTATATATATATCTCTCTCTAAAAAAATCCCCTGTGCTTCACCTATTCATCCTTCTCTCCCTACAACTACTATGCCCATTGTTTTGCCTCTTCAGAATGTCATATAGTTGAAATCATACAGCATGTACCCTTTTCTGATTGGCTACTTTCACTTAGTAATATATAAAGTCCCTCCATATCTTTTTATGTCTTGCTAGTACACTGCATTTTAGGCAATATTTAGTACAATATTCCATTTTGGGCTTCCCAGGTGCCTCAGTGGCAAAGAATCCACCTACCAACCAGGAGACGCTGGTTTGATCTTTCTGTTGGGAAGATCCCCTGGAGAAGGGAACAGCTACCCATACCAGGATTCTTTCTTGGAGAATCTGATGAACAGAGGACTCCGCCAGGCTACGGCCCATGGGGTCCAAAAGAGTCAGACACAACTGAGTGACTAAGCATGGCCACAAGTCAAATAATGCCAATAGTTACCAAAAAGTGAAAAAGGCAAAGAACAGTCTCTCCTGCAGCCTCCAAAGGGCATGTAACCCATGCAAAAATCCATGAGACTCACAGAGAACTGACTTCCAACAACATCCATCCTTCATTTTTCACACTGGTTTGGCTCCAGCAGAATTTTTCTGTAAATAAGACTTCCTGGTGGCTCAGCAGTGTAGAATGGGCCTGCCAATGCAGGAGACAGAGGTTCAATCCCTGGGTTGGGAAGATCCCTGGGGAAGGAAATGGCAACCCAGTCTAGTACTCTTGTGTGGGAAATCCCATGGAGCCTGGCAGGCTACATTCCATGGGGCTACAGAGTTGGACATGACTTAGCAGCTAAACAACAAAAGAAAAAATTCCATCTGCCACTGGATTATGTGACCAATAGGGACTAGGACCAAACCCATTCAGTTTCTCTCATATTATATTTGATCAAGGATGCTATCAACAGACTCCAAGCAGCAGAATGAAGCCAGTCTATGACACTGACCTCAACTGGCCTCAAAGGACCCAACTGAATAAAATCAACCAATATCAACCAACTGAATAAAATCCACACATTATTAGTCTACTTTAGAAAGCCAAGTTGCTTTCAACTTATGTTTCTGCATTAATATTTTGATACAAAGAAATGTCAAATAAGAAATTGCTATACCCCAATACAAAATAAAGTTAAAAGAATAAAAAAGAAATGAATTGGTTATCCTTCCACAAATCAACATTAAATAATGGAGGCTAGCCCTACTTTGAGAGATCTCCTCAGTCTTCTAAGGCTTCATATTCTATAGGACTTTATTTTAAGACTTGAAGACCTATTATGACTGCCTCTAATATCATATCACAATGCTTATAAATTTTATGTATTTAATGATATACTGTATTTTCTGCTTAAGGTGTGAAGTGCACATCCAACTTCCTTCTTTTTCAGATGGATATTTAGTTGTCCCAAAATCTTTTGTAATTTTAATGTGTGAAAATAGATGTAGCCACCATCATGAGAAATTTAATTTTTAATTTAATTTTGCTTGAATAATTTGAATATGGTTCAGTTCAGTTCAGTCACTCAGACGTGTCCAACTCTTTGCAACCCCATGGATGCAGCATGCCAGGCCTCCCTGTTCATCACCAACTCCCAGAGTTTACTCAAATTCATGTCCATTGAGTCGGTAATGCTATCCAACCATTTCATCCTCTGTCTTTCCCTTCTCCTCCTGCCTCAATCTCTCCCAGGATCAGGGTCTTTTCTAATCAGTCAGTTGTTCACATCAGGTGGCCAGAGTATTGGAGTTTCAGCTTCAGTGTCAGTCCTTCTAATGAATATTCAGGACTGATTTCCTTTAAGATGGACTGGTTGGATCTCCTTGCTGTCCAAGGGACTCTCAAGAGTCTTCTCCTACACCACAGTTCAAAAGCATCAATTCTTTGGTGCTCAGCTTTCTTTATGGTCCAACTCTCAAATCCATACATGACTACTGGAAAAACCATGGCTTTGACTAGATGGATCTTTGTTGTCTAAGTAATGTCTCTGCTTTTTAATATGCTGTCTAGGTTGGTCATAGCATTTCTTCCAAGGAGCCAGCATCTTTTAATTTCATGGTTGAAGTCACCATCTGCAGTGATTTTGGAGCCCCCCAAAATAAAGTCTCTCATTGTTTCCATTGTTTCCCTATCTATTTGCCATGAAGTGATGGGACCACATGCCATGATCTTAGTTTCCTGAACGTTGAGTTTTAAGTCCGCTTTTTCACTCTCTTCTGTGTTCACTTTCATCAAGAGGCTCTTTAGTTCTTCTTTGCTTTCTGCCATAAGGGTGGTGTCATCTGCATATCTCAGGTTATTGATATTTCTCCTGTCAATCTTGATTCCAGCTTATGCTTTATCCAGCCTGGCATTTTGCATGGTAAACTCTGTATATAATTTAAATAAGCAGGGTGACATCATATAGCCTTGATATACTCCTTTTCCTATTTGAAACCAGTCTGTTGTTGCATGTCCAGTTCTGGCTGTTGCTTTTTGACCTGCATACAGATTTCTCAGGAGGCAGTTCAGGTTGTCTGGTATTCCCATCTCTTTAAGAATTTTCCACGGTTTGTTGTGATCCACTCAGTGAAAGGCTCAAATATAGTAGCCACATGTAATTATTATCTGCTGTTTTGGATAGCACAGATCCACATAAATATCACTTCATTGAATTTCAATAATACCAAAAAATGAAGGAATAAGCAAAAATATAATTAGACTCTATAAAGCATATTCCTGCAGAAAAACAGATATACATTACTGTACTAAAGATTTTAAGAAGTTAATGGTAGCTTTCTGCAAGTTATTTACTATATGGACTGTAAGAAAATTAAACAAGCAAATAAGCCCACTTGCAGTCTACAAAAAAATAAGAGTTAAAGAGAACAGAAGTCAAACTAAGAATTAAATATGTTTCTGACTATGAAAGAGCAAAAACTAGAAAATAATCAGAGGTCAAAGAAAAAAATTTTAAAATAGTCTCTGCTGAGGCTTGAGTATGCAGACAAAAGGAGAGCATTAAGTGTTAGTTCAAATTAATGAAAAAGAGAAACTGATAATGTCCTTTTAAATCTTCTATAAAAGGTTAATGAAGATAATTCCACATTCACTCAAATCTCCTACAGAAGAACAAAATCAAGCTGTTACTGATTTTCTGTTTGCCTTAAAATATGAATACGCTGATATTGTCTATGGAGTTGTCTTGAGATACAAGAGTTTGGTGACCTAAAATTTCTGTAATACCCTAATTGGTATTGATATTTCAAGGAATGAATAAAACATTCCCTCAAAGCTCAAGATCTCAAATACCATCCAGGAGTATTTCATGAAAATAATGATTGGAAAATAATTCAGTCTACTAAAATTTTAATCAAAATAAGAACACTGTACTAGAAAATTTTATTTTGTGGGAATATATTTAAATATAAATCACTTAAAGATGACCTGATTATTAAAATGTGTATTATATCTCCAAAAACTTGTATACACTTGAGTAGGTAGAAATGAAAATATGGCTAATAATATTTTATCTTATAGTTAACTAGATAAATAAATGTTAAGTAGATATATGTGGAGACATTGATAAGAGTGTACATGCTCAGTTGAGTCTGACTCTTTGTAACCCTATGGACTATATACCCTGTCAGGCTCCTCTGTCTATGGAATTCTCCAGGCAAGAATACTGGAGTGGATTGCCATTGCCTTCTCCAGGAGATCTTCCAAACCCAGGGATAGAACCTGTGTCTCTTATATCTCATGCATTGGCAGGCAGATTCTTTACTGTATGAGCCACCAAGGAAGCCCTATGGAGACTTTAATGGGAAGTTTTTATAAAACGATAACATTAGTAAACCTTGATAACATTAAAATCACTGAAGAAATAAAATACAAAGTACTAGTCAACACAGCAAAAGTAAAAAATTTTTGTAAAATTAGAACAAGATCCCATGGACTACTGCAGTCCATGGGGTCACAAAGAGTCAGACATGAATGAGCAACCAAACTGAACTGAGAACAAGGAAACAAGAAAATTAGAAATGATGAGACCCAAGGGAAGTATGAGCAAGCTTATCTATTATGCTAATAATCACAACAATTTTTATCTCCTGTTATAAAATCAGATGAGATAAGATCAGTCGCTCAGTTGTGTCCGACTCTTTGTGACCCCATGAATCAGAGCACACCAGGCCTCCCTGTCCATCACCAACTCCTGGAGTTCACTCAGACTCACGTCCATCGAGTCACTGATGCCATCCAGCCATCTCATCCTCTGTTGTCACCTTCTCCTCCTGCCCCCAATCCCTCCCAGCATCAGAGTCTTTTCCAATGAGTCAACTCTTCGCATGAGGTGGCCAAAGTACTGGAGTTTCAGCTTTAGCATCATTCCTTCCAAAGAAATCCCAGGGCTGATCTCCTTCAGAATGGACTGGTTGGATCTCCTTGCAGTCCAAGAGACTCTCAAGAGTCTTCTCCAACACCACGCTTCAAAAGCATCAATTCTTCATGGCGCTCAGCCTTCTTCACAGTCCAACTCTCACATCGATACATGACCACTGGAAAAACCATAGCCTTGACGAGACGGACCTTTGTTGGCAAAATAATGTCTCTGCTTTTGAATATGCTATCTAGGTTGGTCATAACTTTCCTTCCAAGGAGTAAGTGGCTTTTAATTTCATGGCTGCAGTCACCATCTGTAGTGATTTTGGAGCCCAGAAAAATAGAGTCTGACACTGTTTCCACTGTTTCCCCATCTATTTCCCATGAAGTGTTGGGACCAGATGCCATGATCTTCATTTTCTGAATGTTGAGCTTTAAGCCGACTTTTTCACTCTCCACCTTCACTCTCATCAAGAGGCTTTTGAGTTCCTCTTTACATTCTGCCATAAGGGTGGTGTCATCTGCATATCTGAGGTTATTGATATTTCTCCTGGCAATCTTGACTCTAGCTTGTGTTTCTTCCAGTCCAGCGTTTCTCATGATGTACTCTGCATAGAAGTTAAATAAGCAGGGTGACAATATACAGCCTTCACATACTCCTTTTCCTATTTGGAACCAGTCTGTTGTTCCATGTCCAGTTCTAACTGTTGCTTCCTGACCTGCATACATATTTCTCAAAAGGCAGGTCAGGTGGTCTGGTATTCCCATCTCTTTCAGAATTTTCCACAGTTTATTGTGATCCACACAGTCAAAGGCTTTGGCATAGTCAATAAAACAGAAATAGATGTTTTTCTGGAACTCTCTTGCTTTTTCATTATCCAGCAGATGTTGGCAATTTGATCTCTGGTTCCTCTGCCTTTTCTAAAACCAGCTTGAATATCAGGAAGTTCACGGTTCATATATTGCTGAAGCCTGGCTTGGAGAATTTTGAGCATTACTTTACTAGCATGTGAGATGAGTGCAATTGTGCGGTAGTTTGAGCATTCTTTGGCATTGCCTTTCTTTGGGATTGGAATGAAAACTGACCTTTTCCAGTCCTGTGGCCACTGCTGACTTTTCCAACTTTGCTGGCATATTGAGTGCAGCCTTTCACAGCATCATCTTTCGGGATTTGGAATAGCTCGACTGGAATTCCATCACCTCCACTAGCTTTGTTCGTAGTGATGCTTTCAAAGGCCCACTTGACTTCACATTCCAGGATGTCTGGCTGTAGGTCAGTGATCACACCATCGTGATTATCTGAGTCGTGAAGATCTTTTTGTACAGTTCTTCTGTGTATTCCTGCCATCTCTTCTTAATATCTTCTTCTTCTGTTAGGTGCATACCATTTCTGTCCTTTATCGAGCTCATCTTTGCATGAAATGTTCCTTTAGTATCTCTGATTTTCTTGAAGAGATCCCTAGTCTTTCCCATTCTGTTGTTTTCCTCTATTTCTTTGCGTTGATCACTGAAGAAGGCTTTCTTATCTCTTCTTGCTATTCTTTGGAACTCTGCATTCAGATGTTTATATCTTTCCTTTTCTCCTTTGCTTTTCGCTTCTCTTCTTTTCACAGCTATTTGTAAGGACTCCCGAGACAGCCATTTTGCTTTTTTGCATTTCTTTTCTTTGGGAATGGTCTTGATCCCTGTCTCTTGTACAATGTCACAAACCTCATTCCATAGTTCATCAAGCACTCTATCTATCAGATCTAGGCCCTTAAATCTATTTCTCACTTCCACTGTATAATCATAAGGGATTTGATTTAGGTCATACCTGAATGGTCTAGTGGTTTTCCATACTGTCTTCAATTTAAGTCTGAATTTGGCAATAAGGAGTTCATGGTCTGAGCCACAGTCAGCTACTGGTCTTGTTTTTGCTGACTGTATAGAGCTTCTCCATCTTTGGCTGCAGAGAATATAATCAATCTGATTTCGGTGTTGACCATCTGGTGATGTCCATGTATAGAGTCTTCTCTTGTGTTGTTGGAAGAGGGTGTTTGTTATGACCAGTGCATTTTCATGGCAAAACTCTATTAGTCTTTGCCCTCCTTCATTCCGTATTCCAAGGCCAAATTTGCCTGTTACTCCAGGTGTTTCTTGACTTCCTACTTTTGCATTCCAGTCCCCTATAATGAAAAGGACATCTTTTTTGGGTGTTAGTTCTAAAAGGTCTTGGAGGTCTTCATAGAACCATTCAACTTCAGCTTCTTCAGTGTTACTGGTTGGGGCATAGACTTGGATTACTGTGATGTTGAATGGTTTGTCTTGGAAACGAACAGAGATCATTCTGTCGTTTTTGAGATTGCATCCAAGTACTGCATTTTGGACTCTTTTGTTGACCATGATGGCCACTCCATTTCTTCTCAGGGATTCCTCCCCACAGTAGTAGATATAATGGTCATCTGAGTTAAATTCACCCATTCCAGTTATAAAATAGTCAAATGTAAATCTATACTACTCATAGAAGCCAAAACTAAAATAAAATTTTTGAGAAATGTCAAAAATATAAACAGTTGTATAATATTATACAAATTCAAATCAAAGTCTACAAGCAATAAATGCTGGAGAGGGTGTGGAGAAAAGGGAACCCTCTTACACTGTTGGTGGGAATGCAAACTAGTACAGCCACTATGGAGAACAGTGTGGAGATTCCTTAAAAAACTGGAAATAGAACTGCCTTATGACTCAGCAATCCCACTGCTGGGCATACACACCAAGGAAATCAGAATTGAAAGAGAAACGTGTATCCCAATGTTCATCACAGCACTGTTTATAATAGCCAGGACATGGAAGCAACCTAAGATGTCCATCAGCAGACAAATGGATAAGAAAGCTGTGGTACCTATACACAATGGAATATTACTCAGTCATTAAAAAGACTACATTTGAATCAGTTCTAATGAGGTGGATAAAACTAGAGCCTATTATACAGAGTGAAGTAAGCCAGAAAGAAAAACACCAATACAGTATACTAACGCATATATATGGAATTTAGAAAGATGATAATGATTACCCTATATGCGAGACAGCAAAAGAGACACAGATGTATAGAACAGTCTTTTGGACTCTGTGGGAGAGGGCGATGATGGGATGATTTGGGAGAATGGCATTGAAACATGTATATTATCATATGTGAAACGAATTGCCAGTCCAGGTTCAATGCATGAGACAGGGTGATCGGGGCTGGTGTACTGGGATGACCCAGAGGGATGGGATGGGGAAGGAGGTGGGAGGAGGTTCAGGATGGGGAACACATGTACACACGTGGCAGACTCACGTCAATGTATGGCAAAGCCACTACCATATTGTAAAGTGATTAGCATTCAATTAAAATAAATAAATTTATATTAAAAAAATTAAAAAATAAACAGTAGTATATTTTACCAGACAAATTAAAATCAAATGGAAATGTGTACCATTATTAATTTTATGCAAATAAAATACATATTAAAAATGCTAAATGACAAAGAAGATAACTATATGTTCATAAAAGGTGGAATGTACAAAGAAAATGTAATATTGATAAAGCATTGTGGTTTAAATAACAAGAGAATTTAAAAAGCAAGAAAATATTATTAAAAATGCAAGAAGACAATGATAGAAACATAATTGCATATTAATTTAACAAGGTTTTATTAGCTTTCTGATAATAAATAGGCTGAGAAAGCAATGGCAGATTTCACAATTTAATTAATAAGATTTCAAAAGATTAATATTTTTACTGTTCTGCAAGATAATATTCTTGCAATAAGCAAGAAAAAAAATAAGTGAAAGTTACAGCCATCAGAAAGCACAGATCAATGTAATCAAATATAGTCACTAGCACACAGAGCCAATATAGTTCAAAATAATATCTTATATGAATTATATAAACATATACATAAGATATCATTAAATTAGAGTGCTTTTGAGATTTAGGCATTTACAAAATGGCAGGTCAAGAGCCACATATGCTTATTAAAAAAGCAAGAAATCCCATTGACAATAGTATAAACACAGTTCCTTAAAATAACCATAACAGAAAATGTGTGGGAACTATGTATAAAAAATGAGAGAGGGAGAGAATCATACCCATTTGTACAGTGTTAAAAGGATCGTTTAAATAAGAAAACTTATTGTAAGGAGGAAAGTTTATCTTAAATTCCCTCCAAGATTAATGAGCCTCCATTCAAGTTCTAAGGGATTTATTTACAAGAGAACAATTTTAGAATTAAAGTCAAAGAAAAAATTGTGAATTTTAAAACAAAGTGGAGAAAACACCTCAGCTTTTTACTATAGATAGTACAGGAGTATTTAATATACAGTGATATACTTGCAAAGAGAAATACACAGGTCAATGGAGCGGAATAGGTAGTTCTTAAAGAGGACTTTTTAAAAATGATAAAATACTAATGTTAAACAGAGACTGAGTCTACAAAAGATTTTTGGGAAATTGAATGTTTAAAAATAATCATTCTTCACCCTTACCTCACAAAAAAGCATGTAAATAAAATCAGGAGATATTAGAATAGTTGTTATAAAGTATTAAATTATGAAAAACAAGTTTAAATATCCTTAATATAAAATATTTAAAATACATAAATGTTATATGTTATGTATTTTACACATTTTAAAATAAAATAAAATTATATTATTTCAAGTGAAAAGTAGAAAATAACAAAACTTCATGCTCACAAAAAATAAAAATTGTTATACACAACCAATAAAAAGTACAAAAAGTATCTCTTTTCTATAAACATAAGTGAAAACTAAAATTACAAAATGCTATTATCCTGAAGGGTGTGGCACTGGAATGACATGCAGCGGCTGTGCGGTGCTAGAGTGGTGAATGGCCGAGAGGAGATACCCCACATCCAAGGTCAGAGAAACCCCAGTAAGACAGTAGCCACTGAGAGGGCATCAGGCAGCAGACAGAAACCACAATCACAGAAATCTAACCAATCTAATCACATGCACCACAGCCTTGTCTAACTCAATGAAACTATGAGTCGGGCTATGTAGGTCCACCCAAGACAGACGGGTCATGGTGGAGAGTTCTGACAAAATGTGGTCCACTGGAGAAGGAAATGGCACGCCACTTCAGTATTCTTGCCTTGAGAACCCCATGAACAGTAGGAAAAGGCAAAAAGATAGGACACTGAAATATGAACTACGCAGGTTGGTAGGTGCCCAATATGCTACTGGACATCAATGGAGAAATAACCAGAAAAAATGAAGAGATGGAGACAAAGCAAAAACAACACCCCTTTGTAGATGTGACTGGTAATGGAACAAAGTCCAATGCTGTGAAGAGCAATATTGCATAGGAACCTGGAATGTTGTCTATGAACCAAGGCAAAATGGAAGTGGTCAAACAGGAGATGGCAAGAGTGAACGTTGACATTTTAGGAATCAGCGAACTAAAATGGACTGGAATGGGTGAATTAAACTCAGATGACCATTATATATACTAAGGAGAAAAGGAAAGATATACACGTTTGAATGCAGAGTTCCAAAAAATAGCAAGGAGAGGTAAGAAAGCCTTCCTCTGCGATCAATGCAAAGAAATAGAGGAAAACAATAGAATGGGAAAGACTAGAGGTCTCTTCAAGAAAATTAGAGATACCAAGGGAATATTTCATGCAAAGACGGGCTCAATAAAGGATAGAAATGGTATGGACCTAACACAAGCAGAAGATATTAAGAAAAGGTAGCAAGAATACACAGAAGAACTGTACAAAAAAGATCTTCATGACCCAGATAACCACAATGGTATGATCACTCAGCTACAGCCAGACATCCTGGAATGTGAAGTCAAGTGGGCCTTAGGAAGCATCACTACAAACAAAGCTAGTGGAGGTGATGGAATTCCTGTTGAGGTATTTCAAATCCTGAAAGATGATGCTGTGAAAGTGTTTCACTCAATATGCCAGTAAATTTGGAAAACTGAGCAGTGGCCACAGGACTGGAAAAAGTCAGTTTTCATTCCAATCCCAAAGAAAGGCAGTGCCAAAAAAAGCTCAAACTACTGCACAGTTGCACGCATGTCACACACTAGTAAAGTGATGCTCAAAATTCTCCAAGCCAGGCTTCAGCAATACACAAAAAATGAACTTTCAGATGTTCAAGCTGGTTTTAGAAAAGGCAGAGGAACGAGAGATCAAATTGGCAACTCTGCTGGATCATCGAAAAAGCAAGAGAGTTCCAGAAAAACATATATTTCTGCTTTATTGATTATGTCAAAGCCTTTGACTGTGTGGATCACAATAAACTGTGGAAAACTCTGAAAGAGATGGGAATACCAGACCACCTGATCTGCTTACTTAAAAATCTGTATGCAGGTGAGGAAGCAACAGTTAGAATTGGACATGGAACAACAGACTGGTTCCAAATAGGAAAAGGAGTATGTCAAGGCTGTATATTGTCACCCTGCTTATTTAATTTATATGCAGAGTACATCATGAGAATCGTTGGGCTGGATGAAGCACAAGCTGGCATCAAGATTGCTGGCAGAAATATCAATAACCTCAGATATGCAGATGACACCACCCTTATGGCAGAAAGTGAAGAAGAACTAAAGAGCCTCTTGATGAAAGTGAAAAAGGAGAGTGAAAAAGTTGTCTTAAAGCTCAACATTTGGAAATCAAAGATCATGGCCTCCAGTCCCATCACTTCATGGCAAATAGATGGGGAAACAGTGGAAACAGTAGCAGACTTTTTTGGTGGGCTCCAATAGCATTGCAGATGGTGATTGCAGCCATGAAGTTAAAAGATGCTTACTCCTTGGAAGGAGAGTTATGACCAACCTAGACAGCATATTAAAAAGCAGAGACATTACTTTACCAACAAAGTTCCAACTAGTCAAGGCTATGGTTTTTCCAGTAGCCATGTATGGATGTGAGATTTGGAGTATAAAGAAAGCTGAGTGCCGAAGAATTGATGCTTTTGAACTGTGACGTTGGAGTAGACTTTTGAGAGTCCTTTGGACTGCAAGGAGATCCAACCAGTCCATCCTCAAGATGATCAGTCTTGAGTGTTCACTGGAATGACTGATGTTGAAGCTGAAACTCCCAATACTTTGGCCACCTGATGTGGATAACTGACTCATTGGAAAAGACCCTGATGCTGGGAAAGATTGAAGGTGGGAGGAGAAGGGGATGACAGAGGATGAGATGGTTGGATGGCATCACCAACTCAATGGAACTGAGTTTGGGAAACTCTGGGAGTTGGTGATGGACAGGGTGGCCTGGCGTGCTGCAGTCCATGGGGTCACAAAGTGTTGGACATGACTGAGCAACTGAACAGAACTGAACTGATTATCCTGGTGGGTCTAATGTTGTTATAAGAACCTTTTAAAATCAGGAGGAGAAGGCAGAAAGATAAGTCACATAGGGTAGAAGAAGGAGGAGGGGAGATGCAGCACAAGGGGAATTTATAAAGATTAGAGTTATAAGAAGTATTCTATCTGCCTTTGATAGCTTTTTGAAGATGGGGGGGAAAGGCCCCAGCCCAAAATTTGAGTGTCCTCTGAAAGTTGAACACCAACAGCCAGAAAGTTATCCAGCACTTCGGTCCTACAACCACATGGAACTGAATGCTTCGAGCAATCTGAACAAACTTTAAAGGTAATCAGTTCTAGAACCTCCAGAGAGAAAGAAAGCCCTGCCTAACGCCTTCTGACACCAAAAGCAGAGAACCAGCTGAGGCACAGTGTAGCTAAACTTCTGAACTAAGGAGTGCTGAGGTAATATATAGGTATTGTTTAATAACTCTAAGCTTATGACAATTTATGCAGTCATAATAAAGTAAAAGATAAGAAACATTTTGTCGCGATGATTTGGCAGAGATTAAACAAACAAAAGTTCGTTGCTGGAAGACAGGTAGCTGTATTTAATATCAATGAAATATTAGTTATTTAAAATATTCTAGAAACCAGTTTGCTAGCAACATATAAAGCCTTAAATATGTCCATAACCTGTAATGTACTAATTCTGTCTTTGGGAATTTACTTTAAGAACCTAATTAGAACAGTGGACAAAGATTTAAGTAAGAGGATATTATTCATAACAGCAAACATTGGAAAACCTCCTTTACTCTCAAATAATTTATAGTAACTAATATAACATTGAGTAAAATAATAAAATATGTTTAGAATAACTGGGATATTTATCAGGAAGTAATTCCATTTTTCAAAAATGATTTCAGTTTTATACACCCAAATATACTTAAAATATAGTGCTAATTTAAAAAGTCTAGGTTCGATGCATGATACTGGATGCTTGGGGCTGGTGCACTGGGACCACCCAGAGGGATGGTATGGGGAGGGAGGAGAGAGGAGGGTTCAGGATGGGGAACACATGTATACCTGTGGCAGATTCATTTTGATATATGGCAAAACCAATACAATATTGTAAAGTTAAATAAAATAAAATAAAAAAAAGCAAAACAAAAAAAATAAAAAATAAAGTCTAAATCAAAAAATGAACAAAATCTGTCAATTTAGTCTCTCTGTCTCCTTTTTCTATGTATTTGCACATCCATTACACTTAAAAGATACTGGGAAAATTTTGACAAAAAGTTAATATTCCTGGATGAAAGAAATATGACTGTGATCTGTTTTATAATTTCATTTATTTCCAATTTTTATAATCATATGATTTTTGCTCATGAAAAGTAAAAATATTAAAAAATAAATGTATCATTCCACATGAATAAGTATAAAAATTACATGTGTGGACTTGATAAGCAGATAAAATCAAGTATCAGTCAGTTCAGTTCAGTCCCTCAGTCATGTCCAACTTTTTGTGACCCCATGGACTGCAGCACACCAGGGTTCCTTGTCCAACACCAACTCCTGGAGCTTACTCAAACTCATGTCCATCCAGTCAGTGATGCCATCCAACCATCTCATTCTCTGTCATCCCCTTCTCCTCTTGCATTCGATCTTTCCCAGCATCAGGATCTTTTCCACGAGTCAGTTTTTCGCATCAAGTAGCCAATGTATTGGAGTTTCAGCTTCAGTATCAGTCCTTCCAATGAATATTCAGGCCTGATTCCCTTTAGAATTAGCTGGTTGGATCTCCTTGCCGTCCAACGGACTCTGAAGAATATTCTCTGACACCACAGTTCAAAAGCATCAGTTCTTCAACAGTGAGCTTTGTTTACCCAGATACTCATGATGGTGTGATCCCTCACCTAGACCAGACATCCTGGAATGTGAAGTCAAGTGGGCCTTAGGAAGCATCACTATGAACAAAGCTAGCGGAGGTGATGGAATTCCAGTTGAGCTATTTCAAATCCTGAAAGATGATGCTGTGAAAGTGCTACACTCAATATGCCAGCAAATTTGGAAAACTCAGCAGTGGCCACAGGACTGGAAAAGGTCAGCTTTCATTCCAACACCAAAGAAAGGCAATCCCAAAGAATGCTCAAGCTAACGCACAGTTGCACTCATCTCACACGCTAGTAAAGTAATGCTCAAATTCTCCAAGCCAGGCTTCAGTAATACGTGAACCATGAACTTCCAGATGTTCAAGCTGGTTTTAGAAAAGGCAGAGGAACCAGAAATCAAATTGCCAACATCCGCTGGATCATGGAAAAAGCAAGAGAGTTCCAGAAAAACATCTATTTCTGCTTTATTGACTATGCCAAAGCCTTTGACTGTGTGGATCACAATCAACTGTGGAAAATTCTGAAAGAGATGGGAATACCAGATCACCTGATCTGCCTCTTGAGAAACCTATATGCAGCTCAGGAAGCAACAGAACTGGACATGGAACAACAGACTGGTTCCAAATAGGAAAAGGAGTACGTGAAGGCTGTCTATTGTCACCCTGCTTGTTTAACTTACATGCAGAATACATCATGAGAATCTTTGGGCTGGATCAGGCACAAGCTGGAATCAAGATTGCCGGGAGAAATATCAATAACCTCAGATATGCAGATGACACCACCCTTATGGCAGAAAGTGAAGAGGAACTCAAAAGCCTCTTGATGAAAGTGAAAGAGGAGAGTGAAAAAGTTGGCTTAAAGCTCAACATTCAGAAAACGAAGAGCATGGCATCTGGTCCCATCACTTCATGGCAAATAGAGGGGGAAACAGTGGAAACAGTGTCAAACTTTATTTTTCTGGGCTCCAAAATCACTGCAGATGGTGACTGCAGCCATGAAATTAAAAGACGCTTACTCCTTGGAAGGAAATTTATGACCAACCTAGATAGTACATTGAAATGCAGAGATATATCACTTTGCCAACAAAGGTCCATCTAGTCAAGGCTATGGTTTTTCCAGTAGTCATGTATGGATGTGAGAGTTGGACTGTGACAAAAGCTGAGCACCAAAGAATTGATGCTTTTGAAGTGTGGTGTTGGAGAAGACTCTTGAGAGTCCCTTGGACTGCAAGGAGATCCAACCAGTCCACCCTAAAGGAGATCAGTCCTGGGTGTTCATTGGAAGGAATGATGCTGAATCTGAAACTCCAATACTTTTGCCACCTCTGAATGTGAAGAGTTGACTCATTGGAA
Source organism: Bos indicus x Bos taurus (assembly GCF_003369695.1). Classification (NCBI taxonomy): domain Eukaryota; kingdom Metazoa; phylum Chordata; class Mammalia; order Artiodactyla; family Bovidae; genus Bos; species Bos indicus x Bos taurus. The sequence continues at coordinate 61,214,022 of NC_040079.1, read as the reverse complement.
AAGACGCTGATGCTGGGAAGGATTGGGGGCAGGAGGAGAAGGAGACGACAGAGGATGAGATGGCTGGATGGCATCCCCGACTCAATGGACATGAGTTTGCCTGAACTCCGGGAGTTGGTGATAGACAGGGAGGCCTGGCGTGCTGTGATTCACGGGGTCGCAAAGAGTCAGATACAACTGAAGGACTGAACTGAATTGAAGTGAGCTTCTTTATAGTCCAACTCTTACATCCATACATGACTACTGGAAAAACTATAGCTTTCACTAGATTGATCTTTGTTGGTAAAGTAATGTCTCTACCTTTTAATATGTTCCCTAGGTTGATCATAACTTTTCTTCCAAGGAACAAGCAGCTTTTAATTTCATGGCTGCAGTCACCATCTGCAGTGATTTTGGAGCCCAAGAAAATAACAGTCTCTCACTGTTTCCACTGTTTCCCCATCTATTTGCCATGAAGTGATGGGACCAGATGCCATGGTCTTAGTTTTCTAAATGTTGAGTTTTAAGCCTACTTTTTCACTCTTGTCCTCTCTTTCATCAAGAGGCTTTTTAGTTCTTCGCTTTCTGCCATAAGGTTGGTGTCATCTGCATATCTGAGGTTATTGATATTTCTCCTAGCAAACTTGATTCCAGCATGTGCTTCATCTAGCCTGGCATTTCACATGATGTACTCTGCATATAAGTTAAATAAGCTGGGTTACAGTATACAGCCTTCACATACTCCTTTCCAGATTTGGAAGTAATCTGTTGTTCCATGTCCAGTTCTAACTGTTGTTTCCTGACTTGCATACAGATTTCTCAGGAGGCAGGTCAGGTGGTTTGGTATTCCCATCTCTTTACGAACTTTCCACAGTTTGTTATGATCCCAAAAGTCAAAGGCTTTGGCATAGTCAATAAAGCAGAAGTAGATGTTTTTCTGGAATTTTCTTGTTTTCAATGATCAAATGATTTTGCAATTGATCTCTGGCTCCCCTGCCTTTTCTAAATCCAGCTTGAACATCTGGAAGTTCACGGTTCATGTACTGTTGAAACTTGTCTTGGAGAATTTTGAGCATTACTTTGCTAGCGTGTGAGGTGAGTGCAGTTGTGCAGTAGTTTGAACATGTTTTGGCATTGCCTTTCTTTGGGATTGGAATGAAAGCTGACCTTTTCCAGTCCTGTGGCCACTGCTGAGTTTTCCAATTTTCTGTCATATTGAGTGTAGCACTTTCACAGCATCATCTTTTAGAATTTGATATAGCTCAATTGGAATTCCATCACCTCCACTAGTTTTGTTCTTAGTGATGCTTCCTAAGGTCTTCTTTACTTCTCATTCCAGGATGTCTGGCTCTAGATGAGTGATCACACCACTGTGGTTATCTGGGTCATGAAATTCTTTTTGTATAGTTCTTCTGTGTATTCTTGTCACCTCTTCTTAATATCTTCTGCTTCTGTTAGGTCCATACCATTTATGTCCTTTATTGAGCCCATCTTGCATGAAATGTTCCCTTGGTATCTGTGATTTTTCTTGAAGAAATCTCTAGTCTTTCCCATTCTATTGTTTTCCTCTATTTCTTTACATTGATCACTGAGGAAGTCTTTCTTATCTTTCCTTGCTATTCTTTGGAACTCTGCATTCAAATGGGTATATTGTTCTTTTTCTCCTTTGTTTAGTTTCTCTTTTTTTCTCAGTACAGGCTCCTCAGACAACCATTTTGCCTTTCTGCATTTCTTTTTCTTGGGGATGGTCTTGATCACTGCCTCTCGTACAATGTCACAAACCTCTGTCTATAGTTCTTCAGGCACTCTCTCTCTCTCTCAGATCTAATTCCTTGACTCCATTTGTCACTTTCACTGTATAATCGTAAGGGATTTGATTTAGGTTATACCTGAACAGTCTAGTGGTTTTCCCTACTTTGTTCAATTTAAGTCTGGATTTGGCAATGAGGATTTCATGATCTGGGCCACAGTCAGCTCCCAGTCTTGTTTTTGCTGACTGTATAGATCTTCTCCATCTTTGGCTGCAAAGAATACAATCAATCTGATTTTGGTATTGACCATCTGGTGATGTCCTTGTGTAGAGTCTTCTCTTGTGTTGTTGGAAGAGGGTGTTTGCTATGACCAGTGCATTCTCTTGGAAAACTCTGTTAGGCTTTGACCTGCTTCATTTTGTACTCCAAGGACAAATTTGCCTGTTACTCCAGGTATCTCTTGACTTCCTACTTTTGCATTCCAATCTCCTATAATGAAAAGAACATCTTTTTTGGATGTTTTCTAGAAGATCTTTTAGGTTTTCATAGAGCCATTTTACTTCAGCTTCTTCGACATTACTGGTCTTGGCATGACTTGGATTACTGTGTATTGAACGGTTTGCCTTGGAAATGAACAGAGATCATTCTGTTGTTTTTCAGATTCATCCAAATACTGCATGTCAGACTCTCTTGTTTACTATCATGGCTACTCCATATCTTCTAAACTCAAGTATACCTTATTTAAAATATGGTGCATTCCACATAATATTTTTCTAGGTTTTTGCTTACGTATTTTCAACAGGAAAATATTGATTATATTTGATTTTCTAAACATAGTTTATAATTTAGAGTAGTTTTAGTTGTTTATTTGCTAAGTCATATTGGATGCTTTGCAACACCATGTACTGCAGCACGCTAGGTTTCTCTGTCCTCCACTATCTCCTGGAGTTTGCTCAAATTCGTGTCTGTTGAATCAGTGATGTTCTGTAACCAGTTCATGATCTGCTCTTCCCTCCTTTTGCCTTCTATCTTTCCCAGCAACAGAGTCTTTTCCAGTGAGTCAACTCTTCGCATCAGGTTGTCAAAGTATTGGAACTTCAGCTTCAGCATCAGTCCTTCCAATGAATATTCAATATTGGTTTTCTTTAGTATTTACTGGTTTCATTTCCTTGAAGTCCAAGGGATTCTCAAGGGTCTTCTCAAGCACTCCATTTTGAAAGTATCAGTTTTTCAGCTGAACCTTCTTTATGGTCCAACTCTTACATCCATGACTACTAGAAAAACCATAGCTTTGACTATATGGACCTTTTTTGTCAAAGTAATGTCTCTGCTTTTTAATATGCTGTCTAGTTTTTTCATCACTTTTCTTCCAAGGAGCAAGCATCTTTTAATTTCATGACTGGAGTCACCATCCACAGTGATTTTAACCCCAAGAAAATAAAATCTGTCACTGCTTCCACTTTTCTCCCCTTCTATTTGCCATGAAGTGATAGGAACAGATGCCATGATCTTATTTTTTTAAATGTTGCGTTTCAAGCCAGCTTTTTCACTCTCCTCTTTCACCGTCATCAAGAGGCTCTTTAATTTATCTTCACTTTCTGCCATTAGAGTGGTATCATCTGCTTATCTGAGGCTGCTGATATTTCTCCTGGCAGTCTTGATTCCAGGTTATGATTCATCCAGCCTGGCATTTTGCATGATGTACTCTCTCATGATATACTCTGCATATAAGTTAAAAAAACAAGGTGACAATATACAGCCTTGTCATACTCCTTTCCCAAGTTTGAACCAATCAGTTGTTCCATGGCTGTTCTGACTGTTGCTTCTTGACCACATACAGGTTTCCCAGGAGACAGGTATGATGTCTGGTACACCCATCTCTTTAAGAATTTTCCCCAGGTTGTTGTGATCCATACAGTCGAGGGCTTTAGCATGGCCATAGAAGCAGATGTTTTTCTTGAATTCTGTTGCTTTTTCTATGATCCAGCTGATGTTGGCAATTTTATCTCTGGTTTCTCTGCCTTTTCTAAACCCAGTTTGTACAACTGAAAGACTCAGTTCACATACTATTGAAGGGTAGCTTGAAGGATTTTGAGCATAACCTTGCTAGCATGTGAAATGAGCAGAATTGTACCACAGTTTCAAACACTCTTTGGCATTACTCTTCTTTGGGAATGGAATGAAAACTGATCATTTCTAGTCTTTGTGGCCACGGCTGAGTTTTCCAAATGTACTGACATATTGAATGCAGCATATAAAAGCATCAACTTCTTGGATTTTAAATAGCTTGGCTGGAATTTTGTCACCTCCACTAGCTTTGTTTGTAGTAATCCTTCCTAAGTCCCACTTGACTTCACTCTCCAGGATGTCTGGCTCAAGATGAGTGACACACCATCATGGTTATAAGAGTCATTAAGATATTTTTTATATAGTTCTTCTGTGTATTCTTGCCACCTCTTCTTAATCCCATTAACAGAGGATCCTGGCAGACTACAGTCCATGGGGTCACAAAAGAATTGGATATGACTTAGTTACTAAACAACAACAACAACTTCTCCGGTAGCATCTTGAACATCTTTTGTCCTAGGGGGCTCATCTTCTGATGTCATATCCTTTTGTCTTTTCATATTGTTCATGGGGCTCTCCAGGCAAGGATACTAGACTGATTTGCCATTTCCTCCTTCAGTGCATCTTGTTTTGTCATAACTCTTCACTATGACTTGTCTGTCTTGGATGGTCCTGCACAGCATGTCTCACAGCTTCATAGAGTTATACAAACCCCTCACTACAACAGGGCTGTGATTCATGAAGGGGAGAGCAGTTTTAGGTTCATAGAAAAATTTAGAGGAAGGTGCTGAGATTTCCTATATATCCCTTGCATTTGCACCATCTCTCCTAGTATAATTAAAGTGAGAGTGAAAGAGAAGTCACTCAGTCATGTCTGACTCTTTGCAGCCCATGGACTGTGGCCCACCAAGCTCCTCCATCCATGGGATTCTCCAGGCAAGAATACTGGAGTGGGTTGCCATTTCTTTCTCCACCTAGTATATTTAGGTTCACAGCAAAACTGAGTACAAGATATAGATTTCTCTATAGCCCCTGACCCTGCATAGCCTCTCATTATCAACATCTCTCACTGGATTAGTACACTTGTTGCAACTGATAATCCATATTGACAAATCATAGTCACCAAAAGTCCAGTCTACATTAGGATTCATTCTTGGTGTACAGACTGTGGGTTTAGACAAACATATAATGGCATTTATACACTATTACAGCATCATAAAAGTAGTTTCACTGCTCCAAAAATCCTTTGTCCTCCATGTTTTTATCCTTCTCTCAACCCTGAAGTCCTATTATAAATACTCAAAAATACCACTTAAAAGAAATACATGATTAAGAGCTACATAAAGGACTATCAATTTGAGAGGCTATTTAGTGAAGTTGTTAAGAGTATGGATTTTGATATGAGACTGACTACACTTAAATCAGTTCCAACCACTTATATGATGGTGGGGAAATCAATTAACCTCCTTATATCTCAATTTTGTTTAATGTAACAGAAATAATAAGAGAACTTACTTCAAGGTTATTATTAGAATTATCATAGTATTTGTAGAGCACTCAGACAAAAGTCTAGCACATAGTACATGTGATGTAAATATTTGTTAAATAAAATAAAGATTAAAAATGCAACTATGAAGCCTATGAAATATAAAAATGTTTTACATACACATGCACATTGCAGAGCAATTAAATCATACTGCATATTCCAACTCTCATTTATTATTTTTTAAAAATTAGAAAACAGAAAAGGAGTATGACAGAATTAAGATCAGTAATATCTGTCACATCAATGATAGTAAATTCACTTATGGAAAGAAGATATTTTTTAATTATATTGCCATATAGACACCATTCTCTTTAGAGTAGAAAATAAAACTAAATTAGAATGATTCATAAAGCTTAAAAATAAAAGATATGGTTTGTCCACATAGAATGTATAACATCAAGAGTGAACACTAAGATAAACTGAAGACTTTGGCTGATTGGGATATGTCAATGTAGGCTTATCTTGTTAAACTGTACCATTCACTTGAATGATACTGAGAATGGGGGAGGCAAAGCATGCGGAAGCTGAGAGCGTGTGGGAAATCTATGTATCTTCCTTGCAATTTTGTTGTAAACCTTAAATGCTCTACTACTACTACTATGTCGCTTCAGTCGTGTCCAACTCTGTGCGACCCCACAGACAGCAGCCCACCAGGCTCCCCCGCCCCTGGGATTCTCCAGGCAAGAACACTTGAGTGGGTTGCCATTTCCTTCTCCAATGCATGAAAGTGAAAAGTGAAAGTGAAGTCATGTCATGTCCTACTCTTAGCGACCCCAGTCCTACCAGGCTCCTCCGTCCATGGGATTTTCCAGGCGAGAGTACTGGAGTGGGTTGCCATTGCCTTCTCTGTTAAATGCTCTAAATAGTGTTTAATAAAAAAATAAAGATTATGCATAAATATCACACAGATAAACCAAAACAGAACAGTCTCCAGTATAAATATTAATGATCACATGAGACAGTAATAAATAAGAAAAAACATTTTAAAATATTTCTATTCTTTATACATTTAAATAGTTTTGAGGATCTATGCATGGAGTGCCATAATCGTGACACTTACAAAGCAAAAATTATAAGAGATAAAAGGAGAAATCAGTCGGAAAACAGGAGACTTTAATGCATCTTTGTTAATGCATTAAAACATCAAGTGGACAAAAATAAATAAGGCTATGGAAGGCATAGAACAGACACAGCTGGCCAAACACATGCACACTGTTCACTGAAAAGGGATCATGTAATTTATTTTTAAGTGCCTGAAGAACCACCACAAAGAAAATAAAAAGATGTATTAGAGCTCCCAAAGACAAAGTTTTCAATGCAAAAGATCACAATGCAATAAAACTAGAAGTTAATGACAAACACAGAAAGTTTTTCTATTGAGAAATTTAGGAAAAAAAAAAAACAAAAACTGAAGTAGCCTGTTAGTAAAAGAAGAATAGAAATCAGAACTTCAGAGTGAGCATATTTGTAGTGGGAACATTTTGTAATAGAACATAGGGAGTACAGTTATAGTTTGCTCAAGAGGAAATTTCTTTTTTTTTTTTTTTCTTTTTTTTTTCCCCATCCCAAACCCTCCTCCTTCCTCCCTCCCCATACCCTCCCTCTGGGCCATCCTAGTGCACCAGCCCCAAGCATCCAGCATCGTGCATCGAACCTGGACTGGCAACTCATTTCCTACATGATATTTTACATGTTTCATTGCCATTCTCCCAAATCTTCCCACCCTCTCCCTCTCCCACAGAGTCCATAAGACTGTTCTATACATCAGTGTCTCTTTTGCTGTCTCGTACACCGGGTTATTGTTACCCTCTTTCTAAATTCCATATATATGCATTAGTATACTGTATTTATATTTTTCCTTCTGGCTTACTTCACTCTGTATAATAGGCTCCAGTTTCATCCACCTCATTAGAACTGATTCAAATGTATTCTTTTGAATGGCTGAGTAATACTCCATTGTGTATATGTACCACAGCTTTCTTATCCATTCATCTGCTGATGGACATCTAGGTTGCTTCCATGTCTTGGCTATTATAAACAGTGCTGCGATGAACATTGGGGTACACGTGTCTTTTTCCCTTCTGGTTTCCTCAGTGTGTATGCCCAGCAGTGGGTAATTTCTTAATCTAAGTACTTAAATAAAAAGATAATGAAAACAAACTCCCCAAAATGATAAATAGAAGAAAAATATAAGGAAGGGATCAATAGTGATGAAAATACCAATTGGCTACTTAGTAGGAAATATAGAATATGTCAAAATATGAGAGTTAGAAACCCTGTATATTTTAATATACTTTCTTGGCAAGTTATTTGACTGCTATTATTGTCTAGTATTGTATAAAACTTCCTTCAAAGAAAAATTTCATTCACTGGAAACATTTCCCTTACTTTCCCTTGTGATAATGTACACATATGTGGTCCTCCTTTAGGATCCACCTTTTGTGTGGTGATAGTGAATGCTTAAGTGGCTCAGCTTGCAAAGTGCAATTTGGCTTCTGACCCCAAACTTCTCCTTCTTTTGGCTGAAATTCTTCTTTTAATAATTAACTCTACCAGATGACAGCAGTAGATGCCTGGGAGATCATGTGGAAGGAGGCAAAGACATTAAAATGAAAAATCAGGAAATGAAAGAGTTCCAGTTGCTTGACAAATTGACATTCCAAATCTGCTAGTTAATCAGACCCACAAGCATCTGATCAGTTAAGAAATGGTTGGTTCACACATCCACTTTGAAGAGAATGGATAGAAAACTAGTCCTGAATTCCCAGTCCTTACAACATTCGATCTAGTTAGTGAAGTCACTGAGTCGCTTTTTGTCTCTTAGAACTTCAGGAAGACAGAAGGTCCTTTTCAGTTCAATTCAGTTCAGTCCCTCAGTCGTGTCCAACTCTTTACAACCCCATGAATCACGCATGCCAGGCCTCTCTGTCATTCACCAACTCCTGGAATTCACTCAAACTCATGTCCATCGAGTCGGTGATGCCATCCAGCCATCTCATCCTCTGTCATCCCCTTCTCCTCCTGCCCTCAATCCCTCCCAGCATCAGGTTCTTTTCCAATGAGTCAACTCTTTGCATGAGGTAGCCAAAATATTGGAGTTTCCGCTTCAGAATCAGTGAACACCCAGCACCAATGAACACCCAGGACTGATCTTTAGGATGGACTGGTTGGATCTCCTTGCAGTCCCAAGGGACTCTCAAGAGTCTTTTCCAACACCACAGTTCAAAAGTATCAATTCTTTGGTGCTCACCTTTCTTCACAGTCCAACTCTCACATCCACACATGACCACTGGAAAAACCATGGCCTTGACTAGATGGACCTTTGTTGCCAAAGTAATGTCTCTGCTTTTCAATATACTATCTAGGTTGGTCATAACTTTCCTTCCAAGGAGTAAGCATCTTTCAATTTCATGGCTGCAGACACCATCTGCAGTGATTTCAGAGCCCAAAAAAACAAAGCCTGACACTGTTTCCACTGTTTCCCCATCTATTTCCCATGAAGTGATGGGACCAGATGCCATGATCTTCGTTTTCTGAATGTTGAGCTTTAAGCCAACTTTTTCCACTCTCTTTCACTTTCCTCAAGAGGCTTTTTAGTTCCTCTTCACTTTCTGCCATAAGAGTGGTGTCATCTGCATATCTGAGTTTATTGATATTTCTCCTGGCAATCTTGATTCCAGCTTGTGCTGCCTCCAGCCCAGCGTTTCTCATGATGTACTCTGCATAGAAGTTAAATAAGCAGGGTGACAATATACAGCCTTGACAGACTCCATTTCCTATTTGGAACCAGTCTGTTGTTCCATGTCCAGTTCTAACTGTTGCTTCCTGACCTGCCTACAGGTTTCTCAAGAGGCAGGTCAGGTGGTCTGGTATTCCCATCTCTTTCTGAATTTTCCACAGTTTATTGTGATCCACACAGTCAAAGGCTTTGGCATAGTCAATAAAGCAGAAATAGATGTTTTTCTGGAACTCTCTTGCTTTTTCCATGATCCAGCAGATGTTGGCAATTTGATCTCTGCCTTTTCTAAAACCAGCTTGAACATCTGGAAGTTCACGGTTCATGTACTGTTGAAACCTGGATTGGAGAATTTTGAGCATTACTTTAGTAGTGGGTGAGATGAGTGCAATTGTGCAGTAGTTTGAGCATTTTTTGGCTTTGCCTTTCTTTGGGATTGGAATGAAAACTGACCTTTTCCAGTCCTGTGGCCACTGCAGAGTTTTCCACACTTGCTAGCATATTGAGTGCAGCAGTTTCACAGCATCATCTTTTAAGATTTGAAATAGCTCAACTGGAATTCCATCACCTCCACTAGCTTTGTTTATAGTGATGCTTTCTAAGGCCCACTTGACTTCATATTCCAGGATGTCTGGTTCTAGGTGAGTGATCACACCATCATGATTAATTTGGTCATGAAGCTCTTTTTTGTACAGTTCTTCTGTGTATTCTTGCCACCTCTTCTTAATATCTTCTGCTTCTGTTAGGTCCATACCATTTCTGTCCCTGATTGAGCCCATCTTTGCATGAAATGCTCCCTTGGTATCTCTAACTTTCTTGAAGAGATCTCTAGTCTTTCCCATTCTGGTGTTTTCCTCTAATTCTTTGCATTGATCGCTGAGGAAGGCTTTCTTATCTCTCCTTGCTATTCTTTGGATCTCTGCATTCAGATGCTTATATCTTTCCTTTTCTCCTTTGCTTTTCACTTCTTTTCACAGGTAAATGTAAGGCCTCCTCAGACAGCTATTTCATTTTTTTGCGTTTCTTTTCCATGGGGATGGTCTTGATCTCTGTCTCCTGTACAATGTCACAAACCTCTCTCCATAGCTCATCAGTCACTCTATCAGATCTAGTCCTTTAAATCTATTTCTCACTTCCACTGTATAATCATAAGGGATTTGATTTAGGTCTTACCTGAATGGTATAGTGGTATTCTCCACTTTCTTCAAATTCAGTCTGAATTTGGCAGTAAGGAGTTCATGATCTGAGCCACAGTCAGCTCCCCATCTTGTTTTTGCTGACTGTATAGAGCTTCTCCATCTTTGGCTGCAAAGAATATAATCAATCTGATTTTGGTGTTGACCATCTGGTGATGTTCATGTTAGAGTCTTCTCTTGTATTGTTGAAAGACAGTGTTTGTTACGACCAGTGCATTCTCTTAGCAAAACTCTATTAGCCTTTGCCCTACTTCATTCCGTACTCCAAGGCCAAATTTGCCTGTTACTTCAGGTGTTTCTTGACTTCCTGCTTTTGCATCCCATCCCCTATAATGAAAAGGACATCTTTTTTGGGTGTTAGTTCTAAAAGGTCTTGTAGGTCTTCACAGAACCGTTCAACTTCAGCTTCTTCAGCGTTACTGGTTGGGGCATAGGCTTGGATTACCACGATATTGAATGGTTTGCTTTGGAAATGAACAGAGATCATTCTCTCATTTTTGAGATTGCATCCAAGTACTGCATTTCGGACTCTTTTGTTGACCATGATGGCTACTCCATTTCTTCTAAGGGATTCCTGCCCACTGTCGTATATATAATGGTCATCTGAGTTAAATTCACCCATTCCAGTTCATTTTAGTTCTCTGAGTCCTAGATTATAGGCCTTTTTACCTATAATTAAATGTTTTGATAGACCTAGCAACATTCTGAAAGTAGCTATTTGGATATTAAATCTTTCAATTTCTGCAGAAGGTAACCTTGATTTGTCATTTTAGTCACAATCTCAAGTTTTTACATAAAAGTGTTAATAGCTTAAGGGGCTTCCCAGCGGCTCAGCGGTAAAGAATCTGCCTTCAATGCAGGAGCCACAGTATATGTAGGTTTGATCCCTGAGTGGGAAAGATCACCTGCAGGAAGGCATCGCAACCCACTCCAGTATTCTTGCCTGGAGAATCCCACGGACAGAGGAGCCTGGAGGGCTACAGTCCATGGATTTTGAAGAGTTAGACATGACTGAAGAGACAGGATGCACACACATATCAGCTCAAGCATGCCACAGAAGACAGCATTCAAGAAGAGGAGGGTGTTTATAGAGAGACAGATTTCTTAATTTGATACAGTTCATCTTGAATAAGTAATGAGAGGTTTCATAAACTGACTTGAAGTAAAAGATATTACTGGTTTAAAAAAAATTTGTAACAGAAAAAATATAGCTTTATTCCCACCATACTAGTCATTACTAACAGATTTGAGGATAAAATTTGACACATTGAAAAATATTCATGTGTTATAAATATCCATAACTATGTTGATAATTTAATAGCTTAGATTATCTGAAATATGTTTATTTATTAATATGGAATAAAAGGAAACTGGTATTTATATTTGTTTGTGACCCAATTGCATATTATATAAATATAATTTTTATCACTTATTTTCAGATTGTATAACAATTTTAATCATCATAATGGCTGAACTATAAGGAATACTGTTATTCAAATGATTGATTTTTTAAAACTACAGCATTATTGAATTATCTCAATTTGATCTGCTTATTTTGATTACTGTTTAAAAAATTAACCTATGTAGAATCATGTGAGTTATAGATATAAAAATAGAAATAATACTCTATATAATAATATTCATAGATGAGACTTTTTAGAACCTTGGTTACTCTATGGTAAAAAAAAAAAAAATAACCTAGAGGAATAGACTAGAAGGATAATGTTCAGTCACTGTCGTGTCCAACTCTTTGTGACCCCTTAAACTGAACTACTCCAGGCTTCCCTGTCCTCTACTATATCCCAGAGTTTGATCTAGTTCATGTCCATTGAGCCAGTGATGCTATGTAACCAGGAGGATAATAATTTGTTACAAAATTTTATGTCAGAGTTCTATTATTGGAGACATGATGTGTAATGTAAATAAAAATAATAAAAATATCTACCGAAAGGTCTAATATGCTCATCTTTGTAATCATCTGCATTGCAAGTGAATAAAGAAGACATCTGGAACAATGTGGAAATATAAACAGGAAGAAGCTAGGCAGCTAGAACTTTCTCAAAATCATTATTTTTCTCTAAATTTTATTTTAATGTATTTAATTTTAAAATATTCTTTTTAAATAAAATACTTTCACAAGTACAATCTTAATATCTTTTTTGTTATGTTCTTTTTTCCATTCTTCCTACTTTTATTATATACAGTAAGCTTTATATTATTGTTGTTGTATTGTGTTTGTTTTTGATATTAAATATAGGTATTTATTTCAATGAAAGTAATATATTCACTTATCTCAAAAAATCAGCTAATACTGCAAGATGCTGAAAATAATAGTTCACTGTACTAACTCTATCACCCCCGTCTTATTCCACACTAGAAGTGACACCCATTTTCAGATTTTTAAACAGTTTCTTACAGTTACCAGTGTATCCTAAACAATAAGTTATATTGTCTTTCATTTGTCAATTTGAGGCTTAGCCTTTACACTACTTCCCACTTTTCTTCCCCTTATCATGCCCATATATAAAAATTAAATGAAGTCAGTGTTTGTATTATTAAATCAATTTAACATTTTCCATCATTGTATCCTCTAGTGTACCACTAGTATGTTTTCTTTCTTAAGTGTTATTTTTCCCTGAAGCTGAAAATTGCCTAATTTTGTTTTTACCTGCATAGTTTTGCATAATGAACCTCTCCGATCTTAACTGCATCTCATCTTATCTGTCTCAGCCTTTGTAATGCTTTCCAAATGCTCACATACATAAAGATATTCTACCAATGTTATATTCCTCCTTAGCTCTGTCTCCTCTGGAGGCTGTTGTGTTTTGGCTCCAGTCTTCCCTGCTGTCTAGGTCTGAAGGACAATTTTTCTTTAGACAGCATATTAAATAGACACATTAAAAAGCAGAGACATTACTTTGCCAACAAAGGTCCATCTAGTCAAAGCTATGTTTTTCCAGTAGTCATGTATGGATATGAGAGTTGCACCATAAAGAAAGCTGAGTGCCGAAGAATTGATGCTTTTGAACTATGGTGTTGGAGAAGACTCTTGAGAGTCCCTTGGACTGCAAGGAGATCCAACCAGTCCATCCTAAAGGAAATCAGTCCTAAATATTCACTGGAAGGACTGATGCAGAAGCTCCAATACTTTGGCCCCCTGATGCAAATAAGTGACTCATCTGAAAAGACCCTGACACTGGGAAAGATCGAAGGCAGGAAGAGAAGTGAATGACAGAGGATAAGATGGTTGGATGGCATCACTAACTCGATGGACATGAGTTTGAGTAAGCTCCAGGAGTTGATGATGGACAGGGAAGCCTGGTGTGATGCAGTCAATGGAGTCGCAAGAAGTCGGACACAACTGAGCAACTGAATTAAACTCACTACTTAGGTTCATTCCCTGTAGTCTAGATGCCATGTCCTTCTCTCCTTTGGCCAATACTTGAATTTTGCTGAATCTCTGTGAACAAAGTTCTAAGGTAAACTTATTAGATATTTGGTTCTTAAAAATATCTTTATAACCTTAATCTTAATACACTGTTTGTCTGAATATACAATTTTTGGTTAAAAATCAACTTCCCTTAACATTTTAGGCATTGCTTTCATGCTTTCCGGCATCTAGAATAGTTTTGAAAGTTTATGCAATTATTGTCCTAAAGTTTATTATTCATTTTTGTATACAATTAGTTTCTCCTTTTTTCTTTTTTTGTAGGAGATTTTAGGATTTTTTGTCTTTCTTATTGATGTTTTGAAATTTCATGGTGTTATACCTACTTGTGGATCTTTTTTGATTCAAGGGTTGAACATTCGTGGAGTCTTTTAATATAGGGGATCCAATCCAGGCAGATTCTCTACCACTGAGCCCTTGTCTCCCTACAAATGGAGAGGAGTGGAGGTTAAGCTTCCTGTGTTTTGCTAAATTAATATCCAGCTCTGTGTTTGATCTCCAAAGATAAAGTCTTCCTTAAGGGATGTCCTATATTACTTTTCACTGGATTTATTCATTACTTTCTTTGTTGAAAATATTATTTCAGTTTCATTCGACTGGAATTTTGGTATTGATAACTGACAAATGCTGTCAATATATTATTTTAGATATATTACTTTAGATATATTTAGATTATAATTGGGAAGTATTTTTATTTAAATTTTTAATTGATTAATTTAATTGGAGGATAATTACTTCACAATATTGTGGAAGTTTTGCCATATATCAAATTTTTATTTAAAAATTATTTTTAGAAATAAATAGTTCCCATTTCTAATTTTTAGTAAAGCTTTCTACTGTTAATAAATTTCAGAGACTTATCCTTTATCATACCAAAGGAGAAAAAGGAATTATTCTGAATAAAATCTAAAATAGCACCATCATGTATCAGAGAAGCACTACTTTTATATCTACTCTCTGTCAATTTTCTGATGTCTAGACTTTCTGAAAAGAGATTGCTCTAATTTAAATTTTACTATGGATAAAAGAAAAAAATCCCTTTAGAAATGTGGCATGGTCTGTTCTTACTGAATCCAGCATCCTCTGGTCTGCCCTTGACACAGAATGTTACTGTCTCCTGAGTTCATATTTTATATTTCAGATTATTCCACTTTGTCATTCAATCCACAGTGTGTGTGTGTGTGTGTGTGTGTGTGTGTGTGTGTGTGTATAGGCAGTTGAGCACTTAAAAAAAAAAATTAGTCCACAAGATATTTTAGTAAATAAGATGTTCAAGATGTTTTCACCTGCCAGATGGAAGGGAGGGATAATATATATGATAATCACAAATATGAGAAGTCATTGACATTCTGTGTCCTGATAGTGAGTCAATAGTTTTCAATAGATGTATTAGACAAATTATAGTGAAAGAGTAGGAAATCTGGTGTGCTGAACTCCATGGGATCTCAAGGAGTTGGACATGACTTAACAACTAAATAACAAAGACAAATTATGGCTCAAAGTAGCTTAGATCATTTCTGAAATTATTTCCAAATTTAGTAGACATAATAAATCAGGTTTTACAAATGTAACTGTATGCTATGCTATAATTTCATAAGTTATTAACAAATCTCTAGTTCTCTTATCGGAGAAGGCAATGGCACCCCACTCCAGTGTTCTTGCCTGGAAAATCCCATGGATGGAGGAGCCTGGTGGGCTGTAGTCCATGGGGTCGCTGAGGGTAGGACACGACTGAGCGACTTCATTTTCACTTTTCACTTTCCTGCATTGGAGAAGGAAATGGCAACCCACCCCAGTGTTCTTGCCTGCAGAATCCCAGGGATGGGAGAGCCTAGTGGGCTGCCGTCTATGGGGTCGCACAGAGTCGGACACGACTGAAGTGACTTAGCAGCAGTAGCAGTTCTCTTATAATTTACGTCTGGTGATATTCCTCACACCAGTAGTTCTAAAGTCCTCATCTTTGGTGTCTACATGAATTATCTGTGCTGAAAAAGTGTAGAAGTCTGAGTAACACTCCTTGAGAGTTCAACCTAAAATCTTCAGCTCTGGCCAAGGAAATGGTAATTCTGGAGCAGGTATCAATGTGCTAAACTGATGGGAATGAACACTGCCACAGTCTCTTCTGTTTCAAATAGTGGTTTATTCTTTTCCATTTAGCATTATTCTCACCTTTTTCCTTGAAAACTTTGGATTATGTTTAATATAAACAGTGTGCCATTGTTACAGTCTGTGCCTCTGTTTTGTTGCCAGCATTGTTTTCACATAACCCAATCAAAGACATATGTTTCCAAAATAAAATTTCCTAAGATAAGGAATCTATAATGAGCCTCTTACCTTCCTTACATTTAAAATAATATTTTCCTTTACTAATACCAAAATCCACCAGCTGGATTCAAGATTGCTGGGAGAAATATCAATAACCTCAGATATGCAGATGATACCACACTTATGCAGAAAGTGAAGAACTAAAGAATCTCTTGATGAAAGTGAAAGAGGAGACTGAAAAGTTGGCTTAAAACTCAACATTCAGAAAACTAAGATCCTGGCATCTGGTCCCATCACTTCATGGCAAATAGATGAGGAAACAGTGGAAACAGTGAGAGACTTTATTTTGGGGGGCTCCAAAATCACTGCAGATGGTGACTGAAGCCATGAAATTAAAAGATGCTTGCTCCTTAGAAGGAAAATTATGATCAACCTAGACAGCTTATTAAAAAGCAGAGACATTACATTGCCAACCGAGGTCTGTCTAGTCAAAGCTATTGTTTTTCCAGTAGTCATGTATGGATGTGAGAGTTGGACTATAAAGAAAGCTGAGCACAGAAGAATTGATGCTTTTGAACTGTGGTGTTGGAGAAGACTCTTGAGAGTCCCTTTGACTTCAAGGTGATCCAACCAGCTAATCCTAAAGAAATCAGTCCTGAATATTCATTGGAAAGACTGATGCTAAAGCTGAAACTCCTATACTTTGGCCACTTGATGTGAAGAACTGACTCATTTGAAAAGACCTTGATGCTGGGAAAGATTGAAGGCGGAAGGAGAAGGGGACGACAGAGGATGAAATGATTGGATGGCATCGCTGACTTAGTGGACATGAGTTTGAGTAAACTCCAGGAGTTGGTGATGGACTGTGAGGCCTGACATGCTGCAGTCCTTGGGGTCACAAAGAGCTGGACACAACTGAGTGACTGCACTGAAACCAAAATTACTAAAAGGGAGAGAGGCTTTTTATTTAATTCTCTTTTCCCTTTAATTCTATGTATCTCCAGCCATAATTATTATATCTCTACCACCTCTAGCCATTCTGCCTATGTCTGGAGTTGTTTTAGTTTATTGATCATCCAGAATCTGTCAATTTCATGAATATTTAATGGACCATGAACAGCATAGCAGCATAAGATCAAAGTTATTTGAAGTGGGGGCTTGTGTACATGGTATAGCTTGAGACATGACAGATGGTCGTCTAAGTAGTAATTATAACAGTAAGCATTTCTTTAGTTTTAACTCCCACTTATGTAATTAAGTCATTTGTGTTAAATAATATTCTCCCCAGACATCTTCTTCAATGCATATTCAGTGGGAAGTCTAGCTTTCAGAATCTAGATTTAAGGAGTCTTTAGAAACTCTCCATATTTGTGACTTTGAAAAAGTTACTTGTGTCAAAGAAAGATTACACACATTTTTATGAAGATTTAATAAAATATCATTGCATGGGTAACTTTTCTTAAAAAGGTAAGTGATTATTTTCAGGGTGAACTCTTTTGCTATCCATAATTTCCAAGGATGCCTGAGACACTAATAAAGAAAGGAGAAAAAAAAAATCATGAAAAGAGCATAAGGAATAAATGGAGCAAAGTCAGGAGGGATAACAAAAGCTTCAAGTGATTCTTTATGAATTATATGAAAGCATGATTAATGTAAATTGCAAAATTAAAAATTTTCAAGAATCACAAATTTGACCGTGGTTAGCTTTGTGTAGAGCCATGTCAAATAATAAGGTAAATTCATTGGTCAGAACTTGAATTTGTGTTGATTAAACTACCAAAGTTAGTTATCTCAGTTCTTCCTGCTCATGATTATGGTGCTAGTCAAAGGCAAGTATATCTGTAAAGTACTGTCAATTCTAATAAAATAATTGCATTTTACCTCATAATAGTGAGTTCTGAGGAGGGGGTTGTTGGAGCCTGATTCATGGAGCTGCACGATTGTGGTTAGGAGTTGTTCACTTAGGTGCATTCATCTGCTAGGAACAATACCAAAGTGAAAGTGAAGTCACTCAGTCGTGTCCAACTCTTTGCGACCCCATGGGCTGTAGCCTACCAGGCTTCTCTGTCCATGGGATTTTCCAGGCAATAGTCCTGGAGTGGATTGCCATTTCCTTCTCCAGGGGATCTTCCCAACCCAGGGATGGAACCTGGGTCTCTCGCATTGTGGACAGACGCTTTACCGTCCGAGCCACCAGAACAATACCAAGCTCAGGCTAATTGACATCTAAGGATTCTGACTGCTATAATTAGAACTATGGGCTTTAAAGCTGAAGAGTAAAGCTGCCTGTTTATAGGTGACAAGCGAACATTGGAAAGCAGAACATTTCAGTCATAATCTGATGACCTTGAGAAATCTGTTTTTGATTCTTAGACCCTAGGAGCCTGTAGAACTATTGTCATTCATTCAGTTCCAAGAGCTTTGGATGCTTATTTAGCTGCCTTACTTCAGAAGTCCCTGCTCTTTTCTAGCCCTTAAAACTACTGGAAATTAGGCAGCTTCTTGTCCCAGCCTATTTCATGTTCTGAGGAGAATGCTAACAATGATCCAGTAGAGCAGAGGTTGTTTAAAATTACAATTAAGCCTATATGTCAGAAAGAAAAGGACAGATGAGAAATATTAAGGCAGAAAGTGGCTACCCCTTAAGGACAACAGTCTTAAAATGGCAATGACACATAAATGATGGACATAAAATGATTATGATGAAACTAAATTATTAAAGTGAAGTGAAAGAAAAGGGCTTGCCTTGCATTAAAATAAAGGATGAAATAACAGTGGATTTTCTCCCCAAAATCAGGGCTCTGTATTTAAGAACTGACACTACTTTAGGATGTTTACTATTTTAATATATTTTTCATTTAATAATTCTGGAAGCATTGCCTTTCTTCAATGAAAAATAGTATATATTTTAACCAAGAACATGTTAAGTGGAGAGATAAATAATTATTTTTGAAATTTCAATTTTTCAATGTAATGAAAAATTTGCAATATAATTCAAAATTTGCAGTTCCTAAAAGAAACGTTTAAAAATGTGTGCTATTTACCCAAAAGTTTTGAATAATTGTTATGAATGACTACAAATGTGTATTTTCCATGAGTGTGGAATAGCATGTTTAAGGAGAAATTTCTAGATGAATTAATTTTAGATTAAATGATTCCCCTCACTATGTATTCATGTGTGCCAGACTTTAAAGCCTATATGTGTCTTCAGTGCAGATTTCGGTACTACATGGATAACTTTTCATTTTTTAAGGTATTTGGAACCATAGTGTTCAGCATTAAAATAAGATTTTATTTGTATCATCTCAGAGAAACTCTGCTTTTCAGTTTATCTTAATATCACACCATACAGAGAGGCTGATCCCTGACAGATTCTTTCACGGATCCCTCATGAAGTGTGAGCTTCCCTTGTGAGCTCAGAGGTAAAGAATCTGCTTTCCAATGCAGGAAACAAGGATTCAATACCTGGGTCAGGAAGATCTGGGAAGGGAATGGCAATCCACTCCAGTATTCTTGCCTGTGAAATCCCATGGACAGAGGAGCCTGGAGGGCTATTGTCCATCAGGTCATAAAGAGTCGGACTGGACTAAACGACGATAAGCAGAAGTGCACGCACCCAGGCTGGCAGTCGTGCTCTCGGGTAAACATTTGTCAGATGGCATGGTTGGATTAGCTGTGGAATCATGAGTTTGTTTCTATAATAAATACAAGGGTATCTGATCAGCATGCATGATGCAGATACAACAGTCTGTTACTGTGGTATACAGTCTGTAAATCAGATAGAAAAAACGGTAATTTTACAAAGTGGAAAGTTATAAGCAATCCTGGTAGTCTGGAGTGCATAGTCCTGTAAACTTGACCCTTTACATCCACAGTACATTCTTGCTGTTTTAAAGTAAATAATGTTTATTAGCTCTCAGAGGTTTATTGATACCCAGGATTTTTTTTTTCTGTTTTTGGAGGGGTAGGGTTCTTCAGTGGGCTCAGATGGTACAGAATCCGCCTGCAGTACAGGAGACCTGGGTTTAATCTCTGGGTCGGGAAGATCCCACAGAGAAGGAAATAGCAACCCATTCCAGTATTCTTGTCTGGAGAATACCATGGACAGAGGAGCCTGGTGGGCTACAGTCAATGGGGTCACAAAGAGTCGGTATTAGGAATTTTTGTTATTTTAATTCGTTTTTATTTAAAATAAAGATACGTACTTTATGGTTAAAATCATTCCATAGTAGGATTATTTGTTTTAAATTTTTTTTCTCTTTTCTAGAGAAACTAAATATAAAATTAAAAAATGTGTGTGAGTTTTTTGGGTAAAAATAAATAAATAAATTGTTAATTTCAAATTATTAATAGCATAAATGATATTTATAAGTAGGAATTTTTAAGATTCCTGAAAACAGTTATATTCCTGCAAGTATTATTTAATATAAAAAACCTCCTTCATTTTTTATTACTATTATTATGGTATTAGGATGGAACAACTAAAATGCTGGTTAAAGAAGAAAAACATATAGTAGCCTCTTATAGGTTTGATATGGTTAGATCTATTTTAAGAAAAAAAAATCAAAATTGTCAAATTGTTGGTTGAGTCCATGATTTTGGAATATTATGCTCAAAATTATATATTTTAATTACAATATTTTAGTTATGTAGTATTAGTTACAAGACTTAAATTACATGAATCACAAAAAAGTGAAAATGTGAAAGCATTAATTGCTCAGTCGTGTCCGACTCTTTGTGACTCCATGGTCTCTAGCCCTCCAGAATTCTCTGTCTATGGGATTCTCCAGGCAAGAATACTGGAGTGGGTTGCTATTTCCTTCTCCAGGAAGGAAAGGAAATATGCTATTTCCTGGGATCTTCCTGACCCAGTGATTGAACCCAGGTCTCCTGCACTGTAGGCAGATTCTTTACTATCTGAGCCACTGGGGAAGCCCTCCCAAGCCACAGAAACTGTAGAGAAAATTGGGAGTGCAGAATATCTGTTTCCACATGTTTGAATGGTTATAAGGTTAAGGAGATACTGTTAATTTTCTAGATAATGAACTTGATTATGTTTGGGTATCAATTATAAAATTTTATAAAATGGAGATTTTAGGACTCCATCCAAGAACTATTAAGTAGACTTAAGAGTGGCCCTTAGGAATCTGTATTATCCAGGTAATTCTAATTAGACAACCAAAATTGGGAACCCCAGTTTATGTGATTCATGACACAAGCAAGATTAATGAGGAAGTCTGTGTACTATCGGGAGAAGGCAATGAGTTTCCTGAGAGCATAAATAAGAATTAAATTAATTCCCATCCTCTTTGTCCTATATAATACTTGTCCACACTAGTTGCTCAAATATATGTTCAATGAATGAGTGAAGACAGTAGGAGGCATGTTTTATTCAAGTGCAATGAAAATATTTTTTATCACTTAGAAGTGTCACTTACCAGGACTACAGCTATCAAAAGAAAAAAAAAAAAAAATTGGCTGATCACTTACCAGATGTTGCTGGTACCAGAAAAGTACAGAGATCAGCATACAATAAACACTCCATAAATGCTTCAGAAATTAATGCATAAACTAAATGTGAGTGTCTTATTTCATGGATTTCTTTATCAAATGCCTGTGAAATAGATCATTGGTATAATTAGTAATCAAGTAATCAGGTTAGTAAGAATAAATGAGCTCCCTAAAAACTCATTCTGTAGAAGAATATAGATATAACTAAATGACTTTTTAGCATTTATGAAAACAAATATTCAACTTTAGCTGTATGTAAGATTAATAATTCACACCATTGTAGCATCAAAATACTTATTTACTTTTTTATATCATTAATCATTTACTTGGAAACATATCTGTTTGTCTCTTGTAAAACCAGCCATCCTTGAAGACAGTGACGCTGCTATCAACCAGCCCATCTGAAAGCTGAGCATAGGTTTGTTTGACTTGATAGTTGGCTGTTGTTCATTGTTTAATAGACATGGGCTTCACCTTACTGCACCAGAGCTGCAATACACGGAGCACTTTCAGCAACTTGACAGTTCTCTTGACTATCAATCAATGCTAAGCTTCTGTTATCATATATTTGGGCACTGAAATTGTATGCTGATTTAAAGACAAAAATCCAATTATACCTGAATATTTTATGTCTGATTCTTTACTTCATTATAACACATGAATCATTATTTTTTCTTCTTTTGGTGGGGCAGAAAAGACTTGCAAATATCTTTATTCTTCCTACATGAAAGAAAATTTAAAAAAAAATCATTTTAGCAGAAAGTTGAAGGTAACACAAATAACCAGGGACTGAACCATTGACATAAGAACTGACCCATGAGACTCTGGAGAAGCCAGCTTCATGTCCAGTTTCCTTTGTCCATGTTTCTCAGAATTTACTCGAAAGAGAAAATACTAGACAGAAACAGTTGCCATCTTGCCATGCTATTTACATGATTCCAGATTTCTTGAAGACATTTTATCTGTTCTTTTGGATAGTAGATAAAGTTAAAAAATACACATTTAGAACAAGTTGAACAATACACATTTTGACATTGGCAGACTTAATGCAGTTCCAGGAATGATTGATTTGTATACTTTTAGAGGAGTGAGGCAACACTTCATTTTACAAGCTCATTTTCACCATCATCAGTGCTTAGTTTTTTAACATTTTTGTCAGTGGAAAATTGAACCACATTTCTAAAATTTTTCAGCTTTATTAGTCTCTTCTCTTGTTTCCTTTCTTTATTAGGATTGGTGAAAAATATTTGGCAAATACCCTGCAAGACACATTATCATTATTCAAGTAATTGGGGGCAACCTTTAAGCTCTGGATATTTATGGCATACAAGTGCATGATTTTTACAGTAAAAGAGTAGTACACGTGGAAGCTGGAACTGGCTTAAAGTAGCAAGTGTTTTCACCTCATACCCATTTTCTCCCCTTAGCTGACAGTTCGAAGTGTGCTCCTTGCTAATGTGGTTTTTGTTGTTCAGTCACTAAATTCTGTCTGACTCTTTTTGATCCCATGGATTGCAGCATGCCAGGCTTCCCTGTCCTTCACTATGTGTTCCTGGTGGCTCAGACTGTAAAGAATCTGCCTGCAATGCAGGAGACCTGGGTTTGATCCCTGGGTCAGGAAGATCTCCTGGAGAAGGGAATGGCTCCCCACTCCACTATTCTTGCTGGGAGAATCCCATGGACAGAGGATCCTAAGGATCCCTACAGTCCATGGGGTTGCAAAGAGTTGGACACGACTGAGTGAAAGCTGGACTGGAAGAAACGCAACCTGGAATCAAGATTACTGGGAGAAATATCAATAACCTCAGATATGCAGATGACACCACCCTTATGGCACAAAGTGAAGAGGAACTCAAAAGCCTCTTGATAAAAGTGAAAGTGGAGAGTGAAAAAGTTGGCTTAAAGCTCAACATTCAGAAAATGAAGATCATAGCATCCGGTCCCATCACTTCATGGGAAATAGATGAGGAAACAGTGGAAACAGTGTCAGACTTTATTTTTTGGGGCTCCAAAATCACTGCAGATGGTGACTGCAGCCATGAAATTAAAAGACGCTTACTCCTTGGAAGGAAAGTTATGTCCAACCTAGATAGCATATTCAAAAGCAGAGACATTACTTTGCCAACAATGGTCTGTCTAGTCAAGGCTATGGTTTTTCCAGTGGTCATGTATGGATGTGAGAGTTGGACTGTGAAGAAGGCTGAGCACCAAAGAATTGATGCTTTTGAACTGTGGTGTTGGAGAAGACTCTTGAGAATCCCTTGGACTGCAAGGAGATCCAACCAGTCCATTCTGAAGGAGATCAGCCCTGGGATTTCTTTGGAAGGAATGATGCTAAAGCTGAAACTCCAGTACTTTGGCCACCTCATGCAAAGAGTTGACTCATTAGAAAAGACTCTGATGCTGGGAGGGATTGGGGGCAGGAGGAGAAGGGGACAGCAGAGCATGAGATGGCTGGATGGCATCACTGACTCGATGGACATGAGTCTCAGTGAACTCCTGGAGTTGGTGATGGACAGAGAGTCCTGGCGTGCTGCAATTCATGGGGTCGCAAAGAGTCGGACACGACTGAGCAAATGAACTGAACTGAACTGAACTGAGTGATTAACTTTCACTTTTGCTGGGTACAGAATACACACAATATTGAAGTGTGTTTATCTGTTATTTTGTATCCCGGATTTTTTCACATGCTAACAAGTATGACTTGCCATGAAATCTTTCTGAGTTAAAGCTGAAAAAAATTGGAAACCGTTCATGTGAAACTCTTTTTCAAGTTTTTGAATCACCTCAGGAATCTGCTGATCCTGCTACCATTGACTCTAGAGCCTTCAAGTAATTGTTAATTATATTTTTTCACAGTTTGTAGCTTTTATCTGCCAGCATATTGGAGCTTATTTGTCCATTTTCAAACAACTTCCTTGGTATTTTTTAAATTTTAATTAAAAAAGTATCAATTATTAGTTTATCAATCTGGTATTCTATGCTATTGGTTTCAAAAAAACCTTTGTAGCCTGCATTGCATAAGTAACTAAGCTTTATAAAACCACCATAAAAGATAAATTTAGTAATATAGGTAACACTGAGTAATTCATTTGGCAAGCTCAGAAGTCAGGGAGATGGTGAAAGGAGAGTTTTGAAATCTGAAATAATCTGGAGTAATTCGCTAGTTCATGCATGCATGCTCAGTCATGCCTGACTCTGCAACTCCATGGACTGTAGTCTGCCAGGCTTCTCTGTCCATGAGATCTTCCAGGCAAGAATACTTAAGTGCATTGCCATTTCCTCCTCCAGGGGATCTTCCTGACCCAGGGATCGAACTGCGTCCCTTGCATCTCCTGCACTGCAGGCGGATTCTTTACCACTGAGTCACCTGGCAATCTGCTAGAGGGTCAGACTATTAAGAATTGAGAAAGATGAAAATTTTTAGAGTTCATGGAGCCATCAAATCCTGGTATTGGATAGAATCTTGCAATCAGTTATCAAGTTTTACAGCTAAAACTCTAAATGCCAGAGCATCTCCCTACAAGATAGTCACTATCAACTATGAAAGTATACTGAGAAGAATATTAGATATGACTGTGAAGTAACTGGGAACAGTTGGCTAAAAGTGGTAAAATATCACACAAGTTTTCTCACATAAGGTACTCTGCAACATTTCCTATTTTATTTCTGAATTTCAAATTTCTAGGCTAGCTATGCCATTGTACAATTTTTTACTGTGAAATTTTCACACAAAGTATTTCTGGATGAATAATTCTTATATGTCAAATTAGCATTATCGCTCATTTTCTGGAAAAGTAAGGTATAAGGGAGTCAATTGATAAATAATAAATAAGAAAGGGAACTTTGGATCACTTTGGTTTGTTTTGTAATCCTTACAAAGTCAAGTCCAAAGAATTTCTGAAATATAAAAAGAATTTAAAAAATATTGGGATGATGTAAAAAGCAGATCTAATGACAATCATACAGTTTATAACCCTATATCAAAATTATAGTGTTGAGAAAGCATAAGAATATATTTTCAAGTTGTAAATACCAACATAAAAGAATATTTGAAATGATTTTTGACAATTCCAAGCCCAAAGCTCATTAATTCTGATCTAAAACAATTAAAAACACTGGATCAGCATAATAATCATTAAACATTAGATGCAAATAAACATGTAGAAAATATATATTTTTTCAGATACTCTTACCATCTATGCAGTACACTGTTCCCCAAAGCAAATATACATAGTAAATAACTTCTATAGGGAACAGCACAAGATATCGAGGATAAAAATGAATCTAATCAGAGATTCATAATATCATAATTTTCTAAAGAGAAATTTAATGTTGTATCCATACATTCCCTTAGGATCAGTAAGGCACTGATGTTTTATATCAGCAAAAATATTTTATATTAAGAATAATCTGCCTACTTAGTGCACAATCAAACAAAATACCGCTACACCTCACCATCATCACTACCTCCAAATCCTGTGGGAAAAAAAGTGTAGCATAAATGCAGTTAATCTCAAAATAAACCTTCTTTAATGCTGTACTACTATGGGGTATATATATGGAATATATATAGGGTATATATGGAACATATAGGGTATATTATATGGTATATATATATATGTAGGATATATATAGGTGTATATATATATAAGGTGTATATATTATAAGGTGTATATGTACTATTATAGGTGAATATATTACAGGCTATATTATATGGTATATATATAGGATATAAATATATAGGGTATATATATGTGTATATATATATATATATATATATATATAGGTGTAATGGCACCCCACTCCAGTACTCTTGTCTGGAAAATCCCATGGATGGAGGAGCCTGGTGGGCTACACAGTCCATGGGGTCGCATAGAGTCGGACATGACTGAGCGACTTCACTTTCACTTTTCACTTCCATGCATTGGAAAAGGAAATGGCAACCCACTCCAATGTTGTTGCCTGGAGAATCCCAGGGACGGGGGAGCCTAGTGGGCTGCTGTCTGTGGGGTGGGGGTTGCCCAGAGTCGGACTTAGCAGCAGCAGTAGCAGCATATAAGGTGTATATATTATAGGGTGTATATATACTATTATAGGTGAATAAATTATAGAGTATATTATATGATATATATATAGATAGATAGATGTATATATATATAAGGTGTATATATTATAGGATGTATATGTACTACTATAGGTGAAAAAAAAGTGTAGCATATATGCAGTAAATCTCAAAATAAACCTACTTTAATGCTGTACTATTATAGGGTATATATGGAATAAAAATGCCAGTGTAGGGAATCATGACTTTGAATCGTTTCTTTTTCATGTTAGATAGCATTCTTGTATAGTTAGTTCTATTGAGAGTCTAAGCTACAGAATAAACTCAGTGTAGGAGAGTTTAATGAATGGATTTATACTAAGTCCCCTTAAGAACTGTCTTTCATGAGAGTAGACATATAAACGCTATTATTTGCTAGAGCAATTTTTTCTCACTTCAAGTGAGTCTGTGTTTTAGTTCTTTGTAACATGTGAGAGGTCATTCACTACCCTTTCTTATCTTTATCTTCAACCTCTCCCTCTTTACTCTTGCCTTTTGTTTTATAAAAATTCACTAGTACTGCCTATCCATAAACAACAACAAAAAATTGTTTTCCAAGGGTTTTCTCCCCTATACTGTTACAATACTTTCCTTTTCATTTCAGAGAGCCACATTACTCAAAAGTACAATAAACAATTTACATCTCTTTTTCACCTTCCTTCTTCATTTCTCAGCATGTTACATTTGGAGTTCTGCCCATATCACATTCTATCTAAATGACTTTAAATAAGGTTACCAATTAGTGTAATGATGACTGTTCTTCCTTCTACTGGGAACATTCATCCTCCCTAGGTTTCAGGTATATTTTTTCTTTTATTCCTCTTTCTACCTTTTTTGGTTTTTATCCTCAGCCTTATCAGTAGAATCTTTCAGTACCTCTTGCCTACAAGCTACTATTTTCTAAGGTTCCATCCCTGAATATTCCTTATCTCACTGTCACTCTATCAAGACAGGATAAGCTGAATTACCCTTACAATCTCAGTGGCTTAAAACATTCAACATTCAGTTCTTGCTCATATTATAGGTTTATCATAGTTTATCTGGGGGTTTCCATCACATTGTCTTAATTCAGGTGCAAGGTCAACAACTCCTCCATCATGTTCATAGTGCCAGGGGGAGGGGAACCACCAATTTAGAAGTGAGCACTAACTAGAACCTGCATCTGCCCCAAGAGGCATGAATTCCTTCATCTCACTTTGGTTGGCCAAAGTGAGTAATATAGTGAAGATTGACTTCAAAGGGACAGATCAATATAATCCTGTAATGTGCACAAGAAGTGCACACCAAAGTATAAGAGAATATAGTTCTAATGACCTTATGATCTCTCAGTGACTTCATCCAACAAATATAGCTTCAACTGCTACATAAATGATAATGACTTGCCAATCTGAACCTTGAATTCTTGTCTGTTAATATTTGTACCCATCTGTTCAACTTCCTACTTCATTTGTATATCCAAACCTTGAAGGCAACTCTCCCCAGTGGAACTTATTACTAAATTTCTCATCTTGGTTACCTTGCAAGAGAACAAGTTGGACATTTCTGGATTATTCCTGATTTACTTCTCTTTCATAACCTGCATGTCAATGGTTACCTACTCTAATTCATTCAATGGTCTCAATACGGTTAAAACTATCCCCTCCTGCTTATATTATTTCTTTCTTAACATAATAGCTCCATATTTATTACCTGGATTGCTGTAACAGCCTTTTCTTGTGTTCTTCTTGGTAATGGGCTTAGTCCCTCCCAAACTATCCTTGTGCCTGCTGTCAAAATTATCCACATCTATAATTTGATCATGTACTATTTTAAACTTCACTTATCATTTGTCCATATTGACTCTAGGATAATATTCAAACATTTTCTTTCACACCAGACCTTTTCTCATGTGATCTCTGATCATCTGGCTAGTTTCATCTCTTTCTACTTTCCCCAACTCATCTTGTTCCATGATCGACTATTGATGATCAAGCTCACTTTGAGATAAAAAAGTATAGGACATTTCACCCCACAACAATGAATTTCACCTTTTTCTCAAGTGCACATGAAACCTCCAGCATAGATCACATCCTGGGCCATAAATATAGCCTTGATAATTCAAAAAAATTGATATCATTCCAAGCATCTTTTCTGACCACAATGCAGCAAGATTAGATCTCAATTACAGGGGGAAAACTATTAAAAATTCCAACATATGGAGGCTGAACAACACACTGCTGAATAATCAACAAATCACAGAAAAAATAAAAAAAAGAAATCAAAATATGCATAGAAATGAATGAAAATGAAAACACAACAACCCAAAACCTGTCGGACACTGTAAAAGCAGAGCTAAGGGGAAGGTTCCTAGCAATACAGGCATACCTCAAGAAACAAGAAAAAAGTCAAATAAATAACCTAACTCTACTACCTAAAGCAACTAGAAAAGGAAGAAATGAAGAACCTGGGTTAGTAGAAGGAAAGAAATACAAAAGAAAAAAAGAGAGACCATAGTGAAAATCAACAAAGCCAAAAGCTGGTTCTTTGAGAGGATAAATAAAACTGACAAACCATTAGCCAGACTCATCAAGAAACAAGGGGAGAAAAATCAAATCAATAAAATTAGAAATGAAAATGGAGAGATCACAACAGACAACACAGAAATACAAAAGATCTTAAGAGACCACTATCAGCAATTATATGCCAATAAAATGGACAACTTGGAAGAAATGGACAAATTCTTAAAAAACAACAACTTTCCAAAACTGAACCAGGGAGAAATAGAAAATCTTAACAGACCCATCACAAGCACGGAAATTGAAATTGTAATCAGAAATCTTCCAGCAAACAAAAGCCCAGGTCCAGACGGCTTCACAGCTGAATTCTACCAAAAATTTAGAGAAGAATTAACACCTATCCTACTCAAACTCTTCCAGAAAATTGCAGAGGAAGGTAAACTTGCAAACTCGTTCTATGAGGCCTCCATCACCCTGATACCAAAATCTGACAAAGATGCCACAAAAAAAGAAAACTACAGGCCACTATCACTGATGAACATAGATGCAAAAATCCTTAACAAAATTCTAGCAATCAGAATCCAATAACACATTAAAAAGATCATACACCATGACCAAGTGGGCTTTATCCCAGGGATGCAAGGATTCTTCAATTTCCGCAAATCCATCAATGTAATACACCACTTCAACAAATTGAAAAATAAAAGCCATATGACTATCTCAATAGATGCAGAGAAAGCCTTTGATAAAATTCAACATCCATTTATGATAAAAACTCTCCAGAAAGCAGGAATAGAAGGGACATACCTCAACATAATAAAAGCTATATATGACAAACCCACAGCAAACTATCCTCAATGGTGAAAAATTGAAAGCATTTGCCCTAATGTCAGGAACAAGACAAGGATGCCCACTTTCACCACTACTATTCAACATAGTTTTGGAAGTTTTGGCCACAGCAATCAGAGCAGAAAAAGAAATAAAAGGAATCCAAATTGGAAAAGAAGTAAAACTCTCACTGTTTG
The DNA here is from genome assembly GCF_003369695.1 of Bos indicus x Bos taurus. NCBI lineage: Eukaryota > Metazoa > Chordata > Mammalia > Artiodactyla > Bovidae > Bos > Bos indicus x Bos taurus. The sequence goes on along the minus strand of NC_040079.1, from coordinate 61,183,899 downwards.
CAGATGACACGATCCTCTACATAGAAAACCCTGAAGACTCCACCAGATAATTACTGCTGCTGCTGCTAAGTCGCTTCAGTCGTGTCCGACTCTGTGCTACCCCATAGATGGCAGCCCACCAGGCTCTCCCGTCCCTGGGATTCTCCAGGAAAGAACACTGGAGTGGGTTGCCATTTCCTTCTCCAGTGCATGAAAGTGAAAAGTGAAAGTGAAGTCCCTCAGTCTTGTCGGACTCTTAGCGACCCCATAGATGGCAGCCTACCAGAAAATTACTAGAACTGATCAATGAATATAGTAAAATTGTAGGATATAAAATCAACACACAGAAATCCCTTCCATTCCTATACACTAATAATGAGAAAATAGAAAGAGAAATTAAGGAAACAATTCCATTTGCCATTGCAACGAAAAGAATAAAATACTTAGGAATATATCTACCTAAAGAAACTAAAGACCTATATATAGAAAACTATAAAACACTGGTGAAAGAAATCAAAGAGGACACTAATAGATGAGGAAATATACCGTGTTCATGAATTGGAAGAATCAATATAGTGAAAATGAGTATACTACCCAAAGCAATCTATAGATTCAATGCAATCCCTGTCAAGCTACCAATGGTATTTTTCACAGAGCTAGAACAAATAATTCCACAATTTGTATGGAAATACAAAAAACCTCGAATAGCCAAAGCAATCTTGAGAAAGAACAATGGAACTGGAGGAATCAACCTGCCTGACTTCAGGCTCTACTACAAAGCCACAGTCATCAAGACAGTATGGTACTGGCACAAAGATAGAAATATAGATCAATGGAACAAAATAGAAAGCCCAGAGATAAATCCATGCACCTATAGACACCTTATCTTTGACAAAGGAGGCAAGAATAAACAATGGAGAAAAGACAATCTCTTTAACAAGTGGTGCTGGGAAAACTGGGCAACCACTTGTAAAAGAAAGAAACTAGAACACTTTCTAACACCATACACAAAAATAAACTCAAAATGGATTAAAGATCTAAATGTAAGACCAGAAACTATAAAACTCCTAGAGGAGAACATAGGCAAAACACTCTCTGACATACATCACAGCAGGATCCTCTATGACCCACCTCCCAGAATATTGGAAATAAAATCAAAAATAAACAAATGGGACCTAATTAAAATTAAAAGCTTCTGCACAACAAAGGAAACTATAAGCAAGGTGAAAAGACAGCCTTCAGAATGGGAGAAAATAATAGCAAATGAAGCAACTGACAAAGAACTAATCTCAAAAATATACAAGCAACTCCTGCAGCTCAATTCCAGAATAATAAACGACCCAATCAAAAAATGGGCCAAAGAACTAAACAGACATTTTTTTCAAAGAAGGCATACAGATGGCTAACAAACACATGAAAAGATGCTCAACGTCACTCATTATCAGAGAAATGCAAATCAAAACCACTATGAGGTACCATTTCACGCCAATCAGAATGGCTGAGATCCAAAAGTCTACAACTAATAAATGCTGGAGAGGATGTGGAGAAAAGGGAACACTCTTACACTGTTGGTGGGAATGCAAACTAGCACAGCCACTATGGAGAACAGTGTGGAGATTCCTTAAAAAACTGGAAATAGAACTGCCTTATCACCCAGCAATTTCACTACTGGGCATACACACTGAGGAAACCAGAAGGGAAAGAGACAAATGTACCCTGGTGTTCATTGCAGCACTGTTTATAATAGCCAGGACATGGAAGCAACCTAAATGTCCATTGGCAGATGAATGGATAAGAAAGCTATGGTACATATACACAATGGAGTATTACTCAGCCATTCAAAAGAATACATTTGAATCAGTTCTAATGAGGTGGATGAAACTGGAGCCTATTATACAGAGTGAAGTAAGCCAGAAAGAAAAACACCAATACAGTATACTAATGCATATATATGGAATTTAGAAAGATGGTAACAATAACCCTGTGTACAAGACAGCAAAAGAGACACTGATGTATAGAACAGTCCTTTGGACTCTGTGGGAGAGGGAGAGGGTGGGATGATTTGGGAGAATGGCATTGAAACATGTATAATATCATATATGAAACGAGTCGCCAGTCTAGGTTCGATGCACGATCCTGGATGCTTGGGGCTGGTGCACTGGGATGACCCAGAGGGATGGTATGGGGAGGGAAGTGGGAGGGCGGTTCAGGATGGGGAACACGTGTATACCCGTGGCAGATTCATGTTGATGTATGGCAAAACCAATACAATATTGTAAAATAATTAGCCACCAATTAAAATAAATAAATAAATAAAAATACCATTTAAACATTTTAATTAAATCCAACCCAACTAGAGTGTCAGTACAATTCTATTTGTTAATTTTGACATGATTTACTGAGTATAATCCCCTTAAGTCAGAAATTGACCTCCACAGCATTCAAACTTCCTGTGGGATCAAAAGGAATAATAAGAAACATGTTACTACTGTAGAATAAGTAAGGCTGGTATTGTATGCAGGTTTCTTCCTATGTTGTCAAATAGACAAGCATGCAGCAAATACTCAGCAATAACAAAATAAATGTCCAGAGACCTTAAAAAAAAGAGAGAAGTGTAACTAAACGATACTTTCCGAATGAAAACAAAAACAAAAACAAAAAAAAAGAAGAAAAAAATAAATAAAACTTTTAAGTCGGATACAGAACCTGGGATAGACTCTCTCCAGAAGGAAGTTCTAACTTTGTCTTTTTAGACATAAATATCTAGTTAGATACTTCACCTAGAAAAAGGACTGAGAAGAAGACTAGTTTAGCTATAGTAGAAAGACAGGTAGTAGAAAGACACGTAGAAAGACAAGGTCCTGGAATTCAGACTAGGAAGGTATATCCAATCCTGACATTTATGATAGCCATCCCTTGATGAAAAGCTGTATCCGTAGGTGATACCAAGATTATTATGTGAACAGTGACAATCCTTCTAAGCTGCATGACAGTGAGCAACTAAGCTGGGCCATGTTACATATTTGGCTGCCTCTCCCAGGGCTACAGAGAGCACATTCTTTGTGAACTTGGTGCAGGACTAGAGTGGAAATGTTTGACAGATATAATGGTTGTCATTCTCTGGAATAATTTTAATATTTCAGTGCTACTAATAAAAGACAGGAAAAAAGAGAAAATCAGAAAAATGACATCCTTTGGAAAAAGAAGAAAAAAAGGAGACAAGTATACTTTTACATCTAAACAATTCTTACACTAGATTTTAAACAATTTTTAGCCAGTAGGAAATGGTGAAGTGGGTGAGGTTTTGGTAGTAGTGGTTGTTTGGTTTTTTCTTTAATTTATGTGTTTCTTTGGCCATACTCATCTCTTTACCCTCTGTAATTTAAGGAGAGAAAAACAGAATTTCTATAGTAGGCTGAAGTTTTTTAGAATGTGTCTTTTCTTTTTTTACTAAGGTGAACTAAAATGCAAAGAGGAAAGTTTCCCACTATACTAGTTCAACCTAAGTGAATAATACACACACACACACACACACACACACACACACATATATATATATACACGATTCATGGGGTCACAAAGAGTCAGACACAACTGAGCGACTGAACTGAACTGAACTGAACTGAACACATATATGCTTTTTCTTTAAGTGCCTAACATTTATAAGCAGAAGGATGAATTAACAGAATGACAGGTGTTGGGAAATGACAAAAGGAAACAGATTACTGATGGGAATCAAATTACTTAGTCTTCAGTTACATTCCAGACATAAATAAAATAAAACAATTAATCTTTTATTCCTGCCACCTGTAAATCTGTCAGGCATTACGTGCTCAATAGCATTAATGAATAGCAATGCAAAGACAGAGCCTAATATTTTTCTGCTCTGTATCTTCAGAGCTATGGTATTTGACAGCTGAAATCATCCTCTGCAGTGTCTCTTTGCCAGCCCAAGAGGTGGAATGCCTTCTATCCTGAAAAAAAAAATAGTCCTCTCAATTTCACTGAAAGGGAGAACACCTTAACATTCACCAGATGGAAGAGGATGAGTACATGCTCTCACTCCTAAGTTTTAAGCACCAAGGTATAAATTCTGGATTGTAAGGAAAGAGTAAAGTTGGGAACTAGAACAGAATGACTGGAAAAAATTGTCTTCTGCTATTTTTGCTTGTTAAGAGGTTAGTAAGTAATGATTTTCTATTACTATTTTGACATTGGGAAAAAAAATAAAAATAAACAAACACAACTATTATTCAAAGTATATGACACTAAATTTCTACATTTTTCTGGATCTCTTAACCATAATTACACATTATACTTCTAGAACTATGTTTTCACACTGTCAGGTTGGGAAATCTGATTGGGCACCAGGACATGAGAGGAAGTCTAGGACTCTTATACTTGTGTAATAATAAATTCACGTGAAAGGGTGGTGGCAAATCTATGCCCCAACTTCTACCTCAAAGCTATAATGTGTCTAAGGACATTCATTCAGTTTCTAAGGAGAAATAGATATTTCCTTCTCCTGGTACCTGATACAGATCTTCCTCTTTCTGTGTGGTTTTCTTTGATACATGCCTGGCCCCCCAGATAATTGGGCATATGTTTTACTGTCACTAGCTTTTGTAATTCTGGGGTTATGCAAAAGTACATTGGCAGAAAACCTCAATGGAAATTCTTTTAAACAGCAGACATTCTCATTTTTCCTAAGGAAAAAAAAAAGGGGGTTTCTTTTTAATGCAACCATTATTTCTTTACAACAACTCTAACTCAAATTCATAAAAGACTCTGCTTGTTTGTTTACTTACCTGGCATTTCTTCCCCTGGGTTATCACCCAGAATGTTTATTTCTTTTTAGTTCATCCCCCATTTGAGCAACTTAGCAGTTTATCATCAATCTTATCATGACTACTGCAAGTGATTGGATTTTGTTTGATTTTTAATGAAGTGATGTTTCAGTTCCATTTCTGGCTTATAGTGATAATTTATTTGCAAAGCACAATGAGGGAAAACAAGCGTAAAAAGAGAGTGATGAAAGCTCCAGGGTCATTCTGACTTATTCTAATTTTTAAATATGTTCGCAGCAGTGTATCCCTCATGTCTCTATAAAATAACTGACAACTGAGTATTGCTTAGAAACAAGAAAATATGAATTGATTCTGGTCTCTTAGAAATTCCGTATCCTGTGGAGCTCCCAGTAGTGTTTTCATCTCTTTAAAAATGTTTCCACTTTGATTCCTTGTTTTGCTTTGGAATCAAGCTTTGTAGTTAATTGCTGATAACATCCTTTTTTACTTAGCTTTATATTGAGCAATCAAGTCTGCTTTCTTCTCTATCTAGTTTCAAAAATCTTGACTATTTTAAGGATTTTTTTCCCCTGAGGTTAGCTGGTTTCCTAGCACTAACAACAAATGCATTAAATAACTCTCCGAAGAAAAACTGCAGTCAGACTTTTAAAAAAAAATTCTTTCAAAACATTTTCTCAAACTGAGTTTTGTAATTATGACTCTGGTGAATAAGTTACCTTGTTTAAATTACCCAGGATATTTTCCCCAGGAATTTACAAATTTTAAGATGCTGACTAAGACAGTCTGAACATAGAAGCAATAGGTAGACTTTGCTTGACCCCAGAGAGCGATGTCCAACTTTATGTGTTTATAATGTTTCTCTTACCATTGCTCAAAGTCTATAAAAAAGAAAAAAATCAAAATAAGTACTTAGTATTGATCCCAGAGTCTTCACAAACTATATAGACCTGGGACCAGAAAAGAGGAATACTTATCTTCTGGTATAGCCAAATAATAAACTTTCTGGGTTTTGCTTTGGGACTCTGAAGGAATAAAAAATGAATAGGTAAATGCTGGAGTGGAGACGCAGGATCTGGCAGTGGCCCAGGGGACCGGTGAAAGAAGTGGTCTAAGTGTTGGCAGATCTAAGAAGTGGAATGTGGATAAAAGTGCCTGTAAATAACTTGGCAGAAACAACTGGCCCAGTCAGCATCATGTTTCATTCACACTTCCCTTTCCCACCTCTGTCTTGCCTTTATCCTCTAACCCATCACTTCTATTCTTCTTCCCCTGTATTTCCCCAAAATGGCTTTATTAAAATGAAACAAAAAGAGAAGAGGACATTTAATTTGACAGAACAGAAAAATTTCCATATTTCTTCCCCAAAATTGTGAAAAATTATTCATGCAAAGCATTTTTAGCTATTTAAAAGTACAAGCATTGGCCTTCACAGAGATGGGAGCATAGTTTCATCCATATTCTCAGGCAGCTGTCTCCTCAACTGGTGATTCAGTTCTTTGTAGCAAGACCATCCTGCAGGTAGGTTTTCTGTCTCCTGACTGGACTCTGACTAATATACTAGTTTTGTTTTTGAAATAGCTTATTACCATGTCACAGAAAGTAAAACTGCCTCCATTCTGCATTAAAGAAATTATATGATCATTAATTATCTTAGCAAATAGGAAATACCTAGAAAGTCACTAAAAAGTGCTCAGAGGAAGGTTATATTATGATAGACCAATGAAATTTACTAAAAATAATATGTATATTTTAAATTATTATGTTTTAGTACTACAATTTAGGGAAGAGTATTTTTTAAAAAATTCTTCCTATGAGAAGATGGTATTGTCTCTTCTGAAATAGCTATAAATTATATAATGGTTACTGTATAAAGTGGTTACAAACAATCATTGTTTACAGCAAAGTAAAGTGTGACTATGGGCTTGCCTGGTGGCTCAGTGGTAAAGAATTCGCCTGCCAATGCAGGACATGTGAGTTCAATCCCTGGGTCAGGGAGATCCTCTGGGGAAGGAAATGGCAACCCACTCCAGTATTCTTGCCTGGGAAATTCCATGGACAGAGGAGCCTGGTAGGCTTCAGTCCATGGGGTTGCAAAAATGTTGGACATGACTTAGTGACTAAAGAGCAACTCACAAAAGTGAGTTATGAGTTTGAGAGACTCAGTTTTGTCATCTCCTTGGCAAGAATTATAATATTGAGCTTTCAGTCTGTTTATAAGTGATTGAAGTATCAGGTTTTAGGGCATCTAGTGCAAAGCTAGAATATAATATACAATAAAAAACTATATAATGCATGTGAGAGTGTGTGCGTGCATGCTAAGTCACTTCAGTCCTGTTGAACTCTTTACAGCTCTGTGAACTGTAGCCCACCAGTCTCCTCTGTCTGTGGGATTCTCCAGACAAGAATACTAGAGTAGATTGCCATGCCCTCCTCCAGGTACATGTGAGAGTAGGTGCTTTAAAATCTCAAGTCACCTCATTAGTAAGTGGTAGAACCAAGATTGAAATTTGGCCTATTCCTAACTTTAAATCTCATACTCTTGCTAATACAATAAGTATGACTTGGAAATGGTGAGTTAAATAGAGAGAGGCACTTGAGCAGTAAATAACACAGTGTGCTGATGAAAACATCCTCTCCTCACCAAATCTGAATTATTTTGACATGATGATATATCTTGGGTAATTGTAAATTATAATGTGTTACTGTGCAGTGATTTTAAAACATCTCTCTTGTTATCAATCATAATCCTCCCCACACCACATCCCACCCTCTTCCTAGTCTAAAAGCAGCTAAAGTTCTTTCTAGCACATTGCAGGCAGCCAGGACCTCTAGAATGTGTTTCCAGGATGAAACACGTTTTCCATTCCTGCTAGATAATGACAAGATCTGCAAAAATATTCATGTGACCAGAAAGGCTGGATGCTAGGGGAAGAAGTAGGTTGGTAAATAAAAAAGTATTGTCACCTTTTCACTAAATATTTTACTAGATAAAAAGGAGAAGAGATTGGGGCAGAAGCTATGAGGTAAAGGGATGTAATACAGCCTACCTTTGAACTGACCAAATGGCTTATTTAGCATAGCTAGAGTTAGAAAAGAGCTGTGAGCTGAACTATTCAGAGAGCACTGGGTTGAAAGCTCTATAATTGATAGGGAAGCAAATAAAAATAAACACAGAAGAGCAGACATTTGATCCTAGCTATATAATCAAAGGAAGAACTTGAAACCCTATTACAACAGATACAGAAAATGAAAATTAACATGTATTAAACACCGTCTTAAATGGACAACTTACGCTATAAGGTCTATTTCAAGGAGCTAGTGATGTAAAGAGGACTAACAACTGAAGCAGTATGGTCCTGGGCTTACACCATGGCTGCTTTGGGTGTAGTTACATGATCTCGGGCTATCTTTCTGAGATAGTTACGTCATTCAGACAAGATCCATATTGATAGGAGTCAAACATTTTAGATTAGACTAATTCAATGTTCAAACAGAGGCATGGCCTGGGATTCTAAAAGGAGACCTGCTCAGTAGAATGTTGCACCAGGACAAAAAAACTTGTGTTCACTACCATAGGGAGATATAGACACTTTTAGGACTCAGCACGGTCTGTATAAATTTCAGTGCCATATCCCTATGAAGTTCATGACTCTGTTTTTAACTATAACTTTTTATTATTTTTTCCCAAAGTTAAAGGAAAAGAACTTCTGTTTGAAAAATTCAGCAATAATACTATACATAACTATATTATACAGAGTGAAGTAAGTCAGAAAGAGAAAAACACATATCATATACTAATGCATGTATATTATATATCACTTCATGGCAAATAGATGGGAAAACAATGGAAATAGTGACAGACTTTATTACTCTCTCCATACAGCCCATACTGTTCTTCCTCCCCCATCCCCATGTCCAAAGGTCTATTCTCTATGTCTGTGTCTCCATTACTGCCCTGAAAATAGATTCATCAGTATCATCTTTCTTGATTCAACATATATGCCTTCAGTCAGTTCAGTCGCTCAGCTAAGTCCAACTCTTTGTGACTCCATGGGCTGCAGCACGCCAGGCTTCCCTGTCCATCACCAACTCCCAGAGCTTGCTCAAACTCATGTCCATAGAGTCGGTGATGCCATCCAACCATCTCATCCTCTGTTGCCCCCTTCTCCTCCTGCCTTCAATCTTTCCCAGCATCAGGATCTTTTCCAGTGAGTCAGTTCTTCTTATTAGGTGGCCAAAGTATTGGAGTTTCAGCCTCAGCATCAGTCCTTCCAATGAATATTCAGGACTGATTTCCTTTAGGATGGACTGGTTGGATCTCCTTGCAGTCCAAGGAACTCTCAAGAGTCTTCTCCAACACCACAGTTCAAAAGCATCAATTCTTTGGTGCTCAGCTTTCTTTACGGTCCAACTCTCACATCCATATATGACTACTGGAAAAACCATAGCTTTGACTAGACAGACCTTTGTTGGCAAATGTACATTACAATATGTAAAATAGATAACCAGTGGGAATTTTCTGTACGACTCAGGTAACTCAAATTGGGTCTCTATAACAACCTAGAGGGGCGGGATGGGGAGGGAGGAGGGAGGGATGTTCAAGAGGGAGGGGACATAGGGATTCCTATGACTGATTCATGTTGATATTTGAAAGAAACCTACACAATACTGTAAAGCAATTATTCTTCAATTAAAAATAAATTTAAGAAATTAAAAATACATGAATAGAGATAACTTAGTATTAATAATGAGAACTATGCACAAAACCTTATGTAATAAAAGTAATGTCATAGTTAGAAAACAAAAGTATAACCTAAAGGTTTATACCTTAAAAGGTTTATACAACAAAAGAAGAAAGTCTGAAAATTGTTAACTATCCAAATCAAGAAGTTAGATAAAAGGCATATAGTGAAAGGTTACATCATAATGTTAAAATGTATAGCCATTCCCTTTACATTCTATTCAATATCATGCTACATGTGTTAAATTATATAGTGAAATAAGGATAAAAGTAAATGTTTGAAAAGAAAAACACGTGTCATTTTCAACCTCTGTATGATTGTTTACATAGAAAATCCAGGAGAATCTTCAAATACTCAATACTAATTAGCATTGCTAGGTTATAACATATAGTAAATTTGCTACAAAAAAATAATTTGACCCTATATATAATCCATAAAATTAAAAAAAATTATTCCTTAAATAGCATTTAACAAATCAGTATGATATATATGAAACAAAAATATGAAAGATTCTTCCTGGAGAAAATATATAAACCTTTCATGGAAGTCATGATAAAAAAAATCCAAATAGAGAATCTTCATTCGTGGATAAGAATGCTTAGTAACAGGAAAATAAAAGGTATCTCCAAATGTTGTACAATCTAACGCATTTCCCACAACAGCGCAATAATATTTTTCACAGGGGTTGAAACGTTGAACAAAATCTTACCTTGAGAAACAGACCTAGTTTGTAGAAAAAGTAGTTGAGCGAATCTATACCTACACCTAGAGATACTCATTCCACAAATATTTATTGAAGACAATGTATGTACTGGACATTGGGTTAAATGTTTATAACAATAAATTAGTGAACAAGCTGATGGAAATCTCTGACTTCATAGAGATAGGGGAAATTGTAGGATAAGTTAGTTAAGACAGTGTTGCATTTTTCAGGGTTATGTAGTTGAACAAATAAGATTAGAGTGGAGAGACAAAATTATATAATATATATGGAAAATTGCTAAATTATAAAGGAAACTATAAATTACTGATTAAACATTTAATAATAAGGTAGAAGCAATACTTTACACACAAAAATAAAATAGAATTTAATTTTACATTATAAATAAATTTCAGGTGAATTCAAATATGAATGAGAAAGGCAACATTTTATTAATTTCTTAATTTAAAAAGATAATTTTTACATGGATTAGAGAAGGATTTATTAACTAACATAAATAAGTAAAAAATAAAAGAAGGAAAATATTGATCCATTTGAGTATAAAAAACAAACAAAATAGACATCAAAATGCATCATAGACAAAATGAAGTTATAAACTATAGACTTGGATTATTTGCCATACATATAATAAGCAAAGAATAGGTATCCAGAATATATAAAGAATCACTAAAAAGCAATAAGAAAAAGGCAGACATTTCAATTTAAAAAGTTAAAGGACATTAGCAAAGAAGTTACAGAAGTGAAAGCTCAAACGGCTAAAAAAATGTAGAAAACAAATGTTCCTTTTAATAGCAACCATAAAATCCAAATTAAAACAAGGCATTATTTTAACCCATCATATTGGTTTAAAAAAATTAAAATGTTGGTAATAACAAGTGTTGCTGAGTGTCTAGCAAAAAAGTTATTAAGAAAGGGTATGCAATCTGTAGCAATCATTTTGCAGAGCAATCTGGCAAGATCTGGTAAAATAGTAGAAATTACTCAGTAAGCAGATGTCTCATTTTCTGGTTGTGTACCTTCAAGAAACTCTTGTGCATGTACACTATGAGACATCAACAAGAATATTTTATTAAATCATTATTTTTAGTAGTAATTTATAAGCCAATTTAATCATCAATGAAAGGAAAAATAGTGATTTCCATCACTCACACTCACCTAGAGCCAGACATACTGTAATGTGAAATCAGGTGGGCCTTAGGAAGCAACACTACGAACAAAGCTAGTAGAGGCAATGGAATTCCAATTGAGCTATATCAAATTCTAAAAGATGATGCTGTGAAAGTGCTACACTCAATATGACAGAAAATTGGAAAACTCAGCAGTGGCCACAGGACTGGAAAAGGTCAGTTTTCATTCCAATCCCAAAGAAAGGCAATGCCAAAGAATGCTCAAACTACTGCACAATTGCACTCATCTCACATGCTAATAAAGTAATGCTCAAAATTCTCCAAGCTGGGCTTCAGCAATACGTGAACAGTGAACTTCCAGATGTTCAAGCTGGTTTTAGAAAAGGCAGAGGAACCAGAGATCAAATTGCCAACATCCGCTGGATCATGGAAAAAGCAAGAGAGTTCCAGAAAAACATCTATTTCTGCTTTATTGACTATGCCAAAGCCTTTGACTGTGTGGATCACAATAAACTGTGGAAAATTCAGAAAGAGATGGGAATACCAGACCACCTGACCTGTCTCTTGAGAAACCTGTGTGCAGGTCAGTAAGCAGTAGTTAGAACTGGACATGGAACAACAGACTGGCTCCAAATAGGAAAGGAGTACGTCAAGGCTGTATATTGTCACCCTGCTTATTTAACTTATATGCAGAGTACATTATGAGAAACGCTGGGCTGGAAGAAGCACAAGCTGGAATCAAGATTGCCGGGAGAAATATCAATAACCTCAAATATGCAGATAACACCATCCTTATGGCAGAAAATGAAGAAGAGCTAAAGAATCTCTTGATGAAAAAAAAAAAAAAAAAGAATCTCATGATGAAAGTAAAAGAAGAGAGTGAAAAAGTTGGCTTAACGCTCAACATTCAGAAAACCAAGATCATGGCATCAGGTCCCATCACTTCATGGCAAATAGATGGGGAAACAGTGGAAACAGTGGCTGACTTTATATTTCTGGGCTCTGAAATCACTGTGGATGGTGATTGCAGCCATGAAATTAACAGACACTTGCTCCTTGAAAGGAAAGTTATAACCAACCTAGACAGCATGTTAAAAAGCAGAGACATTACTTTGCCAACAAAGGTCCGTCTATTCAAGGCTGTGGTTTTTCCAGTAGTCATGTACTGATGTGAGAGTTGGACTGTAAAGAAGGCTGAGCATAGAAGAATTGATGCTTTTGAACTGTGGTGTTGGAGAAGACTCTTGAGAGTCCCTTGGACTGCAAGGAGATCCAACCAGTCCATTCTAAAGGAGATCAGTCCTGGGTGTTCATTGGAGGGACTGGTGTTGAAGCTGAAACTCCAATACTTTGGCCACCTTATGGGGAGAGCTGACTCATTTGAAAACACCCTGATATTGGGAAAGATTGAGGGCAGGAGGAGAAGGAGACGACAGAGGTTGAAATATTTAGATGGCAACACTGACACAATGAACATGAGTTTGGGGGGACTCCAGAGTTGGTGATGGACAGGGAGGCCTGGTGTGCTGTGATTCATGGTGTTGCAAAGAGTTGGACATGACTGAGCAACTGAACTGAACTGAATATAATAAAACATTATATAGTAGCTGCTGTTGCTCTAAGTCACTTCAGTCGTGTCCGACTCTGTGTGACCCCATAGACGGCAGGCCACCAGGTTCCTCGGTCCCTGGGATTCTCCAGGCAAGAACACTGGAGTGGGTTGCCATTTACTTCTCCAATGCATGAAAGTGAAAAGTGAAAGGGAAATCATTTAGTCATGTCTGACTCTTCGGGACCCCATGGACTGCGCCTACCAGACTCCTTCATCCATGGGATTTTCCAGGCAAGAGTATTGGAGTGGGGTGCCATCGTCTTCTCCACTATATAGTAGCTAGTGAACTATAAAGTTTTATCTATTGATATTGATGAATTGTAAAATTAACAAGTACAACAGAATGTCCAATACAAAGTGACACAAGATAATGTCATAGTTTAAACATGTAAATAATAACATATATTAATTATATGTAACACATGTCGATTATATGCAACATATGTTAATTACATGTTCAGTTCAGTCACTCAGTCCTGTCCAACTCTTTGCGACCCCATGAATCGCAGCACGCCAGGCCTCCCTGTCCATCACCAACTCCTGGAGTTCACCCAGACTCACGTCCATCGAGTCAGTGATGCCATCCAGCCATCTCATCCTCTGTCATCCCCTTCTCCTCCTGCCCCCAATCCCTCCCAGCATCAGAGTCTTTTCCAATGAGTCAACTCTTCGCATGAGGTGGCCAAAGTACTGGAGTTTCAGCTTCAGCATCATTCCCTCCAAAGAAATCCCAGGGCTGATCTCCTTCAGAATGGACTGGTTGGATCTCCTTGCAGTCCAAGGGACTCTCAAAAGTCTTCTCCAACACCACAGTTCAAAAGCATCAATTCTTTGGCACTCAGCCTTCTTCACAGTCCAACTCTCACATTCATACATGAGCACAGGAAAAACCATAGCCTTGACTAGACGGACCTTTGTTGGCAAAGTAATGTCTTTGCTTTTGAATATGCTATGCTATCTAAGTTGGTCATAACTTTCCTTCCAAGGAGTAAGCGTCTTTTAATTTCATGGCTGCAGTCACCATCTGCAGTGATTTTGGAGCCCAGAAAAATAAAGTCTGACACTGTTTCCACTGTTTCCCCATCTATTTCCCATGAAGTGATGGGACCGGATGCCATGATCTTCGTTTTCTGAATGTTGAGCTTTAAGCCAACTTTTTCACTCTCCACTTTCACTTTCATCAAGAGGCTTTTGAGTTCCTCTTCACTTTTTGCCATAAGGGTGGTGTCATCTACATGTTAGCATGTGTTAATTAAAATATGTTAATGTGTACACATATATATGTGCACATATAGAACACATAAAACACCATAGTCTGTTTTCTGCACATGAAGGGAGAATAATTTCACTGGTGAACAGCACCTAAGGGGCTACAACCTCTATGTAGTGTTTTTACTTCATCAAAAATTATGAACCAAATATAGCAAAATAAAACTTGATAAATTTAGATATGTTCTCAGATACCTAGGAGTATTTCCTTTTGCTTGAATAAATTTAAAAAATTAATAATAGGTTTTTAAAAAATTAAAGAAGAGCAGTCATGAACTAAGTTGGATTTTAATTCTTAGAGAGTTCAACTAAGAGCAGGAAATTAGCCCCAAGGGCCCAGCCAGGTAATATTTAAGAGGAGATTACAAAATAATTAGGGCTTCCCTGGTGGCTCAGAAGGTAAAGGGTCTGCCTGCAATGCAGGAGATCTGGGTTCTATCCCTGGATCAGGAAGATCCCCTGGAGAAGGAAATGGCAACCCACTCCAGTACCCTTGCCTGGAAAATTCCATGGACAGAGAAGCCTGGCAGGCTACAGTCCTTGGGGTCACAAAGAGTCGGACACGACTGAGTGACTTCACTCTTTACAAAATATATTTTTGAGGGAAAATAGACAAGCCTTTTAATCATCTCCCTAAATCTTTTCCCTGAAGGATGATAAATAGCTTTAAATATTAATAGATGGATGGTTTATAGGTGTTATCTATGATAAAAGTGGGAAAGCTTCTGTCGAAGAAGCATTCAGAGCCATTTCTAGCAATGCCAGCAAAGGGCAGAGAAAAGGGGAAAATTAACTGAAACTTAACTGTGTATCACTCAATACTATAAGTACTCTAGTCAGGTTGTTGTTTCTTATCTGGCAAACTCAGGGAATTTTTTCTTCCCTGTTGAACATCTGATGGTAGCAACATAAACAGTCACAAATGCTGGGATCTAGAATGGATAGAAAAAATTTCCTGATGTTCAATTTCTTACAGATGTAGAGGCCCAGCAAATGCAGCTTCTTTGAATTACACATTAAGAAAGAAAAAAAACAGAGAGAGAGAGAGAGAAATGAAAGAGCAAAGAAGTAGGAAGCAATGGAGTTTTTATCCCTGGCCTAGCACACAAAGAGTATCTAGAATCTACTTCAGTCTATTCCATTGTTTTTTTCTTAGGTAAATAACTTACCCTTTGGGGATTTTATTTTCCTTAATTATAGTATGAGGACATTTAATGTTAGCTCACTTTACCCATGGCTAAGCAGGTAAAGAATCTGCCTCCAATGTAGGAGACCCAGGAAATGCGGGTTTGATACCTGGGTGGGGAAAATCCCCTAGAGGAGAAAAATGGCAACCCACTCCAGCATTTTTGCCAAGATAATCTCATCGACATGGGAGCCTGGTGGGCTACAGTCCAAAGGGTCACAAAGAATCAGACACTAAGCAACTAAGCATGGAAGCACTTTCTTTTAAGGTTCATTTGCTTTAAAATACTAAAGAGATGATCATCTTTCTGATGTGAAATTGGAGAGAGAATGGATGACTATCATTTCTGATGTCCCTAAAATAAGTTCTTTGTTTGACAAAGCCTAGAACTTCCTTTGGAGAAGGCAATGGCACCCGACTCCAATACTCTCGCCTGGAAAATCCCATGGACGGAGGAGCCTGGAAGGCTGCAGTCCATGGGGTCGCTGAGGGTCGGACACGACTGAGTGACTTCACTTTCACTTTTCACTTTCATGCACTGGAGAAGGAAATGGCAACCCACTCCAGTGTTCTTGCCTAGAGAATCCCAGGGATGGGGAAGCCTGGTAGGCTGCCGTCTATGGGGTCGCACAGAGTCGGACATGACTGAAGCGACTTAGCAGCAGCAGCAGTAGCAGCAATCCAAGTCTCTGCTTGTTGGATCTTTTACAAGAACTGATAGTGTTTATGTAAATTACTGTGTCAATCTCAAATCTGACAGCTGTTAAGGGAGGCTCTCTGAGGATAGGTTTTCTCCTCTGCTTCCTAATGTACGGAATTGAATTGTGTATATGCTTTGAGATATTTGATAATAAGGCAAGGTTTGAATCTGTGCTCTGGTCAAATTACAGATTTCAGAGTTTCCTGCTATAAGCCACATCTGTGAAGTCTCTCCATGGATCACATTTCAAATCTAAATTATATGAATGATCTGTTATCCTGGTATATTACTCACTAATAGAAATGTGCAGGGGTGTTCCTAGATGTAATTGACACTTTAGTTCTGCGTGTAAGTGATATCTGTGCTTTACTGAAGCTAAACACTTTTTTCTACACTAAGCTGCACAATAATGATTGCAAACCAGAGAGCAACAACTTTGGTAAATGAAAGTATGGGAATCCAAAAAGGCTATGTTAACAGTTCGCTGATCATTTATGGGAATCACATCTATTCGATGTCTTCATATAATGACAAGGAATCTTTTCTCAGTGAAAATAAGGTTAGCCTCATTGTAAGCGGGGGGGTGGGGGGGAACCCTACAAAGACAGAATAACAAACAGTTCAGACTCAGCTGATATACAGTCTGGTAATTCACTATTATGATAGTCAAAATTTATCCATCACTTCTTATTATTTTCCAAGTTGTATTCTAAGTCTTTAAAATGTATATTCTTATTGATCAGAATTGAGCACTCACAGCAACTCTATTAAGGAAGAAACTATTGTTCTCGGTATTAAATTGATGGAGTAATTCAGAATTGTCAGAGAATTCGATCGAGATCACACAGATGGAAAATGACAGATCATGTACATGACCCCAGACAGTTTGGGATGAAAGCTACCACTGACAGTGCAACTCCTAAATATTTGCATTAAAAAGTAATATTTGTTTCCTTTGTACAAAAACAAATATTGCTGGCCACATGAGCCAAAAAGAAAAAAAAATTTTGAAAATAAAAATGTTTTATGTGTTTCTTTATGTGGAATGAAATTCTTCTGGAGAAATGCTGAAATTATGAAGCCTAGTGAAAAGTCTCTATTTTTTGCACATCTTTTACAGTCACATCCAGTTTCTGATGACCTAGCCCATTAGCCATTTTGTATTTCCTACCTGCCTTGGACTGAACCTGCAAGTTAGCAGATTAATCACTGGAAAAGCTATGGATAAAAGAGTATACTATGGTTTAAAATATCTAAGAAGTTTCTTGGCCTTCCTTAGTCAGTAGAAACTGATAAGAGGCCAGACAAGAAATTCAAGTGAGGCTTTACAGGCCCCTGCAGCAACTTGGGGGATCAAAAACAGCTAACTGGTCCCCTTGCTCACTCCCTGTGGCTGGGTCAAGCTGGTTCCTTATATGGAGTGAAAGTAGGGACATGTCCAGGGGTTGGACTGGAAGGGTGGTCTAGTTGGTTTACCCACCCTTTGGTGGGGTGAGAATAGGGACTTGTCCAGGGGTTGGACAGGAAGGGTGACCTAACTGGTTTGCCCACCCCTTTGGTGGTGTTCAGTGCAGGAGGCATGTACAGCACCCTGTTTTTGCTCCCAGCTCTTTAGAAGTGGCAGTGGGATTTTGGTCTTTTTATATCTTTTTTGTCCATAAATGTGCACAGTTACATTTCTAGTCCCGCTTTGTATTCTCTTGCTTGAGAAGATGTTTGTCCAGGTGCAAGTACTGCAGCAAAGAGTCTCAGGTTCTATCCTGTCTTCAAGACCAGAAGTTTCTGAATTGTTTTGAAACTTTCTAGTGCTCTTGTGCCTCAAAAGGTCGTGGTCCTAGAATCAAAGTCCTTCCCCTACAGACAAACTATTTTACCCTTTTCCCTTTCCAGTAGAACACATGCTCAAACACTCAAAACATTTCCTATTTTAAAGTGAAGCTTACTGCATAAATTTCCCAAGGTACCCTCAAATTATACATGCTGCTGTGCTGTGTGCTAAGTTGCTTCAGTTGTGTCCAACTCTTTGTGACCCGATGGACTGTAGCACGTCAGGCTCCTCTGTCCATGGGATTCTCCAGGCAAGAATACTTGAGTGGGTTGCCAGGAACTCCTCTAGGGGATCTTCCAGACCCAGGGATTGAACTCATGTCTCCAATGTCTCCTGCATTGACAGGCAGATTCCTTACCACTAGTGCCACCTGGGAAAGTGAAATACATAGGCTGTTAGTTAAAAAGCATTGTTAAAACGCTTACAGTAGGAATACTTTTCCTCATGGAAAGAATTTTATAAATGATAATATTGCATTCAAGCCAGGCCATACAAGACTATTCACAAAACTGTCTTTTGTAGCATCTCATGGAAATGTCTTCTCTGCATACAGAGGTCACATCTTCCTTCTACTGGGGGCAGAGCCAGACAGATTGACATGGGATAGAATTTATTGGCACCAGTAGTGTGTTAAGCATATTATTCTACTTATACATATATAGTTATATATAATATATATACATATTGTTTTTACATCTATCCATTTCTCTGTCTGTATTTCCATCTATATATACCAGGCATTCAGTGCTTTAAAAAAGTTAACTGCTTGAAACATCACAACCTGATAGCCTAGTTTATTGTTATTATTATTATTATCTGCATTTTACAGATGAGGCAGTGAAGATACTTCTAGGCTACACGATTTGCTCAAGTTCACGTAGTTTGTAATAGGGGTACAAGCTCATGCAGTCTGACTCCAAAGTCTGTACTCTAACCACTGTGCCTCAGCTCTTTGATCCCTTCAAGACAGAGCTACTCACCTTCTGCTCTGGGTGAGGCTGAGAACTTTAAGTGAGGTACTTCTGGTGTTTGACTTTTTTAAAGAACTTCATCTTTTTACAATCTATTAAAATTTTTACTATTTTATTTATCTACTTTTGGCTTTGCCACCATGCGTGGGCTTTCTCTAGCTGCTGCAAACGGAGGCTACTCTGTAGCTGCAGCGCACAGGCTTCTGACTGTGGGGGCTCCTCTTGTGGAGCACAGGCTCTAGGGAGCATAGGCTTCAGTAGTTGCAATGTGTGGCCTCCGTAGTTGGGGCTCGAAGGCTTAGTTGCCCTGCGGCATGTGGAATCTTCCTGGAACAGGGATGGAACCCATGTCCCCTGCATTGGCAGTGGATTCTTTACCATTGGACCACGAGGAGAGTCCCAGTGTTTGATTTATCTTTGACAAAGGAGGCAAGAATATACAATGGAGAAAAGACAATCTCTTTAACAAGTGGTGCTGGGAAAACTGGTCAACCACTTGTAAAAGAATGAAACTAGAACACTTTCTAACACCTTACACAAAAATAAACTCAAAATGGATTAAAGATCTAAACATAAGACCAGAAACTATTAAACTCCTAGAGGAAAACATAGGCCAAACGCTCTCCGACATACATCACAGCGGGATCTTCTATGACCCACCTCCCAGAATATTGGAAATAAAAGCAAAAATAAACAAATGGGACCTAATTAAAATTAAAAGCTTCTGCACAACAAAGGAAACTATAAGCAAGGTGAAAAGACAGCCTTCAGAATGGGAGAAAATAATAGCAAATGAAGCAACTGACAAAGAACTAATCTCAAAAATATACAAGCAACTCCTGCAGCTCAATTCCAGAAAAATAAACGACCCAATCAAAAAATGGGCCAAAGAACTAAATAGACATTTCTCCAAAGAAGACATACAGATGGCTAACAAATACATGAAAAGATGCTCAACGTCACTCATTATCAGAGAAATGCAAATCAAAACCACAATTAGGCACCATTTCACGCCAGTCAGAATGGCTGTGATCCAACAGTTTACAAGCAATAAATGCTGGAGAGGATGTGGAGAAAAGGGAACACTCTTACACTGTTGGTGGGAATGCAAACTAGCACAGCCACTATGGAGAACAGTGTGGAGATTCCTTAAAAAACTGGAAATAGAACTGCCATACGACCCAGGAATCCCACTGCTGGGCATACACACCAAGGAAACCAGAACTGAAAGAGACACGTGTACTCCAATGTTCATCACAGCACTGTTTATAATAGCCAGGACATGGAAGCAACATAGATGTCCATCAACAGATGAATGGATAAGAAAGTTTTGGTACATACACACAATGGAGTATTACTCAGCCATTAAAAAGAACACATTTGAATCCATTCTAATGAGGTGGATGAAACTGGAGACTATTATACAGAGTGAAGTAAGCCAGAAAGAAAAACACCAATACAGTATACTAACGCATATATACGGAATTTAGAAAGATGGTGATGACAACCCTGTGTGCGAGACAGCAAAAGAGACACAGATGTATAGAACAGCCTTTTGGACTCTGTGGGAGAGGGAGGTAGGGGATGATTTGGGAGAATGGCATTAAAACATGTATAATACCATATAAAAAAACACAAAATTAATTTAAAAATATGTCACATTAAAAAAAAAGAAATGTTCATGTGTTGTGTTTAAAGGCTAGAGTTCTCACTATTCATTAGTATATAATCATGACTCCCTTCTCATTTCTTCTGTAACCTATCCTGTTCAAGTTTCTTCTGGCCACAGAGGAAAAAGTCCCAAGTCCAACTCCTAGTTTTAGATTTGAATGATTCTCAGAATCCCTCAAGTTTTTATTTTATAGCCCACAAATGTTTTCCCCAAAGTATTTTTGTGAATGAGACTCCTTTCCCTTTTTGTACTCTGGGAAGTTTCAAGGGGTCTGTAAATGCCTGGAGTGATTTATGTATTTCTGGGGAAAAGGCCAATGATATAAGATCTATTATCAGAGTGATTTTTAGATCTTAATACATGAAGACTGCATGATAAATGATTTAAAATATGATCAATATGCTTGTTTGTAGTCACTACAACTGAAGACAAGGGCAGGTATAGACCATTTAGTTAAGCAATTCTATTTTCAGGTCTAGGCACACAGTGTTCTTAGTAAGCAACAAATGTCCACAGAACACTCTAGACTATTTTCCCAAATTATATTTTTATGCAACACTATATTTTTCAAGATATTTTACATATCCTCTACACACACACACCTACTCACCCCTCCCCCCACCACACACACACCAATTCTATCATCAGCAGAAGAGAAAAGTCCTACCATATTCTCTTCTCAGAATTTACAACTAAAGTCTCTGAAAAATCTTATACAGTGGAAACCAATCTAACTATTTAGTTTAGCATTCTTCTAAAGAACTTGATTTATAGAGGCCTTTTTGTATAAAATAATATGAAATATTTCTTTTTAGCTAGAATTACATGTAAGGATTTGTGATATGTATTTTATAACATATATATAATTTATGCCAGTATATTTCAAAATTGTGTTTACTATTGTCATGATGATAGTATTGGTTTGGCCAAAAGATTCTTTCATGATTTTCCATAAAACGTGACAGAAAAACTCAAAAGAATTTTTTGGCCAACCTAAGATTTGAACCAGGTGATAGGAACACTGTTATCTCTACCACTATTCAAGATAAAAGGTATCTGTGAATATATGATCAGCAGGAGAACAGTGGCATTTCCCTTCACCTATGTTTAATTGCTGATCAGGCAGAAGTGGGCACTTTTCAGCTGCTATATGCAACAGCTGTGCAATCACTCATTTTAATTGAATCATTTCTGAAAAGTGTCCTTAGAAAAATCACATAAAGCCCACTTGAATTTTTCTATAGATCAGGTCCATTGTGATGAATGGTGTGCTCATATATTCAGTTGTTCCTTATCTAATTTACAGGATAAGGAAATTCATTCATCAGCACAAAAATTACATAGGACAGCAAACTAGGCTGAAAAAAAAATGAAGTTTTTATCATCCTTACATTATTTCTAGATGTTGGAGGGATTTATTTTTCTCAGTGTCCTTTCATTGCTACATTTTGTTGGTTTGTTCGCATCTGTCTCCTCAGAATAATTTTGGAAAAGCTGAGCACCATAAAATACTGTTGCTTGACTCTCCTTTTGGCTTCACGTGGCTCAAAACTCTGCCTTGCCGAGTCACTGTGAGGGGAAAACCTGTTTTCACACCCTGCCTAGAATCTGTTCCATTTGAATAGATAACCATTCAGCTGTAGCCAGCAGTTGCTGCCTAATGCAGTTCTACACCTAAAGCAGATTCCTAAGGGACTTACAGAGTCATCCAAGTGTCTGTCTTGGTGGAACATGTGAGAACTGTTCAGAAGACTGGAGCGTATACTGAGGTGGCACATTGCCTCTCCTTTACTTATGACAGTGGCCCCGAATCATTGCACATATTTTATTGTTCAGATGAGGCTGACATCATTCATCTTAGTTCTCAGCATCAGTTCATGGAGAGTGAAAGCAGCCCACAGCTGAGCATCCACTTCTCTCTTGTGGCTCAGAGTTTCTAGCACAGTGATATTCCGTCTTTTAGCATTATCATCACTTTTTTCACACAGAAAGTCTTGCATGAACTATAAAGCTGGTTGTAAACAGAATTGCACTTGGCAGAGAGGCTTGGACACCAGAACCAACCTATTCACCCTCTAGTATCTCTCGATGGAATTCCAAAATTCTGAGAAGGAAAAAAACTTAGAAAATGGGGAACCTAGAATATTTCACTGGGACTTCCCTGGTGGCTCAGACAGTTAAGCGTCTGTCTACAATGCGGGAGACCAGGGTTCGATCCCTGGGTCGGGAAGATCCCCTGGAGAAGGAAATGACAATCCACTCCAGTACTGTTGCCTGGAAAATCATTTCACTACCTGAAAACAAAATTCCATTCTATCCTTTTCTTTTTCTTAAATTTATTTTTTAATTGGGCGAAAACTGCTTTACAAAACTGCCATACTACAAAGTGAATGAGACATAATTATACAAATATCTCCTTCCTCTTGAGCCTCGCTCCTCTCCCCATTAATAAAATTGTATTCTCAGCAAGTATGGCAGAATGAAAACTTATTTGAAATATCCTAACCATAAGGAGATATCAAATAATGGCCATGTTCCTTGTTGGTGTACTTTAAGAAGTGGAAAAATATTTGAGAGCAATCCAAGAAGTGAGAATATGAACTTACACACAAAAGGATGAAAAAACACATATCAAAAGAAATATAATGAAAAATAATATTTATTTGTGCTCCAAAGGTTTAAGAAATTGCATGCACATATATGGATATGTATGTATATAATATAATATAATAAGGAAAGCTATAAAAGTTGAATATTGATTAAATAATATATATATATATTACTAATGAGTAAAGATCAAAATAAATAAATTGGAATACTATAAAGTAAATTTTAAAACTAACATTTACACAGGCAAAACAAGAGATACTAAATTAAAAAAAATAGTTTTGTGTAAAAGTTCTACAAGTATTAATAATAATAACACTCATAAACAGACTAAACTTTTTTAGTTTTTAAAAATCTAGCTATATGTTGATTTCAGACACATACATGAAGTAAAGTAGCAAAGAGTTATTGAAAGTAAAAATATGGCAAAAACTGTGCTAATATTCAAAAAGAAAAAAAAGCACTTGGTTGATTATGTCATATGTGACAAAATTTAAAAAATAAGACAATTTTAGAAAGAGAAAGTCATTAGATAATAATAAAAAAATTATTTTCTTGAGGCAAAACATGTGCTTGCACAGGCACACACACACACTAATTTATATACCTAATTACCTGATTCGATTTATCTACTCACCAATGTAGGTCAGTTCAGTTGATCAGTCTTATACGACTATTTGCAACCCTGTGGACTGCAGCACTCCAGGCCTCCCTGTCCATCACCAACTCCCGGAGTTTACTCAAACTCATGTCCATTGAGTCTGTGATGCCATCCAACCATCTCATCCTCTGTCATCCCCTTCTCCTCCTGCCTTTAATTTTTCTCAGCATCAAGGTCTTTTCTAATGAGTAGGTTCATCAGATCAGGTGGCCAAAATATTGGAGTTTCAGCTTCAGCATCAGTCCTTCCAGTGGATATTCAGGACTAATTTCCTTTAGGATGGACTGGTTGGATCTCCTTGTAGTCCAAAGAACTCTCAAAGTCTTCTCCAACACCACAGTTCAAAAGCATCAATTTTTCGGTGCTGTTTTCTTTATCATCCAACTCTCACATCCATACATGACTACTGGAAAAACCAGAGCTTTGACTAGACAGACTTTAGTTGGCAAAGTAATGTCTCTGATTTTTAATATACTGTCTAAGTTGGTCATAACTTTTCTTCCAAGGAGCAAGTGTCTTTTGATTTCACGGCTGCAGTCACCATCTGTAGTGATTTTGGAGCCCAAAAAAATAAAGTCTCTCATTGTTTCCATTGTTTCCCCATCTAATTGCCATGAAGTGATGGGACCACATGCCATCATCTTAGTTTTCTGAATGTTGAGTTTTAAGTCAACTTTTTCACTCTCCTCTTTCACTTTCATCAAGAGGCTCTTTAGTTCTTCACTTTCTGCCTTAAGGGTGGAGTCATCTGCATTTCTGACGTTATTGATATTTCTCCTGGCAATCTTGATTCCAGCTTGTGCTTCATCCAGCCCAGCATTTCTCATGATATACTCTGCATATAAATTAAATAAGCAGGATGACAACATACAACCTTGATGTACTCCTTTCCCTATTTGGATCCAGTCTGTTGTCCTATGTCCAATTCTAACTGTTTCTTCCTGACCTGCATACAGATTTCTCAGGAGGCAGGTCAGGTGGTCTGGTATTCCTATCTCTTTCAGAATTTTCCACAGTTTATTGTGATCCACACAGTCAAAGGCTTTGGCATAGTCAATAAAGCAGAAATAGATGTTTTTCCGGAACTCTCTTGTTTTTAAGATGATACGACGGTTGTTGGCAATTTGATCTCGGGTTCCTCTGCCTTTTCTAAAACCAGCTTGAACATCTGGTAGTTCACAGTTCACATACTGTTGAAGCTTAGCTTGGAGAATTTTGAACATTACTTTGCTAGCCTGTGAGATGAGTGGAATTGTGCGGTAGTTTGAGCATTCTTTGGCATTGCCTTTCTTTGAGATTGGAATGAAAACTGACCTTTTCCAGTCCTGTGGCCACTGCTGAGTTTTCCAAATTTGCTGGCATATTGAGTGCAGCACTTTCACAGCATCATCTTTTAGGATTTTAAATAGCTCAACTGGAATTTCATCACCTCCACTAGCTTTGTTTGTAGTGATGCTTTCTAAGGCCCACTTGACTTCACATTCCAGGATGTCTGGCTTTAGGTGAGTGATCACACCATCATGATTATCTGGTTTATGAAGATCTTTTTTGTATAGTTCTTCTGTGTATTCTTGCCCCCTCTTCTTTATATCTTTTGTTTCTTTTAGGGCCATACCATTTCTATCCTTTATTGAGCTCATCTTTGCGTGAAATGTTCTCTTGGTATCTCTAATTTTCTTGAAGAGATCTCTAGTCTTTCCCATTCTATTGTTTTCCTCTATTTCTTTGCACTGGTCACTGAGGAAGGCTTTCTTACCTCTCCTTGCTCTTCTTTGGAACTCTGCATTCAAATGTGTATTTAGTAACACATACTAAAAACTCAAGAAACTTCAACTGCTACTATCATTTTGCTACCATTATTGAAGAAATAATTCCAATATCTAAGAAGAAAGGATCTATAATATAAATTATTGTTGTATAAAGTGGATCAATAAAACAATAGAAAACTGAGAGGTAGTCTTTATATAAAGAAAATATATTTGATATTCAAATACTTAAATATGTAAATTCTGTATAACAAATAAATAGAAGTATTTGAAACAATATGCACTAAAACAATTAAGAAAACATTTTTTACTTACTTTATAAGCCAACAAAATACAAAAATAAAACAAAAAAAATATTTCTAGTGAGCATACATTAAGATTGTACTTCCATGCATATTTAATACAGGTGGAAAATTGGTACAAACTATATATAAAACAATAAATATTTGTCAGTGGTCTAGTTCTTCAATTACGTTTACAATATGAATAGCATGTGCATACACTGAAAAAGGGAAGAATTTCTTTTAATAGAGTTTTTCATAGCAAAATTCATGAACAAAAATTGGCAAAAGTAGGGCAGTTTTCAGTAAATCTCTGTATTATCTATTATTAAGTTATTAATAAAATATATTTTCTAAATATATCTAAGAATTAGAAATCACTTATAATGACAAAAATTCCAGGATATTAAGCTGACTAAAACCTTAGACAGATATAGGAATAGATATAATATAGACAATGGACTTCCCTGGTGGGTGGCTCAATCTGCCTGCAATGCAGGAGATACAGGAGATGGGGGTTTGATCACTGGGTTCAAAGGATCCCCTGGAGGAGGAAATGGCAGCCAATTCCAGTATTCTTGCTGGGAAATCCCATAGACAGAGGAGCCTAACAGGTTACAGTCTGTCCATAGGGTCACAAAGAGTCAGGCATGAGAATGACTGAGCACACACTCTCATATAATATAGACAAATTATAAAAACCAGGTCCAAATATTGACTGTGATAAATAACTTCAGAAAAAGCAGAGACATTACTTTGCAAACAAAGGTTCATCTAGTCAAGGCTATGGTTTTTCCAGTGGTCATGTATGGATGTAAGAGTTGGACTATAAAGAAAGCTGAGCACAGAAGAATTGATGTTTTTGAACTGTGGTGTTGGAGAAGACTCTTGAGAGTCCCTTGGACTGCAAGGAGATCCAACCAGTTCATCCTAAAGGTCAGTCCTGGGTGTTCATTGGAAGGATTGATGCTGAAGCTGAAACTCCAATACTTTGGCCACCTCACGCGAAGAGCTGACTCTTTGGAAAAGACCCTGATGTTGGGAGGGATTGGGGGCAGGAGAAGAAGGGGATGACAGAGGATGAGATGGCTGGATGGCATCACCAACTCGATGGACATGAGTTTGGGTAAACTCCGGGAAATGTTGATGGACAGGGAGGCCTGGCGTGCTGCAATTCATGGGGTTGCAAAGAGTTGGACACGACTAAGTGACTGAACTGAACTGAACTGAACTGAATAACTTCAGAATGATGAAATTCATAGTTTTTTTCTTTATATTATCTCCATTGTTATTTATATAAATAAAATTATATTAAATAAAAAAGGTAATCTTATGTGTTTTATCATGCTTGATATATATTTTCATTAAAACAGTAACCATGAAGATATTAATGACTAAAACTTAATGATCTCACTAAATATTTTTACTTCAATTTACAATTTCAACTTTATATGTATCTATTTGAATGCTGTAACATTCTGCTACTTTTGTCTGATCTGTTTGCTTAGTATTCAGAATCTTGAATAGTTTTGCACAACACTGATCTTTATACAGCTATATTCAGCTGAAGAAGCTGAACGGTTCTATGAAAACCTACAAGAATTTTTAGAACTAACACCCAAAAAAGATGTCCTTTTCATTATAGGGGACTAGAATGCAAAAGTAGGAAGTCAGGAAACACCTGGAGTAATGGGCAAATTTGGCCTTGGAATACGGAATGAAGCAGGGCAAAGACTAATAGAGTTTTGCCAAGAAAATGCACTGGTCATAACAAACACCCTCTTCCAACAACACAAGAGAAGACTCTATACATGGACATCACCAGATGGTCAACACCGAAATCAGATTGATTATATTCTTTGCAGCCAAAGATGGAGAAGCTCTATACGGTCAGCAAAAACAAGACCAGGAGCTGACTGTGGTTCAGACCATGAACTCCTTATTGCTAAATTCAGACTTAAATTGAAGAAAGTAGGGAAAACCACTAGATCATTCAAGTATGACCTAAATCAAATCCCTTATGATTATACAGTGGAAGTGAGAAATAGATTTAAGGGCCTAGATCTGATAGATAGGGTGCTTGATGAACTATGGAATGAGGTTCGTGACATTGTACAGGAGACAGGGATCAAGACCATCCCCATGGAAAAGAAATGCAAAAAAGCAAAATGGCTGTCTGGGGAGGCCTTGCAAACAGCTGTGAAAAGAAGAGAGGTGAAAAGCAAAGGAGAAAAGAAAA
This sequence comes from Bos indicus x Bos taurus, assembly GCF_003369695.1. Classification (NCBI taxonomy): domain Eukaryota; kingdom Metazoa; phylum Chordata; class Mammalia; order Artiodactyla; family Bovidae; genus Bos; species Bos indicus x Bos taurus. The sequence continues at coordinate 61,155,730 of NC_040079.1, read as the reverse complement.
GATATAAACATGTGAATGCAGAGTTCCAAAGAATAGCAAGAAGAGATAAGAAAGCCTTCTTCAGTGATCAATGCAAAGAAATAGAGGAAAACAACAGAATGGGAAAGACTAGGGATCTCTTCAAGAAAATCAGAGATACTAAAGGAACATTTCATGCAAATATAGACTCAATAAAGGACAGAAATGGTATGGACCTAACAGAAGCAGAAGATATTAAGAAGAGATAGCAAGAATACACAGAAGAACTGTACAAAAAAGATCTTCAAGACCCAGATAATCATGATGGTGTGACCAATGAACTACAGCCAGACATCCTGAAATGTGAAGTCAAGTGTGCCCTAGAAAGCATCACTACAAACAAAGCTAGTGGAGATTATAGAGTTCCAGTTGAGCTATTTCAAATCCTGAAAGACGATGCTGTGAAAGTGCTGCACTCAATATGCCACCAAATTTGGAAGACTCAGCAGTGGCCACAGGACTGGAAAAGGTCAGTTTTCATTCCAATCTCAAAGAAAGGCAATGCCAAAGAATGCTCAAACTACCGCACCATTGCACTCATCTCACACACTAGTAAAGTAATGTTCAAAATTCTCCAAGCCAGGCTTCAGCAATATGTAAACCGTGAACTTCCTGATGTTCAAACTGGTTTTAGAAAAGGCAGAGGAACCAGAGATCAAATTGCCAACATCCACTGGATCATGGAAAAAGCAAGAGAGTTCCAGAAAAACTTCTATTTCTGCTTTATTGACTGTGCCAAAGCCTTTGACTGTGTGGATCACAATAAACTGTGGAAAATTCTGAAAGAGATGGGAATACCAGACCACCTGATCTGCCTCTTGAGAAATCTGTATGCAGGTCAGGAAGCAACAGTTAGAACTGGACATGGAGCAACAGACTGGTTCCAAATAGGAGAAGGAGTTTGTCAAGGCTGTATATTGTCACCCTGTTTATTTAACTTACATACAGAGTACATTATGAGAAACGCTGGGCTGGAAGAAGCACAAGCTGGAATCAAGATTGCCGGGAGAAATATCAATAACCTCAGATATGCAGATGACACCACCCTTATGGCAGAAATTGTAGAGGAACTAAAAAGCCTCTTGATGAAAGTGAAAGTGGAGAGTGAAAAAGTTGGCTTAAAGCTCAACATTCAGAAAACCAAGATCATGGCATCTGGTCCCATCACTTCATGGGAAACAGATGGGGAAACAGTGTCAGACTTTATTTTGGGGGGCTCCAAAATCACTGCAGATGGTGACTGCAGCCATGAAATTAAAAGACACTTACTCCTTGGAAGAAAAGTTATGACCAATCTAGATAGCATATTCAAAAGCAGAGACATTACTTTGCCAACAATGGTCTGTCTAGTCAAGGCTATGGTTTTTCCTGTGGTCATGTATGGATGTGAAAGTTGGACTGTGAAGAAGGCTGAGCACTGAAGAACTGATGCTTTTGAACTGTGGTGTTGGAGAAGACTCTTAAGAGTCCCTTGGACTACAAGGAGATCCAACCAGTCCATTCTGAAGAAGATCAACCCTGGGATTTCTTTGGAAGGAATGATGCTTAAGCTGAAACTCCAGTACTTTGGCCACCTCATGGGAAGAGTTGACTCATTGGAAAAGACTCTGATGCTGGGAGGGATTGGGGGCAGGAGGAGAAGGGGATAATAGAGGATGAGATGGCTGGATGGCATCACTGACTCGATGGACGTGAGTCTGAGTGAACTCCAGGAATTGGTGATGGACAGGGAGACCTGGTGTGCTGCAATTCATGGGGTCACAAAGATTCGGACAGGACTGAGTGACTGTCTGATCTGATCTGATATGATCTTTATACGTTGATAAAAAAGAAAATTAAGGTTGATATCAGTTAGAATACTTGAATAGTACTTTGTCTTGATATTTGATGGGTATTTTCTATGCTAAGTCATTCTTGACGAAAAAAAAAAATCCTGCAGCTCATTTTTTAACAATACATAGCAAATTATTTCTTAAGAATTTCACGATGATTAAAGATTACTCAGTGTTTCCCAGATCATCAGAACATCATCTGAAAATCATTGCAGCCATCTGTTCCCAATCACAAGAGATGTGAGAGAACAGTTAGTAAGGATACATTAAACACCCAGGCTGTAACAAGAAAATATGTCTATGTAATTGGAAGAAGATTTATTTCATTGACCTAAAAGCTAGCCTATTTTTATCTACAATATATCCTATGACTCCTTGTATCAACTTATTTGGCGTAAGTTGGACTGTGATAGATACAACCTCCCAAGCTGAAAGATTTGTAGTAAACAGGTTATTTCTTCTTGAGCCACTTCAGTCAGGTCTTTACTTCAGGATCTTGATGAAGCAGTGCTCATTCTGGACATTGCTGGTCTTGTGATAAAGAGAAAAGAATGAGTGCGTGAACCAAGAGCTGGCTTTTGCAGTTTCTCCTCAAAATTGGCATTTAGTATTTTTATTCACTTTTCATTTGCCAGATATAGATAAACAGCCATTCTCAGTTCAACAGCCATAGCAATAAGGAGAGGGTGTAGTCTTCCCCCAGAATGTATCACAAGTCACAAGGTCAGACATGGTTTTAATGAAGTAGGGAAAAAAACAACCATAGTTTGAACTATATTGTAATGTATTCACCCTCTGAAAAGCTAAATCTTTTATAATGTTTTGCATTGAAGATTAAAACAATATTTATTTAAAGCCTGCTATGTTCTTGGAAATGTGTATAGTACTGAAGACTTGAATTATACAGATACATAACTGCTCTTATAGAGCTCACAGATAGTCAACAGGGAAGCATATGTGAATATATTAATAACATACAGTCAGATAGTAGTCTAAGTCATGACCCAAAACACTGGTTGACAAATATTTTCTTAAATGGCCCAATAGTAAAGGTTTTAAGTTTTGTGGACCCTTTTGTCTCTGCTGCAACGATACTACTCTGATTTTATGGCATAAAAGCAGTCATACATAAACAAATAGCATAGCTCTGTTTTAATGAATCTGTATTTACTAACACAGGCAGCTAAATTGGGAGCTACAGTATGCCAGTACCTGGAAGAGAGAATAAGTGGAGGTGAGTAGTTTCTATAGATGGGACTATCAGGGAAGACCTTTCAGAGGATGTGAGTGTGAATGCTAAGGGGCCAAGCTTGTGAATACCCAGGATTGAAGTATGTGGACAAGGGATGCATCATATGCAAAGGCCCTGGGTTGGGGGGAAAAATCAGTGTTTTGAAGAACAGAGAAAATGCCAATGTTGCTAGAATACAGTGTACTATAGTTTGTGGTTATGAGCTAAGATAGGTACAGACTATATCAAGTTTCATAAGCCATGTAAGGAATTTGGATTTTATCTGAGGTGGAACTAGAAGTCACTAGAGTCTTTGAAACATGGAAATAGCACAATTGGACTGGCTCTGAAAAATGATCTTTCACGCTGTTATTTAGGAAAGGACTGAAGGAGGGCAGGAGCAGAAGCAGGAAGGTTATCATAGTTATCCAGGAGGAAAGTAATGTTGGTTTAGACTAGCCATGGAGATGGAAAGAATTGGGCAGATTCAACACATTTGAAGGTGGAGAAACTGAACTGTCTGAGAGTAGTAAAGAGAGACATGGAGGACTCTAAAGTTGTGAGTTTGAGCACATGAGTAGGGGGTGGCATCTCTTGACATTTCCTACTCATACAAAATAAATGTGAAAGTTTAATTATCTGGAGATTTTAAGCAAAAAGATAACTTCTATTCAAAATATGGTCATGATATATTCTATGACTGCTTCAATTTTCTATTTGATTTTACCTTTTTGTAAGTAAAGATTGAATTCTTTTAGCTCAGTGAATTTTCTTCAATCAGTAAAGTTTGGTTCTCTTATTTCAGAAACTAATAGGTACCCAAGACAGACAAAACTGTATTTTTAATGTACTCTCCAATCAATATGTACATATAATTCCAAAAAATCCTAGAAGCTAGTGCTTTTGCCATATTTTCCTGAAGAGTAGGCATGTATGCATTTATTCAATAAATTATGCATTGAAGATACCATATATGCTGGAAATACAGTGGTTCAAAGCCCATACATGGACTTTATGTTGGGAGTGGTAGACAATGTTTAATTCAATGAATAAATCAATAGGTAAGTGTAATTAACATTTACTGAGAAATTAATATGTCTCAGTAACAGTTCTTATTTCTGAATTTTACTGCTTCAAATATGCCCCTCATTCAAATCTATTATACATTTTCTACATGCATTTGTTTTTTGTACCCCATCTTTTATTATCTTTATGTTAGATTACAGTGAGAGTGGGGAGGGGTGTAAAATCAGTAACATCTTTGAACTTGATCACACTTCCTCAAATGGATGGAACTTTGACCCTAACTGACAAGAGTGTATTGATTGAAAAACTTCATGCTGCAGAAAATAAAAATATACAATTCACAAAGTTATATGCTTAATTCAGTTTCATTATATTGCCACAGTCAGTTGTTTTCCCACTTTAACATGTCTGCAGGGAAAACAGGTAATTAAATAACTTTTCCACTCAAATGGCCACTTTATCAGCTTAATAATTTCTCCCTTTCCAAAGTAATTTGTTGTCACAATTATTGACAGATTATAAGACAAGCACACAGATAGATACTTTGATTATTTTCATTACAATTATCATACGATAATATTTTTAAAAATGAAAGAAAGTATGAAAGTTGAGAGTCTCGAGGCTTAATTTATGATTGTGAATAGAAAGCCTTTCAGAGAGGAGAAGTTTGTGTGTGTGTGTGTGTGTTTTTCTATTTTAGTTAAAAGAAATCAAGTAGAGAATGTTGAGGAGGCTGAAATTTGAATTGAGACTGAGCAGAATGAAAGTGGAAACCTAAAGCCATCTCTTGTACTGACATGCTGCTGCTGCTGCTGCTAAGTCGCTTCAGTCGTGTCCGACTCTGTGTGACCCCATAGACGGCAGCCCACCAGGCTCCCCCGTCCCTGGGATTCTCCAGACAAGAACACTGGAGTGGGCTGCCATTTTCTTCTCCAATGCGTGAAAGTGGAAAGTGAAAGTGAAGTCTCTCAGTCGTGTCCAACTCTTAGCGACACCATGGTCTGCAGCCTACCAGGCTCCTCCATCCATGGGATTTTTCCAGGCAAGTGTACTGGAGTGGGGTGCCATTGCCTTCTCCAACTGACATGCTATCATTGGTAAATATGAACTTCAGGTGAATAATATCTGAAACCTTTTATTTCTTTGTCTTTTTATTGCCTATTCTAATCTTTCTATCCATATACACTTTTATTTTTATATCTCATTTTATATCTCATTTACTTTTTCTTTGACTTGTATTGCATTTAAACATAGATTATAGCCTCGCTTTTTCTCTAAAACAAGACCACAGAAAACCAGTGTTCTGTGGGTACTAGCCCACTACCCACCACTTTAACTTATTAGCATAGGAAAATTCCCTGACAATTTATACTGCCTACCAATTAATTATAACAACCATAGGAAGAAGTAAAATAGAATCTGGCAAAAAAATGTTGATGTGCTGAAATAAATAATTGATATATATATATTGTTGTTGTTCCAGAGAAGGCAATAGCACCCACTCCAGTACTCTTGCTTGGAAAATCCCATGGACGGAGGAGCCTGGTAGGCTGCAGTCTATGGGGTTGCTAAGAGTTAGACACGACTGAGCAACTTCACTTTCACCTTTCACTTTCATGCACTGGAGAAGGAAATGGCAACCCACTCCAGTGTTCTTGTCTGGAGAATCCCAGGGACGGGGGAGCCTGGTGGGCTGCCAACTCTGGGGTCGCACAGAGTCGGACACGACTGAAGCAACTTAGCAGCAGCAGCAGCAGCAGTTGTTGTTCAGTTGCTACGTCATGTCTGACTGTTTGCAATCCCATGGACTGTAGCACATTGGTCTAATAGAAGTTACACCAGAGAAAACTGAGCTGATCAATGTGCACATAAGGTCATTTGATCATTTTGGAAATTAGTTAGAATCTTTTGAATTATTATTTTTACTTTATATTTAAAATTAATTTTCCCTGAAGAAAACAATGCAGTTCCCTTATGTAATATAGTTTTATTTCTTTTTTTCGTTTTCAGGAATTTTGTTTTATTCTATTTATGAGGACTTTCTTAACCAGGAATAGTTTTAGAGCACTGCATCTCCCTCCCTGAAACACCTACTCACACTATGAGTACCTTCCTTTGATACTAAATCAAGTCAGCATTTGATTAGCACTTTATTTTCTGACCCCAGTCAAAGAATATTTATGAAGGCAATACACTTCTTAATTTTCATTCCCTATCATTCTCTGTTTATTTATTTTCCCTCACACAATCCTGCTTGTTTCTTCCTCATACCCTGTACAGTGTTCAGGTTCCAATAATTCTTATCTTTAAATATTTACTAGTTAATTACAGGATTCTTCTGAATCTAAAAATTTTCTTCAAATACTAACTGAAGTAAGTAGCAGAGCATGAGGCACCTAATACATAAAAAATAGATTGCAGTACTAACAGATGTGTAATTTTTAAATATTTCTATTTATATATCATTAATAAATAATCAGGAAATTTTTTAAAACACAAAGATTCAGTGTGTTTTTTTCTTTTGAAGGGACAATTTCTTATCTTCTCTCATTAGTTTATACTAAATAGTCTAATTCCTCTCCATAGGAAATGATTTTTTTTTTTTTTTGAGTTTGGAATGAATTAAGTGGTAATATGTCAACATTTGTTTAACTACTTCCAATGAAACATGGAATAAAATGTTCAGCTCAGTTCAGTCGCTCAGTCGTGTCCGACTCTTTGTGACCCCATGAATCCCAGCACGCCGGGCCTCCCTGTCCATCACCAATTCCCGGAGTTCACTCAGACTCATGTCCATCGAGTCACTGATGTCATCCAGCCATCTCATCCTCTGTCGTCCCCTTCTCCTCCTGCCCCCAATCCCTCCCAGCATGAGTCTTTTCCAATGAGTCAACTCTTCGCATGAGGTGGCCAAAGTACTGGAGTTTCATCTTTAGCATCATTCCTTCCAAAGAAATCCCAGGGCTGATCTTCTTCAGAATGGACTGGTTAGATCTCCTTGCAGTCCAAGGAACTCTCAAGAGTCTTCTCCAACACCACAGTTCAAAAGCATCAATTCTTTGGCACTCAGCCTTCTTCACAGTCCAACTCTCACATCCATACATGACCACTGGAAAAACCATAGCCTTGACTAGATGGACCTTTGTTGGCAAAGTAATGTCTCTGCTTTTGAATATGCTATCTAGATTGGTCATAACTTTCCTTCCAAGGAGTAAGCGTCTTTTAATTTCATGGCTTGCAGTCACCATCTGCAGTGATTTTAGAGCCCCCAAAAATAAAGTCAGCCACTGTTTCCACTGTTTCCTCATCTATTTCCCATGAAGTGATGGGACCGGATGCCATGATCTTCATTTTCTGAATGTTGAGCTTTAAGCCAACTTTTTCACTCTCCACTTTCACTTTCATCAAGAGGCTTTTTAGTTTCTCTTCACTTTCTGCCATAAGGGTGGTGTCATCTACATATCTGAGGTTATTGATATTTCTCCCAGAAATCTTGATTCCAGCTTGTGTTTCTTCCAGCCCAGCGTTTCTCATGATGTACTCTGCATATAAGTTAAATAAGCAGGGTGACAATATACAGCCTTCACATACTCCTTTTCCTATTTGGAACCAGTCTGTTGTTCCATGTCCAGTTCTAACTGTTGCTTCTTGACCTGCATACAGATTTCTCAAGAGGCAGGTCAGAATGCCTATTATGAGTCAGAGTTTTTTAATATATCATTTCATTTACTACACAGAAAAAAACTTTACTAGGCAATTAATATCTGCAGTTTGCTACTGAAGAAACTGAGGTTCAGAGTTTAATGAACTTGTTCAACATTATATTGTAGATAGTGGATGAAAGTGGAAATTCATTTAGGTCCATTTGTCTATGGTAGATTTTTCCTTTTTTAAATTCATAATTCTTCCCTGTAATAGGCTTGATTATTATTAAACCTTATTATTTAATTTCCTCCAAGTTGGAGCTTTGGAATTAATTTTTCCAAAGGTACTTTTGAGTGAAGTGAAGTCGCTCAGTCGTGTCTGACTCTTTGTGACCCCATGGACTGTAGCCTATCAAGCTCCCCCGTCCATGGGATTTTCCAGGCAAGAGTGCTGGAGTGGATTGCCATTTCCTTCTCCAGGGGATCTTCCTGATCCAGGAATTGAACCCGGGTATCTTGCATTGCAGGCAGAGGCTTTACCATCTGAGCCACCAAGGACTATCTCAGTATTTTGGTCATAACTCAATTGAAATGACCTTAGCGGACTACCTCATCTAATTTACAGTGAATGCCCTCTACCCAATAACTTTTTTTTGTTTGTTTTTTGCTTGTTATTATTATTATTATTGTCATTATTTTGCCTGTTTGTTTTGGGGCTTCCCTGCTAGCTCAGTTGGTAAGGAATCCATCTGCAATTCAGGAGACCCTGGTTAGATTCCTGGTTGGGAAAATCTGCTGGAGAAGGGTTAGGCTACTCACTCCAGTATTCTTGGGCTTCCCTGGTGGCTCAGCTGGTTAAGAATTGACCTGCAATGAGGGAGACCTTGGTTTGATCCCTGGGTTGGGAAGATTCCCTGGCGAAGGGAATGGCCACCCACTCCAGTTCTGGCCTGGAGAATTCCATGGATTATGTAGAGTCACAAAGAGTCTGGACACCACTGAGCAACTTTCACTTTCACTTTTTGTTTGTTTTCATTTTTTGTTGCTTGAATTAGAAAGCTTGATGCCTCGTTATATCTTTTTGATGGATTGTCTCTTTTATTTAATGTCCATGTCTCAACTATTTTTCTCTTAAAGTCTATTTTGTCTGATATAAGTATACCTACCTCTGATATCTTTTGATTACCAAAAGAGCTTCATTAGTTTCCTGTGAATGGGCATCATGTTCACTTGCTTCTTCATGATTTTTGATTCCTTCTATTGGTATCTGCATCATGGCATCCAGTCCCATCACTTCATGGGAAATACATGGGGAAACAGTGGAAACAGTGTCAGACTTTATTTTTCTGGGCTCCAAAATCACTACAGATGGTGACTGCAGCCATGAAATTAAAAGACGCTTACTCCTTGGAAGGAAAGTTATGACCAACCTAGATAGCATATTCAAAAGCAGAGACATTACTTTGCCAACAAAGGTCCGTCTAGTCAAGACTATGGTTTTTCCAGTAGTCATGTATGGATGTGAGAGTTGGACTGTAAAGAAGGCTGAGCGCCAAAGAATTGATGCTTTTGAACTGTGGTGTTGGAGAAGACTCTTGAGAGTCCCTTGGGACTGCAAGGAGATCTAACCAGTCCATTCTGAAGAAGATCAGCCCTGGGATTTCTTTGGAAGGAATGATGCTAAAGATGAAACTCCAGTACTTTGGCCACCTCATGTGAAGGGTTGACTCATTGGAAAAGACCCTGATGCTGGGAGGGATTGGGGGCAGGAGGAGAAGGGGACGACAGAGGATGAGATGGCTGGATGGCATCACTGACTCGATGGACGTGAGTCTGAGTGAACTCCGGGAATTGGTGATGGACAGGGAGGCCTGGCGTGCTGGGATTCATGGGGTCACAAAGAGTTGGACACGACTGAGCGACTGATCTGATCTGATCTGATCTGATTGAAATTTGCACATTTGAATGTATCTCCTATTCCAGACCTCACAGGTTCACTTCAGCAGACATGGTCCTTCACAGTCAGCTCAGCTTAGAGTTCTGGATAAGTGAGCTGGCATCATCCTTGGGCAGATGGGACTTGCTATCAGTGTCTTTATTTGGGTGGGCCTGATGCTCATGCTGTGAGGTCAAGAGCAGTGCCACTGGTTGGAAACAATTGTATAGGAGTGCTGACTGATTCCTAGCCCTAGTTTGGCTGTAGATGAGTTATGTGACTGCCTGGATGCTTTGATTATGTCTTCTCACCAGCTGGAATTGTCTATTATATTCAGCAATTGGATGGGACTGTACATTTGCTTCCTTGCCTGGACAGGGCCATAGAAATGGCTCCATGGCCATTATGGCTCAGTGGCTGAGACCCAAATGTAGCAAAACTGCCTAGTAAGCTCCCTGGTCAGATGGAGCAGAGGATGCAAGTAAAGCAATCAAGTAAAGTTGTATCCTACAGCAGATGCTGTGATTTCAATTCAACTTAAGAACGCTTAAGTCAGGCATGGCAACTCCTAACTAAATAATAGAGGTCCATGATTTTGAAATCCTTTTATACCTGAAGGTTGTCATTATTTATATGAGACTTTAGATCACAGAATCTAATCTAGATGCAAGAATAATTTCCACTACTGCTTCCAACTGCTCCTCATTTTTGCAGGTAGCAAATAGGGATAGAATAGTATAGGTTACATATATTATCATATTCATTGCCTCTTTTTTAAAACATTATTTTTTACAGATTTTTTGCATAACATTTTTTTATCTAACTAAAGTTGTATCTATAAAATTAAGTTATAATGAAATAATTTCTTACAGTTTAATTCAACCATGAAGTTAGATCGGAGGCAGCATTTACCTAACAGCCAGATAATTTATCATATTCCACCTTTCTTTCTGTCATCATAGTTTTACATCCATAAACCCAAGTTTATTTACTTTCATTTTGGCTATGTCTGTATCATGATTGGGTTGGCCACAGCATGATTAATTTAGAAATTTTAGTCATATGAATAAGCCATGTATTCTTATTTGATTATCTTTATCTATCTATCTGTCTATCTATTTCCGTGTGCATATTCAGTCCCTCGGTCATGTCCAACTCTTTGCAATCCAGTGGACTGTAGCCTGCCAGGCTCCTCTGTCCAGAGGATTTGAAATTATTAGCACATATGCTTCTCCTGTATCTCGGTCAGTAAAGAATCTGCCTGCAATGCAGGAGACCCAGGTTCAATTCTTGGGTTGGGAAGATCCCTTGGAGAAGGAAATGGCAACCCACTACAGTATTCTTGACTAAAGAATCCCATGGACAGAGGATCCTGGCAGTCTGCAGTCGATAGGGTCGCAAGAGTTGGACACGACTTAGTGACTAAACCACCACCATGCTCTCAATTGAACATCTTATTATTTTGCTTTTTTCTTTCCCTTGGGAAAATTTCTGTAATACAATATTGTTCTCTGGGTGAAATTTAAGGATTTATCATCAATTTACAAATTTTACTGATGCTTAAAATCCTATATTCTTTTCAAGAGACTTTTTAATGTTAGCATAAGTTATCACTTGTTAGTAATAAATTGCTTTCTCTTTTCCTCTATAATCATCTAACACATTTTGACTGCTTAATTCATATTTTAACATATAATGGGTTTTATCTATTTTTATGATAGGGTCACTAGGTCATTAGGAAAATATAATTTATTTTTTTAATAATAATGTATTTTAATTATAAAAATTTAAATATATTTCCTTAGTAGCTGGTACTAGAGGTCTAAATGGAGTTAAACATTTTTTCCTTGCTCTTACCAACTTTTCTACCAGTGACTGTTTGAATAATTAAATGTTCCTTGTTTATGATTCAATTTAATACTCTAAAGATACATGCACTGTAAACTTTTGTAAACAGAATCTACCTATGTTATGCAAATTCTAAGTACATATGGTTAATTAAAATAAACCTGATTTATCTGACAAGGAGGGAGGAAACTTGAAGCCTTTTCATATCAGCCATACTCTCTGGCAGCTTTCTGGTGTCCATTCATTGGCCTTGTAACACCTTAGAAGAATCCTTAGGATCCTTTACATATAGTTTGAAAACCACTAATAGTAGAAATGAGGACATTGACTGAAAGTAAAATGATTCAAGTTCTTGACTAAACTTGGTACTGATTTGTTGTGTGGCTCTTAGCTTCTTCCAACTTCTATTAGCCTCAGTATTTGAGCTAGATTATTCTCATATTTATGAGGTATGTATACTTCATACATTTTCAATTAAAAACTATTTATGCCTAAACACTGATTGCAAGTCAACTGAGAGAACCAAGTGATCACTGTATTCAATTAGGAATTTGTGTTTTAAAAACCTGGAAAGATAATATAGAGTCATTTTTTCATAATATAGGTCAGCAGAAACCTTACCACATTCACTTTATAGTAATTGATACTGCTATTATTATCTGTTACTACATTAATAACTAAATGCAAACATAAAGACATATTTTCTTTAATCCTTGCCATAAACCTGGAGAAAGGCACATACTTATTTTTATTATATAAATGAGGAAATTAAAACTCAGAAAAGTTAAGTGATTTGTCCAAAATTTGTATAGACATGCATAGGATTGAATTCAGTCTTATTTTTTTCTATATTTGTCATTCTCAGCCAATTAATTTGATCTCAAAGAATGGACAAAAATAGTAACTTTTCCTAATAAGAGTAATACGAAAAATTTGCCTTAAATTATGTATTAAGCTTCAGGAATCCACCAGGAATTGTAAATATAAAACATGAATGTAATTGAACAGTTCCAGTATATCTATTTAAAAAATTGGAAAACTTTAAGGGTGGCTCTTGACTCAGGAGATTTGAATTATAATCCTAATTTCACCATTGATTATTGGTATCCTTTTAGATAAGTTACTTACTTCATTATACCTCAGTCCTTCATTTATAAAAGAAATATGTTTTTCTAGGATATCTCCAAAGACCTTTCTAGCTCTTGAATTATAAGATCTCTGCTGCTGCTGCTAAGTCGCTTCAGTCGTGTCCGACTCTGTGCGACCCCATAGACGGCAGCCCACCAGGCTCCCCCCGTCCCTGGGATTCTCCAGGCAAGAACACTGGAGTGGGTTGCCATTTCCTTCTCCAATGCATGAAAGTGAAAAGTGAAAATGAAGTCGCTGAGTCGTGTCCGACTCTTAGCGACCCCATGGACTGCAGCCCACCAGGCTCCTCCGTCCATGGGGTTTTCCAGGCAAGAGTACTGGAGTGGGTTGCCATTGCCTTCTCCAGAAATGTTTATTGGTTAATTTATATTAAGACAAAAAAATTGATGTAATATCATTACTTATTATCTAATTTAATATTTATTTTTAAATAATTTTTATAAAATTTGTCTTAAAAAAGAATATAACTTTATAGTTATGGATATAAATAAAAATGAATCTATATGATATTTTACTAGCTACAAAAATTACTGAAACATTTAATATATAACATCTTAAAATTATCATTCACAATATTTTTACCTTGAAGCTCAAGTAAATTTCCATTTTAGTATACACTGCATAAGTTGAATGAGTTTTACTGTAATTATTTTATGACATTATATATGTTTATATGTGAAGAATTCTAGAAGGAACATTCTAAAAATCAAGAAATTAAAAAGTCTTATAATTCAATAGAGTATCTTTTGAAAATTTGGATCCATCCATCTATCCAGTTTTATCCAAATAGAGCTACATAAACTTTGGCTATAAAGATGTGTAGTTGAGCCTTGACCCAACATATTTGGAATTCTAGTACAACCAAAGAGTTCCTCAAGGCTAGGACTGAGACTAATTTGAAATATTAGGATACTAATTTTGTGTCTTTTCCCTTTAACCTTTTAAACATATTTTGCAAAATGTTCTAATATAAATTTAAGAAAATTATGCATTAGCAAAATATAGTTTCTAAATAGTGTGACATAGATTATAACTGTGTCATTTTCTAGATTAGCTGCAAGTTTGGATCATTTTATTTAGGATAAAAAAATGTCAACTGCCTCAAGCATATGGAAGTAGAGGAAAGATTTCTCAAATCAAAATAAATATTTTTTTCAGTTCTGTCCTCTAAAATCTCCAGTAACTCTACAGATCATATAGTAAGTAGTTCCCTTTCTTTTTGTTTTCCAAAGGCTTCCTGTAGTCAAGTTTTAAAGAACCATATCTGCAGTTTAACCCAGTTCCTGCAGAAAAAACAGTTTCCTCCCAAACAGTACCGACATAGTTCCTCCAAAGGTGAAGACAATCTCCTCCTCCACTGAGTCTAAATACAGGAAAAAATTATATTCATGGTTTGGGACATATTCCCAAACACCTTCTTTCCAGTCCACTAAGAGTATTTCACATAAATGTTTTAAGTTTTAGCTTTTGAACTATACTCACTAGTTGATATTGGATCAGATGACATAACCTGGATTTCTGAATTTCCATCTGCAAAAAAGAATTCAGACATACTTTAAACACATAATAAATCCTGAGTATCTGAAATCAAATGTTGAAATTGGTTCTTTTGTCCTGGTTAAACTGCTGAATAGACATTGTGCAAATACAAAGGAATTGATAGAGTAGGATAGTACTGTAGACTGAAAACTTGTCTCAGATGGCATAATGACAGCTGGAGAAGTTTAGATAAGAGAAAACGAAATGTCAGAATCCTCGTCTTAAAAGTTTGTAGTCTCCTGGCATATGCGTTTGTTGAAAGAATGGGAAACCTTGCCTTAATCCAATTGTTGAAAGGTGTTAGTTGAAAAAAAATGTGATTCAGTTCCAACTATGATGTATAAAACATTGCTATTTAAAACTGTAAGACAACAAACAGTTAGGTGATATGTATACAATTTTTTGTAGTTAAGAAACAAGAGAAAGGAACTATCTATATAGTTCCTCAAAGCAAAAGGCAATTTGTGAAAGTGTATGCAGGACTATTTTAATACTAAGAGAGGACAACACTTAAAAATTTTTAAACCCAAATAATTCTATCAAGTATCAATATCATTGCAATGCCATTTTTATTGAGGCTTCTCAAAGACAGATACAGATGACTGCTGCTACACTGCCACCTGGTGATTAGGCAGGTGGGTGGGATTTGAACAAAAATCCCCAACAGAATGTCAGAGTTTGTTAATGAGTGTTCAATATGTTGAATTTCTCTAAACTAAACATATTTTGTGATAACATGAAAGATGCTTTGTATCCCATTATACGTCTTTAAGAGCATGATTCTGGTAACTTTTAAACTGTTTTATATTCAAAATTTATATGTTCTGTATTTCATATCTACAGCTAAATCCTTTATTAGTATTATTATTGTTTGTTTTTTTTTGAGTAAAGTAAATGAGGAAACTCTTTGCAGAGAGGTTCAGGAGTTAGTGACCCATTTTGTCAATGAGAGAGGAAAGGAATGACATGACCTAAATTTCTGTTTCAAATGGTGCATTTTATATTAGCAATCTTGACTTTCACTGTTGAACTACTTACTCAGTTTAGAATTACTCATTGATTTTTATAGCACTGCCTTTTCCTTTTAAAAATGATTTGGCCTAGAAAAGAATGGTTTCAACAATATGAAGTTGAGTGTCAAAGCCAACAATAATAAATAAATGAAGGGAACAAAAGATGTAAGCATCCTATGAAGTTGTAATTTTTTAATGCTATCTTTTTTAAACTGTTGAGAGTTGTAAACAATCTTAATAAGCAAATATAGGTGTTGAGACAACAAAATTGTTAGATAACTCATTTTTGGACAAACTTGTTTTATGTATCTAGTCATGTATATAGAGATTATATTTAATATCTGCATTCATTTCCCTGTTTCTATGCCCATTACTAATAAATTATAAAAGAATATAGTTAAGAATAAGGGATGCAAGAAACCATGTGAGAACTGAAATGGCAGAGCCATGCTACAAGTCATCTCTTCTCAACAGAGCTAAAGTAACTTCAGAAAGTCAAGAAATGCAAACCAGGGACCCTTCTTGTCAGTTTCTTAATATACATAGCATATTCTTAGTGACTATGTTTCTCATAGTCATAAACAATGAGAAAATAGTTAACCACTAATGTGGACTTCCAGGTGATTTAGATCATATTTTCAGACCACTATACAAATTGTCATGCATCCAAGCTTTTTAAGAGATGAGTTTACTTAAACCACCTTCAAGTGTACATGATCAAAGAAACCCCACACTGCTGATAAGGCTTTGAAGTTATAAATACAGGCATGTTGAATAGGTTTTCAGATCCGTATGCCATTTTGTAGCTTCACTATATTCATAAAAGGCTAAACATGCGCTTTTACTTATGACAAAGGGTGAGAACTTGCTGTCGTGTCTATATATCCTAAAAGGCTATATCATTCTGGGTGGCAAATTGTGAAAACAGTCTCTTGCTGAGGGGGTGGGAGAATGTGTAATATTTACAATGCTGTGCTCATGTCTTGAAAAAAATGTATTTTCCTATCCACCCACTTTTTATCTATTCATGATATTTTTATGTCCCGTGTTTCCACATTAGTATATTAACTTTTTAACTTGACTAGGGTACAAGTAAAAAGTGAAAAGCTATTTGGGTAGAGATATGTTCATTACACTTATGTATTGGATAAAATCTTTAGAAATAAATCTTTTTCTTAGAATGGACAATCACACTGAAAAACAGGCAGGCAGTTCTATTCATTGCTCTTCTGAAAGACAATGGAAGACATACAATCTTCTCCTTAAACTCAGGCATGCTTACTCCCAGTATTTCTCCCCCAGGCCTATAATCACAATATTCAACCAAGAGCAAATTTCAGCTGAACAATGTTAGAAGCACTGAATAAGTGATAAGGAGATTAGGAAGGAAGTAAGGAGATGAATCCTGCCATGTTCATCTATGGAATATAAATAGCTAGTGAAGTGCTCAGTAGATAGTGGGCACTAATAAATCTTTGTTTTGACTGAAATTTCTAAAAGGACAACTGAAAAAGTCAGACCTTTTTTAGTTTGAAAATATGAAGGCTAAAAAATTTGATTTATTTCTATGAAATCACAAACAGCTGGACATGTTCTCCAAATTTCAGAATATTCCTTAAGCATTATGTTCATGGGTAGAGTGCTTTATAGCAGACAGAACACTTTAATATTCTTTATCTTATATTCTTTCCCCAACAACATATGTAAAAGATATGTAGTATTCTCTTTGCAGATATGAGGAAGCAGGATATTGCTAGATCTTATAACTAAAATTAAAATCAGTCCTTTTCAAACTTACTGTAACTGTGTGAATGTGGAGTTTTTTAAAGACAGGTAAAAGAAGTCCTTCTTTACACACCATAATTTGAGTTTATTACTCTGAGAAACTGTTTAGGTACAAAAAGGAATTAATTCAGCAAGGTTTGTAGATAATAGAACTCTATTATATTGAGTTAATGGAGTTGTTTAGTTAACAATTTCTATTTTGAGGTTTAAATCATGGAGGGCAGATTCCCACACTGAAATATATGTCTCTTGATAACACTGGTAGAATACATAGGCTTCCTCTCTAAGTCAAGAAAGATTTGTAATGCATTCTTTTCAAAAAAGGGAATAGGAGCTATAAACCATTATAGAGATACTCTTTAGAACACCATTACTCTATAAACATTGAAAATACTTTGAGAAAGTTAAAGTATAATATTGGCTCCTCTCTAATGAAAACACTGTTAATAGTTAAATGAAGAATATCAGGTCAACATCCGAGGAATTTTATAATTTGTCTTTTGGGTATTGAGAACATGTTTCTTCCATACTATTGTAGAATCCAAATCAAAAAAGAAAAAAAAAAAGAAAAAACAACTCTTCAGATACACTATCATATTTGTCAAACTTTGCCTTAATATAATTTTTAATTTTGTTCTGAATATGGATTTTGAATTATTTTAGACTGTGTATATACAACACTTTGAATAGGAAATAAACTAAGGTAAATTAGCACAGGGAACAATCTACTTTGCCTTTCCATTTCTTTTTCAGCTACTTTTAATTGTTGGGCTTTGTTGATTGCTGTCATCATCACCCAAACAAAAGGAATGGAAATATTTATGTGTAATTTTAAAGAAGTAATTGGTCCTAAGCATTCTAATTCTTGTTCCTGAGTGAATGCTCTCTCACCTTGATTTTGCACATATGTAGCATATATAACAAAAAAGGAAAACATCTGAATCAGAATAAATTAAAATTGCTTTATAAACTCCTTATACAAATTCATTCTTTATGTACAGAAAGATGTGCACGGAATCAAAATGACCTGATGTTAACTTGCATAAGCGTTTATGTTTGTGTACCTTTTCTTTCATATACATAGATAATGTAAAAAAGGAATGTTACTTCCTTCCTAAAGGAAAATGCTTTGATTAACATTACAGAAGCAATTTTAAATTTTTAAAATATATTGTTAGAGATTAAACCTTGAGATGGATTAGAGATAGAATAACAAACTAGAATGGTAGGACAATAAGTAATAGAATAAAGTATTTGCCCCCTATATTTAGATTTCTATCTCCATTAAATATACAGTTGTAAGCTAAAATATTAAAAATGTTTTATTTCTTCTTGTTTTCTCTGTCAGTTTAGCCAAAGCTTTGCTAATTGTGTTGATTCAAAGAAACAATTTTTGGTTTCATTGAGAATCCCTGTTTTCTATTTTCTATTTCATTTATCGATATCAGGTATTACTTTATACCCACTGCAAGAGCAAAAAGGAAATATGTTGGCAAGAATGCACAGGGAGTAACACAATTGTACAATCCTCATGAGAATGTAAAAAGATTCATTTGTGGTGAATAAACATTTACTGGTTCCTCAAAAAGTTAAGCATAAAATTACAATATGTCCCCAAATTCCACTTTTAGATCTAGATATATATCCAAAATAATTGAAACTGGATATTCAAAGAAGTATATGTACATGCATGTTACAGTAGCAGTATTCACAATAGCCAAAAGGTAGAAACAGCTATAATGACAGCAACAGATGAATGGATAAACACATTGTAGTTATATAAATATGAATATTATTCATCCATAAAAATCAATTTGTGATACATACTGCAATATGAATGAACCTCAAAAACACTATGCTAAACCAAAGAACCAATACACAAAAGCTCAAATATTATAAAATTCTGTCTTTAAGAAATATCCATAGTAGACAAATCTATAGAGACAGACAAGATATTCGTTGTGGAAGTGGTAGTGGACAAGAGAGAACTGTGGAAAAACTGGTTAATGGGTAAGAAGTGATAGGAATGTTTGTTTTTAAAAGAATATATATTTTGCAATCAAACAGAAGCTAGATAACTGAGAAGACTTAGAAGGCCAGGGCTCCATTCTTATCTAAAACCTCATACATTCCTGAGGTTTAGGTTGACACCTGGAATTAGCTGCTATCAGCAGAGGAAGAATGAACTAGATGAGAATTATGTGATGTGGTTGGCTGTTCTGGGCAATTAGTCTTCTCAGTGGAGCAATACAGCTTGGTAAGTGAATTACCAGTTCTCTACTGTCCAGCCATTTATCCAATCTGTAATGGGCAAACTGCATTTACCATAGTCCGTATTTTGGATTTTTAATTCTTTGTTAGGAATATGTGTTCCTTTGTTAGGAATACACACACACACAGTCTAAATTTGACATAGTTATTTAAAAGCGTTTAGAAATAGAAGCATCTTAGTAATGATGAAAACAAAATTAAAAAAAAAAAAAAAAGAAATTGCAAGGATTCTTATATAAGTCCAGGTAGAAATTGAAAAGAATATAATAGAATATAGTTACATTCATTTTCAATCATTCTTCACCTTTGATATTCTCATTCCTCTAACTTTAAAGTTATGATTTTCAATATTTTACCACAGTAGGCACTACCTACAAGTCCACTGGCTTTTTTATTGAAAGCTCAGGGGTCCTCTGCCTTCCTTCCATTAAATGACAATCATGTGGCAGATAGCTTAGTGAGAATGGTAGTATATATCACAGAGTAAATTGTCATATTCTAAAGATCGTTAAAATAATGATGATTCCTGCAGAGTCATATTAATAAGTAAAAGCTACACCTGTACTGAAAGAATTGTACAAAATGAGTATTTTCATGGTAGAATTCAGCATCTATTACAGTGTACTTCAATTCACAAATCAACCATGACATTTAAAAATTATACTCAACCAGCAAATAGATTAATGAGTGTGTGATATATATATAGGGAGCAAAAATTGCTACTTACTATCTTAGCAACTAACTTGATATCTTACTGCTTATAACCTAACTAAAAATGTCAAAAATGCCAGCCGTATTTTACATTTTTCTACAATTTGTATAATGTATCTTCTTTTGCTTGATAATCTTGTATAATTACATGCTGCAGAAATGTGAATTAGACATTTGTATGCAACTTGTCTATTTGAAGTTTTTGAAGATACCATTTATATATATGAAAATTCTAAGCCTTTATATGAAAGTATTTTAGATTATTTTGCAATTAAAAATTAAACCATTTGGAAAGATGTCCCAGGGAATTCTCTGGCTGTCCAGTGGTTAGGACTTAGCATTTTCACTGCCTTGGCCAGTCTTTGTCTTCGGTTGGTGAATTTAGACATGCATATTAAATATTGCTATGTTTTGGAGTAAGAAATGGCCACTCACACTAGTATTCTTGCCTGGAAAATTCCATGGACAGAGGAGTCTGGTGGGCTATAGTGCAAAGAGTCAGACACAACTGAGCAACTGAGCATGGATATGTTAGCAATTAAATATTCCATTTTGTTGTTTATTTTCCATTTTTTTCTTTGATTTTTGCTTCTCTTATCTATCTGGGGGCTTCTTATTTATAGAACATACACTACCAAACATCAAGACATTAAATGATTAAAATAAACTGGTATTGGCACAAGAATAGACCAAAAGAACAATGGAACAAAATAAAATCCAAACATATGTAGCATTTTGGCAAAGGTAAAAGATGTGAGTTTGCAGATTCAAGAAGCTAAGCAAATCCCAAATGAGATTTGTGTCCAGATCATGATAATGCAAATCAGAAGAAGTCTTGAAGGCTGTATTAATATCAGATTAGTCTTCAGGAAAAAGAAATATTACCAGGTATAAAGAGGGACAATACAATGGAAAATGTATCAAGAGCAAACCACCATGGCTGAAGTGCAATGAGCCCAGGAGGGAGGTAGGGGATAATGTCAGAGAGAAGCCGAGAGGGAAGCCAGAGAAGACAGTGGGGAATTTGCATTTGAACCCAGCCAGGTATTCTCTATAGTCCCCATATTTATACTGTATTCGGTTGGTATTGACTCTCAGCTTAAAAATGGGTATCTTAGATTCTTCAAAACATTTGTAGAAATTGGGACCCTCTGAACTCTTGTCAGAGTCTGCATTTTTATTGATGTATATTTAATTTACAATATTGTGTTAGTTTCAGATATACAGCAAAGTGATTCAGTCATATGTTTTGGGGGAATTATTTTCCATAATAAGTTATAAGATATTGAATATAATTCTCTGTGCTATACAGTACATCCTTGTTCCTTATCTATTTCAGGTATAAGAGTTTGTATCTGTTAATTCTATATTTGTAATTTATATCTACTCTCCTTTCTCCCCTTTTTGCTGTCCATAAATTTGTTTTCTGTGTCTGCGGATCTAGTTCTGTTTTGTGTACAAGTTCATTGTATCATTCTTTTTATATTTCACATACAAGTGGTATCATAGAATACTCATCTTTCTCTGTCTGGCTTCCTTCACTTATGGTGATAATCTCTAGGCCTATCTATGTTGCTGAAAATGGCATTTTTTCATTTTCTGTTATAGCTGAGTAATACTCCATTATACACACACACACACACACACACACACACACACACACCACATCTTTATTTATCTGTCAATGGACATTTAGGTTGCTTCCATGTCTTGGCTGTTGTAACTGGTGTTTCAAGTGAACATTGATGTGCGTTTATCTTTTCAAATTAGAGTGTACTCTGGATATATGTTCAGTAGTGGGATTGAAGGATTTTATGATAGCTCTATATTTAGTTTTTTAAAGAATCTCCATACTGTTCTCATAGTAGCTGTACCAATTTGCATTCACACCAACTGTGTTGGGGGAGTTTCTTTTTCCCCACATTCTCTCCAGCATTTATTATTTGTAGCATTTTTGATGATGGCCATATTGACCAGTGAGGTTATACCTCCCTGAAGTTTTGATTTACATTTCTCTAAAAATTGCCACGCTGAGCATCTTCTCATGTGCCTGTTGGCCATCTCTCTGTCTTCTTTAGGGAAATATGTATTTAGATCTTATGCCCATTTTTTGATTGGGTTGTTTTCTTTTTTTATATTAAGCTATATGAGCTGTTTGTGTATTTTGAGTATTAAATCCTTGTCAGCTGCATCATTTGCAATATTTTCTCTCATTCTATATGTTGTCTTTTCATTTGCTGATGCTTTTCATTTGTTAACTAAAATGAACATTTCATTTGCTTTGCTTTTATATATATATATGTATGTATATATGTGTGTGTGTATATATATACATTATAAATATTAACCTAGTTATCAGTTTGGCTCTGAGAGACACATCATTCCATGATAGAATTTAAGTTCTTAGTTTAGGTTCTCTTAGACCATCAGCTTGGTGTTTGTTATGAGCCAATTAATTTTGGATAAACAAAACATGATACTCTTTAGATAAGATTATGCAAATATATAATTGGCTATTGCTATTACTACTACTGTTGCTGTTACTGCTACTACACTTAATAGAGATAATGATAATCTCATAAATTTTTCTTTATTAGAATATAATTTATATATAGTATTATATTAGTTTCAGGTGTTCAACATAGTGATTCAATAATTTTATGTATTACAGAATTATCACCACCAAGTCTAGTTACCATCTGTCACCATACAGAGTTATTACAATATTATTGACTATATCCCCCATGTTATACCTTATATTCCTGTGAGTCATTATCTTCTTATGAGAGAAATGACTATTAATTCTCTACAACACAGGCATATTTACCCTCAGAAATTCACCCACAAATTATAAGGTAATATTCTAGGAAGGATGGACCAAATGTTGTATATTCATCAGGTATAAGAATTTGGCCACCTAATGTAAGTCTCACCAAGAAAAGAACCCAGAATGTCTTAGACATGGTGATGATCTAATAATAAGTGAAGTTCAAATAAACTCTAAGGTTAAGAGTAATGAAAGGTTTTGATTTCAGTTTCATCACAAACACCCACTTATACATACACACACATCCTCCATATTATCTTTATTGAAAAACAAACAAAAAATTTGGAAAGGATTCGAGGTCTTATTACTGACTAAAATCGTTTGCAATGCTTGTGTTCACTATTTCCAGTTGTGGGTTGCATCTTTCCTCCAGTTCACAGAGGATAGCAGATGAAAATGACTAAATCCGAAGTTTCCAGCTTTCTGGAAATAGAGCATGCCTATGAAAACTTTCTAAGCGGAAATGGCATGAAGCAAAGAAGCAATTACGATGCAATACATCTTGCTAACAGCTGCACAAAATAAATCAAGATCAAGCACAAAGGCTCACAGACACAGTTCAAAGTTAGGGTGACTTAATGCTGAGATGCTGAGTGTAGTTTTGGAGGGAGCTTAGCGGTGTCGGTCTCACTGCCTCCTGTAACACCTGCTACAAAACAAACACTGAAAACTAGCATCGCTTTTTGCCTTCTTTTTTTTTTTTTCTTGGTAAAAGCTAAAATCCTCTTCAGATTTTTTTTTTTTTGGTTAGCGGAAACATGTACTAATGTTAGTGAAGTGGCATATAGTGAACTTTCAAAAGTGGGAGTTCTCTGAAATAACCTAAATCTCATTTGTGAAAACAAATCCCACCACCAGCTTTTCCAAGGTGTCATTCACCCTTACAGTATCTACTATTTAAAGAACAAGTGTGTCTGTGAAGTTTTTACTCTACTCTTTACATATGTGCAGGCTAAGTTGTATCAGTCATGTTCAACTCCTTGTGACCCTGTGGACTGTAGCCTGTCAGGCTCCTCTGTTCGTTGTATTCTCCAGGCAAGAATACTGGAGTGGGTTGCCATGCCCTCCTCCAAGGGATCTTCCCAACTCAGGAATTGAACCCAGGTCTCCCACATTGCAGCCGATTCCTTACCGTTTGAGCCACCAGGGAAGTCCAAGAATATTGGACTGGGTGGCCTAACCCTTCTCCAGGGGATCTTCCCAATCCAACAATCGAACTGAGGTCTCCATGGAATTCTCCAGGCCAGAATGCTAGAATGGGTAGCCTTTCCCTTCCCCAGGGGATCTTCCCAACCCAGGGATCGAACCCAGGTCTCCACATTGCAGGCGGATTCTTTACCAGCTGAGCCACAAGGGAAGCCCAAGAACAGTGGAGTGGGTAGCCCATCCCTTCTCCAGCAGATCTTCCTGACCCAGGAATGGAACCAAGGTCTCCTGCATTCTAGGTGGATTCTTTACCAACTGAGCTATGAGGGAAGCCCATACATACCTATAGCAAATTTCCATTTTCTTTCCTCTTTAAAATTTAATTATTCAGACTTATTCAGAACTTTGTTTGTCTCTCAGTACAATATTTTATCAGTAAGTTAATGCCAAAGAAGTCAAAAGCATCTCCCCCCACACTTCAATCTTCCGTCTGGGATTCATCCCTCATATTCTTTTCATATTTATTAACAGTAAGACTGAGGCACAAGGCTTTTTGTTATGTTTCTTATGGACAAGTTAGAGGAATAACTTCATCCCTGAAACTTCTAAAAAACCATGAGAAAAAATGCTCCTTTCCTCCAAATTGGTTTCTCCTCTCTGCACACATTATGATGGGTGGAAATGATAAAACAGTAATGTTTTGGTCAGATGTGTTGATAACATATAGTGATATGAACAGTGTCACTTAGGGAGCAGAGACAATCATCTCTGAGAACTGCCAAAAATGCTAGTAGCTTTGACTAAGACAGTCTTTAAGTTACTATATTGGCAACTGTTCTGTTCAATTATTTGCCACATTAATTACAGAACTTAGATAGACGGATGATAGATAGACTACTTAGCAATTGTCTCCAGATTAGTAGATTACATTATGGAAAGGACATAAAAATGGACACCATTTCCTTTAGGTTTTTATGCATTTTGCAATTTGAAATGGGAGTGATCTCTTTTAATTTCAGTGGTACAATTTAAATAAAATCAGTCAAATGAGTAGATTTATTACACTGAGCCTAAAGAGGTCAATAATAGATTTCTCTAAAATGCTAACGCCCTAAATAAAGGAGAAATGAATTTGCTGAATGGAAGATTTTTTAATATGAAAAAATCTATTATTCCAAAATGAATATATCAATTTAATAGACTTTGATAAGAACAACATTTTTGTTTGTTTTGGTCAATTTGAGAGCTATAACTTGTCAAAATTATTTTTAGCACAAAGTATGTACTTCAGAAGTGACAAAAGATTTTTGCAAAAGAGTGGAGAGAAGCCTTTATGTCATAACAGATTTGAAGACAAATCTACTGTCCATAGAAATATAATATTTGCATATCACTGGAAGGACTGATGTTGAAGCTGAAACTCCAAAACTGGCCACCTGATGCGAAGAGCTGATTCATTTGAAAAGACCCTGATGCTGGGAAAGATTGAGGGCAGGAGGAGAAGGGGACGACAGAGGATGAGATGGCTGGATGGCATCATCAGCTCAATGGACATGGGCTTGGGTAGACTCTGGCAGTTGGTGATGAATAGGGAGGCCTGGTATGCTGCAGTTCATGGGATGGCAAAGAGTTGGACACAACTGAGTGACTGAACTGAACTAAAGCAAATAGATGAATGAATCAAAATACCAAGTCCAAGGATAGGCCCAAGGATATGAGGAAACCACATATAACCAAAGGAGTGATGGATAATGAATGTTTCACAACCAGCTCTCTGGAGCAGAGATGGGTTGGAAGGAGCCCAATCTATTGATTTCTTGTTTCTATGGTATAAATACTCCTCCTACCTTGGACACTAAGGTACCAATCTAACGATTGTCAAATTCTCCTAAAAATTAAATAGTTTGTGTATGAAGCACACCACTAGCAAAGGTCAGTTGGAAAAGGATAATTTGCTCAATAAATGAACCTGGAACAATTGCCTGTCCAACTTAGAGAAAATGCAGGTAAATGTTTAGCACACTTGACACAGAAATAAAATCTTTATTGTTTAAGAATCTGCATGTAAAAATATATACATTTTATTACATAAACAAATACAACTTGATAATTAAAATGGTAAATATACACCAAGGAAAGCTAAAAGACAAATGATAGACTAATGAAGAACCTGCAGCATTTATTGAAAATGAAAGTTAATATCACTAAGAGATATATGAAAAGCTCTATAAATTCAGAAGCAGAAAAACATTTAAAAGTACACTGAAAAATTTTTTTAAAAAATGGAAAAGAAAGAAAGGAAAAACTTTCTCAACTTCATGGTAGATAAATCACAGTAAAATGCCATTTTTTAAAATGTATTATATCAGCATAGTTTTAAAAAGACTAGTAAACCTATTAAATGGATAAATGTATATATTGGAACATTTCATGGGTAAATTTGATATCCTCACCTATTCTGTAGTAAAAAATGTAGATACTCTGACTTAATAATCCTATTCTTGTGTGTGCGAGGTGGTAGTGGGGGCATCTCTAGCCTAGAGGAAAATCAAACAAACACAAAGAAAAGTGAATGTCTACAGAGACATTTTTCAATGGAGTAAAAGAGTTGGAAACTGGAAGCATATATGCCTGTAACAAAATATTTGAATTAATTATAGGCTATTAATGGTTATATAGCATCTCTGACTCAGTGAACATGAATTTGAGCAAACCCCAGGAGATAGTGAAGAATAGGGAAGCCTGGCATGCTGCAGTCAATGGGGTCACCAAGAGTTGGACATGACTTAGTGACTGAAAGACACAACAACAACATGGTAAAATATTACTCAGCTATTAAAATGAGTTATATCGCTCACTTTTGATGTGTAAGGAATACAAATGTTATACTAAAGAAAAAAATGATGCACTGTATATTTGTAAAATCCTATTTTTTTTTTTGCAGTAGATGAAGTGCCTATATATGCCTGTGTATGTTGGCACACTTGTGTTTAAACATGGAGAAAGATATGAGATATCTATATTAATAAAGATAAGTTTGAGGTAGTTATATTTGAAGAGGGAAGTGAGATTACTACCATTTTATTTTTACATTTTAGCATTGTTTAATTTGTTACAAAAATTGTGTGTGTGACTTTTATAATTTAAAATAGACTGAAAGTTTGAAATAATTAGCTAGATCAATTACATTAAATTGGAAGATTACTGTGATATTACTATATGGGAAAGAAACCCTTAGAAGAAATGGAGTAGCCATCATAGTCAACAAGAGTCAGAAATGCAGAACTTGGATGCAATCTCAAAAATGACAGAATGATCTCTGTTTAAAGGGAAACCATTCAATATTACAGTAATCCAAGTCTATGCCCCAGCATTACCCAACAAGTAAAGCTGAAGTTGAAAGGTTCTATGAAGACCTACAAGACCTTCTAGAACTAACAACCAAAAAAGATGTCTTTTTCATTATAGGGGACTGGAATGCAAAAGTAGGAAGACAGGAGATACCTAGAATAACAGCCAAATATGGCCTTGGAGTACAAAATAAAGCAGGTCAAAGGCTTATAAGTTTTGCCAAAAGAACACCCTGGTCAAAGCAAACACATTCTTTCAACAACACAAGAGAAGACTCTACACGTGGACATCACCAAATAGTCAATACCGAAATCAGATTGATTATATTCTTTGCAGCCAAAGATGGAGAAGCTATATACAGGCAGCAAAAACAAGACCAGGAGCTGACTGTGGCTCAGATCATGAACTCCTTATTGCCAAATTCAGACTTAAATTGAAGAAAGTAGGGAAAACCACTAGACCATTCAGGTATGACCTAAATCAAGTCCCTTATGATGATACAGTGGAAGTGAGAAACAGATTTAAGGGTTTAGAATTGATAGAGTGTCTGAGAACTATGGCCAGAGGTTCGTGACATTGTACAGGAGACAGGGATCAAGACCATCCCCAATAAAAAGAAATGCAAAAAGGCAAAATGGTTGTCTGAGGAGGCCTTACAAATAGCTGAAAAAAGAAGACAAGCTAAAGACAAAGGAGAAAAGGAAAGATATACTCAATTGAATGAAGAGTTCCAAAGAATAGCAAGGAGAGATAAGAAAGCCTTCCTCAGTGATCAATGCAAAGAAATAGAGGAAAATAATAGAATGGGAAAGACTAGAAATCTCTTCAAGAAAATTAGAGATACCAAGGGAACATTTCATGCAAAGATGGGCTCAATAAAGGATAGAAATGGTATGGACCTAACAGAAGCAGAAGATATTAAGAAGAGGTGGCAAGAATACACAGAAGACCTATACAAAAAAGATCTTCATGACTCAGATAATCATGATGGTGTGATCACTCACCTAGAGCCAGACATCCTGGAATGTGAAGTCAAGTGGGCCTTAAGAATTATCACTACAAACAAAGCTAATGGAGGTGATGGAATTCCAGTTTAGCTATTTCAAATCCTAAAAGATGATGCTGTAAAATATGAAAGCAAGTTTGGAAAATTCAGCAGTGGCCACAGGACTGGAAAAGGTCAGTTTTCAATTCAATCCCAAAGAAAGGCAATGCCATAGAATGTTTCAACTATCACACAATTGCACTCATCTCACACACTAGCAAAGTAATGCTCAAAATCCTCCAAGTCAGGCTTCAACAGTACATGACCCATGAAATTCCACATGTTCAAGCTGGATTTAGAATAGGCAGAGGAACCAGAGGTCAAATGCCAACATCCTTTGGATCATTGAAAAAGCAAGAGAGTTCCAGAAAAACATCTATTTTTGCTTTATTGACTAAGCCAAAGCCTTTGACTGTGTGCATCACAACCACCTGTGGAAAATTCTTCAAGAGATGGGAATACCAGACCACCTGATCTGCTCTTTGACAAATCTGTATACAGGTCAGGAAGCAACAGTTACAACTGGACATGGAACAACAGACTAGTTCCAAGTTGGGAAAGGAGTACAACAAGGCTGTATATTGTCACCCTGCTTGCCTAACTAATATTCAGAGTGCTGCCTGAAGCATAAGCTGGAACCAAGATTGCTGGGAGAAATATCAGGAACTTCAGGTACACAGATGACACCACTCTTAATGGCAGAAAGCAAAGAACTAAAGAGCCTCTTGATGAAAGTGAAAGAGGAGAGTGAAAAAGTTAGCTTAAAACTTTACATTCAAAAAACGAAGGTCATGGCATCCAGTCCCATCACTTCATGGCAAATAGATGGGGAAACAATGGAAACAGTGAGAGACTTTATTTTTGGGGGGCTCCAAAATCACTGCAGATGGTGACTTCAGTCATGAAATTAAAAGATGCTTGCTCCTTGGAAGGAAAGCTATGACCAACCTAGACAGTATATTAAAAAGCAGAGATATTACTTTGCCAACAAAGGTCCATCTAGTCAAAGCTATAGTTTTTCCAGTAGTTATGTATGGATGTGAGAGTTGGACTATAAAGAAAGCTGAGCACTGAAGAATTGATTCTTTTAAACTGTGGTGTTGGAGAAGACTCTTGAGAGTCTCTTGGACTGCCAGGAGATCCACCCAGACTATCTTAAATGAAATCAGTCCTGAATATTCATTGGAAGGACTGGTGTTGAAGCTGAAACTGCAATACTTTTCCACCTGATGCAAAGAACTGGCTCATTTGAAAAGACCCTGATGCTGGGAAAGATTGAAGGCGGGAGGAGAAGGGTACGACAGAAGATAAGGTTGGATGGCATCACTGACTCAATGGACATGAGTTTTGGTAAGCTCCAGGAGTTGGAGATTGACAAGAATTCTGGTATGCTGCTAAGGGGTGTCAAAGAGTCGGACACCACTGAGAGACTGAACTGAACTGATCTATGATATAATATTTTATATGTTAAACAAAGTAAATATAATATAGTGAAGTATTATGAACAAATAAGCTCATTTCAAAAACAAAACCAAAACACGTGTGTGTGTGTGTGTGTGTGTGTGTGTGTGTGTGTATAAGAGGAAGAGAGAGAACACTAGTGTATGTTAATTTTAATATATTATTATTCTTTTATTTCTCTGCTTTTTTGAGTGTACAAAACATGATAGAAAGATTCAGAAAAAATTCAATCTTCTATGGTATTGTGAGAATATAACTGGTACAAGCATTCTGGGCTAATTAGGCAAATACATATGAAATGCTTAATAATGTTTATGCTGTTTCTCAGAAATTTAACTTTTAGTCATTTATCCTGAAGAAATAATCAAGGACTTATTTGGCAAATATATTAAGCAATGATTTAGGCATTAGTGTGTCACAACTTAAATACTTGCTAAGAGGTTAATTGATTAAATGCACTGTTGATACAACGAGGATAGATATGCAGCTTGTACTCAGTAACAATCCCAGTAGTTTATGTTGGCATCTGTTTCTGTATTTGCTTTATGGTCATTAGTTGATGGTTGGCAACCACAATATACCAGTTGTTAACCGTTTTAAATGTTACCATCAAATATAACCTTATGAGAATATAGTATATAACTTTTAAAAGTGATATAGTAGTAGTGTGGGCACCCTTGTCTTGTTCCTGATCTTGGAATGCTTTCAGTTTTTCACCATTTAGAATGTTTGCTGTGGGTTTATCATATACAGTATTTACTGTATAGAGGTAGGTCTTTCTAAGCCCATTGTTTTTTTTTTTTTGAAGCGTTTTTAAACATAAATGGGTTCTGAATTTTATCAAAGACTTTTTCTGCATTTATTGAGATTGTCATATGATTTTTATCTTTCAATTTGTTAATACCATGTATCTTATTGATTCACTTGTGTATATTGAAGAATCCTTGCATCCCTGGGATAAATCTGACTTGATCATGGTATATGATCTCTTTTTCATGTATTGCTGAATTCTATTTGCTAGAATTTTGTTGAGGATTTTCTTTTTTGTGTGTTGTCATTGTCTGGTTTTGGTATCAGGGTGATGGTAGAATGAGTTTGAAAGTGTTCCTTCCTCTGTAATTTTTTTAATATAAATTTACTTATTTTAACTGGAGGCTAATTACTTTACAATATTGTATTGGTTTTGCTTTTTTTTTTTTTTCACTCAACTGTCCTTTAAAGCAACATGACAGATATAATGGAGTTCATTTCTGTGTGTGGGCCAGGAATGGACAGTGCAGATAATCTCTTCAAAAATCTTACTGAATAAATATATGGACTCCCAAATAATGTCCCACAGCATATTCTAAATTCAATTTTTCTACTAAAACAACTAAGAAAGTGGGACAATAATTAATCCCTTCACATTGTGCTCTAGAATTAAACTTTAAATGTTGTTAAAAAAAAAGTGATATAGTAGAAAATTGTGTTTCCCAACTTTAATTATATGCTATTCCACATTTAAGATTTTCTCATATGCATGTGACAACTGAATTGATATTTTCTTAATATATCTTCCTAAATCCACTCTCTTATCAAAAGTAGAAACCAGTATTGCTTAATATGAATTAAGAGTAATGATAACAAAAAATCAAAGCAAAATTGTTAATTTTGAGCTAAGTCTGTTAAGGCATTTTTCAAAAGGATGATTAGCAAAAATTTGTAATTTAAGTTAGAACCTCTTGTTTATATCATCTCTTCAGAATAACTATAATAAAACAAAATGACATAAACTTTTTCTGTATGATTTAATATTATTTAGTGTCTTGTCCTAAACTGTTTGAAATTCAATTTTGTAATCATTATGTCAGCAGTATGTATCCTATCTTTAAGAAAAATCAAAGGTAGATTAAAAGTAGAAGACATGTATTTGACTTCAAATAACAGAAAACTCAATCACAATGGCTTTAATAATTTATTTTTCTACTAATAAACTAAGTCAAAGAACTTAGGTAGGCAGTGCTAGCTTAGGTTCAGGGATAGCACCTCTGTGATGCTCTTTGCCTTTCTCTAATCCTCCCAAGATGGCTACCATAGCATCAGCCTTCACATCTATATGCAAGTCAGAAGAACGTAGGGGAGGGGAAAGGAAAGAAGCAAGCTAGTTGTATCCATCTTACTTAATCAGAAAATCAAAAGTTTCCTTTTGATTTTGTAGGTAGCTAACAGTGTCTACTGTAACCCACAAGGCATTCATGATATATTTTTAAATTAGAAAGGCAGTTTGGAAAGCATATGTATTATATGATTTTGTTCTTCAAAAGGAGTTACGGTGTGTGTATAAATATATGTGTATACATATATACACACATGTGTCTTTATGAATGAAAATATTTATAGTTCTCTATGTTGAATGAAATAATGGTTGACAGATTTTTAATACTCACTCTTTTAAATACTGGATTTATAATATTAAAAAAATAAGATCAAAATATTTTGTTGGATCAGATTTTGTTAGATTTTTAGAAAATAGTCCATGTCTTCAGAAAGGCTTTGGTCGGCTCACTTCATATCTTAGTATCCCAGCTACCAGAATTTCTGTGTCCTGCACACAGTCCTGAGAATTTCTTAATTGGTATGAGAGGCGTTACATGCTTCTTGCTCTGCAAATGCTTCCTTTCATTTGGGAAAGTTTAAACTGTAGATTGAGATCTAATTTCACCTTCTATTTATCCCTTCACAGCAGCATAAACGTTTGCGAAGCTAGTGCAGGGCTTACAGTTTTGACACAAGGGCTAATTCTTCCAGAATCCAGATTTGGTAGCTTTTAGATACAAGGTAAGCCACATCTGTTTGGTTTAACAATTGTATAAATTTTATTACTGTTGAGACAGAATGTATCCTGCAAGAAAAATAATGGATTTCCAAGGTTACACCTGTGTGCGTTTATATGAATTGCACATCTCTATTGTTTTGTTCGGTTATCTGAGAGGATGTCTGGCTGATGGTGCCCTGGGATCTTTAAGCATTCTGGTACAAAGTAAGGCTTTTATAAAGCTATTAGCTGCAATATACTTTTATTATAATTTATAATTATATATATTTTTGAAATATGTATATATATACATACAATTAAGGAGTAACCTCAATAGTGATTAATTTAAAATCAATTCACGTATAAGAATAAGAATTTCTGGAAACCACAGAAATGATCTTCATGCATAGTTAATGTTAAAACAAGGTCACTCCTGCCTGTCGGTAGTTACAGCTCAATCTAGAGTCAGTGAGCATAAAAGACTACTTGATCTGGCATTAGATCACTACTTTTTATTTAATGCCACTTGATTTTCTTATTAACCAGTAAAGGCAGGGGCTTTGCAATCTTTTCTGAAATTTTAGACAGGTGTAAGGCCAACTTCAAGATAATAACTATGTTGGCAACTCTATTGATTAGCTCATTTATTTTCTGTATATCACTGAGCCACAGATTTTTACTTTTATTTTCGTATATAATCATGCAGGTGAAAAGAAAAGGGATGCCTAAATCAATGCATTAAAAGTTTTAGCATGTTCTGACTATAAGCCCTAACTGCAATTATTTCAAGTTCAAAATTCAGAATAAAACATAGTTCATCCTTTCACACACCTGTATTCTCACTGCCCAGCTTATCCCAGGGAAACATCTGGACCCAGTATTTAGAAATCATTATATTAGGGAATTGAGCACCAAGGCAGCCAGCATGAGGGAGATAAGATCCAATGAATCATTCATATCCGGGAGTCGAACTGATTCATTTTGGAGCCACTGAAGTGGACACAGGGCTTTTCATAGAAGACCAGCACAAAATACCTTTCAGTTGTCAATCCAGGTTGAGCAAAGAAGCAAATTATCTGAGCATCATTTCAGAATGTGTCAAAAGAAATGCCAACCAAGTGGCAGCAGAGGTTTTTGAGTTTCTAAACTACATGATTTGTCAAAACAGAATTTTAACCATTTTATTTTTTACAACTTATTCCAAGAATGGAACTGTTAGAAGTATTTCTTCCTTATGCCCACATTTAAATGGTATTTATGTGTAAATATGTATTTTACTTCTTTATCTGGAATAATAAACTAGATAGAGTTTACTTTTGAATATGATCATTGAAGTATAAATGAAAACTTTAATGAAAGGAAATTGGAGTGACAAGCAAGAATCTGCAAAAATGAGCCTAGATACTTAGGTATCTAAGTATTGTCAGGTTGCCTAGAAGAATGCAAGCTGTAGAGGGAGAGTCCACTTCCCACTTCCCTGTATGCTGGCTCTTATGCAGTCTCCTTCCTCTGAGCATGGGCTGTATCTAGTGACTTGCTTCTAATGAAGAAAATAATGGCAAAAGTGATGATATATCACTTTCAAGATGAGGTTACAAGAGACTGTGACTCTTATCTTTCTAGTTCTTGCTCTCACTTGCTTTCTAGTTTATTTTTGCTTTACCAAAGCAAGCTGCCATGTGCAGTGGCTCTAGTGGGTGAAGACCTCAGAGGGGCTGTTGCCCAACAGCTACTGAGGAAGTAAATCCAGCAAGCCATGAATGACTGAATCCTACCAATAACCATTAAGGGAGCATGGATGTGGCTCCCAGCCTAGTTAAGCCTGGAGATGACTACAACCATGGCTGATATGTAGGCTACAGCCTGTGCAGGCTCCTGGAGAAGAAGACCCAGCCTAGTTAAGTGCCAGGATAGCTGGCACACAGGAACTGTGTGTATTACAAATGTGTATTGTAATTACAAATGAGATTACAAATGTGTATTGTTTAAACTGTTACACTTCTGGGGAATTTGTTATCTAGCCATAGATAACTAATATGCTGACCTGAGCTCCTATGGGTTCCTCAGGTCTCCAAGTGCTTAGCAGCTCCTGTCTCACAGCTGAGAACTGTTGACACTGTGTTCAGTTAGTCTGGTGACCAGCAAACCTGTCAGTATAACACAGAGTTTACACTTGCCCCATGTTTAGGTCAAGTTGTCTAGTAGCAGATCCGGGCATGGATTAAGGATTATCTTGTACAAGTGATTTAGTGAAGTCCTCCTGCAGAAGCATGGAAAGAAGTGGAGAAAACTACTTAGGGAAGAAGAAGGCAAGCCAAAATGCAATTCCAGGCAAGTCTGGAGGAGAGTAGCTTTAGCCTGGGCCCACATGGGAACCCTGGAGTGTGTTGTTCCTCAGATTTCACCTGCACAAAGCCAAGGGAGGTGGGCCTTCAAATGCTCGCAGCTGTTAATCATTGACAAAGGGCAGCTTGATTGGAGACAGGAAGAATGTGGTAGGATGTAACCTAGCAGGTACCTTTTCTTTTTGTGCTTTTGTGAAAACAGCTCATATCTGAAGGTCAATATGATGGACAGGGGCCTCAGGTACTAGCTGTTAGAGGCGAAAGTGCACTGAAGCTGGGGAAGGGGAGTTGAAATGGTCAAGTGCAGTTGAGAGGATCTGAATGGAGTACCAGCAGTGTTCATACCATAACTGTAGAAAGTTGTCCTGAAGTTCAGAAAAATCTCATGGACAGAGAAGCCTGGTGAGGCTACAGTCCGAGGAGTCACAAAACATTGGCCACAACTGACCACGCGTGCACACACACACAGTTCATCTAGCCCTGTCCTGCCATAGGTATACCTCCCCACAGGATGTGGAGAGATGGGGAAACTGAGCTTGCACTGCTGTCTTCTCTGTGATTTCCAGCCTGGGAGTACCACTGTTTTTTGGTTTTTGTTTTTTTTTTTCTTTTTAGACCTGAAACTATGACAGAAACTTTACTGAATTTATAATGAAGTTCTTTCTCGGTAGCAACTTATGAGTGCAGGCAGCTTAGCATGGATGAGGGAGCAGAGACCCTCTGCACTATACCTCTGTAAGCTGAATGTCCAGGATCCTTCACACAGAACTAAAACCAGCAGATTCTGTTTAGTTATTATAATTCTGTAACTAAACAATTATTGTGATGATGAGACATGTTATCCTCCTTATTTCAAAGATAGTGTGTTTGGTTATCAATCAGTGGGTCTTCTAGTTTCTAAAGAAATTTAGCAGAGTAAAAAATTCTCCAATAGACTTACTCTGTAAACTGAGTTACATGTGTCTCCCGAATGCCTATGTGGATGGTTTTCTACAGACTCACATGCTCAGTTCCTGTAAGATTCCCAGACATCAAAGATGGGGCCACTCCCAGAATTCTAGTCACAGAATATAAAAATGAAACATATTCAAAGTAAGTGTGAAACAAAGCAGTATATAAACCAAAAGAGTCTAGACTATAAGGGCACACTCACTCTAGCAGGTAATGTCTTCTGT
Source organism: Bos indicus x Bos taurus (assembly GCF_003369695.1). NCBI lineage: Eukaryota > Metazoa > Chordata > Mammalia > Artiodactyla > Bovidae > Bos > Bos indicus x Bos taurus. The sequence goes on along the minus strand of NC_040079.1, from coordinate 61,119,583 downwards.
TAATACATTTGCCTTCATCTGGTTCCAGTCTTTAGGTTGATGCTAACACACAATAGGATCTCAAGTGCTGTCAAGCTACCTTCAGCCCCTGTCTGTCCATCTGTCAAAAGACAACACCTCTGAGTGCTGAGAATGGCTGCACAGTCTTGGCCAGATGACTGATGTCACTAGGGTAGGACAATCAAAATGTTCAATAGATCAAAACTGACAGTCACCCCCACTCACTTGCTGGCTGTGAAGAAAGAACACTCAATACAACTTTGCCTGATGAAACAGGCTTAGGAGTGCTCTCTGACAGAGGAATAACCCCCAGAGAACAAAATTTTCCAGGGACTTTCCCAGACAAAGCGCTTCCCTGGTGGCTCAGCTGGTAAAGAATCCATCTGCAATGCGGAAGACCTGGGTTCAGTCCCTGGGTTGGGAAGATGCCCTGGAGAAAGGATCTTGTAGAAAGATCCTGGAGAACATATGCTGGCCTGGAGAATTCTGGCCGTGGACTATATAGTCCCTGGACACGTGTGGCAGAGAGTCGGACAAGACTGCGCGACTTTCACTTCCCAGACAAAACAGTGTGACTTTAGAAATGCTAGCCTATCAATTTGATATTTGAAGTCTACTGATTGATCTGACAAATAATTTTAAACCATCACCTTTCAATACATTGGCAAATTTTGAGTAGTTTTATTTTCTTTCTCACATATATATAACTCTATTAAAATAAAAACTGTGTGTTTTACTTGCTTTCAGAAGAAACTGTGGAGCATTTCCTGAAGCCCTAGGCAGTAGGTGGTGGTTCAGAAATGATACTGGTGAGAAAGAGAACAGGATAGAGAAGAGTGTGTCAGCACACTCCTAAGAGCTACATTCACATCCTGAGTGTCAGTATTGTAAACATTTCTGGGATGGACCAAAGCAGTCCTAAAACTGTATATAGAAACTCTATGAGAGCTTTCTTATACTTAAAAAAAAAATCTTTTTTTTTTTCTTTTTGCTTTCTCATTTATAATTTCAAATTGAAAGATCCTCAGATGTTTCTCAGGAGGCGGATTTTGGGGAAAAGGCTAATATGCACTGATTTTTAATGGGGATTCTCACAGAATTTTTGTACCTAGATAATGAATCAGATAATGATTGGCTTACTGCCATCATAGGCATTTCACTTCCTCATTACCAGCATCTCCGGGCTGGCTTGACCTCTGTTTTCCATAGGCTTTCTGTAAAAGGTTTGAGTCATTATTCTGAAGCACCTGTTCAGTTGTTATCTTATTGCAATTATTTGCCTGCCATGAGATTGTCACAGATCTCTAGAACACACAACTGATACTGTGAATGATAATACTGGCTCAGGAATGACAAACCCTGGGGGGTACAGCTATCGATTTTTACCCACAACTATTTATCTGAGCGACCAAGAGGGAATTAGTGGTAAAGCAGTTCTGTGTTGTCCATGGTGTTAGAGTTTGTCATCTGTGAGAGACTCAGTGGCTCCAAGATTGGATTCATCTCTCAAGAGAACAGATACCAGTGAGCCAGATATAGTTTCCCAAGGAGAACTGTATCCCATGATTTTTTTTCTATTTTACTGTTTATAAAATGATCCCCAAATGGCATCTCTAAGTCCATTAGTATTTTAAAACAGAATTTTTCTATTAAAAATCTAAAAAATTAATAATTTTTCTTGAAATTGTACACTGTACACTGCAAAATATCTGTATTAAGACTTTATATACAGAACATTTTCCAACCTTATTTGATTCAGAAGCTTAAATTATACATGTTAAGAAAAAGAGATAAACATGTCCTTATATACCTATTAAAATTTTTTCATCTTTATCACTGAAAAAAATCTAAAAAAATACACATTTTTGTTACGTAGACTCCTACAAATGTACTATTTCTATATCTCTATAGACATTTTTTATCAAGAAATTCAAATTCTAATGTTTTTTATCTTAAAAAGATCTATGTAATTCTTAATTCTCATCCCTCTGTGTGAATAAAATTATCTGTATCAATCTATCTAGGACTGCTTGGTTAGCATACTTTTTAAAGTTTTGTTAAAATCCATTTAAATAAAGAGCATATGTTTATATCTCAGATGTAAGGTACTGCCTAAGATAAAATAATAATAATAATAACAATTAGAATAATTTCTATCCTCAAAGAATTTAGGGCAACCTTGTCAAGAAAATTTGCAAGGTAGTGTAACCACAAGAGCAAAGGTAGGTCTGGTGATCATACAGTAGAAGATAACATCAGATCTGCATGGCTGGAGGCATTTATGGATGGTTTCATGGAGAAGGCACTTGGGCTGGACATGAAACATGAGTGAATACCATGCAGTGAGTGACGGTTCAAATGTATTCCAGAAAAAGGAACCTATAGGTTCAAAGACATTGCACAGGCTAGGTGAGTTAGTAGGGTATTGCATAGAGGGTCTGAGGATTAGATGGGGTCTTAAATCACTTAGGTCTATAAAGTGTCCACCAATCCCAGGATTTTCGGTCATTGAATCTAATTTATCTCTAAGAAAACCAGGTTTTTGGAGGTCCCTGGAAGCTCAGCTGGTAAAGAATCTGGCTGCAATGCAGGAGACCCAGATTTGATTCCTGGGTCCAGAAGATGCCCTGGAGAAGGGATAGGCTACCCACTCCATTCTTTGGCTTCTTTTGTGGCTCAGTCGGTAAGGAATCTACCTGCAATGCAAGAGAACTGGGTTTGATCCCTGGGTTGGGAAGATTCCCCTGGAGGAGGGCATGGCAACCCACTCCAGTATTCTTGCCTGGGGAATTCCATGGACAGAGGAGCCTGGTGGGCTACAGTCCATGGGGTCGCAAAGAGTCAGACATGACTGTGCGAATAAGCACAGCACAGCACAATACATTAGTGAAAGCTAAATAAATGTTCTTGTTAATACAACTTGGAGATGATAGTTATAGACAATATGATTATGAATATGATAGTAACATTGATGCAAAAAGAAATAATTTTTACTAGTTTCTGTGGCAAAGTTTATTCTGTTAAAAATTACCTAATAAGTTCTAAAATGTATATTCTGCATAAAGTACCATAACTATTGGATAGAAGTTTGCTAGCATAAGAAATTACATTTTTAATAAACATTCTGACATTAACAATGTAATTTTAATTATGTGATCCTTGAAACACATTTTGAAACACATTAAGATCTAAGGAAAATTAGCCACCCAAAAGCCAATAAAAAACTAAGATGAACTCAAATCAAAGCTACAATGAAATGCCTTCTAATACCAATTAGGATGGCTACTATTAAAGAAAACAACAACAAAAACAGATAATAACAAGTGTTGGTGAGTATGTGGAAAAATTGAAACCGTTGTGTAATCTTGGTGGGAATGTAAAATGTTAGAACTGCTGTAGAAAACATTATAACAGTTCTTCAAAAAATTAAACATAGAATTACCATATGATCCAGCATTTCTACTTTTGGGTATATACTCAATAGAACTGAAAGCAAGGTCTCAAGGAGATATTGGTATACCCATGTTCACAGCAGTATGATTTTATGATAGCTAAAATGTAGAATCTACCCAATTGCCTGTCGATAGATGAATGGATAAATAAAAAATATTATATATGTATATATATGTTCAGCCTTAAAAAGGAAGACAATTTTGACATGTGCTGTTCCTTGATGGCTCAGTGGGTAACGAATCTGCCTGCAGTGCAGAAGACACAGGAGACATGTTCGATCACTAGGTTGGGAAGATCTGCAGGAGGGAAAGGCACCCACTCCAGTATTCTTGCCTGAAAAATCCCATGGACAGAGGAGACTGGTGCGCTACAGTTCATGGGGTCACAAAAAGTTGGATACAACTCAGTAACTATGCTCACACATCCAACCTGGATAAATCTTAAGGACATTATGCTAAGCAGAACATCCAATTACAAAGCGACAAATACTGTATGATTCCACTCATATGAGATACTGAATATAGTCAGAAACATACATAGAGACAATAGAATGGTGCTTGTTGGGAGCTGGGAGAATAGTATGAAGAATTGTTAATGGGTACAAAGTTTCAGTTTTATAAGATGTAGAGTTATGGAGATTGGGGGTAATGATCATTGCACATTCTGGATGTATTTAATATCATTGAACAGCACACTGAAAAATGGTTAAAATTGTAAATTTAATGTTATGTTTATTTTACCACAATAGAAACATTGAGAAAAAACAAACAAGCAAAAAACAGGAGCAACAATCTGTTGTTTATATGCCAAGAACCAATTCAGCATCATCTCTGTAAAGCTTTTTGAAACAGCTCTAGCCAAAGTAATTACTCAATCTTTCTTTTTTTGTCATGTCACATCATTCCATTCAGAGTAATTATTGCTTTTATCACACTGTATTATAATTATCTTTTACTTCCATAGCTGCCCAACTATATAATTCCTGAATGCAGGCTTATCTTTATAAATCTAGTCCCTAGATTAATGCATAATGCATAGTTGATTCACAATAAACATCTATTGAATTGATTGCCAATAATTATACATCACAATATAAAGAGTGACAAGACAGAAAAAAAAAAGGAAAAAAATAGTTGAATGAATAAAGATAATGAGTCCATAAACAAGCCTCAGAGAGATGCAAATGGCTTTCCTCTCATTTACTGCAAAAATGCCAAAAATAATTTTTAGAACACCATTGCTATGTTCTTGTATAGCAATTTTAGTGTGGTCAAACAGTTCAGAATAAAATTTTAGCTGTCCTTAGCAAATTAAATGTAAATATCAGGGCACCCACCAACTTTGCAAAATTACATCCTTGGAGCTTCATCGATATAATTATGTACAAATGAATGAGTGATTGTCTACTTTTAGATAAACCATTTGCTGGAGTTACAATGGATAATTTCCTACAAAATTGTGGAAAAATACTTTGCAATAAAATAATATCTTAAATTTAATGATATGGCAGGGTACACAAAGAAATTGTGCAAATCAGTTTCCAAAGTGCAAAGGAGTTCTATAAAGATAATTAATAACCTTTGATTACATGAAAAATTTTATGTATCTAGTTTGTTTAATAATAATATGCATATCTACAAAAAAGGTGTGGACTGATCCAAGTATTGAACAGAAAAGATCACCTTAATAAGGTTTCAATAGAGCAAGGGTATTTTAGGACTAAGAAAGGTTGGGAAACTGAAATACTAAAGAACTAAAATCAAAGATGATCTCTTAACATAAAACAATAATTTATTTTATAAATGTTAATAATAAACATATGAAGAGCAGAAACTCAAAAATTGATTTTAATGTATAATACTGCTAAAATGATCCCAACTTTTTCTTGAATACAAAATGATCATTTCAAGAAACTATGTTAACACATAATTAAAAATCTTCTACCATCAAATTTCTTAAGAACTAATTATGACCCTTATTTTCCTAGATGTTTGTTTTTGTATCTCTGTAGACTGGTTGAGCCAGTTATTCCTCTATGTAGAAGAAAATAAATGTATGTCAAAACGAATTGATAATGACTGATTATTATCTTTATCTGTGGCAAGATACTGATATTGAACAATTATTACTGTATTTGCTTCAGTTCAGTTCAGTCGCTCAGTCATGTCCGACTCTTTGTGACCCCATGAATCACAGCATGCCAGGCCTCCCTGTTCATCACCAACTCCTGGAGTTTACTCACACTCATGTCCATTGAGTGGGTGATGCCATCTAGCCATCTCATTCTCTGTCATCCCCTTTTCCTCCTGCCCCCAATTCCTCCCAGCATCAGAGTCTTTTCCAATGAGTCAACTCTTCACATGAGGTGGCCAAAGTACTGGAGTTTCAGCTTTAGCACCATTCCTTCCAAAGAAATCCCAGGGCTGATCTTCACAATGGACTGGTTGGATCTCCTTGCAGTCCAAGGGACTCTCAAGAGTCTTCTCCAACACCACAGTTCAAAAGCATCAATTCTTTGGCACTCAGCTTTCTTCACAGTCCAACTCTCACATCCATACATGACCACTGGAAAAACCATAACCTTGATGAGACCAACCTTTGTTGGCAAAGTAAACAAATAAAAATGCAGTTTCCCCACATTGCTGTGCCAAATATGGTATATGGCAAGCAGTACACTGAAGTTTAACATCCTGCTAGGGGCTTTGGTAACTAGCAACAAAGGTATTGTACAAGGAATAGCCAAGAGAAGTAAAGATGTGAAATTGAGAGTGTGATTTTTACCCCTTTTTTCTCTTATGGTTAAGTATAGAATCTTGAAGAAAGTCATCTTAACAAGGACAATTTAAAAATTGAGGCTAAACAAATTTCACAGTAGGTTTTACCTCCTTCCAGATTCTTACAACCATATTAGAGGGCCTATCTTCTTTTTTCTTAATAGCTAATTGTGATCATTATTTTCAGTTCAGTTCGGTTGCTCAGTTGTGTCTAACTCTTTGTGACGCCATGAAAAGCAGCACACCAGGCTTCCCTGTTCATCAAGAACTCCTGGAGTTTACCCAAACTCATGTCCATTGAGTCGGTGATGCCATCTAACCATCTCATCCTCTCATCTTCTCCTTCTGCCTTCAATCTTTCCCAACATCAGAGTCTTTTCCAGTGAGTCAGCTCTTCGCATCAGGTGGCTAAATTATTGGAGTTTCAGCTTCAATATCAGTCCTTCCAATGAATATTCAGGACTGATTTCCCTTAGGATGGACTGGTTGGATCTCCTTGCAGTCTAAGGGACTCTCAAGAGTCTTCTCCAACACCACAGTTCAAAAGCATCAATTCTTTTGTGCTCAGCTTTCTTTGTAGTCCAACTCTCACATCCATACATGACTACTACAAAAAACCACGGCTTTGACTAGACAGACCTTTATTGACAAAGTAATATCTCTGCTTTTTAATATGCTGTCTAGGTTGGTCATAACTTTCCTTCCAAGGAGTAAGCATCTTTTAATTTCATGGCTGCACTCACCATCTGCAGTGATTTTGGAATCCAAAAAAATAAAGTCAGCCACTATTTCCCCATCTATTTGCCATGAAGTGATGGGACCAGATGCCATGATCTTAGTTTTCTGAATGCTGAGCTTTTTCACTCTCCTCTTTCACTTTCATCAAGAGGCTCTTTAGTTCTACTTCACTTTCTGCCATAAGGGTGGTGTCATCTGCATATCTGAGGTTATTGATAGTTCTCCCGGCAATCTTGATTCCAGCTTGTGCTTCTTCCAGTCCAGCGTTTCTCATGATGTACTCTGCATATAAGTTAAATAAGCAGGGTGACAATATACAGCCTTGACGTACTCCTTTTCCTATTTGGAACCAGTCTTTTTTTCCATGTCCAGTTCTAACTGTTGCTTCCTGACCTGCATACAGGTTTCTCAAGAGGCAGGTCAGGTGGCCTGGTATTCCATCTCTTTTTAGAATTTTCCACAGTTTATTGTGATCCACACAGTCTAAGGCTTTGGCATAGTCAATAACAGAAATATTATTTTGGATATGAAGAAAATTAACTATAAAGGATCTGTGTTCAGATTCTATTAAATGAGGGTTAGTTTCTTTGATTATTTACTTTAATGCTTCTATGGGGATTTCTTATAAGCCAATATTAAATGTAGAAAAGTTACCTGTACATATGTTTTATGGACAGATAATGTGTATGTATACATAAAAATTCAAATGCATAAGTAAAGGGATGCACAATTATTTCTACCAGAAACTGTTAATATTTAATAGGTTGATAGAGTAAGGGAAACAGAAAACTACACAGTCCTCATTTATCATGCTTTTCACTTTCATATTACATTTTGTTGTTTAGTCACTCAGTCATGTCCAGCTCTTTGCGACCCATGGACTGCAGCACGCCAGGCTTCCTGATCTTCATCTCCCGGAGCTTGTTCAAACTCAGGTCCATTGAGTCATTTTTGCCATCCAACCATCGCATCCACTGTCATCCCCTTCTCCTCCTGCCTTCATTTTTCCCAGCCTCAAGGACTTTTCCAGTGAGTTGGCTCTTTTCATCAGGTGGCCAAAGTATTAGAGCTTCAGTTTCAGCATCAGTCCTTGTAATGAATATTCAGGGTTGATTTCCTTTAGGAATGAATGATTTGATATCCTTGCAGTCCAACGGACTCTCAAGAGTCTTCTCCAAAACAGCAGTTCAAAAACATCAATTTTTCAGTGCTCAACTTTCTCTATGGTCCAACTCTCACATCCACACATTACTACTGGAAAAACCATAGCTTTGACTAGATGCACCTTGGTCAGCAAGGTAATGTTTCTGCTTTTTAATATGCTATCTAGGTTTCTCATAGCTTTTCTTCCAAGGAGGAAGCATCTTTTAATTCATGGCTGTAGTCACCATCGGTAGTGATTTTGGAGCTCCCAAAAACAAAGCCTGTCACTGTTTCCATTGTTTCGCCATCTATCTGCCATGAAGTGATGGGAAAAGATGCCATTATCTAAGTTTTTTGAATGTTGAATTTATAGCCAGCTTTTCACTCTCCTCTTGGACCTTCATCATGAGGCTTTTTAGTTCCTCTTTGCTTTCTGCCATAAGGGTGGTGTCATCTGCATATCTAAACTTATTTATATTTATCCCAGCAACTTAATTCCAGTTTGTGCTTCATCTAGCCTGGCATTTTGCATGATGTACTCTGCATATAAGTTAAATAAGCAAGGTGACAATATGCAGCCTTGATGTACTCCTTTCCCAGTTTGGAACCAGTCCCTTGTTCCATGTTAGGTTCTAACTGTTGCTTCTTGAACTGCATACAGATTTCTCAGGAGGCAGGTCAGGTGGTCTGGTATTCCCATCTCTTAAAGAATTTTCCACAGTTTTTTGTGATCAACACAAACAGAGGCTTTAGCACGGTTAGTGAAACAGAAGTAGATGTTTTTCTGGAGTTCTCTTGCTTTTTCTATGATCCAACAGATGTTAGCAATTTGATCTCTGGTTACTCTGCCTTTTATAAATCCAGCTTGAACATCTGAAAGTTCTCTGTTGACATATTGTTGAAGTCTGTCTTGAAAAATCTTTAGCATTATTTTGATAACATGTCATAAGATGAGTGCAACTGGGCAGTAGTTTGAACATTCTTTGGCATTGCCCTTCTTTAGGGTTAGAATAAAGATTTATATTACATACAGATATTTATTCTGCTTTTTTTTTTCAAATGACTTGAGTAGCACAAACTGACATTTGAATTTCAAAATTTTAGTTTTTCACTAAATATCTGAAGAAAGACTAATTCTTCCCCATTAATATACTGATTAAATTGTGGGGTGGGGAGAAGCAGAGAGATGATATTTATATGTTTGGAGTATGTTGTTGTTGTTTAGTCCCTAAGTCATGTAGAATTCTTTTGTGACCACATGGACTATTACCTGCCAGGCTCTTCTGTCCTTGGAATTTTCAGGGCAAGAATATTGGACTGGGTTGCCATTTCCTTCTCCAGAAGATCTTCCTAACCCACGGATTGAACCTGTGTGTCCTGCATTGCCAGGGGAATTCTTTAGCCACCAAGGAAATCCATTTGCATTATAAAACTGAAGTAATTGCACGGTAATATGATGTTTTCTCAAAAGTTTCAGTGTACATGATATCTTTTTTTAGGGAGCTATCTGAATTTTGACAGCCATTCATTTAGACTAAGTAATTATTTTCAAGGGCTTCCCTGGTGACTCAATTGGTAAAGAACCTACCGGCAACTCAGGAGACCCAGGTTCAGTTGCTGGGTCAGGAAGATGCCCTGGAGAGGGCAATTGCAACTCAGTGCAGTATTCTTGCTTGGAGAATTCCATAGACAGAGGAGCTTGGCAGGCTGTAGTCCATGGGGTTAAAAAGAGTTAGACAGCATTGAGGGACTATCACTTTCACTTCACTTTCACACTTGTGTATGCAAATGTATTACCTGTTTAATTTAAGTAATGAGAAACAATTTTGCGTTAATAGAGAATTTGGGGGGAAATAAGGAAATATATATATATATATAAATATATATTCCCCAAAATTTTATATATATATAAAAACATATATATATATATAAATATATATATATATATATAAAACATATATTTAGAGGAAAGGGCAGGTAAATATATATATATATGTATATAAATATATATTCCCCCCAAATTATATATATATATATATATAAAAATAGCATATATTTAGAGGAAAGGGCAGGTAAATATATATATATGTATATAAATATATATTCCCCCCAAATTATTTATTTATATATATATAAATGTAAATATATATATATATGTATATATATTTATACACATATATATATGTAAATATATATATATATATGTATATATATTTATACACATATATATATGTAAATATATATATATATATAACATATTTAGAGGAAAGGGCAGGTAAATATATATATATATATAAAAAATACATATTCCCCCCAAATTATATATATATATATATATATATATATATATATGTAAAACATATATTTAGAGGAAAGGGCAGGTAAAACAGATCCTACCTAGCTCTGATATCCTTCTTGGAGATAACCCTGTTGAGTTAGGCAGTTAATTGATAGTCTAGACCCCTGGAAAGCAGTATGCTCTAGGAGAGAAAGCAGTGTAGGTCTTCAAGGACCTGATGGCTTTCATCCAAATTTCTGATTTTATCACTTCTAACTATGTGAATTACAACAAGTTACCTCTCTGTGCCTAATCCATGAAACAGAGACAATGATATATCTACATCTCCACACTATTAGAAGAATAAAGGTAAATCTAGGATATAAGAGTATTTAACAAAGTGTCTCAGTAAATAATGACTGTCATCAATAGAGAATCTGAAAAAAGGGACAAAGATAGATCAAAACAAAATGGAAACACACTAAAAAAAAAATCACAATATAAATCAAACAAAAATATTGAGGATAATAAATTGAATGACTGAGAACAGATAAGTCAGAGAGACTAACAAACAATACATGTTTAAAAATAGAACCTTCCAGTGCTTTACTATACACAAGTGATCAGTGCTAATAAATGAACAGCTGAAAAGGTAACGTTTATGCTTGACCATACATTTGAAACTAATGTAATAAAGAAATGAAAAATTACATAATTAGCAAACCAGAAAAAGTCAAATAAATTTTTAATTACACTTACTGTTTTATGAACCATTGACAAAGAAAGCTACATGCACCCACTCATAAACTACAAACTAGGTAAGATAATAGTGTCATTGAAAACTTTGAGATGCGGCAATCTCTCGTAGTAATGACACAACATCTTTTTAAACTATTTTCCCATATTATCATATCAAATATTATTTGTGAGTTTTCTCATATGACATGACCAGTGCTGGTCATCTGTATTTAAAATGTGAATTTAGACATCAATGCCATCTCCATAGTGATCTGTTCTTCAAGAAAAGCACTAACAATTTTTTTTAAAGGGTGTCAAGTTTTTCATATTAACTTATCTGAAAAACTCAAGTGTTCTACTGTCAGCAAGTAAAAAGTGAAACTGTTTGTTAGTAGCTCATTTGTGTCCAACTCTTTGCGAAACCATGGACTGTAGCCTGGCAGACTACTCTTTCCATATGATTTTCCAGGCAAGAATACTGGAGTAGATTGCCATGCCCTTCTCCGGGGGACCTTCCAGACCCAGGGATTGAATGTACATTTCCTGCATTGCAAACTGAACACGAAATACAGTTTCCATGGTTGAATTTCTGTATAAATGGCATTCAGTTCAGTTCAGTCTCTCAGTTGTGTCCAACTCTTTGTGACCCCATGGACTGCAGCACACCAGGCCTCCCTGTCCATCACCAACTCCTGGAGTTTACTCAAACTCATGTCCATTGAGTCAGTGAGGCCATCCAACCATCTCATCCTCTGTCGACCCCTTCTCCCGCCTTCAATCTTTCGAGCATCAGGGCCTTGTCAAATGAAAGCTCTTTTCAAATGAGCTTTTCACATCAGGTGACTAAAGTATTGGAGTTTGAGATTCAACATCAGTACTTCCAATGAATATTCAATACTGATTTCCTTTAGGATGAACTGGTTGCGTATCCTTGCAGTCCAAGGGACTCTCAAGAGTCCTCTCCAACATCATAGTTCAAAAGCATCAATTCTTGGTGCTCAGCTTTTCTTATAGTCCAACTCTCACATCCATAAATGACTACTGGAAAAACCATAGCCTTGACTAGATGGACGTTTTTTGGCAAAGTAACATCTCTGCTTTTTAATAGGCTGTCTAGGTTGGTCATAACTTTTCTCCCAAGGAGTAAGTGTCCCTTAATTTCATGGCTGCAGTCACCATGAGCAGTGATTTTGGAGCCCAAAATAAGTCCATCACTGTTTCCACTGTTTCTCCATCTATTTGCCATGAAGTTTGGGGACCAGATGCCATGATCTTAGTTTTTTGAATGTTGAGCTTTAAGCCAACTTCTTCAGTCTCCTCTTTCACTTTCATCAAGAGGCTTTTTAGTTCCTCTTCACTTTCTGCCATAAGAGTAGTGTTATCTGCATATCTGAGGTTATTGATATTTCTCCCAGCAATCTTGATTCCAGCTTGTGCTTCTTCCAGCCCAGCATTTCACATGGTGTACTCTGCATCTAAGTTAAATAAGCAGGGTGACAATATACAGCCTTGATGTACTTCTTTTCCTATTTGGAACCAGTCTGTTGTTCCATGTCCAATTCTAACTGTTGCTTCCTCACCTGCATACAGATACATAAAGAGGCAGGTCAGTGGTCTGGTATTCCCATTTCTTTCAGAACTTTCCACAGAATATTGTGATCCACACAGTCAAAGGCCTTGGCATAGTGAATAAAGCAGAAATAGATGCTTTTCTGGAACTCTCTTGCTTTTTCCATGATCCAGCGGATGTTGGCAATTTGATCTCTGGTTCCTCTGCCTTTTCTAAAACCAGCTTGAACATCTGAAATTCACGGTTCACATATTGTTGAATCCTGACTTGGAGAATTTTGAGCATTACTAGCGTGTGAGATGAGTACAATTTTGCGGCAGTTTGAGCATTCTTTGGCATTGCCTTTCTTTGGGATTGGAATGAAAACTGACCTTTTCCAGTCCTGTGGCCACTGCAGCATTTCCAAATTTGCTGGCATATTGAGTGGAGCACTTTCACAGCATTATCTTTTAGGATTTGAAATAGCTCAACTGGAATTCCATCACCTCCACTAGCTTTGTTCATAGTGATGCTTCCTAAGGCCCTCTTGACTTCACATTCCAGGATGTCTGGCTCTAGGTGAGTGATCATCACACCATCGTGAAAATGGGTCATGAAAATCTTTTTGATACAGTTCTTCTGTGTATTCCTGCCACCTCTTCTTAATATCTTCTGCTTCTCTTACATCCATACCATTTCTGTCCTTTATTGAGCCCATCTTTTCATGAAATGTTCCCTTGGTATCTCTAATTTTCTTGAAGAGACCTCTAGTCTTTCCCATTCTATTGTTTTCCTCTATTTCTTTGCATTGATCACTGAAGAAGGCTTTCTTATCTCTCCTTGCTATTCTTTGGAACTCTGCATTCAAATGGGTATATCTTTCCTTTTCTTCTTTGCTTTTTGCTTCTCTTCTTTCCACAACTATTTGTAAGGCCTCCCCAGACAGCCATTTTGCTTTTTTTCATTTCTTTTCCATGGGGATGGTCTTGATCCCTGTCTCCTATACAATGTCACAAACCTCCATCTTTAGTTCATCAGGCACTCTATCAGACCTGGTCCCTTAAATCTATTTCTCACCTGCACTGTATAATCATAAAGGTTTCAATTTAGGGCATACTTGAATGGTCAGTGATTTTCCCTACTTTTCAATTTACATCTGAATTTGGCAATAAGGAGTTCATGATCTAAGCCACAGTCAGCTCCTGGTCTTGTTTTTGCTGACTGTATAGAGCTTCTCCATCTTTGGCTACAGAGAATATAATCAATCTGATTTCAGTGTTGACCATCTGGTGATGTCCATGTGTAGAGTCTTCTCTTGTGTTGTTGGAAGGGGGTGTTTGCTATGACCACTGTGTTGTTTTGGCAAAACTGTTAGCCTTTGCCCTGCTTCATTCTGTACTCCAAGGCCAAATTTGCCTGTTACTCCAGGTGTTTCTTGACTTCCTACTTTTCCATTCCAGTCCCCTATAATGAAAAGGACATCTTTTGGGGGGTGTGAGTTTTAGAAGGTCTTGTAGATCTTCATAGAACTGTTCAACTTCAGCTTCTTAAGCATTACTGCTTGGGGCTTAGACTTGGATTACCATGATATTGAATGGTTTCCCTTTAAACAAACAGAGATCATTCTATCATTTTTGAGATTGCATCCAAGTACTACATTTTAGACTCTTTTGTTGACTATGGTGGCTGCTCCATTGCTTCTAAGGGATTCTTGCCCACAGTAGTAGATATAATGGTCATCTGAGTTAAATTCATGCATTCCAGTCCATTTTAATTCACTGATTCCTAAAATGTCGACATTCACTCTTGCCGTCTCCTGTTTGACCACTTCCAATTTGCCTTGATTCAGCACCAAAGATTCCAGGTTCCTATGCAATATTGCTTTTTACAGCATTGGACCTTGTTCCATCACCAGTCACATCCACAACTGGGTGTTGTTTTTGCTTTAGCTCTGACCCTTCATTCTTTCTGGAGATATTTCTCCACTGATAACAGTAGCATATTGGGCACCTGCTGACCTGGGAGTTCATCTTTCAGTGTCCTAACTTTTTGCCTTTTTGTACTGCTCATGGGGTTCTCAAGACAAGGATAATGAAGTGGTTTGCCATTCCCTTCTCCAGTGGACCACATTCTTTCAGAACTCTCCACCATGAGCCTTCATCTTAGGTGGCCCTACACGACATGGCTCATAGTTTCATTGAGTTAGACAAGGCTGTGATCCATGTGATTAAGTTGGTTAGTTTTCTGTGACTGTGGTTTTCAGTCTGTCTGCCCTCAGATGGAGAAGGATAAGAGGCTTATAAAAGTTTCCTGGTGGGAGAGACTGACTGAGGCGGAAACTGGGTCTGCTTCTGATTGTCAGGGTCATGCTCAGTAAATTGTTAATCCAATTTTCTTTTGATGGGTGGAGTACAGTCTAGACTGAATGGCATTCAGTTTAAACTAAGTTTAGTAAATAAGGGTATTAAGGACAGCCTCCACATGTTTGTATTGAAATTTATTACTTTTCTGTAGTATGATATAACAAATTTTGAAATGAGAATACACTGAAAATCTTCTTTGGGGCAAATCACTCCCACAGTCCTTGAAGGAGTTATTTGTGAATTGCAATAAACTGATGATTTCACCCCACCATTGCTAATGTAAGATGACATACACCAGATTATATTTAATTTGATGGTGTTGTGTTCATTCAGCAGTCCTAATTAACCATCAAATAGTTGAAATGTTGCTTCTCCTCAGGCAAAGCTACAAAATCTTTGAGGGAAGAGAAAGTTGTTAGCTGTCACTGAATTTTGCTTCTGATGTTTTCCTTTGCTCTGTCAAATGTCAGAGCTATAAATCAGGAATTGAAAACCACATCGAAGAAAGGTGAGCCCGTGTTACGGCAGGCTTGGGCCAACACCGCGCCAAGATTCCCACCAGCACAAAATCTCCTCAGGTGAGGTGCTGTGCAACCTTCCATTGAGAGACAAGGTATTGATCCAGTTTTTCTGTCATTTGTGTTCAGCTGGTACCCATTAGGTGTAAAGTTCAAATGACAAAATAAGCCTCCAATCATGGGTGGCTAAAGCACAGGCACATCAGTATGTCCAGTGTCTGTCATTTTGACAGGGCTTGTCACTCCAGGGTAAAGATTGGTATTAACAGACATTTCAATAAATGGCTTTTAAAAAAAAGTTCTTCTCTGGATACTTTCTTAGGAGAGAATCAAGGACAAACAAAGATAAATTTTTTAAACTGATGCCAGGGTAAAATATTGATTTGGAAAAGAAAAGTTTTCTTATAAGTATTTGTGAAAATGGTGATCACTCTCTCACTAACCTTCCTGAAAGCTCCACATTGGTGAAAAAAAATGCAAACCGAAGGTGTATTTTGTTGGTAGGGCCCCTCCTGAACTAAGTCACACAAGCTTGTTTGTTTGTCTGTCCTGTGCATCGTCTCTCACTCAGCCCTATATTCTCTGTTCTTTCCTTCCCCCTGCTAGGTATCTGTTAAGCTTCAAAAGGGTAAAAGAAAACAAAGCTGAAAATCAACTTGAGTGTCAGCTTTTCTTCAAGCAGTATAAGAGGCATAGCAATGAGTTCATGAGCACAAGGCCTAAATCTTTATATGGGATTTGACTCTCCTGTTGTTGTTCAGTCACTCAGTTGTGTTAGACTCTGTGACCCCATGGGCTGCAGCACAGCAGGCTCCCTGTCCTTCATCATCTCCTGGAGCTTGCTCAAACTCACATCCATTGAGACGGTGATGCCATCAAACCATCTCATCCTCTGTCATCCCTGTCTCCTCCTGCTTTCAATCTTTCCCAGCATCAGGGTCTTTTCTAATGTGTTGGCTCTTTGCATCAGGTGGCCAAAGTACTGGAGCCTCAGCTTCAGCATCAGTCCTTCTAATGAATATTCAGGGTTGATTCCCTTTAGGATTGACTGCTTTAATCTTCTTGTAGTCCAAGAGACTTTGAACAGACTTCTCCAACACCACAGTTCAAAAGCATCATTTCTTCAGTGCGCACCCTTCTTTATGGTCCAACTCTCACATCCATACATGACTACTGGAAAAAGGATAGTGTAGGCTATACAGATCTTTGTTGGCATAGTAATGTCCTTGCTTTTTAATACGCTAAGTTTGTCATAGCTTTCCTTCCAAGGAGTAAGCGTCTTTTAATTTCATGGCTGCAGTCACCATCTGCAGTGATTTTGGAGCCCCCCCAAAATAAAGTCTATCACTGTTTCCATTGATTCCCCATCTATTTGCCATAAAGTGATAGGACCAGATGCCATGATCTTACTTTTTTGAATGTTGACTTTTAAGCCAGCTTATTCACTCTCCTTTTTCACTTTCATCAAGAGGTTCTTCAGTTCCTCTTTGCTTTCTGCCATAAAGGTGATGTCATCTGCATATCTGAGGTTATTGTTATTTCTCCTGGCAATCTTGATTCCAGCTTGTACTTCATCCAGTCCAGCATTTCTCAAGATGTACTCTGCATATAAGTTAAATAAGCAGGGTGACAATATACAGCCTTGGCGTACTCCTTTCCTGATTTGGAACGAGTCTGTTGTTCCATGTCCAGTTCTAACTGTTGCTTCCTGACCTGTATACAGATTTCTCAAAGGGCAGGTCAGGTGGTCTGGTAGTCCCATCTCTTTCAGAATTTTACACAGTTTGTTGTGATCCACACAAAGGCTTTGGCATAGTCAATAAAGCATAAATAGATATTTTTCTGGAACTCTCTTGCTTTTTCCATGATCCAGCGGGTGTTGGCAATTTGATCTCTGGTTCCTCTGCCTTTTCTAAATCCAGCTTGAACATCTGGAGGTTCTCAGTTCACATACTGTTGAAGCCTGGCTTGGAGAATTTTGAGCATTACTTTGCTAGCCTGTGATATGAATGCAATTGTGTTGTAGCTTGAAGATTCTTTGACATTGTCTTTCTTTGATATTGGAATGAAAACTGACCTTTTCCAGTCCTGTGGCCACTGCTGAGTTTTCCAAATTGCTGGCATATGTAGTATAGCCTTTCACAGCATCATCTTTAGGATTTGAAAAGCTCCACTGGAGTTCCATCACCTCCACTAGCTTTGTTTATAGTGATGCTTCCTAAGGACCACTTGACTTCACATTCCAGGATGTCTGACACTAGGTGAAATGAATCTGCTGTAGTCTAGAATTCCTTCCCAAACAGACATTCCAATGACCTCTTCCTCCACAAGAAGAGGAGCCAATCCAGGGTTAACCATTCCATCGTCTACCTTATTAAGTTCAGGTCAGTCACACAGTCTTCTCTGACTCTTTGCCACCCCATGGACTGCAGCACACCACACTTCCCTGTCCATCAACTCCAGGAGTCTACTCCAACTCATGTCCATTGAGTTGGTGATGCCATCCAACCGTTTCATCCTCTGTTGTCCCCTTCTCCTCCCATTTTCAATCTTTCCCTGCATCAGGGTCTTTCCTAATCAGTCAGTTCTTCGCATCAGATGGCCAAAGTATTGGAGTTTCAGCTTCAGCATTAGTCCTTCCAATGAATGTTCCAGACTGATTTCCTTTAGGATGGACTGGTTGGATCTCATTGCAGTCCAAGTGACTCTCAAGAGTCTTCTCCAACACCACAGTTCAAAAGCATCAATTCTTCAGCTCTCAGCTTTCTTTATAGTCCAACTCTCACATCCATACATGACTACTGTAAAAACCATAGCCTTGACTAGATGGACCTTTGTTGGCAAAGTAATGACTCTGCTTTTTAATAAGCTGTCTATGTTGGTCATAATGTTCCTTCCAAGGAGGAAGCGTCTTTTAATTTCATGGCTGCATTCACCATCTGCCGTGATTTTGGAGACACCCCCAATAAAGTCTGTCACTGTTTCCACTGTTTCCCCATCTATTTGCCATGAAGTGATGGGACCAGATGCCATGATCTTAGTTGTTTGAATGTTGAGTTTTAATCCAGCTTTTTCACTCTTTCTTTCACTTTCATCAAGAAGCTCTTTAGTTCCTCTTTGCTTTTTGCTGTAACTGAAGTGATGTCATCTATGTATCTGAGGTTATTGATTTTTCTCCTGGCAGTCTTGATTCCAGTTTGTGCTTCATCCAGCCCACCGTTTCTTATGATGTACTCTGCATAGAAGTTAAATAAGCAGGGGGACAATATACAGCCTTGACATAGTCTTTTCCAAATTTGGAACCAGTCTGTTGTTCCATGTCCAGTTCTAACTGTTGCTTCTTGACTTGTATACAGATTTCTCAGGACGCAGGTGAGATGGTCTGGTATTCCCATCTCTTGAAGAATTTTCCACAGTTTCTTGTGATCCACACGGTCAAAGGCTTTAGTATAGTCAGTGAAGCAGGAGTAGATATTTTTCTGGAATTCTCTTGCTTTTTCTATGATCCAACTTATGTTGGCAATTTGATCTTTGGTTCCTTTGCCTTTTCTAAATCCAGCTTGAACATCTGGAAGTTCTCCGTTCACATAGTTTTGAAGCCTAGCTTGGAAAATTTTGAGCATTACTTTGCTAGCATGTGAGATGGGTGCAGTTGGGCAGTAGTTTGTGGCAACCCACTTTGGTATTCTTGCCTGGAAAAATCCCATGAACGGAAGAACCTGGTAGGCTACAGTTCATGGGGTTACAAAGAGTCAGACATGACTGAGCGACTTCACTTTCTTTCACTTTCTTTGAAGATTCTTTGGCAGTGTCTTTCTTTGGGATTGGAATGAAAACTGACCTTTTCCTGTTCTGTGGCCACTGCTGAGTTTTCCTAATTTGCTGCCATATTGGATGCAGCACTAGCACAGCATCATCTTTTAGGATTTGAAAGAGCTCAGCTGGAATTCCATCACCTCCACTAGCTTTGTTCGTAGTGATGCTTCCTAAGGCCTACTTGCCTTCACATTCCAGGATGTTTGGCTTGAGGTGAGTGACTACACCATCACGGTTATCTCAGTCATTTAGATATTTTTGTACAGTTCTTCTGTGTATTCTTGTCACCTCTTTTTTAATATTTTCTGCTTCTGTTAGGTCCATACTGTTTCTGTCCTTTATTGTACCCATCTTTTCTGAGAATGTCTTACTGAAAACTCCTTGAAAAGCGGCATGTTGCATTGGCATACTTATCTTCGTGCTATTTCATGAATTCCACCATTTATATCTGCAAGACCAAAATGAACCTTGAGCAGGTTTTGGCCAGCCAGAACTTTTTTGAAACATGCCCTAACTGCCATGTTGTATGAGAGACCAGCAAAATAATGTCATCACAGTCTAGAATAGAAAATGTCTGTCCTTAAAAATGACTTAAGTTCAGCACCATGGTTCTCTAAAACAATAAATATGATTTTTAAAATATATCTGTGACTGAAGAAAAAATAACTCCTTTAAGTAAAAGGAGTCTAAATACACAATGTGTGTGTCTAACTACACAATGATAAAAAAATAAAATTATAAAATAATTAGATCCAACCAGTCTATCCTAAAGGAAATCAGTCCTGAATATTCATTGGGAGGACTGATGCTGAAGCTGAAACTCCAATACTTTGGCTACCTGACACGAAGTACTGACTCATTGAAAAAGACCCTGATGCTGGGAAAGATTGAAAGTGGGAGGATAAAGGGCCAACAGAGAATTAGATGGTTGGATGGCATCATTGACTTGATGGACATGAGTTTGAGTAAGCTCTGGGTGTTAGTGAAGAACAAGGGAGCCTGTCATGCTGCAGTCCATGGGGTCACAAAGAGTCAGACATGACAGAGTGACTGAACTGAACTGCACTGATATGAAATTGCTAATATTCAACCCTTTTAAAATAAAATTCCAATTTCATGTGGTTTCATCTAATATTAAATTGTTATCTGTATGAATAATAGCCTCAAAGATCATGTATGCATCCATCCTTATGCTGTAAATAGATTATTCACTTTCATCATTTAATGTCGATATGTCATTATATTTTGAAAGTCTTCTGAAATATTCATTTTGATCAAATTATTTATAGAAATGCTCTACTTTATTTGTTTTGCTCTTTTTTTTCTCAGCATTTAGAAATTGTGTTTAATTCATATAGTATCTCACTCATAGAAAATAAATATCTATTTTGTACAACTTAAGAAATACACCTCAGTTTTGCTGGGAATTTGAACATTGTTAGTGAAAGTTTATTTACCAAAAATGAGGTAAACTCCCCTCAGAAGTCAAAGCTCAAGCCAATTATGCTGAAAACACAATCCTATAACCAGAGCAGTTACCGCTGAAAGGTAATTAGGCCTCTGGTCTCTGACATCCAGCGCAGTGGTTGGAAGTAGGCCTTGCAAAAATGCCCTTCTGATACCCCAACATTTTATTACTTCACAAATAAATGTTAACGCCCTGACAAGAGTGCTCTGTGGGTGATGTCTTCTATTTAATGTGGTCACTGCATAATCAACAGGAATAAAAATGTCCCCTTGTTTCACATCACACTAATTCAGTTACCAAGTTAACACAACAAAATGTGAAATTATACAATGGATGTGTGAAGTTCAGTTCACAAACAATGTGAAGCTCTGGTCTTATGGTACAATGAGCAATGTGAAGAGTAAGTTACATGCTATGTGCATACACAACTTTATATATAAATGTCATATTATCAGAAGTGTTATATATTGTAAGATAGAAATATTAATAAATTAAGGATACTTCTCCTTGTTATTTATATATTTTCAATCTCTTGTGAAACCTCACATCTGACTTCTGTAACTTTTTACAATATGAAAGTTAGTTGCACAGTCATGTCCAACTCTTTGCAATCCCATGGACTGTAGCCTGCCTGACTCCTCTGTTCATGGAATTCTCCAGGGAAGAATACTGGAGTGGGTTGCCATTTCCTTCTCCAGGGGATCTTCCTGACCCAGGTATTGAACCCAGGTCTCCTGAATTGCAGGCAGTATTTTTATCAACTGAGCCACAAAGGAAACCTGCTTTTTACAATATAGACTTATTAATTACCCATCTACATGTATATTATTAAAAAATAATATGTTTTTTAATTTTCTAATTTGTTCTCTGCAAATAATAATATGGATTTCTACTCACCAAGGCTCACCAATCTATGGCTACTAATGAATGCTCCATTGACCAAACAGAGATTGACATTGAGTCCCCAATATGGCTTCTTGATATCAGACTGATTACTCGAACCACTTCCACCATGGGAAGTATTTTGTTCTTATTGGAATAGACATTTATTCTGGATATAGATTTGCCTTCTCTGCATGTGGTATGTCTGGTATAACTATCATCCTTACCCACCATCATGATTTTCAATTATGCATCATGATTTCTGACTCCTTATATGTATACTAAATTTTTTTATAAGATACAGGATACAGTTTTGGGTTGTGTTTTCATTATTCTTCTTCAAAGCATATTGAACATTTGCTTGCTTATTTTTCCAGGCAGATATTAATTTATTTTGGTTTTCAGCTTAATTTTTCAATCATTACCTTACTTCCAGATCATCTTGACAATGATGATGATGGCAGCTTTATTCTAAAGTACCTTTTTGCCAGCAAGAAAGTTTAATTCTCCTCTTCGCCTCTGGAGAAGGAAATGGCAACCCACTCCAATATTCTCGCCTGAAGAATCCCATGGACAGAGAAGCCTGGCAGGCTACAGTCCATGGGATCACAAGAGTCAGACATGACTTAGCCACTAAAGCACCATCACCTTTTTTCCAGCAAGAAAATTTAATTCTCCCCTTAAAGGAAAGAAAAGAGAGTTTAGGATTCTTCACTAAATGTCTCAGGTGTTTAACAAGGTCTCTGTTTTGTCAGATCTCGAATACCTCCCAATCCTGTGCAAGTTATAGGAAATGTTCCATTCATAAATTATTGACAATTTTTTTTTTCTGGTCATTTTTCTTTCCTGACTACCTGGAGTCTTATCTTCAAATGCCCACATCAGGACTGTGCAACAATTCAAAGGAACACCTATGCAGATTTGATAGTTACTTTTCTGTGTATCTTCCTCTTGTAAATGCTTTCTACTGTAGTTAACCTACACCCTAATCTCTGTCTCTGCAGTCTCTCAAAACCAGTTTTCTGCATGAATCCCCCTTCCTGTCTGTGCTTTGGTAAAATCCTCCTATCAAAAAGTTAGCTGCAGGGCTTACATCATTTGTTCTCTATTCTGAGGGCTCATAGTCTTATGTTGTCTTTGTTCAATGCTGGAAAGCAGGATTTATTTTTCATTTATTTTGTTCAAATTTCTGGTTGTTTATGAGAAAAGACTAGTTCAGTTAATCCTTATGGCCAAAAGAAGAAGTCCTGGAGAACAAATTTTAAATGACAAATTCCAACTAGATGGGTCCCTTCGAAGAAGTACAATTTAAAAGAAGGTTTAGGGTGACAAAATGAGAAAATGTGATAGGTATAATCTGAATAAATGTTAAGTGATTAGTTAAAAGTGACTGAAGTCATTTGATAATGTTTATTTGGCATGACTAGTTAAATCCACCCTAAGTGTTTGGTTCTTCCCTTCTTCTGTGTGTTAGCTCAAATTTATTCTTCCTTAAAGGTATTAGTAGATATCTTAATGAAGCTATTAGATAGCATAGTTAGTTCAGTTCAGTCACTCAGTCGTGTCCTACTCTTTGCGACCCCATGAATTGCAGCATGCCAGGCCTCCCTGTCGATCACCAACTCCGGGAGTTCACTCAGACTCACGTCCATTGAGTTGGTG
Source organism: Bos indicus x Bos taurus (assembly GCF_003369695.1). Lineage (NCBI taxonomy): Eukaryota > Metazoa > Chordata > Mammalia > Artiodactyla > Bovidae > Bos > Bos indicus x Bos taurus. Next base: position 61,096,201 of record NC_040079.1, on the reverse strand, counting down.
ATGCCATCCAGCCATCTCATCCTCTATTGTCCCCTTTTCCTCCTGCCCCCAATCCTTCCCAGTATCAGAGTCTTTTCCAATGAGTCAACTCTTCACATGAGGTGGCCAAAGTACTGGAGTTTCAGCTTTAGCATCATTCCTTCCAAAGAACATCCAGGGCTAATCTTTAGGATGGACTGGTTGGATCTCCTTGCAGTCCAAGGGACTCTCAAGAGTCTTCTCCAACACCACAGTTCAAAAGCATCTATTCTTTAGCGCTCAGCTTTCTTCACAGTCCAACTCTCACACCCATACATGACCACTGGAAAAACCATAGCCTTGACTAGACAGACCTTTGTTGGCAAAGTAATGTCTCTGCTTTTCAATATGCTATCTAGGTTGGGCATAACTTTTCTTCCAAGGAGTAAGCATCTTTTAGTCAACATTAACAGCACCAGAGATAGTGCTCAACATGTAATTGGCCTTTTGCTCAATGAAGTGTAGTTGCTCAGTCATGTCCGACTCTTTGCAACCCCATGGACAGTAGCCTACCAGGCTCCTCCGTCCATGGGATTTTCCAGGCAAGAATACTGCAGTGGGCTGCCATTTCCTTCTCCAGGGGATCTTCCCAACCCAGGGATTGAATTTGGGTCTCCTGCATTGCAGACAGACGCTTTACCGTCTGAGCCACCAGGGAAGCCCAAAAGGTATTAGTAGATAACTTAATGAAGCTATTGGATAGCATAGCTATTTAATCAACATTAATAGCACCAGAGATAGTGCTCAACATGTAATTGGCCTTTTGCTCCCGAAAAAATGTGGCAAATTGAGAACTATTAATAATAGTGCTTCTAGTATTAGTAATCACTTTAATAACATCAGGGCTTCCCTGGTGGCTCAGAGGTTAAGGCGTCTGCCTGCAATGCACGAGACCTAAGTTCGATCCCTGGGTCAGGAAGATCCCCTGGAAAAGGAAATGGAAACCCACTCCAGTATTCTTGTCTGGAGAATCCCATGGACAGAGGAGCCTGGTGGGCTACGGTCCACAGGGTCGCAAAGAGTCGGACACAACTGAGCAACTTCACTCACTTTAATAACATCATTTGGATAATAAGTTCTACTCTTCAAAGTGATTATATATATATATATATATATAATGTTTTATTGGTCTGCTTGGGTTGTCATGACAAAATAACATGGACTGGTCGCTCAAACAAAAGAAACTATTTTCTCAGCCTGATGATTGAAAGTTCAAGATTATGACACTAACAGACTTGGTTTTTGGTTAAGACCTTTCTTCCAGGCTTGCAGAGTGCCACTTTCTAGATATCTTTACATGACCTTTTCTCTGAGAATGTGTGTGAGAGAGAGCTCTCTCTAGTTTTCTTCCATTTCTTATAAGTACACCAGTCTTGTGAGATTAGGGTCAAGCCTTTATATCTCATTTAACCTTAATTACCTCCTTAAAGACCCTATCTCCAAATGCTGTCAAGTTGAGGATTAAGGCTTCAACATATGAATTTTGAGAGGACATGGTTCAGTCCAAACAAATACCTTATTTAAGGGTTATATGTTATATTTAATATATGGGTCTGTATTTAATACAGTTAAATAGTTTTTACATCATCAAACAAGTATAAAGAATCCATTTTCAAAAATACTACATTGATTGCACAGATATTCCTTATTTTCAACCTGAATAATAATGATATATACAGAAAACTTGCATGAATACTATATGTAGTATTTAAAGAAAGATACTAATATGAACACTGCTTTTATTCTGCTGATTAAGAGACAGAACTTTTGTGTTGCTTAGATACCACATCATCCAATTCCAAGCCACTGTGTTCTCCCTCAACCCTATCACATCTCTTTTTTCCCCAAAAATAACTCCTATCTTAAATTTTGGACTTCCCTGGTGGCTCAGGCTGTAAAGATTCTGCCTGCAACACAAGAGACCTGGGTTTGCTTTGTAGGTTGGAAAGATCCCCTGGAAAAGAAACTAGCTACTTACTCCAGTATTCTTGCCTGGAGAATTCCATGGACAGAGGAGCCTGGCAGCTCAGGCGGTCGCAAAGAGTTGGACATGACTGAGCAACTAACACTTTCACTTTTTTCATCTTAAATTTTATAATAATAATTTTCTTTATTTCTATAGATTTGCTGCATAAATATGTAGACATAAACAAAAATTAATGTTGCTAATACCTAATTTTTATTAATGGATTAATAGTGTGCATATTTTTCTGAGGATTTCCATTTTGCTTGACATATTTTTGATATTCATTCTTTCTATCTCATGTAGCAGTAGTCATTTATTTCCAATACTATTAATATATAATATTCTGTTGATTGTGTACATTGTCATTAATTATTTTAACCCTTATGAAGATTTGGGTTGTTTTTGCTATTGCTTCTGTGATGAATCTGCTCCTATAGGTCCCCTGATGCATTTGAAATAATTCCTTTAGGGTCATTTCATAGGTAGAAGTTGGATTTCTGAAAACTGGTGATACACATGAATCCTAAATTGTCTCCAGTATGGTTACCAATCTGCACATTCACCAGCAGCACATGAAATCCAATTTATAAAATCAAGTCTTTCTGAAACTCCAATAGCATCTATGATGAAACTCCTCTTCCTGTGTATGATAGGGACTTCTGTGTATTCCATGAATGGCTTCAAGATCAGTCCATTATTCACATCTATCTTTGATACATTTATACTTTCTTCTCTTGAGTTTAAGTTGCTGAGTAAATCTATCCATTGAGTTTCTATTGTTAATACCATGATGTATATATATGAATATATTTAACTCTTGAAGATCTATTTGGGTCTATTTGAAATTTGCCTTCTTTTACTTTTCACTATCAATATACCTCAATTTTATTATTAAAGGCTATCTCCTGGCTGTTTTGTATGCTTTGATTGACTCTCTTTTTGCTTTAAATTGATTCTTAATTCCAAATAATGTGCTTCATTTTCTCTTATTTGTCTTTTTTGTTTTTAATATGATCCCATGCAAGTAATTTCACACTATTTTCTTATGCTAATAATATTCCTTAATTGCCTCAAGATATTTTGTCAAGTACTTCTGTTTCTACATTTTCTCATTAAAATTTCCTCATATTAATATTTAGTGTTCTATTAAATTTGCTCAGTATATTCACTCTGAAATTTTAAATACTTTTAAAAAGTCTTAGTCTCATTTAAGCTATCGGTTTCATTTTGGTTAACATAAAAATAATCAGGTATCTATCTATCTTTATATCATTTTTAAATTTAGAATCTAAAGCATTTCCTTCACTCCTAATATGGATTATAGGCATTTTCATTAAAAAAAAAAAAAAAAAGGCCTTCCAACAGGTGTCATTTCTTTCATATGGTTCATCTGGAAATAATACTACACTTTTCTAACAGTATGCAGAATTGGTAAGGCTTTGAAAGATTTGTCATATAATACTAAATAAATTGGACATTTGTTAGACAGGTATATGCCCTGTTTATAACACTACTCTAAGTAATCAAATAAGACATAAGATGATACTTAATTACATATGCTCCCCTTCTGAGATAAGAAAAATATTGCCAATGAAGGTAACTATGTTGTGTCTGTGCTATACATTTAATAAAAGATTAAACAGTAGATTGGTGAAGAAAATAGACACTCAAAATGACAGATTTCTAGGGTTAGCAACATAGTTATTTTTGTTGCTTAGAAATAATAAAACCTAACATACCACTTCACCTTTCATTGTTTTTTTTAGTCAATATAGTTCACAATTTTGAAACCTAAAAATTATTATGATAGGTTAATCAATAAAGTTGCATTAAAAATGAATCTCAAAATGCATAACTCAGCAGCTGATGTGTCAGCATGTGGTTAATTCAAAGGTTTACTGATTTGAGGCAGACTTTCCTATGAAATTGGATGACAGGCCCTTGTAAAGTAACACCATTTTTTGGTGAGCGTGATTTGAATCTATACTTGATAATAATCACTGTGTCCAAGGGTTATTAGAGTAGACATGAAAGCTGTAAAAGTAAGCACAGGTTCAAAATGTTGGTAATTTAATTATATTGTAAACTTAATTGTTTGCTAGTTTGTCCACTCATTCATCGTGTATCCCTTCTATAAAAGTAGCATACCTCAATCAGGCAGAATAATGAAGACATCCTAGCATATATATTCTAGTTTTTATAGAATCCTTTGCTATTAAATCTGTTTGTTAAAGACTCATGAGATATTCTTCCTTCCATACTTGTACTACATCATCTTTGATTAATGAGATCATTAGTATGACAAGTGTTTTAATATCAGTTATGCTTAAATGCAGGAGAAGGCGATGGTACCCCACTCCAGTACTCTTGCCTGGAAAATCCCATGGATGGAGGAGTCTGGTAGGCTGCAATCCAAGGGGTCGTGAAGAGCTGGACACGACTGAGTGACTTCACTTTCATGCATTGGAGAAGGAAATGGCAATCCACTCCAGTGTTCTTGCCTGGAGAATCCCAGGGACGGGGGAGACTAATGGGCTGCCGTCTATGGGGTCACACAGAGTCGGACATGACTGAAGCGACTTAGCGGCAGCAGCAGCATGCTTAAATGCATAGCTTAATATCTTCATGGTGGAAATATACTTTTCTCTTAAGCTAAAAGCTTTGTTAAAATTACATACAATTACCTGAATGCTGCTAAGTCACTTTAGTCGTGTCTGACTCTGTACGACCCCATAGACGGCAGCCCACCAGGCTCTCCCGTCCCTGGGATTCTCCAGGCAAGAACACTGGAGTGGGTTGCCATTTCCTTCTCCAATGCATGTAAGTGAAAAGTGAAAGTGAAGTCACTCAGTCGTGTCCAACTCTCTGCGACCCATGGACTTCATCCCACCAGGCTCCTCCATCCATGGGATTTTTCCAGGCAAGAGTACTGGAGTGGGGTGCCATTGCCTTAATATAGCTAAGCAAAGGCAGTAAGAAACAATCTTCTCTGCTATAATATGTCAGATTACTATGGAGCAAACAAATTTCTCATTGAAATACATAAAAATACTCTTTATGATTTTCAAATGCACCTTCACCATAAACATTGATATTTCTGTCAGGTAAGTTACCATGTTTTGCCCTTTGACCAAATTACTTCTGACAATGAAGGTGAGCTACTCATTAAAGTTCAACGTTTTTTAATAGACTGATCAAATTTAATTTAGAAGGGATTTCCCTGGTGGTCCCTTGTTAAGAATCCACCTGCCAATGCAGGAGAGACGGGTTTGATCTCCAGTCTGGGAAGATCTCACATGCTGCTGAGCAACTAAGCCCATGCACCACAACTGCTGAGCCTGCGCTCTAGAGTCTGTGCTGCACAACAAGAGATCAGATCAGATCAGTGGCTCAGTCGTGTCCGACTCTTTGCGACCCCATGAATCGCAGCACGCCAGGCCTCCCTGTCCATCACCAACTCCCAGAGTTCACTCAGACTCACGTCCATCAAGTCAGTGATACCATCCAGCCATCTCATCCTCTGGCGTCCCCTTCTCCTCCTGCCCCCAATCCCTCCCAGCATCAGAGTCTTTTCCAATGAGTCGATTCTTCGCATGAGGTGGCCAAAGTACTGGAGTTTCAGCTTTAGCATCATTCTTTCCAAAGAAATCCCAGGGCTGATCTCCTTCAGAATGGACTGGTTGGATCTCCTTGCAGTCCAAGAGACTCTCAAGAGTCTTCTCCAACACCACAGTTCAAAAGCATCAATTCTTCAGCGCTCAGCCTTCTTCACAGTTCAACTCTCACATCCATACATGACCACAGGAAAAACCATAGCCTTGACTAGATGGACCTTTGTTGGCAAAGTAATGTCTCTGCTTTTGAATATGCTATCTAGGTTGGTCATAACATTCTTTCCGAGGAGTAAGTGTCTTTTAATTTCATGGCTGCAGTCACCATCTGTAGTGATTTTGGAGCCCAGAAAAATAAAGTCTGACACTGTTTCCACTGTTTCCCCATCTATTTCCCATAAAGTGGTGGGACCAGATGCCCAGAAAAATAAAGTCTGACACTGTTTCCACTGTTTCCCCATCTATTTCCCATGAAGTGGTGGGACCGGATGCCATGATCTTCGTTTTCTGAATGTTGAGCTTTAAGCCAATTTTTTCACTCTCCACTTTCACTTTCATCAAGAGGCTTTTTAGTTCCTCTTCACTTTCTGCCATAAGGGTGGTGTCATCTGCATATCTGAGGTTATTGATATTTCTCCCGGCAATCTCGATTCCAGCTTGTGTTTCTCCCAATCCAGCGTTTCTCATGATGTACTCTGCTTATAGGTTAAATAAACAGGGTGACAATATACAGCCTTGACGTACTCCTTTTCCTATTTGGAACCAGTCTGTTGTTCCATGTCCAGTTCTAACTGTTGCTTCCTGAGCTGCATACAAATTTCTCAAAAGGCAGATCAGGTGTTCTGGTATTCCCATCTCTTTCAGAATTTTCCACAGTTTATTGTGATCCACACAGTCAAAAGCTTTGGCATAGTCAATAAAGCAGAAATCCCACCACAATAAGAAGTCTTCACATCATAACTGGAGAGAGGCCCTCATTTATCACAATTAGAGAAAGCCCACGAAGCAATGAAGACCCAGCACAGCCAAAAATAAATAGATTAATACTTAAAAATTAGATATAAATTCTAAGATGATTATAAAACACTGCTTAAATATTTTATACATCATAGCTGATTTAATAAAAGTCTTACAATCAAAATAGTTGTGCAAATAAGTTCTATTTGCTTAAAAGTAGGCAATTTCTATGGAGAAGTCACATAATAGTAAATGTATTTAGAGTTTTTATTTACAAAATCTACCTCGTGTTGGACAAGTCAACATGAGATTGAGCTGCTAATTTCCAGTGAGATATCAAGGGCAGAAATAGGACAAATTTTGTATGCCAGGACTGGACTACTGTATCATGACTGTGGAAATATTTGTATATTGCCTGCCCATGCTATCTATTCTTGGCACCAGTGAATACAATAAATCTTCACCTCAGAGACTCTGAAATGCATTATATAGCTTCTCTTTAAAAAATACTGCCACAACTTCCTATAAAATAGGCCTGCTTGTAAAACCTGAATGTTGCAGAAACAATAGACTTCCTGCCAAAAAACATGTGACCAAGAAAAGAGTAATTGACTTCACTAGCAATGGACTGAGCTTTGGATTTATTGTATTTGTATGCAGACATTTGAAGCTTCTTCTCATAAACACATTTAACCAAATAAAGTTTATTGAAGAAATGCCTTTATTGTGATAATTTGGGAAAGATTTAAAAAAATATATTCTAATAGAATTATCCAGGGCTTCCCTGGTAGCTCAGCTGGTAAACAATCCACCTGCATTACAGGAGACCCTGGTTCGATTCCTGGGTAGGGAAGTTTCCCTGGAGAAGGGATAGGCTACGCACTCCAGTATTCTTGGGCTTCGCTGGTGGCTCAGATGGTAAAGAATCCACCTGCAATGTGGAAGACCTGGGTTTGATCCCTGGGTTGGGAAGATCCCCTGGAGGAGGGCAACCCCCTCCAGTATTTTGCCTGGAGAATCCCCATGGACAGAGGAGCCTGGTGGACTACAGTCCACGGAGTTGCAAAGAGTCAGACAGATTGAGCTATTAAGCACAGCACAGAATTATCCAATGTTTAGAAAATGAATTTTACTTCATTCTGAACTTTTAAAAATGCCTTCATTTTGGTACCTTATGACTGCATAATTTATACACAGGTGTGATTGGATCTATTATGCATTCCAACTCTTCAAAGGCTTAGAAATGTCATGAGCATTACTCTGATTAATAAGCAAAGGAAAACCCTCTCTACCCATTATGGAGAATACTTTTCAATAAATTTTGTAATCCATCTGTGTCACAACTTCACTAAGAAAGGGCAAGCTTTCATCTGTGTTCTTTCTTCAATTCTGTCCATTGTCCATTTTTTAAATAGACATGTGCTATTATTACCATCAGCCTACTCATTGGATAAGTTCCTGATGCTGGAAAAGACTGAATGCAGAAGAAGAGAGCATCAGAGGATGAGATGGCTGAATAGCATCACCAATGCAATGGACATGAACTTGGGCAAACTTCGGGAGATGGTGACAGACAGGAAGGCCTGGCATGCTGCAGTCTATGGGGGTTGCAAAGAGTCGGACACAACTGGGTGACTTAACAACAAATTATTACCATCATCCAGACCTTTTAGGGTTAACATGTAACTGGCATAATAACATATGTATCCAGTTCCAGTTCCAATTCAGTCACTCAGTCCTGTCAGACTCTTTGGACCCCATGAATTGCAGCACGTCAGGCCTCCCTGTCCATCACCAACTGCCAGAGTCTACCCAAACCCATGTCCATTGAGTCGGTGATGCCATCCAACCATCTCATCCTCTGTCATCCCCTTCTCCTCCCACCTTCAATCTTTCCGAGCATCAGGGTCATTTCCAATGAGTCAGCTCTTCACATCAAGTGGCCAAAGTATTGGAGTTTCAGCTTCAAAGTCAGTCCTTCCAATGAACACCCAGGACTGATCTCCTTTAGGATGGACTGGTTGGATCTCCTTGTAGTCCAAGGGACTCTCAAGAGTCTTCTCCAACACCACAGTTCAAATGCATCAATTCTTCTGTGCTCAGCTTTCTTTATAGTCCAACTCTCGCATCCATACATGACTACCGGAAAAACCATAGCCTTGACTAGATGGATCTTTGTTGACAAAGTAATGTCTCTACTTTTTAATATGCTGTCTAGGTTGGTCATAACTTTCCTTCCAAGGAGTAAGCGTCTTTTAATTTCACGGTTGCAATCACCATCTGCACTGATTTTGGAGCCCCCCAAAATAAAGTCAACCACTGTTTCCCCATCTATCTGCCATGAAGTGATGGGACCGGATGCTATGGTCTTAGTTTTCTGAATGTTGAGCTTTAAGCCGACTTTTTCACTCATATGTATAACCTTTTAAAATATTCTTCATTATCTGCAGCAAAGTCCAGTGTTTTGTGTTTAAGAGAGGAACCAGATTTTTAAAAAATAATGTATCCTTCAAAAACACTTCCATCACTAATCATCTATGATATTAAATGTAGATGGCATGTCATTTACACTTAAGCATCATTATGATGCTGTTCTTCAGGTGTGAGTGAAGGTTGCTCATTATAGATAATATCTAGTATTAGGGAAATTAGTAATGATGTTTTAAAAATTATATTCTCTCACAAGTAGATACGCGGCAAGTTTTAAGTATAACTTTCTGGTGTGGTGAGATAGAATAAAGTTTCTTGAGATATTTTCTGGTTAAATGGCATCTTGTACCATATATGTAAATATTGGAAATGTCTGGAAGTGAACTGAAGAACTGTTTTCCACCTTAAGGCTGAACAATAGCCATCTTGTGAGCCACGGACATGTTTCTCAGAAGGAGCATATATTTGAGGTATTGAAAATTATGTATTAGATTACATTAAATCAACAAGTTCATGGAGCTCAGAGTAGGTTATATCTCTTTCCCCTGAAAATGCTAGTTGAACAGCTGATAATACTCTTTAACAGATATTTGAAGGCAAAATGTTAGATGGTGATTGACACAATCCTCAAGATTTTCTTTTCAAGTCAGAATGATTGACAAGGTTTTTGATTACAAGTGTTGATTTAAACTTTGAGACTGCCTAGTTATTAAAATAAAGGCAGAATCTAACACCTTTTAATAGAGGGAAATGTGAGAGCAAGACAGTTGCAATGTAACAAATATTCTTGGCAGCTCAGACACTCATTTTTCTTCTATTACAACCAACAGCAACATTTTAGTCAAATAAAAAAATATTTTATCACTTTTCTTGGTTGAAATAATTTAGACTTCATTTTTTTATAAAAGTGATTATAAATGTTAATCTCCCTGATGAATTCAGAGATAATTTGCTACTCAGAATTATCAGTCACAAGTGATAATTTAACTTCATTGGATTTGATGACATTGAATGCACTGATGCTTCACTAATAATATTTTAACAAAAGATGGAAGAGTGACCTAAACTAATTATAGAAGAACAGTTCAAAATTGAATGATATTAGAGTTCTAGGAAGGAAGTATATGATATCACAATATAGTAATTGTTAAAGAATTATTAACTGGGAACATTTTGATGAAACCTAAACAAAAAATCTACAGTTTTCAGACCCCCAGTGAAATGTATATGTATAGTGTAGATGTATGAAATGCAGATGCATAGATCTTGCAGATCTATACAAAATTGGTATGTTATTGTCATGGTTGATCACTTTTTACACTTAGGTAGAAGTAGGTAGAAAAAGCAAACATAAAACACTGGATCAAATTTTGTCCTGGTTTCAACTTTCATATCATTTTCATTTCAAGCAAGTGATTTGCCTGTTACCCAATGGCCAGTTTCCTTATCTACAAATAGAAAATAATGCCTACTTTATTATATGAACATTTCAATTTAATATATTTCAGAAGTATTTTTAAGCTAAGTTATAAGTTATTATTATTATTAGAGTTGCCAATTTTATACTTAGTGAAATAATAAGACACAGGTGGTCAGATATTACAGTTACTCCAAAATACATTGCTGAAAATGATTCTACTCTAAACTGACACCTAAACATTTTATTTTAGCATAGGTAAATGAAATTGTGATCTTATTTAAGTATTGACAGCAATAGAACATGAATACTATAATAAATTTATATCACCATCATTCATTTAAAGTATACAAGGGGACTTCCCTGGTGATCCAGTGGCTCAGACTCTACGCTCCCCATTCAGGGGACCTGGGTCTGATCCCTGGTCAGGGAACTAGATCCCACATGCTACAATTAAAGACCCTGCATACCACAACCAAGACCTGGTGCAGCCAAATAAATAAATAATGAAAGTGAAAGTGAAGTCACTCAGTCATGTCCGACTCTTTGAGACCACATGGACTGTAGTCTACCAGGCTCCTTCCTCCATGGGATTGTCCAGGCAAGAGTACTGGAATGGGTTGCCATTTCCTTCTCCAGGGGATCTTCCCGACCCAGGGATCGAACCTGGGTCTCCTGCATTCCAGACAGACACTTTAACCTCTGAGCCACCAGGGAAACCCAAATAAATAATAAAAAGTATTAATTTATTTTTAATACCAAATTATTATTTAATAGGAAATTTTATACCATTAATTTTGTCTACTTGAATTTTTATTACCATTCTAATTCTGCAACATTAATTTATCCTAAAGTATGATTTTAAACAGTATTCTATTGACCATCTTATTGTATTTTTCTACAGATATTTATTTTTAAATTTAAATATTATGTAGCCATAAAGCTCTATGTATCTCTTAGAGTGACTTTTTATTGAAGTATTATTTGTACTTGATTTACTTAACACAGGAAAAATATAATGAATTTTAATAAATACTATTTTTATAAAGTAAAATTCATTTGAGATGGTCATGGATTACTTGAAACGGTTGTGGAAACGTTCCTATATTTGCCATTCTGGAGATTTTTCCACATCAGGACAAGCACTGGAGGGAGTTTTGAGACTGCCATATGCTTTTTTAAAAAAATAATAGTGAAAAAGATTATTATGTAAGGGGGAAGAGAAAAGAAAAACCTTCAGGGCAGACAACTTTTTAGGTGAATCAATTTTATAATAGACTGCAAATATAACTTAAGAATACTATATCTGATTTCTTTAAAACTATGAATACTTTAATTTAATAGCCCTTTGTTAAAACTTTGGGAACTGCTAAGAGTACAAATTAGAAAACGATTTTCCTAACACTCCGTTGCCCCCTCAAAACATCAAACCTCTGACACTCTTTATTGATTCTGAGTAGTCAATCATCTTTCCAGTCTGTTTCCTTCAGTGACTGAAATTGTCTTAACAGTAATTGAAATGGAAAAAACATAATTCAAGAGCGGCCAGGTGGACCTAAGTAAGGCTAGCCTAGGTAGACTCTAGTCAGATCCCCTATGGAGAGAACATTTGTGTGTTTCCATTGAAAGTTTGACTGTGAAGAAAGCTGAGCACCGAAGAATTGATGCTTTTGAACTGTGGTGTTGGAGAAGACTCTTGAGAGTCCTTTGGAATGCAAGGAGATCCAACCAGTCCATTCTAAAGGAGATCAGTCCTGGGTGTTCATTGGAAGGACTGAAACTACAATACTTTGGCCACCTCAGAATGCGAAGAGTTGACTCATTGGAAAAGACCCTGATGCTGGGAGGGATTGGGAGCAGGAGGAGAAGGGGAAGACAGAGGATGAGATGGCTGGAAGGCATCACCGACTTGATGGAAATGAGTTTGAGTGAACTCAGGGAGTTGGTGATGGACAGGGAGGCCTGGTGTGCTGTGTGATTCATGGGGTCACAAAGAGTCAGACACAACTGAGCGACTGAACTGAACTGAAGCCTAGCCTATTCTCTCTAGTTTTCTCTAGCTCAGAGAATTTAAAGTCTCTGACATACAGGGGTGGAAAGAGCCACCAATGTAATTAACAGAAGGCAATGGCAACCCACTCCACTACTCTTGCCTGGAAAATCCCATGGACAGGGGAGCCTGGTAGGCTGCAGTCTATGGGGTCGCTAGGAGTCAGACATGACTAAGCGACTTCACTTTCACTTTTCACTTTCATGCATTGGAGAAGGAAATGGCAACCCACTCCAGTATTCTTGCCTGGAGAATCCCAGGGACGGGGGAGCCTGGTGGGCTGCCATCTATGGTGTTGCACAGAGTCGGACACGACTGAAGCAACTTAGCAGCAGCAGCAGCAGTATTTATTGCACAACCTATCACGGAGGTGGATTGGCATGAGGCTTTAAAACCCTCAGGTTTTAAATCAATGTAGAGAGGCGAGAAACTAACTTTATGACATTGAGTCCAGAGAGCAGCCTGTGGTGAAGAAATCTCCAAATACCCAGTCTCCTCAGCAATAATTTCATATTAATAATTTGCTAAAGAAAAAACCGAATTTAAAACCACATACCCATTAGTTCTGTTTGTTTGTTTGCTTGTGTAGCTCAAGCAGAGAGATTTTGAACTCAAGTTTAATTACCTTGACAGAGGAAGCCAAAATGAAGGAAGAAGCTCCTTTGTAAAGTGTTTTCAAACCTCTATCTTCTGTAAGACCTTTGAATCACCCTAATTAAGGGCATTGTATGCTCTTTTGTGGCTCTTGATTTATATTCATAGATTTTAGAGTAAAACACAGGAAAAGAGCAATCACCTGCACCCGCACTTTTATTTGAAAAAGATAAAACAGTAAACCTGGGATAGTAAATACCTTCTCCAAGATCACACAGGTAATGTCAAAACATCTCAGTTCAGTGCTTCTCCCCTTTGTTTTCAGGCTAAGGTAGTGCTCAAAGTATGGTCTCTGGATGAGCAGCATAAAAGTCAACTGGGAGCTTCTTAGAAAAGTTAATTTTATAGCTCCAGACTGTTGGATCCAAAACTCTGGGTCTGGTACCCAATAATCTTTATTTTTGAAAGTCTTCTAAGTGATTCTAATGTAATATAACATTTGCGAACCACTGTTTAGAAACTACAGATCAAAACTTTAAGTTCTAACGGTGTTGTCTTAAATGGCCTCGGTTTTGGTTCAATGGAGCAATGTCTGTGTCCTGATTCTGGAAGGGTGTTGATCACCATCTTATCACAAAATAGAAGTTGTACCATGTAGTATTCAAATTTTGAGCTATAAATATCAGTTTCTATGTCCACCTCTCAATTTCTGTATTATCTTGGTAAAAAAGATTTTTAGATTTTGAATTTTAATAAAGTTTTTTGTAAAGATCTATATAGTGAAATTGCTCAGTCGTGTCCGACTCTGTGACCCCATGGATTGTAGCCTATCAGGCTCCTCCCTCCATGGGATTCTTCAGGCAAGAGTACTGGAATGGGTTGCCATTTCCTTCTCCAATATGAAGAAGAAGTAATAGAAACAAACAATAGCTAGAAGACAAGGAAGACTACTTCAGCTCTTAACACATAAATATAATAGGTTATTTTCTATACATGATAAAAGAAGAAGCAACTCTACTACTAGTCCTTCACAAAGGGCAGCCTTATGCTCACAACTGAGAAATATTTCAAAAAGCTATATGAAGGGGAAAATCTGATCATCCATATGTTTGAATAGATCAAGTTTACTTTTTAAAAGTTAAAAATAAATGTATTTTGAAAAGCTAGTTATAGTAATTGTTCAAATGAAAAGAAGGTGAGAATGATATGGAAGTTCTATGAAGGATCCTGATTTAGAATGAATTTTATGTTTTTCAGAATATGTAATTCGAAGTAAGTTTGCTTATAGAGGGACTAATTTCCTCACCAAGGTCCAAGGAATAGGTGTACAGTATTGAGAGAACAGAATGAAATATTTTAAGGAATGAACGGTTGTTTATGTAAAGTGCAATAATCTCTGATACTCAGCTACTCTATAATCACATTTATAATCCAATACAAAATTTAAACTCTTGTTTTCAAGTCTTTACTTAATTTGCTGAATTATTCCTGTTGCTCAAAGCAAATATACCATAACAAATTATACCATCATTTCACAGAATAATCATACAATTAGTATACAATACAAATGGATTATTCATACATTAAAAAATATTTTAAAATTGTTAACAGGTGACAATTTACTATTTTCTTTATAGCCAAAAAATTTTAATCATGAAACTAGTTGTAATTCAACAAGTAAATTATTTGAGAATGCTTATAAGAATTATCAGTTTTTACTAAACAATGAACACATCCATACACCTTTCTCAGTCCTATTTATTTTTATTGTTCAATAAATTTAAGGCTACATAAAGAAGAAATGAATACAGGCTTTCTAACCATCTTTCCCATATGCTTCCAATATACAATTTGGAAGGTAAAAGAGTGGTTGGTAGCTAAATTACCGAATATATTTCCTTGCAGTAAAAAGAAAAGTGCCTTTGTAGAAATGCTGTGGAATTTTCCTATTAAACATGGTGGAATAATTTCTTACCATCTGTAGCATCCATTTAAAATATGTAAACAGTGGTATATTTGCCATCTGTTTGAAGGAGTTTTTATGATACTTTTGAATCTGTCATTCAGTGATATCACCAATTTTATCATCTATGGATGATGCTTAAAACTATGATCAATGACATTTTTGGTAGCCAGACTTGCCTGCTGTGGAAATGAAGCAGCAAAGGACTATAAAAATGGCCAGTAACAACCATAAGAGTTCTGTTAACACCAATAAAACAGTACAGAACAGCTATTTAAAAACATTTAACATCTTGCTGAAGGTGAAGAGAATAATATCTGCAGAATGAGTGCTGTGTATCAGCTTACTCCAGGTAGCTATTAAACAGGTACATTACAATCCAAGCCCTTCCCACATCCTTGGAAACATGTTGAAAAATGATTCTGCCCACAGAAGTTCTCACCAGGTTTTCTACCCAGCCTAATGTTCCGAGATAATTAGTGAGTTTCTCTACATGTCTGAGGAAGTAAAATATGGACTAATTAACAGTTTACTGAATAAAAACAGAATAGATAGATGTAGACATTTATCTTCAAGAAAATGCCAATGAATCCATTAGGATTTCCTATGCTGAGGTGGCATAAATACTCAGATATTCATAAACTAAGTTTTCAAGGTAAGTTAATAGTTTTCATGGAATTCAAAGACCTACCAGGTTCTGAGGCTTGGAATATTTAGACAAGAGTAAACAAAACCAGTTCCTTATGATAGCACATTATTTAAGAAGAAAAGTTATTCTAAGATGTGTTTTCTTCAAATTAGAAAAATTTCACTAGTTCTTGGGTGGTTCTTCACCACCTACTATTTTTGGCCTGGCACAGGGTAGTGAGACAAACAAATTAAAGTCAGTAAAATTACAGGAAAGAAGGTTGTATCCTTAGTGAACTTCACTTAATGGTAACTACAGCTTTAGCCTATATTGACTGATCTTCAAAATGATGTCTGGATTTTTTTTTTCCAGTTTTGAATATTAGACATCTTTCTAAAATTCTCTGTTAAAGGTGAACTTTATAGATTCCTCTTCTATATGCTTGGTCCTTTCCTGAAGTTAAGGATTGGGGTTTCCTAAAGGATTTCCTAAAGGATTAGGGTTACCTAATTTCATGGTAATTGTGTAGCAATATAATACAGACTGACTTTGAAATGCAATTCACTACTATTAGAAATCAGATTCAAGAATGATCTGTATAAAAAGAGGGGAAAATAAAATTAGAAAAAAATACATATTAAGCTAAAAAACATTTATGTGATATTGTGGCTGTGCATTGTCAACTGAAAGAAAAATGCACCCTATAAGAACTGTGAGTTGAGTTTTATTCAGGGTCTTACTGAAGACTATAGCTTGGGAAGCAGACTTTCAGTGAAATCGCAGAGAGAACTGCTCCTGGGAAGTAGAGGGAGAAGCCAGTTATATACATGATTTTGCCTAGGGAATACAGGCAGTCAAGCATGTGTGTGTGTGCTAAGCTGCTTTAATCCTATTCAACTTTTTGTGACCCTATAGACTATAGCCTGACGGGCTCCAATGTCCATAGGATTCTCCAGGCAAGAATACTGGAGTGGGTTGCCATGCCCTCCTCCAGGATATTTTCCTGTCCCAGGGGTTGAACCCAGGTCACTTATGTCTCCTAAATTAGCAAACAGTAAAGCGTCTGCCTACACTGTGGGAGACCTGGGTTCGAGCCCTGGGTCGGGAAGATCCTCTATAGAAGGAAATGGCAACCCACTCCAGTACGCTTGCCTGGAAAATCCCATGGACAGAGGAGCCCGGTAGGCTACAGTCCATTGGGTCGCAAAGAGTCGGACACGACCGAGCGACTTCACTTCACTCCTTTACCACTCTTACCACTTGGGAAGCCCATAGTCAAGCACACTCCTCTGTCAAAAGGTCACTGCTAATTACAAGGAACAGCTATCTCAATGCTTTTAGAGCTTTTATGTGTATAGGAAGATTCAAGAATCTGGACTCATTAAAATTCTTCTCTAGATTTATCTAACTATCTAGAAGGTCTGCTTTTCCAAAGCACAGAGTGCCTCATGCTGTTTTTCCTTCTGAATTCCTTTTGGGGTATACTGTTGGTCAGCACCTGCAGGCTAATGATTTAATCCTTGTAGAACCAGGTGATGAACAACATTCTTTGTTTTACAGTATTATTTGTGTTAGCAAAAATATATTATATTTAAATAGCCATTTGTATTTCCTCTTATTGATGTGGGTTTTGTAGTAGTTATAATTTCCAACAGTATATTATCCAACAAGACATCACTAAAGTATATTGTCATCCCAGAGGAGAATGTGGCTAGGAAAGTTTAGCTCTCCTAATATACTGATATATTTATTTAAATGTAGTATTTTATTTGGGAGGAGACACATGGGAGATTTTCAGGCAATGCCATTTTATTCCTAAAATATCAAGAAAAGCATAATATTTACAGTACAAAGGACTATAGTAAAATAGCTTGGCATAAGATAAATGCACAAAAATCAATTATTTTCCTATATAAGACAGTGAAATTATTTAAAAAATGTGAATTCATTCACAATGAAAATGAAATCACTTTAAAAAACAACTAAGTAGGTATACCAAGAAAAGATGAAAACTTTTCAAAAAATAAAAAGACTGAATAAAAAGGAAAGACATATCATAGATTTGAATGAGTAATAAATTATAGTATGTTAAACATACTTTAAATTCTCTTTGGAAAAAAACAAGAAAGGTGATTCTAAAACTATTTGGAAGAAGACTCACAATATCATAGGTCAGGAATTATTGAATATGATGATGCAATTTTGTGACTTATAAGAACTATATACATTCAGATGATCAAAATATATTTCTCATATGTATCTTATCTTCATCCACAGTTCCTGGCTCACAGTTTTCCAAATCCTTAGAATTTCCTAAGTGTTGACAGTGACAAATGTGTCTCTTGTTATATTAATGAAGTGCATTTCTGGACCCCATCTAAGGATGGGACTGGTTGCTAGAAGAACCAACCATACAACTAAAGGGGTGGAACTTTCAGTCCCATCCCCTGACCTCCAGGGAAGCCAAGGGACTGGAGGGTGAATCAGATGCCCGTGGCCAGTAATTAATTGGCCATGACTATGTATTGAAGGGTTTCCCCGGTAGTGCAATGGTAAAGAATCTACCTGCCCATGCAGGAGACACGAGAGATATGACTTTGATCCTTGGACCAGGAAGCTTCCATGGGGAAGGAAATGGCAACCCGCTCCAGTATTCCTGCCTGGAAAATTCCACAGACAGAGGAGCCTGGCAGACTACTGTTCAGGGGGTTGTAAAGAGTTGGACATGACTGAGTGACTGAGCACATGTATTGAAGCCTCTATAAAAACCCAAAATGATGGGGTTTGGAGAACTTCTGAGTTGGTGAACACATAGAGTGTGAGGAGAGGGTTAGCTGCTGGAGAGGGCATGGAAGCTCCTCACTCTTCCCCCCACCTTGTCCTGTGCATCTTCTCTCTGGCTGTTCCTAATTTAGATTTTGTTTATATAATAAACTGGCAATCTAGTTAGTGAAAAGATGTTCTGAGTTCTGTGAGCCATTACAGAAAATTAGTTGAACCCAAGGAAAGATTGATTGTGGGAACTTCTGACTTATAGCTAGACAGTCAGAATTGCAGGTAGCAACATGGGCTTGTGACTAGCATCTGAAATGGGCCTTGGGGCAGTCTCATAAGACTGAACCCCTAACTGGTGGAATGTGATGCTCTCTGAGGAAGATATCAGAATTGAGTTGCATTGAGTTAAATTCTTGCATATACTATTGGTGTCTGAGAGTTGCTTGTTAGCGTGAGAAAACCCTCCCTTCTATACCTCCCTCCACCCCCGCCACCTCCACATTGGACTTGACTCCAGAACTCTTTTAATGAGGTGTGAAAGGAATTTTCTCATTCTATTGGCTTTTTAAACACACGATAATTTAAACACTGCAGTATTGTCATAAGATTTGAAAAGTGGACAGAATATAAGAAACTGCCTCCAAATGGATATTAATATATATAATATAATATTTAAATAAATAAACATGTTTAATAATATAAGGGAAATTGTGCTATATTAAGAAAAGAAATAAATCAAATCTTCACCAGAAACCACACAAAACAAATCTTTGACAGATATAGTTAGTTAAAACCATAAAAACCCTTAGAAGGGAGTGTTAGATGATCAGTTAAATTCCCACTGAGGTAGAATTTTCTGAACATGCCAAAGAAGCTATTCAATAATATTAAAACTGTTTTCAATTATAATACATTAAAATATACCATAAAAGCAAAAAAGAAAATCTAGTAAGTATATTTGCAATAAATATGACAGCATATTACTTTGCTTAATATAAACAGATTTTAAGAGTCATCAAGAAAGTACTATAAGAAGTAGTGTCAGTGTGAAAAAATAATTCAAAGGAAAAATGGGAAATAAACAAGAAAAAGCATGTAATTTTATTGATAATTAAAGAAATGGAGAAGACTCATGAGAGTCCCTTGGACTACAAGATCAAACCAGTCAATCCTAAAGGAAATCAACCCTGAATGTTCCCTGGAAGGATTATTGCTGAAACTGAAGCCCCAATACTTTGACCACCTGATGCAAAGAGTGGACTCATTGGAGAAGACCCTGATGCTGGGAAAGATTGAAGGCAAAAGGAGAAGGAGGCAGCAGAGGATAAAATGGTTAGCATCACTGGCTCAAAGGACATGAATTTGAGCACAGTCCAGGAGACAGTGGAGGACAGAGGAGTCTGGCCTGCTGCAGTCCACGGGTTCACAAAGAGTCAGACATGATGTAGTGATTGAACAAAACAGCAAAGAAATGGAGATTATAACAGTTAATGTGTGTGTGTTAGTCACTCAGTCATGTCTGACACTTCATGACCCATGGACTGCCAGGCTCCTCTGTCCGTGGAATTCTCCAGGAAAGAATACTGGAATGGGTTGCCATGCCCTTCTCCAGGGGATCTTCCTGACCGAGGGATCGAACCTGGGTCTCCCGAATTGCAGGCAGATTCTTTACCATTTGAGCTACCCAAGAGGCCTTTTTTTCCCCCTTGTCATATTATAAAGGTTTAAGAATTTGGCATGGTAGGCAATGGCACCCTACTCCAGTACTCTTGTCTGGAAAATCCCATGGACAGAGGAGCCTGGAAGACTGTCCATGGGGTCGCGAAGAGTCGGACACGACTGAGCGATTTCACTTTCACTTTTCACTTTCATGCATTGGAGAGGGAAATGGCAACCCACTCCAGTGTTCTTGCCTGGAGAATCCCAGGGACGGGGGAGCCTGGTGGGCTGCCGTCTATGGGGTCACACAGAGTCAGACACGACTGAAGCGTCTTAGCAGCAGTAGCAGCAGCAACAATCTAGTAATTTCAGTTTTAGCAACCTTCTCTAATAAGCTAAAGATCCAAAACTCATTGCCATATTAGGGAAAAATTCAAGACTCTTAAGGTATCAAAGACTAAAAGAATGAATTTAAAAAACATGGCACAAACATAGAAAATAATACAGCTGTTAAAATTTGTAATTTTGGCTTCTCTTCATCTTTCCTTCTATTCATGAACAATTTGGACTCAAAATCATGAGACAGGGAAGAGAAAGGTAGGCATTTCAATATCTGTATATTGAAAACTAAAATTTTGTTCCAGTATCTTCAAATCTAGTCTAATACCACAGAGTCTATTTTCCTTTATCCCTTTCCAATTTTTTTAGTCCCTTTTCCTTAGGTGAAAAATCAACTTTCACTGTCCTTCACAGATATACTTTCTGTATTTAAGTGTGTACCATGGTGAGAATTTTAGATGCCCTGAGTGGGATATTGGTAACCAAGTAGGAGGGGAAGGCATGTTTGTTTGGTGTCAGAGCCTGGATAAGGTAAGATTAGTAGGGTGTTAGAGCTGGAGTAGGATAAGGAGAACATCCATGTAGTGGGTCAGGGCAGTCATGTGTGAAGAGTTAGTGTCCAAGTGTGTGAGAAGGGAACCTATCTCAGGCTGCTGGAGCCTGAGCAGGGTGAGCAAGTCATCCTTGTAAGGGAAGTAGATACAACAGAAAGTGTAGCTGTGAGGGATAGTGAACGCTGGTTTCTCACTGAAGGAGAAGGCATCGCCAAATCTGCAAAGGGAGAAAAGCAGAATAAATTACTGGTATTGGATTAAGATTGAAGGTATTGGTATGAACTTGTAGTTTTCAACATACAGATATAGAGAAACATAGGAATAAGGTGTGTGTGTGTGTGTGTGTGTGTGCTTGAAGTAGAGAAAGAAAATGGAATGATTATACTGAATTTGTGCAGAAGACCATTCTTGTTTGTAGAAAAAATATAAAGAAATTAGGAGGTAATAGGATATCACATCAACACTATACTTTTTAAAATACATTAAGATCTTTTAAAACATTTAAAACTTTGATTTGTATAAACTTAAGATTGTTTCAAAAATTTGCAAATATAATTTCAAATAAGCAAAGTATCATATACACATAAACACCCTTATATATGTGTGCGGGGGACATTAGAAGTTAAAATGATGGATGTAGTTTTCCATGTAAATGATCAGAGCTTCGGTTCTCTGTAAACTTACAGCAGTGATGAATGTTAAGCAGCAATGCCATATGCATTATTAATAAAACTGTTAGTTCATGAGTATGCTTCACATTTCCCTTCAGCTGTGTTGTAATTATGAATTCACTCTACAGACCAAACTTTGATGAGCTACAGTTTGAGATTTTCAATTTGAGTTGATGGATTTACCCAAGACTAAGGATATGATTTTTGTTTATTTGTTTGGAACACCAAGAAATTAACTACAGACAAAATAGCAAATGGGTTAAGAGCACACAATGTGGATCCACTTAAAACTAGTTTGAAGTACTAACATCAGCCCTTAAAAGCCATGTGACGGATTAGAAGAGGAAAGTTAATTTCTCAGAGGGGTTAATAAACCTTTGTCATAGGCTGTGAGAGAACTAAATTTGCTAATACATGGTATCTGTCATACGATAAGTACCCAGTACAATGCTGTTATAAATTACTACGATCTCTGTATGAATCAGGGAAGGTTAGTTGCTGTAACAACTGTCTCAGAGGTTTAACATGACAAAATAAAATTATCCCTTATTTTATAGTCTGACTAAAGTCAGAAAGGAGGCATTGCTCTGTTCAATCAGGAGCCTACTAGACTCTACTCACTAAGCACTTTTGTCATTTTCTGAGGTCTTTGATTCTTTGTGTTTGCTGACACACAAAAGAAAAAGAGCAGAACATGTGGCAGGTATATCCCCTCTTAATAACTTTGGTAATTGTTAGCACATAATTTCAGCCATGGTCTATTCATGAGAACTAGTCACAGAACTTCACGTAGTTGCAAGAGATGTGAGAAGTGATGTCTACTGGTAAATTGAGGACAAAGACAAAGATGGATATTACAAGCATTTGTGGTCTTTGTTACCATCTGCCTTTCTGGTCTCCAAATATGAAACTCCCTTCTTTGCAGAGAGAGGTCATCTCAGTTCAGTTCAGTTCATTTACTCAGTCATGTCCAACTCTTTGCCACCCCATGAGTTGCAGCACGCCAGGCCATCCTGTCCATCACTAACTCCTGGAGTTCACTCAAACTCATGTCCATCGAGTCAGTGATGCCATCCAGCCATCTCATCCTCTGTCGTCCCCTTCTCCTCCTGCCGCCAATCCCTCCCAGCATCAGAGTCTTTTCCAGTGAGTCAACTCTTCGCATGAGGTGGCCAAAGAACTGGAGTTTCATCTTTAGCATCAGTCCTTCCAAAGAACACCCAGGACTGATCTCCTTTAGAAAGAACTGGTTGGATCTCCTTGCAGTCCAAGGGACTCTCAAGAGTCTTTTCCAACACCACAGTTCCAAATCATCCATTCTTTGGTGCTCAGCTTTCTTCACAGTCCAACTCTCACATCCATACATGACTATTGGAAAAACCATAGCCTTGACTAAACGGACCATTGTTGGAAAAGTAATGCCTCTACTTTTGAATATGCTATCTAGGTTGGTCATAACTTTCCTTCCAAGGAGTAAGCGTCTTTTAATTTCATGGCTACAGTCACCATCTGCAGTGATTTTGGAGCCCATAAAAATAAAGTCTGACACTGTTTCCACTGTTTTCCCATCGATTTCCCATGAAGTGATGGGATCAGATGCCATGATCTTCGTTTTCTGAATGTTGAGCTTTAAGCCAACTTTTCACTGTCCACTTTCACTTTCATCAAGAGGCTTTTTAGTTCCTCTTCACTTTTTGTCATAAGAGTGGTGTCATCTGCATATCTGAGATTATTGATATTTCTCCTGGCAATCTTGATTCCAGCTTGTGCCTCTTCCAGCCCAGTGTTTCTCATGATGTACTCTGCACATAAGTTAAATAAGAGGGTGCCAATATACTGCCTTGACGTACTGCTTTTCCTATTTGGAACCAGTCTGTTGTTCCATGTCCAGTTCTAACTGTTGCTTCCTGACCTGCATACAGGTTTCTCAAGAGGCAGATCAGGTGGTCTGGTATTCCCATCTCTTTCAGAATTTTCCACAGTTTATTGTCATCCACACAGTTAAAGGCTTTGGCATGGTCAATAAAGCAGAAATAGATGTTTTTCTGGAACTCTCTTGCTTTTTCCATGATCCAGCGGATGTTGGCAATTTGATCTCTGGTTCCTCTGCCTTTTCTAAAACCAGCTTGAACATCTGGAAGTTCACAGTTCATGTATTGCTGAAGCCTGGCCTGAAGAATTTTAAGCATTACTTTACTAGCGTGTGAGATGAGTGCAATTGTGTGGTAGTTTGAGCATTCTTTGGCATTGCCTTTCTTTGGGATTGGAATGAAAACTGATCTTTTCCAGTCCTGTGGCCACTGCTGAGTTTTCCAAATTTGCTGACATATTGAGTGCAGCACTTTCACAGCATCGTCTTTCAGGATTTGAAATAGCTCAACTGGAATTCCATCACCTCCACTAGCTTTGTTCATAGTGATGCTTCCTAAGGGCCACTTGACTTCACATTCCAGGATGTCTGGTTCTAGGTGAGTGATCACACCATCGTGATTATCTTGGTCTTGAAGATCTTTTTTGTACAGTTCTTCATGTATTCTTGCCACCTCTTCTTAATATTGTCTGCTTCTGTTAGGTCCATACCATTTCTGTCCTTTATAGAGCCCATCTTTGCATGAAATGTTCCCTTGGTATCTCTAATTTTCTTGAAGAGATCTCTAGTCTTTCCCATTCTGTTGTTTCCTCTATTTCTTTGCTGTTGCTGCTAGCCATCCCTAAAACAGAAATCCCACTATGTTACTCTCCATGAGTATCTCATGTTGCTGCACATCTTGTTTTGGCCTTTGTTCAAAAGTTGTTATGTTCCAAACTGTTAAGAGTGTTGTAGAGCACACAAGTTGGGGAGACAGAGACAGTGTCTCCCTTCAGGCCAGAGGTCAGAATTGTTTGCTTTCCAGAAGCAAATACAGGTTAATTATCATCATTATTATTATTATTATTTTGTTTACAAAACTTTGCCTAGTATTTATTTCTGCATAGCCTTTGGGATAATGATACTTTCCTATCTCTTGTGGTGGATAAAGCAAATAAGTGTTAATTTTATAAGTATTATTCTGTACCATATGTACATATTTACTCACTTTTATGTAAACATGTTACCTAATTTTATTAATGAAAAAATACTGGTAAAAACATATGTATTTCTCCACAAATGCCAGTCAGTAATACTTTACACTATAATCTTTTTTAGTTAAAAGGACAAAATCCACATGTTCCTATCAATAAATGCAGAAAAATCTGTTGATAATTTTTAACCTTCATTCATGATAAAGTAAATCATTTGTTGTGAACTAAGATTACAAATGATAACTCTTCAGCCTATTAAGATTATTGATCAAAAACCTCAACCAAACATTATATTTTAATGATAAAAATTTTTAAGCCTTTCCTTCAAAATCAAGAACGGAATGAGACCAAGTGAAAGTTGCTCAGTCATGTCTGACTCTTTGTGACCGCATGAACTATATAGTCCATGGAATTCTCCAGGCCAGAACACTGGAGTGAGTAGCCTATCCATTCTCCAGTGGGTCCTCCCGTCCCAGTAATTAAATCAGGGTCTCCCACACTGCAGGCAGATCCTTTACCAACTGAGCTATCAGGGAAGCCCAAGGAATGAGACAAAGACACTGCTGATCACTGTTCATATAAATATCATACTAAAGAATCTAGTTAAGGAAATATAATTAATACATAAAAGATGAGTTTAAGTAAATTATATTAGCAAAGCTAAAGTGTAATTTTAAAAATGAATTTATTTCACAATTAAAGATTAAAACAAAAATCTTTGCCTAGAGTTAAATATAACAAAAATGTTGGTGAATTCATGGAGAAAATATTAAAAGTAGCATGTAATGAAAAACATTAAAGGAATAAAAATAAATTGAGAGGTAAGGTATTAAGTTGAATTATATGCTTGAGAAACCTATATGCAGGTCAGGAAGCAACAGTTAGAACTGGACATGGAACAACAGACTGGTTCCAAATAGTAAAAGGAGTATGTCAAGGCAGTATATTGTCACCCTGCTTATTTAACTTATATGCTGAGTACATCATGAGAAACACTGGGCTGGAAGAAGCACAAGCTGGAATCAAGATTGCTGGGAGAAATATCAATAACCTCAGATATGCAGATGACACCACTCTTATGGCAGAAAGTGAAGAGAAACTAAAAAATCTCTTGATGAAAGTGAAAGAGGAGAGTAAATAAGTTGGCTTAAAGCTCAACATTCAGAAAATGAAGATCATGGCATCTGGTCCCATCACTTCCTGGGAAATAGATGGAGAAACAGTGTCAGACTTTATTTTTATGGGCTCCAAAATCACTGCAGATGGGGATTGCAGCCATGAAATTAAAAAACACTCTTTGGAAGGAAAGTTATGACCAACCTAGATAGCATATTCAAAAGCAGAGACATTACTTTGCCAACAAAGGTCCGTCTAGTCAAGGCTATGGTTTTTCCAGTGGTCATGTATGGATGTGAGAATTGGACTGTGAAGAAAACTGAGCGCCAAAGAATTGATGCTTTTGAACTGTGGTGTTGGAGAAGACTCTTGAGAGTCCCTTGGACTGCAAGGAGATCCAACCAGTCCATTCTGAAGGAGATCAGCCCTGGGATTTCTTTGGAAGGAATGATGCTAAAGCTGAAATTCCAGCACTTTGGCCACCTCATGCGAAGAGTTGACTCATTGGAAAAGACTCTGATGCTGGGAGGGAATGGGGGCAAGAGGAGAAGGGGACGACAGAGGATGAGATGGCTGGATGGCATCACTGACTCGATGGACGTGAGTCTGAGTGAACTCCAGGAGTTGGTGATGGACAGGGAGGCCTGGCGTGCTGCGATTCATGAGGTCATAAAGAGTCGGACATGACTGAGTGACTGATCTGATCTGAAGATATTAATGGACATGGAACCACAGACAGTTTCCAAATAGGAAAAGGAGTACATCAAGGCTGTATATTGTCACCCTGCTTATTTAACTTGTAAGCAGAGTACATCATGAGAAACGCTGGGCTGGAGGAAGCACAAGCTGGAATCAAGATTGCTGGGAGAAATATCAATAACCTCAGATATGCAGATGACACCACCCTTATGGCAGAAAGCAAAGAAGAACTAAAGAGCTTTTTGATGAAAATGAAAGAGGAGAGTTAAAAAGTTGATTAAAGCTCAACTCTCATAAAACTAAGATTATGGCATCCGGTCCCTTCACTTCATGGCAAATAGATGGGGAAACAGTGGAAACAGTGACAGACTTTATTTTGGGGGGCTCCAAAAATCACTGCAGATGGTGACTGCAGCCATTAAATTAAAAGACGCTTGCTCCTTGGGAGAAAAGTTATGACCAACATAGACAGCATATTAAAAAGCAGAGACATTACTTTGTCAACAAAGGTCCATCTAGTCAAGGCTATGGTTTTTCCAGTAGTCATATATGGATGTGAGATTTGGACTATAAAGAAAGCTGAGCGCCAAAGAATTGATGCTTTGAACTATGGTGTTGGAGAAGACCCTTGAGAGTCCCTTGGACAGCAAGAGATCTAACCAGTCCACCCTAAAAGACATCAGTCCTAAATATTCATTGGAAGGACTGATGTTGAAGCTGAAACTCTGATACTTTGGCCACCTGATGTGAAGAACTGACTCATTTGAAAAGACCCTGATGCTGGGAAAGATTGAAGGCAGGAGAAAAAGGGGACGGCAGAGGATAAGATGGTTGTATGGCATCACCAACTCAGTGGACCTGAGTTTGAGAAAATTCTGGGGGTTGGTGATGGACAGGGAGGCCTGGCGTGTTGCAGTCCATGGGGTCGCGAAGAGTCAGACACAACTGAACAAGTGAACTGAACTGAACTGAAAGGTATTAAAACATCCCCAGGTATTAATGAAATGTTTCACAATAAATTCTAAGACAGAGAATGAATTACTCCCCAGAAGCCCAAAGTGGGTTAGGAGACAACAGTTTCAAGTCATTTTAAATCAATTCCACTTTCTTGGATCTCATAAATCCAGCTGTCTTTAAGCATGATTTAAAATCCAGGCCAGCACCATCCCTGCCGTTGCACACAGAAGCACTCATATGTCTGTTGCTCTACATCAGTTAGACTTATAAGACTCTTAAAATATAATCTTAAAGTAACTCTGTCCCCTTTGTCTTTTTTAAATTAACTCAGTAGGTGATACAATATCTGAAATTTGCTTCAATAAAGCCAAAACTGGTGGTATAGATGAAACAGGCCGGGCATAAATTGATGCCTGTTCTAATTGGTACTAGGCTCGTGTGAGTTCATTGATAACTCTGATCAAATGTTTGAAATTTTCTGTAATAAAAAGTAGAAAAAAGTCAGTTTTCAGATTTTTTCTTTGCATGTACATGAAAACTCAGTCCACTGGCTTTTCTGAATACTCATAGGTAATAAAATCATATGACTGTTTTAAATCAGGAAATAATGTCTCAGTTCAAAAATTATAACTGTAAGACCTATATGATTAAACTCTTATATTATACAATTAAATCTTCCCTTTCATAGTTATGCTACTCTACAGGCAAAAGGCCAGCAAATAGTGTAGGGTGGTATTGTGGTTCATTTTTATTTTCCCATTCGATTTGCCCACTTGCAAAAAGAGAATTCTGATGGCTCTTGGGTTTAGTGTAGAGAGGAGAGTAAGGGGGAACAGGAAAATTCTTGACTGGTGCTGGTTTTTCTATGGCTTTACAGTCTCTGGGCACTGTTGGTATTTGAAGCTAACTCTTTTAGGGCACTTTTTAATGGATTTTTAGAGGTCCCACTGAGAATATCCACTGCACTACCCACAAAACATTTTCTGCTCACTTTTACTCCTCTCCTCATTTTGTTTCTTGCTGGTCAATTCTACAGAGACTCCTTTCAGACTAAAATACTACCAGGCCAACCATCACCCCCTTGTAGCCCACCACTCATTCTGGGAAACATTCACATACTTTCTGCTCCAATGAACTCTGAAAATGCATACACCTCTGGATCAACTCCTCTATCAGATGCTAAAACATTTTAACCCTTGTATTTTTCAAGTAGAAGCTAGACAGAAGCCCACCATTCAATATTGTAGGTCATGTTATTAAACTTTCTCAGAAGTTTGTTGAAAAGTCTCCACACCAGGCTTGATCAAGTTCCACTGTTACCCTACAGGTCTCAATGGCTATCTCCAAAAAAATCCTCTTCATAAATCCACCTTTTTTTTTTTTTCATCTCAGTGACATGAACAATGGCTTTTGATGTGCAAAAGCCAGTTTTGATTTTGTATTTTGAAAGCATCTATAACAAAGAGACCCCACAGTCAGTCAGTTCAGTCGCTCAGAAATGTTTGACTCTTTGAGACCCCATGGACTGCAGCATGCCAGGCTTCCCTATCCATCACCGACTCCCAGAGCTTGCTCAAAATCATGGCCATAGAGCAGGTGATGCCATGTGATGTGAGAGACACCCATGATGTCTAATCTTTTTCAATTTTCTGTTTTATAATGAAGAGACATACTGAGGTAATCTAGGCGCTGAGTTGGATGGTGTTTGAAAGATGACAGTGAATGGAAATATAGTCAACACAATTGAGATTAGTAAATATCATGATTATTATTTTTAAATGAGCTTTCTGAAACAAGAGCTAAATGGTAAGAGTTGCTTGTTGGAATTGCTAGAATGGATTGGCAAACATATTTTGATTATAGTTGGGCAATAAAATATTGAGGATGAGGAGCCAAAGTGGGCTATCATTAATAGAAAGAGATGTATTCATATATATAGATCTAAATATAGATATTTGGCCAGTGAAAACAGTTATGTTGTCATGAGATTCGTAAGGCATTTCACAGTTTCTTTGCTACCCTCAGTTTTCAGATTAGGCCTAATATACGTGCTGAAAGACAGCGTATGAGGTGCTTTGTTTAGTATTGTCATAAAAAAGTTAATCTTAATTATGTCAGAAAAGAAGGAAGTCACCCATGGAATACTTAAATGGTTATTTTATTTTATTTTATTTTATTTTTTTATTTTTTTACAATTTTATTTTATTTTATTTTATTTTTTTTATTTTTAAAATTAAAAAAAATTCAGGTATACACGGGAAGTCAAGCAAGGAATTTCAGAAGCAAAAGTTGACCGAAGGTGCATTTCTGTTAGACTCCCTGAGGCTCCGTTTTATAAGTGATTCAACGCCAACTACCTTTTCTGTATGCTTTCCAAAGTGGGTTTTTTTTCCCCCTCCTTAATGTTTAATTAAAATATTTGCTCATAGTTGACTTACCATTCCTACGAAAGTTAAATGGTTATTTTAATTGGTGATTTAGGTAGAAATATAGATAGATAGCTAATGTGCAGATAATACATTAATAGATTTTTATTTTTATGTAATGTGTAACTTCATAACTAAATTACCAATTAAACTTCATTTTCCATCATTTGTTGTTTTGCCCTTGACCTTTGAAACTTACAGTTTAAAATGGCAAATTACCTCAAACAGCAACGGTTGAGTAATTAGTTTCACATACATTATTATATGATTAATCCATACTATTAATAAGCATGTGTTTCTGAAACATTCTGGAAATCAAATTTTTAGCTCAACTATACAATAACAAACCCAAATGTGTGGTGATATAGCAAAAAAAAAGTTAATAAAAATGAGACTTGAAAATGGGCAAAGGTATTTTAACGAAGTATGTCCCTTCTGGAATATGGGGCACAGAGTACTTTGGAATGCCATGTGATAGAGCTTCTTATTAAGGAAAACCCAATAGTAATAGATGATACCTCTCTTTTTAGTCAGTAAGGTTTTCTCCAAGGTGTTTGTACTCTAATTGAAAGTCATAGACCATATGGCATTTAGACTACCACAGCTAGTTATCTTTATTGCTCTGCTGGGAGCAAAACTAAGCACTTCCTCTGAGTCTTTTCCAAATGTAAGTTCAGACAAACCTTAGGCATTTTTGAAAACTGAGGTAACAGAGCTAACTTTCAGGAGGAGAAAAAAGCCCCACCCCGTATTTCCTCTTATCTAATCAACATTCTTCCACAAGCCCATCTATATCTGAATTTTATAGCATTTAATAGAGCAAGTTAAAATAAAAAGAAGCAAGAAGATGACTAAAGTAACTTAAAAATAATTTTTAAAAGTAGAAGTGGCAGCAGAACAACCAAAAAAAGAAAAATGCTCAAAATTTATCAATAAAAATCTCTAGCAGTACCTAGGGAGGAAAACCCAAAGCAGAAATGTGTCTTTACTCTTCATTTCTCTTCACATAGCTTCCAACTCACGGGCTGAGCCTGCTTCTAGATGAATAACAACATGAGACCCTCACATGTCAGGATTTCTAGTGACTTCTGCTGTTCTTTTAAAGAGTGGTAATTGTGCAATTGTGCTTTTTAAGTTAGAAAACTGTATAGTCAGCTATGTTCTAATCTAAAATTCAGTGTCCAAATCACCTCACATTGCAGACTTTTTGAAAATGGAAGCTTATTATACAGTGAGATCACAGTCCAATTAACATTGAAAAGTGATATCATTTTAATCAACATTTTCCATCTGTCTATCAGGCTCTGTGTGTGTAAATGTGTGTGTGTGTGTGTGTGTATGTGCATGTCTGTGTGATTGGCATCATCTCATTGCCAAATTATCTACATTTAAAAGTATACTTAGCTCAAGAATAAGAAAATTTAAAACTTACTATGTCAGAAAGTTATATCTCTGAAAATCCTATTCATGTGACCATAACTCATAGGTGTAACTCCAAGAAAAAGGAAATAGTTAGAATGTTAGATAAGAGCCAATATACACTAACACAGGAATATCCTGAAATGCTATAATCAGGGTCAGTGTTGGGAGAGGGGTTAGCAGGAGGAGATATGAGGCAAAACAGGTGCTAAATATATTGTAGGCTCATTGAAATAAAATATTTTAATTAAATTCTGCTTGATAATAAAATATATTATAGAAAATTTACACCTATCTGGTTAAACCAAATAATAGTAAGAACTTCTTCTGGGTAGAAAGAGAAGTTTATTTTGAATTTCTGTTTTTGTGGATTCTAAAAATTCAAAAAATCTATCCCAAATTGTGCTAAAAAATAGATAAGAAGGAAGTATCAAGAAATATGCTATGAGAAAGATTAATATATGTGGGATTTAAGTATTTATACCATCAGATTGTTCTGTGTTGGGACTGGACCACAGGATCTAATTGTCAAGTTTAAATTAAATGAAATAACTTTAGCAATACAGTCCAAATGAACCAAACGGCTTGGCAGGCAGTAAGAGTGTTAATATATGGACTTTAAATTTTCCAGTCCTTAAATTCCCTGGAATAAAAGAAAAGGGAGACAGTAAGAACCTGAGTGAGACCATTAAAATTCATTTCTGCACTTAATCTGATCATGAACTCAGGAAAGAAAAAAACAAACCACTATGAATCTGTGTTCTTTAAGTGAAGCAATAATTTAATGTAACCTGTTCATTAACTCTGAGGTTTCTGACTTTCAAACTTTTCTAACCACAAACTAAAAGAGTATGTCTTCTCAGAATCCAGTGCATATACATGTGTGCACACTTACTACTGAAAAAAATTGTCATGATATGTGTGATGCTTTCTGTGATGAAGAGTGTGACTCAGCTTTTGATATTTGGCTACTGACAGCCTCCGTGCCCCAACATACTCCCTTTTCCTCTTATCTCACATCTGGGGAAACTAATAAGTTCCCTCCTTTGGAGCTAACAGAGGTGTGGGATTTCAAGCCACTCAAGGTCCAGTTTGCTCATGGGAATTTTTGCCACATCTCCACTCCTTAACATCATGAAAATCCCACACTACTCCCCTTACATAACTCTCTGAAGTCATTTTTTTAGCCTACTTCAAGTCGCTAAAGTATATTTTTTCATACTTTCATACTTTCCTGGGTGGCATCATCAATCACTACATCTGAACCAAACTTGGGGGCTAAAGTATATTTTTTCATACTTTCATACTTTCCTGGGTGGCATCATCAATCACTACATCTGAACCAAACTTGGGGGCCATTCCATGTCTTCAGGGTGACACAGGATTTACTAACCACGTGTAATGAATTTTCACATTTTCTACTTCATTCTATGCTATTTCATTTAAAATAATACTGATCGTAACTTTCTGCACTGATTTTACAACAATTTCAAATGAAAATTCTAGTTCAAGATAAGAAAAGCATAAAAATTCTGACAATGATTTTTAGGTCCTTTGAGTTTTTGCATATACTTGGCTAACAGTAACAATGACTCACATTCCAGACATATTCCAAGGAAGGCATCTCTAAGCAGAGCAAGACTCCAGTTTCCCCACCTCATTCCTATGACTCCAGTCACACTGTACCTGGTGTGAAGGTTACAGAGTAGTGCTTTTCAGAAGTTCATAACGTACCAATCACCTGCTGACCTTATTAAGATGCAAGTTTTTGAACGTTAGATCTTAGGTAGGACCAAAAGTTCTGCTTGTCTAATGATTTTCCAGCTAGTGTCCATATTTCTCATCCATGGAGCATACGTTGAGTAGAAGGTCAGACAGGATCCCTATGGAAATCTCCCAGACTGTGTGCTGTCCCAATGCCTATGCCTCCTCAGTACCCTAGTGCTGAGTACCGTTGTCCTAAACCCTTCCTTTCTGATATGTGGGCATTTGTATTGTCATTCCCCTTATTTCTCTGTCCATACATCTTTTATAGTATCTAAATCATTTAACAGTAAGTGTTGCACATGTGACACTCTTTTACCCCTAAATACTTCAGCATATATTTCCTAAGACTCACAAAATTCTCACACGTAGTTAATTCAGAAAACTGACATTAAATCAGCACTGTTATTCAATTTACATTCCTTATTCAAATTCCAATTGTCCCACTAATGTTCTTTATGGCAAAGGAAACAAATTTCAGGTCTAAAATTCAAGCCAGGACTACATGTTGCATTTAATTGTCATTCCTCATTAGTCTTCTTTAATCTGGAACAGTTCTTTAGTCTTTCTATTGTGTCCTTGACCTTTTTAAACAGCGCAAGCTCTTTATTTATAGAACTATGTCTGAGGTATCCTCAAATTTAAATTCAAGTTACACATTTTGGGGAGGAACACCAGAAAAGAAATGTTGTACTTTTGATTAATCATTCATTAGGAGGCAGTTATCCCATTATTGTTAAAGTTAGTTATGATCAACCTGGCTATGGTGGTGTCTGCCAGGTTTCTACATGGCAAAGATTCTGTTATTGTGCTTATAATTAATTAGTATTTTATGGGAGGTACCGATGATACTCTGTCTCTTACAATTCTCTCAATTTAGTAACTATCAGTACCTCTTGTCTAAACAATTATTATTGTGGTTGTTGCCAAATTGTAATTTTCATATTTCATATCTCTTCTGCCTCAGTTGCTATTTTTACTGTCAATAGCATTTCAAGATGACAATGCAGCAAATTTGAAAATTGTTATGAAATTTTCACTTTTACTAATTATCATACATCTAATCATGTAGTAACCAACTGAATAATGCACAGCACATAAAGAAGGTAAGGTATTTCCATTGCTATGAAATCAATGTTATATGGAAAATTTTAACTGGCTTTTGTTAAGTCACAGGGCATGGATGATTTTACACCATCAGCTATCTGAGAAAACCTGACACTTTGTTGAAGAATCAGCGAAGCAGCTAAAGAGTTATTATCTATGAAATGGATCATAATCAAAGGATTGGAGAATCTGAATCCTTTTACCCTATTATATCCTTCACACAGAGTACTCATCCTTATCTATGGTGGGAGGGTCATTAGATGTGCCCAGAGCTATACTTTCCCTCTTAGACACTAAACTGAGAATTGATTTTACCAAATGTGTGCAATTATTTATGAAATGCTCAAACCTTCATATCGCAGCCTCTGAAGGTTTTCAAAGATTACAAATCGTATCCAACTCATTGTTGGATGAGAAAGAATCATCATTGGTTTAACTTAGTAGTGAGAAAAATCTCTCTAACAGATACCCCCAAACAGCCATTGCCAATAGAAATATCACTTAAGAGTTACCAGAATGGATTTTCTCTCCTCATCATGACTATCTTAGGTTTAATTCATTGAAAAGCATCCTCACATATAAAGAAAAAAATTCTCAAATTTTCCTCCAGCAGCTCATATATTGGATTGGCCAAAAAGGTCCTCCATGGTTTTCCATGACATCTTACAGGAAAAACTCAAACACAGTTTTTGGCCAACCCCATAAAATGGTCACAGAGCTGTAACATCTGCTTGGCAGTATTAACATAATACATTTGAAAGTCAAGTTATCAGAGGCATTTCTGCCTACAGTTGCATTGTTTTTCTTGTTAATGTCCTATAGCTGATAAATATTTTGTCCCTTAAAAAGCAAAGCTCAGGTTATCTGATTAAGTTTGGCACTAAGAAGAATAATGATCTGAATTATTTGAAGGTACGTTGATGCCTTTGTGTATCACCATCCACCTGTGTAATACCATGACCACGTGCAAGGAGGAGGCCCACCAGTCCGAGTCCAGCGGGCACTTGGTGCACTGCCTCTTACTGCCACACCCTGCGTCCTGCCTGCCCCAGTGAGGCTCTCTAGCCCTTGACTTACCCTCTAAGAGTTTCGTGGAATTCTTGGCTTATGTTTACTCTCAGCAAATAGCTGATTGTGATTTCTTTTGAGTGTTCATTAAAAAATAATAAAAATAATAATATTTTTAAATTCATCTTTGTTTCAAAATCACAACCTAAGCATTATAGCATATGAAGTAATGCATATAGAACAAAAAAGCTATGTGGCATTTCGCTTACTAGACAGACAGCTAGCTAGGTTTACTCACTAGCTAAATGTGCCTCTCACAAATTATCAGGGAAAATGCTAAACCTGCAATGTGCAGTTAGTACTAAGATCAGTGTGATAATCATCTTTATTTCTTTTCAGCAGATAGTGAATTGGCTCTAGAAGGCAGTGGCCTTCTTTTTGAGTCTTGTGCAGGAAACCTGGGTTTGATCCCTGGGTCAGGAAAATTCCCTGGAGAAGGGAATGGCTATCCACTCCAGTATTCTGGCCTGGAGAATTCCCTGGACAGAGGAGCCTGGTGGGCTACAGTCCAGGGGGTCACAAAGAGTTGAACACAATTGAGCGACTTTCACTTCATACTCCTTTTATGACATTTGGTCCACATTCATCTATAGTATTCCCCAACCTTTCACAGCTAGTAAATATTCTGAATCAGACTTTCAGTTCTCTTATTCAGTTTATCGCACCTAACTTCCTTGAGAAAGCACTTCACCTTTCCTTAAACAGATTATGTTTATTTCAAACAAGGTTTTACTTATTTAAATGATTATTCCACTATCACCATCTGGGATGCTCAAAATTTTATATGGAATACAAAAAACTTATTGTAATATAATTATTCTGCACTAATAACTTTTTAGTGCTACTCCACCCAGACTACTCAAGACTGCGCCCTTTCTTTTATTTTATTTCTTTTCTTTTCTTTTATGTTTCAAAAAACATCTCAAAAATAATTAGCTACGAAAGTTGTGCGTGACAATATGAATGGGTTCTTTCAAATGTAAATACTGAATCTTTACACAAATTATCTTTTTTATAAAGGAATAGTTGTAAGTCCCCTTTTATAAGTCAGAGAATGAGGAGAAGATGGAGTAGGTAATTCGCCAAGTATCACTCTATCTACCTGCCATCTAACCAGTCTTTTAGGAGACTATTGGCCACGGATTTTATTTTTTAATTTGAATTTGCTTCTAGTCCTGCTTTATTTACAAACTGTACAACAAAAGCCACATGTGAATAGTAAAGCTTACCAGATGCAAACTAATACTTAGTGTCTCAGAATAAAAGGGGGAAAAGATAAGAAGCACATTTAACTTTCACATTATTTAAATGATGGCCCTAAGTATTCATTCTGTGTTAATTGGCCTACCTATTAGGATATGTTTGAAAACTATTAACTTTAAAAGCCCAGACCATTTTAAATCTTCTATAAAATGTATTATTACATCCAATTTAGATATTTAAATGCTCATGCATTAGTGATCTTTTGCACCTTATGAATCAATCATGCCTTTAAAACACCTGATTTCATGGTATGAATCTAAATGTCAGATTCTTATATTTAATTTCATTTATCCTTTCAAAGACAAAGAAGATGTTGGAGTGGGAAGAACACAGGCAAGAATTCAGGACACTTCTTGCTGCTTTTAACTACAGTATAAAAAATGTCACATCATCTCTAATGGTATTTGTCTTTTTCCCGCATGTAAACAAGTAAATTAGTGCTAGAGTATTTCTAAGCTCTCTTTTGTCTAATCAATTATATAAAATTATTGTGTCTACATAAATGCACATCTTTCTTTGTAAACTATCACCCTATCCTAAAACTTGTACTTTAAAAAAATCAATTTCCTTTTTTACTTTACAAAAGGATAAACTACAGAGATCCTTCTTACATCTGTCTCTGGTAGGGTCCTTACTTTATTTATAATATTTGTGATTTAGACACAGCTTTTTAGTATAACTATCCATCAAACTGCACCTGTTGTAATGATAATTTTGCCTGTTTTCTTTTATGGCTTGGAAGAGAAATAGAATAAGAATCTCATGTCTTCTTACTATCACTCATGACCTGCTTCATGAATTAAAAGAAGTCACTTATGACATTTTAGTGAAGACTACACTTACTGCACCATTTCCTCTGATTGAAATATGCTCCATTTCTTCAAAATGAAATACAGTAGCCATCCTGTGAAGGCAAAGAACTGTGGCTAAGGATAATGAATCCAAACGCAAGATACGTGAGAGTATATCTGTAAATTGTTCCCTTTTGATTTTGAAGATGGACACTTCTTCACTGATCTGCAGTTATAATGATAGAATCTACTTGACCTTTGATGAGCAGAGAGGGAAGCATTAGGTGAACATCAGAAAGGGGTTTACGGTATAGACAGTGCCCACTCAGGATGACAAAGCACCAATGTTGACATAATTATTTTCATGTGCTCATTGTTGCTAAGTCATGTCCAACATTTTGTGACCCTATGGATTGCAGTATGCCAGGCTTCCCTGTCCTTCACCATCTCCTGGAGTTTACTCAGATTCATGTCCACTGAGTCAGTGATGCTATCTAACCATCTCATCCTCTACCACCCTCTTCTCCTTTTGTCTTCAATCTGTCCTAGCATCAGGGACTTTTCCATTGAGTCAGCTCTTTGAATCAGGTGGCCGAGGTATTGGAGCTTCTGCATTAGTCCTTCCAATGAATATTCAGTATTGATTTCCTTTAGGATTGACTGGTTTGATCTCTTTGCTGTCCAAGGACTCTCAAGAGTCTTCTCCAACAATTCAAAACCATCAATTCTTTCGCACCTCATTTTGTGGTCACCAGTTAGTTGTGGGCTATATTAGCAGGAAAACTGGTTAGAATCACTGTAGGACATTTAATACTGATGGCTGCCCATCTCACCTCCGCAGACCAGATAAATCAGAAGCACTGGGCTTGGGGCACAGTAGAGTAGACTTGAAATGTCCTCAGGTGGTTCTAATATGCAACTGGAGTTAAGAACTAATGCTCTAGAGAAGTGGTTTCCAGACTTGACTGTGTATTAGATGTTCCTGGGGAAACAGAAGCAATACCAAGTCCCTCCAGTGAGGCTCATTGTTTAGGAGTGGCCAAGGAAACTGAAATTTTGACAAGCAGACCAGGTTCATCATGCAGGTGATTCATGGACCTCACATTATTAGTCCAGCACACTGTGAGGTAAGTTTCTGATAACAAAGAATGCAAGAGAGTACATGTTGACCAGTCTATACAGTCAGTTCCTAGACAGGCAAAATCACAGGTTTAAATAAAGCCAGGTATAGTGAATTTATCTATAAATGAACAAAGAATAATCCATTTGAAAAATAATATTCCTGGAAAAATCAGCCTTTGGGGGTTTGGAGCATTGGAATCTGTATTTTTATGTTTCTTAAGCATTGAAAATATCCCCTGGTTTTCTTATGCCCTGGTCTACACCCAGTGCTTCCTCTCAGACACTTAAGTGACTTTTTGAGTAATTGTAAGGAAGCAACCAGGGTGGCTAGCCTTCCTTTGTAAGAAGAATATAAAATAAAACAGTCAATAGCTCTTATTTGAGATCTCTATTCTTATAAAGACCTAAATCCTGAAAGTGACTAACTTCTCTGGATATACTGGTCTTTGGTTGTAGGGATCAGGAAATGGGTCTGTGCTTGGGGAAATTTGTGAATAGGAGGATCTAAAGATAGGAGAAGGGGGAATAAAATTCTAAAACACTACCAGGCCTGATTGGTCTAGACCTCCTGTGTGTATTTGATTATGATTAATTCCAAGGGGATGTATTAAGGATATGCATTCCTAAGTTATGTCACAAGATCAAGGCCAATATCTGTAAACTTTAATATAGGTATATATAAATCACTCAGTCATCTTTTTATTTATTTTAACTTTTAATTTTATATTAGAATATAGCCAGTTAACAATGTTGTGATAGTTTCAGGAAGACAAGCAAAGGGACTCAACCATACATACACGTGTATCCATTCTCCCTCAAACTCCCCTCTCACCCAGGCTCTCAAACATCTTTTTAAATTGCAGATTCTGACTCAGCCTGTCTGGGATGGATCCTTAGAATGTTCTCAATTATTGTTGATAATGCTGGTTCATGGACGGCTCTTTGAGTTACAAGGATCTAGGCAACTTTTGGATCTAGGCAATTTTAAAATGGCTGTCTGAGGAGGCCTTATAAATAGCTCTGAAAAGAAGAGAAGTGAAAAGCAAAGGAGAAGAGGAAAGATAAACCCATTTGAATGCAGAGTTCCAAAGAATAGCAAAGAGAGATAGAAAGCCTTCCTCAGAGATCAATGCAAAGAAAT
The DNA here is from genome assembly GCF_003369695.1 of Bos indicus x Bos taurus. Lineage (NCBI taxonomy): Eukaryota > Metazoa > Chordata > Mammalia > Artiodactyla > Bovidae > Bos > Bos indicus x Bos taurus. The sequence goes on along the minus strand of NC_040079.1, from coordinate 61,056,633 downwards.
AGAGGAAAAAAAAAAAAAAAATAGAATGGGAAAGACAAGAGATCTCTTCAAGAAAATTAGACATACCAAGGGAACATTTCATGCAAAGATGGGCTCAATAAAGGGCAGAAATGGTATGGAAGTAAGAGAAGCAGGAGATATTAAGAAGAGGTGGCAAGAATACACAAAAGAACTTTATGAAAAAGAACTTCACCACCCAGATAATCATGATGGTGTGATCACTCACCTAGAGCCAGACATCCTGAAATGTGAAGTCAAGTGGGCCTTAAGAGGCATCACTACAAACAAAGTTGGTGGAGGTGACGGAATTCCAGTTGAGTTAATTCTAATCCTAAATGATGCTGCTGTGAAAGTGCTGCACTCAATATGCCAGCAAATTTGGACAACTCAGCAGTGGCCACAGGACTAGAAAAAGTCAGTTTTCATTCCAATCCCAAACAAAGGCAATGCCAAAGAATGCTCAAACTACCACACAATTGCACTATCTCACATGCTAGTAAAGTAATGCTTAAAATTCTCCAAGCCAGGCTCCAGCAATACGTGAACGATGAACTTCCAGATATTCAAGCTGGTTTTAGAAAAGGCAGAGGAACCAGAAATCAAATTGCCAACATCTTCTGTGCCAGGGTCCAGCCCCGGCGGAGTCAGGGGTTTCGAAGGGGAGACGGCTTCGGCGATCAGGATACAATAGAATTAAAGATATAAAGAGTGGTTAAATAAGGATAGCTCAGTGAGAAAATTCAGTGGAGAAAAGAGGCTGAATAACTTGGTTTATGTGGAAAGCTAATAAAATTCCAAAATAAGGAATTTATGTCACCTACGTAGGCCGCAGGCATCCTCCCGTTCTCCCGAAGGAGAGGAGACACTAAGGCCTCCCCGGTCAGATCTTAGAAGCCCAGGCAAAATTAGTAGGCTTGATGAGCCTCCACGCCCTAGTTCTTACCCTAGCCAGAAGGTGAGACAAAGAACGACATGGGGAGACCAAGTTTCGGTGAACAAGGCCCACACTTTATTTTCCAAAGTAGTTTTTATACCTTAAGTTATGCGTAGAGGATAATGGGGGAAGGGGTAGAGTCATGCAGTAAGCCAGGCTTTCTTCCTGCAAACTTATCATATGCAAAAGTTTAGGTGATTTGCATCATCTTCTGGCCCAGAAGCCTGTTAACATTTTAACACCCTTTCTTCAGAAAACTTATTTTTCTCTAAAGGTGATTATTCTAAAGTCAGGCACCACCCTCCAAAAGCATTAGATAAAGCTGCATTCCTATAGGGCAAAGGTGTGGTTGGCTATAACAAGAAAAAAATTAACTCAAGGGTCCAAGGTTACAAACATTAAAGCTACTATTTACATTCCTATATACCAATTATATTAATCAGTACACTGCCAGGGACACAGTAGGTAAGGGATATGCAAACTTAGCAAACATTGGCCCAACAAGTGAAAAACCCTTCACCAATACAATTTCTAATCAGTCTTTTAACTGCTCAAAGGGATCTGTATTTAGACAGTTTAGAACACCTCATGCCTCTCACGGTTGTGAACTAAAACACTCTTGTCACACCCAGGAACTTTATTAACTGGAGTTGTAAGTTAACTCTTTTTCAGAGAGAGGTGGCAGGGGACAGCTCCCCGTAGTCAGAGGTGTAGGTGAGAGCACAAAGCAGTAAAGTAGGCAGACTCTGGTTTTCGGGGTAGATGCTCGAGAATTTCCAGGGGGACTTCTGAGGCTCGATCCCGCCTTTGCGTATGCCGAGCCTCCTTTCTCATGACCTTTGCCACGGGCGGAATTCCTCACGCTGGCTCCCGGAACTGCTGGATCATCGAAAAAGCAAGAGAGTTCCAGAAAAACATCTATTTCTGCTTTATTGACTATGCCAAAGCCTTTGACTGTGTAGATCACAGTAAACTGTGGGAAATTCTGAAAGAGATGGGAATACCAGACCACCTGACCTGCCTCTTGAGAAACCTGTATGCAGGTCAGGAAGCAAGAGTTAGAACTGGACATAGAACAGACTGGTTCCAAATAGGAAAAAGAGTATGTCAAGGCTGTATATTGTCACCCTGCTTATTTAACTTCTATGCAGATTACATCATGAGAAACGCTGGCTAGAGGAAGCGCAAGCTGGAATCAAGATTGCTGGGAGAAATATCAATAACCTCAGATATGCAGATGACACTACCCTTATGGCAGAAAGTGAAGAAGAACTAAAGAAGCTCTGATGAAAGTAAAAGAGGAGAGTGAAAAAGTTGGCTTAAAGTTCAACATTCAGAAAACTATGATCATGGCATCTGGTCCCATCACTTCATGGGAAATAGTTGGGGAAACTGTGAAAACAATGGCTGACTGTATTTTTCTGGGCTCCAAAATCACTGCAGATGGTGACTGCAGCCATGAAATTAAAAGACGCTTACTCCTTGGAAGGAAAGTTATGACCAATATAGACAGCATATTAAAAAGCAGAGACATTACTTTGTCAACAAAGGTCCATCTGGTCAGACTATGGTTTTTCCAGTGGTCATGTATGGATGTGAGAGTTGGACTGTGAAGAAAGCTGAGCGCCGAAGAATTGATGCTTTTGAAGTGTGGTGTTGGAGAAGACTCTTGAGAGTCCCTTGGACTGCAAGGTGATCCATTCTAAAGGAGATCAGTCCTGGGTGTTCATTGGAAGGATTGATGTTGAAGCTGAAACTCCAATACTTTGACCACCTGATGCAAAGAGCTGACTCATTTGAAAAGACCCTGATGCTGGGAAAGATTGAGGGCAGGAGGAGAAGTGGACGACAGAGGATGAAATGGTTGGATGGCATCAATGACTCAATGGACATGGGTTTGAGTGGACTCCGGGAGTTGGTGATAGACAGGGAGGCCTGGTGTGCTGCGGTTCATGGTGTCACAAAGAGTCGGACACGACTGAGCGACTGAACTGAACTGAACTGAAAACATATAGACTGCCAGTTATTTCTCCAGAAAGGATGGGTTTATTTCAGATCATTAGAAAATTGCAGTGTGGGAATTGATACCATATTAGCCATTTTCAAGTCCTTGCAGAGCAAGGCAAGGAGAGGGGAAAAGGAAGTTTGGAGAGATACAATAAACAGAGTTTACTTCTCTCTCTCTCTCTCTCTCTCTCTCTCTGGCTTTTCATAAGCTGAGTTTTTGCCAGAGAACAAGGGGAGTCTTTCTTCTTCCTGTTGGGTTCCAATATTGTCTCAAGGCTTGAGAACTTTTTCTGCTGATCTCCTGACTTTAATTACAGTTGTTTGTTAAATTTTTACAGACCATAGAATAAATTCCCCTGAGAGTATATATAAATATAGATGCGTTCCTGATGATTCAGCACATCATCCTCTCTTGGGCTGGGCTTCGATACTCCTCACCTCTAGGAGCCCCTCAGTGTTTTAGCATCTTAGCAGCCACTCAAAACAATTGATTTTACAAATATTGTCACATTTGTGATTTACAGAAACCATGGGAAGTCAATGCAACATTAGCAGCTTTACAAAAGAAAAATCAAGCTTCCAGATAAGTTTCAAAATTTGTCCAAGGAATTTCCATGGCTCAACTCATAAAATGATAAAGATTCAATTCAAGGACCTTCAATATCAGGTTCAAAATTATTTTACCTAAAACCATAGTTTCCTGTGTAAAATACAATGTCCTAATTCTCTTTACCTATTTTGACAACATATCAGCAATATAAACAAACAGGACTCCCATGCATAACTTTATAGATTTGGATTTAAAACTCTACATAAATTTTAAGTGAACTTCACAATACCCCCATGCAGTACAATAATTTTCACATTAGTATAAGAGAGGAATGAAACAGATTTTGAAGTCATCTAGTTTGCCTGAGGCCAACAGAATGTGGAATACAATTTTTGATAAATTCAACTCAGTCATCACCTTCCATAGTCACACATTTTATATTAGAGAAATTATAACTGGTTCACAGAGGGATACCTGGAAACTCATTCTGTGGGTTACAAGGAGTGTTAGCTTACCTAATTAGCCCCTTTTAGAAGGAGCTGGTTATTGTACTCAATGAGTAATAGTGTCTGTTGCAATTTATTATGTAACACAAAAATATAAACAAAACATTTTTATAAGAAGTAACATCTAGTACAATGTAATGTGATTCCTAATGGCTTCAGAAGAAGATGTGTTTTTAAAATATCAATATAAATTTAAAGAGAAATTATCCTCCACATTTTAATTATTTTACATTTCTAAAATCAATGGAATTCCTTAATTAGATACATGTTTCCCTCTGCAATCCCTGTGACCTGTGTTGGAATGTCTACTTCTCCTCTAGAGAAAACACACTGGAGGGAAAGGCAGAAGACTAGAAAGAACTTAATAACTCTGTACCAAATTATTATGGAGAAATAAAGCCTCATGAAACCTTTCCATTAAATTTAGGTCTTTTCAATATATCATCAAGCCAGTGATTTGAAGCACAGTTGATGATAATGATAATGTTTCATTGATGGTTATTTTTACCAATTCTTAACACTGTCACTTCAGTGGCTCTGAGTGGGTGAGATTTCATATAATGTCTACAGAAAACCTTAATGACCAAATTTCTGAGACATTGTTCACATTATTTGAAGTTTATTGGCAAGGACTTCTTCCTTTCAGAAAAATGAGGAATGGGACATTAGCTATGTCCTATCCCTTGGTACAGTGACCTCCAAGTATTTTCTTCAATATGTTAATATTATCATTTTTAGATTTTTTTTTCTTTTTAGCAGACTTACTAAATTGATAATTGGAAAACATGAAAAATTATCTGAGACAACAAAGAGGGTATATTATAGATATATCATTTATATAAAATATAAATGACATGAAATAATATAAATAATGTAGGCTAATATGAATTCTCAAAAAATTGAGGAGGTAAAATATATATGTGTGATATCTGAAAAACATTTTATAATACTTCTGATATTATCTTCCTCTATTCCATTCTTCCTTTATTATTTTTGCTTTCATTTTGATCATATTACTTTGGTTTTATACTGAGTAGTTTTTCTATCATGTGAAAAGAAACTTTAAGTTGAAGTTTTTAAAAATATATGTCATCACAGTTACATTACATTGTGTAATTCAACCAAATTGCTTAATCAAATTCAAGCTGCTTTATTCCCTGAATCATTTAGTTAAGCATAAGGAAGTTAACCCAGCAGAATTGTACTTTACTTATGGTTTAAACACAGTTGAGACACTTTAACATTATCAAGTCTGTGGAAAGAATAATGGATTTTGCTTTGTTATGATGCTTTTCACTTCCAGCTCCCAAGGACAATTACTGTACACTTTTGTTTATGATGTAGGATATTGTCTGTGACACTTGGCCATTTGGAACACTGCATTAAATTGAATATTTTAAATTATTTCCTTTATTTAGAGGAAAGAAAAAGACATTGAAAATACAGTATGAAGCCTTCTAGATAAAATGCGACTTTATGAGTTTGTTTCCTGTGTTCCAAATTTCTACACTTTTCTGCTATTTCATTTTAAAAGAGCTCTTGATTTAAAAGAGTAGATTCCATTTTGAAAATGGGTCTCTCGACCCATAAAAAAGCAAAAAGTCTTCATTACCTGAACACTGGCCAAAAGTGAAATAGCTGTAAAGGGTAATTATGTGGATTTGCTATAACACATATTTCTAGATTGATTCTAGCATAGGGCAAAATAAAATTTCTAAAATACATTTCATTCTGTATTTCATTGACTTCTTTATATGCTCCTGCCAATTATCTCTTTGAAGAATGTTTGTTAGTTTGAATTTAATGCATATAAATAAACCTAATTTCTAGTGTCAGTAAATTGTATATCAAAATGTATTAACACCAAGAGAATTCAGAAACTTGACATGGTATTAGAAATAAGTAAATGCCATATTACTGGATGTCTATAAAAAGGCTAACTTTCTCCTAACACAGATGCTTGCATTACAAATAAAAATAATAGTTGGTGCTAAGATAGTCATCTAATGACTTAATGAAAATCTCAAATGACCTCAGTGTGGATCATGCCTCAAATAGAAGGGAGTTTGCTTACAAATTCCTGGTTCCAAATACATGAAGAATACTAATAAGTTACTTCATAGCAAAGGCAGATATAGGCCTTCCTAGTTTCTTTGAGTAATGTATGTGATCAACTTTTATCATGCCGGTCCCTAGAGCTATTTGGAGGAGATTGTTCTTTTTCTCTAAAATTCCGTAGGATTCCTTTGTCTGTGAATACTAACCATGTTCATATATGAAGTTGCTAAACTAACTGTAGTGGTGGGCTTCTCTTTTTCTTACAGATGACACCAATTTCAGTCTTCTTGGGTAAGATGTAGAATAGATGGAGCCTGTCTCAAATTGCTAAAATACTATAAAATAAGTATCATAAACAATCCAATATGAAAAAATGGATATTATCTTGAATATCAGAGGATTTGCATTAAGGTTTATGGATCTGGAATAAAAAAATAATCTTCAAAATACAACCATAATTACTTTTCATGATGTGTCCCTGTCCACCTTTAAAAAACAGCTTTTCAGGGGGAAAAAAAAAAAAACTAAGTGAATACTCTGCTCCTCCTCCTTTCTTTGCCCTCTGACTCACAAAACAAAGATGTCTAAAAACAAACCAAACAGGGGAACCCTTTCAACAGAGTGTAGAAAATGATTTTTGAGGCAGCTAGAGCACATGTCCCAATGAGATTTTTATCATTCATGGTTTGAACTATATGATATTGCCTATATCTGAATGCTTTTTGGCTTCCCAGGTGGCACTAGTGGTAAAGAACCCACCTGTCAGTGCTGGAGATGTGAAAGACACGGGGTTTGACCCTGGGTGGGAAAATCCCTTAGAGAAGGGCAAGGCAGTCCACGTCAGTGTTCTTGCCTAGGAGAATCACATGGACAGAAGAACCTGGAAGGCTACAGTCCGTAGTGTCGCACGGAGTCGGACACAACTGAAGCAACTTCGCTCACATGCTCTTTGCCCAAATGGCAGAAAAATTCAGTTTAATCTAGTATGTCCTTTCAGAGACACCAACTTCCCAAAACCACAGGATGTGAAAGAAGAATAAGTGCTTTTAACCGTTTCATCCAGAGTCAGGCGATACCCTTGAATTGTGTTCAAAGTGGGTGTTTCTTTTGTTTTATAAATTTTAGCTTTCTGGGAGAAAGAAATTCATAAAGTTAGAAATAGAAAAACATATATGTTATAAATAACTAAAAATCTTGTTCATTTTTACAAAAAATACCAAGTAGGCAAACCACTTATCTAACCTAATCTATAAAAAAGTGAGAAGTCAAAAATATACATGGTTGGTATATTTTTTTTAAATATAAGAAATTAATTATGACATTACTTTGCAGACCTGTCTGAAATGAAATTAAAAATTATAGATAAAATGGATACTATCAAAGGAAGATATGCTATTAGTCAAAATCTACCCCATTAAAGATAGAAAGTTCAAATAGACCAATATTCAATACAGAAAATTTTATTAATGAACCACCAAAAAAGAAAAAAAGATCAGCAAGCCCATGTAGATTCAAAAGGAAATACTACTGCTTCACCAAAATCAGATTATTTCAATGCTACACAAGTTGTTCTAGAGATTTAAAAATGAAGGGAAATTTAGAAGCTCTATTTTTAATGAGTAAAAATAAAATGAGATTATGATCACATAAAAGAAATTAATTGGTCAATATAATTCATAAATACTGATCTTAAAAATTATATCATCACAGCAAATAATACACTATGATAATATGAAATTCATTTCAAGAATTAAAAAAAATTTTAATAGGAAATACATTAGTTCAATACATCATAAAAAGAATCAGTATGCACAAACAGCAACAATAACATATATATATATATATATATACACACACACACACACACACACAAAATTATAGCAAAACTGTCACATATCACTAAAGAAAATGTATCATTAAAAATCATTAATAAGTCATTAGAAACTAAGAAAGGAAAATTTTTAAGCACTGATGAAATGTACAAAAGTAAATTTGAACAGGTGGAAAAATATCCTTTCCTTCTTAGATGACTCCATTTCATAAAGCAGTCAGTCTCTCCAATGTAACTTATTCATTTTATAAAATCCCAAAAGAAATAACACTTTTTGAAGAAAGCAGACAAATTGATGCTAAAGTTCATATAGACAGAAAAACAATCAATGATATCTAGAAAAAACAAAGGAGAAAAAAGCTATGGGGAGGGATAAGGGATAAGTCCTGCAGATACTAAGTATTTAAAAGCTCTGTAAATTATATAATGTAGTAATAATATGTGAATAGACAAACCAGTGAAATAAAGTCCATAGAGTGACCCAAATAAATATATATATATATATATATATATATATATATATGTAAGTTTAATGATAAAGAAGCCATTTCAGATCACAAGGGAAAAGATGAGTGTTTTAATACATGAAACTGAGGCAAAAGAATAGCCACTTGGAAAAGAAGACAAATTAAATTTCATATCACATCACATCCAAGAATATGGTCCAAATAGGTCATTGGTTTAAATGTAACAAATGAAACCATACAGGCCCTAAAGAAAACACAGGTGTATTTTTCTATAATCTGGCACTGGGAAAAGTTTCTAACTATAACCTAAAATCCAGATGGACAAAGAAACAAAATATTTGACTAAATTAAAGTAATTAAAAATATCTTTGCTTAGGGAAAAAAAAAATCACAGACCAAGAGACTAACTTGCAAAAGTACTTCACAGACAGTGTTTATGACAGATATCATAGGAATAGAATACTATGCATAATGCACATTTTAATATAAAAGAAAACTACAAAAATCCTATAGAAAAATAAGCAAATGAAATTAACTCAAAATTTTAAGGAAAATATATTAACAGCATCATTGCTGCTGCTGCTGCTAAGTCGCTTCAGTCGTGTCCGACTCTGTGCGACCCCATAGACGGCGGCCCACCAGGCTCCCCCATCCCTGGGATCCTCCAGGCAAGAACACTGGAGTGGGTTGCCATTGCCTTCTCCAATGCATGAAAGGGAAAAGTGAAAGTGAAGTCACTCAGTTGTGTCCAACTCTTCACGACCCCATGGTCTGCAGCCTACCAGCCTCCTCTCTCCATGGGATTTTCCAGGCAAGAGTACTGGAGTGGGGTGCCATTGCCTTCTCCAAACACCATCACTAAACATATGAAAATATATTCAGCTTCACTCATTATAAGAGGAATAAAAATTAAAACTACACTGAGACTTCAGTGTTTTCCCACCAAAATTGGCAGAAAATAAAAACAAAATTAAAGAAAAAAAAACACTTGAATATACCTTCTGCTTCTGAGGCTGTCATACATTGCTGGTGAGAATATGCTGCTGCTGCTACTGCTAAGTCGCTTCAGTCGTGTCCGACTCTGTGCGACCCCATAGACGGCAGCCCACCAGGCTCCCCCGTCCCTGGGATTCTCCAGGCAAGAACTCTGGAGTGGGTTGCCATTTCCTTCTCCAATGCATGAAAGTGAAAAGTGAAATTGAAGTCATTCAGTCGTGTCCAACTCTTAGTGACCCCATGGACTGCAGCCTACCAGGCTCCTCTGTCCATGGGATTTTCCAGGCAAGAATACTGGAGTGGGTTGCCATTGTCTTAGAGTTTGAAAATACCTTTTGATCCACCAGTTTCTTTCACAGAGATTTTTTCTAAAGATTCAACCCTATCATAAGAAAATACAATTGCACAAGATAATTCATCGAGGCATTGTTTATATTTAAGAATATTGGAAATGACCTAAAAGACCATACTTGGGATATTGCTGGAATATCCTATGGTACAATGGAGCCCTAGGCAGTTATTTAAAAGAATGAGGAAGATCTCTATCGACTGATGCAGAAAGATTTCCAGGTTACACATTTTTTGTTTTTTGTTTTTTTTTTAAAGTACAATACTGATTTCCTATCATGATAACTTTTGAGTAAAAAATGAAAGGTGAAAATAAAATTAAACATCCATCTATCTATTCATCTATTGTGAAAAAGAAATACAAAGGATAAACTGGAAAATAAAGTTGGTTAATGTCAAGAATGGTGTGAAAGTGGACTGGTTGGTGGGTGGATCAAGTAGCTCTTTTTTAGTAGCATACATTTTGTAGTTTTTATATTGCAAACCATGGTACATTCTACATACTTAAAAAATCCTGAGTACAATGCAAACAGAAACATGAACCTAAACATATTGATAGCATGACCTTACTAAAGGGAGAGAAAACAGTACCAGCTGATGTAACTTTTGAACTCACTGTTTTGAGTCCATATATTCAACCTAAAGATGGGAAGCAATGTAAACATTGCATTTTTAACTGTAGATAGAATTTCTTTCCTCAGTAGTATGGGTCAGCAATTCTGAAAATACATTTTGTGTATGGCTGGTGGAAACAGGTGATAAATATGTTAAGATCAGTGGGATCCTGGTTCCTCACTACCTGATAAGAATGTCATTAACATGGAGAGAAGATGGGTTGGAAGAACTTTGAGGTGTTAAATTGGGATTGGAGAGATCAGCATTAGCTCATGGTTTGTGGTTTTAAAACAGATAGGTGACAGATAATGAAGATATATATATATCTTCTAGATTCATCTTCTAATTAGTCTAGAAACAAAAACATCACACAACAATGAGCACAGAAATTCATAGATCCGTTTTTATTTTTCTTTTTTAAATTTTATTTTATTTTTAAACTTTACCATATTGTATTAGTTTTGCCAAATATCGAAATGAATCCGCCACAGGTATACCTGTATTCCCCATCCTGAACCCTCCTCCCTCCTCCCTCCCCATACCCTCCCTCTTGATCGTCCCAGTGCACCAGCCCCAAGCATCCAGTATCGTGCATCGAACCTGGACTGGCGACTCGTTTCATACATGATATTATACATGTTTCAATGCCATTCTCCCGAATCTCCCCACCCTCTCCCTCTCCCACAGAGTCCATAAGATTGATCTATGAATCAGGGATCATTTGAAAAAATCGGTGATTCCAGAATTGACACAGGAAATTACAGACTATTAGAAGTAACCAAGAAAAAACAACAGTCACTTAAACACAATGAATTGTCAAATAATGAATAAAAAAATAAATAAAGCAGTCAGCACAGAAGAATATTTGAATTAATGACTTTGGAAAGTATATACTATGTATCCTAAAATTAATAACTTTCCTTTTTTCAAAAAAAGTTAATCTACAAGAGAAAAAAGAACAAAAGCATTTGGCTTGTGATTTCTCCTTAACAACAATACAAAGAGATAATGCAACAACACCTACAGTATTTTGAATTTAAGGTGGCTGAGTGCTAAGTCACTTCTGTCATGTCTGACTCTTTGTGACCCTATGGGCTATAGCCCACCAGGCTCCTCTGTCCATGGTATTTTCCAGGCAAGAATATTGGAGTGGATTGCCATGCCCTCCTCCAAGATATAAGTTATGTATTCTTTTTAATGGCTGAGTAATACTCCATTGTGTATATGTACCATAGCTTTCTTATCCATTCATCTGCTGATGGACATCTAGGTTGCTTCCATATCCTGGCTATTATAAACAGTGCTGCGATGAACATTGGGGTACACATGTCTCTTTTCCATCTGGTTTCCTCAGTGTGTATGCCCAGCAGTGGGATTGCTGGATCATAAGGCAGTTCTATTTCCAGTTTTTTAAGGAATCTCCACACTGTTCTCCATAGTGACTGTACTAGTTTGCATTCCCACCAACAGTGTAAGAGGGTTCCCTTTTCTCCACACCCTCTCCAGCATTTATTGCTTGTAGACTTTTGGATCACAGCCATTCTGACTGGCGTGAAATGGTATCTCATAGTGGTTTTGATTTGCATTTCTCTGATAATGAGTGATGTTGAGCATCTTTTCATGTGTTTGTTAGCCATCTGTATGTCTTCTTTGGAGAAATGTCTATTTAGTTCTTTGGCCGATTTTTTGATTGGGTCATTTATTTTTCTGGAGTTGAGCTGTAGGAGTTGCTTGTATATTTTTGAGACTAGTTGTTTGTCAGTTGCTTCATTTGCTATTATTTTCTCCCATTCTGAAGGCTGCCTTTTCACCTTGCTAATAGTTTCCTTTGTTGTGCAGAAGCTTTTGAGTTTAATTAGGTCCCATTTGTTTATTTTTGCTTTTATTTCCAATATTCTGGGAGGTGGGTCATAGAGGATCCTGCTGTGATGTATGTCGGAGAGTGTTTTGCCTATGTTCTCCTCTAGGAGTTTTATAGTTTCTGGTCTTATGTTTAGATCTTGAATCCATTTTGAGTTTATTTTTGTGCAAGGTGTTAGAAAGTGTTCTAGTTTCATTCTTTTACAAGTGGTTGACCAGTTTTCCCAGCACCACTTGTTAAAGAGATTGTCTTTAATCCATTGTATATTCTTGCCTCCTTTGTCAAAGATAAGGTGTCCATATGTGCGTGGATTTATCTCTGGGCTTTCTATTTCGTTCCATTGATCAATATTTCTGTCTTTGTGCCAGTACCATACTGTCTTGATAACTGTGGCTTTGTAATAGAGTCTGAAGTCAGGTAGGTTGATTCCTCCAGTTCCATTCTTCTTTCTCAAGATAGCTTTGGCTATTTGAGGTTTTTTGTATTTCCATACAAATTGTGAAATTATTTGTTCTAGCTCTGTGAAGAATACCGTTGGTAGCTTGATAGGGATTGCATTGAATCTATAAATTGCTTTGGGTAGTATACTCATTTTCACTATATTGATTCTTCCAATCCATGAACATGGTATACATTTGAATCAGTTCTAATGAGATGGATAAAACTGGAACCTATTATACAGAGTGAAGTAAGCCAGAAAGAAAAACACCAATACAGTATACTAACACATATATATGGAATTTAGAAAGATGGTAACAATAACCCTGTGTACGAGACAGCAAAAGAGACACCGATGTATAGATCAGTCTTATGGACTCTGTGGGAGAGGGAGAGGGTGGGGAGATTTGGGAGAATAGCATTGAAACATGTATAATATCATGTATGAAATGAGTCGCCAGTCCAGGTTTGATGCACAGTACTGGATGCTTGGGGCTGGTGCACTGGGACGACCCAGAGGGAGGGTAGGGGAGGGAGGAGGGAGGAGGGTTCAGGATGGGGAACGCGGGTATACCTGTGGCGGATTCATTTCAATATTTGGCAAAACTAATACAATATTGTAAAGTTTAAAAATAAAATAAAATTTGAAAAAAAAAGATATAAGTATGGTACTCCAAAATAAGATCATCTTACAATTATTAAGAAAAGAGAAAAAATTTTCCTATTCTATTATGTACATCATAAAAATTCTATATATGACCACAAGGAAGTATTAACTGACTATATCATTTTGGTTGTATCCACCCACCGTTTCATTCATCCAGTTCAATTCACTGAGTTCAATTCATTCACTCAGTCCTGTCTGACTCTTTGTGACCCCATGGACTGCAGCATGCCCTGTCCATCACCAACTCCCACAGCTTGTTCAAACATATCAGTTGAGTCGGTGATGCCATCCAACCATCTCATCCTCTGTCGTCCCTTTCTTCTCCTGCCTTCAATTTTACCCAGCATCAGCCTTTTCCAATGCGTCAATCCTTCACAACAGGTGGCCAAAGTATTAGAGTTTCAGGTTCAGCACCAGTCCTTCCAATGAATATTCAGGACTGATTTCCTTTAGGATTGACTGGTTGGATCTCCTTGAAGTCCAAGGGACTCTCAAGAGTCTTCTCCAACACCACAATTCAAAAGCATCAATTCTTCAGCACTCAGCTTTCTTTATAGTCCAACTCTCACACTCATACATGACTACTGGAAAAACCATAGCCTTGACTAGATGAACCTTTGTTGGCCGAGTAATGTCTCTGCTTTTTAGTATGCTGTCTAGGTTGCTCAGAGCTTGTCTTCTAAGGAGTAAGCATCTTTTAATTTCAAGGCTGCAGTTACCATCTGCAGTGATTTTGGAGCACAACAAAATAAAGATTGTTACTGTTTCCATTGTTTTCCCATCTATTTGCCATGAAGTGATGGGACCTGATGCCATGATTGTAGTTTTCTGAATGTTGAGCTTTAAGCCAACTTTTTAACTCTCCACCTTCACTTTCATCAAGAGCCTCTTTAGTTCCTCTTCAGTTTCTGCCATAAGAGTGATGTCATCTGCATATCTGAGGTTATTGAAATTTCTCCCGGCAATCTTATTCCAGTGTGTGCTTCATCCAGCCTGGCATTTCTCATGATGTACTCTGCATATAAGTTAAATAAGCAGGGTGACAATATACAGTCTTGAAATACTTCATTCCTAATTTGGAACCAATTTTTGTTCCATGTCCAATTCTAACTGTTGCTTCTTGACCTGCATAGAGATTTCTCAGGAGGCAGGTCAGGTAGTCTGGTATTCCCATCTCTTGAAGAATTTTCCACACTTTCTTGTGATCCACACAATCAAAGGCTTTGGTTGTCAATAAAGCAGAAGTAGATGTTTTTCTGGAACTCTTGCTTTTTTGATGATCAGTTGGATGTTGTCAGTTTGATCTCTGGTTCCTCTGCCTTTTCTAAGTCCAGCTTGAACATCTGGAAGTTCATGGTTCACATACTGTTGAAGCCTGGCTTGGAGAATTTTTAGCATTACTTTACTAGCATGTGAGGTGAGTACAATTGTGTTGTCGTTTGAACATTATTTGGCATTGCCTTTCTTTGGGATTGGATGAAAACTGAAAATGAAAACTGAAAAATGAAATATTTTCCAGTCCTGTGGCCACTGCTGAGTTTTCCAAATTTGCTGGCATATTGAGTGAAGCAGTTTCACAGCACCATCTTTAGTATTTGAAAAGCTCCTGGAATTCCATCACCTCCACTAGCTTTGTTTGTAGTGATGCTTCCTGAGGCCCACTTGACTTCGCATCCCAGGATGTGTGGCTCTAGGTGAATGATCACACCATCTTGATTATCTGGGTTATGAAGATCTTTTTTGTATAATTCCTCCGTGTATTCTTGCCACCTTTTCTTAATATCTTCTGCATCTTTTAGGTCCATACCATTTTCTTTCCTTGATTGTGCCCATCTTTGTATGAAATGTTCCCTTGGTATCTCTGATTTTCTTGAAGAGATCTCTAGTCTTTCCCATTCTATTGTTTTCCTCTATTTCTTCATACTGATCACTGAGGAAGGCTTTCTTATCTCTCCTTGCTATTCTTTGGAACTCTGCATTCAAGTGGGTATATCTTTCCTTTTCTTCTTTGCCTTTAGCTTCTCTTCTTTTATTGGCTATTTGCAAGGACTCCTCACACAACCATTTTGCCTTTTTGCATTTCTTTTTCTTGGGGATCATCTTGATTACTGCCCCCAGTACAAGGTCATGAACCTCCATTCATAGTTCTTCAGGTACTCTATCAGACCCACCATTATGTGGCTTAATTGAATAGTTACACACAGTATATGTTAAAAGTATAAGGAAAAATATAACCTTATGAAAACAATGGCAGCATTCTATTAAAAATAAGTACTATTATTTATTAAAAAAATAACCTGCTTCATCTGCTTCATTTTTTTCCTTAATTCCAGTTAATACATCTCCACCTTCTTTTTTTTTTTTTTTTTTACATCTCCACCTTCTAAAAGATTATATTATTGTCTTTCTGAAGGGTAAAGATAGCAATTCTGAACAGATCATTTAATAAAAATGCTTCTGTCAATTCAATAAAAGGGAAAATAGAAAAAGAGGAAAGATGAAAGTAGGCAACAATATATGTGGCAGGTATAGGTATGATTTCATTAAATTATGATATAAATTTTCAAATTATATAACTTTTTAAAATAATTTAAAACTTTAAAAAATCAGTAAAATCCCAATATTATTACAGCAAAATATAAAATGGAAATAAACTATGTGAAAAATAAAGAAATAAAGGATGTAAAGAATAGATGATCATCTACCCAGAGCAAAAAGATAATCATTTAGCCAAGTGTGAGAAAGTTGCTGAATTCAAGAAGAACTACAGATCCATTAAGTTTCCTATTCACCAACATAATCAATAGAAAATATAATTTAAAATATCCCACAGTAGTCACAAAAATATATAGTACATAGTTATAAAGTAGAGAGTATATTCAAACTAAATGGGAAAATACGTATATAAGTATAAAACCCAAATAAAATGTAGAAATATAGCATGTTCATGAATGGAGATAGTCAATATTACAAGTAATTATCCTCAAATTAATTTCTGCTATCAATGTGTCTCTATCAAATCCTGATTTTTGCCTTACAGATGGTGACAAAAGCATAGACTATTCAATAATTTTCAAAAAATTTTATTTATTTACTTTGGCTCTGCTGGATCTTTGTTGCTACATGGACTTTTTCTCTAGTTCGGTGAGCAAGGGCTACTCTCTCATTGCTGTGTGCGGGCTTCTCACTGCAGGGCTTTCTGGCTGTGGAGCACAGGCTCTAGTGTGCGCAGCACATGGGCTCAGTTGTTGCAGCTCCTGAGCTGTCAGTAGTTGTGGCACATGGGCTTAGTTGCTCTGCAGCATGTGGGATCTTCCTGGATGAGGAATCAAACTCATCCTCTGTATTGGTAGGCTTTTTTTTTTTTTACCACTGAGCCCCTCATTTTGCTATGTATTTGTCAGGTAAGTTCATATTCTGAATACAAAGAGGAACACTATGAAGTATTAGCGGAAAATATAAAATAATATCTATTAGACATAGGGTAGGAGGATTTTTTTAAAAGTAAGATTTAAAAAGCAAAACTTTTAACAATTTAGCTACATTAAAATTTCAAACAAATACTGTATATGAAAAAGCACCATAACCAAAGTTGAAAGTTTAGCTATAAACTTAGGAGAAAACAAACTTGAATCCAAAATTTATTTATAGCTAAGTTAAAGATAAGAAAACAAAAATTGCTAAGCATAAAACCAAAACAAGTTACCTATAAAAGTTGCAAATATACATATGAAAAAGTTGCTCAATCCAACTAGGCAACAATGAGCATGCAAATTAAAATATCTATTAAATAATATCTCTAACCCATTATGTTGGCAAAAATCAAAAAGCTTAAGTATATAAACTGTAGATAAATATATAAAGATACAGCCATACACTGTTAGTGGCTGTAGCACTTTAAGCAGTCACTTTGAATGGCAATCTAATGATATTTAAACATTTTAAATATGCATACTATATGACAATTCCTTTTAATTTTTTCTACTCCAGAGAAACATACATATATACACCAACTGAAACACTTACAGGATATTAATTTTAAACAACCCAAATTACTATCAGAAGAGAAAAGTCTAATTAAAATGTATTTTATACAGTGGAATAATACATAGCAGTTAAGAGCAAAAGGTAGATCCACATGTACCTCAGGTGGTGCAGTGGTAAAGAACCTGCCTGCTGATGCAAGAGACCCAGAGACACAGGTTCAATCCCTGGGTTGGGAAGATCCTCTGGAGGAGGAAATGGCAGCCCACTCCAGTATTCTTCCCTGGAAATTCCATGGACAGCCTGGTGGGCTACAGTCCATGGGATGGCAAAGAGTCAGACATCACTGAACGACTGAGCACACATACATACATAAATAAAACTTCAAGATATTGCTGCAAATAAAAGGCAGGTTGAAGGATAATTCATAAAAAAATAACACTTCTGAGAAACAAAAACACACCCAAACAGTCTTATGTTTTATGTGTATCTGTATATGTGCATGTGCATGTGTTAAAAAGTAGGTAATAAAAATAATGGTCTTGAGGTTAGCGATCCAAAGTCATATGTGCTTTATCTGTAGTACTTTATTCTTACAGCAGTAGTTATTCACATGTTAACTCATATATGAAAAACAAAGAGATAGTATACAAAAATAGAAATATGCATATTTTTATCAAATGTAATATATGCTTGTCACACATACTTGAAAAATGCAAATTATGTCAATCACACCTGTTTTATAATATCTATTTTTCATAAAGATTACAAACTTTAACTATATGTTGGTAAAAGTTCTGTCAAGAGGTACTTTCAAACCATCTTGGTATGAGTATATATTGCTGCATCTTCTTTGGAAGATGGCCCTCAGGGTAACTTACTCTTCACTGTATATCCACAATTATAGTTTTAGAGTTTTCAGTTTCTCCTTTTTACTACATGCATGTGTCAATGTTAACAGAAAATAAAAGAATTAGAAATTAACTGTTAAGTGTTTAAGACTAAAATTTAAATAAAGCAAGAGTTAATATATATTGCATAGGGAGGGATAATACCTTTAATCTGAAGATGATATAACCGAATCTTTAAAACCCAAAGAATCCATTAGTATTGTGAATGATTAAGCTTATCTCTAGAGTGACATGGTGACAAAGATACTTTGCTTGAACCAAGCTGTAGTCAAGCTCCTGATCCTCCTCCCAGTGTCGATCTGTGCACTTGGTTATAAAATCCAGTCTTAGCAAGAACTCTGCTAATTTAGTTTAAGCAGAATTCTTGCCCTGGATACCTGATCACCAGTAATATCTGATCAAATTCTTCATTCTCTACCACTCCCTAGGTGATGTCTGGTAGGTAGGTTTAGCTAGAATCTCTCATTACCCCTCAGGTTTTCTCTTAGTAGTTATGGAAAATGCGTCTGAAATACCATTTCAGACTTCAGAACTTTCAGAGGTCTACTAGAGGGATCTGAAAGACCTGCAGACCTTAGAGATACTGAGATGGTAAGTTTCAGATTGAACTATTTGTGTGACCTCATTCTTAGCCACAAGGTCTGAGGTATATAAGTATGTTGATGCTATTATTATTAATGACAACTTACTTCATGAATTGCTAAGAAGTAAAAGATAGATGATATGAAAGCTAAACAAAGGCGGCAACTTTAATATCCTGCAATTCTCTGAATAGTTAACAAAGTCTACATCAACTCAAATTGTACAGAGAAAAGTTAATCACCATAAAATTAAAGTCAAGCTTACTCATTTGCTCTGTTTTAGCCAGTGCTACACTCTTTCTGCCAGTGCAGCACACGTGTCAACAAGATGGCAATGAGGAGATGTAACAATCAATACAAAAAGTAAGCAAGTAGGTCTGAATGGAATCAAAGTGAATCATAAACTATCCTCTATGGTCAACAGTACATCAATGTGACAGTGAGGTGGTGTGTGTGAGTGCACGTATGTGTGTGCACCTGTATGCACAAACACCCATGTGTTCATGTACATGCATGTGTGTAAGTGCAGAACAGGCTGTGGAAAATCCAAACATTAAGAATCATTAAATGATATTTATTGCTGATTGTCAAGACTTATTTTTGAAAGTTGCATAAGCTCTATTAGATATAGGGCATTTTTCTTTCTTCATTTGGTCCTGTATTTGGTATTTCCTTCCTTAATTATGTGTTATTTATAAAATAAAAATTACAATATGAAATCTGTTAGATGCTATTTCAAAAAGAATTAAAATTATGAAATTAAGCCAATCAGAGTCCCAGGCAATGTTCCTGCCCTCATGGACCTTAGCAGTGTGTTCAGAGCCTCAAAGAAAGAATGACCTCTGTCCTCATAGAGCCACACATTCATATCCACACACATTGTGGCTTTGTGGTTATATAAACAAAACACATTTTTTTCAAGATGAATTAAAATGATGAGAACCTCTTTTGAGGTTAAGAACATATCAACAAAAATAGCAATGAAACACATATTCTCTTCCTTACAAAGTAGGAAAGAAGTGTGTTATAGTTCTCATTAGTATAAATTTAAATGAAATAATTTCAAAAAATACTATTTACATTAAATAAATAACTTCAAGTAAATGTGAATATATACAGTTTTACACTTTGTGTGTGTGTAAAATAAGGGGTAAGAAAAGAAAGAACCAATAAAACTCTGTGCAGTGCGCCTATTCCAAGCACAGTAGGTGTGTTTAGAACAGTTCTGTGTAATAACATGCATTACCTGCATTTTACAGATGAAGGAACACTTAGGTTGTGAAGACACTGTCAGTTTTACATTTCTAAAAATTTGTTTGAAAATATATTAAGTATTTCTTGTTAGCTTATAAAATGTTAATTGCAATACTGAAGTTGTAGAGTGATTTAAATTTGAAAGAAAATTACACATTTCTGCCTGATTTCACTCAGTGCTCTATTAAACTTTCACAAGTAGAAAAGGTCTGAGAAACCAAACAAACTTGAGTGCTAGGAGGAATAATTATTGGAAGGATTAGTGAAAGTAGTGTCCCAACTTTTAAAAAATCTATGTCCTAGAAAAACGGTCATATCTGTAATACATTGGTAGTTATCTCAAGGTTTTACCTAGCCAAAATCATGAACCTGAAGGTTTACAAGTACTTTAGTGTGATCATTCAACAAGTTCTAAAAGAATATGCTTTTTTGATTGACCTACCAGATCCAACTACTTCAGTATCAGACTAAGACATTATGAGGACTTGGATTTTTACCCTTTTCCATGTTCACCCAATAGAAAGGATTGGCTTTAAAAATGGGTTTTAACCACGGATGGAGATGCAAAAATGTTGTCTCCTTAGAGTATTATCCTGGCACCAGCTGAGGGTAATGGCAACAAATAAGCAATGTGACAATGCAGAAAATAAGAGAGATAAAAAGAGCAAAGTAGAAATAAGAGGCCACAACAAATAGTTCTCTTTAGGACAGGCTTAGAAGGGAGAAAGGTCGGAGAAAGGTCAGAGAAAGGTGTGCTAGGACTAAATGCGACATAAAAATTGTAAGTGGAGACTGATTATGGTAAAAACAAAAAAGTTTTTAATGGCATCTTCGAGGAAAAATTAATTGGATTAAAAATAAATAACTGAGTGTTAAAATATTTGCCTTTTACTGTAAATGAAGTATCTGGAATTAAATAAACCAAATCTTTGGGAGAATGTCTTAGAGGGCATAAAAATGACTTGGAAACATTTAAAGTTAATGTCCTTATTTTAAAATAAAGATAGAGGAACAGTTTCCAATTAACACATGGTTGCCTTTGTAAGAAAGTGGATGAGTGCAAGTTATCTGATGATGATTGAAAAGTTCCATCTATGAAATAGTTTAAGAAAGCCTCCTACCAAGCTGTATTTGCTGTTAATTTGTTTACTAACTTTTTCTTTATTTGGCCAAAAGTTTGTTGGGATTTTTTAATAAAATGTTACAGAAAAACCCAAGCAAACTTTTTGGCCAACCCAATAGCTACTCTAAAGGAAATGCTATATAACCACTTTCAAAATTATAAAATAAAAATGGTTGAAATATAAATTAATGAGCTTTCATTTGTGACTCAGAATACAAAACTACTTAACTTCTAGAATAAGAAGATAATTTAATAAATATAGTAAAACTCTGGGTATTCTGCTGAGTGAGCTATGCTAAAAGACATTGCCATCACTTAAAAATGACAACAATTTTCTAAAGTCCTGTGCAATAAACATTTTAAAGATTTCTAGCAATTTATATTATTAGGTGAGAGAAAAACAGAGAAATAATCGGGAAGGACATAGAACTACACAGGAGTATGGAACAAAAACACATGTGCTTTGAAAACAGACAGACAGAAGTGTAGAAATTTGGATTTAACTTTTGTCTCTGTCACATGTGACTTGAAGGTGCATGGCATCTGAACTTCAATTTCCCCATTTTGTATTTAGGCATAGCCACTCCAGTTCAAGGTATTGCTTCCTTTAAAACAGTACTCTAAGTGAATTAATATCATTAATATCATTTCACTGTGCCTGTATCTCACAACTTGGAGTTATGGTAGTAGTATGGAGAAAAAGATCTTCTATTATAATTATCCTCTTTTATTTATTTATTTATTTACTTACTTGTTAAAAATTTTTATTCTTGAAATGACTCTTTACAATCTCTTGTCAAGACGTATTTCTTTTTTTTAATGATGCATTTTAGAGACAGCATTGGGGCTTTATAGGAAACCCATCAAGAAAAGAAGAAAGCCTATTTTGGCAATGGATATAGCAAGAGAAATTTAATTAGATGGATTCAAATCATCTTTTGACGCTAAACTCATAACTTTCTCTATGAAGTTTTCTCAGATCTTATTGGTTTGGTTTATTTGATTCAAAGTAAATAATGTTTGCTAAGAGGAACTAAAAAGCCTCTTGCTGAAAGTGAAAGAAGAGAGTGAAAAAGTTGGCTTAAAGCTCAACATTCAGAAAACTAATATCATAGCATCTGGTCCCATTACTTCATAGGAAATAGATGGGTAAACAGTGGAAATAGTGTCAGACTTTATTTTTCGGGGCTCCAAAATCACTGCGGATGGTGATTGCAGCCATGAAATTAAACAATGCTTACTCCTTGGAAGGAAAGTTATGACCAATCTAGACAGCATATTCAAAAGCAGAGACAATACTTTGCCAACAAAGGTCCATCTAGTCAAGGCTATGGTTTTGCCAGTGGTCATGTATGGATGTGAGGGTTGGACTGTGAAGAAAGCTGAGCACCGAAGAATTGATGCTTTTGAACTGTGGTGTTGGAGAAGACTCTTGAGAGTTCCTTGGACTGCAAGGAGATCCAACCAGTCCATTCTAAAGGAGATCAGCCTTGGGATTTCTTTGGAAGGAATGATGCTAAAGCTGAAACTCCAGTACTTTGGCCACCTCATGTGAAGAGTTGACTCATTGGAAAAGACTCATGCTGGGAGGGATTGGGGGCAGGAGGAGAAGGGCACGACAGAGGATGAGATGGCTGGATGGCATCACCGACTAGATGGATGTGAGTTTGAGTGAACTCCGGGAGTTGGTGATGGACAGGGAGGCCTGGTGTGCTGTGATTCATGGGGTCGCAAAGAGTCGGACATGACTGAGCGACAACTGAACTGAAGCTGAGTTGAATTGACACTTGAAATTGTTCCATTGACACCTGAAATTTTTCTGTCCATTGAAATGCAAGTCTAGGTCCAATTTGGGAATTCACATTCCCCCACTCTGATTTTCTCCAAACTTTACTGTTGCATATTGTCACTGATATCACAGAATGTATTTGTAGGCATATCTTCATGTGTATCAGTGGGAATTCAGTGGCCCTTGTGCCCTGTTCTGATGTAATTTTCAAAATTTAAATAAAGGCATGTGAGAAAGAGCATGGACATCCCTAGAGAGATGAGCATCATTGAACTGCAGTTCTGTTTCACTCCTGAGGGGGAGAACTATTAATTACTGTTATGGAACAGATTTTCCAGATTATAAACCCTTGTCTGCTTCCGTTAGAGGTTTATTTACTGTGAAGTTAATAAAGTTTAAGCTTCAGGGATCCTCAGTTAACATGGTGTCTTCTAAGGCCTTGCACCTAATTTTGTTTTTTGTGATTTTTACTTTACAAACAAACAAACAAAAAAACAAAACAAAAACCGATAATTGTGTAAGGTTGTAGTTCTGTAACACATGGATCTTCCTGAAATACCAAATAAATGGTGCTTTTTCTGCAAAAGATTTCAGAAGCTGCTATGGCTAAAAATAACAATGATAACTATTTATAATTATAATTTTATTATCATTTCTCATTATCTATTACTGAGGCCCTTTCTTTTTGCTAACCACTGTGTAGATATTTTATAAACATTATGCCTAATTCTCAGAGTAATTGTGCTATGTGTGAAACTAAAGAAGATAGACAAAGACTGGCGGACTGGCAGTGAGTGATTCAATCCATGGTCTGCCTTACTTTAAAATATTTTCTAGGCATTCACACCACATCATTCATAGGTGTGGTAAAAGTGGCTACTTTAAAAAAAAAATCCTTTCCGTGTCACTAGGCACTAACTAAAAATCAACAAAATAGCACAGTGAGTTGACATATAGCTTTTAAATTGTTTATTTAATTATAGGTCATGTTATGTCAAAACACTTCTGACTTTAAAACACCAAAAAATCCATTTACAAGTTGGGTAATAGTCTGTCAAGTCTGCATGCTGGAAACATTAGTGGAAGATGAATTAGCCAATCAACAAGGTAGTTAGACGCTAGTAGCATAAGATCTTAAAGGGTGAGTGTTAATTCAAATAATGTTAAATGGTATTCATGGGATAAGTGAACTAAGCCTAACACTGTAAAAATAACCCAACTATGGAATGGTTCAAAAATGCTTCCTCAAGGATGTTTGTGGAGACACTACAGTTTTATTTCTCAGTTGAGGTGTCTTTTCATTAAAGACATTGCACTGAATGTGTATGTGAACATTTTGTGAATCTGGCCAGTGGGAACGATTTTCCATAAATTTTCAAGAGATAAAAGCCCCTGAATGTAAACTGATCTCATTCTTTCAGACTCAGAGAGCTCAGTAGACTGTTAGACTACTCTGAGTAGTCCCATGTATCTGGAATAAATTCACATTTTTTAAGCTGAAGACATATATAAAACTAGCATGCAAATTAATTATGTTGCAATGGACATCTAAATGCCAAAATGGCTCTTGCAAACTCATGTCCTTTGGGTAGCCCTTTTTTTCCCAGTAGGAAGTTCCATAAAATCTGAATTATGAATAAAGTAAGAGTGAACTAAACATGGTATCAGAAAATGAGCAGCATTAGATGATTCTAAAATCTAGACTTAAACTTTCTGGTACTTGGTGCTTAATAAATCTTTTTGGTGAATTAGTGCAAGAATGAAAGACACTAAGATAACCCTTCCCTGCTATTTGTTTTTAATTGTTTTGTTTTGTTAATATAAATTCCCCCCCAAACCAGGTTATGAACAGATAATAAAACTCCTTTCCCTGAATGGTAATTGCAAAGTCTTTGTCCACACATGCTTCTCTGATTCTTTTCTTGTGCCTTTAAGATTCACTGACTCCCTTTTATGACTGCTGCATCCCTTCTTTCTGTGGGCTTCCCCGGTGACTCAGTGGTAAAGAATCTGCCTACAAATGCAGGAGACACAAGAGAAGTGGGTTCCATCCCTGGATCAGAAGATCCCCTGGAGGAGAAAATGGCAACCCACTCCAGTATTCTTGCCTGGAGTATCCCATGGACAGAGAAGCCTGGCAGGTCACAAAGAGCAAGACATAACTGAGACATGACTGAGCACATGCTTTCTATATGCTTCTCCCAAATCAGTTCCTCCTTTGACCCAAGGCTGGTCCTGGTACATATTCTATTTCTCAGTGAATGGAAGCTCTGTTCATGTTCAATTGCAAACCTGAGACTCAGCTTTGCTCTTTCTCTGTCATCTTCTAAGTTAATTTATTCCAAGGTTGTATATTGTTGCCTCATAAGTATTTAAAGCATGTTCATTCCTTTCCATCTCTACCATCATCCAAATCAAGCTATTGTCTTATCTAAATTACCACACTGGCCTGCTAATTAAAGCTCCTTATATACTCTGCCCTTCTCTATTCACTTCCTCAGTGCCACTAGAGGGTCTTACTTTATCCCAAAGAAATAGTAAAGCCTGACATCTATTTTCCCAAACACTCTGATGGCTTCCATTGCTTTAGGATACATACATTCAGCATAGCCTCAGATGTTTTGTATGGGTTGGTTCCTACTTGACTCTCTCATTGCAGGTTATGCTTCACTCCTCCTTTCTCTCAATGTCTCACTTCTCCTTTTCCTTCAGCTGCCCTCCCTTGTCATAGGGTCATTACATTCTGTAGTAGTCACCCTGCCACTCACACACTTGTAATTAATTACTTATTAAAAAGGCATTCCTGGGTTGTAAAATGGGTAAAATACTTTAAAAGAGATTTACATTTCAGAGGTACAGAGGAAAAAATTACTATTATAGATTTTTCAAAGTGAATAAGAAAAGAGAGGCCGGTGACTTAGAGGCAGGAATAATTCTGTCTAAAGTTTTGTGAAGTTGAGGAAAATGTTAAGGCTGCTTGGTCAATGAATTATTCACCTGATCAGATTGCCCCAAAAGCAATCATTCTTTCTTTCTTGTGCTATTTACTTATTTTCTTTTAAAATTATATTTACAATGTTGTGTAGTTTCATATATATATATATATATATGTATGTATACATATATACACAGATATATAATGTCTTACTCATGACATAAGTGAAATAGGTTATTTTTTCATTCAAAAACATGATGCATTTATCAACACACTTCATTATCAAAACCTTCCTTTTATAAATAGATTGCACCTATTACAGATTTGAAGTGAGAAACCTTAGGTGAGAATAAGCACTTAAATAATTTGAGTTTAATTATTAACCCAGTCCTCCACTCTTCAATATGTCAGCATATCTGGAAGGCCCAGCACTGGCCACAGGACTGGAAAAGGCCAATCCTCATCCCAGTTCTCAAGAAGGGTAGCACTAAAGAATGTGCTAACCATCGGACAATTGCCCTCATCTCCCATACTAGTAAGGTCATGCTAAAATTCTTGCATGTTAGGCTTTAGCATTATGCGAGCCAAGAACTTCCAGATGTCCAAGCTGGGTTTAAAAAAAGAAACAGAACCAGAGATCAAATTGCCAACATTCACTGGATCATAGACAAAGCTAGGGAATTCCAGGAAACCATCTATGTCTGAATTCATTGACTATGCAAAGCCTTTGACTGTGTGGATCATATTAAACTATGGAAAGCTCTTAAAGAGATGGGAATACCAGACTATTTTACCTGTCTCTTGAGAAACCTGTATGCAAGTCAAGAAGCAACAGTTAGAACCCTGTATGGAACAATTGATTGGTTCAAGATTTAGAAATGAGTATGACAGGGCTGTCTGCTGTCACTCTGTTTGTTTAATCTATATGCTGAGCACATCATGAGAAATGCCGAGCTGGATGCATTACAATCTGGAATCAAAATAGGCAAGAGAAACATCAACAATCTCAGATATGAGGATAATACCTCTCTAAATACAGAAAGTGAAGAAAACTAAAAAGCCTCTTGATGAGGGTGAAGGAGAAGAGTGAAAGAGCCAGTTAAGACTAAATATTTAAAAAGCTAAGATCATGGCATCCAGCCCCATTACTTCATGTCAAATAAAGGGGCAAAAGGTGGAAGTAGTGAGAGATTTCCTCTTTTGGGTCTCCAAAATCACTGCAGATGGTGACTGCAGCCATGAAAGCAGAAGATGATTGCTTTTTGACAGGAAAGCTATTACAAACCTAGACTGTATGTTGAAAAGCAGAGACATCACTCTGCCAACAAAAGTCTGTATAGTCAGAGCTATGGTCTTCCCAGTGGTCATGTACAGTTTTGAGAGCTGGACTGTAAAGAAGGTAGAACACAGAAGAATTGATGCCTTTGAACTGTAGTGCTGGAGAAGACTCCTGAATGTTTCTTGGAGAGCAAGGAGATCAAACCAATCAATCTTAAAAGAAATCAACCCTGAATACTCAGAAGAACTGATGCTGAAGCTGAAGCTCAAGTATTTTGATCATCTGATTCAAACAGCTGACTTATTGGAAAAGGCCCTGATGCTGGGAAAGATTAAAGGCAGAAAGAGAAGTTCTCAGAGGATGAGATGGCTGGATGGCATCATAGATGCAATGGACATAAACTTAGGCAAACTTCAGGATATGGGGAGGGACAGGAAAGTCTGGCATGCTGCAGTCCATGGGGTCATAGAGTAGGACACAACCGGGCAACTGAATAGCAACAACATTATCCCAGTAAACAAAAAGTTGAAATAATGTATGGAATACTAATTGTCCTTACTTCTTTCCAGATATTATACCAAAGATTACAGGCTGCCAATTGCTCAAAAAGCCTATTGCTCCACTGGTCATCTTTGGAGTGAATTGATATCAACAGCAAGTAGCACCATGCAGGCTGATCACTAAGCACGTTTAGTCTCTGCTATGGCTTTGTTGTTAATTACCTAGAAAAGCCTTTTCTATAGAAAACTATTGTCTAATATTGAAAGGTCCAGGTCAACTTAGTTGTCAGTTCAGTTCAGTTCAGTTCAGTCACTCAGTCGTATCTGACTCTTTGCGACTCCATGAATCACAGCACGCCAGGTCTCCGTGTCCATCACCATCTCCCGGAGTTCACCCAAACTCACGTCCATCGAGTTGGTGATGCCATCCACCCATCTCATCCTCTGTCGTCCCTTTCTCCTCCTGCCCCCAATCCCTCCCAGCATCAGGGTCTTTTCCAATGAGTCAACTCTTCTCATGAGGTGACCAAAGTACTGGAGTTTCAGCTTTAGCATCATTCCTTCCAAAGAAATCCCAAGGCTGATCTCCTTTAGAATGGACTGGTTGGATCTCCTTGCAGTCCAAGGGACTCTCAAGAGTCTTCTCCAACACCACAGTTCAAAAGCATCAATTCTTTGGCACTCAGCTTTCTTCACAGTCCAACTCTCACATCTATACATGACCACTGGAAAAACCATAGCCTTGACTTGATGGACCTTGTTGGCAAAATAACGTCTCTGCTTTTCAATATGCTATCTAGGTTGGTCATAACTTTTCTTCCAAGGAGTAAGTCACCTAATACAATTAAATATCATTAATATGTAATATTAGTGTTCTTGACATTTCCCAGATCACTCAAAGAGAAAGAAGAGAGTGTAATCATCATTTGAAATGGTGCTTAGATGATCTAGCTAAAAAAAATAACAGATGCATCACCTCTCTGACCTTTTGTTTTAACTTTTAGACAACCCCTTTAAATACCATGAAATAAAACAAAGCCAAACTTTACCTCATTCTGCTTCTAAGAGAGTTCAAGAATTGATCGATAGATTGTGTGTGTGTGTGTGTATGTCTGTGCTTGAGTGTCTGTGCTCAGTTGTGTCTGACTCTTTGCGACCCCATGGACTGTAGCCCTCCAGTGTCCCTTGTTGGGGAAGTTCCTGGTCAAGAATACAGGAGTGGGTTTGCTACTTCCTTCTCCAGGGTTCTTGCTGATCCAGGGATCAAACCCACATCTCTTGCGTCTCCTGCACTGGCAGGTGGATGCTTTACCACTGTACCACCTGAGAAATCCAGGATTGATTGTACTTTTCACTTCATGTAAGCTTTTCCTAAAAAGAAGATATGGATTCTACTCAAGGCTCTGCAAAATGAAGAACTTGAAGGAAATATGGTCATATGACCTACTTACCTTGAGTGCATCAAAAAAGTAAGAGGAATTCATAGATGGGCTGAGAGACTACTAGATGGCTAGATACATGATAAAGCAACTATAGTAAATTTCTATTGTAGAATCCATATGGTGGCTATGTACCTGTTCATCATAAAAGTTCTATCAAAGTTTCTGTGTATTTTAAATTTTTCATAATAAAATTTTGAAAAAGCCAAAAATGACAATATAGTTACTCTTAAGAAGATCAACAACTAGAAGGGGCACAAAGGAGTTTGGGAGATGCTCAGATTATTGTTTGTTGATTTGGGTGCTGGATAATGGACTGTGTACCTTTTAAGAACCTAAAGAACTGAATACTAGTGATATCTATTTCTGTATATATCCTATAGTGAAAAGTGAATGTGTTAGTCTCTCAGTCATGTTTGACTCTTTGCGATCCCATGGACTGTAGCCCACCAGGCTCTTCTGTCCATGAGATTCTCCAAGCAAGAATACTGGAGTGGGTAGCACTTCCCTTCCCCAAGGAATCTTCCTGACTCAGGGGATTGAACCCAGGTATCCTGCATTGCAGGTGAATTCTTAACTGTCTGAGCCACCAGAGAAGCCCAAATATTTCAATTAAAAGTTTAGAAGTAAAGAATCACAGTTAGTATCATTCTAAACCCATTGATAGCAAGTGACAGAAATCCAATCCTAAATAGCTTAAAAAATTATTCATGTGATTTAGGATACCTAGGTACAGCTTGGTTTAGACAAATCTGAATCATATGGAAGTGTCCAGGATCTGTATCTCCAAGCTTATTGATCTCTGTTTACTGGGTCCAGGGACTCAAATGTTGTCACCGGGGCCCCTGCTCTCTTTCACTCTTGATCTCCAACTCTTAGACAGTAGTCTTTTTCTCTTTGCAGTCCAGATGGCTGTCAGTGGTCTCATATTTGTATCACATAAATTTAAATATTTTGGGCTGTCACAGCAAAGACCCTGATTGAACTAAGTTGGTTCATATATCCTCACTGAAATAATTGGTAAGGATGATGAAGTTCTTTTATTCATTCATCAGTGATCATATGTTTGCATTTGCAGGCAAAGACCTGGAGACAGGCCTGGCAAAGTGACATCACAATAGGCTTACCATAGGAAAGAATCAAATCAATATCAGAGAAGAACAAGAACACAGACAGATTTGTAATAATATTCATCAATCACTGTGATACTGAATAAAAATCTGTAAGCAGTAGTAAGCTAAGGCAGGTGCATTAGAGAGAACAAAGATATGTTTGTTCAGTCTCTAAATTGGGTCCAACTCTTTGCAACCCCATGGACTGCAGCACATCAGGCTTCCCTGTCCATCACTATCTCCCTCTTGAATTTGCTCAAACTCATGTCCATTAAGTCAGTGATGACATTCAACCATCTCATCCTCTGACACCCTCTTCTCTTTTTGCCTTCAATCTTTCCCAGCCTCAGAATCTTTTCCAATAAGTCAGTTCTTCTCATGGGGTGGCCAAAGTATTGGAGCTTCAGCTTAAGCACCAGTCCTTCCAATGAATATTCAGGACTGATTTCCTTTAGGACTGAGTTTGATCATCTTGAGGTCCAAAGGACTCTCTAGAGTCTTCTCCAGCACCACAACTTGAAAACATCAATTCTTCAGTGCTCAGCTTTCTTTATGGTCCAACTTTCACATCCATACATTACTGCTGGAAAAATCATAGCTTTAATTGTATGGAAATTTGTTGGCAAATTGATGTCTCTGCTTTTTAGTACACTGTTAAACTTCTCATAGCTTTTCTTCCAAGGAGCAAGTGTCTGTTACATAGCTGCAGTCACCATGTGCAGTGATTTTGGAACGCAAGAAAATGGAATCCAACACTGTTCCCACTTTTTCCTCATCTATTTGTCATGAAGTGATGTGAATGGATGCCATGATCTTTGTTTTTTGAATGTTGAGTTTTAAGCCAGCTTTTTCACTCTTCTCTTTCACGTTAATTAAGAGGTTCTTTAGTTCCTCTTTGGTTTTTGCCACAAGGGTGATGTCATCTGCATATCTGAGGTTATTAATATTTCTCCTGGCAATCTTGACTCCAGCTTGTGCTTCATCCAGCCTGGCATTTCTCATGATGTACTCTACATATAAGTTAAATAAGCAGGATGACAATATACAGCTTTGACATACTCCTTTCCCAATTTTGACCAGTCTGTTGTTCCATGTCCAGTGCTAACTTTTGGGGAGACTTCAAACCATCCTATAATATTATCTCACTGTAGTTAGATAAAAACTAAAATGAAGCAAAACTGAACTAAATGTAGTCGAGATTGTTCTCTCTCTCTCTCCATGTGTGCATACATGTATGTATATGTGTGTGTATATATATATATATATACACACACACGACTGAGTGACTGATCTGATACATATATAACATATATGCAAATACATATATGAGTTATGATAACCATAAATACTAAAATCAAGCATGTATGACAGTTCAGTTCAGTCGCTCAGTCGTGTCTGACTCTTTGCGACCCCATGAATTGCAGCACGCCAGGCCTCTGTGTCCATCACCAACTCCCAGAGTTCACTCAGACTCACGTCCATCGAGTCAGTGATGCCATCCAGCCATCTCATCCTCTGTCGTCCCCTTCTCCTCCTGCCCCCAATCCCTCCCAACATCAGGGTCTTTTCCAATGAGTCAACTCTTTGCATGAGGTGGCCAAAGTATTGGCGTTTTAGCTTTAGCATCAGTCCTTCCAATGAACACATAGGACTGATCTCCTTTAGAATGGACTGGTTGGATCTCCTTGCAGTCCAAGGGACTCTCAAGAGTCTTCTCCAACACCACAGTTCAAAAACATCAATTCTTCTGTGCTCAGCTTTCTTCACAGCCCAACTCTCACATCCGTACATGACCACTGGAAAAACCATGGCCTTGACTAGATGGACATTTGTTGGCAAAGTAATATCTCTGCTTTTGAATATGCTATCTAGGTTGGTCATAACTTTCCTTCCAAGGAGTAAGCGTCTTTTAATTTCATGGCTGCAGTCACCATCTGCAGTGATTTTGGAGCCCCCAAAAATAAAGTCTGACACTGTTTCCACTGTTTCCCCATGTATTTCCCATGAAGTGATGGGACCAGATGCCATGATCTTAGTTTATATGTAATATCAAATATACAACAATATTTTATATGTGTGTTTATATATATATATATATATATATATATATACATATATATATGCACTAGTTTTTTACTCTTTATATTATCAAAAATATTCTGCTTATGTATGGCAGATAATATTGGAAATTGCAGCATGATAGATAAAAGGTTAGGCTCTCTTTCAACTGCACATTCTGTGAGTTGGTGGAAGGGAGAATAAAGACCCTTGAAAATATGTTCAAATCTAGAAAGGAAGTTCAAGCTGCAGAGGATTTATAAACTCCAAAATAAACAATAGATTGAACTTGAAAATACTCTAATTAGCTAGAGAGAAAATGACATAAAATTAATGTCTGTAGAAAATAAATAATGTGACTTCAAAAAGGAAGTAACACATCCTGGGATTCACAAATTAGACAAGTTTCAGCCAGCTGGAGTTGAAGAACAAAAAAGGCTGTTGCCAAATCAATCTTATAATGACTCTAATGATTTATTCTTTCACTATACAAAGGAAGTCAGATAACATTATCATTCCCAGAAAAAGACACATACAAGCCTGAGAAACTCCTAGTACTATAGCACCTGTGATTTTTTCCCTTTTTTATTATTTGGTTCTGATCTGTTGTAGATGTGTTTTACACACATGCACATATAAGTAAATAATGTCATAACATATACATTCTTTAACAACTTATATTGTTATTCATCTTCTAGCTGTTTCCACTGCTATATGGCATCTCATTTTGTGGATATTCTATGCTTGAAATGTCCTGTCTGTTCTTTTTTGTTTATTAATTAAGGTGAGTAAGATTTGTGTTTTTTTTTTTAATTTTGATTGGAGTATAGTTGATTTGCAATGTTGTGTTAGTTTCAAGCATACAATGAAGTGAATCAGTTATATGTATTTACACACATCTACTCTTTCTTAAATTTTTTTCACATATAGGTCATTACAGACCATTGAGATGAGTTCCCTGTGCCATAGAGTAGGTAATTATTAGTTATCTATTTTATATATAGTACTGTGTATATGTCAATCCCAATCTCCCAATTTATCCCTTCACTTCCTTCCCTACTTTCCCCGCTGGTAACCACAAGTTTATTTTCTACATCTGTGACTCTATTTCTGTTTTGTAAATAAGTTCATTTGTTCCCCTTTTTAGATTTCATGTATAAATGATATTATATGCTATTTGTCTTTCTCTTTCTGACTTAATTGTTATGATAGTCTCAGGGCCATCCACGTTTGCCTTTGAATTTGTTGAGATTTGTTTGTTGGATTTGTTTCTACAACTTATATTTATGATTTCTATTTTCTCTGAATTTTTTAATTTGTCCTTTTTCACCTTTTGTATATTGCTTGAGATTGGTAGAGGTTTTGTTTTCTTTTTTTCTTTCTGATTTGGAAAAGATGCATGATTTCTTCAATCTTCTAGTAGTACACCCTGATTGAACTGAAGTGAAGTGAAGTTGCTCAGTCGTGTCTGACTCTTTGAGACCCCATGGACTATAAACTACCAAGCTCCTCTGTCCATGGGATTCTCCAGGTAAGAATACTGGAGTGGGTTGCCATTTCCTTCTCCAGGGGATCTTCCTGACCCAGGGATTGAACCCAGGCCTCCTGCATTGCAGGCAGATGCTTTACCCCTGAATCACCAGGGAAGCACACTCTGATTACTGCTTATTAATATGATATGTTACTTAAAATGTTCTCCTTCTTCAGAGATGTCTGTGGAGGATCTTTCAGTTTGTTAATGTTAGCAATAATCTCTCTGACTTTGATTATCTGAAACTGGTCTATATTTCTATGTGTTCTTGAATATTTTACCTTGACAGAAAATCATACATTTTCAGTTATTTTTTTCAGCTCTTTTAGAATATTTATGTTTTGTTACAATTCTGCCCTAGGTCTAAGAACATTCTTTGTGATAGCATTCTCATTTTTTTTTTCTTTTCACTTAACCTTCAGTGTTATGCAGCATCACTGAAATGAGGTATAGGTTCATTTGTTAGAATCGAGTTCAGGATATTGTATGTTTTTTAAATCTGATGCTTTGTTAATTTTGTTGTTTAAGTGTCTTGTCTTGTGTTGCTCTCTTTAATTTCTGCTGACAATCCTCATAATATTTCCTCATATATCTTTGTAATTTTGAGTTGCTTACTAAAGCTTAGTGGACCTTCATATGCCACAGTAACATGATGCATTAATTGAAGGTTAGTTTCTCAATATCAGGTTTAATTTTTTTTTCCTGCCAGATAACACAGGAAAGCTACCATAAGAGATTCAATTTTTATTATCACTTACCAGTTTGAAGTTTCCATAATAACAGAAGTGGTATAAATGTAGACACATAACTCTGTGTGACAGCAAGCCTGTGGTTATGATTTTTAAGAGACACTATATTTTTCCATCCAGAACTCAATTTGAGATGGGAAAGAAAAACCTTTATATCTCATGTTGGCTTGTTTTATTATTTTTCCTAATCGAGTCTCTTTAGAGTTACAATTATAGATTATTCTTCAAACCGTGGCTCCTCTTACCAACCTGTATTCTACTGTTAACTTTTGAGAGTCCTTAAAAAGTAGCTTTTGTATTTTGTTCAGAGTTTTAGCTGTAAGCAGAGGAATAGACAGGTTGTAAAGGGTTTCTTTCTTTCATTCTTTCAGCACAAGAAGTTCCTTAGCTGGCACTGTAAATTCCTGCTCCAAAAGCAGAACCACATATATTGATTCAGTTCAATTCAATCGCTGAGTCATGTCTGACTCTTCGCGACCCCATGAACCACAGCAGGCCAGGCCTTCCTGTTCATCACCAACTCCTGGAGTTCACTCAGACTCACATCCATCGAGTCAGTGATGCCATCCAGCCATCTCAT
Organism: Bos indicus x Bos taurus; assembly: GCF_003369695.1. Lineage (NCBI taxonomy): Eukaryota > Metazoa > Chordata > Mammalia > Artiodactyla > Bovidae > Bos > Bos indicus x Bos taurus. The sequence goes on along the minus strand of NC_040079.1, from coordinate 61,021,530 downwards.
CCTCTGTCATCCTCTTCTCCTCCTGCCCCCAATCCCTCCCAGCATCAGGGTCTTTTCCAATGAGTCAACTCTTCGCATGAGGTGGCCAAAGTACTGGAGTTTCAGCTTTAGCATCATTCCCTCCAAAGAAATCCCAGGGCTGATCTCCTTCAGAATGGACTGGTTGGATCTCCTTGCAGTCCAAGGGACTCTCAAGCGTCTTCTCCAACACCACAGTTCAAAAGCTTCAATTCTTCAGCGCTCAGCCTTCTTCACAGTCCAGCTCTCACATCCATACATGACCACAGGAAAAACCATAGCCTTGACTAGATGGACGTTTATTGGCAAAGTAATATCTCTACTTTTGAATATGACATCTAGGTTGGTCATAACTTTCCTTCCAAGGAGTAAGTGTCTGTTAATTTCACAGCTGCAGTCACCATCTGCACTGATTTTGGAGCCCAAAAAATAAAGTCTGACACTGCTTCCACTGTTTCCCCATCTATTTCCCATGAAGTAATGGGACAAGATGCCATGATCTTCGTTTTCTGAATGTTGAGCTTTAGGCCAACTTTTTCACTCTCCACTTTCACTTTCATCAAGAGGCTTTTTAGTTCCTCTTCAATTTCTGCCATAATGGTGGTGTCATCTGCATATCTGAGGTTATTGATATTTCTCCCGGCAATCTTGATTCCAGCTTGCATTTCTTCCAGTCCAGCGTTTCTCATGATATACTCTGCATATAAGTTAAATAAGCAGGGTGACAATATACAGCCTTGATGAATTCCTTTTCCTATTTGGAACCAGTCTGTTGTTCCATGTCCAGTTCTAACTGTTGCTTCCTGACCTGCATACAGATTTCTCAAGAGGCAGGTCAGGTGGTCTGGTATTCCCATCTCTTTCAGAATTTCCCATAGTTTATTGTGATCCACACAGTCAAAGGCTTTGGCATAGTCAATAAAGCAGAAATAGGTGTTTTTCTGGAACTCTCTTGCTTTTTCCATGATCCATCAGGTGTTGGCAATTTGATCTCTGGTTCCTCTGCCTTTTCTAAAACCAGCTTGAACATCAGGAAGTTCACGGTTCACATATTGCTAAAGCCTGGCTTGGAGAATTTTCAGCATTACTTTACTAGCATTTGAGATGAGTGCAATTGTGCAGTAGTTTGAGCATTCTTTGGCATTGCCTTTCTTTGGGATTGGAATGAAAACTGACCTTTTCCAGTCCTGTGGCCACTACTCAGTTTTCCAAATTTGTTGGCATATTGAGTGCAGCACTTTCACAGCATCATCGTTCAGGATTTGGAATAGCTCAACTGGAATTCCATCACCTCCACTAGCTTTGTTCATAGTGATGCTTTCTAAGGCCCACTTGACTTCACATTCCAGGATGTCTGGCTCTAGGTCAGTGATCACACCATCATGATTATCTGGGTCGTGAAGATCTTTTTTGTACAGTTCTTCTGTGTATTCTTGCCACCTCTTTTTAATATCTTCTGCTTCTGTTAGGTCCATACCATTTCTGTCCTTTATCGAGCCCATCTTTGCATGAAATGTCCCCTTGGTATCTCTAATTTTCTTGAGGAGATCTCTTGTCTTTCCCATTTTGTTGTTTTCCTCTATTTCTTTGCATTGATCACTGAGGAAGGCTTTCTCATCTCTTCTTGCTATTCTTTGGAACTCTGCATTCAGATCCTTATATCTTTCCTTTTCTCCTTTGCTTTTCGCTTCTCTTCTTTTCACAGCTATTTGTAAGGCCTCCCCAGACAGCCATTTTGCTTTTTTGCATTTGTTTTCCATGGGGATGGTCTTAATCCCTGTCTCCTGTACAATGTCATGAACCTCATTCCATAGCTCATCAGGCACTCTATCAGATCTAGTCCCTTAAATCTATTTCTCACTTCCACTGTATAATCATAAGGGATTTGATTTAGGTCATACCTGAATGGTCTCGTGGTTTTCCATACTTTCTTCAATTTAAGTCTGAATTTGGCAATAAGGAGTTCATGGTCTGAGCCACAGTCAGCTCCTGGTCTTGTTTCTGCTGACTGTATAGAGCTTCTCCATCTTTGGCTGCAAAGAATATAATCAATCTGATTTCAGTGTTGACCATCTGGTGATGTCCATGTATAGAGTCTTCTCTTGTATTGTTGGAAGAGGGTGTTTGCTCTGACCAGTGCATTTTCTTGGCAAAACTCTATTAGTCTTTGCCCTGCTTCATTCCATATTCCAAGGCCAAATTTGCCTGTTACTCCAGGTGTTTCTTGACTTCCTACTTTTGCATTCCAGTCCCCTATAATGAAAAGGACATCTTTTTTGGGTGTTAGTTCTAAAAGGTCTTGTAGGTCTTCATAGAACCGTTCAACTTCAGCTTCTTCAGCGTTACTGGTTAGGGCATAGACTTGGATTACTGTGATATTGAATGGTTTGCCTTGGAAACGAACAGAGATCATTCTGTCGTTTTTGAGATTGCATCCAAGTACTGCATTTTGGGCTCTTTTGTTGACCATGATGGCCACTCCATTTCTTCTGAGGGATTCCTGCCTGCAGTAGTAGATATAATGGTCATCTGAGTTAAATTCACCCATTCCAGTCCATTTTAATTCACTGATTCTTAGAATGCCTACATTTACTCTTGCCGTCTCTTCTTTGACCACTTCCAATTTGCCTTGATTCATGGACCTGACATTCCAGGTTCCTATGCAGTATTGCTCTTTACAGCATCGGACCTTACTTCTATCACCAGTCACATCCACAGCTGGGTATAATATTTTCTTTGGCTCCATCCCTTCATTCTTTCTGGAGTTATTTCTCCACTGATCTCCAGTGGCATATTGGGCCCCTAGTGACCTGAGGAGTTCCTCTTTCAGTATCCTATCATTTTGCCTTTTCATACTGTTCATGGGATTCTCAAGGCAAGAATACTGAAGTGGTTTGCCATTCCCTTCTCCAGTGGACCACATTCTGTCAGATGTCTCCACCATGACCCGCCTGTCTTGGGTTGCCCCATGGGCATGGCTTAGTTCCATTGAGTTAGATAAGGCTGTGGTCCTAGTGTGATTAGATTGACTAGTTTTCTGTGAATATGGTTTCAGTGTGTCTGCCCTCTGATGCCCTCTTGCAACACTTATCATCTTACTTGATGGTATATATTGATATATTGATTAATAAAGTCTAAACAATGCATTTAATCTTAACTTTCAGTGACCGGTGACTACAAGTGCAGGCTAAATATACATCTTATGTAAAGTCAACTGACTTTTATGTGATACACCCTTATGCTGGTTTGGATTAACAAACTACTTTGATAACAGACTTTCTGTAATTCTAATGTTCCAAGTATTCACCAGAATTTTTTTCCCCTAAATATACATGCCTCCTGTTGAATGTCTCCATTGTTGGAAAAGGGTATTTCACAGTAGCTTGAAAACACAATGGAACTGATTAACTGATTATAAAAGACAGAACCCCTTTTAAACATTGATGATGAAGACTCTTTATTCACCATTTTCACTAAACTATGAGGAAATATTTTGAAAAACATAAGTTAGTGTTTTCACATTTTGCATTTATCTCACTTCATTCTATTGAAATTTTACTAAACACATTCATTCCAAGTCACTCTCATGCTTAGAGTTCAATACACTTCTCTGTAGCTTGATGAAGAGGGTATAAAGCTTTCACCTGTTCCTTTTATTTTGAGCAACTTAATAAAAAGCTAGAGGTGTCTCCTTTGTGTTGGTTTCTTTGAGTTTTTTTAATGTTCACCCAGTTGATTGTTTCTTTACATCAACATTCAGAAAACGAAGACCATGGCATCCAGTACCATCACTTCATGGGAAATAGATGGGGAAACAGTGGAAACAGTGTCAGACTTTATTTTTTGGGCTCCAAAATCACTGCAGATGGTGACTGCAGCCATGAAATTAAAAGACGCTTACTCCTTGGAAGGAAAGGTATGACCAACCTAGATAGCTTATTCAAAAGCAGAGATATTACTTTTCCAATAAACGTCCATCTAGTCAAGGCCATGGTTTTTCCAGTGGCCAGGTATGGATATGAGAGTTCGACTGTGAAGAAGGCTGAGTGATGAAGAATTGATGCTTTTGAACTGCGGTGTTGGAGAAGACTCTTGAGAGTCCCTTGGACTGCAAGGAGATCCAACCAGTCCATTCTGAAGGAGATCAGCCCTGGGATTTCTTTGGAAGGACTGATGCTGAAGCTGAAACTCCAGTACTTTGGTCACCTCATGCGAAGAGTTGACTCATTGGAAAAGACTCCAATGCTGGAAGGGATTGGGGGCAGGAGGAGAAGGGGATGACAGAGGATGAGATGGCTGGATGGCATCACTGACTCGATGGACGTGAGTCTGAGTGAACTCTGGAGTTGGTGATGGACAGGGAGGCCTGGCGTGCTGCAATTCATGGGGTCACAAAGAGTTGGACACTACTGAGCAACTGAACTGAACTGAACTGACTTGAACGTGGTTTATAAATGAGCGCAGAATAGAAAGGAAATAGAGATGGCCCGCGAAGAAGGCAATGGCACCCCACTCCAGTACTCTTGCCTGGAAAATCCCATGGATGGAGGAGCCTGGTGGGCTGCAGTCCATGGGGTCACGAAGAGTCGGACACGACTGAGCGAATTCACTTTCACTTTTCACTTTCATGCATTGGAGAAGGAAATGGCAATCCATTCCAGTGTTTTTGCCTGGAGAATCCCAGGGACGGGGGAGCCTAATGGGCTGCTGCCATCTAAGGGGTCACACAGAGTCGGACACGACTGAAGCAACTTAGCAGCAGCAGCAGCAGCAGCAGAGAGCCAGAATACTAACCATGTGTAGGATCCAAAATCCCTGTTCGTCATCTGGGAAGCTTTTCTCCAGAAACCTCCGCCAAGAATCTGCTGAGTTAGAAGTGACAAAAATAGCATCAATCTAACAAAGTGACAAAAATAATCAGACAGGTGTTACATTTGTTGCCCCACGTGATACAGGTGTGACTGCTCAGTTGCTCAGTCATGTCTGACTCTTTGGCACTGTTCCTGGAGTTTTCCAATCAAGAGTACTAGAGTGGGTTGCCATTTCCTACTCCAGCAGATCTTTCCAATCCAGGGATCGAACCCACATCTCTTGCATCTTCTGCATTGGCAGGTGGATTCTTTACCACTGAACCACCTGAGAAGCTTCAAGTGATACGTTATCTAGAGAATTAAACAACCAGATCAATCACTTATCTTCCTTTCACTAAGGTCACTATTATCCTACTCTGAATATTTCATATATAAAATAGAGGCACAAAATTCCTGTTTTCAATTTATACTCTTTTTCTTAACACCAAAAAAAAGAGGGGTGATAGAAGGTTGACTTAACCTAGTTTCTGTGCATGTTTTTACATTTCCTTTATGCTGCTGTGTACTTAGGTTCAGGAAATATTAGTCAAGATCATAATTGTCATCAATATAAATCACATATAAAAATTCACTGTCTTTCAAAGGAATAATTTTTTGGAATTTAAGAATAAATTTTGAGTTTAAGAAACAGACTTCTGGAGTAATTAGAATTGTAAAACATACCTTCCTCACTTAGAAACTTGAAATCTCTTCAGGGAGATCCTGTTAGGCTAAAAGTGTAAATAGCAAATAACATAATGGGAAACTCTTTAAGAGTGACTACATCTTTTTGCATTTCCACCACTAGTGTTTGAGAGTTGCAGTTGTTCTGTGTTCTTGCCAAAAATTGGCCTTATTATAGTTTTAACCATTTTTTAAATTTAAACTTTAATTCTCTCATCCTAATAAGTATGTAGTGGTATCTCTTAGTGGTACTGATTTGAACTTTTTAATTAATGATGACAAACATATTTTCATGTATTTATTTTTGATCCAAGTAATCTCTTTCATTCTTTTCTATGGCCAAATAATATATACCATATATATTTATAATTATGGATCATGGTTTTCTGTCATGTCTAAGAAATCTCTGCCTATACTCAGGTCTTGCCTATATTTTCTTCTAAAATTTTAATAGTTTGTTTAACATTTAGACCTCTGCTCCATTTTGAGTTGTGTGTGTGTTAGTCACTCAGTCGTGTCCAGCTTTTTGCAACCTCATGGACTATAGCCAACCAGGCTCCTCTGTTCATGGGATTCTCTAGGCAAGAATACTGTAGTGGGTTGCCAGTTCCTTCTCCAGGGGATCTTCCAGGCCCAGGGATCGAACCTAGGTCTCCTGCATTTCAGGCAGATTCTTTACCATCTGAACCACCAGGGAAGCCCTCATATAAATTGTAATGTTTAGATCCCCATTGTTCCCCCTCACCTTTTGTACTGAAATATAATTGAAAAATAACATTGTATAAGTTTAAGGTATACAATGTGTTGACTCAATACACTTATATACTGAAATATGATTACCACTGTAGCATTAGCTCACACCTCTGTTATGTCACATAATTGCCATTTCTTTTTTTTTTAAGTTTTTACTTTATACTGCAGTATAGTTGACTTACAACATTGTGTTACTTTAAGGTGTAGAGCACAGTGATTCAGATATACATATGCATGTATTCAAATTCATTTCCTATCTGGGTTGTTGCTATTTCTTTTTTGTGCTAGAACAAAATATCTACTCTCTCATCAATTTTCAAGTGTAGAATACAGTACTGTCAATTGTAATTGCCAAGGTGTGCATTAAATTCCTCAGAACTTGTTCACGTTACCATTGTAAACATATTCTCAGTAGGTCAGGTTCTCCCCCTAGCCCCCTCCCCCTTACAGATGCCCAGTAGTTCCAACATCATTTAGTGAAAAAAACTATCCTTTCACCTTTCAATTGCTTTTGCACCTTTGCCAAAAATTGGCCATATTTTATGGTTCTATTTCTGGACTCTCTTTTCTATTTAAATGATCTATGTGTTCATTGTTTTGCCCATACATATTGCCACAATTATTTTATTGTAACTGAAAAGTAAATCTTAAAATCAAACAGGATGCTTCCTCCAAGTTTATTTTTCTTTAATATTACAAATATGTCATTTCCTGTCTAAACTGATCTACAAAGCTAATATTAACTCCAGTAAAATATCAGATAATTTTGTTATTGTGGTTATTTGTTTTGTTTCTGTAGTTTTGGGGTTGGTGATATGGGTGTTAATGGCAATATAATTTAAAGTTACACTTTCACTTTTCACTTTCATGCATTGGAGAAGGAAATGGCAACCCACTCCAGTGTTCTTGCCTGAAGAATCCCAGGGACGGCAGAGCCTGGTGGGCTGCCATCTCTGGGGTCGCACAGAGTCGGACACAACTGAAGTGACTTCGCATAGAAGTTCTTGTGAAAAACAAACATGGGAGAAGAATGAGCAACATTTTGACAAAGAAATGAAATAGGTGTAGAATAGAACTACAAGCCATTAAAATGTATAATAAAACAAGAGGGAGGGGATATGTGTATACTTATGGCTGACTGACATTGTACTGAAGAAACCAACACAACATTGTAAAACAATTATCCTCTAATTAAAAATAAATTAAAAAAATTATATTAAAGAAAGTAGTTTGTTGCTGGAGCAGGTATAGGGCTATGACGTAAATACTAAAACACATGAGAATTTTGAATGTATCTCAAATCAGTAGGAAACAGAGATGGTTGAACAAATGGACACCTAACTCATCATTTGGAAAAACAGTAATGCTATATGTGCTGGAGTTCATGGGTTCGCAGAGAGTTGGACACAACTTAGCAACTGAACAACAACAGCAACAGCAACCTCAGTAGCATCATCAAAATAAACCCAGGTAGGCAAGTGTTTGTATATAAAATACAAAACCAAAAAGTTACTTGAAAAACTTTTACTTGCATATCAACATTGAATACAACTTTTAAATTATATTGTGGCAAAACCCAAACAAAACGGATCCCCAGCATCAGAAACAAGTACTAAAGAACAATGAGAAAAGCAATGGCACATATTGAGTGGCATGGGGCTAGCTCCCTGAATACTTTGTATTAGTATGTCATTACAATAGCTGTGAGAGAAGTGAATGGCAAAGGAGAAAAGGAAAGATATACCCATTTGAATGCAGAGTTCCAAAGAATAGCAAGGAGAGGTAATAAAGCCTTCCTCAATGATCAATGCAAAAAAATAGAGGAAAGCAATACAATGGGAAAGACTAGAGATTGCTTCAAGAAAAATAGAGATACCAAGGGAAAATTTCATGCAAAGATGGGCACAATAAAGGACAGAAATGATATGGATGCAACAGAAGCAGAAGATATTAAGAAGAGGTGGCAAGAATACAAAGAAGAACTATATAAAAAAGATCTTCATGACCCAGATAATCAAGATGGTGCAATCACTCACCTAGAGCCAGACATCCTGGAATGTGAAGTCAAGTGGGCCTTAGAAAGCATCACTACAAACAAAGCTAGTGGAGGTGATGGAATTCCAGTTGAGCTATTTCAAATCCTAAAAGATGATGCTGTGAAAGTGCTGCACTCAATATGCCAACAAATTTGGACAACTCAGCAGTGGCCACAGGACTGGAAAATGTCAGTTTTCACTACAATCCCAAAAAAAGGCAATGCCAAAGATTGCTCAGACTTCACAATTGCACTCATCTCACACGCTAGCAAAGTGATGCTCAAAATTCTCCAAGCCAGGCTTCAGCAATACGTGAACCATGAACTTCCAGATGTTCAAGCTGGATTTACAAAAGGCAGAAGAACCAGAGATCAAATTACCAACATCTTTTGGATTATCAAAAAAGCAAGAAATCCAGAAAAACATCTATTTCTGCTTTATTGACAACCAAAACCTTTGACTGTGTGTATCACAACAAACTGTGGAAAATCCTTCAAGAGATGGTAATGAATTCCAGACCACCTGACCTGCCTCCTGAGAAATCTGTATGCAGGTGAAGAAGCAACAGTTAGAACTTGACATGGAACAACAGACTGGTTCCAAATCGGGAAAGGAGTACATCAAGGCTGTATACTGTCACCAGGCTTATTTAACTTATACGCAGAGTACATCATGAGAAATGCTGCAATGGTTGAAACACAAACTGGAATCAAGATTGCCAGGAGAAATATCAATACTCTCAGATATGAAGATGACACCACCCTTATGACAAAAAGCAAGGAACTAAAGAGCCTCTTGATGAAAGTGAGAGGAGAGTGAAAAAGTTGGCTTAAAACTCAACATTCAGAAAATGAAGATCCTGGCAACTTGTCTCATCACTTCATGGCAAATAGATGGGGAAACAATGGTAACAGTGAGAGACTTTATTTGGGGGGTGGGGGGGCTCCAGAATCAATGCAGATGGTGACTGCTGCCATGAAATTAAGACACTTGTTCCTTAGAAGAAATGCTATGACCAACCTACACAGCATATTAAAAAGCAGAGGAGACATTATTTTGCCAACAAAGGTCCGTCTAGCCAAGCTATGGTTTTTCCAGTAGTCATGTATGGATGTGACAGTTGGACCATAAAGAAAGCTGAGCACCAAAGAATTGATGCTTTTGAACTATGGTGTTAGAGAAGACTCTTGAGAGTCCCTTAGACTGCAAGGAGATCCAACCAGTCAATCGTAGAAGAAATCAGTCCTGAATATTCATTGGATGGACTGATGCTGAAGCTGAAACTCCAGTGCTTTGGCCACCTGATGTGAAGAGCTGACTCATTTGAAAAGACCCTGATGCTGGGAAAGATTGAAGGTGGGAAGAGAAGGGAATGACAGAGGACGAGATGATTGGATGACATCACTAACTCAGTAGACATAAACTCCAGGAGTTGGTGATAGACAGGGAGGCCTGGCGTGCTGCAGTCTCCAGGGTTGCAAAGAGTCGGACACGACTGATCAACTGAACTAAATCAAGTGTCTCATTGCTGCTGTAAGAGAATGCCACATAGTCAGTGGTTTAAGAGAAACAGGAATTATTTATCTTATAAAGACAGAGACACACAGAGTGATAACATGTGATGATAGAGGCAGAAACTGAAACTATTCAGCTACAAGCCAAGGAATGTCAAATATGACCTGGAAAACACTAGAAGCTGAGAATAGGCAAGGAAGAATTCTACTGCAGATTTCACGGGGAGAATAGCCCTGAAGACAGCCTGATTTGGGACATTTAGCCTCCAGAACTGTGAGGGTAGACATTTCTATTCTTTTCCGCTACTCGGTTTGTGGTACTTTGTTATGGCAGTTCCAGGAAATGAATGCACTCATGTGAGTGTAAAGGGTTTCTTTCTAGGGTCTTTTTCAAATGGTTTGAGTGAAAAAAATCTATCCATTTGATTTGTAGTATAATAAAATATAGTAAACAAGAGCATGCTATTTAAATGTTTCTCAGGAAATTGCCTCTACCATTGAATGTAGTTTTGACATTGAAGCTCATAAACAAGCCCTACAGAGCAATTCTATACTAGCATGTAGAAGCATATGTTACTTATACCAATTGCCATTTATTTGCTGATGTTTACAGGGGAAAAGAGAAAACAAAAAAAATTCATAAGCAATTTATTTCCATGACATTTGTTCACATAAATTGGCATTATGAGTAAATTAAATTTCTCTGAACCTGTGAGCAGGAATCATTAATTCTAGCCTTTCTATTTCTAGATGAATATTATTCTTCCATTAGTTAAAAAAAATTATGACACCTAGGTATTAAAACACTGATTTTACAGCTCTCTCTCTGCAGCTTGTGCTAATCTAAGTTGACTCAGACAGGTAAATATTTAATACAATGTCATGGTCTTACTAATACTAATGATAAATTCTGCATCTTGCAATTAAAGCCTATTTCTTGTTCTGTCCTTGATTATAGAGAAGAATATCCAGTCACCCCAGATCAGGCTTTGTACATAGTAGTCAAACAGCAAATATTTAGTAAATTGAAAACAGTGCATCCCATATTTGAGTATCATGTATACCTGTTTCAATATGTCAACATAATTTCAAATATTACACATCTTTTTTAAATAAAATAACACAAAGCAGCATTGCAAAAGAAAATAGAAAATTCATAACTGTACCAGTGATTTACATTTTTCATGTCACTTTTACAAAGAAAAGGCTACTCCTTAAGCTGATTATATTCAGTTTGGTAACAGAGATCTGCTCTCTCCCTTTTTCTGCCCTACTCAGAGTCTAGGTCACTGACCTCTGGCTGCATCACTGGACATCTTAGTGACTGATTTGCAATGTGATTTGGTCAATGGGAAGCAGTACCGCAGGACATCAAGAGAAAAGGGAGGTTAAGAGTAGCATACACTCTGGCTGAGTCCCTTCACCCAAAACTAGCACAACATTGCTGTCTATACCCCAATCCAAAATAAAAAGCTTAAAGTTTGTGAAAAAAAAGTAGTACATACTCTACTTCCTCTTTGCTTTGACACCTTCCTTTGGTATCTGTTGAATTCCTGCTGCTGCTACTGCTAAGTCACTTCAGTCATGTCCAACTCTGTGTGACCCCATAGATGGCAGCCCACCAGGCTCTCCTGCCCCTGGGATTCTCCAGGCAAGAACAATGGAGTCGGTTGCCATTTCCTTGTCCAATGCATGAAAGTGAAAAAGTGAAAGTGAAGTCGCTCAGTCGTGTCCGACTCTTAGCGACCCCATGGACTGCAGCCCACCAGGCTCTTCCATCCGTGGGATTTTCCAGGCAAGAGCACTGGAGTGGGGTGCAACGACTGTTAACTCCCATTGGGATACCCCTCCTCCAGGGTCTTCATGGTAACCATTTCTGATGGCTACTGTTGACTAGAACTGATTGAGACTTCTCATTTCTATAGTCATGCACTCAATAGTCCCCTCAAGCTTATTTTATTTGGATACACTATTAGTCTTGCCCTTATTTTAAGTATTCAGCTCTAATTTCCATAATGCAAACTCTCAAATTCCAGCACATATAATCAATCTTGATCTATTAAAGATAAGACCACCAAAATATGTTATGGTTTGGGGGGTCTTATATTTAAGACCCCCCAAACCATAAAATATTATAGAAAAATATATAGAATATGTTTTTAGATATTAGATAATAGGTAACATCTATCAGATAATATATCTGTCTCATCACGCAAGGGCAACAAAAGCAAGAATAAACAAGTTGGACTGCATTAAGCTAAAAAGCTTGTGCACAGAGATGGAAACCATCAGCAAACCAAACAAACAAACAAACAACAACCTACCGAGTGGGAGGAGATATTTGAAAATGACATATCCAGTATGGGATTAATATCTAAAATACATAATGAACTCAAACAAGTCAACATAAAAATATGAATTAAAAATAGGCAGAGGACCTAAATAGACATTTTTTTAAGGAAGACATACAAATGGGCAACAGACACATGAAAAGATGCTCAATATCACTAATAATCAGGGAAAGAAAGTGAAGTTGTTCAGTGTCCGACTCTTAGCAACCCCATGGACTGTAGCCTACCAGGCTCCTGCGTCCATGGGATTCTCCAGGCAAGAATACTGGAGTGGGTTGCGGTTTCCTTCTCCAAGGGATCTTCCCAACCCAGGGATTGAACTGAGGTCTCCCGCCTTGTAGGCAGATACTTTACCCTTTGAGCCACCAGGGAATAATCAGGGAGATGCATATCAAAACTGCAATGAGATATCACCTCATATCTGTCAGAATCACTATTATCAAAAGATAACAAACAAGTGTTGCAGGGAATGTGGAGGAAAGGGAAGCTTTGTACACTGCTAGTGGGAATGTAACTGCTGTGGTTCAACCACTGTGGAAATCAATTATGGTAGTTCCTAAAAAAATTAAAAGTCTAACTATAGTGAGACCTAGCAATTCCACTTCTGTGTATTAGCAAAAACTTTCCTCAGCAACCAATGCAAAGAAATAGAGGAAAACAACAGAATGGGAAAGACTAGAGATCTCTTCATGAAAATTAGAGATACCAAGGGAACATTTCATGCAAAGATGGGCTCGATAAAGGACAGAAATGGTATGGACCTAACAGAAGCAGTAGATATTAAGAAGAGGTGGCAGAAATACACAGAAGAACTGTACAAAAAAGATCTTCATGACCAAGATAATCACAATGGTGTGATCACTCACCTAGAGCCAGACATCCTGGAACGTGAAGTCAAATGGGCCTTTGCCCGGAGCCAGCACGGGAGATCCCACCCATGACAAGGTCATTCGAAAGAGACCTGACAGACATGGTGGATCAGGACTCAAGGGACTCCCTGGACCTGCTTGAGCATCTACCCCAAAACAAAAATCTGTCTACTGTTTACTATATTATGCCTTTCAACAACTCTTCTGACACTAGTAGGGGGCTATCCCCGGCCACCTTTCTCTGAACAAAATCAACTTAGGGTTCTAATTAATAAGTCTCCTGGGCATTAAAGGAATATTTCAATTCAAACCCCTCTGTTGACATTTTAGCTTGCTAGACAGGTTTATCCATATTCTTGCAATTAACACACATGATTGTTCACAACTCCTCAGCCTTAAAAGGCACGGGAAGCCAAAACATTCTAAAAGTCCTAATGAGCACAGAGTCCTTTAAGGGGTAAAAAATTATTAGAATAGTACTGGTAAAGGGCTTCATTATTGGGCCAATGCTTGCTGCCAAGTGCCCATATCCCTTATCAATTGTGTACCTGCGAGTGCATTAGTTAATGTAGTTGGAATGTAAGAAAAACAAGTAGTAGCCTTGGTATTAACCACATCAGACCTTTGAGCTAATAAGTTCTTTCTTTGTTGTGACCCACTGCACCTTTGCTTTGTGAGAATGTACTCTGTTTAGTACTTTCTGAGGCTGAAACAGATTAGAAATATAAAGAAAAAACACTTCAAGGGAAAACAAGTTTTCTGGTTGATCAACCTTTATCAGAAAAGAGTCATGAAATGTTAATGGGCCACAGGGCCAGACATAACATAAGACCCTTGTTTATGGAAAGGCATGCAGAAAAAAATCCTGGTTTTGATAAGGGCAAAACTGCTGGAGTGTTTGGGCTGACTCTACATGACCTTGCATCTTTCATTTCCCTATATGTACAAGTAAGGGTATAAAAGCTCCTTTTGAAAATAAAGTTATGGGTTTCGCTCACTGAAGCTTGGCCTCCCCGTGTAATTCATTCTCCAACGCCATCCCTCCTGAGGGTACCCTAGGATACTGCTGTGGCTGGACCCTAGCAGGCCTTAAAAAGCATCACAACGAACAAAGCTAGTGGAAGTGATGGAATTCCAGTTGAGCTATTTCAAGCCTGAAAGATGATGCAGTGAAAGTGCTGCACTCAATATGCCAGCAAATTTGGAAAACTCAGCAGTAGCCACAGGACTGGAAAAGGTCAGTTTTCATTCCAATCCCAAAGAAAGGCAATGCCAAAGAATGCTCAAACTACCGCACAATTGCACTCATCTCACATGCTAGTAAAGTAATGCTCAAAATTCTCCAAGCCAGGCTTCAGCAATACGTGAACTGTGAACTTCCAGATGTTCAAGTTGGTTTTAGAAAAGGCAGAGGACCCAGAGACCAAATGGCCAACATTTGCTGGATCATGGAAAAAGCAAGAGAGTTCCAGAAAAACATCTATTTCTGTTCTATTGACTTTGCCAAAGCCTTTGACTGTGTGGATCACAATAAACTGTGGAAAATTCTGAAAGAGATAGGAATACCACACTGCCTGACCTGCCTTTTGAGAAATTTGTATGCAGGTCAGGAAGCAACAGTTAGAACCGGACATGGAACAACAGAGTGGTTCCAAATAGGAAAAGCAGTACGTCAAGGCTGTATATTGTCACCCTGCTTATTTAACTTGTATGCAGAGTACATCATGAGAAACGCTGGACTGGAGGAAGCACAAGCTGGAGTCAAGATTTCCAGGAGAAATATCAATAACCTCAGATATGCAGATGACACCACTCTTATGGCAGAAAGTGAAGAGGAACTAAAAAGCTTCTTAATGAAAGTGAAAGTGGAGAGTGAAAAAGTTGGCTTAAAGCTCAACATTCAGAAAACGAAGATCATGGCATCTGGTCCCATCACTTCATGGGAAATAGATGGGGAAACAGTGGAAACAGTGTCAGACTTTATTTTTCTGAGCTCCAAAATCACTGCAGATGGTGACTGCAGCCATGAAATTAAAAGACGCTTACTCCTTGGAAGAAAAGTTATGACCGACATAGATAGCATATTGAAAAGCAGAGTCATTACTTTGCCAACAAAGGTCCATCTAGTCAAGGCTATGGTTTTTCCCGTGGTCATGTATGGATGTGAGAGTTGGGCTGTGAAGAAGGCTGAGCACCGAAGAATTGATGCTTTTGAACTGTGGTGTTGGAGAAGACTCTTGAGAGTCCCTTGGACTGCAAGGAGATCCAACCAGTCCATTCTGAAGGAGATCAGCCTTGGGATTTTGTTAGAAGGAATGATGCTAAAGCTGAAATTCCAGTACTTTGGCCACCTGATGTGAAGAGTTGACTCATTGGAAAAGACTCTGATGCTGGGAGGGATTGGGGGCAGGAGGATAAGGGAACGGGAGAGGATGAGATGGCTGGATGGCATCACTGGATCGATGGATGTGAGTCTGAGTGAACTCCGGGAGTTGGTGACGGACAGGGAGGCCTGGCGTGCTGCCATTCATGGAGTTGCAAAGACTCGGACAGGACTGAGAGACTGAACAGAACTGAATTTGAAGATGTATGCACCCCTTTGTCCATTGTACCACTATTTATAATTGCCAAGATGTGGAAGCAACCTAAGTGCCCATCAATAGATAAGATTGTATGCAATAAAGATACATACAATAGAATATTACCCAGCAACAACAACAACAAAAAGAATGAGCTCATCATTTTTAACAGTGTGGGTGAATCCAGAAGGTACTATGCTAACTGAAATAAGTCACCCAGAGGAAGAAAAATACTGTAATCATCTAACTTAGAAACTACACAAACAGAAACAGACTCATAGATATAGAGAGCAATTTGGCGGAGGGTGAAAGGGGTTGGTGCAGACTTCCAAGTATAACATAAGTCATGCAGATATAACGACCAGCTTAGGCAACATAGTCAATAATATTGTAATAACTTGATATGCTGACATACAGTTAGGAGACTTATCATACTGATCAGTTCAGTTCAGTCACTCAGTCGTGTCCGACTCTTTGCAACCCCATGGACCGCCACATGCCAGGCCTCCCTGTCCATCACCAACTCCCAGAGTCCACCCAAACCCACGTCCATTGTGTCGGTGATGCCATCCAGCCATTACATCCTCTGTTGTCCCCTTCTCAATTTGTGATATTTTATAAATGTTGAATGACTGTGTAGTGCCCTTAAAACTAATATAATGTATGTTAACTATCTGAATGCAGAGTTCCAAAGAATAGCAAGAAGAGATAAGAAAGCCTTCCTCAGTGATCAATGCAAAGAAATAGAGGACAACATCAGAATAGGAAAGACTAGAGATCTCTTCAAGAAAATTAGAGATACCAAGGGAACATTTCATGCAAAGATGGGCACAATCAAGGAAAGAAAATGGTCTGGACCTAAAAGATGCAGAAGATATTAAGAAAAGGTGGCAAGAATACATGGAAGAACTATACAAAAAAGATCTTCATAACCCAGATAATCAAGATGGTGTGATCACTGACCTAGAGCCAGACATCCTGGAATGTGAAGTCAAGTGGGCCTTAGAAAGCATCACTAGGAACAAAGCTAGTGGAGGTGATGGAATTCCAGTTGAGCTATTCCAAATCCTGAAAGAGGATGCTGTGAAAGTGTTGCACTCAATATGCCAGCAAATTTGGAAAACTGAGCAGTGGCCACAGGACTGGAAAAGGTCAGTTTTCATTCCAATCCCAAAGAAAGGCAATGCCAAAGAATGCTCAAACTACCGCACAATTGCACTCATCTCACACACTAGTAAAGTAATGCTCAAAATTCTCCAAGCCAGGCCTCAGCAATACGTGACCCGTGAACTTCCAGTTGTTCAAGCTGGTTTAAGAAAAGGCAGAGGAACCAGAGACCAAATGGCCAACATCTGCTGGATCATGGAAAAAGCAAGAGAGTTCCAGAAAAACATCTATTTCTGCTTTATTGACTATGCCTAAGCCTTTGACTGTGTGGATCTCAATAAACTGTGGGAAATTCTGAAAGAGATGGGAATACCAGACCACCTGACCTGCCTCTTGAGAAATTTGTATTCAGGTCAGGAAGCAACAGTTAGAACCGGACATGGAACAACAGACTGGTTCCAAATAAGAAAAGGAGTACGTCAAGGCTGTATATTGTCATCCTGCTTATTTAACTTGTATGCAGAGTACATCATGAGAAATGCTGGGCTGGAAGAAGCACAAGCTGGAATCAAGATTGCCAGGAGAAATATCAATAACCTCAGATATGCAGATGATACCACCCTTATGGCAGACAGTGAAGAAGAACTAAAGAGCCTCTTGATAAAAGTGAAAGAGGAGAGTGAAAAAGTTTGCTTAAAGCTCAGCATTCAGAAAACTAAGATCATGGCATCTGGTCCCATCACTTTATGGGAAATAGATTGGGAATCAGTGGAAACAGTGTCAGACTATTTTTGGGGGCTCCAAAATCACTGCAGATGGTGACTGCGGCCATGAAATTAAAAGACGCTTACTCCTTGGAAGGTAACTTATGACCAACCTAGATAGCATATTGAAAAGCAGAGACATTACTTTGCTAACAAAGGTCCATCTAGTCAAGGCCATGGTTTTTCCAGTGGTCATGTATGGATGTGAGAGTTGGACTGTGAAGAAAGCTGAGCACCGAAGAATTGATGCTTTTGTACTGTGGTGTTGGAGAAGACTCTTGAGAGTCCCTTGGACTGCAAGGAGATCCAACCAGTCCATCCTGAAGATCAGCCCTGGGATTTCTTTGGAGGGAATGATGCTAAAGCTGAAACTCCAGTACTTTGGCCACCTCATGCAAAGAGTTGACTCATTGGAAAAGACTGATGCTGGGAAGGATTGAGGGCAGGAGGAGAAGGGGACAACAGAAGGTGAGATGGCTGGGTGGCATCACTGACTCAATGGACGTGAGTCTGAGTGAACTCCAGGAGTCGGTGATGGACAAGGAAGTCTGGCATGCTGCGATTCATGGGGTCGCAAAGAGTTGGACATGACTGAGTGACTGAACTGATTGAACTATACTTCAATTAAAAAAAAAACAGAGAGAGAGACACTATTTCTGGTTCTAAAGTTCAATATTTAGGGGAAATACTTTATATTTCTACTATTCCACATTCAGTTAAAAAATATATTGTTCTACTCAATACATACCTTAGTCTTCTGTGGATTGAGTTTACTTGTAGGAGGTTTTATGGGATGAAAGTCATTGTATTAATTGTATAATTATTTTTCATATTACTTTGGAAGAAGCAGTCTTGATTTGATATGTAGGTGGCAAGTATTTCTAATTGAATTAAATGGAAAATAAAACGTTTCTTCCATTTTCTAATTTAATTCCAGTTATTTGTCCTGACTGAAATATTTTGTCTTTTAATTTAGAGGGCATTTGTTTGGATAATATTTTACAAAAATGATCTTCACTATAGTTTCTGGTCAACTATGAGACATATTTTTGAAAACGCATTTCTCTTTTAATCTATGATGGGGTAGGCTATGGAGACTGATTGAAAAAAGGGCATGAGGGAACTTTCTAGAGTGATAAAATGTTCCATATTTTAATTGAGATGTTAGTTACACAGGTATATACATTTGTCAACCATCTACATTTGAGATTTCCATACTTTACTATAAGTAAGTTTACTGCAATAAAATAGCAAAAATCATTTATTATTCTCTACAAACTGATAAATATCATATTTTTTAATGAAAATAATACCATCACTATTGCCAATAGTGTGGGCATTGTAGGAGTTATTTTACGTACAATCTCCAATTTAATTATCATTATTATTGGGTTATCCACCCTGCCTTCCTTAATAATATATCTGAGTATATTAAATTAAATAAAAAACAGAACTCTAGTATGAATACATATAACCAAGTGGGACATAAGTCAAAATAATGTGTCTTTAACATTGTGATCAGACTTTTGGGACAATTTCCTGTTTTGATGGCCATTCTCACAATAAATGACCATTAAATATCCCTATTTCTGGTTTACTATTGAATTAAAGTTGTAGCTCAGGTTTTATCACAGTACTTTTATGTAGTGTTTATATTATATTTATATATTTTACATAAATGGAATAACAAATGGGATGAATTATGTAGTCCCGTGTAATGTTCATTTTAGCCCATTGCACCTTAGGAAGTTAAAAAAAAAAAAATCAAGTAAGCATACAAAACATGCCTCTTAACTATTAGAGGAATCTGTGTAATATTTATGCAAAAGTGCTTTGTTTTATGAGTCCTGACATTTCATAAACATAAATGAAAGATATTAAAGTAATATGAATGGCATTAAATAATTATTTTTAGGCCTTTATTTTTAAGATACACAAATAACTAAATGCATTAATTTCAGAAAACTACTTCAGGTGATTAGATATAATTATTTTTAATGTAAGTTCCTTGAGGGCAATAGTGATTTCTTATTCAATTTACTATTCCCTCTTCATAATACAGTATCTTAAAAAGAGTATGCAGTTGTAGTTGAAAGAAATAAAATTAAGAATAATTGTCATTTTCAGTACTTATTATTTATAAATAATATTTCACACTTACTTTCACAACACTTTTGCATAGATTATCTCATGATGCATCCATCAATTAATTCAAAAAATAATCATAGAATTGCAATTACAGAGTTAAAACAAGCTTAGAGTGCAGAGTAGAAGATGGACACATAGATTAGTATAATACTGCGTGATGTAGTCTGGGACACATGCAAGGAGATAGCATCAAGCCTCAGGACAAAGGACATCCTCCTGAATAAAGAGCCACTTGAAGGACGAATAGGAGTTAGCTTGGGAAAAAAGGAATAGGAAAGTGGAGGTGAACAAATGAACAAGAAGTGGCATATGCAAGGGCCTTTAACAAGATGAGCCACTCATGGAATGGCAATAGGTTTTCTGAACTTAAGTGCCTTTATTTATAAAATGGGCAGAATAATTGTACTTTCTAATTATATTTTTAATTAGATTTAATTAAGTTTAGTTCTATTTTTAATTTTAATCCTCACTATCAAGTGAGGATTAAAAGAGTTTATATATGGACCAGAGCTTCCTTTAAGTATTTGCTAAAATCAGTCAAGCAATCAATCAATGTATGCCTGGATTTTAGGACATGAAAAGAGACAATTACAAGATACTAAAGTAGTGAAGTCACTCAGTCGAGTCTGACTCTTTGCGACCCCATGGACCGTAGCCAACCAGGCTCCTCCGTCCATGGGATTTTCTAGGCAAGAATACTGGAGTGGGTTGCCATTTCCTTCTCCAGGGTATCTTCCCAACCCAGGGATCGAACCCGGGTCTCCCACATAGTAGGCAGACGCTTTACCGTCTGAGCCATCAGGGAAGTCAGTTACAAGATAATCACTTGCCCAATAATAATAGAGTGATCTAGCAGAGCTATTATTGGTTAGAACTATGAGTGAGGGAATGGGATAGAAAGACAGCAATACATTTAATAGGCATTCAGGAGATAGAGATGATGAAGTTTGTTAATAGAATGCTTACATAAAGTAAGGGTTAGGGAGAAATGAGAATGACTTGCAAATTTTGACTTGGGCAATGCAAAAGAAAAAGGTAATCCTGAAGCCCTTCATGCCATTTCCTGTTCACCTCTTCAGATTTTTGTATGCTAGACTTTCTCTGACTTTTATCATATCAACTATAATGAAAAATTATAATATAAATTCCTAGAGAAGCTGGAGATTTCCCCCCTCTTTTAAGCTGTTACATATGTGGTTTCCTCTCCTTATATACTCTTTTGCTCTTTATTTATTATCTAATTTCAATTTACTTTTCACATCTCAGCCTATTTTTTACTTAAAGAGATGTGCCAGATTCACCTTTCTTTCAGTTACAGTCTCTTTTACAGGACTTTGTGTTGCTATTATCATTTATACGGGCTTCCCTGGTAGCTCAGCTGGTAAAGAATCTGCCTGCAATCCAGGAGACCCCGGCTCAATCCCTGGGTCAGGAAGATCCCCTGCAGAAGGCATAGGCTACCCACTCCAGTATTCTGTCTTTCCTGGTGGGTCAGACAGTAAAGAATCTGCCTGCCATGCAGGAGGCCTGGGTTCAATCTCTGGGTTGGGAAGATCCTCTGGAGACGGGAATGGCTACCCACTCTAGTATTCTGGCCTGGGGAATTCCATGTACAGAGAAGCCTGGTGAGCTACAAGACCGTGGTGTCACAAAGAGTCAGATGCGACTGAGTGTTTATTACATTGGGAGTCGCCATGCCTTCTAGATTGTAAAGTGCATGAAGGCAGGACACAAGTTGTTGAAACACTATCATCACTATATCACTGGTGTCTGGCACCTGCCAATAACACGTGCTAATATGCTTGTGTGCATGTGTGTGCACGCACATGCTTTAATATGTTTACTGACTGATTACCTGTGATAGAGAAGATGGCAAGGGAGGGAGTATAGATGGAGGTTGAAAAATTCAGATTTAGATATACAAAGATTTAGAAGCCCTTGGGAAAGCTAGTGGAGATAATGGTAGAAAGTGATGTATTCAAGTTCAGGGCTGTGATAGACGTGGAGTATATAATTAACACAGGCAATCCTCTTTTTGTCTGATATTTTAGTAACTAAAACTAATGCATACAGGAAACATGTCCTTAATTTGCGTGGTAACCATGCAAAATGCAGACATGGTTCCAGTACATACAAGTTTCAGTTAATACTATACTGTAAAATTCAAAAATTACCTGTAGTTTATGTTGCAATAAAAGATATGGGTGTGGATAAGATTGTCTGAGGAGGACATAAAAAATTAAAGCTATCTAAGATGTCCTTTTCATTATAGGAGACTGGAATGCAAAAGTAGGAAGTCAAGAAACACCTGGAGTAATGGGCAAATTTGGCCTTGGAATACGGAATGAAGCAGGGCAAAGACTAATAGAGTTTTGCCAAGAAAATGCACTGGTCATAACAAACACCCTCTTCCAACAACACAAGAGAAGACTGTACATGGACATCACCAGATGGTCAACACCGAAATCAGATTGATTATATTCTTTGCAGCCAAAGATGGAGAAGCTCTATACAGTCAGCAAAAACAAGACCAGGAGCTGACTGTGGCTCAGACCATGAACTCCTTATTGCCAAATCCAGACTTAAATTGAAGAAAGTAGGGAAAACTACTAGATCATTCAGGTATGACCTAAATCAAATCCCTTGAAGTGAGAAACAGATTTAAGGGCCTAGATCTGATAGATAGAGTGCCTGATGAACTATGGAATGAGGTTCGTGACATTGTACAGGAGACAGGGATCAAGACCATTCCCATAGAAAAGAAATGCAAAAAAGCAAAATGGCTGTCTGGGGAGGCCTTACAAATAGCTGTGAAAAGAAGAGAAGCGAAAAGCAATGGAGAAAAGGAAAGATATAAACATCTGAATGGAGAGTTCCAAAGAATAGCAAGAAAAGATAAGAAAGCCTTCTTCAGCAATCAATGAAAAGAAATAAAGGAAAACAACAGAATGGGAAAGACTAGGGATCTCTTCAAAAAAATCAGAGATACCAAAGGAATATTTCATGCAAAGATGAGCTTGATAAAGGACAGAAATGGTATGGACCTAACAGAAGCAGAAGATATTAAGAAGAGGTGGCAAGAATACACAGAAGAACTGTACAAAAAAGATCTTCATGACCCAGATAATCACAATGGTGTGATCACTGACCTAGAGCCAGACATCCTGGAATGTGAAGTCAAGTGGGCCTTAGAAAGCATCACTATGAACAAAGCTAGTGGAGGTGATGGAATTCCAGTTGAGCTATTCCAAATCCTGAAAGAGGATGCTGTGAAAGTGCTGCACTCAATATGCCAACAAATTTGGAAAACTCAGCAGTGGCCACAGGACTGGAAAAGGTCAGTTTTCATTCCAATCCCAAAGAAAGGCAATGCCAAAGAATGCTCAAACTACCACACAATTGCACTCATCTCACACGCTAGTAAAGTAATGCTCAAAATTCTCCAAGCCAGGCTTCAGCAATATGTGAACTGTGAGCTTCCTGATGTTCAAGCTGGTTTTAGAAAAGGCAGAGGAACCAGAGATCAAATTGCCAACATTCGCTGGATCATGAAAAAAGCAAGAGAGTTCCAGAAAAACATCTATTTCTGCTTATTGACTATGCCTAAGCCTTTGACTGTGTGGATCACAATAAATTTTGGAAAATTCTGAAAGAGATGGGAATACCAGACCACCTGATCTGCCTCTTGAGAAATCTGTATGCAGGTCAGGAAGCAACAGTTAGAACTGGACATGAAACAACAGACTGGTTCCAAATAGGAAAAGGAGTTCATCAAGGCTGTATATTGTCACCCTGTTTATTTAACTTCTATGCAGAGTACATCATGAGAACTCTGGGCTGGAAGAAACACAAGCTGGAATCAAGATTGCTGGGAGAAATATCAATAACCTCAGATATGCAGATGACACCACCCTTATGGCAGAAACTGAAGAGAAACTAAGAAGCCTCTTAGTGAAAGTGAAAGTGGAGAGTGAAAAAGTCGGCTTAAAGCTCAACATTCAGAAAATAAAGATCATGGCATCTGGTCCCACCACTTCATGGGAAATAGATGGGGAAACAGTGGAAACATTGTCAGACTTTATTTTCCGGGCTCCAAAATCACTGAAGATGGTGACTGCAGCCATGAAATTAAAAGACGCTTACTCCTTGGAAGGAAAGTTATGACCAACCTAGATAGCATATTCAAAAGCAGAGACATTACTTTGCCAGCAAAGGTCTGTCTAGTCAAGGCTATGGTTTTTCCTGTGGTCATGTATGGGTGTGAGAGTTGGACTGTGAAGAAGGCTGAGTGCCGAAGAATTGATGTTTTTGAACTGTGGTATTAGAGAAGACTCTTGAGAGTCCCTTGGACTGCAAGGAGATCCAACCAGTCCATCCTGAAGGAGATCAGCCCTGGTATTTCTTTGGAAGGAATGATGCTAAAGCTGAAACTCCAGTACTTTGGCCACCTCATGCGAAGAGTTGACTCATTGGAAAAGACTCTGATGTTGGGAGGGATTGGGGGCAGGAGGAGAAGGGGACGACAGAGGATGAGATGGATGGATGGCATCACTGACTCGATGGACATGAGTCTGAGTGAACTCTGGGAGTTGGTGATGGACAGGGAGGCCTGGCGTACTGCGATTCATGGGGTCGCAAAGAGTCGGACATGACAAAGCGACTGATCTGATCTGATCTGATCTGGTCTATCTGTCTATCACCTTATTTAATAAGAAGGTCAAAGGGGAAGGGGAAGTAGATCAAAGCAAAAGGAGGAGGAGAGAGATCAGGAATTTTGTTTTAATTAAAGTAAAGGGTGAAAAAAGGTTTATTGGGTAATCTCAGTCTGGAAAGAATCTGGAAATATATATACATATGTGAAAATTAGACTTCAATGTGTGGGTGGGAAGTAAATTGAAGGAAAGCAAATATAAAGTGAGTAAAAAAGTACAGAAGCTGGGTTATTAGGAAAAAGAGAAGAAAAGATGATCTCTGAAGGACAAAGTTTTTGTAAGAATGTTTTGTGTGTTGGGTTGTTTGTGTTAAACATTGATGAGATTTGAAAGTACTTAAATGAGTATTCATTTGCCTAGGAAAAA
The DNA here is from genome assembly GCF_003369695.1 of Bos indicus x Bos taurus. Classification (NCBI taxonomy): domain Eukaryota; kingdom Metazoa; phylum Chordata; class Mammalia; order Artiodactyla; family Bovidae; genus Bos; species Bos indicus x Bos taurus. The sequence continues at coordinate 60,996,779 of NC_040079.1, read as the reverse complement.
ATGAGATAGTGAAATTAAGAAGATTGTCCTAAAAAGAAATGTTCATTCAGGCCATCGAAAGAAATGAAAGCAACTTAATTGCATATTACTACATGAAAGAAGCCAATCTAGAAAGCATACTACAAAATTCAAAATATATGGCATTCTGGAAAAGGTAAAAATTACAGAGACAGTAAAGAGATTGGTGGTTGCCAGGGATTGAGGGAAGGGAGAGATGAAAAGCATAACATGGAGAGTTTTGAAGGCAGTGAAACTATTCTAAATAATAGTGGACACATACCATTATACATTTATCAAAGCACATAAAAATGCAATACCAAGAGTAAATCATAATGTAAACTATGAACTTTGGATGAGATTTATGTCAGTGTTTGTTCATTGATAATGAACTACTGTGGTGAACTATGTTAACAGTGGGGAGTATGTCTGGATGTGGACTGAATGCCACGCATCTCAAATCTCAAAACCTAAGAGACGATTTCTGCCATTGGAGAAAAAGAAATGAGGATTGTATGTGCGTGTACACTAGGTCGCTTCAGTTGTGTCTAACTCTGTGCAACCCCATGGACCATAGCCTGTCAGGATTCTCCAGGCAAGAATACTGGAGTGGGTTGCCACCATCCAAAGTAAGATCAGAAGGCATATAGGAAATATAGCTGAGCTTTTTGGGCTTCCCAGGTGGCCCAATGGTAAGGAATCCACCTGCCAAAACAGTAGACATGGGTTTGATCCCTGGGTTGGGAAGATCCACTGGAGGAGGGAATGGCAGCCCACTCTAATATTCTTGCCTGGGAAATCCCACGGTCATAGAAGCCTGGCGAGCTGCAGTCCATGGGGTTGCAAAAGAGTTGGGGACTTAGCAACTACATAACAACAACACCTATACACTTTGTACTTTTGGCTGAATTTTGCTGTGGGGGCAGGAGGAGAAGGGGACAGACGACAGAGGATGAGGTGGCTGGATGGCATCACTGACTCAATGGACATAAGTCTGAGTGAACTCCGGGAGTTAGTGCTGGACAAGGAGGCCTAGCATGCTGCGATTCATGGGGTCTCAAATAGTCGGACACGACTGAGCGACTAAACTGAACTGAACTGATACTCAGGATTGGGCCCTAAACCTTTCAGTTCTAGGCCCTAGACTTTCTGTTTTCCCCAGACTGAATCTCTGGTAACAGTTTATGAGCTCACATTTACCCGCCATAAAGCACGTATGTTTCTCTTTCTTTTCTGGAGCCTTGTAGGTGTTGTTTTCATCTTTCAGATGATGACCTGTGAGCTGATAGTGATAACTTACTCTTTGCATAGTATGATGCTGTCCATTCAATTCCAGCAACATTTCCTTCATCCTTTAGGTGACAGTACGCATGCAGAATGTCACATTATTCTAAAGCATGAAATTTTCATGAAGAAGAGTTTAAAATGTTATGTAATTAGTTGCATCCCAAATTCCTAATTTCAAGTGTATCTCTATAAAGCCCTTAAATAGAGAACTCAGCATATGTGAAAAATATGCTTGAGGACTGATACCAAATGTGCTAGGAAACTATAAGAATAAAAGAAAGGTAGCATCAGGAGCTGACAGGAGGAAGGAGTGGGGACCAGTAAGGGGTAGGTGGTGTCCTTGAAGCTAGATCTGCACTGTTTGATTAGAGGAGGAAACCAAAAATTTCTAGTTGGTAAAATGGCTCAGTAATGACTGCAGAATATATTCCACCACCTTAGGCTGCCCTGGAGATAGAATAAGGAAGTTCTCATTTTAATGTGGCAAAGTAGGTTAGTCACTGATCTTATTACAGAGTTTAAAAGTTAAGGGGTACATGTAAAAATAGTGTTTCAATTTAAGTCATTTATGGCCAAACTTCTTAAACTTTTCTTCAAAAAAATTCATTAGTTGCCCCACGGCCTATAGGATCTTCATTCCTTGACCAGGAATTGAACCTATGTCCTCTGCATTGAGAAGTGATTCTTAACCACTGGACCACCAGAGAAGTCTCTGACTCCTCAAATTTTAAAATTAAAACAAATGGGACCTAATTAAACTTAAAAGCTTCTGCACAACAAAGGAAACTATAAGCAAGGTGAAAAGACAGCCTTCAGAATGGGAGAAAATAATAGCAAATGAAGCAACAGACAAACAACTAATCTCAAAAATATACAAGCAACTCCTACAGCTCAACTCCAGAAAAATAAATGACCCAATCAAAAAATCGGCCAAAGAACTAAATAGACATTTCTCCAAAGAAGACATACAGATGGCTAACAAACACATGAAAAGATGCTCAACATCACTCATTATCAGAGAAATGCAAATCAAAACCACTATGAGGTACCATTTCACACAAGTCAGAATGGCTGCGATCCAAAAGTCTACAAGCAATAAATGCTGGAGAGGGTGTGGAGAAAAGGGAACCCTCTTACACTGTTGGTGGGAATGCAAACTAGTACAGCCACTATGGAGAACAGTGTGGAGATTCCTTAAAAAACTGGAAATAGAACTGCCTTATGATCCAGCAATCCCACTGCTGGGCATACACACTGAGGAAACCAGAATTGAAAGAGACACGTGTACCCCAATATTCATCACAGCATTGTTTATAATAGCCAGGACATAGAAGCAACCTAGATGTCCATCAGCAGATGAATGGATAAGAAAGCTGTGGTACATATATACAATGGAGTATTACTCAGCCATTAAAAAAAATACATTTGAATCAGTTCTAATGAGGTGGATGAAAATGGAGCCTATTATACAGAGTGAAGTAAGCCAGAAAGAAAAACACCAATCCAGTATACTAACGCATATATATGGAATTTAGCAAGATGGTAACAATAACCCTGTATATGAGACAGCAAAAGAGACACTGATGTATAGAACAGTCTTTTGGACTCTGTGGGAGAGGGAGAGGGTGGGATGATTTGGGAGAATGGCATTGAAATATGTATAGTATCATATATGAAACGAGTCGCCAGTCCAGGTTCGAAGCACGATACAGGATGCTTGGGGCTGGTGCACTGGGATGACCCAGAGGGATGGTATGGGGAGGGAGGAGGGAGGAGGGTTCAGGATGGGGAACACATGTATACCTGTGGCAGATTCATTTTGATATATGGCAAAACCAATACAATATTGTAAAGTTAAATAAAAATAAATAAATAAAAACCCCAAAAAATTAAAAAATAAAATTAATAATTAATTGCATGTAGAGATTATACTCTTGCTGTAGTTACTTGTATATTTTCAGACTTACAGGCCTTAACTAATTTTGAGAATAATGATAACCAAAGAGATCAAATTGTCTTACAAGATGGTATTTGCTAAGACTCAGCACAAAAGGCAGAACTCATAGTGATAGATATAAAAATTTACATTGCCAAAACTATTTAAAAATATTTATTAAAGATTATATGTTTCATAATTTGCTTTCATAAAATTGGTGTTAGATAATAGTCAAAAAATAACAAAGGGGCAACTATGATTTTTAATGCCTAGGTTGAGCTAGTGGTAAAGAATCTGCCTGGAAATGCAGGAGATGCAAGAAACGTGGGTTCGATCCCTGGGTCAGGAAGTTCCCCTAGAGGAGGGCATGACAATCCACTCCAGTATTCTTGGTTGGAGAATTCTATGGACAGAGTCTGGCAGGCTACATTCACGGGGTCACGACTGAGCAAATGAGCACAATAATTTGGAAAAACTGAATTAAATGGAATTAAGCAAGATAGTGTACTAAAGGATTGCAAATTCTTTAGTGGTTGAATGTAACTTTTGATTTACCAAGACAGGAATATATTTTGACAGTATGTAATATTTCCCATACTTACTTTTGCATGTAATACGTTTCCTCAAGGAACATCTCAGGGGACCAAGTCTCTGAGGAATATATTGTGAAAAATGCTACCAGCATACTCATTTTTTGCTCTTCTTGATAGAAATATCTTCTGTGCTTCTTGTTCAAATGAAGCTAAATTGGGTGTAATAGGAATATGAGACTGTACAAGACTTTAAAGGCAGCATTATCATAAATTTTGGCCAGTGTGCAGAGAGTTAGCAGCAGCAGCAGAAATTCAGGTCCCAAGATGATCTTTCTGAATATTCTAGTCACGTCCTGTTCCTGCCATGACTGAATTGAGCAGTCCACACTTGGTTGTTTTAGCATGTTGCTGTCTCTTAATTCCTTTCTTCAGATTCCATTGAAAAATTATCACCTCTTTTCCATTCCAGTTTCATCTCCCACAATTCTTCCTAAGTTCCTTACATTCTAAAAGCATTGTTGGTGGGAGTGATTAGAGGTAGAAGGGTAGTTTAATATTGCCCTAAAGTCACAACAGGCTTTATAAAGTAACATTTAAATGGAATCCTGAAGGCCGAAAACCAGAAGGTAGTTCCCAAAACAGAACATGCAAAAAGAATCAGACATACTAATGCATTGGACTTACAAATATGGTCAGTATAGTCAGTTGCTTACCTGTCTTTGGGCTTCTAGAGACAGATGGGGGAAAATTGACAAGAGATAAGCCTGGGACAATATGCGGGGATCAACTGATAAAGAGCCCTTTATACCAACACAAGGTCTACAATTTATTCTGTGGCCATTTGGGAACCATTGGAGAGGAGGAGAGTATTAGTGAAAAATTAAGGAAATGAATAAATGTAGGCATACCTTGGAGATAACTGTGAGTTCAGTTCCAGACCACCACAGTAAAGCAAATATCACAAGTCACATAATTATTTTTGATTTCCCAGTACTTATAAAAGTTGGCTCTACACTATACCATAAATCTGTTAAGTATGCAATAGCATATGTCTTTTAAAATGTACTTACTTTAATTAGAAAATACTTTATGAATAAAAAAAAAATGCTGACCATCATTTGAACCTACAGGGAATAGCAGTGGTAACATAAAAGATCACTGATCAGAGATCTCCATAACAGATATAACAATAATAATAAAATATTTTGAGAATTATCAAAATGTAACATTAAGACACAAAATGAGCAAATGCTATTGGAAAAATTGAGCACTGATAAGATTTGTTTAACACAAACCTTCAATTCATAAAAAATGCAGCATCTGCAAAGTGAATAAAGTGAAGTACAAAAAATGAGTATGCCTTTAAACAAATTAAGTAAAGATGGATCTATATGGTAGTGAGTAAAATTAGAATATCTCTCTTTTTGTGACAACTTTAATTTGATAATTTTGTGAGCTAAACAAAAATTTTATTGAAATATTTCCTGAAACTCTTCCTTAAGCAGCCATGAAAGTTTTCTTTACATTATCAGGCCACATCACTTGATTTATCCATACTTCTCACAGAGTATATTCTCAATTCTTTTTCATTATACTGGAAAACTGTATCTTTACCACTAAAGTAAATACAATGTCATTCATTTGTTAATAATTTAACGCAAACGTTTTTCAGAAGTATGTGCATTATTTTACACAAGTCTGCTGCTGCTGCTGCTAAGTCACTTCAGTCGTGTCCAACTCTGTGTGACCCCATAGATGGCAGCCCACCAAGCTCCCCAGTCCCTGAGATTCTCCAGGCAAGAACACTGGAGTGGGTTGCCATTTCCTTCTCCAATGCATGAAAGTGGAAAGTGAAAGGGAAGTCGCTCAGTCGTGTCCGACCCTAGGAGACCCCATGGACTGCAGCCCACCAGGCTCCTCCGTCCATGGGATTTTCCAGGTGTGATGAAATGAAGAGCACTGGGATTCTAAAATTTAACTCTCAAGTAGTGATATTTTCTGATTTCAAATTGAATAAATTATTTTTCTGGCATTGTCTACCATGTTTAATAAGTTGCTTCAGTCATCTTACTTTTGTTATTATTATTATATAAAAACCTATTTAAACCCTAGCTGAAATAATGTGAAATAATTCTTTGCTTTTTGCTTGAATGTTTTGCAAAACTACTACTTGTGTTACAAATGAGGGGAATATTAAACGCAGCTAATTGAAAACAGCATGCACATTTGCATTTGAGTTACTATTTTTTTTTTTAATTTTCTTGCTCATTGGGAGAATATCCCAGATTGTTCTTTTTTTTTGCACACCCATAACCAATGTCACGATAAAATAGTTTACAAATCATTTTCTTTCTGTGTGACATTTTCCAGGTCAAGGAAGTGTTTAAAGTATCCAACTACATATGTTCTTGGGAATGTTCACAGTACTCAGAGAATTGATTTATAGTCAGTGAAACCTGTTTATTTTTTATTAAAGAAGAGCTGAGATCTGGCTTCCAGAATGGTGTAGGGAGGACCTCTGAAAATTCACTCCTCCATAAAATCAATGATATGTGGCAAAAACTGTCAAAATAAATTTTTTAAAACTGAATAGTAATTAAAAAGTTACAATATTTGAAGGGTGTTTATTCAAGAAAAGTCTTCTTCGGTGGCTCAGTGGTAAAGAATCTACCTTCAAAGCAGGAACTGCAGGAGACACGGGTTCAATCCCTGAGTCAAGAAGACCCTCTTGAGGAGGGTATAGCAAGCCGCTCCAGTATTCTTGCCTGGAGAATCCCATGGACAGAGGAGCCTGGAAGACTATAGTCCATAGGGTCACAAAGAGAGGGACACAACTGAAGTGACTTAGCACGCGTGCACACACACACACACACATTCAAGAAAAACAGCTGAATCTCAATATGAGTTGTAAGCATGTGGCATTTTAACTTGCTTTGTTGGTTTCTGTGTTTCCGAGTCAAGATTCTGGTGATAGTGCTGTAGTGAGGGGGTGCTTACTATACCATTTCCTTCTACTCTTTCTATCTTTGTCTTATCTCTGTTTCACCAGCCAGGCATGCCTGTAGCAAGAGTCTGTCATATACTTCCTCCAGTCAGTACCTCCCAAAAGGTATTCTTTTCATCTGTCTTATAATCAGAAAGTTCCACTCATTTTTTAGCTTTTGGAGTCTCAATTTTGGTCTCAATTTGTGACCCTTTAAAATCTTGTTCCATATTTTATTTTAATGAAAATCTGGAACAGATTCTCTGAATGATGTCATTTTGAACTGATAGTCTTTTCTGAGTTATAAAAAAAAAATTCATCATGGGCAGTGAAGGACATTCTAAAAAAGGTGTAAGTAAAACTGTTTTGTAGCATTAGAGACTACAGCATGTCCAGGTAACTCTGTGAAATAGGATTTGACTTCCATCATCATGTGGATGTCAGTACATGGATAAAGACATGACGGGAAATATGCAGGCCACCTGATGATGCTTTGCAAATTTATGAAAGTATATTTTCCACTTGCAAATTTAACACGCTCTAGGTAGAAGTGCCAATCTTACCCTATTGGAAAACCACAGAGAATATTCCATAATTTCAGCCACAATAATCATAAGGTTCAGTTCAGTTCAGTTCAGTCACTCAGTCGTGTCCAACTCTTTGCAACCCCGTAAATTGCAGCATGCCAGGCCTCCCTGTCCATCACCAACTCCCAGAGTTCACTCAGACTCACGTCCATCGAGTCAGTGATGCCATCCAGCCATCTCATACTCTGTTGTCCCCTTGTCCTCCTGCCCCCAATTCCTCCCAGCATCAGAGTCTTTTCCAATGAGTCAACTCTTCACATGAGGTGGCCGAAGTACTGGAGTTTCAGCTTCAGCATCATTCCTTCCAAAGAAATCCCAGGGCTGATCTCCTTCAGAATGGACTGGTTGGATCTCCTTGCAGTCCAAGGGACTCTCAAGAGTCTTCTCCAACACCACAGTTCAAAAGCATCAATTCTTCGGTGCTCAGCTTTCTTCACAGTCCAACTCTCACATCCATACATGACCACAGGAAAAACCATAGCCTTGACTAGACGGACCTTTGTTGGCAAAGTAATGTTTCTGCTTCTGAATATGGTATCTAGGTTGGTCATAACTTTCCTTCCAAGGAGTAAGCATCTTTTAATTTCATGGCTGCAATCACCATCTGCAGTGATTTTGGAGCCCAAAAAATAAAGTCTGACACTGTTTCCACTGTTTCCCCATCTATTTCCCATGAAGTGGTGGGACCGGATGCCATGATCTTCGTTTTCTGAATGTTGAGCTTTAAGCCAACTTTTTCACTCTCCTCTTTCACTTTCATCAAGAGGCTTTTGAGTTCCTCTTCACTTTCTGCCATAAGGGTGGTGTCATCTGCATATCTGAGTTTATTGATATTTCTCCTGGCAATCTTGATTCCAGCTTGTGCTTCTTCCAGTCCAGCATTTCTCATGATGTACTCTGCATATAAGTTAAATAAGCAGGGTGACAATATACAGCCTTGGCGTACTCCTTTTCCTATTTGGAACCAGTCAGTTGTTCCATGTCCAGTTCTAACTGTTGCTTCCTGACCTGCATACAGATTTCTCAAAAGGCAGGTCAGGTGGTCTGGTATTCTCATCTCTTTCGGAATTTTCCACAGTTTATTGTGATCTACACAGTCAAAGGCTTTGGCATAGTCAATAAGGCAGAAATAGATGTTTTTCTGGAACTCTCTTGCTTTTGCCATGATCCATCGGATGTTGGCAATTTGATCTCTGGTTCCTCTGCCTTTTCTAAAACCAGCTTGAACATCAGGAAGTTCACGGTTCACGTACTGCGAAGCCTGGCTTGCAGAATTTTGAGCATTACTTTACTAGCATGTGAGATGAGTGCAATTGTGCAGTAGTTTGAGCATTCTTTGGCATTGCCTTTCTTTGGGATTGGAATGAAAACTGATTTTTTCCAGTCCTGTGGCCACTGCTGAGTTGTCCAAATTTGCTGGCATGTTGAGTGCAGCACTTTCATAGCATCATCTTTCAGGCTTGAAATAGCTCAACTGGAATTCCATCACCTCCACTAGCTTTGTTCGTAGTGATGCTTTCTGAGGCCCACTTGACTTCACATTCCAGGATGTCTGGCTCTAGGTAGGTGATCACACCATCTTGATTATCTGGGTCATGAAAATCTTTTTTGTACACTTCTTCTGTGTATTCTTGCCCCTTTTTCTTAATATCTTCTGCTTCTGTTAGGTCCATACTATTTCTGACCTTTATCGAACCCATCTTTGCATGAAATGTTCCCTTGGTATCTCTAATTTTCTTGAAGAGATCACTAGCCTTTCCCATTCTGTTGTTTTCCTCTATTTCTCTGCATTGATCGCTGAGGAAGGCTTTCTTATCTCTCCTTGCTATTCTTTGGAACTCTGCATTCAGATGCTCATATCTTTCCTTTTCTCCTTTGCTTTTCACTTGTCTTCTTTTCACAGCTATTTGTAAGGCCTCCCCAGACAGCCATTTTGCTTTTTTGCATTTCTTTTCCATGGGGATGGTCTTGATCCCTGTCTGCTATACAATGTCACGAACCTCATTCCATAGTTCATGAGGCACTCTATCAGACCTAGGCCCTTAAATCTATTTCTCACTTCCACTGTATAATCATAAGGGATTTGATTTAGGTCATACCTGAATGGTCTAGTGGTTTTCCCTACTTTCTTCAATTTGAGTCTGAATTTGGCAGTAAGGAGTTCATGATCTGAGCCACAGTCAGCTCCCGGTCTTGTTTTGGTTGACTGTATAGAGCTTAGGGCTACCTACATTTAAGCCATGATTGTATATTTTGGTGTGGGTAGGTTAAAACTAAAATTGTTCTACCTGAACAATTTCTAAGAATGTAGGTTTATCCTAGATTCTATTGATTTGAACTGGTTGTGTAAATTGCTCTAACTAAACCAAGTCACTGAAGGTATAGTTCATAAAATATTGTATTATGTTCTTAGATTTGCTTGTAAAGAGCCTAATCCTGAATTTTGGATCTCTATGAGAAATAGGCAAGGTATAGCCATGCAAACACTGAACCATTTACCTTCAGAACACACTAGAATAGGTGCAAAGACAACCAGGTTCACCCTTTGCCACTGCCACTTGCTTTAGTTTGATTTCTTGGGTGGGGCATGAGAGGAATTGATTTCTCAAATTCTCCACTGTATCTCTAAGTGTTCTACTGACATGTTGCAGTGAGCATACCTTCCCAATTCATTTCTATCCAAAGGATGATCCCATAACATTTTCTGAGTCCTTACTGTGTATTCAGCAAAGAACGGCTAGTTTAAAAATACAATCCCTTTGCTTAAGAGCAACTAATGTTAAGCTAAGTAAGCCTAATTATTAAATGACTCAAACTCATCCTTGAATAAATGTCATCTGAATGAAATGAAAAGAAGTACTGCTACAAGAGCATTCTCAAGATCATAGATCTCTTATCAGCTTGTCTAAAGAAACTTGAATAAGTAAAACATTTTGCAAGCAAAGACTGTGCTGGCTCTTTTTTTTAATTGATGTTTTAAGGAGACATCTCCACTCCCAAGTAAGCAACACATTAAATAAACTAACCTGATATATTTTGCCATCATAATAGTTTCTTCAGATAAGAGAACCATAATATGATATAATAACTTCAACTCTTTCCTTAATGTATAGATTCTTTAAAGTGTTTTTTCAAATATTAATTCATAAATCTTCTAAATATTACCAGAAATATCACAGAATCAGCATTATATACCAAGTAATTTGTTCAAAAGTTTATAGTAGGGCAAAACTGAAACCACTCTTAACTTCATATTCACTGCATTGTACTATAAAACTTAATTATGATTTCATTCATGATTGAACTGTCAATATACATCCTGTTCATAGTTTTTTTTGTTTGTTTGTTTTACCATCATCTGTTGCAAATAATGAAAATCTGAATAATTTAGAAATCTTGATGCCTGGACCAAAGTCATTTGTAAGTGTTTCAACATGCAGTTTGTACAAAGTACTTATCATAACGTTCTAAGGTATTGTCTTTGAATTCATAGTACCCAGAGTATTAGTAGTGGAATGTGTTTCTGGCTTAGGATATCAGATCTAGGTATCACCTTTATCTACTTTTCTTTACTGTGACCCCCAGTAACACAGCTATTTTGTACCAGTTATCAATGCCCTGAAGTTTCTATTTCCTCACTAAATAAATACAGAGATAAAATAGTACAACCTCAGGTCTGTGGTAAGATTGAAAAAAGATAAATCAACTAAAGTGCTTATCAGACTTCCTGGCATATAGTGTTTAATAAGCATTAGCTATTAAAATGGCAGAGGCATCTGATTAATAAATGTGAATGTATCACATATCTTTGGTAATGTGGCTCCTTCCAGCAATAGCTTGGAATTAATATTGTCCAAATTATAAACCTCTGAACAAGGACCACTGAAACCCACTGTAGTTAACTTTGTCCCTAAGCAGGCATGTATTCCCAAATGAGCTGAAATGATTTTATCTTGAGAGGAGAAAACATGAAATTTGCAATCCATCTTATAACTGTCTTCATTACCTTAGTTAAATTTAGTTTGATTCAACAACTATTCCCTAGGCTTCTAAGATACCAAGTTGGGGTCTTTTAGATACACAGATAAAATCTATCCCTGCCCTTAAGGAACTTTACAATCTAGTGCTATAGAAACATTAATGGATAAATCAAGAATCGGTTGATTATAATACTTAATATAGTAGAAAGTTAAACAAAGGGATCCAGGAACAAAGGATAGATTATTCATGCAGATGGAGAAAAAAAGGAGTGTTCCTAGAATAGATGGCATTAGAGCCAGGCCATGCCATGAAGAAAACAGAAAAAAAGAGGATGGACATGCCTTTCCAGTTAGGAAAACATAAGGTTAAAAGCAGAGAGCCAAGCAGGAAGACTCAAGAGTACCTGCACATTGTATCAATCTATAGTGCATATAACAGTACTGTGTACACCGAGAGCACAGAATTTGATGTTCATATTTTACCTTAAGAGATGCCAAAAATAAAGCATATTTTCATCAGTAAAATATGCTTTCATTTAAAACAGTTGCTTAACAAAATGAATTCAAAATTTTATATACTGTTTTGCTATAGCTCCTATGCTTTTTGAAACTATTTGTTATTTACAAATTATGTATAAAGGACTTTGCAGCCCTTTGAACTATAACTATTTGGACATAAGCATGATGTGACAAGTCCAGAGGCATCAAAGACCATCATGCCACTTTTTAAATTTCAAGTTCCTAGTAGGAATCGTAGCTGTTTCCTATTTTGAGGCCTAGGGCCAAAAGTAATTTTATTAGTCAAATGAAGTTAACACATTTTCATTTTTAACTAAGGGCAATTTACTTCCTGCTGGTCATTTACAGTTTCCTCTCTTAATGACTGATTTAGCAAAATCTAAAGATTGCCCAAGGCTTCTTACTCAGCAGGTCATTAACAAGTTGTAAATGAGAGGGACATTTAGACCATCACTTCAATCATATGTGTGTATCTACATTAAAAAAAAAAACACTAAATTATATTAGATCATGAAAACTCTTGCCTGAATTACTATTTCATTCCCAGTGGCATGATGTCCTATAGTGAAGATAATGTGAAGGATATTTTAGTAAGGAGGGACACTTAGGATTGTATATTTTTTGGACTTCCCTGATAGTCCAGGGGTTGACCCCATGCTTCCACTGCAAAGGGCAAGTGTTTTATCCCTAGCTTGGGAGAACTAAGATGACACATGCTTCAGCCAAAAAGAAAAAACAAATGAGTATTTTGTTTTGTTTTGATTTTCTTTATTCAATTCTTTATCACAAAGTGAATCCCATGTAATTATTAGCAGTATCAAGAGAGCAAATAGCAAATGATATCCTCAGAAGCCCATTCTTCATCTTGTCCTGTCTAAACAACTAAACCCACTCTTCCTATCCTAAGATAAGCACTATTCTGAATTTTACTGAAGTGTTTCCTGTCCTTTCTTCTTCATAAAGTAGGTTGATTCATTATATAGCAACTATGTGCCTAACCACTTTAAAAACACAATTTGAAGATACAATTGGCTTTATTTAATGATTCATGAATTGAGCAGCATCCCATTTTAGCAAATATGAAGGAGCTTAAGGAGCTGCACAAAATGAAGGGTTTTTATTGATGGAAGAGATGGGAATAGCAGACCACCTGATCTGCCTCCTGAGAAATCTGTATGTAGTTCAAGAGGCAACAGTTAGAGCTGGACATGGAACAACAGACTGGTTCCAAATAGGAAAAGGAGTACATCAAGGCTGTATATTGTCACCCTGCTTATTTAACTTATATGCAGAGTACATCATGAGAAATGCTGGACTGGACGAAGCACAAGCTGGAATCAAGATTGCCGAGAGAAATATCAATAACCTCAGATATGCAGATGACACCACCCTTATGGCAGAAAGTGAAGAAGAACTAAAGAGCCTCTTGATGAAAGTGAAAGATGAGAGTGAAAAAGTTGGCTTAAAACTCAACATTCAGAAAACTAAGATCATGGCATCCATTCCCATCACTTACTTCATGGCAAATAGATGGGGAAACAGTGGAAACAGTGAAAGACTTCATTTTGGGGGGACTCCAAAAATCACTGCAAATGGTGACTGCAGCCATGAAATTAAAAGACATTTCCTCCCTGGAAGGAAAGTTACAACCAACCTAGACAGCTTATTAAAATGCCGAGACATTACTTTGCCAACAAAGGTTCGTCTGTCAAAGCTACGGTTTTTCTAGTAGTCATGTATGGATGTGAGAGTTGGATTATAAAGAAAGCTGAGCACCAAAGAATTGATGCTTTTGAACTGTGATGTTGGAGAAGACTCTTGCGAGTCCCTTGGACTGCAGGGAGATCCAACCAGTCCATCCTAAAGGAAATCAGTCCTGAATATTCATTGGAAGGACTGATGCTGAAACTGAAATTCCAATGCTTTGACCACCTGATGCGAAGGACCAACTCATTTGAAAAGACTCTGATGCTGGGAAAGTTTGAAGGTGGGAGGAGAAGGGGACGACAGAGGATGAATTGATTGGATGGCATTACCGACTCAATGGACGTGAGTTTGAGTAAACTCTGGGAGTTGGTGATGGACAGGGAAGTCTGACGTGCTGCAGTCCATGGGGTAGGTAAGAGTCAAACATGACTGAGAGACTGAACTGAACTGAACTATTGATGGAAATGGGTGGGAAAAAGAAACTTCTATCAATGAGTGGATTATTTCAGTCAAGGTCACCTTCCTTTGGGGGACAGCAGGGGTCTATAAGTCAGATTACTTCATTAGTGCTGACCAGGTAATTCTAGACAGACTGGTTAAGACTACATTTCTGGGAGAGGCTGGAATTGCAATTAGGTTAAGTATTAAGTCTTTGTTTAGTGATATGTTCTTATTATAATTGACTCCCTTTGGACCTGTTCTCTCTTTTTAAACAACACTGTAGTTGAATATCTCTCCATTCTGAACGTACACATAGAACCACATGTTATTCATATTTTGGTCTGGCTTCTTTTGTTTGACATGGATTTTATGAGACTTAACTATATTGTTCATGTTTGTTAATTTTCATTGTTGAATATTATTCCATTGTATTAAAAATCTGTTTATCCATTTTAATATTCATGGAAAATTCAGTTTATGCAGATTATGTATATTGCTTCCATGGGACAATTCTTAGTGCATATGTGCATGAATTGCTATGGGTTACATATCTAGGTATATAATTTTGGCTCTTAGAACATGTGCAGCTTCAAACATAGTAAACATGCCAAACTTTTCTTATATACTAGCAATTTAAGTGAGCTCCCAATGCTGTACATCCTTACCAACTTTTGGCTTTCTTTATACTTTTTCATTTTTTCCATTCTGGTGAGTACTGTAGGTGTATCTTACTGTAGTTTTAACTTTCATTTTCCTTCTTACTAATGAGGTTGAGCATATTTTCACATCCTTAGTGACTATTTGGACATCCATTTTGTAAAGTACCCATCATGATTCTAACCCAATTTTTTATGTTCTATTATTTTTTTCTTAATGAAAATGTAGTAGTAGTTTATATCTGCAGGATTTAGTGTTATAAATATATTTTTCCATTTCTTGGCTTATTTTTCAATTCCTGCAGGAGATTTTTTAAATTTAGTTTTTAATTTCAATGTAGTCAAATTTATCCATTTTTTCATTTCTGATAAGAGTTTCCTGTAATCTATTTAAGGAGTCCTATCTTATCCAGAGGTCCTGAAAATAATCTCCAATATTATTTTATAGAATTACAATAGCTTTGGCTTTGGCATTTAGATCATTTTATTTTTGTTTTCTTATTCCATAGAAGTCTGATTTTCTGGCACTGTATATGAAAAATAGTGTTCTTCCCCTGTGGTCTGCAGTAATACTTGTCACAAATCAATTGTCCATACATATTCAGGGCTATATCACATTTCTCTATTCTTCTACACTTGTCTGTTTGTGAAACATACCGTTATTCTTTTATATACTTGAAGAGCATCTTTGCTGTGCTTGGTCACTGGAGTTTCTATGTGTATTTTAAAATTAGCTTTTCCTGTTACACACATGCTTGCACATAAAACTTGGAGAGACCTGTATTGGGATTATAGTATTGAATCTATAGAGACCAACATCTTCATAATACTATCTTGCAGTTCATGTATAAGGAATCTCCTTTCATAAGGGCAGTAATCTCATACATGAGGGCTCCACTTTCACATCCTCATCTAACCCTAATTACCTCCCAAATGCTTCACCTCCTAATATAAATTGATTGTTTTTCTTGAAATAATGGTGATTTGTAAATTTACTTATGAGATTTATTAGGTGATCTAAATTTAAACATTTAAAATGCCCACTAATTCTAATGAATTTCCTTTACTCAATCATTAGTCTACAGATTAATAACAGATTTTTGAGGTCCATATACTAATAGAAATTTTCCCTTTTGAAATGTGGCATATTTACTTGCCATATACTTTTTTGAGTACTTTCTTATGATCTGTGTCAAAATATTGAAAAATGTGTAACAGATGTATCATTGAAACTTCTTTAAATAAAATACAAACAAATGCATTTAAATCACATCTAACTTTTTTATGATGCAATTGTGAATTAGGTCCTTCTTTTATTGGTAATTAGAATGTGGAGCAGATGGTGTAGACTTTGGCAAAAAGTGATAATCTCTCCAAACTAGCATGTTGTCAACTGATTATTCATAAAAATAAGGCTCTATTCTCTTGATCAAGAGTCTGTTTTTAAAGGTTAGGAATTAAGAAATATGCTTCAACAGCAAAGACATGGTATTTCATAAACAGAGAACAGGTTCTTGATGCTATTAATCTTTGGCACTTTCTGTTAGTTGCCATTCTTATAAGAACAGCCTCATTAAGTCCTTGACTTGATCATTTGAAGAAATTTCTCCATTATTGTCAGTGAATCATTGCAGCCATTTAACCAGTCATTCTAACCAATTATTAGGAAGCACAGGAAGAAACTCTCTTGCCTTCATTGTTCATCCACTGCACTATTCTTTCTTTGAACTCTCCAGAAGTATCTTTGTAAAGATTCCCAGGGACTTTGGTGTCCCCAAAAAGCTGACCAGGAACCAGAACACCTCATATTGTCAGTGAACTTAACTTTGTTCCAGATGTAAAAATAGAAGAGAATTCAGGCAATCAGAGCCCAAGGCCAGCTACCAGTGCAGATACCCAAGGCGATGCCCAGAACAGCATGGGTTGGAAAAAAAAAAATAAATGAATTATCAGGTAAAACGTTAAAGAAGGCAACTTGATTCGTTTACCAGGTCTGCTGATTCTTAGGACTGATCCCACAGACATCATAACCTAAGGCTTCCTAACTTTTATCTCATCACTCCCAAGACCATATCATGTTTCCTCCTGTGATAGATATACTCCTGGCTATTAGAAGACTAAATTACTATAATTTCATAGGTGTCTTGGTTGTTTCAACTCATACAGATCTCTCCACTGTACAGAAGATAAAGAGAGAAAAGGATGATGAGTAATGTATACACAAGTATATGTAAAGTGAATATATATGCAAGCTTATAAGCAAGTAGATGAGTATCAAATGGAGGGACTGAAGGTGTATTAATTGACACACTCATAGTTGGCAATTTCTCTGAGGCAAAAAGCAGTCAGTTGTTCATACTCAAAGCAGCTAAACTCTAGAGACTTGGCAGAAAAATGGAAAGTTCTGATCTTTAAAAGATGAACATATTAAATGATGGGCAAAGGTACATTCAAGAAAAGAAATCCCCTTTTCCTTGGACAGCTGTTGCCTTACTGTGATGATTTATCTAATGTCTGACAAGTGTTATAACTATTTTGTGTATACAAATGACACTGTAAATTTCAAGCTATTTAAAAGTTTTTCTTCAAATTTTACAGTCAAGGTGCTAGCTCACTAGTGTTGTTAACTTGATGTCTCCTGTTTTTCATCAAAGTACCTATAGAAAATGGGAAAAATATAAAATTGTGCAGAGAAATTGAAATATTATTCAGCAATCTACTAGACATCAAGAGAAGTTTCCACTAATAAAATAGCAAATTAAATTCTATAGAAAAACACCAAGGCCAGTTAGAACTAATGGAATTTCATGCATAGCTAGTAAGCATTTCTAACTTAGAGATCTAGAATATTCACTGTTTAAGGGAGGGAAGCCATATCCCTAATGCATTGAAAGGTCTTCCTCAGAGATGGTCAGGGAAATTTCACTTCATCTCACTTCCACCATGAAGATCTCTCTTCTCTAAGTTATTTGGGACATAGTAATTCTCAAAAATAGAATGTGACTTAGATTGGGATTGGTAGTTATTGGCACACTGAATCACTGAAAATGGAATGAATTGCTGGAAAATGGAGAAAAGTTCTTAGAAGCAGTGAATGTTAGATATTCTATACTTAACCCTTCTGCCATGATAAAATATATAGACTCTATTTACAAGCAAGTTAAATTCCAAAATTGTTTCCTAAATACCCTTGCTAATAATTATAGAGATCCAAAATGTTTTTATAAATATATTTATTAAAATTCTAAATTATAATAATTGCTATTGCCATTTGTTGATAATGAGAAGAGTTGACAACTCTTGTTCTTATCATGACTTGTATAGCATTATGTACATGTGGAGTTTGATGAAATATAGGGTCTTCATTTGACCTGATTAAATTATTTCATAATCAATCAGATTATCAGGTGGAGAAAGCAGTCCACCTTGAAAAAAAATAAGATTTATCTGTATCTAAATTTCCAAATTACATAAACTAAATAAGAGAACTGCTGTGGGGAAGATGACACAGACATGAAATTAAACTTATAACCTGTACATCAGCTTACACATGAGATGTGGAGTAAGCACCTTTTTCATATCTCATAATCAAACAATGCATTTTGAACTTAAAGTGAAAGTGAAGTCGCTCAGTCGTGTCCAACTCTTTGCGACCCTGTGGACTGTAGCCCACCAGGCTCCTCTATCCATGGGATTCTCCAGGGAAGAATACTGGAGTGGGTTGTCATTTCCTTCTCCAGGGGATCTTCCCGACCAAGAGATCAAACCCAGATCTCCCACATTGCAGGCAGACGCTTTAACCTCTGAACCACCAGGGAGCACTCATTTGAACTTAAAGGTATTAATAATTACTGGTAAAAATGGAGACATTATTTCTTTAAAATTTAAAAAAGTTTATAAAATATACTTCATGTTAGTTAAAAGAATAAAAAACAGAAAACTTAAAGTAGATGATAGACAACCAACACACTTATGACAACTGTTATAAATGGAGTTAATTTTCCTATTAAAATTCAAAGACTGAATGGATTAAGAATACAATCTAACATCATGTTTTTTTAGAAATGGTAAAGCTAAAGTTGAGTAAGCAAAATGGATTTAAAAATATATATGTGTGTGTCTGTGTGTGTGTATAATGCCAAATTTAGAGCAGTTCAATATATGTATATTTATTTTTATATTGTACAAAGTCCACAACCTTTCAAGGTTCTATTATGTTTTTTAAGAATCAAAAAACATTCAGGATAGTATTATTAATAATTTGCTTAGTGCAAAAATCATTAGGCCCATGTGCCACAACACCAAAGTATAATTAGATATCTATTAATATTTATGATATTAATTGATACAAGGTCAAAATGTTGGACATGGCTAAACCCAACATGAGTTTACATGTAATAACAAGGGAGTAGATAAAATCAGAGCACAATATCCAACATGAGAGATCTGGCAAGAGAGCAGACATCCATTTTACCACATATCTGAAATAATTTTAGCAAAGTATTAAAAGAAAATATTCTATATTTTACCAGCATCCTGAATTTAGAAGAGTATAAAACTTAGTAACTTGCTTTACTTTTACTCTTATAAGCTTTAAATAGTAATTGAATAAAAGGAGTAGATATTCTAAAAATAAAGTGTTAACTGTATGGTGGTTTACTGTAGGTAGTGTTGGTGTTTTCAAATAATAAGGATAAATAAAATTATTACATCAAGATCAATTATTTTTAGAAGACCTGTAATTTATTAATTTATATAAGTATTTTCCACTTAGAATTAATTAGGTTTATCAGTATTATAAAATGAATGTCAAAAATTAATGCAATTTCAAATATAAATTTGTATTATTGTTAAACTAAAATTAAAACTTATTGCTATTTTAAAACATTTTAGAAAAATAATTTGAGTCATTTTTGAGACTACCTTCTGTATTAATAAATGAAAGTTTCTCAGTAACCTACTCTTGAACTGAAGTTGATTGTCCATTCACATTTGAAGCAGTCTTTCTTCAATAATGGGAGGAATGCCATTCATCTTCCTCTCTAAGATTGATATAAAACCTTTTTTTTTTTTTTTTGCATTTTCTTTACTGTAACAGCTGTTCCTTCAGCTCAGCTAACCCTTGGGAATAGTTTTAGCATAACAACAAGCATTCTACTATGTTATGTTACTTTCATACACTAGTTAGGACACAAGCTGAAAGATCTACTTTGTCTCAAACTTTACAGGTCAAAAATAAACTAGATTCAGAATAAACATTTTGCATTCTTATTATATGGAAAAATGGTGGACTGAGTCATGGGAGCTGAAATAAAGAGTACTAGGAGAAGGTCTTTTGAAACTGTTATTCATTTCTAATACACAATGTTGCAGAGGACTTTAGGGGAGAAAAGTTTTGAAATAGACAAAGGGACACTTGGTTTTAGTTCTTCAGAGAGATTTAAATAAAGAACAGAGATGATGATGATAAAGCATAGTTTGTAAATATAAGTTTTCGAGTGTGGAACATCTTTGAAGTAACTGCATATTAATATGATAAAATTGTCTTAATATTTAAATTTTATGCAAATATGATACCAGAAATAATTTGCTTTTTTATAAAATGTCTTTATCTCCTTCAAATTACTGCCATCAATTCTTTTAAAAATATTTTAAAATTTCTCCCACTTTATAATTCACAATAAATAATGTGATATTCATTCTACTAACTATCCTTTGTTTATGTCTAGGAAATAATGTTTATTGCTTCTGGTTCATATCTTCACTATATTTATTGGAATTGTTCATTTTATATCTCTAGCTCTGCTTTGAAATTATCATTTTTCCCCTGATGAGAAATCTTACCTGGGATTGCATATAAAAATATTTTTCATTTTTATTATTGGGACACTTTTCATATACTCATTAAATGATAATATTTCCATTAGTTTGTTGAAATTAGGCAGTGGAAGAGGATATGTTGTAAATCATGAATAGTCTTTTATTAAGGACAAGGTATAAAATAATATTTTCAGACTTTGATTCAGATTTAGTTGATTTTTATTATTTTTTCCGTGGATTTTATTTTATTCTATTTTTGGCTGCACCATGCAGCATGTGTGATCTTAATTGCCTCACCAGGGCTCAATGCACATTCCCCCTGCATTGGAAGCACAGAGTCTTAACCACTGGACCACCAGAGAAGTCCCTGATACAGATTTAGAAATGATACAAATTATAATCAGCAGAAAGGACAAGATAATATAGTAAACTTGCATATTTAGATTATAAACCATTGTTCATTCTAGATAAACATAATTCACTGGTGGTATTTTCACACATAAGCACTAATACATTTATGCATTCATTTACACAGTAATTTATAAAATTTTCTGTTATAGATTTCTAAGATAAAGAAAGCCTCTGAACATGAGTTAAGGAATAATATTAATACTATTTATTGTCCATGACATCTTGAAAATAGCTGTCTAAAAAACTTATATATTAGTGCACTCCAAGAGAATATGCAGGGGAAAATAATAGGAATAATTATTTACACATATGAAAAGAAAATTTTATTGGCAAACACCATGAGATTGTATAAGAAGAATAAAACTCAGATTTGTGAATTCCATTAACCCATTTACCATCAGAAAGTATTGTAGATTTATGTTCTGTTCCATAATCTTTTTTTTGTCCTCTTTTCTTTGCTTTGTATCTTCAGAAGTCTTTTTGATGATTTTTCATATCACCCTGCTTCCTCTAAGTGCTAGTTACTCAGTCGTGTCCAACTCATTGCGACCCCAGGGACTGGCCCGCCAATCTCTTCTGGTCCATGGGATTTTCCAGGCAAGATATGGAGTGGATAGCCATTCCTTCTTCAGGGGCTCTTAGTGTGGAATAGGAGGAAGATTTTTATTCACGCCTAGGTCTGGAAAGTAAAGGGAAGAATTAGCCCTTAGTCAAAGAAAGAGTCATGAGGATACTAAAGACCTGCTGGTGGAGACCTCTGTTCTGCCATGAATTCTTTTGGCCAGTTCCTTGAGAATATGTGAGGTGTGTGAATGAGAATACCCATGATTTCTTCCACTCCTTCCTGAGGATTTGGTGACTGATCTGGACTCTAATCTTAGGCATAATATGTACTAAATCCAGACACAGTTTTAATTTTGTTTAAATTCACAATTTCATTCTTACCTCAGAACTAATTGAAATATATATGACTCTAATTTTTCATATTAAAAGCTTTAGATTTCAGGGCATAAGTCATTTGTACAAAATAATAAAGCACACTGAGATCTGATCATCTTCAAGGCAATATGTTGGTCTATTACCAGTCATCACATTGATTGAAAAATGTCCTGCAGTTAATATTTAACTCCTACTGCTCTTTTAATTAAGCAATTTAAATAAATATATTTTTACTACACTCAAAATGCCTAGGAAAATAAATTTTAATATATGTGATGCAGATTAACTCTGTATGTAACCTTACAATTAACGGTGAGAATAATTTTAAGGATTAAATTTTAAATTAATGTCAAAGTAGCTCATCTATAAAGTATGTACCAGAATTTCCAGAGTATTTATTTCCAACAGAATTTATTATGTTTTGTAATTTAACCTAGAAAGTGTACTTGCCTACTCAGAATTCTTCTCAACAGTTCAGTGTGATTACTAGTCCTATTATTCTGAGAAAGGAATGGCAATACCACTCTGGTATTCTTGCCTGGAAAATCCCATGGATAAAAGAGCCTGGTGGAATACAATCCATAGGGTCTCAAAGAATTAGACATGACTGAATTTACTGAGCATGCACAATCCCATTATTTATTCCAAATAAATATTGCTTCTGATGATTTGGTCAATTATTTTAGAAAAATTTAAAGATTACACTTCTAAAAGTAAATAAAATTTCTGCATTAGTTTATAAATCATTCTGAAGAGTCTGATATTACCAGTTTAACCATTTATACACGACTAGAAATGTGCTTAATTTAATATTTATTTTATAGACTAATTGCTAAAAAAACAATGGGAAATTTGGAGTTTTGAGGACTAAAAGGAAATGTTTTGACACTTGACCTGGGATTGCAGTATATACATTGTTGAATGAAAAATTAAGGGATAGAGAGATTCATTTGTTCATCAAAGAAATATTTTTTTAGTATGGTTTATGAATAAGAATTTTTACTGGTCTTTGAGGATGTTCAGACAAACTACACAATGCCAGGCCTCAAGAAACTGGCAATGTAATGAATAGAAAATAGACCAATAATTAAAATGAGCTGTGACAATCAATTAAATTATGTAAATCCATGATTAACATAGAAAAACAACACCATAATTTAGGCAAACATTGTTGCCACAAAAACTCAAATAATTAGGTAAATATAAGATAAAATACACACCAGCCACAGGTCTTTAAAGGAAACAAAAAGAAAAATATGAATCTAGGTAGACTATGAAGTAAATCTACTAAATGAAGTTTTTATTATTTGAGAAACAAGTAATAATAAACCATGTGCTGTGCTAAGTCATTTCAGTCATGTCTGACTCTTTGAAACCCCGTGGACTGTAGCCCACCAGGCTCCTCTGTCCATGGGATTCTCCATGCAAGAATACTGGAATGGATTGCATTGTATGCATTGCATTGCTTTGTATGTCATTACACATATAAATAAATCATTGAACTCTTAGAAAAGATTAACAGTTTTAACATAACTTCCTTTTCTATTGAGTAGAAAAATAAATGAGATAACTGAATTAAGTAATTATTAAATATTATATGATGATTATATTTCCACATTTCCACCTTGCAATGAAAGAATAAAGTTTTGATTAGTGTCCATTAAACAGTTACAGTAAATTATATATGATTGACCTTTTGGAGAAATTCAGTAAACTCAGAAAATCAGAAACTGTGAAACAAAGCTTTTGGGAAACAAATGAAGATGGACAGTCAAATTAAATCCTTAAAATCATGAGTTATAAAAGCAGTAAACCAGCAACATGGCTAAGTCATTCCAAGGGCCAGGTCTTTATAAAATATGAAGTTGTCAAATAATGCTTTTTGACTTTTGGTCAAAGGAAAGGGAGATAACATGAGTGCATATAAGTTGAAGGCAGAATAGATATTAGATATTATAAGAAAATAGTGTAATTCTAAAACAAAATAATATCAGAACATTACGTCTCCATGAGAAAAAAAAAAGGCTGAAAGAGTTACAAATAGGAAATACAGTTTATCTAGTACAACTGAAAGAAATCTTTAAAGCAATCACATCCAAATTCTATGAAAGAGCATCTTCTTTCCCACTGACGGTTTGCTCAACTGCTGAAACTCAGGACTCTTACTGCAACCAAAATAGAGCAATATGGTGACAAAGTTTCTCAAAAATTGGACTTGTGTTTCTGGAGTTTTGGAGCAAGTATGAATTTTGAGGCTGAAGACAATATCTTGTGTGAAATTTCTGAAGGTAGGGGCTTTTAATTGTAGCCAGCAAAATGTTGGAAAAGATTTTTGGGATAGTCTGCCTGAGATGAGGGAAGAAGACTCCCATGTCTAATCTCTGCAGTTTTTGAAGAATAAAAAGGGTCTCATAAAGGTGTATGGATCCTAGGGTAGGCATAAGAGCTGTTGGTGCCCAGAGAGGCCATATCCCGTGCAGAAGAAACAGATGCTGATCAGGGGCAAAAATGAGATGAGTTGTTCTCACTCAGGTGTTTCTATGTGACTGGGAGTGAAGCTAAAATCTACCTCAAGAAATCATACACACTGTGAACTCAGAAATCACACACCAGTGGAAGTCACTAGCAATGGAAAGATCCTGATAGAAATTGAACAAATCAGCATGAGCCCGGAGACGTCCCCCACCACTGGAGGTTAGTCCATATTCATAAGAAAACCACTGATCCCCACTTTTCCCCTTTCCTGTCCCATGCTCAAAGGGCTGTGGCCAGGGAGTGAAAGAGCAGACCACTGTCTCTTCTGCCTTTCAGTTTTAAATCTAATGACTGCTCCCTTCCCGCTAAAAAGAAAAAAAAAAAAAAATACAAATGAGAAATACTCAATGCTAGAGGGAGGAAAGTTGCTGAATGAAATAAGATACTGGAATCTTAAAATATACTGAATACTGAATTCAATTTTAATATACAAAAGTAGAGAACTTAAGGGAAGTAGTAATTGAAAGAGAAGAATTAAGCCCACTGAAGATAGAAGGCATAAAACTAAAAGTCATTATGTTAATTAATGAATGAATTGTGACTCCTCAATAAGCAGGTTACGTATAAGTAGGATAAATGTATAGCTATATGTTCATGGATGATATTCTGGCAAGTTATAAACTAAATTTTTAACTGTGGCTGGTTATCTCTAGGAAGTAAGATTTTAAAAGGGTGATATTATAAAAGGAAGTATATTTTCAGGTTGTAAGACTGTGTTTTAAAGAAAAATTTTATACAAAATATAATGTGTGTACACGCAATCACTCAGTCATGCCTGATTCTTTACAACTCCATGCACTGATGGACTGTAGCCTGCCAGGGCCCTCTGTCCATGGTATTTTTCAGGCAAGAATACTGGAGTGGGTTGCCATTTCCTCCTCCAGGGATCTTCCCAACCCTAGGATTGAACCCACATCTCCTGTATTGGCAGGCAAATCAAATATAATAAAATATATTAATTTTATAATTGTAGATTAATTGAAAACTTCATAAATTCAGTTTCATAACATTCAGAAAGAACATATGCCTGTGAAAGGAATGGAATAAGTTTTGTCCTGCTTTCCAGAAACAGTCGGGATTCTTTACATTTAAGTAAGCTCTAGAGTAGCAGAAGGGATAATTTCACAAATTAAAACTGGTAGAATATTAGCTAATGCTGCTAAGTCACTTCAGTCGTGTCCGACTCTGTGCGACCCCATAGACGGCAGCCCACCAGGCTCCCCCATCCCTGGGATTCTCCAGGCAAGAACACTGGAATGGGTTGCCATTTCCTTCTCCAATGCATGAAAGTGAAAAGTGAAAGTGAAGTCGCTCAGTCGTGTCTGACTCTTAGTGACCCCATGGACTGCAGCCCACCAGGCTCCTCCGTCCATGGGATTTTCCAGGCAAGAGTACTGGAGTGGGGTGCCATTGCCTTCTCCGTAGCTAATACTTAAGCTAATACTTAAAAAGCTAATAGCTTCTACTGTTTGTTAAGGACAAGGATTTTGCTTATTATTGACTTGTCATGAGTGGCTACTTCTCAATTATATGTGATAATGTGAGACAAAAATTGCTTGGGTAATTTAAAGCCACAAATAATACACTATCATTTTCAACAGTATTTTCAATCTCACTCTGTATAAACTCTTAGCAATACTACTAGCAATTGCAAATACTGAATCAGGTTTTACAGCATCTCTGTTGTTTTCCTCCAACTCTTTTGACATGAAGGGAAATAATTGAAAAGTGGTCATCAACAGGGAATAAAAAAGGTTAAAGGAAAGGGGGAGACTACGAAGCCAGTACCATTTTAGTCAGGCTATGAAACCTGAAAGTTAAATATAAAATGTTAATTACCCTGCGTTTATATGACTCTATTTCTCAAATATAATAGTATGCAGATGTCAATAGCTCACTTACATTTATTACTAAGGCTGTTCTCTAATTAACTACAGCTTCTCAGATCTCTATTGTCAATTATGGCATTAAGCTGCATGGGGATGTTTTAGTGATGGCAACCTGGATAAATGGACACTACTTTTATTGTTCTCTATTTCTTCCATCAATTTGGTTATATCAATTCCAACTCATATAAAATCAACCATGGGTTGTTAAAATGGCTTTTTGAGTAAGTGACATATTCAGTGAAGTGAAACAGTGTCTCCATAACTGTCTCTTAGCACTAGGACATTCTCTTCTAGTGGTGGCAGCTGCTCTCTCCTTCTGTCTCTTATTCTGCTGAGTAACTAGGTTTAATGATAAAGACTAACTCATGTACCCTCCTGGCCTCTCTTCATAACCTCTCAGTGCTAGCTTTCATTGTCCTTTCTTTCTCATTCTCTTTCAATCATGTATTAAAAATATGAGTTGTTGTAGTTTCCATTTTCTTCACTTCTCCATACAAATATAGTCAGGTTTCTCCATTGGCTCTCATTGGAGCCTATAAAAAGGCTACTTTAAACAAAATTCTAGCCAATTAACTCTTACTCTCCAGTAATGTGTTGGTTGTACTCACTGCAGCCAGTTGTCATTTTCAAAGTTTATATTCTTGTCAGGATTAATGCAACAAATCTTATCTTTAGCTATTAATGGAACTAAAATTTAAAATACCACTTTCCTGTTAATTAGTTTGCTGTTTTCAAAATCCCAAGCCCAACCTGAATTCATTCCTTATCACTTCTATATCAATGATAATTATATCATTGCTTTTGTTTGAATAGCTCTAGTTTAAGGGTTCCATATATTGCATCAAAATACCCTGCTTCACCCAACTACCTTGGGCATATAAAAAAAGCATGTCATTCAAAAAAAATTAGTGATATTTAAGGAATACCTCTCACTAGTTCTATAAATCACAAAATAAAACATTGTGATAAATTGTGGTTTCCAAGAAGAGTCATCATCTTGACACTATAGTCCTTTGAAAATTTTGTTTTGCTTCTTTTTTTTATTCATTTTTTTAAATGGAGGGTAATTGATTTACAAAATTTTGTTGTTTTCTATCAAACCTGAATCAGCCATAGGTATACATATATCCCCTTGCTTTTGAAACTCCCTCCCATCTCCTTCCCCATCCCACTCCTCTATGTTTATACAGGGCCCCTGTTTGATTTTCCTGAGGCATACAGTAAATTCCCATTGGCTATCTCTTTTACATATGGTGATGTAAGTTTCCATGTTACTCTCATCCATCAGAGGGCAGACAGAATGAAAACCACAATCACAGAAAACTAATCAAACTGATTATATGGACCACAGCCCTATCTAATTCAATGAAACCAAGAGCCATACAATGTAGGGCCACCCAAGATGGATAGTTCATGGTGGAGAGTTCTGACAAAATGTGGTCCACTGGAGAAGGGAATGGCAAACCACTTAAGTATTCTTCCATTGAGAATCCCATGAACAGTATGAAAAGACAAAAAGATATGATACTGAAAGATAAACTCCCCAGGTAGGTAGGTGCCCAATATGCTACTGGAGAAAATGGAGATCATGGCATCTGGTCCCATCACTTCATGGCAAATAGATGGAGAAACAATGGAAACAGTAAGAGGCTTTATATTTGGGGGCTCCAAAATCACTGCAGATGGTGACTGCAGCCAGGAAACTAAAGACACTTACTCCTTGGAAGGAAAGTTTTGACCAACCTAGACAGCATATTAAAAAGCAGAGACATTACTTTATTGACAAAGGTCTGTGAAGTCAAAGCTATGGTTTCTCCAGTAGTCATGTATGGATGTGAGAGTTGGACTATAAAGAAAGCTGAGCACCAAAGAGTTGATGCTTTTGAACTGTGGTGTTGGAGAAGACTCTTGAGAGTCCCTTGGACTGCAAGGAGATCCAACCATTAAATCCCAAAGGAAATCAGTCTTGAATATTAATTGGAAGGAGTGGTGCTGAAGCTGAAACTCCAAATTTTGGCCACCAGATATAAAGAAGTGACTCATTGGAAAAGACCCTCATGCTGGGAAAGATTGAAGATGGGAGGAGAAGAGGATGACAGAGAATGAAATGGTTGGATGGCATCACTGACTGGATGGACATGTGTTTGAGTAAATGCCGGGAGTTGGTGAAGGACAGGGAAGCTGGCGTGCTACAGTCCATGGGGTCACAAAGAGTTGGACATGACTGAGTGACTGAACTGAACTGATGTTCCTCTTTCCATACATCTCACACTCTCCTCCCCTCTCAACATGTCCAAAAGTCCATTCTCTATGTCTGTTTCTCCATTGTTGCCCTATAAAATTCTTCAGTACCATTTTTTCTAGATTCCATATATATGCATTAGAATACGTGTTTTGCTCTGACTTACTTCCCTTTGTATAATAGGTTCTAGGTTCATCCACCTCATTAGAACTGACTCAAAGTTGTTCCTTTTTATGGCTGAGTAATATTCCATCGTGTATATGCTCCAAAAGTTCTTTACCTGTTCATCTGTTGATGGATATCTAGGTTGCTTCCATGTTCTAACTATTGCAATGAACAATGGGATAGATGTGTCTTTTTCAATTTAGGTTTCCTCTGGGTATATGCCTAGGAGTGTGATTTCTGGGTCATATGGTGGTTTTCTTCATATTCTTTTAAGGAATCTCCATATTGTCTTCCATAATGGCTATAATTTACATTTTCACCAACAGTGCGACAGCGTTCCCTTTTCTCCACACCCTTTCCAGCATTTATTGTTTGTAGACTTTTTGATGATGGCCACTCCGACTGGTGTGAGGATCTCATTGTAGTTTTGATTTGCATTTCTCTGATGATGAGCAATGTTGAGCATCTTTTCATGTGTTCATCAGCCATCTGTAAGTTTCTTCGGAGAAATGTCTGTTTAGGTCTTTTCCCCACTTTTTGGTTAGGTTGTTTGTTTTCATGGTATTGATTTGTATGTGCTGCTTGTATATTTTGGAAAATTAATTCTTTGTCAGTTTCATTTGCTATTATTTACTCCCATTCTGAGGGTTGTCTCTTCACCTTGCTTAGAGTTTCCTTTGCTGTGCAAAAGCTTCTAAGTTTAATCAGGCCCCACTTGTTTACTTTTGTTTTTATGTCCTTTACTCTCAGAGGTGGGTCATAGAGGATCTTGCTTTGATTTATGTCATCAAGTGTTCTGCCTATGTTTTCCTTTAAGAGTTTTATAATTTCTGGTCTTACATTTAGTTCTTTAATCTATTTTGAGTTTATCTTTGTGTATGGTGTTAGGAAGTGTTCTAATTTCATTCTTTAACATGTAGCTATCCAGTTTTCCCAGCACAATTTACTGAAGAGGGGGTCTTTACCCCATTGTATATTCTTGTCTCCTTTGTCAAATAAGGTACCCATACATGCATGAATCTATTTCTGGGCTTTCTATCTTGTTCCATTGATCTATATTTCTGTCTTTGTGCCAGTACCATACTGTCTAGATGATTGTAGCTTTGTAGTATAATCTGAAGTCAGGAAGGTTGATTCATGTAGCTCCATTCTTCTTTCTCAAGAATGCTTTGGCTATTCGAGATCTTTTGTGTTTCCATGTGAATTGTGAATTTTTTTGTTCTAGTTCTGTGAAAAATGCCATTGGTAATTTGATAGGGAACACTGAATCTGTAGATTACTTTTGGTAGTATAGTCATTTTCACAATATTGATTCTTTGTACCTGGGAAGACAGGTAAAACAGATGGAATATATCTCCATCTGTTTATGTCATCTTTGATTTAATTCATTAGTGTTTTTAATTATCTGTGTACAGTTTTTTTGTCTCCTTTGGTAAGCTTATACTTAAATATTTAATTCTTTTGTTGCAATGGTGAATAGGATTGATTACTTAATTTCTCTTTCTGATTTTTCAATTGTTACTATATAGAAATGCAAGTGATCCTGCAACTTTGCTAAATTCACTGATTAGCTCTAGTAATTTTCTGATACTATCGTTAGGATTTTCTATATACAGTATCATGTCATCTGCAAACAGTGAGAGCTTTACTTCTTTTCCAATCTGGATTCCGTTTGTTTCTTTTTCTTCTCTGATTGCTGTAGCTAGGACTTCCAGAACTATGTTGAATAATAGTGGGAAACTAGACACCCTTGTCTTGTTTCTGATCTTAGGGGGAATGCTTTCAGTTTTTCACCATTGAGAATAATGTTTGCTGTAGGCTTACTGTATATGGCCTTAACTATGTTGAGGTATGTTCCTTCTATGCCCATTTTTTGAAGAGTTTTAATCATAAATAGGTGCTGAATTTTCTCAAAGGCTTCTTCTACATCTATTGAGATTATCATATGGTTTTTATCTTTCAGTTTGTTTATATGGTGTATCACATTGGTTGATTTGCATATATTGAAGAATCCTTACATTCATGGAATACACCCAACTTTATCATGGTGTATGAGCTTTTTAATGTGTTGCTCAATTCTGTTTGCTAAAGTGTTGTTGAGGATTTTTGCATCTATGTTCATCAGTGATATTGGCCTGTGGTTTTCTTTTTTTGTGTGTTGTCTTTGTCTGGTTTTGGTATTAGGGTGATGGTGGTTTTGTAGAATGAGTGTGGACGTGTTCCTTCCTCTGCAATTTTTTGAGAGTTTTCATAAGGATAGGTGTTGCTGCTGCTGCTAAGTCGCTTTAGTCGTGTCTGACTATGTGCGACCCCATAGACAGCAGCCCACCAGGCTCTGCGGTCCCTGGGATTCTCCAGGCAAGAACCATGGAGTGGGTTGCCATTTCCTTCTCCAATGCGTGAAAGTGAAAAGTGAAAGTGAAGTCGCTCAGTCGCGATCGACTCGTGGCGAGCCCATGGACTGTAGCCCACTAGGCTCCTCCATCCATGGGATTTTCTAGGCAAGAGTACTGGAGTGGCTTGCCATTTCCTTGTTCTTCTTAAATGTTTGATACAATTCTCCTCTGAAGCCATCTGGTCCAGTGCTCTTGTTTTTTGGGTGACTTTTGATCACAGCTTCCATTTCCATTTCCATTTCTAAGAGTCTGTCCATTTCCTGCAGGTTATCCATTTTATTTGCATATAGTTATCCATAATAGTCTCTTATAATCCTTTGTATTTCTGCATTGTCTGTTGTAACCTCTCCTTTTACATTTTTAATTTTGTTGATTTGATTCTTCTCTCTTTTGTTCTTGATGAGTAGGGCTAAAGGTTTGTCAATTTTGTTTATCTTCTCAAAGAACCAGCTTTTAGTTTTATTAGTCTTTACTATTGTTTCTTTCATTTCTTTTTCAATTATTTCAGCTCTGAACTCTTATGATCTTTTTTTCCTTCTCCTAATTCTGGGTATTTATTGTTTTTGTTTTTGTTCTTCTTATTCCAGTTGTTTTAGGTGTAAAGTTAGGTTGTCTATTTGATGTTTTTCTTGTTTCTTGAGGTAGGATTGTATTGCTATAAACTTCCCTCTAAGAACTGCTTTTGCTGCATTCCATATGTTTTGAGTTGTTGTGTTTTCATTATCATTTGTTTCTAGAAATTTTTTGATTTCCCTTTTGATTTCTTCAATAACCTGTTGGTTATTTAGAAACTATTTTTTAATCTCCATGTGTTTGTGTTTTTCTACAGTTTTTTTTTCCTTGTAATTGATATCTACTCTCATAGCACTGTGGTCAGAGAAGATGCTTGATATGATTTCAATTTTCCTAATTTACTAGGGTTTGCTTTGTGACCCAAGATGTGGTCTATCCTGGAGAATGTTCCATGTGCACTTGAGAAGAAGGTGTATTCTGCATTTGGATGGAATGTCCTGAAGATATCGGTGAGATCCATCTCATCTAGTATATCATTTAAATTGTGTTTCCTTATTAATTTTCTGTTTTGATGATCCATCCATTGGTGTGAGTGGGGTGTTAAAGTCTCCTACTATTATTGTGCTACTGTGAATTTCTCCTTTTATGTCTTTTAGTGTTTGTCTTATGTATTGAGGTGCTCCTATGTTGGGTGCATAGATATTTACAATTGTTGTCTTCCTCTTGGATTGATCCCTTGATCATTATGGAGTGTCCTTCCTTATCTTTTGTAATCTTCTTTACTTTAAGGTCTAATTGTCTGATATGAGGATTGCTACTCCAGCTTTTTTTGCTTCCCATTTGCATGGAATATATTTTTTCATCCTCTCACTTCCAGTCTATATGTGTCTTTAGGTCTGAAGTGGATTTCTTGAGACAGCATATATATGGGTCTTATTTTTATATCTGCTCAGCCAGTCTGTGTCTTTTGTTGGGAGCATTTAATTCATTTACATTTAAAGTAATTATTGACATATATGTTCCTATTTCCATTTTTTAAATTGTTTGGGGTTGATTTTGTAGATCCTTTTCTTCTCTTGTATTTCTTGACTATATAAGTCCCCTTAACATTTGTTGTAAAGCTGGTTTGGTGGTACTGAATTCTTTTAATTTTTTCTTTTCTGAAAAGCTTTTTATTTCTCCATCAACTTTTTAATGAGATCCTTGTCTTTTACAGAAATCTTGGTGGTAGATATTTCCCTTTCAGTACTTCATTCATTCTTCATTCAAAGTATTACAGTAGCACTTGTATACATACAGGAAAAATAATAATATTCACACATACACAAAAACTCTTTAAAAAGCTTTTGCCTCTAAACCTGATACCTTTTTATGCTCTTGCTTGAGAGTTTCCTAAGAATCTTGGCTCCAAGTCTTTTTTTTTTTTTTTTCATTTTCTTTTTAATATTGACCTGGCACCTTCTGTGACAATTACTGCCTCTTGGTACCTGAATTGAAATTTCAATTTTGACATCTTCTTACACTGACATTTTAATGTCTCAGAAAAATTCCTTCCCAAGTAAGTGTGTACTTTCTCTCAAATATCAAGAGAAACTTGCTATATAAAAACATAAAGATACTTGGCAGAAGAGTTAAGTGGCTTGTGCAAGACAACCTAAATATTAGTTCAGATATGTTAATTACTTCACAGGTTGTCCAGAGTTATATTAACCTCTCATTCAGAGAGGGGAACTACATATTTTGCATGATAATAGGAGCTTTCAAGAGGAACAAAACTATTCAGACATTGGGAAAAACAAATGCAAATATATGTTTTCTGATAATTCAAACATTCAATGAAAATTTCTTAGGAAAATTAAGTATAGAGCTTGAGTATCTAAATTGAGCAAAGTATCCTCAAAACAGTCACAAATTCTAGGTGAACTACACTGATTATAATGATAGAGAACTCAACTAGCCTTCTTAACTTGAAGTGAAGTTCAGAAAAAATAGACTGATAATACATCAATAGGTCAAAATAAAAATCAGTGTTGATCTGTTGTAGGTTAAATGCGGTTTGCCTAATAACAGCGATTTAGCAATCAAAAACTCAGAAGTTTACTAAGAAAAGGTTTTTCACCAAAGAACTACATAGATCAGCCCAATTGAAACCCAGGTATCTATTTTCAGAGATAAAAATGAAGAGAGGGACAATTTTCCAATTATTATTGAAGCTTCCTAATGTTAAGACACTTGGTAATTTGGTATGTTACTGTATATATATGAGATTGAGAGATGTTTTTAATGAACAAATGTGTTGTAGCTAGGGTCTTTTAAGACTGAAGTAAAAAAAAAGTTCTACGCAAAAGACTGTATGTGTTTTTAAATATAAAGAGAATCTCATGGAACCCAAGTAGAGAAAGTATGTTCAGGCTTTAAGTGAACTGGAATTGAAAGACAGCAAGTCTGGCCTGACCAAAGAACTATACAATCACTATAGTTTCTAATTTTATTTTATACCTCTGCCATTCTCTTTGCTCATCTGTTTTCTTTTTTCCTTGGCCCATAGACTACTATAACTACTGTGGTTAGAATTAAGCTATTGTGCTTCTGCTGAGAGTTTATATGTTGGTTATTCACCTCTCTTGTAGGTTATTAATATCTGCCAGGTTCACCCCAGCCCATCTGATTTAATCTGCTATTGACAAGGAGACACAAAATTTTGTGATACTTATGTTTCACCTCCTAGGAAATATATTTTTATTGGTTTGATTTTTTTTTTTAATTTTGTTTTATTTTTAAACTTTACATAATTGTATTAGTTTTGCCAAATATTGGTTTGATTTTGAACAGACATAGTAGTGTCTGTCAGTTATCAGTTCCGTTCAGTTGCTCAGTCGTGTCCAACTATTTGCAACCCCATTAACTGAAGTAAGCCAGGCTTCTCTGTCTCTCACAAACACCCAGAACTTTCTCAAACTCGTGTCCATCGAGTTGGTGATGCAATCCAACCATCTCATCCTCTGTCATTCCCCTTCTCCTCCTGCCTTCCATCTTTCCCAGCATCAGGGTCTTTTCCAGTGAGTCAATTCTTCATATCAGGTAGCCAAAGTATTGGAGTTTCATCTTCAGCTTCAGTCCTTCCAGTGAATACTCAGGACTGATTTCCTTTAAGATTGACCAGTTTGGTCTCCTTGCAGTCCAAGGGACTCTCAAGGGTATCCTCCAACACCACAGTTCAAAAGCATCAATTCTAAAGTACTCAGCTTACTTTATGGTCCAACTCTCTCATATACATGAGTACTGGAAAAAAACATAACCTTGACTAGACGGACCTTTGTTGACAAAGTAATGTCTCTGCTTTTTAATAAGCTATCTAGGTTGGTCATAACTTTTCTTCCAAGGAGCAAGCGTCTTTTAACTTCATGGCTGCATTCACCATGTGCAGTGATTTTGGAGCCCCCAAATATAAAGTCTCTCACTGTTTCCACAGGTTCCCCATCTATTTGCCATGAAGTGATGGGACTGGATGCCATGATGTTCATTTTTTTGAATGTTGAGTTTCATGCCAGCTTTTCATTCTCCTCTTTCACTTTCATCAAGAGGTTCTTTAGTTCCTCCTTGCTTTCTGCCATAAGGGTAAAGTCATCTGCATATCTGAGGTTATTGATATTTCTCCCTGAAATCTTGATTTCAGCTTGTGATCCATCATCCAGCATTTCACACGATGTACTCTACATATAAGATAAATAAACAAAGTGACAATATACAGCCTTCATGTACTCCTTCCTGATTTGGAACCATTCCATTGTTCCATGTCCAGTTCTAACTGTTGTTCTTGACCAGCATACAGATTTCTCAGGAGGCAGGTCAAGTGGTCTGGTATTACCATCTCTTGAAGAATTTTCCACGGTTTGTTATGATCCACATAGCCAAAGACTTTAGCGTAGTCAATGAAGCAGAAGTACATGTTTTTCCTGAAATTCTCTTGCTTTTTCTATGATCCAACATACATTGCCAATTTAGTCTCTGGTTCCTTTGCTTTTTCTAAATACAGCTTGAACATCTGGAAGTACTTAGTTCATGTAATTTTGAAAGCTAGCTTGGAGAATTTTTAGCATCACTTGCTAGCGTGTGAGATGACTGCAATTGTGTGGTAGTTTGAGCATTCTTTGGCATTACCTTTCTTTGGGATTGGAATGAAAACTGACTTTTTCCAGTCCTGTGGCCACTGCTGAGTTTTCCAAATTTGCTGACATATTGAGCGCAGCACTTTCACAGCATCATCATTTAGGATTTGAAATAGATCAGATGGAATTCCATCACCTCCACTAGCTTTGTCCATAGTGATGCTTTCTAAGGCCCTCTTGACTTCACATTCCAGGATGTCTGGCTTTCGGTGAGTGATCATACCATTGTGGTTATCTGGGTCATGAAGATCTTTTTTGCATAGTTCTGTGTATTCTTGCCACCTTTCCTTAATATCTTCTGTTCCTGTTAGGTTCATACCATTTCTGTCCTGTTTTATGCCCATCTTTGCATGAAATTTTCCCTTGTTATCTCTAATTTTCTCAAAGAGATCTCCAGTCTGTCCCATTCTATTTTTCCCTCTATCTCTTTGCACTGATCCCCTAGGAAGGATTTCTTACCTCTCCTTGTTTTTGTTTGAACTCTGCATTCAGATGGATATATCTTTCCTTTTCTCCTTTGCCTTTAGCTTCTCGTCTCTTCTCAGGTATTTATTTGTAAGGCCTCCTCAGACCACCATTTTGCCTTTTTGCATGTCTTTTTCTTGGGGATGGTCTTGATCACCACCTCCTGTACAATGTCACAAACCTTCATCTATAGTTTTTCAGGCACTCTATCAGAGCTAATCCCTTGAATTTATTTGTCACTTTCACTGAATAATCATAGGGGATTTGATTTAGGTCATACCTGAATGGTCTAGTCGTTTTCCCTACTTTCTTCAATTTAAGTCTGAATTTTGCAATAAGGAGTTCATGTTGCAAAAGAATCAGACACAACTTAATGACTAAACAAGAGCAATAACAATATCAGTTGTTTTACTGTTAGATTTAAAATTCACTCATTTATACAGTAGTCTAACGATACCAGTTTCACAAATGCACACTAACAATTGGAATCCAAAAGACTAAATGCTAGTTACTAACTGTTTTACCAATTTCCCTCTCTGTAGTTATCTGAAATAGCTCTAATTTTAAATAATTCATTGTTGTTGTTGCTCAGTCCCTCAGTCATGTCCAATTCTTTGTGACCCCATGGACTGCAGCACCCCAGGCTTCCCTGTCCTTCACCATCTCCCAGAGTTTTATCAAACTCATGTCCATTGAGTCAGTGATGCCATCCAACCATCTCATCCTCTGTTGTCCCCTTCTCCTCCTGCCTTCAATCTTTCCCAGCATCAGGGGCTTTTCCAATGAGTTGGCTCTTTGAATAATGCATTACCTCTCTCGCAACTGGAGTTGAGAAAGAGAATTGGCTGAATGCTGTCTGGAAAATAGAAGTAAACTTTCTTTTTCCTAAAAGTATTGTTTACATCAAATAGTTTTTCTAGAACTGAAGATATAAAAGAGCAGTCCTAACACAATGCTATGTTTTTGCTCAAATCTGGTACTTAGGATTCTCCTCTCAGAATTAATTTGATATGGAAATAAGAAAATGCATATGAGAGTCTTTAATATCTGGCTCATAATAGGTGTTCATAAGATGTAATTTGAATTAATATGAATATATATATATATATATATATATATATATATTACTATGCCTATATCTATCTCTTCAAACCTCAGTTTTTTAAATTACTTCTTCAGGTGTCCAGTGCCAAGCATGCTCTCTCTTTTTGCTGTTAGTATCAGTGTTTTTCCCTATAGGGAATGCTGGAATTTGTATACACGATTCAGTTTAGCTTCAACAGTTCTCCTCTCTGGACTACATTGGGAAAAGCTCCACTGTTAGGAGAATTAATAGGGAATTTATAAGTATTGGGTCACTGAGCCAAAATTTCTCCCATATTGAACATTCTCTACCCCACAAAGCTTAATATTCCTTCAGATGATCTGTTTTTGCATGTACAGACCCATGGCACATGTAAATGTATAATGAAACAACTACAGAAGTGAAGTTTAATTACCAGCTGGCACAGTCAAGAAAACTTGATCCCACAGTTATTCCATGTACCCATCACTGTGCTCATGAAATCAGGTTACTGGGCCAACTGAATATATTCAGCAGCATAGTATGAGTTTGATTCTATTGCGGGGCCCACAGAGTCAGAAATAGTGTCGCACTTAAGAATTTTCCTGACTATATGTGTGTATGTTTGTAGAGGTGAGTTTATAGTTGTCAAAGCTCTTCAAATTTTTCTTTCATAGATGTTTGCAATCATTTGTTTCTAGTCAATTATTTTTACTTTCGAGGTATTCAGCCTCAACTTTTATCAGGTATAGGCTTATCTTATTCCTGAAGGATGTTTTCTTTTAAATTAGACAGTCAGCTTGATGCAAAGAGTTTCCTAAAAATAATTTAACTTTGTCTACCATCTTTAACTGTGTCTACCATCCTGTTTACCAGGATGGCTTAGAAAAATCTCAATACCAAAGGCTTTCCTTTGCTATTTTTTCATCTTCTTACACAGAAATATTGCTTTAAAATTCAGTTACTCTTTATCAGTTAAGCAGAGCTTAATATACCTGCAAAAGTTTCTATATTGCTTTAATAAACTTAAGTAAATTTTCAACTGATGACATGAGTCAAATTACAAATATAAAGCATCAAATATTTGTAGTTAAAATTTTGCTACAATGACTTTTAAAAGATTCTTGTTGCTAACTGTAGTTAACACATAATGTTTCACTCTGAATAGTAACCTAAACTTTGTTGAAAATTAATGTTGATGTCAGTAAATTGGTTGTACTGCTGACTGTGAAACAGAATTGCGAATTATTATACAAAAAGTATGCAAATGCAAATAATATGGAAATGCTTGGTCTCAGCTAGAACTAAAAATAATCTAACAACAAAAAATACTACATCAGCAGCGTGTAGGTGTGGAGATTTTTGGCTTCCACTACAAATGCAGCTTGAAAGTTTTCATATGTAATTCATGAGATTTCCATGATTCCTTTTCAGGAAGAATAAGGTCCTTTGCACTGGAAAATGATAAGCTTTTATTTTTTATTTTCCCACTGTTTTAAAATAAAAACCACATTTCCTCCTTAGTTGTATATAAATGATTTGTTACTTTTTTTTTTAAATAAAACAGTTAGAGATATACGAAAAGCTTTTGGCAGAGTCATGTGAGAAAATCATATATTTCAGGACAAATGAAAATTCGTTTGTCTGCTACGCTACATCCTTAAAACTCCATGTACTCAAGTAGGAACTATTTACTAGTTTCCTCTTATGTCATGGAAAATGAAGTTTTCTTGAAATGATATCATCTATAGAGAGCATGTTCTCTGTGCACATTCTGAAATAATTGACCCGAAATTCAAGAGATAGTTTTATATATATATATATATATATATATATATACACACACATATATATGTGTGTATTTTATTATTGGAGATATGAAGAATGAATAAAATGAACGCACATTTAATTATCAAGATTAGATTTCTCGACAATTCGTGGAAGAAAAAATTTCATATGCCAAAAGTATGAATAGAAAATAGAAAAAATAGAAAATAGAAATAAATAGAAAAAAATATTAAACCTCTAAATAATCAGGGAATTGGAAGTTATCACTTATCAAAGTGGAAAACACTTTTAAAATTATATTAAGTGATGTGAACAATGTGGAGAGATAGGCATTTTTGCTCCCCATCAGTGTAGTAATCTATTCTACCTTCCTGACCCAGGAACAGTCTTTCAAATAGATACATTTAGGCAATAATTTCTATAAAAAGATGATTGAGGTCACATTGTCACAAAATACTGAAATACATTTTGGTTTATTTTTTACTAGCATATTATTCTGCCATTAAAGTCATACTTTCAAAGTATATTTAGTAATAAATGAACATGTTAATGATCTAAATTTAAGTGAAAAACCTAAGTAAGGCCTATGATTCCAAATTTTAAAAAGGAAAGTCACTAATATTTATGAACTATAAAAACAAAAGAGATAAAAATATATCTAAATGTTAGCAATATTTATACTTCTTGGTTAATGAAATAAGAGGTGGTTTTTGGTTCTTGTACTTTTTTTTTTCTAAAATTTAGTAAATGGATTTAGTACTTTCAAAAGTTAGTAAATATTTGATAAGAAAATTAATATGTTTAAATGAAAGTCTATTGTGTACCAAGGAAAGTTATATAATTTCCAGGAGAGGTTTACACCTGGTCTTATAGGAGATGATTTCAAAATCTTTTGAGAATTGAAGGTTGGACTTCAATAGGAGTAATTTGCATTTTTCCCAAAGATAAACAAAATCAATAACTGCCTACTGGAGTATGTTCCAGTGTTTGTGTCTTTAAGGTGTCTTTTAAGCATAAGGATGGAGTCTCATGGTCTGTTACATTTCCATTTCTAAAGTTGATATACTTTTTTTATTTCTGCACATGTAAGTGTTAAGGATCATAGCTCAAGCAGTTGAAAGCAGATGTGTTCTTATAACATTGTCACTCAATTATCTGAACAACTTCTGAGTTGCATGTCCATGAAAAAATTATGTTTATTGATCAATCAGCTGATAATTTAATTAACTCTTTTCTCCAAGTTGTTAAAGAATTAGAAACTAACTGAGATAATCCAAAAAACTGGATTGTCAAATCAAACTTACCTGAATCACAGGTCTTATCTAGTATCAAGTTTTCCTAATAATTTCAAGAATACTTCCCATGCACAAAGCGTGGGGAATGTCCTGAACCCTTGGAGTACCATCCCAGGTTCCATTTGGAGCTGACGTTTTCTGGCACAGATTAATGTATGTAGTTTATAAAGATGGTTTATAATCATTCTGCTTACATACAAATAATCAGTGGATTCATGCAACATCTCCATTTTACACTCAGATAGTATGTATAGTTAATATGACATTTTCTAGAGGGCCTCTGGCCCCTCCATGTGTTGCTGGTTAGTCATAAACAGTTTTAGACAACTAGAACATTCTTCTAAAATCCATTGTTTACAGTTCTCCTACTAATAGTCTAGTTCAGTTCAGTAACTCAGTCATGTTTGACTCTTTGCAACCCCATGAATCACAGCATGCCAGGCCTCCCTGTCCATCACCAACTCCTGGAAATTACTCAGACTCACGTCCATGGAGTCAGTGATGCCATCCAGCCATCTCATCCTCTGTCGTCCCCTTCTCCTCCTGCCCCCAATCCCTCCCAGCATCAGAGTCTTTTCCAATGAGTCAACTCTTCGCATGAGGTGGCCAAAGTACTGGAGTTTCAGCTTTAGCATCATTCCTTCCAAAGAAATCCCAGGGCTGATCTCCTTCAGAATGGACTGGTTGGATCTCCTTGCAGTCCAAGGGACTCTCAAGAGTCTTCTCCAACACCACAGTTCAGAAGCATCAATTCTCCAGTGCTTAGCCTTCTTCACAGTCCAACTCTCACATCCGTACATGACTACTGGAGAAACCATAGCCTTGACTAGACGGACCTTTGCTGGCAAAGTAATGTCTCTGCTTTTGAATGTGCTATCTAGGTTGGACATAACTTTCCTTCCAAGGAGTAAGCGTCTTTTAATTTCATGGCTGCAGTCACCATCTGCAGTGATTTTGGAGCCCCCAAAAATAAAGTCTGACACTGTTTCCACTGTTTCCCCATCAATTTCCCATGAAGTGATGGGACCGGATGCCATGATCTTAGTTTTCTGAATGTTGAGCTTTAAGCCAACTTTTTCACTCTCCACTTTCATTTTCATCAAGAGGTTTTTAGTTCCTCTTCACTTTCTGCCTACTAATAACACATGTTTAATTTGTATGCCCCGAGATCTGTTATTCACAAAGAAAGCAGACTGAGTTACTTGCTTTCCCAGGTGGCTCAGTGGTAAAGAATCTGCCTGCCAATACAGGGAGACACAGGTGATCTAAGTTTGATTCCTGGGTCAGGAAGATCCCTGGAAGAGGGCATGACAATCCACTCCAGTATTCTTGCCTGGAGAATCCCATGGACAGAGGAACCTGGCGGGCTACAGTCCATGGGGTTTCAGAGAGTCGGACATGACTTAGCTACTCAAGACCCAACCACCCCTACACTACAAAAGAAGTGAATAGACTGCAGACTTTGGTTAAAAATGTGAAAAAAAAGTCTGTCATCACAAAATGGGAAAGGCCAGTTTTACTTCTCAAAAGAATTAATTTATACTCCCTGTCAGAAAAAAATTTCAAATAAAGAAATATTAATATCATTCACTTTTCTGCTTTCTCATTTCTAAATGCACATTATAAAGATGGAAATTTAAAGCCCTATATTTAGCCATATTTACTGTTTCAAGGAAATAAAGAAATGTCATGTTAATCTCAGTTCAATATTTTTACAACCAAACATTTCCCATATTATAATTTAAAATGTGAATATCTTAATAAAACTACTTTAGAGCCTAGTTATCCCAGCATCCTCATATTTAAAAATAAAATATGCAAAGTTT
Source organism: Bos indicus x Bos taurus (assembly GCF_003369695.1). Lineage (NCBI taxonomy): Eukaryota > Metazoa > Chordata > Mammalia > Artiodactyla > Bovidae > Bos > Bos indicus x Bos taurus. Next base: position 60,954,637 of record NC_040079.1, on the reverse strand, counting down.
TGTAAATCCCCTTGCCGATTACCGAAGAATCAATATTCTTCAGAGGTCTTTGAAAGCAAATAATGATTAGATTTGATGTTCCCTTTGCTGGAATAATGTATAAAAATGACTAACTGGACTGTGAGAGGAAATACTCATGAACTGATCAAACTAAAAGACCTATATTTCATGTACCTCCAAATTTGCCACCCATCTGCCATACAACTCCTGAAATTTTATGTGCTCCGTGAAGTACAATGGCACCCTTAGGAAACGTGTAGTAAGATAAGGAAAGTAACCTGGCTTTTTGGTATCTTATTTATAAAAGGCTCAGCCGACATACCTGTTTCAAGTTCTCTTTTTGTTGTTGCACTACAGAATTTTATACAACTTTGGGAAATGCACCATAGTAATTTTAAAGACAGAAAAAAAATATTCCTTTTTTTGATGTCCTGAGAGAAAAGAGATTATAAAACAGAAGATAAGAAAATGGAATGGTCAAGACATCTCCAGCAGAGGTATCCCTTAGGTAGAGTAGTTTTAGGAAAGAATACATATGAAAGTTGATGTTACCCATCTATTCACAACTGTGGTGGGACTTATCATACCTCCAATGATACAGTTTAAAAAGCACTGTGTTATTAGATTATCTGACAAATTATTTTAAAATATATCTGATTATATAACCTATGATCATCAATCTCTAAACAAATATCACTCAGTTAGTTCTCTGACAGGAAGCAGAACTCAGGGAGTTCTGATCTAACTCTGATGATCTACAGTGCAGGGGAGAAAGACTGAAGAGTGTGGAAAAGGACCTGAAATATGGAATAGATTACAAATTTACTCTCTATTCAGTTTTGTTCTTAGAAGACTAAGCCTAATTGATACTCTATAAAGTTTTCTGAGGAGAAAGCATGAAGTTAAATATCAGAGCTCTAAATCTCAGTGTCTGATATCATACAACATAAAATTCCCAGTGCTGGAACTTTTGATTAATGTTCCATGTTCAACTAAACAATACCCAATTAGAATGATAACACTTATTTTACATATTCTCTGGGCCATTTCTAGACATTATGGTATCTTTTCTTTGTCAGTAAGACCATTTAGGACTTCTTCTTTCAATTAAGATTTTTGTCCTATTTCCTATCTCTCCCAGAAAAAGTTTAAATCATTGGATGCAATAGAATAATTAACAGGTGCCATTTCCTACTTTGCGGCATCAAGATAGCCCCAAGACTAAAATATGTGTTCTAACATCTTTAATTTGAGAGAAGTTAACATATCGAATTAAATGACCTACATTGTTGCCCACAATAAACAATTTATATTTACCTTTTATGTTACAAAAATAAAAATTGTTTAAAAGAGGTGAATTTCCATGTTTATATGCTACTACTCATTATTTTGTTTAACATAAAACTTTGAAAGAAAAAAGTTTGCTTTTCACAGTTTGGAAAGATTCTGTTATTTCTCTACCAATAAAAAGGAAGGATGTTTATGCTCAAAATGATTCACTGAAAGGGACTGGCTTCTGCTGTCTTCAGGTTCATCTTACAATAGTTATTTCCCTGAGCAACCATCAAATAGATAATATCAGCATAAAACCATAACTTTGCTTTCACTTTTGCCAATATTAAGATTATGCTGAATTAATAGGCAGGATTACAGGCATCCATCCTATTTAAATATATTTTAAATGCTAATAAAATTTACTCATCAACTTTTTATTAACTTTTGTGTCATGTATATTCAGACACATAGACACGTGGTCAAAATAGGCACTGCTTAATCTTACAGTAACATGGGGAATTTAAATAGAATTTGTGTAATATTTCTAACTATTTAGAAATTGGCTCTAGGAGTAAAACATAATCTTGTAAAGAAAAGAAAAATATGGTCAGGGGATAAGAATTTAAATAAACATGACTTTTGGGGATTAAAAGTTGATATTTATTTTATACACTTAATGAAAACAAGTAGAAACTTATTTAAGAGCAGTCTTCTAAAATCTGAGAATGTCTTAACCTTTCCTAAAGCTATGAGGTTTTTTTCCTTCCTTTTACACTTGTATCTCAATAATAATAAAAGTATGATAGTAATTCCCACTTTCGAATATGAGCATTACTGATATTAAATGTACAACTTATAATGAGAATTTTTGTAAATAGTTACTAATTTATTAACAATCAATATGAGCATGAAGTTTAGAGAGAATAAGCAGATGGAATCAGGTATGTGTAAGTGTGACTCTCTGTCAGTTAAGAAATGGCAACTTATTGTGCTGAATAAATGATTGTTTCAAAAATTGCCAAAATTTCTTAACAATAAATATTAGAAAATAAATGCACTTTGAAACTATTAAAATGTAAATTTGATATAAAATTAATGGAAAGTTAGGAGATGTTGAATAGCAGAATGTGAATGATAAATTGCAAATATGTTGCCCCCAAAGCTACCAACACTGAATTGAGCCCACTCCATAAAAAAACTTGAAAGAACAATTAACATCAACATTATATTGTGTTTCTAGAAAACAAGATGTAAGTGCTATTTTCATAGCAAATCCAACTGTTAGCAAAGTTGGCTTTCTGTTCTACACTTTGAAAATTTGGAATGAAACACATTGATTACCCAGCTGCTAGCAGAAACATGGACCCCAAAATAGCATACTGAGGACACACGTGAAGGACTCATGAACCACTTGCTGTTTGTAGGACCTGCTGCTGCCATGTGATGATACTTTAGCAGTTAGCTTAGCTCCCTACGTGGTGCTGTGGGAAAGAACACGCCTACCAATGCAGGAGACACAAGAGACGCGAAACTGATCCCTGGGTCAGGAAGATCTGCTGGTAGAAGGCACAACATAGCAGTTGGCTCAGATTGCATATTATTCCAATAAAATTTGAGGATATACTCTGCAAAAGGCTATTCAAGACTAAAATCTCTAACTACCATTTATTCATATTTTTTATCAGAACATTCTTTAGTAATAGAGAAACAAAGTCAAATTAATTGCCTGTGATAATTAGTTTTTGTCTCAGATGGCTTATGGTAGGAATTTTCTTACTTTCTATATTCCATTTTTATTTCAGTTTGTTGCTTTTATCTGTTTTGTTTAGTCTATTAAACACCCAAATCTTTTAGAAGATAACTGCAAACAGGTAATAATAGTCAACACTTATTAAAAACCTAATGTGTGCAAATGCACTGTCTGAAATATATTTCCCAGGATTCCTACTAAACCCTCATAACTATAATGTGAGTTGTACTATCCTTCTCTACATTCAAAAAAGAAGAAAACTGAGGTGAGGAGGACAAATAACTTGCCAATGTCAGAAATATCAGTAATTGTATGGCACCAGGATATAAACCCAGGTGTTCTGAGCTCCAGAGTCAAAGCTTCTAATTGCCCTTCTAAGCCACCTATCAGGTAAGCAAGATAGAGAGACTGAGTGCCACAAAGCTGGTGGTGGTTGAGTCCCCTTATGCCAGTGCAGAGGTTATTCTCCATAGGCGCATACAGTTTATGTGAGTAATGAACTAACTGCTTTGATGATGAATTAGCTAAATCCTAAACTCATTACAATATAATTATATTAAATTAGTGGATTATAAAAACACAAATGTTCTGCCATAGAAAATTGCACATATTTCATTTGGGTCAAGGATATCAGGGATCCTATTCCTATACATGGAGAATAAGAAATTAAGATTAAATGATTGTTAAAATAGGTAAGATTAATAAAAAATTCCAGATGTTCAGGCTAGTTTTAGAAAAGGCAGAGGAACCAGAGATCAAATTGCCAACATCCGATGGATCATTGAAAAAGCAAGAGAGTTCCAGAAAAACATCTATTTCTGCTTTACTGACTATGCCAAAGTCTTTGTGTGGATCACAAGAAACTATGGAAAATTCTGAAAGAGATGGGAATACCAGACCACCTGACCTGCCTCTTGAGAAACCTGTATGCAGGTCAGGAAGCAAGGGTTAGAACTGGACATGGAACAAATGACTGGTTCCAAATAGGAAAAGGAGTACATCAAGGCTGTATATTGTCACCCTGCTTATTTAACTTATATGCAGAGTACATCATGAGAAAGGCTGGGCTTGAGGAAGCACAAGCTGGAATCAAGATTGCCAGGAGAAATATCAATAACTTCAGATATGCAGATGACACCACCGTTATGGCAGAAAGTGAAGAGGAACTAAAAAGCTTCTTGATGAAAGTGAAAGAGGAGAGTGAAAAAGTTAGCTTAAAGCTCAACATTCAGAAAATGAAGATCATGGCATCCAGTGTCATCACCTCATGGCAAATAGATAGGGAAACAGTGGAAACACTGGCTGACTTTATTTTTCTGAGCTCCAAAATCACTGCAGATGGTGATTGCAGCCATGAAATTAAAAGATGTTTACTCCTTGGAAGGAAAGTTATGATCAATCTAGACAGCATACTAAAAAACAGAGACATTACTTTGCCAAAAAGGTCCATCTAGTCAAAGGCTCGGAGAAGGCAATGGCACCCCACTCCAGTACTCTTGCTTGGCAAATCCCATGGACAGAGGAGCCTGGTAGGCTGCAGTCCATGGGATCGCTAAGAGTCGAACACGACTGAGCGACTTCCCTTTCACTTTTCACTTTCATGCATTGGAGAAAGACATGGCAACCCACTCCAGTGTTCTCCAGGCAAGGGATGGAGGAGCCTGGTGGGCTGCCATCTATGGGGTCACACGGAGTCGGACACGACTGAAGTGGCTTAGCAGCAGCAACAGTCAAAGGTATGGTTTTACCAGTGGTCATATATGGATGTGAGAGTTGGACTATAAAGAAAGCTGAGTGTCGAAGAACTGATGCTTTTGAATGTGCTGGAGAAGACCCTTGAGAATCCCCTGGACTGCAAGGAGATCCAACCAGTCCATCCTAAAGCATATCAGTCCTGGGTGTTCATTGGAAGGACTGATGTTGAAGCTGAAACTCCAATACTTTGGCCACCTGATGCAAAGAGCTGACTCATTGGAAAAGACCCTGATGCTGGGAAAGATTGAAGGCAGGAGGAGAAGGGGATGACAGAGGATGAGATGGTTGGATGGCATCATCAACTCAGTGGACATGGGTTTGGGTGGAATCTGGGAGTTGTTGATGGACAGGAAGGCCTGGAGTGCTGCGATCATGGCGTCGCAAAGAGTTGACACAACTGAGCGACTGAACTGAACTGAACTGAGGCGGTTTTTTGTTTGTTTGTTTGTTTGTTTTACTGTTTAGGTGGTTTGTTACCTAAATAATGAATATTTGGGCTATCGAAGATTATACTTTCTTAGCACTTACTAGTGCTTCTTTTATAAATCCATCCATGATTAAGGTTTAATACATTTCTTGGTTTGAAAAATGTCTTTAGAAGTATTCTGTAGAAAACAAGAAAGAAAATCCTCACAAAATTAATATCATTGAAATATCAAAAACAGAGATAATTACATGTTTAATGTTTAACTTAGTTTCAATTGAAGTACTTCTTATCACACAGCTGGGTGTTATTAAGAACAAACTCTTATATTTGAGTCCATTTACTCTCTGGTGTACAACTTTAATTCTATTCTATTATATTTAAACACCAGTTGCAGAGTGGTTTTGAAGAATGAGTGTGAAGAACTACTTTACTATTAAATCTTATGCCATAAGACTATAGTTCTTATTTCAGAAATATAAAGCATATCAAAGAACCAGAAGCCTGCACTGAAGATACTATTTAGTCAGATTGATCCCTTCCATATCTATGTTGTTTCAGTTCAGTTCAGTTCAGTCGCTCAGTCGTGTCCGACTCTTTGCGACCCCACAGCATTCCAGGCCTCCCTGTCCATCACCAACTCCCAGAGTTCACCCAAACTCATGTCCATCAAGTCGGTGATGCCATCCAACCATCTCATTCTCTGTCGTCCCCTTCTCCTCCTGCCCCCAATCCCTCCCAGCATCAGAGTCTTTTCCAATGAGTCAACATTTTGCATGAGGTGACCAAAGAATTGGAGTTTAAGCTTTAGCATCAGTCCTTCCAAAGAAAACCCAGGACTGATCTCCTTTAGGTTGGACTGGTTGGATCTCCTTGCAGTCCAAGGGACTATCAAGAGTTTTCTCCAACATCACAGTTCAAAAGCATCAATTCTTTGGCGCTCAGCCTTCTTCACAGTCCAACTTTCACATCCATACATGACCACTGGAAAAACCATAGCCTTGACTAGACAGACATTTGTTGGCAAAGTAATGTCTCTGCTTTTGAATATGCTATCTAGGTTGGTCATAACTTTCCTTCCAAGGAGTAAGTGTCTTTTAATTTCATGGCTGCAATCAGCATCTGCAGTGATTTTGGAGCTCAGAAAAATAAAGTCAGCCAGTGTTTCCACTGTTTCCCCATCTATTTCCCATGAAGTGATGGAAACAGATGCCATGATCTTAGTTTTCTGAATGTTGAGCTTTAAACCAAGCTTTTCCCTCTCCTCTTTTACTTTCATCAGAGGCTCTTTAGTTCTTCTTCACTTTCTGCCATAAGGGTGGTGTCATCTGCATATCTGAGGTTATTGATATTTCTCCCGGCAAACTTGATTCCAGCTTGTGCTTCCTCCAGCCCAGCGTTTCTCATGATGTACTCTGCATATAAATTAAATAAGCAGGGTAACAATATACAGCCTTGATGTACTACTTTTCCTATTTGGAACCAGTCTGTTGTTCCATGTCTAGTTCTAAGCAAAAGACTAAGTGATATATTGAGGGATAATGTAATTATTATCATAATAAAATTATGTGGCATAACATTTGTTTTATTTTATTATAATTTTGAGTTTTAAAATCTCACTATGAAAATCAACCAATTTTAATAGTCCCTTGTTCCACGTGAAATCAAATATTTTAATGAACATTATCTCTTATTTTAAAGAAGTACAAATTTTAGCAGGCTTCCCAGGTGGCTCAATGGTAAAGAATTAGCCTGCAGTGCAGGAGACATGGGTTCAATCACTGGATAGGAAGATCCCCTGAGAAGGAAATGGCAACCCACTGCATTATTCTTGCCTAGGAAATCATTTAAACAGAGGAGACTGTTGGGCTACAGTCCACAGGCGTCACAAAGAGTTGAACACAGAGAGTTCAACTCACAAAGAGTTGAACTTAGCCAACATCAACACCAAAACAACACAAATTATGGCACTACAGATCATAAGCAGGGCAGGAAAAAAATGTATTGAAGAGTAACTTCAATGACAAATGTAAATGTCAGGTTCTCAGAAAATTAAAGCATAATAACAAAATTAGAAAATGCAAGAAAGTGTTAGGCCTTATGCTGGAAACTACTCTGATGTATAAACAACTTGGCTGAATCAGACAAAAAACAATTGCTGTATCACATGCTAAGAAATAATGAAAGTAGGAAAAAAAAATGGCTAAATTATAAAGCTTCTGATAAAATTCAAATATTAATATATAGCAAAATTATTTACTTGGCACATGGCAGGCACACAATAAATATTTGTTAAATTAATAAACAAAGAAAGGCAATGCCAAAGAATGCTCAAACTACTGCACAATTGCACTCATCTCATGCGCTAGTAAAGTAATGCTCAAAATTCTCCAAGCCAGGCTTCAGCAATATGTGAACCATGAACTTCCAGATATTCAAGCTGGTTTTAAAAAAGGGAGAGGAACCAGAGATCAAATTGCCAACATCTGCTGAATCATTGAAAAAGCAAGAGTTCCAGAAAAAACATCTATTTCTGCTTTACTAACTACGCCAAATTCTTTGACTGTGTGGATCACAATAAACTGGAAAATTCTTCAAGAGATGGGCATACCAGACCACCTGACCGGCCTCTTGAGAAACCTGTATGCAGGTCAGGAAGCAAGGGTTAGAACTGGACATGGAACAAATGACTGGTTCCAAATAGGAAAAGGAGTACATCAAGGCTGTATATTGTCACCCTGTTTATTTAACTTATATGCAGAGTACATCATGAGAAACGCTGGGCTTGAGAATCAAGGTTGCCAGGAGAAATATCAATAACCTCAGATATGCAGATGACACCACCCTTATGGCAGAAAGTGAAGAGGAACTAAAAAGCCTCTTGATGAAAGTGAAAGAGGAGAGTGAAAAAGTTAGCTTAAAGCTCAACATTCAGAAAACTAAGATCACGGCATCTGTTCCCATCACTTCATGGCAAATAGGTGGGGAAACAGTGGAAACACTGGCTGACTTTATTTTTCTGAGCTCCAAAATCACTGCAGATGGTGATTGCAGCCATGAAATTAAAAGACACTTACTCCTTGGGAGGAAAGTTATGACCAACCTAGACAGCATATTAAAACGCAGAATCATTACTTTGCCAACAAAGGTCCATCTAGTCAAAGGCCATGGTTTTTCCAGTGGTCATGTATGGATGTGAGTTGGACTATAAAGAAAGCTGAGCGCCGAAGAATTGATGCTTTTGAACTGTTGTGTTGGAGAAGACCCTTGAGAGTCCCTTGGACTATAAGGTCCATCATAAAGGAGATCAGTCCTGGGTGTTCATTGGAAGGACTGATGTTGAAGCTGAAATTCCAATACTTTGGCCACCTGTTTCGAAGAGCTGACTTATTGGAAAAGACCCTGATTCTGGGAAAGATTGAGAGCAGGAGGAGAAGGAGACGACAGAGGAAGAGATAGTTGGATGGCATCATTGACTCATGGACATGGGTTTGGGGGGCTCTGGGAGTTGGTGATGGACAGGGAGGCCTGATGTGCTGTGGTTCATGGGGTTGCAAAGAGTCTGACACAACTGAGCAACTGAACTGCACTGAATAAACATGGAAGGTGGAAAAACATATAATTATTTTTCTCTCAGTAACCATATACTCCAGGTGTGAGGGCTACAGATCAACTCCCAGAAACCTCAAAGGGACCTTTTATTACATTAGTGAATTTCTTGAGACAGGATGTATTGGTCAGTTTTGATGACCTCAATCTAAATGCTTCAAGACTCTGAGTGCATCAGTCTCTCAGAAACCAGTTCTCACTAATCAAGATAATGGGATTACTTATAAACACCAGAACACTGAGGGATTCGTTTTTTTGTTTGTTTGTTTTTTTTTTAATTTTTAAACTTTACATAATTGTATTAGTTTTGCCAAATATCAAAATGAATCTGCCACAGGTATACACGTGTTCCCCATCCTGAACCCTCCTCCCTCCTCCCTCCCCATACCATCCCTCTGGGTCGTCCCAGTGCACTAGCCCCAAGCATCCAGTATCGTGCATCGAACCTGGACTGGCAACTCGTTTCTTACATGATATTTTACATGTTTCAATGTCATTCTCCCAAATCTTCCCACCCTCTCCCTCTCCCACAGAGTCCATAAGACTGTTCTGTACATCAGTGTCTCTTTTGCTGTCTTGTACACCAGGTTATTGTTACCATCTTTCTAAATTCCATATATATGCATTAGTATACTGTATTTATGTTTTTCCTTCTGGTTTACTTCACTCTGTATAATAGGCTCCAGTTTCATCCACCTCATTAGAACTGATTCAAATGTATTCTTTTTAATGGCTGAGTAATACTCCATTGTGTATATGTACCATAGCTTTCTTTTATCTTTTTATTTTGTGTGTGTGTATTTTTAAGGCACATGTTTCCCATTTATTTTTAAATTTTGAACATAATTGTTTTCCAAAATATTTTTGATAGTTATAGAATTTCTCCCCATGAAATCGCAGTTCCTGACCCTAAAATCCTACTCTTTTCTGTAAGAATGAATGTGCCCCCCAAGGGATCTAGCGCATCATGCACTTTTCACAAGGCTGTGCAAGTACTAATAAATCAATCCTAGTGGGATTGAATATTCATTTGGTATGCACTGTAATTTTAATAGATATATAGAATACTCTTTCAACTTTGTCCTTTAATACTATAGGAGAGGAGAAAACATATACATGAATACTAAAAAAATCTGATCTTCTTCAGAAATCAAGACTATCAAATAGCAGTTGTCCTTCAGAATCAAATATTTGACTGTTAGATGATTTTTTTTTCCCTCATCCTTCCTTTTGAAAATGAAAGTCACTCAGTGATGTCCGTCTCTTGAGATCCCATGGACTGTATGTAGCCCACCAGGCTCCTCTGTCCATGGAATTTTCCAGGCAAGAACACTGGAGTAGGTTGCCATTTCCTACTCCAAGGGATTCATTTTAAATGGCACATTTCATCACATAATCTTTGCATTCTTTCCCTATAGGTAGAGGTATATAGGAAACTAAATATAAACTGAAGGTTGATGAGTGGTCCTTGAAATACAGTAAGGAGAGCTGGAAGAAGTAGCCTTTAAAGGTTAGATCTATGACAGCCTGATATGTCTATTTTCCAAGGAGGATTATTTTTGCTTAGGGGACTGACAGTTGAGAACTACATCAATCAAAACATCATTTCTTGGATATTACCTCTAGAGTTTGCTACTACAGAGTTGTGTTTTTTTTTTTTTAATTCAAATCACCATTCTCTTTCTGAATACCACTTTATTCATTAAATTTAATGAGTAACATGAGGACTGTTTGCCTCCTCACCCAACAAGTAGTTTTTTCCTATCTTTCCTATCTATCATCTCTTGCCTCTACAACTTGAACTTAAAGTATATCTCCACTGACTAAAACACATCTTGAGGAAACTCTTCTTACCCTTCTCAGATTACCACATCTATCTAAAAATGAATGTATTTCTGCCACTGTGCCATGTGGAATCACTTGCTGTATTTGCCTAGCTACAGGTTTCTGCTTTTACTTATAAGGACCTAAGTATTACAGGAGGGGAAAGAACACACACGTTTTAGGACTCATTGACATAAAAAATTCTTGCATCCTATAGACCTTTTTGAAATCCCAATAGCTTCATGACACAATAAAAAGAAAGCTTTCTCTCTCTGCCCTGCCACTGACATACAGGGAAGAAGGAGAAGAAAATTTGATGACTCTCTAACAGATTGATCAATATGTCTACTATTCTTCTTGGTTTAAATATCATCAATGTACTAGACATCATATTAGGTTAGGAGTTAGGTTATCTAGAATGAGGTCTCTCTTATCCCTGTCAATAATTACTTATGCATGTTGGGCACATTATTTTATCTCATTTGTAAATGGGGCTGCACAGTTATCAGAAGTTCTTAATGCCTATGCTTGTTGCATTGATATAATCCTATGAGTATTTGTGGCTAATCAAAGTCATGATTCCTTTTGTTTGTTTTGTTTTTGTTTGCTTTTTTCTCCCCTTCCAGTTTTACTGAGATGTAATTGACATGCAGCACTGTATGTGTTTAAGGTGTACAGCATAATGATTTGACTTATGTACATCATGAAATGATTACCACAATAAGTTTAGTGAACATCCATCATTTCAAATAGATATAAAGTGAAAGATTAAGCAATGTTCTTCCTTATGATGAGAACTGTTAGAATTTAACAACTTCCATATATAGCATATGGCAATGTTAATTATATTTATCATTCTGTACATTACGTTCATGGGATTTCCCTATAGCTTGGATAGTAAAGAACCTGCCTGCAATGCAGGAGACCCAGGTTCGATCACTGGGTCACAAAGATCCCCTGGAGAAGGAAATGGCAATCTCCACCAGTATTCTTGCCTGGAGAATCTCATGGACAAAGGAACTTGATGGGCTACAGTCCATGGGGTCGCAAAGAGTCAGACATGACTAAGGGACTAACACACACATTATATTATAGTACTTGTTTATCATACAAATGGATGTTTATACCTTTTGAGCATCTTCATCCAATGCCTTCTCCGCCAGGCCTCTGCCTCTGGTAAACACAAATCTGCTATCTTCTTTTATGGGTTTGTTTGTTCTTCAGTTGTAAATGACCTTCAATGCTATGCTAGTTCCTGGTATACAACATAGTGATTAAATATTTCTATATGTTTCAAAATCATCACCATGGTAAGACCAGTACCCTTGTCAACATACAAAGATGCTATATAATTATTGACTATATTCCCACACTGTATTTTTCATCCCTGTGACTCATTTATTTTGTAGCTGAAAGTTTGTATCAATTTATTTCCCTCAATTATTTCTCTCCTCCCACTCTGTCCCTTGTAGCAACCATTTGTTTGTTCTCTGAGTCTGTTTCTGTTTTATGTTTGTTCCTTTTTTTTTTTTTTTCAGATTCTACATATAAGTAAAATTATTCAATATTTGCCTTTGTCTTATTTCACTTAGCATTATATCCTCTAGGCCCATCTGTATTGTTACAAATAGCAAGACAGCCATTTGTCTTGCTTTTTGACATCCAAGTAATAATCTATTATGTAAATAATAGCCAATTATATGTATCATATATATTTTATATCTACATATGTATGTAAAATCTTCTTTATACATTCACCTATTGATGGGCACTTATGTTGCTTTTACCTCCTTGCTATTGTATATAATACTTCAGTGAACATAGGGAGTGTGTATCTATTCTAATTAGCATTTTAGTTTTCTTTAACTCCTGATAAATACCCTGGAGTAGAATTGTTGGGGTCTGTGTGCTCAGTTGCTCAGTCATGTCCAACTCTTTGCAACCCGCTGGACTGTAGCCTGACAGGCTTCTCTGTCCATGGGATTTCCCAGGCAAGAATACTGGAGGGGGCTGCCATCTCGTACTACAGGGGATCTTTCCAATCCAGGGGTGGAACCTGTGTCTCTTGGGTCTCCTGCATTGGCAGGCGGATTCTTTATCAGTGCTCTACCAGGGAGGCCCTAAGATTGGAGTGCATGGTAGCTCTATTTTTATTTTTTGAAGAATTTCCAAACTGTTTTCCATAGTGGCTGCACAAATTCACATTCTCACTAACAGTGCACAGAGGTACTTTTTTCTTCACATCCTCACCAACACTTATTGCTGCCATTCTGACAAGCATGAGGTGATATGTCATTGAGTTTTTTATTTGCATTTTCCTGATGATTAGTGATGTTGAGCCCAACATTACGTGCCATCTATGTGTCTTATTTGGAAAAATGTCTATTTTTAAAAATCAGGTTGCTTGTTTTTTGATATTGAGTTGTATGAGTTCTTTGTATATTATAGATATAATCTTGTAAGGGATTACCCTCACTGGATATATCATTTGCAAATATCTTCTCCCATTCTGTAGATGGCTTTTCATTTTGTTGATAGTTTTCTTTGCTGTGCAAGAGCTTTTTAATTTGATGTAGTTCCATTTGTTTATTTTTGCTTTTATTTCCCTTGTCTGAGTAGATGTACCCCAAAAGATAATATTCTAAGACTGATACACATTAAAATGTATACTATCTGTTTACTTCTAGAAGTTTTATGGTTTCAACTGTTATATTTTATGTCTTTGATAGATTTTATTTTTATATATGGTGTGAGAAAGGAGTCCAGTTTTGATTCTTTTGCATGCAGCTGTTCAGTTTTCCCAGCACCATTTATGGAAGAGGCTGTCTCTTCCATGATACCTCTTTTGTGTGGTGGGTTTAATTGCTCATTTAAGTGTAGGTTCATTTGTGCTCTGGGAGCACCCTCTATGTGGACTGTGTCATTCTGTTGCGGCTGGCTGACTTCTGAGGACCCTCTTGAAAGCATAATGGGCCCCAATCTGGTTGGTTGCCAAGCCCTGCCTTGTGCAGAGGCTGCCAGGCTCTGCAATTTTAATTGTCCTTCCCTTTGTGGGTCTTCACCCAAGACTATGTGTTTTGATTATACTGCATCTCTGTCCTCCTGCCACCTCATTGTGGATCCTTTTGCTTGTTTAATTGTATAAGATCTTTTCTGCCAGTCTTCAGGTCAATCTCATCAATAGTTGCTCTGTAAATATTGCAATGTTGGCATAGCCCTGGGAGGAAGTGAGCTCAGGGTCTTTCTATGTTTTGACCACTCCTGTAAAGTAGAGGTTCTGGAAAGGGTAGTGATTACGTAGGACACAAACCATGGGGAAGAGAAAAATGCCTGCTAGATTTTCAGTATAAAGAGGAAACACATATATTTTGGTCAACCCCTAATTGAAGGAGGCTGGAAAAGATTTCAGACATTTTTCAAATGCTAGCAGTTTCTAGAAATTTTTTAAGTCACAGAATTCATGATTTTTTCATATCTGAGAGCGAAAGAAAAATATATACAAGTGAATATCAGGAATTAATATGAAATAGCAATTTGTGGTAGGCATTGGTCTCTCCATCTTTCCCCCTATATTACACTTCTGCCTAAATACTTCTGAATACAGAAATGATTGTTTGATATGACATCATTTTATAACTCATGGTTAAAATATGTGGTGTGTGCTTAGTCACTCAGTTGTGTCCATAGTATGATAAAATCCATGTGTAATGATTTGAAATCAAATTAATTTGAATTAAAATTCCATTGAAAAGGTTAATATTTTCCTTAAAGTGTTCCCATTTTTATGTAAAATAACTGAATTTATACACAGAAACAATTGCTTGGGAAATAAATAGGCATTTACTTATGTCTCTGGCCAGAAAGAATTAGAAAAGATTTCCTTTGTGACACTTAATAACCGATTTCAAACAAGGAAGAGAGAATCACATGTGAGGTAGTATGGAGTTAAAATCATAAAGCAAGTATTTTCCAGTTTTATTATAGCAAAGATTAGTTATTAACATCTTTTGATGTCAGCATATGCATTATAAAGTATAGAAGAATTAATGAGTACACACAGAAATGTGATAATTTTTCAATTGTTATAATATTAATAGTGTGTGTGAAGTGATGTTTGGCAAACAGGCAACCAAAATAGGAGGGTGATCCTTTCTCTTCTTCCTTTTTCTCCTCTACTGCTTCTCCTCCTCATTCTTTTCTGTGCATCCTCCATGGTATTCTTTTTTTTTTTTTTTCAGTTCAGTTCATTTTTATTAGCATATCTGAGCTAGGTTTTAATCCATTAACTATATGGTGTATATGTAATTTGGGAACAATTTTTATTTTATTATTTATTTATTTATTTATTTTTGCCTTTCTAAAGTTATGTCCAACCTAGATAGCATATTGAAAAGCAGAGACATTACTTTGCCAACAAAGGTCCGGCTAGTCAAGGCTATGGTTTTTCCAGTGGTCATGTATGGATGTGAAAGTTGGACTGTGAAGAAGGCTGAGCGCCGAAGAATTGATGCTTTTGAACTGTGGTGTTGGAGAAGACTCTTGAGAGTCCCTTGGACTGCAAGGAGATCCAACCAGTCCATTCTGAAGGAGATCAGCCCTGGGATTTCTTTGGAAGGAATGATGCTAAAGCTGAAACTCCAGTACTTTGGCCACCTCATGCGAAGAGTTGACTCATTGGAAAAGACTCTGATGCTGGGAGGGTCTGGGGGCAGGAGGAGAAGGGGATGACAGAGGATGAGATGGCTGGATGGCATCATATGGACAGGGAGGCCTGGCGTGCTGTGAGTCATGGGGTCGCAACAAGTCGGACACGACTGAGTGACTGAACTGAACTGAATGTCTAATACACCATACTGGGAGTTTTGGTGGGAGAAAGAAATTGCTTAAACTCTAATACATGCCATACATCTCTATACATGGGCCAGCTCAATAGAATATGATGGTTCTAATTAAACTGAGTAGTCCTATTTAGAGAAATAATTTTTAAAAACAGAAGAATGAAAAGTGTATTGCATCATTGACCTGTATGTATGAAAATACCTTTATTCTCAAATTAGGTCCTCTTTATGACAGTCTATTTCCTGGTGATAACATAAAAAATCTTTCTATCACCCAGAATTAAAGCTTCAGGATATATATATATATAAATATTTCCCTTTACTTCAGCTCACTCAATCACATGAAAGCTTGGAAGAATTAATGTGAATTATATTTATTTTTTCATTTCAGGTTCTACTGCTGCTAAGTCACTTCAGTCGTGTACGACTCTGTGCAACCCCATAGACAGCAGCCCACCAGGCTTCCCTGTCCCTGGGATTCTCCAGGCAAGAACACTGGAGTGGGTTGCCATTTCCTTCTCCAATGCATGAAAGTGAAAAGTGAAAGTGAAGTCGCTCAGTCGTGTCCGACTCTTAGCGACCCCATGGACTGCAGCCTACCAGGCTCCTCTGTCCATGGGATTTTCCAGGCAAGAGTACTGGAGTGGGGTGCCATTGCCTTCTCCTCAGGTTCTACAGCTCCTGTTGAATTTCTAGCATTCATTTTCTCTCACTGTTACAGCAGCTTCCTAAATATGTTTTGCTTTAATAGGCACTGACATCCTCACTTCATATCCTTTTGAGGGATAAATCAGAACCAGACAAAAATTCAAATGATAGATTGATAACTGATTAAAATATCAGACATAAAGGCTGCTAAATAATTAATTAGGGCTTTCTGCATGCTAAAAATATTCTTTTTTAATATTTGAAGAAATTGGAAGATCTTAGGCTCTTGCTTTCCTTTATCAATATTCACAACATATTCCAAGTTCTACTTATTTTAATAGTGTCACAAAGGTGGAAAGTGAAAAGATGTTATTTTGCTGGATAACTGGATGAATAAATAAAAGTAAAATTACATTATATATAGCATTTCTTAGATTTCAATAGCAGCAGGTGTTTATAGCTAAAATAAGCACCTAATTCCCAAGGGTTTGAAATCATTCACATATTTAGAATTTTAATTTTATATTCTATTTACTTCCAAAAACTATGAAAAAATAACATCTATCATGAGTTTTCAAAAATAATAAATTATGTACTGAATAGGAATAATTTGGTTAGCATCACCAGAGTGACTAGTTCAATCAAACTTGTATTTTAGACACAGTAACAACATCTACTATGTATTGGGTTCTTAGCTATAACAATGCATAAGATAGTCTTTGCCCTCTAATTTCCATGGTGTAGTTCAGGAGAGAGACAGATATAATCATTGTAATGCAGTTATTAGCACATGTATTAGTGTTAACCACAAAAGAAACCATTCAGAATCTCAGTGTCTTAACAAATGAGAAACTATTTCTTGCCCACAGGTTCCGTTGATCTAGCCTTGGATGGGTTTAGCAGCGCTGCTTCAGGCTTTGGAGCATCTGGGCCTGTCTCCAAACTGTGGACTGGAATGTAATCTGTTTTATATTTCTCCCATTATCCTTTTGCTAGTGGCTGCTTGGGCAAATTCTTTTCATGGGGAATTATACTAGTGTAGCAGAACAAGCCAACCTATCCTGGCACGTTAAAAACCTTGGTTTATTTAAAATCTGTCGTACACCATTTATCACTGACCAGAGTGAGTCATATGGTTAAGCTCATGCAGCAGTGAATGCATGCAAACCTCAAGAATGAAAACGATTTGAGTACGTAGCTGCCAAACAATAGCCCAGTTCATCACAGCACTATTTGGAAATGAAACTCTTAAGTTAGCTGTTAGTCTGAGGCTGGGCTTTACTGTATAATCAAGGGTAACTTTTGAATGCACTTATCTTTCTTTCTCCCACACTATCTCTCCTGCCTTGGCTTCTGCTTTAAATGACAAGAATGAATAATAATCAGATGGGGGCTGACTCTAGGACACTGATTAAGCTCCAATTTTGGTGTGCATTTTGGTAGACACTAGATGTGGCTCTCACTCACTGATACTTTACCATGTCCAGCCTAGCTACATGTTGCTTTCTTATACTCTTGTATTTCTTTGCCCTTAGAAAAATGATTCAGAATGAGGTAGTTAATAATAAGATAGGTCACCTTATTTATCCTCTCATCATTCACTGAATATAACCATAGTTTAGGCTCAACAGATGTCTGATGTTAAGAGCTTTGAATTTGATGTTGGAGAAGAAAGAACTTGCACCTTCTCCACTGGCAAATGCCTATGCAAGTTTAAAACAAAGCACCAAAGTTAAACAGGCAAGGACAATTTTACTCAAGACTATTGCAACAAGGAGAGAGATTGACCTCAATTCCACACACACACAAAAAAAATGGTTGGAGAGATTTTAGGACCTAAAATCTTAGGGCATCTTTGTTTGCTAATTGAGTTTACCCCCCCAGAAAATTAAACTTTCTCTTATCTTTATGACAGGAGGTAGTTTTACAACCTTGATCAGAACCCACTGAAGTTAAGTAGATCCCATCCCACAGAGACTGGTAGAGAGGGGCACACATTCCTTGATAATTACATTTCTATGAAAGGACTCCCAAATCCTTAAAAAAGATATTCCCAGGAATTTCTTGAGTCTTAAAACTATTAGAAAGAGGCTTTTAAAGAGATTCATATTCATTTCAAAGCAGCAGAGCAAATTTTGGAATTATAGGTTTTCTAAAGTAAATGCTGTAAGGAAAGAAAGGTCAGGGACCTATAGTCAGGAAAAAAATCTAAAATGTAGTCTAACTGCTGCTGCTGCTGCTACTGCTGGAGGGGAACACTAAGGACATCTTGGTCAAACCACAAGCTTGGATCAAAAGATTCTAGTACTAGAGTCTCAGGCCAAAGCCCAGCTGTAAAGCAGTAACTTTTTGACATTTGTTATTTTTGCTCTTGAGTATATCTCCTTCAAGCAACTTATGAGAAAGAAGGTGACTATGACAAAATAAGATTCAGTTGTGTCCAGGTGTTGTGGCTTTATGATCATCTTAATATATAAACAAAACTCCTTCTTTCCTTGAATATTTTTTAAGTAGATGACAGACAAGCCCATTTCTCTTTTATATTATGTACAAAAATGATTATTGAGTAGTGTAGAGAACAGACCCTGGAGGCAAGAGAATCCTTAGGAGAGAAAAAGAACTTTTACTAAAATAGTAAGAATTGTGGATAGAAAGAAAATAGCATTTAAAAAATGATGAAACTAATCATATTAATAAAGAAGCTGGTTTAATGCAATACCAAATGCAGAAGACCTGGGTTTGATCCCTGGGTTGGGAAAATCCCCTGGAGAAGGGAAAGGCTATCCACTCCAGTATTCTGGCCTGGAGAATTCCGTGAACGGTATAGTTCATGCAGTCGCAAAGAGTCGGACATGACCGAGCCACTTTCACTTTAGGAGGCTTCCCTGGTGGCTCGAGATGGTAAAGCATCTGCCTTCAATGTGGGAGACCTGGGTCAGGAAGATCCCCTGGAGAAAGAAATGGCAACCCACTGCAGTACTCTTTCCTGGAAAATCCCATGGACAGAGGAACCTGGTAGGCTATAGTCCATGGGGTAGCAAAGAGTTGGACACAACTGAGTGACTTCAGTTTCAAGGCTTTCAAGTGTTTCATGTGGGTGGCTAGGAGAAAGGTTGTTAATTCTTTTATACTTGGTAGCAATAAATTACCTTGCGAAGATCTGTTACCACTTGCTACCCAAAATGATAATATCTTAAGGATGTGCACAGTCCCTCAGTTGTGTCTGATTCTTTGCAACCCCATGGACTGTAGCCTGCCAGGCCCCTCTGTGCATGGGATTTTCTAGGCAAAAATACTACAGTGGGTTGCCATTTCCTCCTTCAGAGGATCTTCCAGACCCAGGGATCAAACCCATGTCTCCTGCATCTCCTGCATTGGCAAGCAAATTCTTTAACACTGAGCCACCTGGGAAGCTCCATCTTAAGGATGGCAGAGACTATTAGGGGTCACCAACTGAATAGGTCACTAATGCAGAAATTCCTTCCATAGCATCATAAAGATAATTTTTCTTTCTGTGCTAAGTTGTTTTTCAGTTGATGGGAAAATTACTTCTTCTTATTGCTTCCTGTTAACAAATGGGTTTAAATTTTAGATGCTTCAATGTTATGATCATATGAACTTTTCTATACTTTTTACAAATTTTACTGGAGTATAGTTGCTTTCCATTGCTGTGTCAGTTTTTGCTGTACAGCAAAGTGAATCAGACATACTTATATGTATATCCCTTCTTTTTTGGATTTCCTTCCCATTTACGTCACCACAGAGCATCAAGTAGAGTTCCTGTGCCATATAGTCGGTTCTCATTAGTCATATATTTTATACAACATAGTACATATACATCAATCCCATTCTCCCAATTCATTCTATTCATCATATGACAACATTTCTAGAATTCCGACTACCAGCCTAGATCTTCTTCTATATATACTTCACTTTTTTTTTTAATGAAACTTCTGAAACTAAAATGCTGAAACCAAATACATTAATTTAGAACTAGCTGAGGCTTTCGCCTTCTAAATTAAACTGCTGGTCTTAGGTTTAAGTCAACTATAATTCTTAAACAATTTTTCACATATTACAAATCTTTTTTATTTTATTTTTAAACTTTACAATATTGTATTGGTTTTGCCAAATATTGAAATGAATCCGCCACAGGTATACATGTGTTCCCCACCCTGAACCGTCCTCCCTCCTCCCTCCCCATACCATCCCTCTGGGTCGTCCCAGTGCACCAGCCCCAAGCATCCAGTATCGTGCATCGAACCTGGACTGGCAACTCGTTTCATATATGATATTATACGTATTTCAATGCCATTCTCCCAAATCATCCCGCCCTCGCCCTCTCCCACAGAGTCCAAAAGATTCTTCTATACATCAGTGTCTCTTTTGCTATCTCGTATACAGGGTTATTGTTACCATCTTTCTAAATTCCATATATATGCATTAGTATACTGTATTGGTGTTTTTCTGGCTTACTTCACTCTGTATACTAGGCTCCAGTTTCATCCACCTCATTAGAATAGATACAAATCTTTTTTGCAGAAACTCATAGCAGATTAAAATATATATATATTCGTGTCAGTGAATTCCCTTTATTTTGGTTTGAAATGACTTATCTATGATCTCTTTTGAAGGTTTAATGTTCTATAGATGAAACCTCATGTTTGTTTTCATTTTAATGCTGGTTTGTTTCCTCATCCTCCCTTGTGATATTCTATTGGCCTAACTGGCATCTTTGATTCTGTAAAAGCTGCTCAAAACATTTTTAATTCCAGATTTTATTGTTTTGTTCATCTTATTTACTAATTTTCATCCTCTCCAGCAAGCCATGTGTAGACTGCCATTTGTCAATTTATTTCACATCTTTCTTTAAGCAGGTGATGGCTTGGATTTATAATACTGTGCTTATTTATTAACAAACACAGATCCCGCAGGCTGTCCATATGAGTATATTTTCTGAGATTTTAGATAAATGTATTTTTTTCCTCTTCCTCCTCTAAATGACTATAGAGTTTTTAGTCCTTTGGAAGTTTCTGACAGAGCTGTCTTTTGCTAATTTAAACACCTTGTCATTCATACATGCAAATTATGTACCTAGCACAAAATGCTAGGCATTGGCAAAAAAAGATAATGAGGAACAGACTTTATAGGAGTTCATATCTTAACAAGACACAAGAAGTTAAACATATAATAGCAAGGTCATACGGTAAATGTTACAAAGAGACACACAGGGAGAGAACAAAGGTGTCAACAAAGACTTCTCAGCAGAGGAGGCCCTTGCTTTTGAAAAACAAGGAGTCTGTCAGTCACTGGAAGATAGAACTTTTCAGGCAAGCTAATCTGCCTAAGTGTTACCTTTTTCAAGCAGCAATCTACAAACTTCTAAGACAATATTCAAATTGCTTGTTTTTATTTTGTCATAATGTCTCTAGCCCATCTCCCTGATTGTCTATTTCTTACAGTTAAACAATAAATCAGGAATTTTATATATTTTGCTGAATGCATTCACTTTATTTTATATCACCTAATTCCAAATATCATAAAAAATGCCTATTGTCAACTAAAAAGATGCACAACTTGAGAGTTGTGAATTAAGTTTTATTTGAGGCAAAATGAGGACTGCAGCCCAGGGGGGCAGAACCTCAGATAGCTCTGAGAGACTGTTCCAAAGAGACAGTCAGGGAAGGTCAATATGTAAGATTTCGGTGAAGGGGGAGTTCCGTGCAATCAAGTCCTCACCTTACAAGAGGTTCTCTGCTAGTCATTAGGATCTGATGTTATCATGAAGGGATTTAGTGCTGTTCTAGATATGAGGAGAGGCAAGGATTGTGATCATAAAATCTATTCCTGAAAATATCCAACTATCTAAAGACCTGTCAAAGACCTGTCCCAGCAGATTCCGTGGAGCACAGAACGCCTCACTTCACCCTGAGCTCCCTCAGAGGGTGCTGAAGGTCAGCAGCTGCAGTAGCACAAGATTTAATCTCCACAGAGGCAGATGGCAAATGCCCTAGTTGTCCAGTCATTAGCAATGCTCTTGGCAACTGCCAATTTGTGGTTCAGTTCAGTTCAATTCAGTCGCTCAGTCGTGTCCGACTCTTTGCAACCCCATGAATTGCAGCACACCAGGCCTCCCTGTCCATCACCAACTCCCGGAGTTCACTCAGACCCACGTCCATTGAGTAAGTAATACAATCCAGCCATCTCATCCTCTGTCGTCCCCTTCTCCTCCTGCCCCTAATCCCGCCCAGCATCAGAGTCTTTTCCAATGAGTCAACTCTTTGCATGAGGTGGCCAAAGTACTGGAGTTTCAGCTTTAGCATCATTCCTTCCAAAGAAATCCCAGGGCTGATCTCCTTCACAATGGACTTGTTGGATCTCCTTGCAGTCCAAGGGATTCTCAAGAGTCTTCTCCAACACCAAGGTTCAAAAGCATCAATTCTTCGGTGCTCAGCTTTCTTCACAGTCCAACTCTCACATCCATACATGACCACTGGAAAAACCATAGCCTTGACTAGATGAACTTTTGTTTGCAAAGTAATGTCTCTGCTTTTGAATATGCTATCTAGGTTGTTCATAACTTTCCTTCCAAGGAGTAAGCGTCTTTTAATTTCATGGCTTGCAGTCACCATCTGTAGTGATTTTGGAGCCCAGAAAAATAAAGTCTGACACTGTTTCCACTGTTTCCCCATCTATTTCCCATGAAGTGATGGAACTGGATGCCATGATCTTCGTTTTCTGAATGTTGAGCTTTAAGCCAACTTTTTCACTCTCCTTTTTCATCTTTCATCAAGGAGCTTTTTAGTTCCTCTTCACTTTCTGCCATAAGGGTGGTGTCATCTGCATATCTGAGGTTATTGATATTTCTCCCGGCAATCTTGATCCAGCTTGTGCTTCTTCCAGTCCAGAGTTTCTCATGATGTACTCTGCATATAAGTTAAATAAGCAGGGTGGCAATATACAGCCTTGACGTACTCCTTTTCCTATTTGGAACCAGTCTGTTGTTCCATGTCCAGTTCTAACTGTTGCTTCCTGATCTGCATACAAATTTCTCAAGAGGCAGGTCAGGTGGTCTGGTATGCCCATCTCTTTCAGAATTTTCCACAGTTTATTGTGATCCACACAGTCAAAGGCTTTGGTATAGTCAATAAGGCAGAAATAGATGCTTTTCTGGAACTCTTGCTTTTTCCATGATCCATTGGATGTTGGCAATTTGATCTCTGGTTCCTCTGCCTTTTCTAAAACCAGCTTGAACATCAGGAAGTTCACGGTTCATATATTGCTGAAGGCTGGCTTGGAGAATTTTGAGCATTACTTTACTAGCATGTGAGATGAGTGAAACTGTGCGGTAGTCTGAGCATTCTTTTCCATTGCCTTTCTTTGGGATTGGAACGAAAACTGACCTTTTCCAGTCCTGTGGCCACTGCTGAGTTTTCCAAATTTGCTGGCATATTGAGTGCAGCACTTTCACAGCATCATCTTTCAGGATTTGAAATAGCTCAACTGGAATTCCATCACCTCCACTAGCTTTGTTCATAGTGATGCTTTCTAAGGCCCACTTGACTTCACATTCCAGGATGTCTGGCTCTAGGGCAGTGAGCACACCACCATCGTGACTATTTGGGTCATGAAAATCTTTTTGGTACAGTTCTTCTGTGTATTCTTGCCACCTCTTCTTAATATCTTTTGCTTCTGTTAGGTCCATACCATTTCTGTCTTTTATCGAGCACACCTTTGCATGGAATATTCCCTTGGTATCTCTAATTTTCTTGAAGAGATCTCTAGTCTTTCCCATTCTGTTGTTTTCCTCTATTTCTTTGCATTGATCGCTGAAGAAGGCTTTCTTATCTCTTCTTGCTGTTCTTTGGATCTCTGCATTCAATGCTTATATCTTTCCTTTTCTCTTTTGCTTTTTGGTTCTCTTCTTTTCACAGCTATTTGTAAGCCCTCCCAGACAGCCATTTTGCTTTTTTGCATTTCTTTTCCATGGGGATGGTCTTGATCCCTGTCTCCTGTACAATGTTATGAACCTCAGTCCATAGTTCATCAGGCACTCTATCTGTCAGATCTAGTCCCTTAAATCTATTTCTCACTTCCACTGTATAATCATACGTGATATGATTTGGGTCATACCTGAATGGTCTAGTGGTTTTCCCTACTTTCTTCAATTTAATTCTGAATTTGGCAATAAGGAGTTCATGATCTGAGCCACAGTCAGCTCCTGGTCTTGTTTTTTTTTGACTGTAGATAGCTTCTCCATCTTTGGCTGCAAAGAATATAATCAATATGCCTTGCAGATACATTGATTTTGAGAACCACACATGGATGACAATACCATTTTGGGAACCAGGGACTCCAGCAGAGAGGCCATAGGACTGTTTTGAGCAAAAAGTGCCTGAAGATAGATGTATCGAGTAAGGTAAAAAGAACAAATTTCACTTTACTCAAGTTATTCCTCCTCTATTATGGGGCACAGTTCAGTGTGAAGAGAGCATAGAATTGATAGTTGCCAGCGGCTGAAGGGTTGGGAATATTGGAAGATGTTAATTAGAAGGTACGGAGTTTCAGCTATAACAAATAAGTTATAGAGATCTAATGTACAGCATAACTGCCGCTGCTGCTGCTAAGTCACTTCAGTCGTGTCTGACTCTGTGCGACCCCATAGATGGAAGCCCACCAGGCTCCCCTGTCCCTGGGATTCTCCAGGCAAGAACACTGGAGTGGGTTGCCATTTCCTTCTCCAGTGCATGAAAGTGAAAAGTGAAAGTGAAGTCGCTCAGTCATGTCCGACTCTTAGCGACCCCATGGACAGCAGCCCACCAGGCTCCTCTGTCCATGGGATTTTCCAGGCAAGAGTACTGGAGTGGGGTGCCATTGCCTTCTCCAGTACAGCATGGCAGCAAGAGTTAATAATAGTTAGTATACTTGAATTTGCAAAGAGAGTAAGACTTTATTGTTCTCCCCCCTCACACAAAATGGTAACTATATCAAGTGACTGATATGTTAATTAGCTTGATTGTTACAATAATTTCACAGTGTATACATATATCAAAATATCATGTTGTATGTCTTAAAAGCATACACATTAAATGTAAATTATACATCAGTAAAGCTGGAGGGGACAAGGAAGGAGGTAAAGACACTTCAAAAACTGTATTTCCTATTTTTTTTTTAATAAATATTTCCAAAGGACTTATTCTCCTCTTGAAAGTTTTTGTGGAGGTATGTATTTCTTTTCTTTTTAATTCAGCCATTTCTTTATGGATGTATCATGTCTGTGAAGCTGAATCTACTTAACTGACTTGTTAACATACACATTGCAAGCAAAGGATGCCAGTATATTAGAATTAAAAAGCTTGCCTTTGAATTTTCATGACAAAACAAAAGCCACAAGAAAGCAACATCAGCAGAACATACAAAAGTAGCAAGAAAAGAATTGCCAATCATTCCATAACCTTAAGAAAATTTACTCATTGGAAATAAAAGAAAATTCACCCTTAGTCTTGAGAGGAAAGAACAGTGCTCAAATTTGGTCCCCCGTTGGAATGAATGCTTTCTTGACAGAGTAACAAATGAAAATTGGATCAGGGACACATTTTCAATGAAAAAGATACACTGCCAGATGGCTTCTTGGCAAAGGAAAGGGAAGAGTTGATTAAACTGTCATGTGATGACTTCAGATTCAGCAAAGTGCCGCTTAACAACTTCTTGTTGAGAAGGATAAAGGAGGACATTCAGGTACGGTGTATGGTTTTGATATTATTGAGGTGTAAGATTACTCTGTTGTTTCATTGGTTTTCTGCCATTGCTTTCAATATGGAAAAACACAAAATGAATCTCAACTGAGAACAAATTGAATAGAACCTGAGTTTCTCCAGAACTAATTCTTTGAAATCTTGGTGCCAAACACTGCTTATAAAGCACATTTTACTTTTCAAGAAAAAAAATATAGTGTGCGTGTTTATTTACAGACACTGCTGTTTCAAGGTGAATTAGGGTTTTGCTCCCCTTATCGTACCAGACAAAAAAAAATGGGGATACCATAAAACTTGTACCATCATGCAAACATGTCCCCTATGGACTTGTTATCCTTGCTTGTCTGTCCTCTCTCTCCTTTCTTTCAAATTTTCATTGGAGTATGGTTGATTTACAGTTTTGTGTTAGTTTCAAGTGTACAGCAGAGTGAGTTAGTTATTCCCCTTTCTTTAAATAGACCACTAGTTTGCTGTCATACCTATCCTGGCCCCATATGCAGGAGTTGTCAATTAAAAGGTTTCCAACTCACCTAGTTGGGAGGGCCAACAGTGATAAGCTGTATCCTTGGATTCTGCACTTGGTCCAGGGGTGGGCATATAACTCAAGCAGGGGAGTTAACATCAATTTTGGAACTGCTATGGATGCTCGGAGAGAATTTCTTTCCTCCTGATGCTAGTCAATTCCTGCCCACATAGGAGAGCCTGCCTGAGAAAAAAAATTAAAAGGCAAAAAGTACAGACAAAAATGGAAAAAGAGAGACATAATTCTGAGGGAATTGTATCCATACCAGGTGCCTGTCTTGCTTAAAACCACCTCTCATCTTATAATTTTTAATTATAGAAGTCACTAATATTTTTTGATGATTATGGAATTTTTTCATTAAAAAAAATTGTCTTGACTAATACATTAAGGATCTGTGTTTGAGAGGTGAATCACCTGCATATTTGTTCAGAGAAAAAATGATACATTTTGAATAGTGCCAAATTGGGTCTTTTTATTACCAATTTTTTTTTTTCCTAAGAGTGTCATTTGGCTTCTCCCCACATCCCCCGAACCCCCACCACCCAGG
This sequence comes from Bos indicus x Bos taurus, assembly GCF_003369695.1. Classification (NCBI taxonomy): domain Eukaryota; kingdom Metazoa; phylum Chordata; class Mammalia; order Artiodactyla; family Bovidae; genus Bos; species Bos indicus x Bos taurus. Next base: position 60,927,689 of record NC_040079.1, on the reverse strand, counting down.
TATTTTGTTTTCATTTGAAGCTTTTGTGTTTCTAGTCTTGTTTAAGAAAAATCTTACTCACCCCCTTCATCTATAGTTTTCTGCTCTTATTATTATTTTCAAATTACTGACTTTTAACTCTTTGATTCATTGAAATTTAGTATTTTATGATGTAATTCATACTTGCTAGACAAGACAATATTTTGTTTATTCTAGGTAGAGAGCCAACTATACCACCATGATTTATTAAATAAACTACCCTTTTCCCATTCATTTAAAGCAGCACACTGTCACATAGCTTTTTCATATTTCACTTAGATTCTTTTATGAACTTTTATTTATAGAACTGTAAATTATTTCTACTCCAGGTTCATACTGTACTAATTATAGTTTACTTATAGCAAGTTATAAATACACTGGATTACTATTAATCCCCACTCAATATTCATTAAAAAATATGAATATGAAAGAATACAAAATTGGTAAATTATTTTCACCCCCTAGAAATACTAAAACTGGGCAAAAATCACTCTGAAAACTACTAGCAATAAATGGAAAAGACTATTTATGAAAAGCTTCCAAAAAACTGAATAAAATCTATTTTTTTCCCAAGAACCTGGTCTCATACCCACTCCCAGGTTGGCGCTGACCATGTAGAGTAGGAACTCCACTGCATGGGAAGTGCTGCCATGACCTGTGGCAGAGGTGGAAAGCACGAGATGAAGGGCAACATCAGTAAAGTAGAACATTCAATAAGAAATACTCAAGAAAAGCCTTCGGCTCAGCTGTAAATTTAGTCCCAATTGAGGTTATCAATGGACCTGTCACTTAATTTACAGGGAAATCATAGGAATGCAAGAGCATAATAAGAGTGAAACTTTTATAAACTATTAATTATTAAATTAAAAATTAACAGTTAAAAAAAATTAAACTGAATTCATACCTGGCTTCCAAGCACACTAAGCGCACAGGCAGGGGAGCCCCAAGGGGTCATGGTTCAAAGCAAATGCCAAAAGACTTGAAAGCTACCTGAACTTTACATATGTTCCCTAACTGAACACATCAATCTGCATATGGTAGAAATCGTATGGGGTCACAATATTCAAGCACAAACACTAATCAATCATTGGCTGACCAGTGGGGTATGTGGAGAAAGGAGCAACCCCAAGAAGTCAAGGAGGTTGAAAAAAATAAGAAAATAAAATAACTGAGCAAAGATATCAACTACTGCACAATCTATGGTACATACAAGACCTAACGTGTCCAGTTTTCAACAAAAGACCATGAGGCATACAAAGAAACAGAATATGTGACCAACTCAAGAATAAAGCAGTCAGTAGAAACTGTTTCTGATTGGGTGTAGATATTGATATAACCAAGACTTCAAAGAACACATTGTATGTTCAATAATTAATAGAAGACATACTTTAAGGTTTTATATGTTCAATGAATCAACACTTAAAGGAATCTCGTAAGAAAATAGAAACTTTAAAAGGAACCAAATGGATAACCTAAAATCAAAAAGTACTATAACCAATATGCAAATAGATTAGCCCAACATCATATTTTAAATAGCAGAAGAGATAACCATCAAACTTGAAGATGAATCCATTTAATTTATCCAGTCTGAAGACAGAAAAGAGAATACAGTTTTAAAAACCTATGGAATGACATGAAACGTATCAACACGTATGTAACGGGAGTCCCAGAAGTAAAGGAGAGAAAACTATACAGAACCAAGAAGCTGAAAATACTTCACATGGGACAGAGAGAGACTTACATCTGAGCACATAATAGACTGCTAAAAGACAAATTGATAAAAAAATTGAAAGCAGCAAGAGAAAAATGACTAATTATATACCAGGAAACAACAACATGATTAATGGCTTGCTTCTCATCAGAAACAATGGAATCCAGAAGGCAACAAGATGTGTTTTCCAAAGTGCTGAGGGAAAAAATGAAAACCTGTCAACCAAGAATGTATATGTAATAAAACTCCCATCAAAAATAAAGGAAAATAAAGACATTCAGAGATAAACAAAGATTAAGTGAATTCATTCCTACCAGAAATGCCTTAAAATATATTAAAGTCTTTCAGTCTTAAGATATGTGACATCAGATGATAACTCAGATCTACAAGAAAAAATAAACAGCGTTGTAGATGGCAAAAACATGGATAAATATAAACTGCAAATGTATTTTTCCATTCCTTCTTCAATAGCTGAAGAAAATATTGTTGGAAAGGCCAATGGCTATAACACTATATTGCTGGATTTATTACATCCATAAATGAAATATAAGTGAAAATATTAGTATAAAAGAAGGAAAAGAGTAAAGCCATATTCAAGAAGTGTTGCTGTCTATATTCAGAATTAACAAAGTATTAACCTGAAGTTAACTATGATAAATTAAAATATGTATTCTAATCTCTATAGCAACCATTAAGAAAATAACTTTTAAAAAGTGCTAAGAAAAACAGAGAAAATGATACAATAAATATAATTTAATAATCACAAAAAGAGTAGAAAGAAAAAAATAGAGGAAACAAAAAGACTCGACACATTAAAAATAAGATAGCAAGATGACAAAGGTTAATCCAATCAGCAATAACACTAAGTACGGATAGATTAAAATTCTAGTCCAAACATAGCCAGACTGGATTAAAGAACAATATCCAACTATAGCCTGTCTATAAGACTATAGCTTCATAAAGTTAGGTAGATTAAAAGTAAAAGGATGGAAGAAATTGCATCATGCAATCAGTAACCAAACATTAAAAAGGGGAAATGGATAGATTAATATCAGAACGGAGTATAAGACAAAAGATACTATTAGAGACAAAGAGAAACATTTCATAATAATAAATGGATCAATATATCAGGAAAATTTAATGCTATTAACATACATGAACCTAATAAAGAATATGGAGTAAAATCTAAGAAAATTAAAAGCATAGAGAGGTTTTCCCTGGTGGTCCAGTGGTTAAGATTTCACCTTGCAATGCAAGAGACCTAAGAGACTCGGATTCAATCCCTGGGTTGAGAAGATCCCTTGGAGGAGGGCATGGCAAACCCACTCCGGTATTCTTGCCTGGAGAATGCTACTGACAAAGGAGCCCAGTGGGCTACAGTCCATGGGGTCACAAAGAGTTGGACAAGACTGAAAGGCTTAGCAGGCATGCACGCAAGGGAACTTTAAATAGATTTTCAGTGAGTGAAAACAGCAACAAATGAAAATTTATGGGGACAGATAAATCAGTTCTTGGAGGGAAAATATATGGTTTTAAATGCCTATTTTGAGAAATTATAAAGGTCTTGAAGAAATACTCTAACATTTACCTTAAAAAACTAGGAAAAATAATTAAACAAAAATTAGGCAGAAGATCAAAGTAAAAATCAGAGGTCAATTAAATGGAAACAGGGAAACAACAGAAAAATCAAATAAAACCAAAAACAGATTCTTTGTATGATGAACAAACTTGAAAAATTGTAGCTACACTGACCCCATCCTCTCTCTTCTTGCCCAGACTTTAGGCAGGCTCCTTTGAGCCTGTCTGTCAAAGGTTCCAAACAGCATCCGTCTCTGCCACTGATGCTTCAAGTGCCACTGGATATGCTAGATCTTATGGTCTAAGTGGTAGAACAGCTTGCACCACAGCCTGGACCTGTCGTAAAGCCTTCTGTTCTGGCCCCACTTAAAACTAGTAGCTTTTCTGGTCAAAAGAAAATGAGCCAGAATTGCACACCCAAATAAGCAAAACATTGCTTTCAGAATCTAAAGACAACACTAGACATTGTTCCTTTTTTTTTTTTTTTTTTTAATTTGGTTGTAGGAGGGGCCATATGTAACAATTTATTCTTCACTTTGGAAGGGGTATCTCAATGTACCCCACAGACCCAGAGGTGTTGAGTAAGAAGAATTCACACAAGATGGATCGAGGGCACACAGAAGACAAGAGAGGTCTATCACTTTTGATTAGCAGTCATTAGTTAAGTTCACATATTGAGATTTTTTTTAGGTCAGCCAGATGGTGGGAAGAGAAACACCAAAGAGATAAAAGGTAGTACATTAGAATACGTGGTGTTCTAATTACAAAAATGAGTGGGACCATGAGTCAGAGGAATCAAAAAGCTATTGATGTGGGTCAGATCTGCAATGGGATTAAACTGCTCTTGCCTGACATAGAAATGGGAACACCTTCTTATGGCATTAAAGCAGTGAAGAAATGAAGCACACAAAATACTTTCATCAGGATGACCTTTTCTTCAAGTAAGTCATTTGCTGATGCTCAATATCTGATGTAGATGAATTTAAAGCTACTCTCACAGACGTAGAATAGAAGCTAAGACACCTCTTCAGCATACCTGCATCTTCCTACCATGGAGCTACTGAGACAGCTCCATGAAATTCATTTTTCCTTTTCCTTAACTGTACCATTACTTTGTGTCTTCTGATTATGTTAGAACTCTTATTATTTTTTAGGTGCAAACAACAAACATCCATAAAAACTAGTCTTTTATAAAAGCCCTCTTTTAAACTAAAGTTTAAAAGTTTTTGACAATATTAAACACATTTAAAATATTTACTGGCTCTTGAATTCAGAAGGAAGATATACATTAATCAGAAAACTATTATAAATTGCTGAATTAGTATTTTCACCTTCTTATAACAATGACAGTTCAAGGAATGATTGCTGTTTTGGCAGACTTCAGTTTTCTTCAGTTGGCGTTATATGCAGAGTACATTATGAGAAACGCTGGGCTGGAAGAAACACAAGCTGGAATCCAGATTGCCAGGAGAAATATCAATAACCTGAGATATGCAGATGACACCACCCTTATGGCAGAAAGTGAAGAGGAACTAAAGAGCCTCTTGATGAAAGTGAAAGAGGAGAGTGGAAAAGTTGGCTTAAAGTTCAACATTCAGAAAACTAAGATCATGGCATTTGGTCCCATCACTTCATGGGAAATAGATGGGGAAACAGTGGAAACAGTGTCAGATTTTATTTTTCTGTGCTCCAAAATTACTGTATATGGTGATTGCAGCCATGAAATTAAAAGATGCTTACTCCTTGAAAGGAAAGTTATGACCAACCTAGATAGCATATTCAAAAGCAGAGACATTGCTTTGCCAACAAAGATCCGTCTAGTCAAGGCTGTGGTTTTTCCAGTGATCATGTATGGATGTGAGAGTTGGACTGTGAAGAAAGCTGAATGCCAAAGAATTGATGCTTTTGAACTGTGGTGTTGGAGAAGATTCTTGAGAGTCCCCTGGACTGCAAGGAGATCCAACCAGTCCATCCTAAAGAAGATCAGTCCTGGGTGTTCATTGGAAGGACTGATGTTAAAGCTGAAACTCCAATACTTTGGCCACCTCATGTGAAAAGCTGACTCATTGGAAAAGACCCTGATGCTGGGAGGGATTGAGGGCAGGAGGTGAAGGGGGAAACAGAGGATGAGATGGCTGGATGGCATCACCGACTTGATGGACATGAGTTTGGGTAAACTCCAGGAGCTGGTGATGGACAGGGAGGCCTGGCGTGCTGCGGTTCATGGGGTCGCTAAGAGTCGGACACGACTGAGCGACTGAACTGAACTGAACTGAAGCACTTTGAACTTGTGTTACAAGACAGCCTTATCATCTTTGAGTTATAATTCTTTATTTCTCATATTTGTTTTCCTTCTGACTAGGAAATTAATTTTATTTGCATTTTTGTCTCTTCTGCTAGCCTGTGAGTTCTATGAAGGCAGAAAATATACTTATGCATTTCTTGGACCCCCAGAGCCTAGAAAATAACCTGGTATGAAGTAGGTGCTCAATCAGTATTTTTCAATAAAACTGAGACTCACAAAGGACATTTTTTCTTTCTCCATAAAAATAAATCTGGTAATTTTGCAGACATATTTTCAAAATGTCTTATTTTTCACAATTGTGACAGTTGCTGCATATGTCCTAGTATTTTTTTTTTCATTTTACAGAGGAGAAAATAGCTAACAGTTCTTATTACATAAAGGATTTTGCCATAAAACTTGAAAATAGACTGATTTTTTTACATTCTCAGGGCTTGCTCCAGGCATAGGAGCACATATTTTCAAAGAAAATACAATTAGTGATTTTCATAAAGGAAGAAACCATTGACTTCATTTTACCCTCCTGTGTGAGCTGATACTTGGTGACAGTTCCTATTCCCCGTGGAGTTGTCTGACAATTCTGACTAGGCAACTCTATATTGGAACAGGGTAGGAATATAATTGTGCTCTTGTTAAAACATGCTGTAATGTCAGGCACACTGAATTTTAATTCCCATGGTGTATCCTGATAATCAGGAAATTTTCCAACCGCAGGAGGACTTTGAAATAGCATGTGACATTTTTACAGCCGGCCATAATTTCATGCTTTGTCACCTTTGATCAAAGTGTCACCTTAAATGAAAGCAAGGAGACAGAAAATGCTACAGTGAACCACACAATGTAAGCAATTTACTTGAATCTAAAGGTAAAACCCACAAGCAGTAATAATGTGCCCCCTAAAACTCACATGCTTAGGGAACTCAATTAAGTTAGAAAATTTCTATAGCTAACACTATATTCTGAATTATCTTTAATATTATTTTATAATTTGAATCTGTCTCAATTAAAGTATGGAAACTCTAGAGAAGGAATCAAATTAATGGAAAAATACCTATTATTTATATATTTGATTGCTCACCATGAGGTATAAGAAAGTATAGCCTCTGTGATAAATAATGTATAGGTAAGCACTCTCCTAAGTACACCTGTTACTTGACAATCCAGTACCTGAGAATCAAGCTGTATGTGTTAACTCCTTCTCCTAAAGGTAGCTCTTACTGGGAAACTATCATGAGTTATTTTATGAGAATGAAATACTTAAGAAAAGCCATGAAATTTTACAATACTATACAACTTAGTGGCAGGGAAGGAAGTTATCTGCTCTCGAACCTCCTAGTTGTGTAAATTTAGTTGTGATATGTTAAAATATTTGTTACCCATCTTAGTCTATTTGGGCTGATATAAGAAAACACCATAGACCAAGTAACCTATAAACAATATTATAAACATATTGCTCTCAATTCTAGAGGCAGGAAGGCTGAGATAGGTGCCAGCATGGTTGGGCTGGCATGTTAGGTTGCCCTATTCTCAGGGCAGACTTCTCCTTGGATCTTCATGTGGCAGAAGAGGTTAGGGAGTTTTGTGGCCCTCTTTTATAAAAGTAAAGAGGCTTCGCACTCATAACCTATGCACCTCCCAAAGCCCCTATCTCCTAATATCATCACATTGGGCATTAGGATTTCAACATATGGGTCTCAGAGGGACCCAAACAGTATGAACCATAGCACAACCTAGTGACTAGATGGTAAAGTTTAAAACTCTATTTTCTTGCTGCCTCAGCACCCCCCTAAATAGGTGATGAGCAACCCTCCCAGATGACCCAGTACACTAGTGTGATAAGGCTGACCCCTGCCATGATAAAAAGTTCCCCTTCCTGCCCTCCCCTGACTGTGCCTAGTGACATCCAAACACACTGATGAAATCCTCTGGCACTTTTTGCTGAGTACTCTGCCCTGACCCTCGCTAGCCCTCAGGTCCTCACTCTCTCTCAGCTCCCGAACTACCTGGCTGAGCCAGTTCCCATGGCGCTCCCCTCATGAGGCCCCTTCATGACTCTGTCACTCAGGGACTTGTGAGTATAAGAAATGTTGGTTTTTTGCATCTGTCCTGTGTCCTCTCTTGTGTCCACACCTGATTGACCATCTCATGAAAGAATATAGGACACTGGCACAGCAGGGACTTAAAAGATTTTTCAAAGAGATTGAAGCAACCTCTGGAGAGGCAGTCTAATGAGTTAATGTTACAGATGGAGAATTTAAAACCCACAAAGACAGTGACTTGATCAAAGTCTCCAGCTAATGAATGGCAGAGTAGATCTTTTATCTCAGATCTTTGATAGGAACCTAGTTCTTTTCTATAAATACAATAAACTGCCTCTATAAATAACCAATTTTCCTGTGTCCTCTCTTGATTTTTATAACAGTTTACTTCTATACAATAAAATAGTAAAGACCAATAATTATTACAAAGACTATTTACACATATTAATCAAACTGTTGGTCTGTTAATATATGCAAACAAAAAAAGTTTGCATACATTAGGATTACTATTTTAACAGTTAATACATATAAAACTAATCAAATAGTTGTCTAAGTCATGGTAATTGATAAGAATTTTTTTCCTTCCCTTTTTTTCTTTTGTTATCTATTACAGTGAAACTACCCTATAATTTAGTGATCTAAAACAAGTTAGTATATTTCATGATTTTGTGGATTAGGAATTTGAGCAGGGCTCAGATTAGTGATTTTTCTGCTCTGCATCACATTCCTGGGGGCCATTCTATGGCATTCAGCTGGTAGATGGGTAAATCTAGAGGGTCCAAGATAACTTTACCTAGATTTTTGTTTTATTGGTGTAGATGGCTATAAGATTGGTCTCAACTGGATCACTTTCTTTCTCCATGTAAACCTCAGAGCCTCTCCATGTGAACTCTTTAGCAGGGTCATTGGACTTCTTACATGGCACCCTAGGGCTCCAAGAGATAAGAGGGAACATGTCTGTCCTGCTAAAAGCTAAGCCAGAGCTGTCATGGTGTTACCACTATCATGCTTTATTTGTTAAGGAAGTAGTGAAGTAACCCTTCACTACTCAGTGATAGGAGGAGTGTCAATCATTTATAGTCACCCCTAATCCTGCATGACCCATTATCAGCACAAAGGCTGTATTCAAAGCTTTAATAATTATATTATTTCCCTTATCCTTCTGACTTAAAATATCTAAAGCTTTCTTAATCAATGTTTAATCAGAATTTATAGTAATCTTAAGACATTCTAAGTTACACTGAAATAACTAAAGGGGTCCTTCTATATTTTATATTTGTAAACTGTCAGATAGCACTTTAGTTTTATTTAAACTTTCTACTTAACATGGTTCATACATTTTTGGTTTTACTATTGTTATGTTGTTGCCAACAAAGGTCCCTCAAGGCTATGGTTATTCCAGTAGGCATATATGGATGTGAGAGTTGGACTATAAAGAAAGCTGAGCACCAAAGAATTGATGCTTTTGAACTGTGGTGTTGGAGAAGACTTTTGAGAGTCCCTTGGACTGCAAGGAGATCCACCCAGTCCATCCTAAAGGAGACCAGTCCTGAGTATTCATTGGAAGGATTGATGTTGAAGCTGGAACTCCAATACTTTGGCCACCTAATGCGAAGAGCTGACTCATTTGAAAAGACCCTGATGCTGGGAAAGATTGAAGGTGGGAGAAGGGGATGATAGAGGATGAGATGTTGGATGGCATCACTGACCCAACGGACATGAGTTTGGGTAAACTCTGGTAGTTGGTGATGGACAGGGAGGCCTTGGCATGTTGCAGTCCATGGGGTTGCAAAGAGTCAGACATGACTGAGTGACTGAACTGAACTGAACTGATGGTTATGTTGTAAGGTTTTGATATCACTGAGACTCAAATTCATGTAAATTTGATCTGAAAAGCTTTTTTCACTGCTTGGGCTTATTGCATATTGGTAAAGTGTTTTGTGAATAAAGTATGGATAGTATGATCACGTCTTATCAGAATGAAATTGACAGGAAAGGGAAACAAAAGAGAGTACCATGTATCAGTGGCTCTACAATGCTGGGTATATTGAATGACATATAGTAACCACTGGCAGATAACATACTTTATTTAATTGTTGCAATAGGAACAATTATAATATTAATATATCATTATAGTTCATTTGTTAGATTTTTACAGATTAACCAAATGTAGCTTACTTGGGAAAACGATAGCTAAGCCCATACTTTTATGTTTTATGGAAGTGTGGAATAATCTCGGCTGGGCATTTACAAGTGTTCCCATCTCCAGTTCACCTTAAACAATATTAAGTGGATATGAGCACTTGAAAACATCACGTGACTCCATTACCTATATGTAAAACTAGAGTTAAGACAGAAATCCATTTATGGTTTAAATGGTAAATGAATTGCAAACAATTAAGTTTCAATATGGATTCAATTTTCAAATAGATAATTTCTTAATTTAAGGGATATAGAACAAAAAAAATCTATGTAGATATTTTATTATTAAAACTAAAACTCAGAAGTAAATGGAATTATGCTGTGATACTTCTCTGACAGAAGAGAACATTGGAACCAGCTGTAGCCAAAATCATGTTGTCTCACATGAAAGGATGTGAAACCACCACAGATACTACTAGTAGCTGAGAAAGAAGCCAGGTGATTACCAAGGCTAATCAGCATTTCTAAAAACTCAGATAAATTTGAGACTATAATAGGATTACACTCTCTGCTACTCAAGCCATCAATATTTGCATATGAAACTGGTAAGTTTTAGAAACTGTCAAAGCGCTACTAAGCCCAGATTTGTGCCAATAACAGCTAGAACTTTTCTTTCTGCAAAGAAAAAATAGGAGATAAAAGTACTCCTTCTAAGTACTTGCTTTGAAAGCTCATGATTAGATGAGACTCAATCATTAGATGAGACTCTGATATCATAAGAGAGAGAGAGAAAGAGGGAGAGAAAAAAAATCAAGTGCTAATCATAGGAAATTCAAAATTCAGGGTGAATAGTAGAATACTTTATTTTTATTAAACTTACCTTTTTAAAAAAATGCCAAAATGCCAGTGCTGACTAAAGTCACATGAGTCAGAACTTAGGTAAAAAAAAACATTTCCTTCTATAAAATAGGAAAAAAAGGTGTTTATAGACATTACATAAAAATGCATACTATTGATCTAAGGGTGCATACCTTGTAAAAATATCTTAACAAAATAGTGGCAAAATGCAATAGCAATGTTATAAAGGCATTTCCTCATAGCTGACCAATTCAATTTCAGTTGAACAGAATCATTTACTATTTTTGACTAATGAGCATCTAAATGATAAGTCTGATTGCAAGAGAACTGATTCACTGCTGCTGCTGCTGCTAAGTCGCTTCAGTCGTGTCCGACTCTGTGCGACCCCATAGACGGCAGCCCACTAGGCTCCTCTGTCCCTGGGATTCTCCAGGCAAGAATACTGGAGTGGGTTGCCATTTCCTTCTCCAATACATGAAAGGGAAAAGTGAAAGTGAAGTCGCTCAGTTGTGTCCGACTCTTAGCAACCCCGTGGACTGCCGCCTACCAGGCTCCTCCGTCCATGGGATTTTCCAGGCAAGAGTACTGGAGTGGGGTGCCATTGCCTTCTCCACACTGATTCACTAGACAGGCCCAAATGGATCAACTTAAAGGATTGTGAGTCACTCTCACCAGTTCTTCAGTAACATACACAAACGGTTATTTGTGCCAAAATGACCATGTCCATGTATGTTAACTGTCAAGTTTAAAAATCACACCTGCCCCCACCCCTAAGAGAATCAACTCTAAACACATAAAAGAACTTTAGACTTCCTTCTCCATTAAAGGAGCCACTAGCCACATATGGCTATTTATATTCAAACTTAAATGAATTAAAATTAAGTAAAATTATGTTTGTAGTTCCTTAGCCATATTAGCTCCATTTCAAGTGCTCAGCAGTCACATGTGACTCAGGGCTTCCATACAGGAGACATAGATACAGAACCTTTCCATTAGAGCAGAAAATTCTATTGGGTGACATGGATCTAGGGAATTTCATTGGCTGAAATTAATCTCTTGTGTCTTAGAGACCATCCAGTTATTAAGTCTTGTAGGAGTCTTCGAAGATATAATAATATTGAACATAAGGTTATTGACTATGATAGTTTTAACTTTCTACAAATGGACAATTAAAAGATAAAAAACAGATTTTTTTTCTTAATTGGCTAAGAATAAAAACAGGCATAATGTTAACCAGTAGACTATCATATGAAAATAAGCACAACATAACTATTAGTCAAACAAAATGAGTGTATTCATGATGACTTAAAATCTGTTAGATAAACCAAACTTTAAAAATCGGCCCTCTTCATTCATGACTTGTGTGAATGTGAATTCAGTATGTGATCAGATGTCTTCTGTAGTTAAAAAGCATATATTTTTGACCCAACTATATGAATCTATCCAATAGAAAGTAAGGCTTTATTATATAAGGAAGCTTATTTAGAATGATTTCTAGTGGCAAAAACTTGGAAACAACATGAATATATATCAATAAAGGAATAGTTGAATAACTTATAGTACATTCAAAATATAACATTATAAATTTTAAATAATGTGTTAGATTTCCACCTTTCATGTATAGACATCTAGAAGTACACAAATATGACATATTTTACGCTAAAAAGTGGATGCAAAAAAGAAATACAAAACCATAAGAACATACAAAAGCAAAGAATAATGAAGGAAGATAAGTATAATTAGCAAATACAAAACAAAAAATTAACTACATTAATACACAATTTACACGAACATAACAAAGTTGTGGAATGTTATATACTGTGCTTTTAATATTACCTGTGTCTGAGAGTTAAGAAAGGATTTTACAGGAGAGTTATCAATTGTGTCTTTACATATTCCTTCATTGATTTTCTTCTTCCAAGGAGCATCCATCTTTTGCAATTTAAAAAACTTAATTGAAAACAATTCATTATGAAGCTTCTATAAATAAGCCCACTTTGCAAATTAGGGATATGGCAATAAATATTAATAGATTAGACTTAGATAGAACTTCATAATTTATAAAGTACTTTCATACATATTTGATCCTTACAAGGACCTTGTAAGGGTGATAATTAACCGAAAGAACATCCAGTTAATAAATGGTGGAGCCAGGATTAGCATCCAAGTCTTTTGAATATCTGTTTCATCTTCTTTCCCACTGTATTGGAGCTGTTCCAAAGAACACACCCAAAGAAAAAATGTTATAAAAGGAGAAATTTAGTCCAGAAAAAGCTCATATGTCAAGTCTTTCCAATTCCATTATTTTAGTACTTGTCTTCAGTGCCATCATCTCTTGTCCAACCCAAATCCTTTTTCACCATTTCTAAATAAGGATGAGTTTGTAATTAGGATACAAAGCATATGTGTGAAGAACTATGTTTGTATCAGAGATGTATTTTTATGTATAAAAGAATGTTTAACATTATTTTTAACTGAAATATAATGTTAAAATTCATTTGCATCATAGTAGCACCCTTTTGAAGAAATGGTGCATAGATAAGTTTCTGTGCATTGTTAAAGCTGGAGGATCCATAGACATCAAGTATTAGAGGAAAGCACAGCGTATCTTTTAAGTAATAAAATCAAAAGGGGAAGAGTAAGCACTGATAAAGCCAGGAAGGCAAAAGTACAGAAGGAAGTAAAGTGGCAGACAAGAGTAGCATCACTTTTTGCCTTCATTTTTCAGATAAAGAAAACCTGTTTCTGAAAAGTGAATTTAACTTACAAATAATGTGGTTTAAATGTATGAGTTCTAATTTTGTTATAATAATGAGTAAACTGAGGTTGCTGCTATGGTTTAGTTGCTGTCATGTCCGACTCTTTGCAACCCCAAGGACTGTAGCCTACCAGGCTCCTCTGTCCATGGGATTCTCCAGGCAAGAATACTGGAGTGTGTTGCCATTTCCTCCTCCAGGGTATCTTCCCAATCCCGGGATCAAACCTGCATCTCCTGCATTGGCAGATGGATTCTTTGCCACTGAGCCATCTGGGAAGCCCCAAACTGAGGTAGATATATGCAGTATTTATCCAGAAGAAAAAAGTAACATTTTAAAATAGTAGTGAGCAAACAGCAATAGAGGGTTGTATAATCTCTCATTCAGAATGAATCAGTTCAAACATCAGAGAGTTTTTGTTGTGCAGTGTGCTAAGCTGTATGGGTTATCTGAAGTCTATTTTCAGTATTGGTAAATAAGATCATTTTTTAAGTTGACATCTTTGCAAAGAAAGGACATTGAACATGACCTTCTAAACTTCAGTTGGAAATGACTGTGGAATAATGCCACACAATTTCCAAGCTTAAGCCTGCATTTGTCAGGTTTTTTTTCAGTGCAGGTCCATATTTGTTTTTAGTAACTAGGCATAGTAGGCAGCTCAGACACTTATAAACATCATAACAGATGCTCTTACCCCCTGGATTTCTGAAAAACTTCCAATGGGAAAATTGGGCTGGAATCCAAAGTCAAAATCCCTGAGCCTAAGATGATAGAAATAGCAGAAAATAGAAAACAGAACAGGAAAAAAACCAAATAGACAATATTTGATTAGCAACTCTGAGTGATTACAAAATCTAACCCTGTTTCCCCAGGTGACTGGAATCATTTAAGACTCACATTATGAGTTTTGGTATACACTTTTCTTTGAGTTATTTTGTCCACCCATCTGTTTTTAGAGATGAATACAATTTATGATAAGGCATTTTAAAGCAGTACATCTGTTGCAATTGAACTATAATGCCTCTTGAAAAATAAAAAGGAAGGAATGGTAACTTCATGAATAAGAGAGGAGAAATAATTTGTCAGAAGAAACATCTGAGTGGGCCTCAAAGAGTGGGAGAAGAACTGAGATTTTCACGTGTTTATAGAGAAACCAGTGTGAGCTCTTCAACTAGAAGAAGGAAACATAAAGATGATTTATCTTCAATTACAAGGAGTCCAATATAATATCCATGGAGTCATAAAACTATTACAGATTCCCAAATTCAGATTGGAACTCGGAAGGTACCAGCAGACAAAGGGAAAAGACCCAGAAACATTCTTATAGATTTTTTTCTCTTTCTTTCCCTATACGTTTTTTAGTTATTCACATATATCATTTAAAATGCAGGAGTGAAAGGTAAATTTTAGTATCTCATGTGCTGAATTTACTGTCAAGTTTTTATCTCTATAAGCATGAAAGAGAAGTTTTATAAAATTATATAAGTAGTGTGCTAAAAGTTTGGTATCTACAGAATTGTCAGTTAATACTAAGCATGTGGCAAGGACAGTAGATGCTTACTAACTCTATGGAAAATATTACCAACATATTTGGTTTTAACCATAACAGGTGAAACAAACTGCCCTCTAAATATTCAGTGCAATTCTACAATAACTTATTATTGCTTATCAACATAGATGTAAGGGTCTATTTTTCTTATTCCATTGTTCATTGAGTCTATGCACTTAGATTGCATAGAATGGAATTTTTTCTCTCCAGCTTTATTCTGGGCAGATTCTGTGGCTAGCAAGACCTTTCTGGACTATGAGTCTAATACTAAAAATTCTCCAATTAGTGGCCCCGGAAAACACTTGGGAACATAGGAATTTCCTCTCTGCTCCTTATTGTCTTAGTCTGAGTTGTTGGTCAATAATCTGGCAAGAGATAAGTATCATCGTCTCCTCTAAGTCATTTCGACTCTTACTTGTCCTTGAGGAGAACATGAGAATGTCCACCTCCCCTGCCCAGGGTAGGGAAAACACAAGAATCAGGGTCGGTTAAAAGATATTTTTGGTATTGTGAGGCTTTAATGTGTTTATATACCTGGTGATCGCAAGCCATCTTTTGGGGGAAATGAGTAAAACTTGAATTGCTTTCTTGTCTCTTAATGCACTGCTAATTCTAATGAAGATATTAATTAATTCAGTGTCTTTGATTCTATCTTTTAATTATGGAAGCAAGCTATATATAATACATATGAGTAAAATACTTGAACACACTATAGATTGAAATTGACAGTTATTGATTAAGTATATTAATCTAGCCAATCACTCAAGTTTTCCATAATCATAACTTATAAAAATATATTTTATAATTAGGTCTATTATTTGATTATTTCCTATACCCTTTTTTTAAATTTTATTTTATTTTTAAACTTTACAAACTGTATTAGTTTTGCCAAATATCAAAATGAATCCACCACAGGTATTTCCTATACCCTTTATTGTTCCAAGATGACAGGGCTTTTGTTTGTCTCTTTACTTGCCTGATAATATTATGTATTCAAGGAATATTTTTTGAAAAAAAGGAAAATATGACTGTGTTCTAGAATAGCAAGAAAAGTATATTTTAGCTGGAGGGATGTTTGAAGAGTAAAGGTGGGAATGCTCATGGTGTGATCAGAAGACCGTGATGAGATCAACCTGACTTGAACAGAGGTTTTTAGAAAAGAGCATAAAGAGATAGGGTTGAAGAATTAATATGGAGCCAGATTACCAGGGGGATTGAAAGTCCATTTAAATAATTGATTTTGTTCTGTAGAATTACGAGTCAAAATGACATAGGTACAAACAGACATTTATCTCTAAGTTTTGGTAAAAAATGATTACTAACTATAATAAATACCGCTCATGAAGCAGAAGGGGGAAAATGATCTTTGTACATAATCTTCATCTTATATTAAATACTCTGGCTAACTTGGAACCCCAAAATCCAGATTCATAAGAGGTTAAAACCTTGAACAAATTTCCAATATCCTGCAGCAGTAAAGGCAAGTGTCTGCAAAAAAAAAGAAAAGAGAAGAAATGCATCATTGATATTTTTGTACTGTATTTCATGGTTCACAAAATCCTTATGGAAATAGAACAAATCTCTGGGTGGAGTTCAGAAAGCTCTACAGGCATTAACAGTGGGTTTATGATGCTTGCACAGACCAGGTTAGGGATTTGGTTTTGATCTGGAGACAAAGCATTAGGGAAAGTCTCAGCAGCATAGGGGCAAAGGACAAAACCTGACATTTATTAGTGTTAGTCAGTCAGTCATGTCCGACTCTGCATTCCCATGGACTGTAGCCCACCAGACTCCTCTGTCCAAGAAACTCTCCAGGTGAGAATACTGGAGTGGGTTGCCATTTCTCCAGTATTCTTGCCTGGAGTCCTATTGAAGGACTGCTATGTGTAAAATCCTGGACTCTAGATATACAACCTCAGTTAACAGGTATTTGATTAACTCTAGGCAAGAGGAACTATGCTACAAGGGGATCTGGCAGAGTAATGGAGACTCAGAAACTTCTACACTTGGGTTAACGACTAAATCTTTCAATCACTCTCAGCCTCGTGGCAGTTGTGATATGTTTGTCAACTGTACTTGAGTGAATATGGTTGTTACTCATGGAATTTTGACTAGACAATTGCAATCACTTTAATAGTTGAATCAAAATCTTTTGGGGCCAATTTGAAGAAAGAATGTCAGTCATGGTATAATTTGAAAGGTCTTCTGTTGACATCTTCTGATAAAATTATTTTATTTCTAGCACCAAACAGGAAAAATCAGTCACTGGTTGAAAAAGTAAATGTTCTGAGCCAACAGTTGACTATTCTTTTCAATAACGTTTGTATAGGATGCTGGTAGAAGAAAGGATGGAGATATGAATTGCAAAGAGAAAAATCAATCTCAGAATGTTTAGAAGTTTTAGAAATGCCTCCATAAATTCATTTTGCTTATGTTTTCTTTTAAGTTACACAAATGTATATGATTAGGTATATGTACATATATTTTAAAAGAATTCTTTCAATAAGTATAAAATAAAATGTCTTTTAAATGAAAGTATAAAATAAAAAGTAATTACTGAGTACTATGGTACAGTGTAATTCCTCTTCTTACTATACATAAATAACCAAGCATCTTTAAATCAATGGCATCTTATATTTGATGAAATACATAGTTGGTTTCAAGAATTGTACTAAAAGATTTATAAGTAGTGCTTTACTGCGTCCTCATATCTAGTCTACACTTTCCTGTACTTCAGATATGTAAAATAAACCATATATGTTAAGTTCATTTTTACAATCCTACATATAGTAAATAGCAATTCCATTAGACTCCGCATCTGTCTAATTACAAGACTTGTTCTGAATCAAGGCAGCAGTGGATTTCGACTTCAGTGTGTGCAATCATCACCCAGTGAGCTTGGTAAATATTTAGTTTTCTGCACTATTTCCCAAGATATTCTGCTTCAATAAGTATAATATAGACTCTGGAATACGCATTGTTAACAAACATCTAAATTGATTTTTTAGCAGAAGGTTTGCATACATCACTTAATGTTCTTCTCTATTAGATAATAGTAAATGTATAAAGGAACATGGTCAGCCTATTTGGTGCACACAATCAATAATACACAGCAGGAAGGTGGATTGAAAATTAGTTCTCCATGTTTCCTTGGCAGTTATACAAGATAGACCCCAGAGTCTGCTGGAAAAATAAAGAACAAGTACAGCTTGAAAAATACTGCAGATGGTGACTGCAGCCATGAAATTAAAAGATGTTTACTCCTTGAAAGGAAAGTTATGACCATCCTAGACAGCATATTAAAAAGCAGAGACATTACTTTGCCAACAAAGGTCCGTCTAGTCAAGGCTATGGTTTTTCCAGTAGTCATGTATGGATGTGAGAGTTGGACTAGAAAGCTGAGTGCCAAAGAATTGATGCTTTTGAACTGTGGTGTTGGAGAAGGCTCTTGCGAGTCCCTTGGACAGCAAGGAGATCCAGCCAGTCCATCCTAAAGGAAATCAGTCCTGAATATTCACTGGAAGGACTGATGCTGAAGCTGAAACTCCAATGATTTGGCCACCTCTTGTGAAGAACTGACTCATTGGAAAAGACCCTGATTCTGGGAAAGACTGAAGGTGGGAGCAGAAGGGGATGACAGAGGATGAGATAGTTGGATGGCATCACTGACTTGATGGACATGAGTTTGTGTAAGCTCCAGGATTTGATGATGGACAGGGACGCCTGGTGTGCTGCAGTCCATAGGGTCACAAAGAGTTGGACACAACTGAGCAACTGAACTGAACTGAACTGAAAGACTTGAAATGCATCAGTTGTGAAGATTAGACAAATCCAGAAGAAGCTAACCAATCAAATAACTATTCCAGTAGATATAGGTAGAGAGCATCAAGTATTTATGGGGTCGCAGAGTCGGACACGACTGAGTGACTGATCTGATCTGATCTGATCAAGTATTTAACCAAGTCACCCTGCATATACTGCTGCTGCTGCTAAGTCGCTTCAGTCGTGTCCAACTCTGTGGGATCCCATGGACTGCAGCCTACCCGGCTCCTCTGTCCATGGATTTTCCAGGCAAGAGTACTGGAGTGGGGTGCCATTGCCTTCTCCACCCTGCATATAAGTTACAAACATATTTAGAATAGTAAGTCTCAGAATGTGTAAAAATGTTATAAATAACTTATCAAATTGTTTTGCTTATATGTTTTAATGTATATAAATAATGCTATATGATCATATACACATATGTTTAAGGGCTTCTCAGGTGGCGCTAGTGGTAAATAACCCACCCCCCAGTGCAGGAGACTTAAGTCAATCCTTGGGTCAGGAAGATCACCTGGAGGAGGGCATTTCAAACCACTCTAATATTCTTGCCTGAACAATCCCATTGACAGAGGAGCCTAGCA
Organism: Bos indicus x Bos taurus; assembly: GCF_003369695.1. NCBI lineage: Eukaryota > Metazoa > Chordata > Mammalia > Artiodactyla > Bovidae > Bos > Bos indicus x Bos taurus. Next base: position 60,908,333 of record NC_040079.1, on the reverse strand, counting down.
GTCTACAGTCCATAGGGTCGCAAAGAGTCAGACACGACTGAAGCAACTTAGCATGCAAGCACATATATATTTAAAAGAGTTCTTCCAATAAGAATTTTTAAATCTTCATTCATAAATATGGATTTTATGACATCAAATTTCCTTTTAAAAGCAATGTCCTATGTTATGATATGTTAAATCATCAGTTTAGGAGAAAACAATGTTTAAAATAAAATAATATTCTGTATACTCTCAGATAACATCTGAGCACACTTACCTAATTTAATTTCACTGCCTCTACTTTAAAAAAAAAAAACTCATTAAAATTAGATTTTAACAAATTCAGAAAAATATCATAACAAAATCCACAGAATAGAAATTCTGATTAATTTCTCCCACAAATAGTAGGGACATAACCAGATGGGAGAAAGGAGACACTGTACTTGGCTCCTTGATAATACAAAAAAAAAATACCACATGAAAGTAAATGGGGGAAAACCTGGAAGAGCTTTATTTACTTAGAAACCGTATCATTTAATAAATGTTGGAATCAGAGATAGGTTATTGGGCATGCACAATATAAATATTTCTCTCTATCACTTCTGGGAAGCACACCAGACCAAGCCAGTAACCCTGAATTTGGATTCTATAGCAGTTCTTTAACAAGCTCATTTTGGCGTGGATGGAAACACTAATTCCTTGCTACCACAGAAAATGCAGAATTAATTGACACAGAAGCCAATCTAATAATTGGCTTCCACTCTATTCCCAGCAAGCTTCTGTGTTTCTAAATTAGCAATGTAAAGTTATGAACAAGCTAAGCATTTCTATTTTGTTTTGTTAGGACTGAACTGTTTGATCATATCAAAACAGGAATAGAAGCAATTGGACAGATATCATCTACATTTTTCTACTGAAAAAGAAGAAAACTGTCTTTAAAACATAATTTTAAAAGCTTCACTAAACATAAGAACACAATTTTAGTTAAATAGAAATAAACCTTTTTGTAAACTCTCTAAAATTATTTTATGAAATAGAAAAAGAAGGACAAAATGAATTTTAGAAAATTTGTAAATCTGTTTTCAATGATATTTAAGAAGCAACTGCATCTATAAAATTTTCAAAAGTCTCAATTAGGAGCCATTTAAATAAGAAAAAAATTGAATGGAACTTAAAAAAGAAGATAAAACCAAAATGAAAGCCGAAAATACAGATTCAAAATTTTAAAACATGATTCCGTGAAATAGCAGTCAAACAAGACATTTTCCATAATGAAAAGAAAAGAAAAAAATATAAAATGATAAGAGGTAAGATTTAAGGAGTATTTTTATTTTTATTAATATAATATGGCTACTGGTACAGGAGCAAGAAAACAAAATCTTCAAAGCATTGAAAAAATGGCAAGTTACTTAATCTGGTAAAGATTGGAGTTAGAAAGGTAAAGAGAAGAATTAATCAGTTCCCCCCCCAATGATATTTTTTTAACCTGAATGGACTGGATTTCAGATTTTCTCATCTTTATGGAGCAAGAGGTTTGAAAACAAATCTAGGTAGAGACCTAAGGCAGAGAATCCAAAAGTGTATGCATCCACCTATAAATCCTGATGCCCAAAGATCTACATATGCCGTACAGAAGTATGACTTTAAAAAAATGAAAAAGAAAATTCAATGTTTAAAGATCTTATTGGTTTTACTCAATGATTCGTGAATTACCCAGCATCCTATCTAGCAAATAGAAAGGAATTCTGAGTAGCTGTATAAAAATCAAAGACTTTTATAGGCATAAGGAAACAGGAACAAGGTAGTTAATACTGGACAAAAAAAGTGGGTTGGTTACTGCAAGACTTTCTTTGGGGGATAGTAGGGATCTATCAGGGGCTTCTCAGACGGCTTAGTGGGTAAAGACTCCTTCTGCAATGCAGGAGACACAGGAGATGTGGATTTGATCCCTAGATTAGGAATATCCCCTGGAGAAGGAAATGGCAACCCACTCCAGTATTCTTGCCTGAAAAATACCATGGACAGAAGAGCCTGGTGGGCTACAGTGCCAGGGGTCGCAAATGCACTTGGGCGTGTGTGTGTGCATGCACACACACACACAGGGGTCTATCAAGCAGATTACCTCACTAGCGCTATCAGATGATTCCTGACTGACTGGTTTAAGATTCCATTTCTTGGAGAGTTCAAACTGTAATTAAGTCTCAGTTTGGTAACATAGGGATTAGCCTAAGCAGCACCATTTTGAGTCTGTTTTTCTTGTTTTTAAAAGATTCTGGAAGAAGAAAATTCATCCCAGATGTAAGGATAGAGATACAAATAGGATTTGGAGTGAGTACTTGCTTTTTCCAGGAATGATGGGATGATCATATGCAATAATTTTCAAAAATATTTAAACACCATCTCACTGAAACCATCCAAAAGTTACTTAAGCAATATGAATTTTTGATGCATTATTTAGGAGAAACTGGAATTCAAAAGAGGTAAAAATGACATTGGTTGCTGCTTCTCTATAATGTTGATTGGTCATATCAAAAGCTGTGACCAAGAAGTATTTGATAACTTGAGCAGGAATTTTCATCATCTCATGGAGTTAAGGGAGTCATGGAAATTGGGATGGAAATCAGGACTGGCCAGTGAGGAAAAGCGCTCGCTGGGAACCTAAAGGGCTACAAATATAATTAAAGTTGAACTGAAAATAAACCAGAGAGTAAAGACCAGCTGTGATAATTTCAAGGGCTGATTGTACTAATTAGATTTGTCATCTATCTGCCAGAGAAAAAGTAAATCCTCTTTGGAGAACGATATTATCCAGAAGCTCAAATGATCTCTAGAACATTTCAGATGCAATGTTTAACTTGTAAACAAAAGTCACACAAATACAACAGGACAAACTTTGAGTAAACACAATAGTAACAAACAAAAGGACTACAGGAAAAGCCTAAAGGAAATTATCTTACAAAACACAAGACTGTTTCATATAAAAACACAAGATGTAGAATTTTGGTACAGAAATGGAAATATGTACATAAAAATCGTATAAATGTACTATAAAGGCATCAATATCACTACCAGTGGGAGAAAAGGGTGCTTACCTAAGTAACTCTGTAAATTTGTGTAGTCTATAAACAAAAGGCAAAGTAACCTTTTGTAGCACTGTACTCTCATTGATAAATTTGTGTCCAGGGGTATGGGCTAAGAAGGCTAAAATCACTAATATTTATATTAGAATTGAGCAATCAAGTAAATGTACAGTAGATAATGCGAGCCAGGTTTCTCAGCCTTGAAGTGAGCAGTTACAAATAAGCAAATAAATGTTCTGTGTAGTAATGGATAAGATGTGGTGACATCAGTATGAACTCATGAATTACCTTGATATAGATACAGATGGTTACACTTTAAAATAGTTATATGTTTGTATAAACATGGGTTAATATCCATGCATATATTCCCTTGTTCTGTGAGCTGAGAGGGCCTAGAAGCAAAGAGCACATCTACTGCCCAGCTCATGGTTTCTAATGTCATGAACAACAACAACAAAATAACTAGTGTTCCTGGAAAAAAAATGGCTGATTCTAGAGCTGGGACAGGAAATTTACAAGATGTTGTTCAGTCACTAAGTCGTGTCTGACTGTTTGCGAGCCCGTGAACTGCAGCGTGCCTGAAGTTCCCTGTCCTTCACTATCTTCCACAGATTGCTCAAATTCATGTCCATTGAGTCAGTGATACCATCCAACCATCTTATCCTCTGTCACCCCCTTCTCTTGCCTTCAGTCTTTCCCAGAATCAGGGTCTTTTCCGATGAGTTGGTTCTTCACATCAGGCGGCCAAAGCATTGGAGCTTCAGCACCAGTCCTTCTGATGAATATTCAGGATTGATTTCTTTAGGATTGACTGGTTTGATCTCCTTGCTGTCCAAGGGACTCTCAAGAGTGTTCTCCCACACCACAGTTGGAAAGCATCAGTTCTTTGGTCTTCAGCCTTCTTTATGGTCCAACTCTCATATCCATACATGACTACTGGAAAACCCATAGCTTTGACTATACAGGTCTTTGTTGGCAAAGTCATGTCTCTGCTTTATAATACACTGTCTAGATTTAATATAGCTTTCTTACCTTATAATGCCAGAAAATATAGATATGCCTCCTCTTCCCCAAAATGGTATATACATAATGATGTACATGCTAAGTTGCTTCAGTCATGTCCAATTCTTTGTGACCCCATGGACAGTAACCTATCAGTCTTCTCTGTCCATGGGATTCTACAGGGAAGAATACTGGAGTGGTTTGCCATGCCCTCCTTGGGGTTCTTCCTGACCCAGGGATTGAACTAGCATTTCTTATGTTTCCAGCATTGGCAGGTGGCTTCTGTATCACTAATGCCACTTGGGAAGCCCACAAATGATGGGGTTATGTCAAAGGAATAAAAAGCTAATTGAAAGATTTCCCAATAGCCAGAGCTAGAACACACGGAACAACAAAAAATAAAGCATTTTTAATAGTACATTACAGTATAAATAAACATCTGTCTCAAACTGATACAAACAAGTGATTGAATTAAATAAATGAGGAGAAATAGACAAGTTTCCTGTGCAAAATAACTCTGAATAATTTTTTATTACTCTGCTCTCAAGGAGTTGAAGTTATCACTTCCCATTTGTTATAGGTGAGCTGTACATTAGTGACTCCCTTTCAAGGAGAACTCGATGGGAAATGGGTGGAATGAGGTCAGTTTACAATAGAAACACCTGCCAAACAACCTCAAGATTAACATCATCATTTTTAAGCCATGTTGATAAATGTATTCTTGATATGATGTAATGAGAATGGCACTTTTCTTTTCTGGTCTTTCTCCCCAAAATGTACAATCAGAGTCTGATCATGTGACAAGTAACTGATAAATCCCACTTGAGGGACACTACAGAATAACTGACCAGTACTTAAAATACAAAGGTCATCAAAAACAAGAAAATTCAGAGAAATTGTCACAACCAAGAGGAATCTAAATGTAATATGACATCCTGTTACAGAAAAAAATAGGCAAAAATTAAGGAAATTCATATTAAGTATGGATTTAGTTAATTAGAATATATTAGTATTGCTTCATTGATTGTGTCATAGTTACTCTCTAATATAGAATAGTAGCAATGGAGGAGACTGTGTGTAGGGAACATGGGCATTCTCTGTAGTATCTCTACATTTTTTGTACATTTCAAGTTGTTTCAAAAAATTTTAATAGCATACTAAAAATTAGAATTGCCAAAATATCATTTATATTAGTGCACAAACAGAATTAAACACTTAGGTATAAATCTAAAAAATATGATCAAAGTCATAAATAAAAATAAATACAAGTTCTATATATAATAAAATTTTAAAACTGATGAAATAAATCAATGTAACATGCTAATAAAATAAATGATAAAAATAATATGATCATATATGAATGCAAAAAAGTGTCACTAATGATTGAAAATTTCTCAACCATCTAAAACTACAACAGCAATCTGCTAAGTTATTAAAGTGTATATACAGAAAAATAAAGCAGAAAAAACAAGCTTAACAGTTAGATGTTTAAAGCCTTCCTCCAATAATTGAAAATGAGAGAGCAATGTCCACTTTCATCATAATTCAGCATTGTAATGTAAGTCATGAAAAATAAAATGAGAGAAAATATATAGAGAATGTTCCTAGATGATGTGGCTGTATAGAGAGTCTAAAATATATATAGGTAACCTATTTAATTATTACTCATTGGAAATGATGTAATTATTACTCATTGGAAATCTTTCCCTAATGCTGGGAAAGATTTAAAGGGGGCAGCAGAGGATGAAATGGATAGCATCACTGACTCAATGGATATCAGTTTGAGCAAACTTTGCGAGACAGTAGAGGACGGAGTAGCTTGGCATGCTGTAGTCCACAGGATCACAGTCAGACACGACTTAGCAACTGAACAAGACATCAACAACAATCTATTTAATTATAAGTGTATTCAGCAGTGATGTTGTATTCAAGGCCAACCAGAAAAATACTTTTTTTTCATGATTACCCTAACCACAAGATTGTGACATAGATTCAAATGGGAATATTGAAAATTGAGAAATAAATTTGGTTTTACTAGGGAGTCAGTAAATTAAGGGAAATGTTACAGGTTTCATTTATTTGGGGACAAAACAAACAGAACAACTATTTGTTGTTTTGTTTTTTAATCTTGAGGGAAAAGTATTGCTTGCTTGCTTGATTGCTTTTTTATCTTTTGACTATAAGATCTATTTACTCATAAAGTCAGAACAGTCTTATGGACTCTGTGGGAGAGGGAGAGGGTGGGAAGATTTGGGAGAATGGCATTGAAACAGGTAAAATATCATGTATGAAATGAGTTGCCAGTCCAGGTTCAATGCATGATACTGGATGCTTGGGGCTAGTGCACTGGGACGACCCAGAGGGATGGTATGGGGAGGGAGGAGGGAGGAGGGTTCAGGATGGGGAACACATGTATACCTGTGGTGGATTCATTTTGATATTTGGCAAAACTAATACAATTTTGTAAAGTTTAAAAATAAAATAAAATTGTAGTTGGAAATAAATAAATAAATAAATTAAATTAAATTTACAAAAAAAAGTATCAGTTTTGCTTCTGCAGGGAAAAGTGTTTGTAAAACAAACTATAAGTGATTTCCTCAGATAAAAAAAAAAGTAACAAACCATTAGGATAAATGGGCAGGAGGGAAAAAAAAAAATCAACACTCAAAAGAGAAAATACAAAGTGAAAGACAATATGTAATACATTAACAATTTAACATAATGCAATACATTAACAATTATAATTTAACACCTATGTAATTTAAAAATCAGTAAACTAGAATTAAAATGGAACTACATTAACTAAGATATGAATATTGGATGCAGAATTAAAAGTTGTAATTATTTTCAAACATGTTAATTATTCACAATGATAAAAACAAAATTAACTTCCATATTAGATATATAAAAGAAATAAGTGGCCAAATTAAAAACACACATAAATAAATTTCTACTTATGTACCATTTTTATCAAATAGAAAATAAACGAAGTATAACAAGAGTGTAGCACGCACACAAGAACCACTTTAGAACTCACAAATAACCAAAAAATGGTCATGTCTAAATGAAATGAAAAAAACTATAACGCTTTCCTGAAAGTCATAAAAGAAGACCTCAATGAACTGAAAGAGAACATATTCCTGTAAGGGAGAACTCACCATTGTAAAAATGTCATTTCTCCTTCAATTACTCTATAAATCCCTACTGGACTTTTATGAAACTTGTCAAACCATCTTAAAATGTACTGTATGTGGAAGTGAAAATGTGCTGTAATAGCCTACTACAGTAACTTCTCCTACCAGATACTAAACAAACATTTAGGATCTAACACAAGGTGATATCTAAGACATAGGTGAACTATATCTTTGTGCACTCAGCACATCCCTACTGTTTTAAATTAGTTTTCACCCTTATGCCCTAAAGACACAGATGCCTTACCAACAAGTCCAAACAGATACTTTGATCAGCCTCAAATTTAAAAACCCTTGTCTAATATCACTCATCACGTCATGGGAAATAGATGGGGAAACAGTTAAAACAGTGTCAGGCTTTATTTTTTAGGGTTCCAAAATCACTGCAGATGGTGATTGCAGCCATGAAATTAAAAGACACTTACTCCTTGGAAGGAAAGTTATGACCAATCTAGACAGGATATTGAAAAGCAGAGATATTACTTTGCCAACAAAGGTCTGTCTAGTCAAGGCTATGGTTTTTCGGTTTTTCCAGTGGTCATGTATGGATGTGAGAGTTAGACTGTGAAGAAAGCTGAATGCCAAAGAATTGATGCTTTTGAACTGTGGTGCTAGAGAAGACTAGCACCTTGGACTGCTAACTAACTGCTAACTAACACCCTTGGACTGCAAGGAGATCTGACCAGTCCATTCTAAAGAAGATCAGTCCTGGGTGTTCCTTGGAAGGACTGATGCTGAAGCTGAAACTCCAATACTTTGGCTACCTCATGCGAAGAGTTGACTCATTGGAAAAGACCCTGATGCTGGGAGGGGTTGGAGGCAGGAGGAGAAGGGGACGACAGAGGATGAGATGGCTGGATTGCATCACCAACTCAATGGACGTGAATTTGAGTGAACTCTGGGAGTTGGTGATGGACAGGGAGGCCTCGCATGCCATGATTCATGGGGTCACAAAGAGTTGGACACGACTGAGAGACTGAACTGAACTGTACTGAATATCACCCAAAGCACAGACATTATTTTCTTGCACTGCTTATCTGCTCCACTCCCTCATTCATTAAGCCTTGCAAGCCAAAGATCTCCATTAAGAACCCATTCCTGTAGTCATGTATGGATGTGAGAGGTGGACCATAAAGAAGGTTGAGCACCAAAGAACTGATGCTTTCAAACTGTGGTGCTGGAGAAGACTCTTAAGAGTCCCTTGGACAGCAAGGAGATCAAACCAGTCAATCCTAAAGGAAATCAATCCTTAATATTCATCAGAAGGACTGGTGCTGAAGCTGAAGCTCCAATACTTTGGCTACCTAATACAAACAGCCAACTCATTAGAAAAGAACCTGATGCTGGGAAAGACTGAAGGTAGAAGGAAAAGAGAGCAACAGAGGAGAAGATGGTTGGATGGCATCACCAATTGAATGGACATGAACTTACGGAATCTCCAGGAATTTAGTGAGGGATAGGAAAACCTGGCGTGCTGCAGTCCTTGGGGTCGCGAAGAGTCAAAAAAACTTTACGACTGACAATAATCTTAATTATGCAGAGTTCTTCTTAGTTGCTTGCTACTAGAATACTAAGAGAGCTTCTTCACCTACACATATCAGAGTACAACACTGCAGTGAAATCCTGATAAAAGGACACTTGTTTTATAAAAGTCAAATCTTATAAATTTCAAGTAGTATTGCATCCCTACAAAAATTCTGCTAGACCTGGCTAGCAATAGCCTCCCTTTAAACAAAATGCTATTATGAATACAGTTCTCTAATTTAATATATTTTAATTTTATACAATGTTTCTATGAAAACTATAACCAAATGATGGCAGTAAATACATAACATTTAAAGGTTCTATATAAACAAAAGAACTATCAATAAAGGTCATAAATGACACTATTAGAATAAATATTTACAATATATAACAGAGGGCCAACATCCTTCATATGTAAGAAATTCCCATAAATCAATCAGAAAAATTCAAGCTACCAATGGAAAATGTTTCAATTAGAGAAAACATGTACAGAAGAAAACACAAACTGCAAATATAAAAACACCTTAAAAGCTATCCTTATTATAAACAAGAGTAATAATTTTTAATGAGATTCAACTATTAGCTAATCATATTAAACAAGAAAGTAAATCAATGTTAACAATGCTGATAAGGAAAAGAAATTTGGTATTCTCAGACACTATTTAAAACAGTACAATTTGATGAAGATATTTGCAATTCCATTTGATGAAAAATATCAAAATTTAGTACACTGATATTAATATACTTATATTAGAAGTCTTAAATTAGCACTTCTCAGGACTTTAAAGCAAAGAAATGTGTGCAGTGATGTTCACTGATATATGGATTGCAATAGCAAAACATTAGAAAATACTTCAAACTGTACTAATAAAGGAATTTCTAAATAAACTGTGTACTGCATTACCACAGTTCATTTCAGTCGCTCAGTCGTGTCTGACTCTTTGCGACCCCATGAATTGCAGCACGCCAGGCCTCCCTGTCCATCACCAACTCCCAGACTCCGCCCAAACCCATGTCCATTGAGTTGGTGATGCCATCCAACCATCTCATCCTCTGTTGTCCCCTTCTCCTCCTGTCCTCAATCTTTCCCAGCATCAGGGTCTTTTCCAGTGAGTCAGCTCTTCGCAGGAGGTGGCCAAAATATTGGAGTTTCAGCTTCAACATCAGCCCTTCCAATGAACACCCAGGACGGGTCTCCTTTAGGATGGACTGGCTGGATCTCATTGCAGTCCAAGGGACTCTCAAGAGTCTTCTCCAGCACCACAGTTCAAAACCATCAATTCTTCAGTGTTCAGCTTTCTTCACAGTCCAACTCTCACATACACACATGACCACTGGAAAAACCATAGCCTCGACTAGATGGACCTTTGTTGGCAAAGTAATGTCTCTGCTTTTTAATATGCTGTCTAGGTTGGTCATAACTTTTCTCCCAAGGAGTAAACATCTTTTAATTTTGTGGCTGAAGTCACCATCTACAGTGATTTTGGAGCCCAGAAAAATAAAGTCAGCCACTTTTTCCACTGTTTCCCCATCTATTTGCCATGAACTGATGGGACCGGATGCCATGATCTTAGTTTTCCGAATGTTGAGTTTTAAGTCAAGTTTTTTACTTTCCTCTTTCACTTTCATCAAGAGGCTTTTTAGTACTTCTTCACTTTCTGCCATAAGGGTGGTGTCATCTGCATATCTGAGGTTATTGATATTTCTCCTGGAAATCTTGATTCCAGCTTGTGCTTCCTCAAGCCCAGCATTTCTCATGATGTACTCTGCATATAAGTTAAATAAGCAGGGTGACAATATACAGCCTTGATGTACTCCTTTTCCTATTTGGAACCAGTCTGTTGTTCCATGTCCAGTTCTAACTGTTGCTTCCTGACCTGCATACAGGTTTCTCAAGAGACAGGTCAGGTGGTCTGGTATTCCCATCTTTCAGAATTTTCCACAGTTTATTGTGATCCACACAGTCAAAGGCTTTGGCATAGTCAATAAAGCAGAAATAGATGTTTTTCTGGAACTCTCTTGCTTTTTTGATGATCCAGTGGATGTTGGCAATTTGATCTCTGGTTCCTCTGCCTTTTCTAAAACCAGCTTGAACATCTGGAAGTTCACAGTTCATGTATTGCTGAAGCCTGGCTTGGAGAATTTGAGCATTACTTTACTAGCGTGTGAGATGAGAGCAATTGTGCAGTAGTTTGAGCATTCTTTGGCATTGCCTTTCTTTGGGATTGGAATGAAAATGGACCTTTTCCAGTCCTGTGGCTACTGCTGAATTTTCCAAATTTGCTGGCATGTTGAATGCAGCACTTTCACAGTGTCATCTTTCAGGATTTGAAATAGCTCAACTGGCATCCATCATGTCCACCTCCACTAGCTTTGTTTGTAGTGATGCTTCCTAAGGCCCACTTAACCACATTCCAGGATGTCTGGCTCTAGGTGAGTGATCACACCATAGTGATTATCTGGGTCCTGAAGATCTTTTTTGTACTACATAATTACAAGTGAAATATACACACAGAAATATGGAGATGCCATAAGGTTATATTCTCAAGTGAGTCCATTAGGAATACACTGAAAGCATATGCATGGAACTTCCATGAAAACAACAGTTATGGTGGCTGATAGAACCAGCTCTGGAGCCAGACTGTCTAGGTTTAAATCCACATATCCTACTTACTTTAAGTATGGCCCTGGTAAGTCACTTTAACTTTCCTGCCCAAAGTTTTAATTTCTATAAACTAAGGGAAAATACTGAGCCCTAAATATTGGCATTCCCTTTATGATTCATTTTAGAATGTAAAATGGGCACTGAGCTGTGAACACGGCACAAAACTTATGGACCAAAAGCCCTGCTGGATAAAAAAAAAAAAAAAATCAGTCTTGAAACTTATTACAAACTGTAATAAATTTTATAATTGGCTATCTCTTAAAAGAAGTGTCAGATAAAATAGTATTACGAGTTTTGTTTTCTTTACATAGAGTTTTAAAGGAAGAAAACAAATAATAAAAAATAAAATAGCAGGAAGTAAACAAGATGGAATTTACTACCGCAGTGAGTTTTTGTTTTGTTTTGCCATACCACTTTTTTTTTTTTTTTTTGCCCATAGACTATGGTTTGATTATTAAGGGGTGAAGTTTATAATGTATTATATGGCTCCTGTATTCATTCATATGCTTAGTTCATTCTGTTGCACAATGATTTTTATAAGAAGGAACTCAAAGTCCATTTCAAGCTCATATAATCCACAAAATAAATATTGGCTAATTTATTATTTTTGTAGTCTACAAAATTTAACATTTAAATTATTTTTTTCTAAAGAAAGAAGACTCATGACTTTGTACATGCTTGGACTGTCCATTTAAAAAGATTGTTGACTAGTTGCTTATATTTATAAAGGCTCAAACAAACAAACAAAACCGAATTTTTTAAAAAGAAACTGCAAAGGACCAGTGAATAGCTTTTTGTGTGCTCATTTTAATGATTTTTTTTCACAGATATAGACATTTTATATTTTAAACACTCAAATCTCAGATAAATCCTGACCAATGCATAAATTATCCAATTGCACTATCTAGATGTGTGTACTAAAAACTCATAAAACTACTGGACCAAAAATACAAAACATTTCCTGTTATAGGCTGATCGTTATTACATGTTTAAGCTAAAATTTTAAACTGCCTCATGAAAAATAATCTTTACAATTTTTATCCCCCTTGTAAACAAGTGAATGAAACACAAACCAGAATCAAGATTTCTGGGAGAAATATCAATAACCTCATATACTAAAATGACACCACACTTATGGCAGAAAGCAAAGAAGAACTAAAGAGCCTCTTGATGAAACTGAAAGAGGAGAGTGAAAAAGTCGGCTTAAAACTCAACATTCAGAAAACTAAGATCATGGCATCTGGTCCCATCACTTCATGGCAAATAGATGGAGAAACAATGGAAATAGTGAGGGGCGTTATTTTCTTGGGTGAGGTCAAAACAGTGAGGTCCTTTGCAGTCATTCAAAATCACTACAGATGGTGACGGCAGCCATGAAATTAAAAGATGCTTGCTCCTTGGAATAAAAGCTATGACCAACCTAGACAGCATATTAAAAAGTAGAAACATTACTTTACCAACAAAGATCCATCAAGTCAAAGCTATTGTTTTTCCAGTAGTCATGTATGGATGTGAGAGTTGGACTAAAAAGAAAGTTGAGTGCCAAAGAATTGATGCTTTTGAATTGTGATGTTGTAGAAGATTCTTGAGAGTTCCTTGGACTGCAAGGAGATCCAACCAGTCCATCCTAAAGGAAATCAGTCCTGCATATTCATTGAAGCTGAAACTCCAATACTTGGCCACCTGATGCGAAGAACCAACTCAATGGAAAAGACCCTGATGCAGTGAAAGATTGAAGGTGGGAGGAGAAGGGGACGACAGAGGATGAGATGGTTTAATGGCATCACCAATGCGACGGACATGAGTTTGGGTAAACTCTGGGAGTTGGTGATGGATAGGGAAGGCTGGTGTGCTGCAGTCCCTGGTGTTGCAAAGAGCTGGACACGACTGAGTGACTGAACTGAACTGAAACATGTGAATGATCACCGTATCGGTTTTTATTAACTTTTATTAACATCTAGTAAGATATAACTACATTTAAATTTGCTTTTAAACAAATTATAAGGTTTTAGCAGAGATTATCATTGTAAACACATAAGTACACATTAATATATTTTACAAAGCCCAACATTAAAGTGTTTTGTTTCATGAAGTATATAAGTACAGGAAAGAGACATAAAATCCTAAGATGTCAGAGCAGATTGATGAAAATATTTGAAATCTGAAAATTGGAAATTAATGGAGTTTAAAAGCTGATGACATAAAAACAGAATATACCAAGACATTATCATCTTCATGAAACAGTTACCTAATTTATGATGGTTAGACATAATTAATTAAATTAAATTAATCAAATTAGAGTATTTTGTTTTCAATTAAAATACATGAATGTGAATGTGTAAAGATGATGTTAAAATATTTTTCAAGTTAGTACATTGAATACTATGTTCTTTATAGATCCTATATTTCTGTCATGTGATTTATATTTGAGAATACATTATTCTTATTCAGTTTTATCTACCCCTTTAAATCTGTTCACCTGTAATCTTCAGAAAGGCAGTCTTGCCTTGATATTCTTATACACTACAAAAATGATCACCACACTACGTCAACATCTATCTGCCAAAGTTGTTACAATATTATTGATTGTATTCCCTATACTTTAAATCACATCTCTGTGATTATTTTATATCTGTTAATTTATACCTTTTAATTCTCATCAATTATTTTGCCCATATCCCTCTCTCCCTCCCCTCTGGCAACCACCACTTTGTTCTCTATGTCTATGACTATTTCTGTTTTATTATGTTTGCTTGTTTTTTCTTTAGATTCCACATATATATGAAATCATATGGTATTTGTCTTTATCTGACATGTGTCACTTAAAATAACAGCATCAAGGTGAAAATGGCCAGATTTCACTCTTTTTCATGATTGAGTATTACATTGGTTGATATGCCAATGTCCTTTATCCATTCATCTATCAATGGACAGCTATGTTTCTTTCATAATCTGCCTATTGGAAATGACAATGCTATAGCGAACATCAGGGTGCACACATATTTTTGAATTAGTGTTTTCATTTTCTTTCAGACAAACACAAAAGTGGATTTGCTGAATAGAATGGTGGTGCTATCTTTTAAATTTTTTGAAGAATCTTGAAACTGTTTTTCATATTAGCTGCATCCATTCACATTCTCACTAACAGTGCACCAGGGTTCCCTTTTCTCCACATCCTCACTAATGCTTATTTGTTTTCTTTTTGATAATAACCATTCTAACATATATGAATTGATATCTTATTGAGGCTTTGAGTTGCATTTCCCTGGCAATTCATGATGTTGAGCATATTTTCATATTTCTTTTGGCCATTCGTAAATCTTCTTTGGAAATGTGTCTATTCAAGTCCTCTGTTTTTTAAATGGATTGTTTGCTTATTTGATATTGAATTGTATGAATTCTTGACATTTTTTGGAAATTAATCACTTACCAGATATATCATTTGCAGATATATTATGCCATTCAATAAGCTGTCTTTTCATTTTGATGATGGTTTCCTTCACTATAGAGAAGCATTTTATTTGATGTGGTCCCACTTGTTTATTTTCACTTTTGTTTCACTTGCCTTTTGGAGACGGGAAAGACAACCCACTCCGGTGTATTTGCTTGGAGAATTCCATGAACAGAGGAGCCTGGTGGACTATACTCCATGAGGTCACAAAGAGTCGGACGTGACTGAGTGACTAACACAGCACAGACCTTGCCTTTGGAGTCAAATTCACAAAAACATTGCTAACACCAATGTCAATGACGTTATTGCCTGTGTTTTCATCTGGATCTTTATGGTTTCAGGCCTTATGTAAGATCGTTAATTCATTTTGAGTTGGCTTTTGCACATGATGTAAGAAAATGGTCTAGTTTCATTGTTTTACATGTAGCTGTCCAATTTTATCAACACCATTTACTGAAGAGACTGTCCTTTTCCCATCAGATGTCTTTGGCTCCTCTGACCACATGAGTGTGAGTTTATTTCTGGTATCTCTCCTCTATTCCATTGATCTATGGGTCTATGTGTCTGTTTTTGTGCCTGCACCATATTGCGGAAAATTCTTCAAGAGACGGGAATACCAGACCACCTGACCTGCTCCTGAAATATCTGTATGCAGGTCAAGAAGCAACAGTTATAACTGGACATGGAACAACAGACAGGTTCCAAATCAGGAAAGGAGGATGTCGAGGCTGTATATTGTCACCCTGCTTATTTAACTTACATGCAGAGTACACCATAAAAATGCTAGACTGGATGAAGCACAAGCTGGAATCAAGATCGATGGGAGGAATATCAATAACCTCAGATACTCAGATGATACCACCCTTATGGCAGAAAGTGAAGAAGTACTAAAGAGCCTCTTGATGAAACTGAAAGAGGAGAGTGAAAAAGTTGGCTTAAAACTTAACATTCAGAAAACTAAGATCATGGCATCTGGTCTCATTACTTATGGCAAATTGATGCGGAAACAGGAAAGAGTAACAGACTCGAATTTGGGGGGGCTCCAAAATCACTGCAGATGGTGACTGCAGTCATGAAATTAAAAGACACTTGATTCTTGGAAGAAAAGTTATGATCAATCTAGACAGAATATTAAAAAGCAGAGACATTACTAACAAAGATCCATTGAGTCACAGCTATTGTTTTTCCAGTAGTCATGTATGGATGTGAGAGTTGGACTATAAAGAAAGCAGAGTGCCGGAGAATTGATGTTTTTGAACTGTGGTGTTGGAGAAGACTCTTGAGAGTTCCTTGGACAGCAAAGAGATCCAACAAGTCCATCCTAAAGGAAATGAGTCCTGCATATTCATTGGAAGGACTGATGCTGAAGCTGAAACTCCAATACTTTGGCCACCTGATGTGAAAAACTGACTCAATGGAAAAAACCCTGATGCCGAGAAAGATTGAAGACAGAAGGAGAAGGGGAAGACAGAGGATGAGATGGTAGGATGGCATCACTGACTCAATGGACATGAGTTTGAAAAAACTCCGGAGTTGGTGATGGACAGGGAAGCCTGTCATGCTGCAGTCCATGGGGTCGCAAAAAGTTGGACACAGCTGAGCAACTGAACTGAACTGAACCATACTGTTTTGACTACTGTAGCTAATATTAGTATAGTTTGAAATCAGAGACTGTGACACCTCAGGTTTGTTATTTCTTGAGATTGCCCTATACCATGTCTTTTGTGGTGTCATATAAATTTTAGAATTATTTGTTATAGTTCTGTGAAAAATGCTATGGGTATTTTCATAGAAGTTGCTTTGAATCTATAGATGGTTTTGGGTAGTGTGGAAATTTAACACTGTTAATCATTCTAATTTATGAAGATGGGCTATCATCTGATTTATTTATGCAGCTTTCAGTTTCTTTCATCAATGTCTTATAGTATTCTGAGTATAGGAGTTTCACCTCTTGATTAAATTTATACCTAACTTTTTTTTTCTTTTTGATGCAACTGTGAGATTGTTTTCTTAATTTCTCTTTATGATAGTTCATTCTTAATGTAAAGAAATGCAATAGATTTCTGTATATTGATTTTGTATCCTGAAAATTTACTGAACTCATATATTAGTTTATTAGTGAAGTCTTTAGAGTTTTCTAGATAAAGTATTATGATCTGCAAATAGTGGCAATTTTACTTTTTCCTTTCCAATTTGGATCTCTTTTATTTCCTTTTTGAGGGTCTGACTGCTGTGACTAGATCTTCCAATACTATGCTGAGTAGTAGTGGGAAGAGTGTGCACTCTCATCTCCTTCCTGATCTTAGAGGAAAATTTTTCACTTTTCACCACTGATATAATGTTAGCTGTGAGCTTGTCATATATAGCCTTTATTATGTTGAGGTATGTTTGCTGTTGGGATTCCCAGGTGGCCCTAGGGTTAAAGAATCTGCCTGCCAATGTAGGAGACATAGGAGTCTTGGGTTTGATCCCTGGGTTGGGAAGATCCCCTGGAGGAGGGCATAGCAATCCACTCCTGCATTCTTGCTGGAGAACCCCATGGGCAGAGAAGGACAAGTCTGTGTAGCTAGAGTCCATAGGGTCACAAAGAGTCAGATACAACTGAAGTGACTTAGCAAGCATGCACGCATGTTCCCTGCTAGTGGTAATATCCCCTTTGGTAAGAGATTTTTTTTATATATATATATCATAAATGGATGTTGAATTTTGTCAAATGCTTTTTCTGCATCTCTTGAAATGACCAAGCAGTTTTATCCTTCATTTTGTTAATGTGGTGCATCACATTGATTGATTTACAGCTATCGAATGACATTTGCATCTCTGGAATAAATCCCATTAAATCATAGTGTATGATCCTCTTCATGTAATTCTCTTAATGTATTTTGAATTTGGTTTGCTAATATTTTGCTGAGGATTTTTGCATCTATGTTTATGAAGGATACTGGCCTTTAATTTTCTTTTCTTTTAGTATCTTTGTCTTATTTAGCCCTGTAAATGAGTTTGAGTTTCCTCCTCTTCTATTAATATTTTTGACAGAGTTTGAGAAGGGTTGGTATTAGTTATTCTTTAAATGTTTGGTAGATTTCACTAGTGAAGGCTTCTGGCCTTGAATTTTCATTGAGACATTTTTGATTACTGATTTAACCTTCTCAGCAGTAATTTATTTGCTAAGATTTTCTATTTTTTTCATGATTCAGTCTTAGTAGGTTGTGTGTTTTCAGGAATGTATCCATTTCTTCTGCGCTGTCCAGTTTTCAAGTATGGTTATTTTTAGTAGTCTCTCATGCTGCTTTGTATTTGTATAGTAACAGTTGTAATGGCTGCCTCTTTCATTTCCAATTTTGTATATTTGATTCCTTTCTTTTTCCCTTGTTGAGTCTGGCTAAAAGTTCGTCTATTTTGTTTATCTTTTAAATAAACCACCTCGTAGTTTCACTGATCTTTTCTGTTGTCCTTGAGTTCATTTTTTACTGCTCTGCTTTTTGTTATTTTCTTCCTTCTGCTAACTTTGGGCTTAATTTATTCTTCTTTTTCTAGTTCTTTGAGATGTAAAGTAAGTTATCTCTGCTAATAGAACTTATGTTAATAGGAATGATGGATAATAAACATGGGGGGAAAAAAACAAGAACAAATAGCAACTGATAAGGACTCTGCAGAAAAGTTCAGCTAGTTAAGGCAAAGGATAATTTAAAGGGAGGCAGACAGGAAATATCACTTTAAATGAATTACAAGAATAATAAATGATATGAAATCATCATAAAAGTAATTCCTAATGGATGAATAATTGGTACAAATACCCTAAGATAAGAATTAACTGTACATCTTTGAGAAATAAAAATAGCAGCTATGTTGTTAAAGCAAGTCAGAGAAGAAATGGAATGCATGGCACCAGGCAGGTAGGCAAAGGTTATTGTCACATAAAATGATCTATCAAAAAATAATAATAATTTACATTTTACTCTTAAGTAAGCGATTGGAAATCCACTGGAAATTAATGGATCACCACTGTTCTTAGCAGAAGGGCAAAATTTGTTTAAAATATTCGACAGTTTATGTCTATTAGAATGTATTGTTCCATCCTTCGGGCTCTTTTTGCAACATACTCTTCCTTGCCTTTGCTTCTACAGCATAACTGGATATTTTTCAGGCCATTCAATTTTCATGATTGACCATGCTGCTTCTTTCACCTGAGATGAATGAATTTATAAATAAATGAATGTATCATTTTTAGACGTTGTAAGCAACCAACTCATACCAAGACTTGTGAAATAATAAAACAACTAGAAAGGGAGAAAACAAGAGACTTTCTCCAAACCTCAAATCTCACTTCAACATTAAAGACTTAGTGCCTGTGCCACCGTTTCTAGATCAGCCTTCCTCCTCTTTCCACCTCTTGGTGCTTAGTCACTCAGTCGTGTCCGACTCTTTGCGACCCCATGGACTGTTTCCTGCCATCTCCTCTGTCCATGGGATTTTCCAGGCAAGAGTACTGGAGTGGGTTGCCATTTCCTTCTCCATTCCAACTCTTATCTCAATATTTATTATGTATTCATCGATCAAAAAATTCCCTGTAAGGCAACACAGCCTGAGACAGACGGGGATCTGTGATGCTGCATTTTATTCTCAGTTAAGTCATGTACAGTGAAAAGATAAGCATACAGAGCTGTAGACTCCAGAGAGAACTCTATTTACATGCAAAAGAAGGCCTACAGATTGCTTTAAATTATAACTCGAACCAGGAATGAAAAATGTAAAATTCTCACCTCAGGAAGACAGAGCTGCATTATATAAATGTTTAATATAAAGTAGGGTTTACACAGAGTTATCTTGCATAGTTTGGGAAGCAAAGTCAAGATATGTGGAAGTACAGGACACAGACATCCTGTCGGCAGCCTCTCGGTCAGAACAGATCTCTATTGCTTCAAAACTGTACAAACTTGGGAGGTGAGGGCAAATATAAGGCCGGGAGGCTTATAAAATTTTCAGTTCAGTTCAACCACTCATCGTGTCTGACTCTTTGCGACCCCATGGACTGCAGCACCCCAGGCTTCCCTGTCCATCACCAACTTTCGGAGTTTACCCAAACTCATGTCCATCATGTCAGTGATGTCATTCAACCATCTCATCCTCTGTAGTCCCCTTCTCCTCCTGCCTTCAATCTTTCCGAGCATCAGGGTCTTTTCAAATGAGTCAGTTCTTCAAATTATGGGGCCAAAGTGTTGGAGTTTCAGCTTCAGCATCAGTCCTTCCAATGAATATTCAGGACTGATTTCCTTTAGGATGGACTGGTTGGATCTCCTTGCAGTCCAAGGGACGCTCAAGACTCTTCTCCCACACCACAGTTCAAAAGCATCAATTCTTCGGCACTCTGCTTTCTTTATAGTCCAACTCTCACATCCATACACGACTACTGGAAAAACCATAGTTTTGACTAGATGGACATTTGTTGGTAAAGTAATGTCTCTGCTTTTTAATATGCTGTCTAGGTTGGTCATAGCTTTTATTCCAAGCAGCAAGCACCTTTTAATTTCATGGCTGCAGTTACCATCTGCAGTGATTTTGGAGCCCAAAAAATAGCCTCTCACTCTTTCCATTGTTTTCCCATCTATTTGCCATGAAGTGATGGGACCAGATGCCATGATCTTAGTTTTCTGAATGTTGAGTTTTAAGCCAACTTTTTCACTCTCTTCTCTCAGTTTCATCAAGAGGCTCTTTAGTTCTTCGCTTTCTGCCGTAAGGGTGGTGTCACCTGTGTATCTGAGGTTATTGATATTTCTCCTGGCAATCTTGATTCCAGCTTATGCTTCATCCAGTCCAGCATTTCTCATGATGTACTCTCCATGTAAGTTAAATAAGCAGAGTGATAATATACAGCCTTGATGTATTCCTTTCCTCAATATTAAAGCATAGAGCCATTTTTGTACAATAAGCAGAAGGTGGGCAAACCTTCTTAACAATTTTACTAGAGCAAACAATAGGACATGTAAAACTATTAGCTTTGAGTTTTCAGAAATATTAAAAAACATAATCTTCATGAATTCAAGTATAAAAAATTAAATGAAAAAAGTACTGAGATATATATGAAATAATGCTAAGATATTAAAGATGAAAACAGAAAAAAAACTTTTCATTATTTATGAGTAAATGGAATGAACCAACATCAAGTCAAACATGCAATTTGGGAAACACACTAAAAGTATCTTTAAAATTTGATACCTGTTAAAGACATGGTGGATATCAAAAGCTGAGAATATATATGAATAGAAATATATGGAGACTATAGTTTCATATCATAGGTAAAGTATATTTCTGGAAAAATAAACTAGAATAAATAAAATACTAAAATAAAGAGAAAACAAAAATATTCAAAAATATTTCTAACGTGTATGTATTTTTCTTTAAAAAAAAAAAAACCTAACCTATTGACTATAAGAATTCACTGTATTCCGGGCTCAAATAATGCAAAAATAACAGAAGTTTAGCATATTCTGGAAAAGTTTTAAATTTTGATAATAGAGAAAATAAAAGTCATAAACATTCATGTATAAAAACATAAATGGCCATTTTTAGGGAATATTAAGTAATTCTAGTTTATTATTACATTTTCATAAACTACCACCAACATGCACAGACAACCTAAAGAGATATTTTATATGAAAAATAAGAACACAAAATTAAAAAAATATTATCTCTGTTACCTAACCCCAAAGTGCATTAATGGAAAACACAAATGCTAAAACAGAAGGCTGGATATAAGATGGCATAATCCTGATTCTATCTCATATCATCATCTTTGTGATGGCTATTCTATGTATTTAAAATTAAGCTTAGATCACTCATTCATTCAATATATATATATATATATATATATATATATATATATATTTGAGCACTGATATGCCAAAGACTATGCTAGGCAGCAAATACTGACAAAAAGTAATGAACAATATGGTAACAAAAATGGAAAAGGAAAAGACCAATATTGATTTTTACAGGATGATTACATAAAATGAATGATACAAGTCTATAAACACATGTCTTATTGCAAACAAAGAAATTATGGAGCAAGAGAGTATTAAGGTAAATTCTTTTAATTAAGGAGTCAGAAGTAATAAAATTGTTCTTGAATATGGAAATTTTGAAAATCATAAATTTAATTGCAGGTATTATTTTAATACTATTGTATAAACTTTAAATCATTTAAGACAAGTTTAAAAGCAAAGATTTACCTATGTAACCAATACTGTAATTAAAATAATTTCCAATATCATGAAAAATAATACATAGAAAGACAAACTAGATATTAACATATTAAAAATACCCATTAAGAGAAAATATGTATTTTATTTGGATAAAAAAGCAATAAATTACAAGAATATACTGTATTTGAGAATAACCAAGGCAAAAGAGTAAAAAAAAGCTAGTTAAAAATGTGAAACAGTTTTGAATATAGAAAATTTTAAGTGTTTTTGTATATTTTGTCTATGTGAATGGATAGAGCTAAATTATATCCCTAAATTTCTATACTTATTGGTACTTGAGGGTGATTTTAGAATTTGTAATTTCTATATTTACAGTTTTCTTTCTTAAAACTATATACTTTAAGATTTTTAAAAATGGAGTCAAAATGTCTATGAAAAAGCAAACAAACAAATATCTCTGGCTTATTTCTTACTTTGTTTGAGCAGAATATTTCTCATTTGTCTTGCTTAATTAACCAGTCAAGTCAGTGCTTTGTTTTTTTAGCAAAGATGTATAAATCTGGGATTAATGGCTATGCCCAGGGAATATCCTTAGATATCATGACCTTGATTTTAACATGTCTCTAGAAATGTGGGACATTAAATGAACTGGAACTTGTTTATTTTTCATCATTTGAAGAAATATTTATTCTTACCTGATACACTTGCCCCCAAAGCTCTTGAGATTTTTTTTGTTCTACTTTTCTAGCAAATGACAGCTTTGAAGTGTCTGTTTCATTTGAAAAGTAGTGCATACATTTCAAATGTTTGAATACAACAGAGGAAAAAATAAAACATCATTATGATTCCAATTTGAGGTACAATTTAAATTTTAAAATGGTTATTTTAATCATCTTTCATGAGGCTACCTTAACCAGTCATCAACTCCCTCACTATCCTCTGATTCTTGTGTTCAAATAGCAATATTTTCCATTTTTGCAAAGGGTTCTCTTGCATGCATTCTCAGTCGCATCTCACTCTGTACCCCTGTGGGCTGTAGCCTGCCAGGTTCCTTTGTCCATGGGATTCCCCAGGCAAGACTACTGGAGTGGGTTGCCATTTTTTTTTCCAGGGGATCTTTCCAACGCAGGGATTGAACCCACATCTCCTGCATTGCAAGTGGATTCTTGACCACTGTGCTGCCTGGGTTAAGCATTAGGGCTCTCTCATTGTCATCCTTGTTTTTTTTTTCAGTCTGACTTTTTGTCTGACCCCATGGACTACAGCACGCCAGGCTCCTCTGTCCTCCACTGTCTCCCGGAGTTTGCTCAAATCCATGTCCATTGTGTCAGTGATGCTATTTAACCATCTCATCCTCTGTCATCCTCTTCTCCTCCTGCCATCAATCTTTCCCAGCATGAGGGTCTTTTCAAATGAGTCAATTCTTTGAGTCAGGTGGCCAAAGTATTGGAGCTTCCACTTCAGCATCACTCCTTCCAATGAATATTAAGGGTTGATATCCTTTACAACTGAAGGATTATTTTACCCCATAGCATTTTTGATAATTCATAACCCAGAACTAATTCCTTTAAAATCCCTTATACATTTTCCACTTGCTAAACTCCATCTTAAACTTTGCATTACTAAAGAAATGTTTTTGCTTCTCTTCCCCTCTCTGTAGGAGGTCTTCCTGGCTCCTTTCTCCATTTATTCCTGAGATCTTTTAATGCCTTTTCTCCTTTTAATGCTGAGAGATTAAATTTAGTCCTTGTTTTTCTCCACAGACATTCATATTGCAACTAATGCCAAAACTCAGCAAAGCAAAAGATTTTCTATTGAACAGGACTCTTCTGAATTTTATGACATTCAATTAAGCATTAATTTTGTTTGGAGTCAGATACCTCTCCCAAACACACGTATTTCTTCCTAACATATAACATACTCTCCTGAAAAGAATTTCAGTGGATTAGGATTTATCTATCCTCTTCTGCCACTATCATAGAGCCTAGTAATGCTAAAAATGTAGTTCCTGGCCTAGTGTCAGCACCACCTGTGACCATGAGAAAAATGCAGATTCTTGGGTCCTCTTCCCAACCTACTGAATCAGAAATTCTAGGAGCTTCTCCATTGATTCTGAAACATGCAAAAGTTAACAACCAATGAAAAGAATCTGCAGCAACAGGGAAAAAACTGTAACATGCATGGACTCAAAATATATTTCTATGTGATTGGATCATTAAATAGCATGACCTTGATTTTAATCTGTCTCTAGAAATATGGTACATTAAATGAGCTGGAACTTTTTAATTTTTCATCATTTGAAGAAATATTTATTCTTACCTGATATGCTTGCCCTCAAAGCTCTTGTGTGTGTGTGTGTGTGGGCGGAGGCGGGGTGGGGGGGGAGGGGGGGAGGGATGGGGGGATGGCAAGTATATTAGGGAAGCATAGATCTGGGAATGGAGGTGGGTGGTGAGCAGATACCTGTACATTCAAAGTAGAGTTCTGGTCATGTTGCCCTGAACTTGCCTCATCCCCAGCTACAATCTTCAATAGCCCTCTTGAGCCTGTTTGTTCTTCATCTATTCTTCCATCACACAATTCACTTTAATTCATTGCGGGATGTCTATATACCTGGCCTGGAATCAAATCTACCTGAAACTTTTTCTGTGCTTTCCACTGGCAGGGTTCATCCTACTCCCAGGTGAGACTTACTGACTGCTCTAGGTCTCTTTGTATCATTTCCTAGTTTTCCATGTCTGTAGCCATAAGCACCTAGTAATAATTTTTATGGTATCTGACTGAGTGCCTGAGGTCATCAGCCATTTTCTCCACTCTGTCTGGATTGGAACATCAATGTCTTCTGGCATTGAATAACCTGATGTCTCTCTGAGCTATTTCTAGCCCCACAGCAGCCAATATTTATTTATTTTTTCTTGTACAGTGTTGTGTTTGTTTCTGCCATACAACACGAATCAGCCATAATTATACGTATATCCCCAATCTTTGTTAGACTTGCTGAGTTTTGCTGTCTTGCACAGGCCAGCGTTGGACCAAATGCCTGAGGTTAAATCCCTCTTAGACCTTGATGCCTTCCTCTGCTCAGCTGTTCTTCCTCATGTGTTCCGCTCCACAGTCACCTCAGAAGCTTCCAACTTTGATCTGTACCACCTCTGCTTAGCAAGACTGCTCTCCCCTTTGGCTCTATCTCCATGCTGTACTGTCAGAGTCATCCCAGAGAGAAATCCAACACAATCATGAGACTTAATCTGTATGTTTCACTTCTCTGAGGATTAATCATTCTTTGTTGTCTGTTGTCAAATGCCTAGTATGGGAATATAGTCAAATGCCATTTAACCCGTTAAGGAGGCTGAAAGAGAAGTTCTGAGTCCTGTTTTGAAATGAAATTTTTTTCAAGCTATCATCTTTCATGACTGTCTTTCATTTTGGCTATATTTAGCAATCCATAATTTTCTACTTTGTGGATTTTAAACATTTTGGAACTTTTTTGGTAGGCTCAACTCCCTAAGAAGAGCCTGAGCTAGAAACTTGGTGACCGTGATGTATCGAGGGAGGGCTCTTAGGAGAAGAGTCATGAGGGAAGCTGGATAGACAAGGAAAACAAGTCAAGCAAAGATGGGATTTTGTCCAGAGTACTGGCTTCAGCCTGGCCCACAGGGAGCTCTGGAACATGAACTCAACCAGAGCCATTCTACATTATGAGGCAAGGGGGTCAGGTTTCAGTCAGTTCAGTCACTCAGTCGTGTCCGACTCTTTGCAACCCCATGAATTGCAGCATGCCAGGCATCCCTGTCCATCACCAACTCCCGGAGTTCACCCAGACTCACGTCCATCGAGTCCGTGATGCCATCCAGCCATCTCATCCTCTGTCGTCCCCTTCTCCTACCTCCAATCCCTCCCAGCACCAGAGTCTTTTCCAATGAGTCAACTCTTCACATGAGGTGGCCAAAGTACTGGAGTTTCAGCTTTAGCACCATTCCTTCCAAAGAAATCCCAGGGCTGATCTTCACAATGGACTGGTTGGATCTCCTTGCAGTCCAAGGGACTCTCAAGAGTCTTCTTCAACACCACAGTTCCAATGCATCTATTCTTTGGCGCTCAGCTTTCTTCACAGTCCAACTCTCACATCCATACATGACCACTGGAAAAACCATAGCCTTGACTAGACGGACCTTTGTTGGCAAAGTAATGTCTCTGCTTTTGCATATGCTATCTAGGTTGGTCATAACTTTCCTTCCAAGGAGTAAGCGTCTTTTAATTTCATGGCTGCAGTCACCATCTACAGTGATTTTGGAGCCCAGAAAAATAAAGTCTGACACTGTTTCCAGTGTTTCCCCATCTATTTGCCATGAAGTGATGGGACCAGATGCCATGATCTTCGTTTTCTGAATGTTGAGCTTTAAGCCAACTTTTTCATTTTCCTCTTTCACTTTCATCAAGAGACTCTTCAGGTCTTCTTCACTTTCTGCCATAAGGGTGGTGTCATCTGCATATCTGAGGTGATTGAGATTTCTCCCGGCCAGTCAGGTTTATGTTTGCTCATTTCAGTCAGTTGTTGACTGATGGCTATCCTGGGGAGTGGAGTGGGCGGTTTGGGGTAGGAATCCATAGCTTCCCAGGGAGGTTTGCTCCTATTTAGCTGAAGGAAATTCTCTCAAAGAGGGGGTAACATTGGGCCATTAGCAGTGAATATTCATCCTGCTAGTGAAGGGAACATGAGCAGACAAAAGAAAAAAGAAAGAAAAAAAAAAGAAGAAGAAGAAGAGTAGAGAAAAAAAGAAAAGAAAGAAAGCATCCACGAAAGTATTGTAAATCAAATAAATAATTTTGGGGAAACAGTATAAATAAAAGCAGCATTAGGGCTTAGTGTTTACTACTTTTTAAAAGAAGCCTTTTCATACTAGGCTTCTTCTATAGAGCTGAGTTTGTTCAAAAAATAGAATGCTACCATATATCTTACAAGATATATTTTTACATGCCTGTCTATAAGCCACATCTCTATTTAGTCTGAGAACTTCTAAATTACTAAAGTTAAACCTGAATACTATATTGGAATGTCCAAAATATCTAATATTTAATGTCAATTTTGCTAAATATTAGAGAAAATTTTATATTTCTACTTAAATTGAATAAAGTTTTGAATAATTTCCAATTTGGAAGTCAAATTTTTTCTCAGAAAAAAACCTGATAATATTGATGCCTTAAAATTAACAATTCAGATTTTTATAAGAATAGTAAAATAATCAATGTTCTTCATACATAAACAAGTAAAAAAAAAGACATGATCTCCAGAGAATTCCTTGTCACTGTTTGCCTTCCTACAAGGGATATATAACTTCCTTCCTTTTGCATACGTGCTCAGTCACTCAGTTGTGTCTGACTCTATGTGACCCCCTGGACTGTAGCCTGCCAGGCTCCTCTGTCCATGAGATTTTCCTGGCAAGAATACAGTGGGTTGCCATTTTCTACTTCATTC
This sequence comes from Bos indicus x Bos taurus, assembly GCF_003369695.1. Classification (NCBI taxonomy): domain Eukaryota; kingdom Metazoa; phylum Chordata; class Mammalia; order Artiodactyla; family Bovidae; genus Bos; species Bos indicus x Bos taurus. The sequence goes on along the minus strand of NC_040079.1, from coordinate 60,880,763 downwards.
TTCCTATTAGGTTAGCCATTATGGTTAACATCATTGTTGGCGATGTTTACAATCATCTCCTTACTTTTTCCTCATGTATTTAGAATGCTTATGAGTGAAAGTCTTCTTTTTAAATACAACTTATTAAAGAATATTTTGAAAAATCCCTTTATCAAATTTTCATACTTAACATCACAATTATTGACAATACTTATTCAAAGTGTTTATTCTAGTTGATGTTTACTATTTATTGAACATTCACCAGGTTGCATGCAATGCCTTTTCTGTACTTTTTTTCACTTTCCTAAAGAGAGGAAGGTCATTTAATTCAACTTTAGCCAGCAAAGAATCTTCACCAAAGATGTATGAATTTATACACATATACAATCTTCTGAGGATGATCTATAACACCTATTTTCAATTAAAGTGAAGGAAATACCCTGTATAATGCATGTTCTGTCAGAAAAGCAACATGGGAAATGAACGCTAATGTTTCATGAGGCCACTACATCACTTCATATTGAAAAAGTAGGTCGATCAATCAATCTTTGAAAAAGTTACTGGTACTCATTTTATGTGAAATACTTCACTACATGTTTAAAGCAAAATATAATAGGGAAATCTACTTTGCAAAGCTTCTGCATTATAATTGGTGGCATCCTCACATGATGGGAGTCAAAAAGAAGAAAAAGAAATGCTTCTCTTGGATACTTGAGTGGAAAAAAGTTGAACTGTCAGACAGTGAAACTTGTGAGAATTTGATTAAAAGAAAGAACGCCTAAAAAGGAAGTGGGGATATCTTTCCTAGAGTCTACTTAGCATATAGGTAGAGGAATGCTTCATAGAAGAAAAAAGTCATCGATCTATTCAATGATGAAAGAATAAAGCTGTAACATGAATTTCACAAAATAAGTAAATCTTCACACACCTACAACCTGGAAAATATAACTTCAGTAGTTTTCAGAGCAGAATCTTGCAAACCTTCCAAGAGGATTCATAACGATAGCCCTGTAGCCTCTGAGACTTATATTGAAAGGCTTCTATGAACATTAATCCACTTCCCAATGAGTAGTCTTGACAGATTCAAGAATAAAAATCAAGGACTGGTCAATTGTCATTCTCACTCCTTCCCTGGAAATTCATTTGGCATTGTGCAGACCTATCCACAGAGCTTAGCAAGAAAGACACTGGGAAGAGGGCTTGAAATTGAAATGTTTGAAATTTCAAAGGACTTAAATGAAGCTGAGTTAGCCTGGCATCATTTTCCTGACCAGTAAAGTCTTTTCAGACAGTAAAAATCTACATTAAGGAGTGTATTCTGAATAAATAAAAGAATCTTCCCATAAGACATCTGTTTTAATTAAAGCTGGAAAATGGAGTGCCTCATTGGAAAAACAGAACTCTTTTCTCAGCTTTCTAGTCTGAAGGTACTTTCTTGAATTTAAAATCAGAAAGGTTTAAGTGTTAACTGCAGTACACTGGCAGTCTCCACCAGCCTTTTGAAATAAGGGGGTAATTTATATTTGATGTGTTCTCATATCTTTAGTGCTCAATCCACCTTCTAAGAAGCTGGAGTGTTTTTCTAAGAATTCTGCCAGAAATAAAAAATGTCACCACTTGTAATCTGCTTTATATTTTAGGCAGCTGGCAACTGAGAACTTTGTCCTCACCTGATGATTAGCAGTCAACTCTTGTCAGGGTCAGGGGGCGGTGACAAGTCGAGAGACTGAACTGGAACAGAGTATCCCATGAAAGGATCTGGGAAAGGAGAAAACAGGGACAATGCTCAGTCACCATCCTTATTAGAGAATATTAGTTAATACTACTAGCTAGAAAAACGAAATCAGTGTACAAAGGATGGGAAATGGCGAGAAAAATGCAGATATAGCCTGAACCCAGATCTCTGAAATAGTAGAAGGGTAGTGGGATGTGTGGGGGGCAAGTCTGACCCAGAAAAAGTTACAGCAAGTGTGACCAGAGTGGCCTGCTTAACTTTTCTAAGCTGTTGAGACAGGCATCAAGTTTCAAAGGGTCAGGCTGGCTCAAAGGTGTGAAGTCAAGATGGAAAACTAACAGGCAAGTTGGAAATCTATGAAATTATACAATGCAGTAAATGCTTCAACTATGATACATGTACCCTAATGAGAAAAATTCAAATGTATTATGGTATAGAACTAGATTTCAGAGCATTTTGTCATTGTTAAAATTCTTACTTGTCAAACTCTCTTCAGTATATACTGACCTCATTTTAATTGAGTTGAATTATTAGCTTAAAAATAAACATTGTAGTTTAATATGCCCTATTCTACTTTCCATGAGCTTCCATAATATTTATTATCATAGCAGTCATATCTGCTATGACGTGACTGACCACCTGGATATGGTACCTAGATTGCCATCTACTGGAAACTACTGCAAATTACATATGGAAACACCAGACAGGAGAGTGCTTACTATGAGTTCAGTTCTACATACGGTGACATAGTGGTGCAATTTCTGGGAGACGACATGGTAAATATAAAAGCACTGTGTGATAACTCTGCTTTCAGTTATTAATGAATACAAGCATCCTGTATAAGTTTCTTCCTTCAATGTGTCTGATATGATTTTGTACAATCAACACCTCATCACCTGAATGTTCTAAATATTCTGTTTTTGACACACAGGAATGTTTCTAGGTTTTATTAATAAAGTAAAAAATATATAATTTATTCCATAAAGAAAGTTATGAATACTTCTTAAATTTATCTTTTATCATAAACACTGATATTCTGATATTTTGTCTTCTCCTTATTAATAATGTTTATACTCGAAGGGAATAGAAAGGAAATGTTATGCTTCATAAAAAGTAATATACTAGATATTTTAAAACCATCTAAAATGTAATATTATGCCTAAAATGTAAACTCTAAAATTCGTTTTGTTGCACTGCTAATAAAGTGGGCCCAGAAAGTTATAGTGATTAAAATCACAACTATCTGATGGTAACATTTAGGATGAGAATATCAAACCTGGGAAAGAATAGGATTTAATTTAATCTTAACCACACAGAGACTTTTTACAATGTTCAATTTTCATAATTTTTTTAAATAAAATCTTGAGGATCTAGAAATTACTTAAACAAATCCAATTAATAAGTATTTTTTTGTACCAACAATGTATGATATACATTTTTTCTACAAAAGAAGCATGATTTCTTAGTATTATAAAAATGTGCTCATTCCACATAAAATGCATCAAAAATTATTCCAGTATTATATTAGACTTTGTTTTATATAATAAAGTGCCACTATTATAAAAGTTAATATATTGGGAATTTTGTATTCTTCTTCATTGGGAATTGACATTGTTAAGAAAGGTAAATAGCTCAATATCTACCATCTATCCATAACAGTAAGTATTATAGAAGTGATTTGTATTCACAACAATGTTACATATGTCTGTGTCTTCTGATCTTTAAGTTATGCTTCTTAAAACATATTGTATCAATCTTGAAGAATTATATGACAGTAAATATCCTTGAAAGTGTATCTGATTCATCTTGTTGGCTTCAGCTGGAAATGCATGAAAGTCATGTAAGACAGGTGAATCTTATTATTCGATAACTACACAGTAGCAAAATTCACAAATCCTCTTCCAAATAAGTACATTCTTGAATTCAATGACCTTTGCTATCAAAACAGTCCTTAATATATGTGACTGGGTTTATGCTGACTGGGTTAAATTTATTTCCTCAGTGGAAATAGAGAACAACATGACATTGTATATTTAGGATACTTATCACTGAGTTCCATGGAATGATACCTAATCACAAGAACCTTCACTAAAAATCTCTTTCATGTCAAAATTAATGTTCACATATTCGATTTATATTATATTCCAGTCTCAACTTTCTCTGTTAAGGAATAAATCTGGTTACTTATCCACATAGTTTTCCATTCTACATTACAAGATTATCATTTTTAAGCTTATGGAAAGAGTTTCAGTATCATGTTTTAGCTTCAACATTCTGAGGAACAAATCATGAGTTCCTCACCTGGATTTCAGTTATTGCTTTTCTTTAGTATTTTGGATTCAATTATTTCTATAGTGAGACAACAAAGACTCATTTTCCCCAGAGATTTACCCTTGGTCCTATGTTGGTTAGTATTACAGAGAAATGCTAAGGAGTGTAATATCTAGCCAAAAAGTTCAACTTGGAGACAAAAAGGCTGTAATGCTTTGCTAAAGACTCCATTTGCCTTTTCTTATGAAGAAAAACAATGAAATGACAGCATCTTTTTAAATATTTCCCACTGACTGCCATAGAACACTGATCCTGCGTAAAAGTCTTAGCATACAACTGAAATACCTCTATTTTAGGACAGAACTTCAAGCTTAATGACATAGTTCAACTAAACTGAATCATCATCAGATTGCTGACATCTTCTAGAGATGTCCAATCAAACCTATCACTGTTACTTGTGCCTACACCATTATTTTTGTAGTCTTCATGTCTGACAGTGATTTCCATCTAAGTAAAATAAGTTGCCTTCCAAAACCAAATCAACTCGGCCTGGTATATAGAAACTCATTCCAAATGATGATCACTTTAAAGAGACGAATACCATGCAGTATGTAGCAAGTACTTTTTTGTTGTTTTAGCCTCTCCCTTTGTGTTCCCTTTGGTTTAAGTGTATCTACTCCAAAATCCAAATGTGCTTAGAAAAAGGACATTTGGATTATATAGCAGGTCATCCAATTAGAATACTAGCTCACTCACTAAAACATTTACCCAACTGTAGGATACATCCAATCAGCAGGCTTTTTAATTGCATATACACTAAATTTTGGTAGGGATTACAAGTTCACAGTTAAACATGTTCCATTAAGAGAAATATACATTGCAGAGAACGGTCTTGCCTGAAACATACACATATACTTGGTCCTTTGAGGTTTTGTCTTTTTAAAATACAAAATACCTTATTTTGTTGTCTAGCGTATTTTAATCAGCTTTTTGTTTATACAGTCCATCTATGTTGTATGTGTAACTTACGTTTGCTGATTTTCAGTGTGATAGATGATTTCATAAGATAATTATATCACAATAATTTATCCACTCCATTCTTGATAGACATTTATGTTATTTCCAGGTTTTAGCTATGATAAATAACACTGCTATGGGTATTTTGTGACAAGCCTACTGCATATGTGTACGCACATATGTTGGAAGTAAAGTGGAATTTCAAAGTCATAGAAAACATCTACTTAAAAAGTTAGTTCAGTTCAGTTCAGTCGCTCAGTCGTGTCCACTCTTTGCAACCCCATGAATTGCAGCATGCCAGGCCTCCCTGTCCATCACCAACTCCTGGAGTTCACTCAAACTCACGTCCATCGAGTCGGTGATGCCATCCAGCCATCTCATCCTCTGTCGTCCCCTTCTCCTCCTGCCCCCAATCCCTCCCAGCATCAGAGTCTTTTCCAATTAGTCAACTCTTCGCATGAGGTGGCCAAAGTACTGGAGTTTCAGCTTTAGCATCATTCCTTCCAAAGAAATCCCAGGGCTGATCTCCTTCAGAATGGACTGGTTGGATCTCCTTGCAGTCCAAGGGACTCTCAAGAGTCTTCTCCAACACCACAGTTCAAAAGCATCAATTCTTCGGTGCTCACCCTTCTTCACAGTCCAACTCTCACATCCATGCATGACCACAGGAAAAACCATAGCCTTGACTAGACGCACCTTTGTTGGCAAAGTAATGTCTCTGCTTTTCAATATGCTATCTAGGTTGGTCATAACTTTTCTTCCAAGGAATAAGCATCTTTTAATTTCATGGCTGCAGTCACCATCTGCAGTGATTCTGGAGCCCCAAAAAATAAAGTCTGACACTGTTTCCACTGTTTCCCCATCTATTTCCCATGAAGTGATGGGACCAGATGCCATGATCTTCGTTTTCTGAATGTTGAGCTTTAAGCCAACTTTTTCACTCATAGTAGGTTATATTAAATGATTTTCCAAGGTGTTTATACAAAAACTTTCTTCCACCAGTAGTGTATGAGATATTCTGCTGCTTTAAAATCTTATAAAAATTTGGTATTGCCAACTTATATAGCCCTTTCAGAAGGGTGTTAGTGGTATATTGCAGTAATTTTTATTTGCATTCTCCAGTGATTAATGAGATTGCTCACTTCTTTTGTATTTTCACTGGCCAATTTGATATATCCTATTTGTGAAGTGCCTGTTCAACCCCATTTTCTTTTGGACCCTGTGTTTCTCCAGTGATATGTAGTTTTCCTACATTCTACCCAGAATACAGAATATAGTCTTTTCTAGATTACGTGAATTGCAAATATTTTCATTCATTTTCCTTTCTCTCTTAATGGTAACTTTTCACATGTAATTTTAATGTAGTCTGATTTCTCAGTCTTTTTTTAATTATTATTAATGCTTTTAGGAATCCTGTTTAAAAATATTTCTCTACCTAAGATAATAAAAATGCTCTTTTATGTTTTCTAAAATCTTTTGTTTTGCCCCCCAACGCATACAGTGAATCAGCAATTGTTACTTTATATATGGGAGGGGAAAAGGTCAAGTTATTTGTTTTTGCCATAAGGACATCTACTTGGCATTGTCCCATTTGTTGAGAGGAAAATCTCCCCCCACTAACCTATACTGCCACCCTTGTACCATATAAGATCATCTGTACTCATGAGGTGCTCTGGTATATCTGTTCGATTTCACTGATTTGTATTTGTCTGTCTTAGTCAATACTTTCATACTTATTGTTGCTTTACGGTTAAGCATATATGTCTGATAGGGGCTTCCCAGGTGGTGCAATAGTAAATAATCTGCCTGTCAATGCAGGAAATGCAATAGATGCAGGTTTTATCCCTGGGTCAGAAGATCCCCTGGAGTAGGCAATGGCAGCCAATTCCTGCATTCTTGCCTGGAAAATTCCATGGACAGAGGAGCCTAGCAGGCTACAATCTGTGGGGTTGCAAAGAGTCAGACACGACTGAATGTGCGCGTGCACACACATGCGCACACACACACACACACACACACCTGATAGTCTGATAAGAGAAATCCTATCACCTTGTATGTTTCCAAGCATGTCTTGGTTTGGAAATAACCTTTGCATTTCGAAACCAATAACAGTTTACAATGATCATGTAAGAACCAGCTGGCATTCTTACTGGGATTACAATGAATATACAAATCAATTTGAGGGAATTTAACTTCTTTAAATTATTAAATCCCTTCATTATTGGACCCAGTATCAGTTCAGTTCAGTTCAGTTCATTTCAGTCGCTCAGTTGTGTCCGACTCTTTGTGACCCCATGAACAGCAGCACTCCAGGCCTCCCTGTCCATCACCAACTCCCGGAGTCCACCCAAACCCATGTCCATCGAGTTGGTGATGCCATCCAACCATCTCATCTCTGTTGTCCCCTTCTCCGCCTGCCCTCAATCTTTCCCAGCATCAGGGTCTTTTCAAGTGAGTCAGCTCTTCTCATCAGGTGGCCAAATTATTGGAGTTTCAGCTTCAATATCAGTCCCTCCAATGAACACCCAGGACTGATCTCCTTTAGGATGGACTGGTTGGATCTCCTTGTAGTCCAAGGGACTCTTGAGAGTCTTCTCCAACACCATAGTTCAAAAGCATCAATTCTTCGGTGCTCAGCCTTCTTTATAGTCCAACTCTCACATCCATACATGACCACTGGAAAAATCATAGCCTTGACTAGATGGACCTTTGTTGGCAAAATAATGTCTCTGCTTTTTAATATGCTAGGTTGGTCATATGTGTAGGTTGGTCATAACTTTCCTTCCAAGGAGTAAGTGTCTTTTAATTTCATGGCTGCAGTCACCACCTGCAGTGATTTTGGAGCCCAGAAAAATAAAGTCAGCCACTGTGTCCACTGTTGCCCCATCTATTTGCCGTGAAGTGATGGGCCCCGATGCCAAGATCTTAGTTTTCTGAATGTTGAGCTTTAAGCTGACTTTTTCACTCTCTTCTTTAACTTTCATCAAGAGGCTCTTTAGTTCTTCTTCACTTTCTGCCCAATATATGCTTCCATTTATTTAGGTCTTCTGTAATCTATCTTAATGATATTTCTAGTACTATCTGTGACAATTTTTCACAGGATTTATTCCAATGTATTTAAAATACATTGATTCTATTGCAAAGGCTATATATATATATATATATATATGCATATAATTTTAATGCTACATTTTGATGCAGTATCCAACAGTTGTCAAATTTGCACATTATTTATAATAATGTATATGTTTATTCTCCTTTCCTTTTCCATTCTTTCACCTTTTAAAAAAATTACCTTCTTGTACTGGTAGTGTTCCTGTACATAAATATTAACCTTAAAAATGCTAACTGGAGCTATCTTCTAAAACTGTTTTCCAGCTTGCATTTATCAGTAAACTCTTTGTGGGAGAGAAGGAGTTCATAGAGGAGTTCTCTCAATCCACTTATATTTAATGGATTTAAAAGATTCACTGACTCCTGTCTGTTCCTTCTGGAAGATATTCTGACTGATATCCGTAGTATGCTGATTACTTGTGGTTAGTAGGCTGTTCTAAATGTGTTTCCGTATTTCTGCTCATATTTGTCAGACCGTCTTTCCAATTTTTTCTTCATATCATCTGATTAAGAGTGTTTAAATGTATGTATACATGATTCAGAACAGGTGACTCATAATTTTCCTGAAAATTCAAAGCTCACATGATAGTTAAAATGCTTTCTACCTTATCCATTTAATCCTTTAAGTTCTACTCTTGAGAAATCCACTGTGTAATTTTATGTAGTATAAAGTTAATATTTACAGTGAGATTCAGTGAAAATATATTAAAGGTAAGTCAACCTTCAGAATCAGAGGTGCCTCATTTCCATCAAGCATTATGTGGATGATGGTCTCCTTTCTCCCTGTAAAATGTGTGCTACATTTTCATTAACCATAAAAATACATTAAAAACTCATAATTATGGTAGTAATGATGCCTTTTAAATAGTGCTAAAAAGTTTAAAAGTACAAAACCTCTCAAAAGACTTATATAATATGCAAAATAAATTATTATGCCACTTCATTTAGTGAATTTTAACTAAGCTTCTTTAGCTACTTTTGCCATCAGTTTATTTCACTCAGCTGAATAGTCTAATAATATTTTCATTAAATATTTATATGAACAATCAAACACTGCAAATTAAAAGCATATCCCTTGACATTCAAGATGGTTTCCAGGCTGATATCAGCAGTTTGTTATGTTGGTAAGGCCCATTTCAATGGTTTAGAATGATGTTTTCCATTAGCTTTGAGTATCTTACATCTGACCTTAGAATAAAGGCTATTCATCATGTCTTCTAATGTCTAAATTTTATTTTTTCATTGCAAAAGTACTGATAGAAAATTAAGTGCATTTAAAAGTTGGGGTCATGTTATACTAATTCAGCCAAAGAAATTGATTAACACAGATCATTTTTTAAAGCATTAGAAAATATACTCTTTGGTCATATATGTTTAATACCATCCTGTTCCTATCAATTTATATTTCCATTAAGGAGAGGTGAATCTAATATTTGACTTCAGCTTTATATGTGATTTTTCGATTTATGAATGCATAATAGCATGGTGACTGCAATTTAATTGTCACATTTAGTTTTAAATCCTGTAAGGGTAATCACATGATAAATCTGTACATTTCTGCTGAAATATTTGTCTCACTTTCATGGTTCCTATTGGAGATCACTGGAAATTAATATCAAAATGATCCTGTATATTTTCTAGATTATATATCTAAAAATTAGATTGATATCACAAGTTTCAAATAAATACAAAACTTCTTGGGTGGCCATTTTGAATACTCAAGAAGTTACAACTAAAACTTAAAAAAGTAGAAATTATTAGCTTCACCGTATAATTCTGTAACATGTGTTATAAATTTGTAGTTACAAACTGGGATGTACAAAAAAGGTTATTTTGAAGCAAATTAAATATGACTTATTTGTATCCCTTGTGATTAATGGGAAATTTAATTCAGACCATTAAAGGGCTGGTCTATACACAGCTCAGGGCCTTGGGCCCAGAGTATCTTTCAAAATTTCAGGTTTTAGTATTCTCTGTTTGCAAAAATGGAACACTGTCCAAAACAGCACAGCTGCTTCAGGCTGATTGTTCTGCTATTTCTATGATATATTGGGGCCCAGGGCATATATTTGATGAGAGAAACCCCGATGTGTAGCATCAAACTTCTCAGCCACAGTTAATAGGTAAAATCCTCCAACCTCTCCAAGATATTGCAAGGGCCTGAGCTACTATCCTTACTTGTTCTGAAGACCCCAGACCTTAGACCAAGCCTGCTTATTGCAAAACCTCTTCCTTATCATAGTGTTTCAAATTCCCACCCCACGGTCACTAGTTCATCACATCCCACATATTTCTTGAGACTACAGCATAATGTTCTGAATCAGTTTTGTTTTAGCTTGAGTGACCACATAATTTGTCATCCAAACCAGCGTATTTTTGGGGTTAGGAGGTATTCATAATCATGACAAGGCAACTGATATAGCTGGCTGTTTTAGATTAGGCTCCTCAGAAACAGTTCCTAATTTATATTAAAGTGATTTCTTATGATGTAATCCCACAAAAACCTGATAAAGGATTAGGGAAATAGAGTTCTGATGGAAAAGTGGCCAAGGAAGAAGGCTGCATCAATGATGTCCCATGAGAGTGCACGTTGCCAGATAAAGTATAGGACATCCAGTTACAATGGATTTTAAATTAAATAATAATTAATTATTTTGTAGTTTAAGTATGTTCCAAATATTGCATGGGCCATACTTATATCAAAAAAAATTTTTTTTTTCTTGCTGGCTGTCCTGTTTTTTATTTGCTAAATTTGGCAAATCTACCCAAGAGGTATTTGGAGAGTGAAAGAGTGTAGATCCCACCTAAGAGTGCCAGGACACAGGAAAGCTAGTGTATTTAAACCCCTGTATCCATCCACCACTGGTTGAACACTGCTTGGATGAATAGAAATTCCCAGACAATTCCATCTCTCTGTGTACTCAGATGAAAGGGATTATAGGAGTCTGAGGGTAGCCTTCCCAAAAAGAGACACAAGGGCTAGCTGTTGGCATAGAGCCACACTAGGAGCTTCCATGCACAAAGATGGCAAAGAGATCTGAGGGTGTATGGGCAGAGCATTGACAGCATCTGCTGCCCTCGTGTTATCCCAGGAAAACAGATGTGTGGTTGTCTTGACAAAAGCTAGCAGTCTATGCGTAGGGCTTGAAAGCACTCTTAAAAGTAGAAGAAATGCTTTTTTTGGATTTCAATGATAATGGGATTCTTCCAGAACACTAGAAAAAATAGTATATCCTCCCACACATCCACAGTTTTACATCTCAGTGAATTACTACCGTGCCATCAAAATTAACTGTGACACATACTCTCAATTTTGTAGCTATTGGAAGTGAATTTACTCCTTGAAGATTATTTTAATTTAATAGAAATTAAGAGATCATGAAATGAAGCTTCTTGCTTTATTTTCACACAAATTTAGCCATTTATGATATATTTTCTTCCCATAAGTGGGACAAATATGCATGTTATTTTCATATTACCTGAAGATTAACCAGAGCTTCATGATGCGTAAGGCAATGGCTCTCCCAATTAACAGTGAAAAACTCAAGAGTATAAGATATCACTTGGAATAAGCTTCCATTTCCTTTCAGGTTCTTCTGGTAATTCCATGTCCTAAACTTAATGTATAGGCCTCCTAGATAATTAGGATGCTAATTACTATTGGAGTTTTCCTCTTACCCTAAGGTATTGTGCAGTTAAACTTATTCTAAAAGTTAACTACAGCATTTTGACTCCTTGGGGTGTGTCAATAAATAAGATAAAGAAAATTTGCTTCCGGGTTTCAAAGAAGACCTTCTCCTGTAATATATAATGCCTAATTACTCAAGATAGACACATCACTCATTTATATAAATAATTTACAGTTTCTATCCTGTCCAAACGTGGCCATCAATTAGGTTGTTGAATCTGTTAGTGCATGCCCATAAATATACAAGTAACATATAATGGTGTCGTGTCCGACTCTTTGTGGCCCTACGAACTGTAGCCTACCAGGCTCCTCTGTCCATGGGATTTTCCAGGCAAGAATACTGGAGTGGGTTGCCATTTCCTTCTCCAGGGAATCTTCCCAACCCAGGGATCGAACCTGGGTCTCCTGCTTTGCAGGCAGATGCTTTACCCTCTAAGCTACCAGGGAAGTCCTTAGATAAATAGATTGACATCTTAGAGACACCACAGAACAAAACTACATAGCCCAAAAGGATGTATCTTTCTTTTAGAAAATGTGACAAAGTAACTTTCAGTCCAGAGCCCTAATTAGGATGTATACTTTCTGGTGAGCACCAATGTATAGATCCTCCTCTTTTCATAGCCCATGGGACCAAACGTATATTTGTCACTGCAGGATACTGAAAGCTCTTACAGAGAAAAATATGGGACACGTTGCTCCTCACGGAGGGAAAAAAAACAACAGAAACAAACAAAAAAACCTCCTCACTCTATGACTTATTTGATTATATGCCATGTGTCTTAGCTTATCCTGCAAGATCCATCTTGACCTGGCCTATGCCTTTCCCTGACCTCAACTTCTGGTAGCTCCTTTTTAAACACACACCATTACAGCATACCCAAAATTAACACAACATCTTCCCTTTGCTAAAACTACTCCAACTCATTGGAATGTGGTCACTACATTCCTTTCTCATGTCCCCTGGCTAATAGCTACTTATGCTTTAATACTATATTCAGGGAACACACTCTGGGAAGGCTTCTGTGATCTTTCCCAGACTTGGTTAGGCACTTCATCTATTCTCCCTCAGTATACAGTGCATATACTGTCTTCATAACCTGATGTATTGGTGTATTTGACCTACATATGTATCCTTTTACCTAGATTTTTGTTTGTTTTTGAGCAAAAGATGAAAGCTAACTTTCTTTGCATTCTCTAAATTTAGCAGAGTATCCAAGACACATAGAAAAATTTGAATAATAGTTTATTAATGAATGAATTCAATAATAGCAGACTCTGGCTTACTCCTGAAGCTGAGAACAAATGACCATGAATTGAAGATAAGAAAATGTTAAATCTTCAGTTTAAATACAGATCTGTTTCATCTATGTCGATTCTTAAATATGGCTCTAATACAGATACTTGTTAACTGGTAGACTTATGATATAATGCATTAATACCATAGTTAAAACATGAAATTCACTGTAGAATTTTTATAGGTCTACCATTAAAGAGAATATTATAATATACACAACTTTTTATATCCTATTTTAATCATTTTTCATTTTAGATATATGTAAGCATATACATGGGAGAAGGCAATGGCACCCCACTCCAGTACTCTTGCCTGGAAAATCCCATGGACAGAGGAGCCCGGTAGGCTGCAGTCCATGGGGTCGCTAGGAGTCAGACATGACTGAGCGACTTCCCTTTCACTTTTCACTTTCATGCATTGGAGAAGGAAATGGCAACCCACTCCAGTGTTCTTGCCTGGAGAATCCCAGGGACGGGGGAGCCTGGTGGGCTGCCGTCTATGGGGTCGCACAGAGTCGGACACGACTGATGCAACTTAGCAGCAGCAGCAGCAACAGCAGCAAGCATATACATACATATGTAAAAGCAAATGGATGATTATTGTAATTTTACTAGGAGAATGAAATAATAACTGTTCATTTATACATGTCTACATCACCTTATGCTTTAAGAGTTAAAGATGACAGGATTAAAGTAGCTTCTTCAAGCTTTAGAAAAGACAATTGAGTAGCAATGTCAAAATCAGTTAACAATGATATTTAGAATGTCAGAGTAAATTCAAACGCTCTGATTTTATTTTTTTCTAAATCCCATGAAAAGGAAGTTTCACTTAGTCTAATCATAAAAAGTAGAGATTGCCTAAGACCAACAAACTTAGATCTGGATTCTAGTAATCAAGGATGGTGCCTATCATCAAAGTATTAGACCATTATTCTCTGTTACTATCTAATCAGAAGCTGGTAATTGTCATTTTGCACATAAATTAAGTTCTTTGAGGCATATTAGATGATACTATAACATTTAAATAATGCTTTTCATCTTTAACATAATTTATAAATATGAAGTAAGTAATTTTGCAAAGTGGTTATTTGAAAATTTTATCTCCCTTGAAAGTGATTATGTTTAAATTTTCTATTTAGTGGCATTTTATTTAATTTTGCAAACATTACACTTCACAACTAAACTAATCCATCACTTTCTTCCCAAGTACTATTTACTCTGATACTAAATGAGATAAGCATTAGACACTTACATGGTAATTTTACCAGGGACCTCAACCAGTGGACAGTTTTATCCTTCATATCTTGTTCTTGTGCTTCTTGGGTAATTCTCAATGATGTAGTTCTATTTCTTGGAAATAAAGTGGACAACAGTCTTTAACAGCATGCTTCAGTAGGAAAAAAATGTTCAATATTAAATAGATCACATGAATACCATGTTATTAGGGTAATGAAAGTAATACTACAAAAATACTACATTATGTATTGTCTTTCCAACTGCTTTGAATGAACAGAGACACATTTTGGCACAATGCAAATACTGGGGATTTTTTGTGAGGGTACACTGAAACTATACAAAAAAGATCTCAATGACCCAGATAACCACGATGATGTGATCACTCTCCTAGAGTCAGACATCCTGGAGTGCAAAGTCAAATAGGCCTTAGAAAGCATCACTACAAGTAAAGCTAGTGGAGGTAATGGAATGCCAGCTGAGCTATTACAAACCCTAAAAAAATGATCCTGTAAAAGTACTGCACTCAATATGCCAGAAAACCAGAAAATTCAGCAGTGGCCACAGGACTACAAAAGTTGTTTTCATTCCAATCCCAAAGAAATGCAATACCAGAGAATGTTCAAACTACCACACAATTGCACTCATTTCAGATACTAGCAAAGTCATGCTCACAATTTTCCAAGCTAGGCTTCAACAGTACAAGAACCAAGAACTTGCAGATGTTGAAGCTGGATTTAGAAAAGGCAGAGGAACCAGAGATCAAATTGCTAACATCCGTTGGATCATAGAAAAAGCAAGAGAATTCCAGAAAAATATCTACTTCTGCTTCATTGACTACACTACAGCCTTTGACTGTATGGATCACACCAAACTGTGGAAAATTTTTCAAGAGACAGGAATAATAGACCACCTTACCTGCCTTCTGAGAAACCTGTATGCAGGTCAAGAAGAAATAATCAGAACCAGACATAGAAAAATGGACTGTTTCCAAATTGGGAAAGGAGTAATTCAAGGCTATATATGGTCACCCTGCTTATTTAACTTATATGCAGAGTACACTATGCAAAATGCTGGTCTGGATAAATCACAAGCCGGAATCAAGATTACTGGGAGAAATATCAATAACCTCAGATATGCAGATGACACCACTCTTATGGCAGAAAGCAAAGAGGAACTAAAGAGCCTCTTGAAGGTGAAACAAGAGAGTGAAAAAGCTGGCTTAAAACTCAACATTAAGAAAACTAAGATCATAACATCTGGTCCCATGATTTCATGACAAATAGATAAGGAAACAATGGAAACAGTGATAGACTTTATTTTCTTGTGCTCCAAAATCACTGGAGGTTGTGCCTGCAGCCATGAAATTAAAAGACTCTTGCTACTTGGAAGAAAAGCTATGCCAAACTTAGACACCATATTAGAAACCAGAGACACTATGCCAACAAAGGTCTGTATAGTCAAAGCTATGGTTTTTCGAAGGAGTCACGTATGGATGTGAGAGTTGGATCATGAAGAAAGCTGAGCACTGAAGAACTGATGCTTTTGAACTGCGGTGTTGGAGAAGACTCTTGAGAGTCCCTTGGATTGCAAGATCAAACCAGTCAATCCTAAAGGAAATCAATCCTGAATATTCATTGGAAGGACTGATGCTAAAGCCCCAATACTTTGGCCACCTGATGTGAAGAACCAACTTATTAGAAAAGGTCCTGATTCTGAGAAAGACTGAAGACAAGAACAGAAGGGGATGACAGAGGACAACGTGGTTGGATGGCATCACTGACTAAATGGGCATGAGTTGGATCAAGCTCCAGGAAATGGTGAAGAACATGGAAGCCTGGCATGCTGCAGTCCATGGGGTTGCAGAGTTGGACACAACTGAGTGACTTAAAAGCAACAAGTACTGGAATATGCATAATAAAAAAAAACATGTTTGTGAGCATCACATTAAAAATTCCCTAAGGAAAGAACAAGATTGCGGAGGAATAGGTGGACATGGAGTACATCTCTCTGCAAGGATACGTCAGGAATTACACCTTCAGACACAGATGTTCATGCAGAACACCAGCTGAAAGGGGACTAGAGTACATGACGAGTGGAAAAGAATATGTAGAACCAGGCAAAGCTTGGTAGAATGAAGGAACTAGGAGGAAAACTGGACCTGCCCTTGGTGGGGAGGAGTACTGAAACAGGGGTCTGATCCCCATTTTGGGACAATTGTCTGAGTCAGAGGAGAAACATTTAAAGCTGTGAGCGAAACAGCTGATCTGTGGCAGCCTAAATAGAATGAGAATCAGACAGTCCTTGTTGCAGCCATACATACCCCGGACAGGAACGCTGGTCTCCTGGAAGGCACAGTGGCTGGGAGCTGGAGTTTAGGGATTGTGGAGCAATCCCTGGGCGAGGGCTGCTGTTGATTGCAGAGAGACGGATGGAGGGGATGTGAGAGAGGAGATTGTAGGGGGAAATTACTGTGGAGGAAAGCCGAGCAGACATGGAAGCAAGGCAATCCTGCTAAGTCATGTGTAGGGGGTGGAACCATCACCATAGCCTCTCTCTCCCACATCAGCAGCTGAACAGTAGAGAGGCTGGCCCATCAAACGCCCAACGCACTGATCTACAGAGTAGGACCCCATCCAAGGTGCTCTTTTAAGTGCCTGACATGCCAATCTACAGAGTAGGACAGCAGCCAGGGGGACCCCTTTATGTGCCTGATGTGCCAGACAACACAAGGACCCCAGACAAGGGAACCCTCTAATTGCCTGAATGGGCAGAGCTACAGAGAAAGACTGGTCAAAGTGGCCTTCTGATCACCAGCTACAAGAGGCTCAAAAAAGACTGACAGGGCCATAACTCCTGCATCGGAGAGTGTCCCTGCACACTTGGCGCCGCTAGGGTCCCCATAAGCCAAGCAGCTGCACCACCTTCACATTCAACTCTCACTGGGGCAGAGCTGCCATAGGCAGAAAAGTCTTGCGTCTATGCACTCAGGGTCACTTTGGTCATGTACATCTCTTTGTGACCCTGTAAACTGTGGCCTACCAGGCTTCTCTGTCGGGGAGGGAGGTTCTCCAGGAAAGAATATTGGAGTGTATTGGCCAATGCTGGTTGCCATACCCTTCTGCTGCTGCTGCTGCTAAGTCACTTCAGTCATGTCCGACTCTGTGTGACCCCATAGACAGCAGCCTACCAGGCTCCACTGTCCCTGGGATTCTCCAGGCAAGAACACCGGAGTGGGTTGCCATTTCCTTCTCCAATGCATGAAAGTGAAAGGTGAAAGTGAAGTCGCTCAGTCGTGTCTGACCCTCAGCGACCCCATGGACTGCAGCCCACCAGGCTCCTCCATCCATGGGATTTTCCAGGCAAGAGTACTAGAGTGGGGTTCTAGAGCACTATATTTCTTTGTGCCCCAGCCGCCAACTCCCCTGAGTACCTGCTGTTGCCAGAATACCTGCGACCCAAGCAGCTGCACCACTCCATCCATGGCCCTCACAGGGGCAAACCCAAGTCCTTCAGGGCAGCCTCAGGAGCAAACCCCAGTGGATGACCCTCATGCAGAGGTGGAAGTAAAACCACAATTGAAACCCAGGGGCAGTATGACTAAGGAAGAAGACCTAAAACCTTCCCATCTGCTGTACAAGCTGCAGATTAAATCCACATGATCAACTAGGCAGACTGTGTGGAATATGTAAAAGATCATTGCGAGCTCCCACAAAAAAAAACACACTAGTTCTGGTATCTGTGGACATTGAAGGCAAGAACACACAGGAGTAGAACCAGAATAGAATCTGAGCTGCTCCCACTGCAGGTCCAGAGATCAGCACAGTGTCGGAGGGCATCCTAGGGAAGTAAGGTGGACTGTGACTCCCAGTGAGGGAAAGGACTCTGACAGCAGTGACTTAAGAAAAACATTATTCTTATTTTTTGACTTGTTCTGTAGAAAATTTTGGAGTTTTATTTTTTCCCCTCTGTTGTAGTTGTTGATTTTATTGGCACTGCTGCTGCTGCTGCTGCTGCTAAGTCGCTTAAGTCATGTCCGACTCTGTGCGACCCCATAGACGGCAGCCCACCAGGCTCCCCTGTCCCTGGGATTCTCCAGGCAAGAATACTGGAGTGGGTTGCCATTTCCTTCTCCAATGCATGAAGGTGAAAAGTGAAAGGGAAGTCGTTCAGTCCTGTCCGACTCCTAGCGACCCCATGGACTGCAGCCTACAGGGCTCCTCCGTCCATGGGATTTTCCAGGCAAGAGTACTAGAGTAGGGTGCCATGGCTTTCTCCATTAATCCAATTAAGCTTTTGAGCTTTTTTTTCCCTCAGTCACATTATTTATTGTTGTTATAAACATCTGCCTCTATGTTGAGCTTTTACAGTTCTGTGGAGTTTTCTTATATATTTTTCTTTTCTCTTTTCTTTTAATTTTAATTTTTTAACATATTATTATTTTTTATACATTTATTCCTTTGTTTGCTTTTCCTATTGTTCTTTTTTCCCCTTGCAATAAATATTCAACATATATAAGCCTTCTTTATATTCCTCTGTTTAACTTTGCATATCTATTCTTTCTTTCTTTTCTTTCTCTCCTTTCCTCTCAACATATTTGTTTAGTTTTATTTTAATTGCTTTATTCCCCAATTGGCACCTTACTTTTGTTTTGTTTTCCAGTTTGTGCTTTAGTTAGTTTTGTTCTGGTAGATAAAATTTGTGGTTTCCTTTGTTCACTGGGTCAATCTATTTTACTTTATTTTTGTTGGACTGTTCTTGCTTCTAGGTGTATGTGTATATGTGCATATTCAGTCACACTTTTTAGTTGTTATAAACCTTTGCCTCTGTGGGCTTTTGCAGTTCTATGGAGTTTTCCTTTTTCTTTTCTTTTTTCTTTCTTCTTCCATTTTTTTTTCTTTTTTCCTTTTTATAATTTAAATTTTTTAAACCTATTTTATTTTCTCTACATTTATTCCTCTGTTTCCTTCTGTTATTTTCCCCTTGCAGTTAATCCTTAATGTATATAAATCTTCTTCATTTACCTCTATTTAACTTTCCATACCTATTCTTTCTTTCTTTCCTTTCCTCTCAACATATTTGTTAGTTTTGTTTTCCAGTTTGTGCTTTAGTTTCTCTTATTCTTAACTGATAAATATAATTTTTTATTTCCTTTGTTTGCCAGGTCAATCTACTGTACTTTATTTTGTTGGACTGTTTTGACTTTGCTCATGGGTGTATATGTATATGTGCATATTACATTATTTTAATTATTATTTGCATGATTTTGTAACTGCCATTTGTCTGGGGTTTATCTTTGTTTTCTCATTTCTGGATATTTGTTTTAATCTCACTTAGTGCCATAACAAACCACTTGTGGACCCTCCATTCCTGACCAGAGATCAAGCTCTGAGGCTTTGGATTGGGAGCACTCAGTCCAATGCCCTAATGCCCTGTGGTAATCTATTATCAGAAAACTAACCCTAGGGCCCTGCTGCTGCTAAGTCACTTCAGTCGTGTCCGACTCTGGTTGACCCCATAGATGGCAGCCCACCAGGCTCCATCCCTGGGATTCTCCAGGCAAGAACACTGGAGTGGGTTGCCATTTCCTTCTCCAATGCAGGAAAGTGAAAAGTGAGAGTGAAGTCGCTCAGTCGTGTCTGACTCTTCTCGACCCCATGGACTCCAGCCTACCAGGCTCCTCCATATATGGGATTTTCCAGGCAAGAGTACTGGAGTGGGGTGCCATTGCCTTCTCCTACCCTAGGGCCCTAGTGATTATCAAATAGTGAGAACTCACACAAAGAAAAACACTTGAAAATAAGACCCAGCATGACCCAACCACCAGTGGCACCCATTTTAAACAACAAAACAAAAATACAAACCCAATCATCAGCAGACAGGATTACTACCTTACTCAGCCCTGCCCACCAGAGGAAAAATAAACAAACAAAAGCTCAGCACAAATCTCACCCTATATGAAGCTTACAAAAACCACTGGACGAATCTTAGGAGGGCAGAAACCAAAAGGAAGAAAGAATTCAACCTTCTTCAAGGAAAGAATTCAACTTTATTTGAAGCCTGGAAAAAGGAAACGTCAAACACAATAAGTTAAATAAATATATAAATAATGAAAAGGCAGAGAAATACTACACAAGTGAAGGAACAAACAGAAGTCCAAATAAATGAAGAGAAAATAGGCAAACTACATGAAAAAGAATTCAGAATAATGATAATAAACATGATCAAAAATCTTGAAAACAGAATGGAGAAAATGCAAGAATCAATTAACAAAGACCTAAAAGAATAAACATACAAACAAGACAATTACTGAAACTAAAAATACTTGAGAAGGAATCAATAGCAGAATATCTGAAGCAGAAGAACAAATCAGTGAGCTGGAAAATAAAATAGTGGAAATAATTTCTGAAGAGCAGAATAAAGTAAAAGAATGAAACGAACTGAGGATAGGCTCAGAGACCTCTTGGACAATATCAAATGCACCAGCATTTGAATTATAGGATCTGATAAGAAGAAGAGAAAAAGAAAGGCTATGAAAACATTTTTAAGAGATTATAGTTGAAAATTTCCCCAACATGGAAAAGGAAATATTCAATCAAGTCCAAGGGGCACAAAGAGTCCCATACAGGATAAACCCAAGAAGAAACATGCCAAGACACATAGTAATCAAACTAACAAAGACTAAACACAAAGAATATTAAAAGCAGCAAGGGAGAAGCAACAAGTAATATAACAGGGAAACCTCATATGCTTAACAGCTCATCTTTCAGCAGAAACTCTGCATGACAGAAGGGAATGGCAGATTACTGTACCCAGCAAGGGTTTCATTCAAAATTGATGGAGAAATAAAAAGCTTTTTAGACACAAGCAAAAGTTAAGAGAATTCAATACCACCAAACCAGCTTTACAACAAATGTTAAAGGGACTTACATAGTCAAGAAATAAAACAGAAGAAAAGAGATCTACAAAATCAATCCCAAACAATTAAGAAAATGGCAATAGGAACATATATATCAGTAATTGTTTTAAATGCAAATGGACTAAATGCTCCAACCAAAATACACAGACTGGCTAAATGAATACAAAAACAAGACCCATATATATGCTGTCTACAAGAAACCCACCTCAGACCTAAAGACACATATAGACTGAAAGTGAGAGGATGGAAAAGTATATTCCATGCAAATGGGAAGCAAAAGCAAGTTGGAGTAGCAATCCTCATACCAGACAAATTAGACCTTAAAATAAAGATTACAAGAGACAAGGAAGGACACTCCATAATGATCAAGGGATCAATCCAAGAGGAAGACATAACAATTGTAAATATCTATGCACCCAACATAGGAGCACCTCAATACATAAGACAAGCACTAACACACATCAAAGGAGAAATTGACAGTGACACAATAATAGTAGGAGACTTTAACACCCCACTCACACCAATGGATAGATCATCAAAACAGAAAACTAGTAAGGAAACACAAGTCTTAAATGATACATTAGATGAGATGGATCTCATTGATATCTTCAGGACATTCCATCCAAATGCAGAATATACCTTCTTCTCACGTACACAAGGAACATTCACTGGGATAGACCACATCTTGGGTCACAAATCAAACCTCAGTAAATTTAAGAAAATTGAAATTGCATCAAACATCTTCTTCAACCACAATGCTATGAGACAAGGTTATGAATTACAAGAAAAAAAAAAAAAAAACAACTGTAAAAAACACAAACACATGGAGATTAAACAATACATTTCTAAATAACCAACAGGTTACTGAAGAAATCAAAAGATGTGAGAGTTGGACTGTGAAGAAAGCTGAGCACTAAAGAATTGATGCTTTTGAAGTGTGGTGTTGGAGAAGACTCTTGAGAGTCCCTTGGACTGCAAGGAGATCCAACCAGTCCATCCTAAAGGAGATCAGTCCTGGGTGTTCACTGGAAGGACTGATGTTGAAGCTGAAACCCCAATACTTTGACCACCTGATGCGAAGAGCTGACTCATTGGAAAAGACCCTGATGCTGGGAAAGATTGAGGGCAGGAGGAGGAAGGGACGACAGAGGATGAGATGGTTGGATGGCATCACCGACTCAAATGGACATTGGTTTGGGTGGACTCCGGGAATTAATGATGGACAGGGAGGCCTGGCATGCTGTGGTTCGTGGGGTCACAAAGAGTCAGACACAACTGAGCAACTCAACTGACTGACTGACTAGCTGTTTAATCATCCAACTGTTTATAGACCAATAAATGTTGGCCATAATAGCAGGGTTACATGGTGCAAGGTATGGCAATATAAGGATTTTCTTACCAGAGAGCTGGATAACCTTAATCCTTTGCAAATGTCCAAAGGGGACAAAATAAGTAGCAGGAATCTGAGGGCTACCAGAAGAAACGCAATACAACTCTCAGTGAAGATGAAACTTCAGAGTTTTCCCAATACGAAAATCGTAATATATGGAGCACTAATGATGTGAGATGTGCATTATATATATATTACTTTTTTAACTATTATAACAACATAGGAAGTTATATATTATTGACATTACAGATGAGACCCCCAAATTTAAGGAACTTGATCAAGTTCACACAACTAGTAAGTATTAGAACTAGAATATCAACTGAGACTTGGCTGATATTGAATCTAATTTATTCCTCAACAGTACCACACTGATTTTCATAGAAACTATAAAATGAATTAATTGCTATGAGTTGAATTTCATGTTGATTAGTCATAGGCAACAATCTTTCGCTCTTATTAACTTGGAGTATATTAAGGTGGAATATATTTTCCTATTTGGGGGAGGAGAGAACAAAAACTACATATTCAGGAATATGAACTATGGTGCTGGAGAAGACTTGAGAGTCCCTTGGACTGCAAGGAGATCAAACAAGTCAATCCTAAAGGAAATTTGTCCTGAATATTCATTGGAAGGACTGATGCTGAAGCTAAAGCTCCAATACTTTGGTCACCTGATGTGAAGAGTCAACTCGTCGGAAAAGACCCTGGTGCTGGGAAGGATTGAGAGCAGAAGGAAAAGGGGGCAACAGAGGATGAGATGGTTGAATGGCATCACTGACTCAATGAACATAAGTTTGAGCAAACTCCAAGAGATAGTGAAGAATAGGGAAGCCTGGCATGATACAGTCCATGAGTTCACAAAGAGTTGGACATGACCTAGCGACTGAACAAGAAAAGGTTATGAAAGAAATAATTATCTTATATGACTCAGGACTCTTACGAAGTAAAAGTCAGGTACTGTCAGCATAAACAAGGTTATTAGGAATAAAATCAGGGAGTACCTTATCCCTTGTCCTCTGTCTCCAAGGCTGGTGCTTCTTGAATGGTGCCATGTTGTCCCTCTGTCTGCTGGCTTTCCTGCTGAACATCAAGCATTCATTTCATAACTAGGAGAAAAAATATTAATAGTTCAAATCATAAAATATAAACAATAAAATCAAACAATAGATGCAGTTTATTATCTCCCAATAGCATTTTGTGTTCTATGAAACAAATTCAGTTCAATTCAGTTCAGTCGCTGAGTTGTGTCCGACTTTTTGGGACTCCATGAATCTCAGCATGCCAGCCTTCCCTGTTCATCACCAACTCCCGGAGTTCACTCAGACTCACGTCCATCGAGTCAGTGATTACATCCAGGCATCTCATTCTCTGTTGTCACCTTCTCCTCCTGCCCCGAATCCCTCCCAGCATCAGAGTCTTTTCCATTGAGTCAACTCTTCGCATGAGGTGGCCAAAGTACTGGAGTTTCAGCTTTAGCATCAGTCCTTCCAAAGAATACCCAGGACTGATCTCCTTCAGAATGGACTGGTTGGATCTCCTTGCAGTCCAAGGGACTCTCAAGAGTCTTCTCCAACACCACAGTTCAAAAGCATCAATTCTTCGGCGCTCAGACTTCTTCACAGTCCAACTCTCACATCCATACATGACCACAGGAAAAACCATAGCCTTGACCAGACGAACCTTTGTTGGCAAAGTAATGTCTCTGTTTTTGAATATGCTATCTAGGTTGGTCATAACTTTCCTTCCAAGGAGTAAGCGTCTTTTAATTTCATGGCTGCAGTCACCATCTGCAGTGACTTTGGAGCCCCCCCCCCCCAAAAATAAAGTCTGACACTGTTTCCACTGTTTCCCCATCTATTTCCCATGAAGTGATGGGACCAGATACCATGATCTTCGTTTTCTGAATGTTGAGCTTTAAACCAACTTTTTCACTCTCCTCTTTCACTTTCATCAAGAGGCTCTTTAGTTCCTCTTCACTTTCTGCCATAAGGGTGGTGTCATCTGCATATCTGAGGTTATTGATATTTCTCCCAGCAATCTTGATTCCAGCTTGCGTTTCTTCCAGTCCAGCGTTTCTCATGATGTACTCTGCATATAAGTTAAATAAGCAGAGTGACAAATACAATCTTGACGTACTCCTTTTCCTATTTGGAACCAGTCTGTTGTTCCATGTCCAGTTCTAACTGTTGCTTCCTGCATACAGATTTCTCAAGAGGCAGATCAGGTGGTCTGGTATCCCCATCTCTTTCAGAATTTTCCACAGTTTATTGTGATCCACACAGTCAAAGGCGTTGGCATAGTCAATAAAGCAGAAATAGATGTTTTTCTGGAACTCTCTTGCTTTTTCCATGATCCAGCGGATGTTGGTAATTTGATCTCTGGTTCCTCTGCCTTTTCTAAAACCAGCTTGAACATCAGGAAGTTCACGGTTCACATATTGCTGAAGCCTAGCTTGGAGAATTTTGAGCATTACTTTACCAGCATGTGAGATGAGTGCAATTGTATGGCAGTTTGAGCATTCTTTGGCATTGCCTTTCTTTGGGATTGGAAAAAAAACTGACCTTTTCCAGTCCTGTGGCCACTGCTGAGTTTTCCAAATTTGCTGGCATGTAGAGTGCAGCACTTTCACAGCATCATCTTTCAGAATTTGAAATAGCTCAACTGGAATTCCATCACCTCCACTAGCTTTGTTCATAGTGATGCTTTCTAAGGCCCACTTGACTTCACATTCCAGGATGTCTGGTTCTAGGTAATATAATCACCATTGTGATTATCTGGGTCGTGAAGATCTTTTTTGTACAGTTCTTCTGTGTATTCTTGCTATCTCTTAATATCTTCTGCTTCTGTTAGGTCCATACCATTTCTGTCCTTTATCAAGCTCATCTTTGCATGAAATATTCCTTTGGTATCTCTGATTTTCTTGAAGAGATCCCTAGTCTTTCCCATTCTGTTATTTTCCTCTATTTCTTTGCATTGATCGCTGAAGAAGGCTTTCTCATCTCTTCTTGCTATTCTTTGGAACTCTGCATTCAGATGCTCATATCTTTCCTTTTCTCCTTTGCTTTTCACTTGTCTTCTTTTCACAGCTATTTGTAAGGCCTCCGCAGACAGCCATTTTTTCTTTTTTGCATTTTTTTTCCATGGGGATGGTCTTGATCCCTGTCTCCTGTACAATGTCACAAACCTCATTCCATAGTTCATCAGGCACGCTGTCTATCAGACCTAGGTCCTTAAATCTATTTCTCACTTCCACTGTATAATCATAAGGGATTTTATTTAGGTCATACCTGAATGGTCTAGTGGTTTTCCCTACTTTCTTCAATTTAAGTCTGAATTTGGCAATAAGGAGTTCATGATCTGAGCCACAGTCAGCTCCTGGTCTTGTTTTTGCTGACTGTATAGAGCTTCTCCATATTTGGCTGCTAAGAATATAATCAATCTGATTTCAGTGTTGACTATCTGGTGATGTCCATGTGTAGAGTCTTCTCTTGTGTTGTTGGAAGAGGGTGTTTGTTATGACCAGTGCATTTTCTTGGCAAAACTCTATTACTCTTTGCCCTGCTTCATTCCGTATTCCAAGGCCAAATTTGCCTATTACTCCAGGTGTTTCTTGACTTCCTACTTTTGCATTCCAGTCCCCTATAATGAAAAAGACATCTTTTTGAGGTGTTAGTTCTAAAAGGTCTTGTAGGTCTTCATAGAACTGTTCAACCTCAGCTTCTTCAGCGTTACTGGTTGGGGCTTAGACTTGGATTACTGTGATATTGAATGGTTTGCCTTGGAAACGAACAGAGATCATTCTGTCATTTTTGAGATTGCATCCAAGTACTGCATTTTGGACTCTTTTGTTGACCATGATGGCTACTCCATTTCTTCTGAGGGATGCCTGCCCGCAGTAGTATATATAATGGTCATCTGAGTTAAATTCACCCATTCTAGTCCATTTTAGTTTGCTGATTCCTAGAATGTCGACATTCACTCTTGCCATCTCTTGTTTGACCACTTTCAATTTGCCTTGATTCATGGACCTGACATTCCAGGTTCCTATGCAATATTGCTCTTTACAGCATCGGACCTTGCTTCTATCACCAGTCACATCTACAGCTGGGTATTCTTTTTGCTTTGGCTCCATCCCTTCATTCTTTCTGGAGTTATTTCTCCACTGATCTCTAGTAGCATATTGGGCACCTACTGACCTGGGGAGTTCCTCTTTCAGTATCCTATCATTTTGCCTTTTCATACTGTTAATGGGGTTCTCAAGGCAAGAATATTGAAGTGGTTTGCCATTCCCTTCTCCAGTGGACCACATTCTGTCAGATCTCTCCACCATGACCCGCCTGTCTTGGGTTGCCCCACGGGCATGGCTTAGTTTCATTGAGTTAGACAAGGCTGTGGTTCTAGTGTGATTAGATTGACTAGTTTCCTGTGAGTATGGTTTCAGTGTGTCTGCCCTCTGATGACCTCTTGCAACACCTACCATCTTACTTGGTTTCTCTTACAAGGTTTCTTTTACCCTGGGCATGGGGTATCTCTTCACGGCTGCTCCAGCAAAGAGCAGCCGTTGCTCCTTACCTTGGACAAGGGGTATCTCCTCACCACTGCCCTTCCTGACCTTCAATGTGGGATAGCTCTTTTGGCCCTCCTGCGCCTGCGCAGCCACGGCTCGCTGGATGTGGGGTTGGTCCTCCGTGTTAATAAATATCTCTTTGGAAACCACATATAGCACCCATTGACTCCAAGAAAAATTTAGACCTTTGATCCTAGATCAGAATATTTTAAAAATTACAAAAGCCTTCACACTAGAACTCAGCAAAACAGTACTAAAATTATTATATAAAAGAGAAAACTATGTCTTTACTTATTAAGGAAAAACTTTTGAATTTTCTACATTGCCACTCAAACTTTTATTCCATGGCCAGAGTGGAGATCGTAGTGATAAAATAAATAATAATAGAGCAAATTATATTTCTGAAGCATATCATGTTCTTCTTTTAGTGATATACATTTTTAAAAGTGTCTCTGAACCTATAAATTGAGCTATCTGGGGGGAAAAATACACAAACATACATAATGGCAATAATGTGTTTTTTGAGCATTACGGCTTTCACACAAACCCCCATTCCCAAAAGATGGCTTGCTTGGTACATCTCTTATCTAAAAAGGAAGAAGCACTGCTAAATGAGTTGTCTTTTATTTCTATTTTTTAAAATATTTTTATATTTTATTTTGTTAATTGGAGTATAGTTGATTTACAGTGTTGTGTTAATTTCTGCTGTTCAGCAAAGTACTTCAGCTCTACATAAAAATATACTTTTAAAACTTTCTCTGAAACCTGAGAGACTATTTATAAAATTCAAAAGACTTCAGGAAGTGCTTGCTCTTACACAGGCAATAAAGATTCTTATTTTTCCCCAGAGGTTACGGCAAATCTAGTCCTTTTTATGAAAACTTGCCTTCTCAGCCTGGGGAATTCTATTCAAAATGTGTTTTGCCTTATGAGTAATGTAATTTCAGCTACTACTTACATCTATATAAGGCAATTTACTCCTATGATACTAAAAAGCAGTATTCGTCACTCTAGACTTTCCAGCTATCACCTCTGTAAGATCCCTCTGGCTAATACCAATGAACATTATCTATACTCTAAATCTCTTTCCCTTTTTCCCCTCGAAAATATAATTTCTATTTAAAAAATCACAAAGTGGTAAAAATAATTTATTCATTTCCAAAAAGGAGCTTAAATGCAAATATGGTCTCTTTTGCAAAAGCTAAGGGATCAAGTGAATAAAGATATTCTAGCAAAACCTCGACTATTAAAAGTTACAGAGGATAGAGTCTATTTATTCTATAACATGAGATGACTAGATGGCCATCACAGGTGTTTCTTCTGCTTCCACATCATAAAGAAAAAGGAAATTTTGAGATCATAACATATTATTGGTTCCAACAGACAATAGTGGCCTAAGTCTTCTTCTGATCTAATTATCACAGGGTTTCTATCATCTCTCAGAGAAGGCAGTGGCACCCCACCCCAGTACTCTTGCCTGGAAAATCCCATGGACAGAGGAGCCTGGTGGGCTGCAGTCAATGGGGTCGCTAAGAGTCGGACACAACTGAGCGACTTCATTTTCACTTTTCACTTTCATGCATTGGAGAAGGAAATGGCAACCCACTCCAGTGTTCTTGCCTAGAGAATCCAAGGTACGGGGGAGCCTGGTGGGCTGCTGTCTATGGGGTGGCACAGAGTTGGACACGACTAAAGCGACTTAGCAGCAGAAGTCTATCATCTCTCTCTTGAGAGCTCTAAAACACACTAGATTGAAAAAAAAAAAAAAAAACTGAAGTAAAACAGTATATAACATTGCATCTTTATGACAGTTACCTTGAACTCTTTATCAGGTAGATAATTTCCATTTGATAAAGGTATTTTCCTGAGGTTTTTATCTTGTTTTATTTGGAACATATTCCTCTGTCTCCTTATTTTGCCATACTCTGTGTTTGTTTCTGTGTATTAGCAAAACCAGCTACCTTCCTAGTTTTACAGGGTGGCCTTGTCTAAGATGTCTCACAGAGTCCATAGGCACAATCTGGCCACCAGAGCTAGGTCCTCAAGGGAAATCCGGGTTTGGGCTGTGTGTGCCTGCCTGCTGTGGCAAGGGCATGGGCAGGGCTCTCGAATGGCCTCCTTGCTGAGTTGCACAGCTGTGGCTCTTTGGGATTAGATGGCCTCCCAGTGGGGTGTGCCTACTGGTGCTTGCAGGTTTAAGAATTCCAAAGTAGTGCCTGTCAGTGTCAGTATTAGCAAGGAAGAATGAGATCTCAAAAGGGTGTCAGCCAGCATCTCCCTTTCTGGGGAGGATCCCAGTAGGCTCCTGCCTCTCTGGAAGATGCTTTAAGATTGGTAAGTGGATCTCCTTCACTTTTTCAAACAGATGCTTTTCAAACTGTTTGTTGTTGTTTTGTTTTGTTTTGTTGTGCTGCAAAGTGAGTCTGCAAATGAACTCTTTAAGATTGGATTCTTCATGTCCTATAGCACTATGGCTTTCCTGGATGTATCCTTGTCTTTCAAAGCCAAATATTTTGGAGGCTTACCTCTCCTGCATGGAATCTGAGGGCTGGGATGCTTGATACGAGGCACAAGTGCATGACTCTTGGGAAAGAGTTCTGTAGTTTTGAGCCCCCTCCCAACTGTGGATGGCTCACCAGCAGTAGGGTGTTTCTTTGGTGAGACCATGTCTTTGCCTTCACTACAATCTCAATGCTGCTCTTTTATCCTTTCTTGTGGAGGCTCTGTTCACCAAGTCTTCAGTTCTTCTCAGAGGAAACTATTCAGTAGTTTCAGAGGAAACTGCAACTATTTGTGGTTGTAGACTTGTTGTGTCCCTGGTAGGAGGTGAATTCACAAACTCCCCATGCTACCATCTTGAACTACTGTCTAAGACATACTAGTTTTTCATCTTCAGACTTCTCTTTCATTCACCTTTTTCTTTCATTCCAGACAGAGAAGATATTTTAACCTTAGGGGCAGAAAAAGCTGACTTTGACTGTTGAAAAAATCTAATCCCTTTGCCACATGGAATAGTTGAAACTATCAAGAAAAGAATTTTCCATCTGTTTACATCTCAAAGAATTATCCCCACATACTTATTCAGATTGATCTTTTCAGCAGATACCTTTGCCTGCTGGAAACAAAAATGTCAAAGAGATTGGGGAAAACTGGTATCTCCTTGTATAGTAGGTCCTTTTTAAAATCATGGCTCAAATTTTTAAAAGCATTATATAAAGTACATTGTGCAATTCCTGAGACATAGCAAATATTCAATTAATAATGTGTATTCTTGTCTTATTATTATAAGTCTAGGTTTACAATTATTTTCAGTAGGATTTGCTATCAGGGTAATGTCACCCAACTTCAAATCCCACGAAGGTTGACCTAATTCCTAAGGTACCCAAGCTCCAAAATTACCATCTCCTCATTGTTTCCAATCTCTCAAATTCAATTTTAATTTCTTTACTCATTTATTCATATAGTCATTCATTCAACAAATATTCAATGAGGTGGCAGACTCTATACAAAAAAATACAAAGATAATGATAATTAACACAACCCTACCTCCATAAGAGTACTGCCCAGTGGCAGATAGAGGTATTAATCTAATAATCACCCAAGTGTGAAACTGCTATTATAATATGAACTGGGAAGGAAAAAAGTGAGATTATATTTTTAGAGAAGTCAAAGAAGGCTGCATTGCTTGATCTGAGACCCTTCGAAATGTCTCACACTCCTTCAGATATCAACTAGATATTAATAACAAGGAAGGAATAATGCTCTAGGCAGTGAGAATGACATAAACAAAGACCCTGGAGTGGGAAAAAAGTGCCAAGAACTTACAGCTTGTAAGACCAGAGGACAGACAGGACAAGAAAGCAGCACAGAGCAAGATGAGGTTGGGGAGTTAGATGTGAATGACAGCATCCAGGCTCCCGAGATGGACTTTATCTGGACTTTAGCTGGAGATTCATGGTACAACTGAAGGTTGACAACACAGGAGTGACATGAGAGTAATGGAAAACAAAATGGGGCTAGAACAAGTGTAAGTGATTGACCTAGGAAATGGCACTTCTCACTTGCACTGAAGAGATACAAAGAGCTGAGATGTCAGCCTACAAGAGAACAGAATAGTAGCAAGGAAAAATGGTGGCATCTAGGAGTATTTAGGAAGTGAAGTCAAGATCAATGCTAATAGATTTCATACATGAGAGTGAATGAGAGGGAGGTATTAAGAATGATGAACAGATGTATACACTGGGATCTGAGTTGCAGAGAGTAGTTTGGGAAGAAGTGCTTTTTAAGGAGAGAATGATGTAGGCAGTGCCTTTCCATTTTTGGCTTGTTTTACTCATTTGTGTAAAATAGCTACTACTCTGATGGCAGGTTGCCCATAATTCTCTACATATTTGTAATTATTTCTCAACTAGAAAAAGTACAAAACTTAGTGTGATTTGGTTGCCTTTCTATACCTCCTATGATTATTTTATTATACAGGAGTAATCAAATTCATTTAACAAAATGTTAGCAACTTAAAGGATCTTATGAGATTTCTCATGACATTTTGAAAGAGAAAAAAGTGAAATAATCACAGAAATACTGGTAACTTATTAATATATATCAGATTTTTTTTTCTTTTGGCTAACATAAAAAGAAAAATGTATCTTCTACTAGCACTTTAGAAGATACAGATGTACTGGAATGTGGTAATAGTAGAAATTCATCATTATCTCCCAGCCTCTATGGTATTTTTATAAACTGGATTTCTATTAGTGCTTTATTCTAATTCAATCTCACAGCCTATAAAGGAGAGCATCTAATTTAAAGTTGTTGCTTATACTCAATGCCATGGCATGCCCAGAATAAAGTTTGATAGTGGCCCCGCATCCAATATCACAAACCCATATAAATATGCATCTTATTTCAAAGTAATAAAGATGTCTCTGACTAGAAAATGGTGAGGGTTATTCCTTCAAAAATATGTTAATAATTAAATAGGGAGTAACTCTGTTTTGAAGATCAATAACTATGTATTCCATACAAAGTCATAACTTTACAAACGTGTAATCCATGTTAAACCCCATCTCCAAGTTTCACCAAGCATACGTTCTTGCTTTACAAGCATATATATGACAGTTAAATTACATGTTTATCATTTTCACTGAGGACATTCGACATTTATAGGTTATGGTAAAAACAAATTGGGTAATTTTGCTGCCTTAAAAAAGACAAACCCACTACAAAAACTGTATGTTCTCTGCTTTCAAAAGAGAATAGTTTTGGTTTCCAAATGCGAAGGTTTTTTACTTATTTTCTCTTACATACATAAAATACAAGGAATTGTAGACACTGATCTGCTTTGTCTATCAAATTTTTATAAGTAGGATATATTAGTTCTTGGCTAATAGTAACTTAAGAGACAAGTCCTTCAGTAACTTAAATGAAATAAAATGATTTTTTGCTGGCATTCTGTGATGTTATTCTCAGGTTGTTCTAATGAAGCAGACTTATTTTGTATTGCAGCTTATGACCAAGCTTAGAGATATATCTCTGAAAGAAGAAATTTACACCTATCATCCCATGTTCTTTTGCACCTTTTCAGGGACATTACAATAGTGTTTTGTATGAACATGATTTTGTTCATTTGAGAAAGTTTAGGTCCACATTTTCTCTTTAAATGCTAGACTAAAAAGGACAGCTTCACTTTCAGGTCTTTACATTCTCTTTAAGAAAGGGAGGTGAGAATTAGGTCCCACAGAACCCTCTATCACATGTAAGCTATGGTACTGCAGTATGCTTGCTAGAGAGTCAGGCTCTGAATTGTAAGATAAGTATCCTTGTCGTGTCTACAAGTTTGTGCACTCCTGTAAAGAACCAAAGCTTAAGGGGGAGAGAGGATTCCTTATTTACAAATGAAATTAATTTCAAATATGTTAGTACTCATTCTGCAAATTAGAAAAGCCCAATATGATGTCCTCTATTTGATAGATCACTAGGGCAATATATTGTGACAGTATTATTTTCGATTCAGCTATCAAATATTGGATCAACTATTTTGTCCCACTATAATCAAAAGCCATTTAACTGGAGAATTAAGAATAAAAAGGTATTAGTCAGCCAGAGTCTCAGTTTTACTACAATTTTTTAATACAAATTTTTACCACAATTTTTACTACAGTTTTTCTTGCGACCCACAGCAAGAAAATCTGAAAAAGCACTGATGCTTCCAGTGTAGTGGGGGTTCCTGGGAACCTTGTCTCTTCATTCCACAATTTGCACTGCTATCTATTGTTCCTTTCATATTATACATCACACCAGAAGTGCAATTGATGCTATTTTTGTTGATAGCACAGGCCCTTGTGTTTCCTTTAACCACAGTCCTTCAATAAGCATATTAGTTATTTTATATGTACCTGAAAAAATTCAAATATTAAAAGAGGAAGTTTTAGCTTTCATTTTTATTTCTCCATTATATACCTTGCTACTTAAATACAGTAGGATCCTTCTGTGCCACACAAAATGTGAATAAAAATGTCAACTTCTCAGGTTTAGTGCAAAAATTAAATCAGATAACAGAATATATTATAAAGTATCCAAAATGTTATGTCTCAAAAAAGGGAGAAAGTTTGTTCTATATTTAGCTAAACTTTAAAATATGAAAAATATCTCAAATAGTTTTTGGTTGAACTCTCACATAAATTGCCTAGGAATCAGTAATATGAAAATATATTTAATAGCTTATATGACACACCTAAAGCAGTGCTTGGAGAGATATTTAATAGCCTAACCATTTATATTACTAAAATATATATATAGATATAATGAGTATCCAACCTAATCAGTTAAAGAGCAGTAAGACAAAGAGAAAAAGTATATTGGAAAAAGTAATCAATGGCAAACACTGAACTGAAAAATAGAACGTAGTTATCTAAGAGATGACTCTAGAGGAAAATAAAGAATAAAACAGATAAATCATTATTTAACATAAAAAAAGGAAAAAGACAAACACATCAAGCATATAAATCAAGCAAATTTTCACAGATTACATTAAAAAATTATAAATTACTTTGCTTCTCTGTAAAAATTAATTTACAAATGTAGATAAATAATCTAATATAGCCCAATCAAAATAGCATAAAAAATTGAAACCTACAGATTACCATAGAAGAACTAGAGAACTTGTCAAATAACTTTTCACCTCCCATCTCCATTATACAAACACATTCAAGTTAATGCATTAATCATAAATAGATTCTTCAGGAAATTCATGGAATTCCATAAATTATTTAAGTAATATAAGACTATGCAATGCAGGAGATGCAGGTTTGATTCCTGGGTCAGGAAGACACCTTGGAGGAGGAAATGGCAAGTCACTCCAGTATTCTTGCCAGGAAAATCCCATGGACAGAGGAGCTTGGCAGGCTACAGTCCACAGGTTTGCAAAGAGTCAGATATGACTGAGTTACAGAACACATACACATATGATATCTCCATTGCTCAAGAGCATATTTAACAAATTCAAACATAAGTAAAAGATTAGCAAAAAAATCAGTTTCCCTTACTGGTCATAAAATCCTAAACCAAATATTAGCAAACAGAATATAAGGGCATAACAAAATAATAATAATCCATTATTAGTCTTACTAGATTCAGATATAATTCAATATTGAAAGAATATAATAATATAATCTGCATAGTAATATACTTTCAAATATAAAATAATTATAATCACTTCTCAAATGTTTAAAGATATTTGATAAAAATTTTGCACATTTGTCTTAAATAGTACATGCTACTGCTAAGTCGCTTCAGTCGTGTCCGACTCTGTGTGACCCCATAGACGGCAGCCCACCAGGCTCCCCCGTCCCTGGGATTCTCCAGGCAAGAACACTGGAGTGGGTCGCTATTTCCTTCTTCAATGCATGAAAGTGAAAAGTGATAGTGAAGTCGCTCAGTCATGCTCGACTCTTAGCGACCCCATGGACTGCAGCCAACCAGGCTCCTCCATCCATGGGATTTTCCAGGCAAGAGTACTAGAGTGGGGTGCCATTGCCTTCTCCGTAAATAGTACATAGTAAGTTTAAAATTATATATATTTATTTGACATTAAATATATATATATATATATATAAATTTAAACATATTAGATATAAATCTGAGCTTCCCTGGTAGCTCAACTGGTAAAGAATTTGCCTGCAATGCAGGAGACCCCAGTTCTATTCCTGGGTCAGGAAGATCCCCTGGAGAAGGGTTAGGCAACCCATTTCAGTATTCTTGCACTTCCCTGGTGGCTCAGATGGTAAAGAATATGCCTGCAGTGTGGGAGGCCTGGCTTAATCCCTGGGTTGGGAAGATCTGCTGAAGGAGGGCATGGCAACCCACTCCAGTATTCTTGCCTGGAGAATCTCCATGGACTGAAGAAACTGGTGGGCTACAGTCCATGGGGTCGCAAAGAGTCGGACATGACTGAGCGACTAAACACAGATATAAATCTAAAATTTATAGTATTAATGTGGACATAGATTTTAATGTGCAAACAGTGTTTCTATCAAATTTTGAAACTGCATGTATATTCACTATTACCAATCTTGTTTAACATTGTTTAGGACATAACAGCTTATGTAATTAAATGAAAGAGAGAAATGAGTTAAGAAACAGGTGAAAGTATCATTATATATCAAAAACAATATTGTGTGTCTGGAAAACTAAAGTAAATCGACTGAAAAACTTTAAAAATATTCATTTTCACTGGAGGGATTAAGCATAGAGAGATATATTTTTAAAGTGATGTTCAAGATTCACATGGAATAAATTTTAAACTCTCTTGTGGGACATAAAAATAAAATTTGAATCAATTAAAAGGCAATATGCTGTTTCTGGCTAGAAAGGCTCAAGAAGATAAAATGTTAAATTTCCTAAATTAATATTTAAGATATAATCTGTTACCAATAAAAACAGCAAAGTAATTTTTTTTGAACAAGTGAATTCTAAAGTTCCTACACATACACTTTAAATATAGCACAAAAAAGAAAAAGAAGAAAAAGATCAGTAAACTTCAGGAAATCCTATTGGCCTGGTGCAAGATTAGACAGAGAAACTGTAAAAGAGGAGAAAATAGATCTTAAATGAGACATCATACATATATGTAGGACTTCAGCATAAAACACTAGTGATTTTTTATTATGGGAGAAATAATGAATTGTTCAATGAAAGACATTGGAAAAACCCACACCTCTTGAGAATATAGAAAGCTACTATCTATAACTTACACTAGAATTAATTCCTGATGGGTTCAATATTCAAATATAAAAAAAAAAAAAAAACTTCAGCAGTGTGAGAAGAAGGTACAACTTCGGCATGAAGAAGACCTTCTTAAATTTTATATGAAAAAATGGAAGCCATGAAAAAAGGTATGCAAATTACAATGAAGAAGTCTCCTTGGCCGCATATATCATTACAGAATCAAAAGCAAACATCAAAAAGAAACAAAGCAAAAAAACAGCAAAAAAGCAACATCATCTGACAACACCTGGTAACAAAGGGAAGGTCTCCTTCAGACTTCCTTCAAACTCATTAGAAAAAGAAAATAAAATGTCAGAAATTATATTGGCACTAGTGTAAAGAATCTGCCTGCAATGCAGGAGACCTGGGTTCATCCCTGGGTTCAATTCATTCCTGGGTTAGGAAGATTCCTTGGAGAAAAGAATGGCTACCTACTCCAATATTCTGGCCTGGAGAACATCATGGACTGTATAGTCCATGGGGTTGCAAAGAGCGACTTTCACTTTCACTTTTCACTAGCAGTAAAGAACCCCCCTCCAGTGCAGGTAGATGCCAAAGAAAAGGGTTCCATCCCTGGGTCAGAAAGATCCCCTGAAGGAGGTCATGGCGACACACTCCATTATTCTTGCCTGGAGAATCCCATGGACACAGAAGTCTGGTGGGCTACAATCCATAGGGACGCAGAGAGTCAGACACGACTGAAGTGACTTCACACGCATGTACAAAGAGCAGTTTACATAAAAAAGGAAAATATATAGGAATAATAAAAACGTTAATCTTGCCTTTTATCCCAACATCATAGTGGTCTACTGCTCCCTGAAAACTCATATATACTGAATAACTTACTTAAGTATGTTTTAAGATGCATTTCTAAGTTCATAGTAAATTGAGGAAAATCTCAAACAACGTATTTAGATGAATAGAGATATTAAATTGAACAAATAAACAAATGCTAAACAAAGTACAAATATCCAAATCAGAGAACTCAGTTCCGTTCAGTTCAGTTCAGTTGCTCAGTCGTGTCTGACTCTTTGCGACACCATGAATCACAGCACGCCAGGCCTCCCTATCCATCACCAACTCTCGGAGTTCACTCAAACTCATCTCCATCCAGTCGGTAATGCCATCCAGCCATCTCATCCTCTGTCATCCCCTTTTCCTCCTGCCCCCAATCCCTCCCAGCATCAGGGTCTTTTCCAATGGGTCAACCGTTCGCATGAGGTGGCCAAAGTACTGGAGTTTCAGCTTTAGTATCAGTCCTTCCATAGAACGCCCAGGACTGATCTCCTTCAGAATGGACTGGTTGGATCTCCTTGCAGTCCAAGGGACTCTCAAGAGTCTTCTCCAACACCACAGTTCAAAAGCATCAATTCTTTGGCGCTCAGCCTTCTTCACAGTCCAACTCTCACATCCATACATGACCACTGGAAAAACCATAGCCTTGACTAGACGGACCTTTGTTGGCAAAGTAATGTCTCTGCTTTTCAATATGCTATCTAGGTTGGTCATAACTTTCCTTCCAAGGAGTAAGCGTCTTTTAATTTCATGGCTGCAGTCACCATCTGCAGTGATTTTGGAGCCCAGAAAAATAAAGTCTGACACTGTTTCCACTGTTTCCCCATCTATTTCCCATGAACTGATGGGACCAGATGCCATGATCTTCGTTTTCTGAATGTTGAGCTTTAAGCCAACTTTTTCACTCTCCACTTTCACTTTCATCAAGAAGCTTTTGAGTTCCTCTTCACTTTCTGCCATAAGGGTGGTGTCATCTGCATATCTGAGGTTATTGATATTTCTCCCGGCAATCTTGATTCCAGCTTGTGCTTCTTCCAGCCCAGCATTTCTCATGATATACTCTGCATGTAAGTTAAATAAGCAGGGAACTAGAGCATTAAATATTGAGATGCTTAATTCTCAAAGCTCTGTTCTCTACATGTATGGAGAAACAGAAGCTAATGTTGGACAAGGAGATTTTAGATTGAGCCCAGGCCCTCTAGCATGGCTGTCCAACAATGCCTTCTACATGGAAGTGTTCTACTATAGAGGTGCTCGTCAATACAGTAACCACTAGCCACCTCAGGCTGGACTTGAAATATGTCTCATGCAACCACGGATATAATGTGTAATTTATTTATATCTAATTAATTTACATTTAAAAAGTCACCCACGGCTAGCACCTAAGTTATTGGACAGTATAGCTAAGGACCCTCAACATTAGTAAAAGATGGGGTTACAAAATAGGTTTCTTCCCATGTAAAGTAAAGCTAAAGATGAAACTTGCAACTTGCTTCTTTCTGGAACAACTGTGTGTAGAAAAAAGAGGAAAACAAATAGTGGTTTAAATGTATATTACTTACTGCCTGTATGAATCTTAATTAAATATATTAAATTAGACATATTTTTGAGTTCAAAATAAACATATTACAAATATAAATGGGATGAAATGGAAGGAAAAATTTCAAATCTATTACAGGAGAGAAAAACTAAATGGAAAAGTTGATTATTAATAAAATTAGAAACAGAAAACAAAGATAGAAAAAGAAAAGGAAGAAAGTAAAAGATTGTAAAAATAAATTTAAATATAGTAAAAATTATCTTAGTAAGGCCTAGTAAATTAATTCAGTTGAAAAGTAGATTGTCTGACTGGATTAAAGATCCACTCCAACTCTGTTCATTGTATTAAAATGTGTATTCCAAGTTTGATACAGAAAGGCTGAAAATGATGGCTTGGAAACATACACAGAAAAATAGCAAGTTAAGGAATCTTAAGGTTGTATTATCAATATAAAACAAAAAATATACTAAGGTGAGAAAAATTATTAGAGATAAAAATGACAATATAAAGATAATGGTTTCAATTGACTTGGAAGATATTAAAATTCTAAATTTAGATGAATCTAATCAAACACCTGACCTCATTAGAGATTAACAGAGACTGATGAATCCATCATCACAATGGGTATTTCAACACACCACTTAAAAATTAGTAAGAATAGAGATATCAGTGATACAGTTAAGAAGCAAAATTTAATGAACATACACAGAACTGTGCTATCAAGAGCTACAGAAAAATTTTTGCAAACAAAATTTATTTTTGAAATTTTGATATTTCAAAAATTGATATTTTATAAATACCTCTAACCATAATATGATTAACTTAAGGATCAATTACTAAAAGATAAATAACCCATATCGTATATTAAAATCTATTTCAAATTCATTAAAGTTACAGATGTGAAGAATGCAAACTTAAAGTTATATTCTTGGAAATATATCAGACACATCTTACTTGTTTAGAAATAGATAAATATTTCTTAAAATAGTCCCAAAATGTGCAAATCATTTTGAAATGTTGAAAAATCTGATTCTATTAACAACTTCTGTTTATCAAAACACAATAAAGTAAAAGTAAAGAAGAAAATATTGAGAAAATAAAAATAATGAAAATCTTTTCAATTTTACCTAAATTACATAAATGTCATAAATGACTTTTAAATATGCAATCAATAAATGTGTGTGTATATATATATATATATATATATATACACACACAAATATATTTTAATAGGTGTTTCCTAGAGGAGAAAACTAAGAGAATAGTACATGAAAAAAGTTTAATAATGCTAATTTTTGTTAAGGATTGGAGTAAAGATCACTCTCATGAACTGTTGATGATACAGTATCTTTACATAGACACACACACATACACATGACATTGCAAAATAACATATATATAATAACATGCAAATAGACTGAAAAGAATTGCCTCCTTATAAAAAAGTAATAAATTCATTAGAATTGTCCTGAATAAGCATTTTGTTCTCATATTCACAATTAAATTCTGTAAGGCTGTAAGTAGATTAAACATAAACCAAGAGCAAAAGTCACTAATGAAAATGATACTAATGAAAAAGAAACAAAATTGTATGTATGACTTGATTAAGAGTTCACACATAACATTTGAGTTCTACTGTCCATAAAAACTGAACCATACTACCAACTACTTAAACCATATTTTATCAAATTATTAAAAGACATGGTCTCATTTGTTCAAAGACTGAATTATTAATATAATAATTAAACATGAAATTGAATTATTGTATATATCCTTTCCATAGTGAAAAAAAAAATGAGTGCTAACATCTACTATAGAAATTTGGTCCATTGAAGTCTTCTTACAAGAAAGTACTTTTTCATCAGTAATTCAATCTGATAAAGATATTTGCAAATTTATGCAGAGACAGCAGGCTCATTAACAAAAGGTTATGGAAGTTCTCAAACTTACTCCCAAACATAGTTTCTTTGAACACTGAACAACAACAACAACAAAAAAGAAAATAACTTTATGGAAAAACCTGTGCTACTGAAATGCTGAGTCCATAATTCTTCCCAAATGATCAAGAACCTGTCCAAATAAAGTCATTTCTGTACAGTTTCAGCATCCTTTACAAATTTCTATTGCTGTTGGAAACATTAGGTTTACATCAATTCCCTAATACTTATAAATCTGAAGAAATTAAATGCTTAGGCATAAAAATATGACTATGAATCCACTCACATACATACACACAGTTCTCAAAGAGCTTAGCATTTAATCCATTTTAGAAAATTTTTTTTCATTTTTGAAATATTTTAAATAATTTTTTTGTTGTTGTAAATTTGCCTTTGTAGAATTTTTAAAACATGATGTTTCCAGCAGCAGTTAATTTTCTTTTTAAATATACAATGCCTATGTACCAAACAGGTGCCCAACTTCCTGACTGTTCATCAATGGTGTATGTGTGCTAAATCGCTTCAGTCATGTCCAACTCTGTACCACCCTATGGACTGTAGCCGGCCAGGATCCTCACAGTCCGTGGGACTCACCAGGCAAGAATACCAGAGTGTGTTGCCATTTCCTTCACCAGGAGATCTTCCCAACCCAGGGATTGAACCCACATCTCTTAGGTCTCCTGCATTGGCAGGCACATTCTTTACTGCTAGTGCCACATGGTACTAGTGTACAATTGATGGATGTCCTAATTTGCAAATGGTAACTATGAAGTTTCTTTAGCACTATATTTCATGAAGGATTAAATCCTTCTACTGAAATTACTGCTCTAAATTTTGTTTAGTGACCTCTTCACACTATAATAGTATTTTGATATCATGTGATGGTTAGAAAAACCTCTTCCAATTATAGATTCATATTTAGGCTAGATCCAACTCACTATTGTAGGTGGGCTTCTCAGGTGGCACTAGTGGTTAAGAATCTGCCTGCCAATGCAGGAGACTTAAGAGACTCAGGTTCGATCCTGGATTGGGAAGATTCCCTGGAGGGCATTGTAACCTGCTACAGTATTCTTGAAGGCTGAGCGCCGAAGAATTGATGCTTTTGAACTGTGGTGTTGGAGAAGACTCTTGAGAATCCCTTGGACTGCAAGGAGATCCAACCAGTCCATTCTGAAGGAGATCAGCCCTGGGATTTCTTTGGAAGGAATGATGCTAAAGCTGAAACTCCAGTACTTTGGCCACCTCATGCCAAGAGTTGACTCATTGGAAAAGACTCTGATGCTGGGAGGGATTGGGGGCAGGAGGAGAAGGGGACGACAGAGGATGAGATGGCTGGATGGCATCACTGACTCAATGGACGTGAATCTGGGTGAACTCCAGGAGTTGGTGATGGATAGGGACGCCTGGCATGCTGTGATTCATGGGGTCGCAAAGAGTCGGACACGACTGAGCGACTGAACTGAACTGAACTGACAGTATTCTTGCCTGGAGAATCCCATGGACAGAGGAGCCTGGCTGGAGCCCATAGCGTCACAGAGTTGGACATGACTGAAGCAACTTAGCACGCATACAAATGTATTATTGTAGGTAGAGTTTTGGTATCTAGAGCAGGCACATGAACCCATTAACTTTCATTAAGTGTACCTTAATAAGAAATATTTCAATGTATCTTTGTTTACTTGCCATCTTAGAAAAAGTCTATAATTTATAGTCAGTGCTTCTAGAAACAACTTCCCCTCATGATTCACTGACTATTTTCTCCTTTTGTGGTATTGGCATTTCTGGCCCATCATTTCTTAATTTTCTATTTGACATACTCCTTCTCACCTGACCTCTGAATTTTGCAGTTTCAGTGCTTAGTTTTAAGTCCTTTCTCTTTTTTAATCTGAAACACTCTTCCTATAAATTAATAAATTTATTTACAAATATTGATTAGAGACCTCCTGTAAGCTACATATGATCTCATTGAGTTTTGCTATGCATAGACTACGTTTAATTTTATATTTTAATTTAGTATTTCCTTTTGAATTTAATTCCTATAGAGTGAGTGAGGTCGCTCAGTTGTGTCCAACTCTTTGCAACCCCATGGACTGTAGCCCACCAGGCTTCTCTGTCCATAGGATTTTCCAGGCAAGAATACTGGAGTGGATTGCCATTTCCTTTTCCATTTCCTGTCATGTCTGACTCTTAGTGACCCCATGGCCTGTAGCCCACCAGGCTCCTCTGTCCATGAAATTCTCTAGGCAAGAATACTGGAGTGGGTAGCCATTCCCTTCTCTAGGAGATCCTTCCAATCCAGGAACTGAACCCAGGTCTGTATTATACACAGATTCTTTACCATCAGAGCCACAAGGAAAGCCCAACCTAATTCCTATATGCCGGGGTCCAGCCCCGGTGGATCCAGGGAATTCGAAGCGGGGATGGCGTCGACGAGGATCAGGAAACAATTGCTTAATTAAACGTTATTAAGGATATAAAGAGTAATAGAATGAGGATAGCTCAGTGAGGAAATTCAGTGGAGAAAAGAGGCTGAAATAAGGATAGCTCAGTGAGGAAATTCAGTGGAGAAAAGAGGCTGAATAATTCAGCCAGAAGGTAAGAGAAAGAACGACATGGTGAGACCAAGTTTCGGTGAACAAGGCCCGCACTTTATTTTCCAAAGTAGTTTTTATACCTTAAGTTATGCATAGAGGATAATGGGGGAAGGGGTAGAGTCATGCAGTAAGCCAGGCTTTCTTCCTGCAAACTTATCATATGCAAAAGCTTAGGTGATTTGCATCATCTTCTGGCCCAGAGGCCTGTTAACGTTTTAAGACCCTTTCTTCAGAAAACTTATTTTTATCTAAAGGTGATAAGTCAAGCGCCACCCTCCAAAAGCATTAGATAAATTGCATTCCTACAGAGCAAAGGTGTGGTGGGCTATAACAAGAAAAAGAATTAACTCAAGGGGCCCAGGTTACAAACATTAAAGCTACTATTTACACCAATTATATTAATCAATACACTGCCAGGGACACAGCAGGTAAGGGATATGGAGACTTAGCAGCAAACATTGGCCCAACAAGTAAAAATCCCTTCACCAATACAATTTCTAATCAATCTTTTAAC
This sequence comes from Bos indicus x Bos taurus, assembly GCF_003369695.1. NCBI lineage: Eukaryota > Metazoa > Chordata > Mammalia > Artiodactyla > Bovidae > Bos > Bos indicus x Bos taurus. The sequence continues at coordinate 60,836,913 of NC_040079.1, read as the reverse complement.
TGCTCAAAGGAATCTGTATTTAGACAGTTTAGAACATCTCATGCCTCTCACAGTTGGGAGGCTCTGAGCAATCACATGTGGCCGGAAAAACCTATTCAGGCAGGCTAGAGGACTTCCAAGGGAGTTTGTAGGTTGAAACACTGTCACACCCAGGAATTATTAACTGGAGCTGTAAGCTAACTCTTTTTTCAGAGAGAGGTAGTGGGGGACAGCCCCCCGTAAAGTCAGAGGTGTAGGTGAAAGCACAAAGCAGAAAGTAGGCAGACTCTGGTTTTGGGGGTAGATTGCTCGAGAATTTCCAGGGAGACTCCTGAGGCTTGATCCCGCCTTTGCGTATGCCAAGCCTCCTTCCTCATGACCTTTGCCAGAGGCAGAGCTCGCTCCCCGCACCTATAGAACTCTGTCTAAATAATATTCCCACTTTAATAATTAATAGATATCTTATTCTCAGTTTATCAAAATGGAATTCAAATGAAAATATAAAACAACCAAAAAAAGAGAATTTATAAGATGGTGACTGCGGCCATGAAGTTAAAAGATGCTTGCTCCTTGGAATAAAAGCTATGACAAACCTAGACAACATATTAAAAAGCAGAGACATTACTTTGCCAACAAAGGTTCGTCTAGTCAAAGCTATGGTTTTTCCAGTAGTCATGTACAGATGTGAAAGTTGGACTATAAAGAAAGCTGAGAGCCAAAGAATTGATGCTTTTGATCTGTGGTGTTGGAGAAGACTCTTGAGAGTCCCTTGGACTGCAAGGATATCCAACCAGTCAATCCTAAAGGAAATCAGTCCTGAATATTCATGGAAAGACTGAGGCTGAAGCTGAAACTCCAATACTTTGGCCACCTAATGTGAAGAGCTGAGTCAGTCGAAAAGACCCTTATGCTGGGAAAGATTGAAGGCAGGAGGAGAAGGGGACGACAAAGGATGAGATGGTTGGATGACATCATGGACTCGATGAACATGAGTTTGAGCAAGCTCCGGGAGTTGGTGATGGACAGGGAGGCCTGGGGGGCTGCAGTCCATGGGCATGCAAAGAGTCAGATATGACTGAACAACTGAACTAAACTGATAGGAATATGTTCAAACTCACTCTTAGAGGATTCAAATGAAAACAACAGCGAAATACCCTTTTTAAACCAATAGACTGATAATAATTTAAAAACATGACGATCCTTTCTCTCCATGAGGCCAAGGAGAAACAAGCATATCCATTCATTGTAATGAAAATCAATATGACCTTCTGAGAAAGATTTTGGCAATACACAACAAAAGTTCACACATGCTTTCTTTTTGATCCAGTAATTACAATTCTTGGCTTCCCTGGTGACTCAGTGGTAAAGAATCTGGGGTCGGGAAGATCTCTTGGAGAAGGAAATGGCAACCCACTTCAGAATTCTTGCCTGGCTAATCCCATGGACAGAGGAGCCTAGAAGGCTACAGTCCACGGCATCACAAAAGAGTTGGACAAAAATTAGCAACTAAACAGTAAAATATCAATTACAATTCTCACAATATAAAAATATTTAAGTATAAGGTTATTCATTGTAGAATGTTTATATGGGGAAAATATAAAAAACCCTAACCTATAGTAAAGTGAAAGAGGACAGTGAAAAATTTGGTTTAAAGCTCAACATTCAGAAAATGAAGATCATGGCATCTGGTCCCATCACTTCATGGCAAATAGATGGGGAAACAGTGGAAACAGTGTCAGAATTTATTTTGGGGGGCTCCAAAATCACTGCAGATGGTGACTGCAGCCATGAAATTGGAAGACGCTTACTCCTTGGAAGGAAAGTTATGTCCAACCTAGATAGCATATTCAAAAGCAGAGACATTACTTTGCCAACAATGGTCCATCTAGCCAAGGCTATGGTTTTTCCAGTAGTCATGTATAAATGTGAGAGTTGGATTATAAAGAAAGCTGAGCACCGAAGAATTGATGCTTTTGAACTGTGGTGTTGGAGAAGACTCTTGAGAGTCCCTTGGACTGCAAGGAGATCCAACCAGTCCATCCTAAAGGAGATCAGTCCTGGGTGTTCATTGAAAGGACTGATGCTGAGGCTGAAACTCCAATACTTTGGCCATCTCATGCAAAGAGTTAACTCATTGGAAAAGACCCTGATGCTGGGAGGGATTGAGGGCAGGAGGAGAAGGGGACGACAGAGGATGAGATGGCTGGATGGCATCACCGACTCGATGGACGTGAGTCTGGGTGAACTCTGGGAGTTGGTGATGCACAGGGAGGCCTGGCGTGCTGTGATACATGGGGTGGCAGAGTCAGACACGACTGAGCGACTGAACTGAACTGAACTGATAGTAAAGCCACACAGGCTGCATCACATGGGGGGAGACCCAACCAATGATCAGTAGACTCCTTGATTTGAGGATACAAAGGTGAGAGTCTGGAAAGACCAGAGTATTAATAGGGAGGATTGACAGATGCTAGTGAAAAAGGTTTGACCATAGAGAGAAATTGAATGGTCCATAGGTAGGCCCCCATAATGCTTATCAACAGGTGTGTGAGAGGAGAATACCCAAAGCCAGAGGAAGAATCACCCAGTAGACTAGAAGTAAGCTATGTTAGCACTCACATGGGGCTGAAAATAGTGGCCTAACTGGAAAACCTCATGATTCATGGAGCACTAGGTAGAGTATGCAGCAATCTTGCCTCAGCTGTGGGGAATAATTGGTAATAAATTGAGCTTTCCTCTCTTTTCACCTAACAAGTCTTAAAAGGAAGACCCCAAAGGATTTGTCTATTCCCGAGTAATTTAACAGCATACCAGAACAAAGCTCAAGGATATTCATGGGAGTTGTAGGAAAAGAAAAATGTCTTCCTCTACTCACTTAGGTTCTTCAGCTGGAGCCTTATAAATTAGACTGCCCAAGACAGATTAGGAAAAGAAAAATAAACATATTTATTAACATGCACAGGGTGCATGTATAGGAACACACAAGATGAGTAACTCAAAGATTTGGTTAGAACTTGGGCTTATATAGCATCTTAGCAGTAGAAAGATGCAATTTTTAGAGAAGTAACATAAAGGAAAAAGACCTTCTGTCTCTAGTGTTGGCAAATTGTGGGAAGGCAAATATCTAGGAAACTAATGTCAGGTTAAGCCTACTTAGTAAAATTTGTTATACAAGTTCTTCTGTTGCTGTCACTAAGCTGAAAAAGGTGTGACATTGTATCTAGTGATTAACTTTTGTCCTTCCTGACAGAGAGAAGAGGGTATCTTTATAAATGTACATGCTGCTATCATGCAAATAGGGGAAGACAGAGAGATTTCTTATATCTATTTCTTCTCAATTGCCTTCAGCTTAAAATAATACTTGTGCCAAAATGAAATATTTGGAGTGGCATATTCCATCCCCCTACATAACACAAAAATATTCTGCACTGAATAATGTGGGATGTTTCACCTCAGAGGAGAGCAGCTCTGCCAAAATTGGGGCTGGCCAACAATTGAGACAAATCTAGTTTCAAGATTTCTTCTTAAGCCATTTGCCTTATTTCATGGATTTAATTGTGTCCCTTAATAACACATATTGAATTCCAGACTCCTAAATCTGTGAATGTGATCTTCTTTTGAAATAGGGTCCTAAAGATATAATCAAGTTAAAATGAGGGGGGTCATATTGGATTAGGGTGGGCATAAATCTAGTGACTGACATTGGGAAAAGGCCATGCTGAAGAGAAGGGCAAAGATTGGAATGATAAGTCTATAAGCCAAGAAACACCAAGGATTGCTGGCAACCACACGAAGCTGGGAGAGAGGCTTAGAATAGATTCTCACTCAGAAGTTCTGTGAGGAAGCAACACTGCTCACGTCTGAATTTTGGACTCTTAGCATCCAGGCCTGTGAGAGAATGAATCTCTGTTGTTTTAAGCCCCATGGATTATTGTTAAGATGGCCCCAAGGAAGTAAAAATTAGAGGTGTAGAATTCTGGAAATGTTCATTAGCCCTCTGTTTAATGGTTCACTCTAGTAAATTTTGCCTAAACAGGGAAGATATGCAGTTAATTTGTAGGTATATGCAGTTAATTTGTAGGTACTGAATTGTTCTCCCTTATAGACAGTGGGGAGATTTCAGTTTTAAGAAGACACAATCAAAAGAAACAGAAATAAGAAAACTTAGAAAGCTGAGGTGCTTCAGAGAGAGAGAAATTGTGAAGTTATCCAGTGATTAGATATGGTTGCTAAGTAACTTTGAAGTTCTATGCTGTTCTGTGCTCTGCTATAATTGCTACCCACATTCCTGACCCTTGGGGTTTTGGTCACAAATTGTATCTTGTAATGCACTCATTCTCACCTGGGTGATTCTAAGGGAAGGTAAAGGACATTAATAAGGGACTGGTAGGGATAAAAAAATAATAGGAATCTGTTCAGCAGGAGACAAGATGGAGACTGATTAGAAGTAAGAGCTAAGTTACACATGAATATAGGGCTTCCCCAATGGCTCAGCAGATACAGAACCTGCAGGAGACATAAGAGCCATGAGTTCGATCCCTGGGTCAGGAAGACGCCCTGGAGAAGGAAATGGCAACCCACTCCAGTATTCTTGCCTGAAAAATCCCATGGACAGGGGAGTCTAGCAGGCCACAGTCCAATGGGTTCTCAAAGAGTAAGACACGACTGAGCAACTAAGCACACATGCTCAGACAAATATACGAAATTGCCTTTTCCCTAAAAAACAAAACAAAACAAAAAACCCTGGAGGTTTGAGGGGAAAAAATGGCTTTCCATAGTGTATTAAATGATGGTAGGATGAAATTAAATCAAATACTAATTGGATTTCTTAAGTGTCTTTTGCTATCAATGCCCTTCCAGGAAAAAAAAAAAAATTGGTTTTTAACTATGTTTTGTTTTTTCAATTTCACTGTATTATTTAGTCCCTATCATGTCTAATAGGGGTAATTCTGTCTTTTTGATTATTTTGCTTAGTTATGCTATGTTGATTTTATATTTAGCCTTCAAAGTGACATATCATCTAATTTGCTCAATTTCTAAATAAACGACCTTCCTTTATCTTACCTTTTTTCTCATCCATCTGCTCTACCCACACCTATCTCTAGCAACACCAATCTATTTTATGTTTCTATGAGTTCGGTGTTTTTGTTTTGTTTTCAGATTCCACATATAAGTGCGGTCAAACAGTATTGTTCTTTCTCTATCTGATTTATTTCACATAGCATAATGCCCTTGACATCCATCTGTGCTCAGTTGCTAAGTCGTGTCCTACTCTTTGCGACCCCATGGACTCTAGCTCCCAGACTCTTCCGTCCGTGGGATTTTCTGGGCAAGAATACTGGAGTCAGATGCCATTTTCTCCTCCAGGGGATCTTCCTGTCCTGGGAATTGAACCCATGTCTCCTGCAGCTCCTGCATTGGCAGGCGTATTCTTTACCACTGAGCTACCTGGGAAACCCCAAAGTCCATCTATGGTGTTGCAAATGGCAAGACTGCCTTCTTTTTATGGTTGAATAATATTCCATTGTGTACACACACACACACCTCCCACACTTTCTTTATCCAGTCAGCCATGGGTAGACACCTGGGTTGTCTCCATATCTTGTCTAGTATAAATAATGCTACAATGAATCTGGGGAGTGCAAATATCTCCTCAAGACAGTGATTTCACTTCCTTCAGATACATGGCTAAGAGTGAAATAGCTGATTCATATGGTAGTTCTATTGTTAATATTTTGAGGAACCTCCATCCTGTTTTCCATAGTGGCTGCACCAATTTACATTCCCAAGGCCTTCTTTATCTTTTGTTCTATATATTAGCATAGATGTTATAGCATTTTATGGTTCATTAAGATGGACTCTGTGGGAGAGGGAGAGGGTGGGAAGATTTGGGAGAATGGCAATGAAACATGTAAAATATCATGTAGGAAACGAGATGCCAGTCCAGGTTCGATGCACGATGCTGGATGCTTGGGGCTGGTGCACTGGGACGGCCCAGAGGGATGGTATGGGGAGGGAGGAGGGAGGAGGGTTCGGGATGGGGAACACATGTATACCTGTGGCAGATTCATTTTGATATTTGGCAAAACTAATACAATTATGTAAAGTTTAAAAATAAAATAAAATTAGAAAAAAAAAGATGTCCATGTACACACATTTACTTATTCCTAAAAGGGAAAAAAAATGAGAGTTTTCAGTGAAGTTTTTGTCTTCCCCTTATAGATAAAAAAAAAAAAAGGCGGGGTGGGGAGATTCAGAGAATGATTTGCTATTTCCTCAGTGCTGGAATGTGGCAAAATTAGAAATCAAACTCATGTTTATTGGCTCCAATTTTCATGGTCTTTCAGTGTAATATATACAACTTTTTGAAAAATTTACTCGAGTTTCACTTACTAGGATATAGTTAATATTATTCAATTGGCTAGCCAATGATGTTTTTGAACTCCAAAATTCTTTTGCTCTGTGGATGAAAAGAAAAGCAAATAGGAAAACATATATTTTTCTAATTTGAAACAAGGCAATCACTAACATATAAAAGAGAACTTCAGAGGAATTACTAGTTATACTACTCAAAATATTATAGCTTTCCACATAGATGATTTCAAATTTCCATTCAATAAAAAATAGTAAAAGTCTGAATCTCAAGGATAAGGCATCCTTGAATTTACAATCCTTATACTTCTGTGTTGTTATACATTTTGACAGACATTTCGTTAATATTGAAAACATACATCAATAGTACAAATTTAACTTTAAAGAGTAAATAGAATAAATGTTTTTGTGCTGGAAAGTTACATTTACTTGTAAGGAAATAAGGAAGTAAATGCAACATTTCTCTAATCCTTGATTCATTGCTTATTAGAACAGTCACTTACATATCTGAATGTCTGATTTCACAGACATTACAATTATTTTGAATTATACAAGCCTACACAGTGCCTTGATTAAATCAAGATATTTTTCAGCATAGGACAATGTGCCACTGATTTTTGACCTTCTAATGTTCTGAAGTGTCAGAAATTTAAAAAATGACCTTTATGCTGTAATTCATTTGCCATTTTGTGGCAATTTCATATTTTCTCAGTTTATGAGGGTTATAAACCCAATGTAAATTTCTGAGATTAAGTGAGTCATTTAAAAAATCATATTATTTTCCAGGCTGAATGAAGGCAGCTACTAATATTGAACTGTATACCGAAATGTCAATTGAGTTTTTTTAAAAAATATTGGAGTATTCAAAATACATGGAAATTTTAAAAAATATTTAACAATATAGGGAAGCATTTCAAATCTTTTGTGTCCATTGTATAAATAAACATACAGTACTAAATTGTTTTTCCCCAGCAAAATAATACTCTAGTTAGTTTAAACAAAGCTACACACATTTTCTTGGAGAAAACCAGATTAGTAAAAGTGAGGTTGTATTTTACATATTTTGATTGTTCTGTGGCAAATAGAATTGTTTTAACTACCATTCTCTTCCATACATAGCTCAAAACACAGAACATATGACTTAAAAATTCAGGCATTTTACTTTCTTGGCAATAAATCTAATTGAAATACAATAGCAATTTACTTTTACTTTATAAAATAATGTGGAAAATAATAATGTGTATTTGAATAAGAGATTCCACACTGCCTTAACAATGTAATCAAAGTGGCTAAAACTGGCCTTCTGAACAATTAAGATGTGAAACATTTTTTATTAATTCTTCTATAAATAGGAAAACATAAGCTTTGTAAAATTAGATGCTTAAAATAACCTCAAAAATGAGCCCATTTAAGAGATAATAAAAACAAGAGAGAATGAATAGTCAGGTATGTAAGCTGTGAAACATTTTTTTTTCCCCAAATTGTGATTGCATTCAAAATCGAGATGAAAGAATGAAACAATATTACAAATTCAAACACATGGCTTAATCCTAGGCATCATTCTCCCATTTCAGTTATTTGCTTCCTTTCAAAATCCATGTGTTCCAAATCTGTCTGACAGATCAAAGAAGCAAACAAAAATTAAGAGGGGAAAAGAAATAAGAAAGGAAGGGAAGAAAAAAGAATGGAATTGGAGAAGGGAGAGATAAAAAGAAGCAGAAAGAAAAGAGAACAAAAGGGTGAAAATGTACATTTTTAACTACTAGACAAACACAAATGTCTGTGGCATCTGAGACCTTTTGTATATGCTTAACAGACTTAGAGAAGGGACCTAATAAAGAAATTTAATAGATTTTAGCTATAGACAGTTAATGAGTCTTAAAATTAAACCAGAGTTTGTTCTCAAACATAAAGAGTACTGAAAGGGCTTCTCTCTGTTCATTTGTTCTTGCCTCGACTTTTCATGGCTCCTTTTATCACATATGGGGAGTTTGATCAGGCAATGGGCTTTGGGACCCATGTCTGCTGGTGGGCCTTCTTCCTATGTGCAAATGCAGAAGACACATGAGATTTCAAAAATCATAGGTACTAACAACTACCAGCTAAAAAATTGTTGCTTTGCTCCATTTCATCTCAACCTTAACCTTAACCTCCCAAACTCTTCATTTTCATTGAATTTGAATACAGACAGAATTATATAACACTTGACAGCCTCGAATGTTTTTCTCAACTGGAACTTGGTATCTCTTATTGCTCTATGGTAATATGTTATTGCTTCTAAAAACGTTTTTAAAGGGCTTCTATCTCTTGACAAGCCTTTGCTATCTCATCTGCACTCTTCTAGTTTTATGTGCTCTCTGGTTTCATCACTCTTCTCAGGTCCAGTGTTGTTCAAATTGGCAAAGTTCTTTGAAAACAGAATACTCCATAAATTCACAGCTTAAGTTCAAGCAGCAGGAACAGGATACGTTAAGTGGAATTGTGAGAGTGCTGGCTTGTCACTTCTATTGATCCTCTGTTTGCCCCCAGTTTTCATTTGCTATCTGGCCTCAGAGGGGAGGATTTTCTAGATATATTCTTTGTCCTTCATCTTTATGAAAGCTCATCCTCACTTGGTTAGTTATTATTTTAAAAGGTAACTGACAAATAATTAATCCTCAAAAGTCTGGCTTTGCTTAATTAAAATTCTTCCTACCATCACCAACAATGTTAGCTAAATTATAGCAGTTGATCATCCTGCTACGTGAACATTAACTATTGAAAATTTAATCATCAACTCAGGATAATGACTATTTAGAAGATCAGGATCTTCTTAGAAACATATAGGTCACATCATGGAACCACGTTCTCTAATTATCCTGAGGGTTAGACTTTCTAATTTTGCTTTAACAGACTTTACCAATTTTCCAGACTTTTCCCAGTGTGGAGAAAGGCACACAGATGTACGAAACTCTCAGACACTAAATACCTTATTGGGAATTGGCTGGAAGTCAGAGTTACTCTCAGACACAAATACTAAGGTTCAGTCTTATTTTGGATTTCTTAAAATCAGGAGGAGAATGATCATATGTCTTCTTCAACTTTGAATTCCCTATCCCTTTGAAATAGAAAATGCTTAGTATCTTGAGAATGATAAAAGATATCCAGAGTACTTCTATAAGCTGTCTTAGATCAGGAGCTGTAACAACATAGTGGAGCCCCAAACATACCTCAAGCACATGTATATGGTAGACACCAACTGTGTTTTTGGTGAGTTAATTGTCAAATGTAATATCAAATAATGATAACAAGGTAGTTGAAAGTGGATTATTGATTCAGAATAATGAGGCTTAAAAAAAAAAAGCAACTACAGAAAATACAGGACACTCCCTAAGAAGAAACACAGATAAGAGGGTGACAAGAACTTACCTTATAAAATTTTAATAAAATTGCTGTGATAATTTAGTACAGTAATAACACAAGGTGAAACAAATTCAATAATGGAACTGACTAGAAATCTCAGTAACAATCTACACATTTGGAAACTGTATGAATGTCGAAGTGACACTGAATAACAATCCCTTTTGAGTTTTCTGAGTATTAGGAGCAATTTTTTTTCCTAATAAGGCAATGCTTGGTAGGCTCCTGGGTGGGGGCTGGTCATCAGAAAGATTAGGCTATGATTAGAAGCTTGGAGCTTTCAGCTTCATCCCCTAATTACCAGGAAGAGGATAGGGGCTAGAAATTGAGTTAATGTTGGATCATGGCAATATGAGGGAATCTCCATAAAAATCCCAAAGGTAGCAGGTTCAGGGAACTTCTGGGTTGGTGAGCCCATACAGGTGCCTGTTCAAATACAGTATGGAAGTTTGATGCCCCTTTCCACTTACTTTGTCCTCTGTATCTCTTTCATCTGGCTATTCCTGAGTACCATCTCTTTTTGTTTTTAACAAACTGATAATCTAGTATGTAAACTGTTTTCGTGAGTTTTGTGAGCTGCACTAGCAAAATCAGTTGAACCAAGGAGGGAGCTGTATTATAATCAGTAGTAGGGACCTCTGATTTATATCCGGTGGATCAGAAGCACAGGTAACAGGTACTTGCAGTTAGGAGCTGAAGCTGGGAGTGTGATGTTGTAGGGCTAAGACTTTAAGTTATGGGATCTGATGCTATCTCCAGGTAGACAATATCAGAATTGAGTAAAATTGTAGGACACCCAGCTGGTATGGCAGATAATTGATTAGTATAGGAAAAAAAAAAAAACACAGACATTTGGTGATGTATCAGAGGAGAAGTGTTCTGTGTGAGTAGTAAAGGAGAAAGGAAGAGTATAGATTTTCTTAACAGATTTGTTCCTTGAAATTTTTAAAAATTGATTTATAATATATTAAGCAAATAATGTGATGAACAGTATATGTATTCAATGCTATAAATTTCCCTGTAAGCACTGTTTTTGCTGCATCCCATATATTTTGATAACTTGAAATTGATAACTGATAATTTGATGCTTTAATATTGCTTGTGAACTTTTATTCAATTCAATATTTAAAACAATTTATATCCATATTTATCCCATGTGTTATCTAAAAATGTGTTTTTTAATATCCACGTATTTTGGTAATTTCCAGCTGTTTTTCTGTTATAGGTTTTTTAATTTCATCGTGGTGTAAGAACAAACCTTAAGTAATTTCTACTTTTTTCAATTTTTAAGGTGTAATTTATGACCCAGATATGGTCTATCATGGTGAATGTTCTATTCAGAGATTGAACAGAATGTGTGTTCTGCTATTGTTTGATGAAGTCATTCAGTTCAGTTCAGCTCAGTTCAGTCACTCAGTCATGTCCAACTCTTTGTGACCCCATGAATCCCAGCACGCCAGGCCTCCCTGTCCATCACCAACTCCTGGAGTTCACCCAGACTCACGTCCATCGAGTCAGTGATGCCATCCAGCCATCTCATCCTCTGTCGTCCCCTTCTCTTCCTGCCCCCAATCCCTCCCAGCATCAGAGTCTTTTCCAAATGGATCACATGGGATCACATGGGATCACAGTGTCCGACTCTGTGATCCCATGGACTGTGCCTGCCTGCCTGCCAGGAATCTCTGTCCATGGAATTCTCCAGGCAAGAATACTGGAGTGGGTCGCCATTCCTTTCTCCAGGGAATCTTCCTGACCCAGGAATAAAACCCAGATCTCCCCGCATTGCGGGCAGATTCTTTACTGTCTGAGCAACTGGAGAATCACTGATGAAATCATTGAGAGATGTCAATTACATCGAGTTAATTGATGGTGTTGAGTTCATCTATATCCGTATTGATTTTCTGCCTGCTGAATCTGTTCATTCCCAATAGAGTATTGAAGTCTCAACTATAACAATGGATTCATCTGTTTATCCAAGTAGTTCTAATAGTTTTTGCTTCATGAATTTCGATGTTCTATTATTATATACATATTTATTCTGTCCGTCTGGTCAAGGCTATGGTTTTTCCAGTAGTCACGTATGGATGTGAGAGTTGGACTGTGAAGAAAGCTGAGCACCGAAGAATTGATGCTTTTGAACTGTGGTGTTGGAGAAGACTCTTGAGAGTTCTTTGGACTGCAAGGAGATCCAACCAGTCTATCCTAAAGGAGATCAGTCCTGGGTGTTCTTTGGAAGGACGATGCTGAGGCTGAAATTCCAGTACTTGGCCACCTCATGCAAAGAGTTGACCCATTGGAAAAGACTCTGATGCCGGGAGGGATTGGGAGCAGGAGGAGAAGGGGACGACAGAGGATGAGATGGCTGGATGGCATCACCAACTGGATGGACGTGAGTTTGAGTGAACTCTGGGAGTTGGTGATGGACAGGGAGGCCTGGCGTGCGGCAATTCATGGGGTCACAAAGAATCGGATACGACTGAGCGACTGAACTGAACTGACTGAGTAAGGATTATTATTGTCTTCTTGTATTGACATCTTTGTCATTATGTGAAAGTGAAAGTTAAGTCGCTCAGTCCTGTCCGACTCTTTGTGACTCCATGGACTGTAGCCTACCACTCTCCTCCGTCCACGGGATTTTCCAGGCAAGAGTATGAAGTGGGTTGCCATTTCTTTCTCCAGAGGATCTTCCCGACCCAGGGATCGAACCCAGGTCCCCTGCATTTTAGGCAGACGCCTTGTAGTCTGAGCCACCTATGTAACCCCCTCTTTATCCCGGATAACTTACCGTGCTCTGAAGTCTACTTTGTTTGATTTAATACAACTGATTGGGCTTCCCAGGTGGCGCTAGTGGTAATGAATCCACATGTCAATGCAGGAGACGTGAGACTCCGGTTCCATCCCTGGATTGGGAAGACCCCCTAGAGGAGGGCATGGCAACCCACTCCACTCTTGAGAGTCCAGTAGACAGAGAAGCCTGGCGGACTATGGTGCATAAAGTCCCAAAGAGTCAGACACAACTGAAAAGACTTAGCAGGCGCACGTTCAATAAAACTGATCACTCTAGATTAGAGTAGCTGCTGCTGCTGCTAAGTTGCTTCATTCATGTCCGACTCTGTGCGACCCCATAGAGGGAAGCCCACCAGGTTCCCCCGTCCCTGGGATTCTCCAGGCAAGAACACTGGAGTGGGTTAGCTTGGCCTGTTTTCAGCATCTCTTTACTTTTAATCTAAGGTGTCTTAATATTTCAAGTCAGATTCTTGTAGACAATATATTAGTGTGGGCTTGTTCTTTGATTGGCTTTATCTGTCTTTTGATTAGTATATTTAGACCACTGACATTTCAGTGATCATGGATATAGTTGGACACATATTTTCCATATTTGTTACTGTCTTCTACTTCTTGTCTTTGTTTCTACTTTTGTCTTCCACACTTTTTCTGCCTTTTGTGGTTTTAATTGAAGATTTTATATGATCCCATTTTCTCTCCTTTTGTAGAATACCAATTGTACTAAAAAAAAAAAACCAAACTTTTCTTATAGACATGTGACATGCTTCTTTATTCTGATACTCATCGCTTGTGCCTTGTTTCCTTCTGTCTTTTGTGAGCTCTCATTATGAGCCTTTCTTTTCTTGATCTTACTCTGTGAAAATCCTAAGGGACTAAAAGTGAGATGCTTTACACTAAAGAAGACTCATGTTTGCTTCTGCTCTGATTCAAGAGGTTTTGGTGACTACGTGATACTACGTGAACTCTACTGCCTAGACTCCTGCACACTGAAATACACTCTCATATAGCAGCATTTAATCCCAAGTTTGGCGTGGGTGTTCATACCTTAGATAAAGTCAATTTACAGGTTAATTTACTCTTCACTGCTTTCTACTCAGGTTTCAGCTTATAGCTTATTTTAACTCTTGCATAGGTTCCTTATTCCTTGAAACCCAACAGTGTATTTATATGCAAGATTTAATTGCTTTGTATGGAGGAGAGGTCTTCTGAGTGTCTAATCTATCACCTGGCTGGTAACAGACATATATCGTTTTTTTAAATTCTATGAAATTTCAAACATTAATTTGTTAAGTCAAAAGGATTACATGCCTCTCACTCAAATTTCTTTAAACTTGATGGGAGTATATTACCATCAGCATTTTAAATTTGCAACTCTTAAATTAGTTCAAATCCCTGTGACTGAGAATGTATTATTTAAAATGTGTCATACTGGTGACTTAGGTCATTCTTTAATCACAAAAAAATAAGATAAGAAATAGTAAAATAAGTACAACCTTCCTCATAATGACTTTCAACACATAGTCAATCTATAAGGAAACAAATCAATTACCTTTCCTGACACCATGAATATTATACAATCTGTTTTGCTACATAATAGTATATTCTTCAAAAAACAAGACTTTTTATAAACTTACATGATTTAATATTTGCTTAGCTATATTTCTGTGCCTTTTTATTACACATTTCCTGGATATTAACAGAATTTGCAAACACCAGAGTCTGAGTATCACTATCAATTTGCATTAACATAAAACTCTTCTTCATACTGTCTATAATTGTTTCATGCCTCATAAATCCAACTTGGTCCCTGTGTATTAATTTATCCATAACTCTTTCAAGTCTTGTTGCCAAAATCTTGGCATATATCTTTATAGCACATTTAGTTACTTAAATGGACCTATAATTTTCCAGACTGTTATACCTCCGTTTTCTAAATTAGTAATAGGTACTTTGCTCATAGCTGGGGAAAACTCACCTTGTCCTGTTTGCTCCACAAAAACTGGCCATACAAGGTGGTCAGTTTCATCCTGAAATTATAAAATGACTCACTGGATAACCACATTCTCCTGTTCTTTGCCCTCAGCGAGTTTTCAAATGTCATTTAGAGAAAATTAATTTGTCTCCACAGGATGTTCTAATCAGTGACATTGGGGCTATATTTTCAAGCATTTCTTAGCTTTTAAAGTTAGCAGGAAATAAATCCACTGGAGTTATGACACCATTTTTTCCCTTTATATAAGACTGATGGAAATGAGGAAATATGCTCTGCCATGGCAGCATTCTGAGCCTATGTTCCCGGGGGCAAAGCATACTTAGATATAGGACAGACACTAGGGTGAAACACTATGTCTGAGTGCTAAGGAAATTGTTCCTTAGAGGCCTGAAAAGTTAATGTGTCTCATTAAATTATGACCATGGAACAGTACCAGGTTACACAGAAATTTGAAACTAGAATAGGCTGGAGAAATCATCTAACAGTACAAAATCATTTCATAAGTAAGAAACTGAGGCCCAAGCAAGTTATGTGACTTGGTGCAAGTTGCACAACTAACTAGTAAGGAATTCAAGATTAGAATTTAGTTTTCTAAATCTTTGATAGAAATATTATTCTATGTAACACTCAGAGAATAGTAGCCTAATTGTACTTTGATTAAGCTTGATAATGTATCTTTTAATTAAAAAATAACTTACATAATTAACATTTTTAACATATTTTAGACGTGGGATACATTTTTAGGAATTGGGGCTCAAGAGATATTTCATAGACCCCATCATCAAGGGACTCATGGTTCAAAGGAAGAAATAAATATGTAGTTAATTACAGTATGCTACGCAGTGAGATAATGAAAATAGGTGGGCAGGAACGAAATCTGAAAGGTTCCTTATTCTATGTTAACTAATTCTGACTTTATCTTAAAAGTCAAAACAATACTGATGGATGCCAAGAAGATAAGAACTAAAATAAATTCATTGTTTCAGAAAGCTCAACCAAAGTCAGCATTTTATACAGTGGTTAGGGTAAGAAACAAGAGACTTGAGGGCAATTAACATTATTAACAAATAAATACAAAGAATAATACAGACACACACAGACACAAAGAATCATGAATGTCTCAAAGTTATTATAATGAATATAAAGAGAAAAGAAGAGTTTAAGAATTTTTTAAGGACACAAAATTGATAGAATTTAAAGATTCGGGCAATTAAGTACCATATACAATGATAAGGGACAACTCAGGAGGAAAATATTTGGGTCTGAGGGAATAAAAAGGTCTATTTTACATTTTGATATTATTTACATGTTGATTTTAAGATATCTGTTAGATATTTAGGTAAATATTTTCTGTGTATGTGGTAAAGCAGAATCTAAAAAAGATTTGGTTTAGTGATAGCAATTTATGAACATAAGAATAAGTGTAAATTGAACATATGGATATGGATGAAATGTTATAACTTTAGAACTAAAGTAAAGGTTTAATATGAATATGTGAGATCCAATATTAAAGATGACAGAAAAAAATAATAGAGTGACCAGAGACGCAAAAAATAAATTAAAAAAAAAAGAAGGTATTATCTTGAAAGACCATGATGGAGAGAACTTCAAAATAGAGACAATGCCCCAAAAGGGCATATCCTGCAGAGAGCTTAAGTGCGATAAGCATTCAGATGGTTATCTTGGGGTACTAACACGAAGTGTTTGGTGAAGTAAAAAATAATATTAGTTAAACACTAAGAGAAGAGACACATTAGAGAATTGAGGTATTAGTGAAAGTTTTAGATGTGGAAAAATGCATTAAATCTATTTCTTCATAAGTTTCTCTATGAAAGAAAGAAAAGAGAAAATTAGAAAACTAGAGCTGGAAAACATACAAAGAAACAAAAACATTGGGAAAGAAGTTGAGAAATTCTATTACAATGTTAAAGTTACACACTGTGCTAATGTTCAAGTTGGAAGAAAGTTTAGAGGCTTATCCCGCCTGTTCACACATATAAATAATGTCCAATGAGGAAAAGTTAAGTAAATAACCACTGCTTAACAGTGACCTATGGAGGACCAAGTTGAGGTATCCACAACAAACAAGGTATTGATGTGTGTTCCATTCACACAGTAAAGTGTTTTGTGTGTGTGTTTTGTTCTGTCTTGTTTTGTTCACTGTTGTTATTTTTGTTGTTAGGAAACTATTCTGACTGAGGTAATACATGGATATTTCTGATCAAATATGGAAGAATTTTAATAGATATGTTCATTAGCATTGATGAACACAGATATGAAAAATGATTATTTCTGACAATTTAGAAAACAAGTACATATAATATATGTGAAATGATTCTGAGGAGAATAAGGAAGTAGACATTTTAAATATCCTTTTCAACATATTATAAGGACTTAACTGTAATAATGTTATAGTTTTTGCTTTCCAGTTTCTACCCTTACATTCAGTTATTATTTCCTTGAATCACGACATTTTGTTATTTAAGGATTGTTGTTCAGTCATTGAGTCACATCCGACTCTTTGCCATCCCATGGGCTGCAGCATGCCAGGCTTCCCTGTCCTTCACCATCTCTCAGAGTTTGCTCAAACTCATGTCCATTGAGTCGGTGATCCTATCCAAACATCTTGTTCTCTGTCATCCCCTTCTCCTCCTGCCTTCAATCTTTCCCAGCATCAGGGAAAGTTTGTTGTTGTTATTCAGTTGCTAAATTGTGTTTGACTCTTTACAACCCCATGGACTGCAGCATGCAGGCTCCTCTGTCCTTCATTATCTCCCAGTTTGCTCAAATTCATGCCCATTGAGTCAGTGGTGCTATTGAACCATTTCATCCTCTGCTGCCCCCTTCTTTTGCCTTCAGTCTTTCCCGGCATGAGGGTCTTTTCCAATGAGTCAGCTCTTCGCATCAGGTGGCCAAAATAGTGGAGCTTCAGCTTCAGCATCAGTCCTTCCAATGAATATTCAGGGTTGATTTCCTTTAGGATTGCCTGGCTTCATCTCCCTTCAGTCCAAGGGACTCTCAAGAGTCTCCTCCAGCACAAAATCAGTTCTTTGGAACTCAACCTTCTTTATGGTCCAACTCTCACATCCATACATGACTACTGGAAAAACCATAGCTTTGACTTTACAGACCTTTGTTGGCAAAGTGATATCTCTGTTTTTTCATATGCTGTCTAGATTTGTCATGCCTTTCCTTCCAAGGAGCAAGTATCTCTTAATTTCATGGCTGCAGTCACTCTGCACTGATTTTGGAGCTCAAGAAAATGGAGTATTACTCAGCCATTAAAAAGAATACATTTGAATCAGTTCTAATGAGGTGGATGAAACTGGAGCCTATTATACAGAGTGAAGTAAGCCAGAAAGAAAAACACCATTATAGTATACTAACACATATATATGGAATTTAGAAAGATGGTAACAATAACCCTGTATACGAGACAGCAAAAGAGACACTGATGTATTGAACAGTCTTTTGGACTCTGTGGGAGAGGGAGAGGGTGGGATGATTTGGGAGAATGGCATTGAAACATGTATAATATCATATATGGAACGAGTCACCAGTCCAGGTTCGATGCACGATACTGGATGCTTGGGGCTAGTGCACTGGGACGACCAGTGGGATGATATGGGGAGGGAGGAGGGAGGAGGGTTCAGGATGGGGAACACATGTATACCTTGGCGGATTCATTTTGATATATGGCAAAACCAATACAATATTGTAAAGTTAAAAAATAAAAAAAATTAAAAAAAAACATCTAGTTACTTGTAATTTAGGAATAAATGGATGAGTAATTATGATTTAATTATCTCACTTATCAAATAAACCAGGACAGAAATCTCTAATAACTAGATGAAAAATCTCTTCAAAATAAAGAATTATCAGCAATCATAAATGAAATAAAATAAAATAACATCTGTCACTTCTTCCATTTTTCCCCTTCTATTTGTCATGAAGTGATGGGACAGAATACCATGATCTTAGTTTTTTGAATGTTGAGTTTTAAGCCAGCTTTTTCACTCTCCTCTTTCACCCTCATCAAGAGACTCTTTAGTTCTTCTTTACTTTCTGTCATTAGTGGTGTTATCTGATTATCTGAGGCTGTTCATATTTCTTCTAGCAATCTTGATTCCAGCCTGTGATTCATCCAGTCCAGTATTTTGCATAATGTACTCTGCATATAAGTTAAATAAACTGGGTGACAATGACAGCCTTGCCATCCTCCTTTCTCAGGTTTGAACCATTCAGTTATTCCAGGTAAGGTTCTGTTGCTTTTTGACCTGTATACAGGTTTTTTAGGAGACAGCTCAGGTAGTCTTGTACTCAATCTCTTTAAGAATTTCCCACAGTTTGTTCTTAAGGATAGTTCCACATATTAATGACCTTATTCATCTATTACTTTTTTTTTCTTTAAAGATATTCTTAGAGTTTATTAGTTTTTCTCTGAAGATGAGTTCTAAAGGCATGAAGCATTGGGCAGTGTAGACATATCTTTAAATTCTGTTTTTTTGTAAAATCAGTTTTACTATACATTTCTACTTAAATATGACAGATTCAGTTCAGTTCAGTTCAGTTGCTCAGTCGTGTCCGACTCTTTGTGGCCCCATGAATTGCAGCACACCAGGCCTCCCTGTACATCACCAACTCCTGGAGTTCATTCAAACTCACTTCCATCGAGTCGGTGATGCCACCCAGCCATCTCATCCTCTGTCGTCCCCTTCTCCTCCTGCCCCCAATCCCTCCCAGCATCAGAGTCTTTTCCAATGAGTCAACTCTTCTCATGAGGTGGCCCAAGTACTGGAGTTTCAGCTTTAACATCAGTCCTTCCAAAGAACACACAGTCCACCTTTAGGATGGACTCCTTGGATCTCCTTGTAGTCCAAGGGACTCTCAAGAGTCTTCTCCAACACCACGGTTCAAAAGCATCAATTCTTCGGCGCTCAGCCTTCTTCACAGTCCAACTCTCACATCCATACATGACTACTGGAAAAACCATAACTTTGACTAGATGGACCTTTGTTGGCAAAGTAATGTCTCTGCTTTTGAATATGCTATCTAGTTTGGTCATAACTTTCCTTCCAAGGAGTAAGCGTCTTTTAATTTCATGGCTGCAGTCACCATCTGCAGTGATTTTGGAGCCCCCAAAAATAGTCTGACACTGTTTCCACTGTTTCCCCATCTATTTCCCATGAAGTGATGGGACCAGATGCCATGATCTTCGTTTTCTGAATGTTGAGATTTAAGCTAACTTTTTCACTCTCCTCTTTCACTTTCATCAAGAGGATTTTTAGTTCCTCTGCACTTTCTGCCATAAAGGTGGTGTCATCTGCATATCTGAAGTTGTTAAGATTTCTCTCAGCAATCTTGATTCCAGCTTGTGCTTCATCCAGCCTGGCATTTCACATGATGTACTTTGCATATAAGTTAAATAACCACTGTGACAATATGCAGCCTTGACGTACTCCTTTTCTATTTGGAACCAGTCTGTTGTTCCATGTCCTGTTCTAACTGTTGTTTTCTTATCTGCATACAGGTTTCTCAAGAGTAGGTCAGGTGGTCTGGTATTCCCATCTCTTTCAGAATTTTCCACAGTTTATTGTGATCCACATAGTCAAAGGCTTTGGCATAGTCAATAAAGCAGAAATAGATGGTTTTCTGCAACTCTTGCTTTTTTCGATGATCCAGCGGATGTTGGCAATTTGATCTCTGGTTCCTCTGCCTTTTCTAAAACCAGCTTGAACATCTGGAAGTTCATGGTTCACATATTGCTGAAGCCTGGCTTGGAGAATTTTGAGCATTACTTCACTAGCGTGTGAGATGAGTGCAGTTATGCAATAGTTTGAGCATTCTTTGGCATTGCCTTTCTTTAGGATTGGAATGAAAACTCACCTTTTCCAGTCCTGGGGCCATTGCTGAGTTTTTCAAATTTGCTGGCATATTAAGTGCAGCACTTTCACAGCATCATCTTTCAGGATTTAAAATAGCTCAACTGGAATTCCATCACCTCCACTAGCTTTGTTCGTAGTGATGCTTTCTAAGGCCCACTTGACTTCACATTCCAGGCTGTCTGGCTCTAGGAAAATTAGAGATACCAAGGGAACATTTCATGCAAAGATGGGCTCAATAAAGGACAGAAATGGTATGGACCTAACAGAAGCAGAAGATATTAAGAAGAAGTGGCAAGAATACACAGAAGAACTGTACCAAAAAAAAAAAAAAAAGGACAGCTTAGTTATAGTTTATGTGTGCTACACCCTAAGACATTTGAAATACCATTAAATGTTAATATCGATATTAAACAGGATAGCTTGAGATGGATGCCCTGAGAGCAAACATGGGGTCTGTATCCTTCAGTGCTGATCCCCAGTGTCTAGCTCCCATCCTGAAACTCAATAAATGTAATTGAGTGAAATAAATGAGAAAGTGTTCCTCCAAAGGTGCAAATATATGCATCAGAATATGGGACATTTTAGCTAGGGCATCTTTGCAATAAATTTACAGAATCTGTATGTGGTTGTGGTGAATTATTTATCACTATTATAAATATTTGCCTCCATTTGCCCAGGACGATCTCAGTTTTTTACACCAATTGTCCTTGTGTCTGGCCTGGTTAGCAACTCCTATCATTTTCAAGGATGCACACATTTTAAAATACCTTTTATACTAATAATATCCACTGGCTGTACTCTCCAGCTTACTCAGTAACTAAATTCTTCCTTTATTTTCTTCTATCTTGGATAATGTTATGTTAATAAAAAATAACTTGCAGGAAATAGAATTGGACAAATTCAGGCTAATAGGTATATGAAAAGTATAGGTATACAATCCGAATAGCTCAGAAAAAAACATGTTTTAAGTTTTAAGCAGGAGACTGTCTGCATTACAGAAGACCTGAGTTTGATCCCTGGGTTGGGAAGATCACCTGGAGAAGGAAATGGCAATCCACTCCAGGATTCTTGCCTGGTAAATCTCATGCACAGAGGAGCCTGGCAGACTACACTCCATGGAGTCACAAGAATAGAACATGACATAAGCAAATAAGCCATCACCATACTTTCTAAATCTTATAGAGTCATTAGAAAAAATGTAAACTAAAAAATGCCGATAGGAGTAAATACGTAGAATTTGGAATTTGGAATGTCCTTCTGAGTGCTTAGTTGCTCATTCATGTCTGACTCTTTGTGACGCCCATGGCCTGCAGCCTGTCAGGCTCCTCTGTCCATGGGATTCTCCAGGCAAGAATACTGGAGTGGGTTGTCATGCCCTCCTCCAGGGAATCTTCCCAACCCAGGGATCGGACCCAGGTCTCCTGCATTGCAGGTAGGGAAGCCCCCAGTGTCCTTCTATGGGCATTTGAAACTCTGAATATGATACTAGAGTGCAGAAGAAATTTGGGTTTCATACGCCAAACAAAATTAAGCTTCCACAAAAGTGCACAGCAGTTACTATATTTGAGAAAGTTAGTTTCATATTGTAACAATCTTCTCCTTGATGACAACATGATACTCAAGAGGGATTATATTTTACTAATTCAAGGTCTAAGTTAGAAATGAGTAAACTTCTGTGGTTTTACAGTAAGACAGTAACTGAATTATACAATGTTTCAATCCCATTCAAAACTGTACTGAGGCTCGAATGAACTGGTGCTGGATATCAAAACAGATACGGACCCCTGTTGACACCTACTGAAAAGAATCCATAGTTAGGTGAGTTTGAAGATCCTAGCTATTCTATTGAACTAGGTACCACTGGGACTTTAAGGAAGGTTAAAAAAAAAAATACTCCTATAGAATCAAAGGAGTAAACTGTAGTTATTCTCATTTTGGGTCATGTAAACTCCTTTCCCATTTTTATCTGGCCTTTAAAGATGAGTATCAATGATTACAATCAGTATCAGATTATACCTACAGTGTTCTAGGTGCAGATTAAATATTTTATTCCACATGACACCAGGAAATAATTAAATTACAA
The DNA here is from genome assembly GCF_003369695.1 of Bos indicus x Bos taurus. Lineage (NCBI taxonomy): Eukaryota > Metazoa > Chordata > Mammalia > Artiodactyla > Bovidae > Bos > Bos indicus x Bos taurus. The sequence continues at coordinate 60,814,415 of NC_040079.1, read as the reverse complement.
TTTTCCTATTACTGATGAGGAAACTCAATCAATATTAAGGATATTAGAATCAGAAACATTTTATTTTATTTTTTTGGTCTTTTTAAATTTTAATTAGAGGCTAATTACTTTACAATATTGTATTGGTTTTGCCATACATCAACATGAATCCGAAATAGCATCTGATTTGGTGATTCCAATTATTCCTGGTATAAATATGCTCTGATGAATATTTTGTATACAATACTGACAACTCTTAGACAACTGCAACTGCAACTAACCCAAATAATTATTTCAATTTTCACTATTTAGCAGAATTTCTGAGTGCCTGGGTATTCTTATTTTCAGTGTTACTAGACAGGGAAGGATATCTCTTCGAAAGGACTACCACTTTTGAAACTTGCCCTGCTGTGTAAGAATACATTTTCCTCTCATACTCTTTAAAGCCTCTACATCTTCATTAACACATCTTATCATCTGACTGTTCTAGGAGAAATTCATTGTTGCTATGTTATGTCATGCTCAGATTCAAAGTGAGGTTGAGCATATTTTCACTTGTTTATTGGCCACTTGGATACTCATTTTTGTGAATGTTCTATTAACATCATTCGTGCAAATTTTATTTAGATTTTTTTGCTGTTATTGTTGCTTATCCTTATTGATTGGTAATTATTTATATAATCAAATACTGTTACGTCATATGGTTTGCAGTTACCTCACCTGTACTTGCAATTAGCAATGTAGTGTCAAAGTTGTTCTGTTTTTCTCATTTAGTGCTTTTTTTATAGGTATAACTTACACACTATAACATTAACACTTCCAACAATCAAGGTGTAGAGCAGCTGAAAAAATGCCCTCATGACCTTTTGAAGTCAGACCCTTCTTCCAGTCCAGTTTCTTGGGCTCACTGACTAATCAGTTTTTGGTTTCTATTCTTTTGCCATTTCAAGGCTGTCATATTAACATAAATGGAATCATATTTTACACAGCCTCTAAGAACTTAACTTCTTAAGTTAACTTCTTCCACTTAGAATATTGCGTCTGAGATTCATTCATGTTATGTGTATCAATAGTTCTTTTTCAAATTCCTTGAAGCATTTTGCTGTATGGATGTACCAACACTTATCTATTGATCTGTTGAAGGACATTTGGGTTGCTTAAAACACAAATGGAATTGGAATATCTCTGGCAATTGTATGGAGTACCAGATGTCCATGGGCCACAGAGTAATGCTCAACAACAGAATATGGAGTTTATGAACTTCCTGCATAATAGGTAGCTACATAAAATAAATATATACCAGTTGTCTTTATTGTGCCTTATGTTCTAACTAGACATGAAACTGAACATATATTAGGCAATAAAGGGAATGATTCTATGTCTGGTAACAGAATTTCATGTAAATGAATTGCTTTTTCTTAAATGCATGGCTAAAGTTTTTCCAAGAAAAAGTCATAATTAACATTTACTAAAATCTCAGGGTATTTCTCGTAAAATGGTTAAAGCTATAATCACATTATTCAGAACAAGTTAGGAATCATTTTCAGAGGAGGGGATATATATTTTGGGGACAGAAAATAAATTATTTCCCTATGAATATACTTCTAAAATGATTATGCCTCAATAAACTGAGGCAACTTTTTAAATGTTAATTGATTAATTTTATAGTTATACATTTCTTTGATTAGGGAAAAGTGAAGTTTTTTTTTTTTTTTTAAGTAACTCACTCATTGTTCTTGCCAGAAAATCCCAGGGACAGGGGAGCCTGGTGGGCTGCCGTCTATGGGGTTGCACAGAGTTGGACATGACTGAAGTGACTTAGCAGCAGCAGCAGCAACCCATATTGCTAATGTAAAACTAACTTGGATTTTAGTTCTGTAGTTAAAGGAATCTTTAATAACAGTTCATTTACAATATTTTTTAGGATTCTTATATTTTGAATTTGTTTTCTTCTAAATATGTAGGTCATTGGGTTCAGAAAAAAACAGGTCATGATTATCTGCCTTTTAAGCTTTTAGAATTATGGTAAATATAAATTGACAAGAAAGTTTAGTTTCTATTCAATTTGATAAGCTAGGAATGAAATAAGAAGCAGCAATTATTTTTAATAAAACAACTGTATGACCCTATGCTTTTGATTATAAAATCAAATTTTAACTTAAGAACCTGCACTTTACTTTGAAATATCATCTGTTGGGGATAGACAACAAACTTTAATAAATACCAGACAATCCTTTAAGGCCTTTGTGAAAAACAAATAAAATTATTACTTAGCTTATTTCAAAAATTAAATTCAACTATATGTATATATGTGTGTGTGTATATATATATATACATATGCGTGTGTGTGTGTGTGTGTGATTTTCACTTGATTTCCCAAATGCCAAGATATTATAATATGTAACATAAAAGCATTACATGGATGTAAATTGCTGCCGTCAAGTGGCTTACATTCCACTGAGAAAATGTTAAATGATAGTGGGAGTTGGGGAGACAATAAATACGGAGAATAGACCAGATATGGGACGATGATAATACAAAATTTTTTGCAGTGACTGAATGTGCCAATAATTTGAACAGGTCTATCAACAGGTCACAGAAAATTGTAGAGGAGAGGAAAACATTAGTTGATAAAGAACAAGAAAAATCAGATAAGTATATAGGATAAGAAAATTAGCTGATATTTTAAATGGGCAGTTTTTACTTTTTGACTACTTGGTTAATATAAAATACTAGTAACTCATGCAACAAAAATAAAAAACTTTTGAATAAAGAGGAAAGATGGGCAAAAAGAAAGCCAAAGTAAAGTAAAAATATATAAAATAAATATATAAAAATAAAAATAAAAATTATAATTGAGTAACAGATGGTTGGTTAGTAAAATACGTGGTATGAAACTTGCTCAGGCTGTTATCGGGTTAATGTTACTCTTAAAACAAACTATCTCTATGATGATAGATTTTCCAGTGTTGCTTTTCACTCTTCTAGTGTGCCTACTATAGCACAGCAGCTATTTCCTCCCCAAAATCCAATAACCAAGATAAGAAAACTCTTTAGAGTGGGAATGAAACCACCTTGGCATTTTACTAACTAGAAAGACCCAGACTACATCAAAGCTGTACTGCCTCCAAATCCCCAGAGGTGGGACTCAGGACTTAGCATCACTAAATCCAGGATTAGACTCCTCAGGTGATATAAGCCATATTATAAACTTTTGTTCCTTGCAATATAAAGAAACAAGTCATAATGATTAAATAACTAGGTTTTACAGGCCAAATCATTGAGCCTTGTTTCAAAGAAACAGAAATAATGAATTTTTAATCTTTGTACCTGAATTTCCTTTTTTTCTCATTCTTTTTCCTGATCCAGGTCTTTCAAAATTCTTCTTTTTAACCATGTAGGAATTAAATTTGCCTTAGGGATGAGGACTATGACATCATCAAGTCTAGAAAGGAAGTCTATTTTAATCCCCAACTGGAGTATGAGGATACACCTCTGTATTTATTAATGTTTTATCTTTCTCATACAGTAATCCTGGTGTCTGACATGAAAGAATCAGGATCTTTCTGCCCCTGATTACTTACTGGACTTCTCAACACTGTGCTCGGCTACCTGCAGCCCCACACACATTTTATCCTTTGTCCTTACCTTACTTTCTGCGGCACAGCCTCTAGGTGTACACCAGGTATCCATTCACCTCTTCTTTGATAAACGAATACTTGTGTTCAGGAGAGTAAGTTCTTCAAATTTCTATCAAATGTTTCATTTTCTAAAATGCTCTTTCACAGACTATTTTATAGTTGGTAAATGAAGTCACAGCTTATCCACAGATTCCCCATATCATATAGCCAATAATTTATCCAATAACTTACCCAATCACTATATATGTATATTGTATATGTACCTATGTACACATGTGTAAACATATATATGGGCTTCCAGGTGGCTCAGTGGTAAAGAATCTGCTGCCAACGCAGGAGACAGGAGACATGGTTTCAGTCCTTGGGTCAGGAAGATTCCCTGGAGAAGGAAATGACAACTCACTGCAGTATTCTTGCCTAGAGAATCCTGTGAACAGAGGAGCCTGGTGGGCTATAGTCCATGGAGTCGCAAAGAATCAGACACAACTGAGCACACAGACACGCATCACATCCTACATGTATATACACACTGATAGTGAATAGTTGCAAGTTTTATTCCCTTATAGTAGAAATTAGCAGTGCCATGCAACAGAAACTAGGGGATATGTATACCTATGGCTGATTCATGTTGATGTGTGACAGAAAACTACAAAATTCTGTAAAGCAATTATACTTCAATTAAAAATTTTAAAAAACATAATTCACTTTGAAAAGTGAGCAGTATTTGTTCTCTCCAATTTTTCTTCAGATCTCACTATATTTTAATCAAGAATTAATTTCCCTGTATATACAGACTCTTTCCTTAATTTAAATAAAAACTATATAAAAGTAAATGCTACAACTATACTGCCCTTGTTAATGATTTATAGCAAACGCTGTATTAAATTATACTCAGAAAGAATCTTTTGAAGGGCTCATTCAGTCACATGTTGCTCACTAAAAGGAGCCGAATGCATCCGAGTGTGACTTTTGGCAATGTCGTTAACAAAAAGGCAGTTCAATATGAGTTAGTTATAGTTATGATGTCTTTTATAAACAATAATGATAACTTTAGCACTCCATCATCATTAAGATGTAAGCAGTTATTGTAGATTGGTTTGAATTACAATTATATAAAGCCAATGAATTCAATTTTTAGCTGATAACACACTCGTCTTAGATGTTAAGGAAGCAGAGTTTCTTTCTGCCTTCCTTTCAGTTCTGTGACTTTCTTCCTTTCAGTTCTACTCTCACCTTCAGGAGATCACACAGGGATGGTCACAGTCACCCACCATTCCCCCCGGTTCCCCACACAAACAAAAAAACGACATTAAATTCACAGCATTATTTTCCCTATGAACTATCATAAAAAAGAAAGGAAGAAAAATATGCTAGCATTCATAGTTGGTGACTCAGCCTACCAGACACATAGACCTCAGACTGAGACACAGGGATCACAACAGCATGCTGAGTCAAGTCACTGAGACAGCTTTCCGCCACAACCTAAAGGCTTATGTATGGAGTAACAAACAATAAATGCTTGCTGAAAGAATGCATGATTGAAACAATATAAAGCCAGTAACAACATTTAAGGAACAAGACTATACTTTAAGCTAGATTCAAAAGAGGAATGTTAAGAGAAGCCTCAAAGAATTAAACCCAATATTCATGATATTGAACTGAATTAATAAAATGTCTTAAGAATACCAGATTTAATTTTTCAGTCTCTCATAGAAACTTCTTTTTCACCTTTTGAAAGGTATCTTTTCCATCACTCTACAATTCTTTGCCCACTCTGACAGTTTTTCTCTCTACTGTCATTCAACTTTGCCCTGAAGACCTCAAATATTCATAACTAAGGGCAATTCTGATGGCTATTACTTAAAAATCAGGGATAACATGTGATAAAAGTTGTGACTTTTCATGTACCTTGAGGATTGAGCCAAAGAAGGCAGAGTATTGCATATACATCTTTCAAAACTTAGTTGAACGTTTACACTGTATATTGTGGAAAATTAAAGCTTTTAGATAGAAAGTGAGCATGTGTTGGGCTGTACTAAGTCCCTTCAGTTGTGCCTGACCCTTTGCAACCCTATGGACCAAAGCCCTCCAGGCTCCTCTGATGTGGGATTCTCCAAATAAGAATACTGGAAGGCGTTGCCATGGCTTCCTCCAGGACATCTTTCTGACCCAAGGATTAAACCTGAGTCTCATACATCTCCTTCATTGGTAGGCAGGTTCTTTACCACTAGCACCATGTGGGAAGCCTCAGAAAATGAGCTTATCTGACCTAAATAGCACAAACTTATACACCAAAATTGGAGAAGGGAATGGCAATCCACTCCAGTGTTCTTTCCTGGAGAATCCCATGGACAGAGGAGCCTGTGGGCTACAGTCCATGAGTCGAAGAGTCAGACACGACTGAGCGATTTAGCATCAGCATACACCAAATAATGAGAAAATGTTTCTAGGCACTAATAAATGTAAATGCTTGATATTTGTGTTGTAGGACATGAAGAATTCTGCTGACTGGGCCTTATTTGCTTGCTCTGATCTTATTCAAAATCCATTTGACACCAGATACATTTATAAGGAACAGAAGTTTCTAAGCATCATATCTATTGGTACAGATATGTGAGACACAGAAGGATAGAGATTAAAAAAAAAGAAATGAGAGTATAAATGTGAGTACAAATGCTTTGGTGTCTTCGTAGTAGCCCAGTCTTCAGGACAAACTTCCTCATAGTCAAGCAGGATCAAGAACAATAAACAATTTCTGCCATCAACTGAATCCCAGGTTATAAGGAACCAATGCACTGATGATTAATAAATTGACACTTTCAACAGATTCAGTCTTGCTTCTTTGTAATGCCAATGCTTATCTCTGCTCCCCCACACAGTACCACTAATGACTTCATAATAGCAATGACCTTTTTTTTTTAATGATACGAGGTTGTTAACTCAGTGAGCAATCAAACAAGAATTATCAAGCCTACTATTCTTTTAGTTCAGTTCAGTTCAGTTGCTCAGTCATGTCTGACTCTTTGTGACCCCATGGACTGCAGCATACCAGGCTTCCCCAGCTCTCAGAACTTGCTCAAACTCATGTCCATCCAGTCGGTGATGCCATCCAAACATCTCATTCTCTGTCATCCCCTTCTCCTCCTGCCTTCAATCTTTCCCAGCATCAGGATCTTTTCAATGAGTCAGTTCTTTGCATCAGGTAACCAAAGTATTGGAGCTTCTATTTCAGCATCAGTTCTTTCAATGAATATTCAGGACTGATTTCCTTCAGGATGGACTGGTTGGATCTCCTTGTTCTCCACAGGACTCTCAAGAGTCTTCTCCAACACCACAGTTCAAAAGCATCCATTCTTTAGCGTTCAGCTTTCCTTTTGGTTCAACTCTCACATCTATACATAACTACTGGAAAAACCATACCTTTGACTAGATGGACTTTTGTTTGCAAAGTAATGTCTCTGCTTTTTAATATGTTGTCTACGTTGGTCATAGCTTTTCTTCCAAGGAGCAACCACCTTTTAATTTCATGGCTTTAGTTACCATCTGCAGTGATTTTGGAGCCCTAGAAAATAAAGTCTCTCACTGTTTCCATTGTTTCCCCATCTATTCACCATAAAGTGTTGGGACCAGATTCCATGATCTTCAGTTTTTAAATGTTGAGCTTTAAACCAGCTTTTTTCACTCTTCTTTCACTTTCCTCAAGAGGTTTTTTAATTCCTCTTCACTTTCTGCCCTTAGGGTGGTGTCATCTGCCTATCTGAGGCTATTGGTATTTCTCCTGGCAATCTTGATTCCAGGTTGTGTTTCATCCAGTCCAGCATTTCACATGATGTACTCTGCATAGAAGTTAAATAAGCAAGGTGACAGTATACAACCTTGATGTACTCTTTTCCCAACTTGGAACTAGTCGGTTGTTCCATGTTCAGTTCTAACTGTTGCTTCTTGACCTGCATACAGATTTCTCAAGAGGCAGGTAAGATGGTTTGGTGTTCCCATCTCTTGAATAATTTTCCACAGTTTGTTGAGATCCACACAGTCAAAGAATTTAGTGTAGTCAATGAAGCAGAAGTAGATGATTTTTCTGGAATTCTCTTGCTTTATCTATGATCCAGTAGGTTTGGCAATTTGATCTCTGGTTCCTCTGCCTTCTCTTCTGGGGCTTCTCTGGTGGCTCAGAGGTTAAAGCATCTACCTGCAAGGTGGTAGATCCAGATTCAATTTCTGGGTTGGGAAGATTCCCCTGGGGAAGGAAATGGCAACCCACTCCAGTATTCTTGCCTGGAGAATCCCATGGATGGAGGGGCCTGGTAGGTTACAGTACATGGCGTCACAAAGAGTAGGACATGACTGAGTGACTTCATTTTCACTTTCACTTTCCTCTGCTTTTTCTAAATCTAGCTTGAATTCTTTTAGAGAGGCAACCTTTTACCTATTACCTATTTAAGGCATGTCTTCCCTTTCTTTCTTTCTTCCTTCTCTCCCTTCTCTTATTCTTAATAAGGACAACTGAGCATCTTCTATGTGCCACATGATATATTATATAATTATGATACATCATGATACATTTTCTAATGATACATTCAATTCAGTTCAGTCACTCAGTCATGTCCAACTCTTTGCGACCCCATGAACCGCAGAATGCCAGGCCTCCCTGTCCATCACCAACTCCTGGAGTTCACCCAGACTCACGCCAATCGAGTCAGTGATGCCATCCAGCCATCTCAACCTCTGTCGTCCCCTTCTCCTCCTGCCCCCAATCCCTCCCAGCATCAGAGTCTTTTCCAATGAGTCAACTCTTCACGTGATGTGGCCAAAGTACAGCTTTAGCATCAGTCCTTCCAAAGAACACCCAGGACTGATCTCCTTTAGGATGGACTGGTTGGATCTCCTTGCAGTCCAAGGGACTCTCAGGAGTCTTCTCCAACACCACAGTTCAAAAGCATCAATTCTTTGGCGCTCAGCCTTCTTCACAGTCCAACTCTCACATCCAAACATGACCACTGGAAAAACCATAGCCTTGACTAGGCGGACCTTTGTTGGCAAAGTAATGTCTCCGTTTTTCAATATGCTGTCTAGGGTGGTCATAACTTTCCTTCCAAGGAGTAAGCGTCTTTTAATTTCATGGCTGCAGTCACCATCTGCAGTGATTTTGGAGCCCCCAAAAATAAATTCTGACACTGTTTCCACTGTTTCCCCATCTATTTGCCATGAAGTGGTGGGACCAGATGCCATGATCTTCATTTTCTGTATGTTGAGCTTTAAGCCAACTTTTTCACTCTCCTCTTTCACCTTCATCAAGAGGCTTTTTAGTTCCTCTTTACTTTCTGCCATAAGGATGGTGTCATCTGCATATCTGAAGTTATTGATATTTCTCCCGGCAATCTTGGTTCCAGCTTGTGCTTCTTCCAGCCCAGCATTTCTCATGATGTACTCTGCATATAAGTTAAATAAGCGAGGTGATAATATACAGCCTTGACGTACTCCTTTTCCTAGTTGGAACCAGTCTGTTGTTCCATGTCCAGTTCTAACTGTTGCTTCCTGACCTGCATATAGGTTTTTCAAGAGGTAGGTCAGGTGGTCTGGTATCCCCAATCTCTTGAAGAATTTTCCACAGTTTATTGTGATCCACACAGTGAAAGGCTTTGGTATAGTCAATAAAGCAGGAATAGATGTTTTTCTGCAACTCTCTTGCTTTTTTGATGATCCAGCGGATGTTGGCAATTTGATCTCTGGTTCCTCTGCCTTTTCTAAAACCAGCTTGAACATCTGAAAGTTCACGGTTCACGTATTATATCACGTAATGTATATAATGATCTATTATATATATTATATAATGATATGTAATGTATATTATATAATGTATAATGTATTATATAATGTATATATACATTGTATAATGATATATTATATCATTAAGCTAAGTGCTTAAACAGGTTCCTGTCTGCACACAGCTTAATTCTAGTGATAGAAGACTGATAATAAACTAATGAATTCTTCATGTTTTTGATGATGGTGGGCACTGTGGTGAAATTTAAAGAAAGGTGAAGGGATCACACAGTGTTCTTGGCTGGGGAAACATATGCTATTGTATATACAGCAGTGAGGACAGCCTTTCTGACAAGATGACACTTGAACCATTGACCTGACAAAAAAGAAGTGATAACATGTGTGGCTCTCTGTAGAAAGAATATTCAAAGCAGAGAAAACAACAGATACATAGTCAAGAGAATGCTTAAGTTTATTCAACTCTAAAGTGTTACAAAGGTTTACAAGAGTAACACTGAGAGGGGAGAATTCAGAGAGATGACAGAGAATTTCTTTGCTACTTCCCTGTGGCAGCTGGGGTGGAATTTTTCTAGGCAACATTTCATAAAAGATCCCTTGATGGCTCCAGGGTTTCTCATGGCAATTCTAATCCTGCTTGTTGTACTTCTCGAATCAGTGGTCAGGATTATTATCCATGTGGTTGTATGGAGGCCTATATTCTTTGTTTAAAGTTCATATCTCATTCCAATTTCCCTATAGGCATCTTGGCTTGACATCTAATAAGTGTCTTTTCTTGACTTTTCTGCTCCATTTCAAACACTTGTGGATTTTTCCATTCTTCATTTCAAGCTTGGCTATGCATTTAATTTATTCAGCTATATTCTATGTGTTTGGGACATGGAAATGGACTCCTATGATGATACATTCCACCATATTTACCTAAAAATAAGGATTTCCTTCATGTCAGCTGACCCGTGGGTCTAATTGTTTCACTGAGCTTACTATCTTCATAAAAATACATTTTTAAAGAATCAAATTCTCATATCTAGGTTTTATTCAAGGAGTTTACAGAAAACACAGACACATGGTAAATACATAGTTTAAATTACATAAGCTGCCTTTTGAGCACTGGTTCTTTTTTCTTGCCAAATTCCATAAAATGTGAAAATTTATATAATAGACCAATATAGTATAAGCAAGATGGGAGACTGTTTGACAGCCAGATGTCCCAATTTTTTAGCCTAAGATATAAGATATAGTTGTTCATGTCAATAAATATGTAAAATAGGCTACCATGTATAAGCAGTTTTCAATATGACTTATAAGAATTATGTAAAAATAACCCAGATTTGTGCTACCATTCCAGTCTTGAAAATTCAATGTTTTATTTTCTATTGGAAATAAAATAGTTATAACTACATTTTCAAAGTCCACACTAAAGGGAAAAAGGTGAATAAATCAATGAAGCACAGCCTGTGTCCTCATAATTCACTAAATTAAATGCTGTAATTTCGTCCACCAGACTCCACAGAAAATGAAACCTAATTTCATCAGAAACATTTACAGATCCACCTAGCTAATTCATTTAATAGTGAACACTGAATTATACCTCTTGGTATTGGAGAAATGTAAATTTGGAGATTACTAAAGAAACAAAAACACTCAGAAGTAACAAGTATTGACTTGCTGTCGGGTAGCAATCACAGAAATGGCTGGTAAACAATACACTAAGTGGTTGTAGAAACATTGTGCTATTTATTGCCTTTTCATGGTGACATGAGAAAGTGGTAACAAGCTAAAATTATGCTTTTATTTGGCGACACAAAAGCTCATTTATCCAACATCCATCCACGCAAATTTCTAATTATTCAAGATGTAGTCTTCTTAATGACAAAATCTTGACCTGCCATTTAGCTACTGACCCTGAGAAAATTATTTAATGTGTCTCTCAGTTTCCTCAACTATCAAATACAGATAAGGATAGTGCCTCCTCATAAGTTATTTATAGGAAACAAAGAAGTAAATATATATAAGGTGCTGAGACCAGTGCCTAATACATAGTATGAATTATAAAACTGCTACCTATTAAAATACTTATTGCTTTATATCGTATGGACTAGACTGGGAGAGGGCAATATAATTATCCATATAAGCATTGTATGAGAAAGATGATGGGCAACTTCTCAGGCCAGCCCAGGTATTCTTATCTGAAAATTGTATATAAAGAAAGACTTGAGAAGATCACAGACCAGAGACAGAGGCTGGCTGAAAAACTGAGAGTTAATAAGAGGATATTACAAAGTGATAAAGGGGTCAATTCTTCAATAAAGCACAATAATCCTAAAAGGGTATGTACCTAACAATAGAGCATCAAATATGTGATAGAACTAAAACAAGTAATAGGTAAATGTGCTATTATATTTGTAAATTAAAATATTCCCCTTGTCAATAACTGATGGGTGAAGTAGGTAGAAAATCAATAGAGAGAGAGTGGACCTGAAGGTCACTATCAATCCTCTTGGTCTAATTGATAATTTTAGAATACACTCTTCAATAACAGCTGAATGCTCATTATGCTCAAGTTCACATGGAACATTCACCACAAAAGACCACATTCTAGACCATAAAGCATACCTCATCAAATAGGAGGAATAGAAGTCATACAAAGTATGCACTCAAACCACAATGGAATTACAAAATCAATAGCAAAAACTTAGCTGGAAAATCACCAAACATTTGGAAATTAAATGATACATTACTAAATAGCGAATAAAATATGAGTCAAATAGGATGACTCAAGAGGAATTAAAACAAATTTTGAACTAGATGAAAATTAAAATAAAACATATCAAAATCATTGTCATGGTATAAAAATAGTTCAATGCCTAAAGGAAAATGTATAACATTCAGTGCATGTAATATAAAAGAAAGATCTAAAATCAATAACCCAAGCTTCCAATGTAAAAGACTAGGAAACAAGGATCAATTTAACTCTAAAGCAAGCAGAGGAAAAAAATGATTAAAATTAGAGCACTAACCATGAAATTGAAAACAAGAAAACAATAAAGAAAAATCAACAAAACTAAAAAATAGTTCTTTGAAAAGAAACACAAACTTTACAGACCTCTAGCCAGGCTAACTGGAGAAGGCAATGGCACCCCACTCCAGTACTCTCGCCTGGAAAATCCCATGGGTGGAGGAGCCTGGTGGGCTGCAGTCCATGGGGTTGCTAAGAGTCAGACACGACTGAGCGACTTCACTTTCACTTTTCACTTTCATGCATTGGAGAAGGAAATGGCAACCCACTCCAGTGTTTTTGCCTGGAGAATCCCAGGGACAGGGGAGCCTGGTGGGCTGTCTATGGGGTCGCACAGAGTCGGACACGACTGAGGCGACTTAGCACAGCAGCAGCAGCCAGACTAATGAATGTGAAAAGAGAGATGACATGAAACATCGGTATCATAACTGAAAGAGGATAATTTCTGCTAAGTCCCTGGATTTAGATGACAATAAAAAATATATGAACAGCTTCATGTCTACAAATTTGATAATTCAGATAAAACAGACCAATTATTTGAAAAACACGAAGTACCAAAACACACAAAAAAGTAAATTACTTTAGTAATTCTATATCTAGTAAAGAAGTTAAATCATAAACTAGCCATCCAAACCAATAAATCACCAGGCACAAATGGTTTTACTGGTAAATTCTAGCAAACATTTAAAGAAAAACTGGCACTAATTCTCTAAAATCTTGTCCAGGAAAAGATACAGTGAAAAAACTTGCCTCTTTCTCTGAGAATAGCATTGCCCCAAACAACAAAGCAGATTAAGGTATTATAAGAAATGAAAACTATAGACTAGTTCTTTCATGAACATTGACAAAAATATCCTCAAAAATATGAACAAATTGAACTCAAAAGGTGTAAAGAGTGTCATACTCCATGATTAAGTGAAATCTATTCCAGATATTCTGCTGCTGCTGCTGCTAAGTCGCTTCAGTCATGTCCGACTGTGTGACCCCAAAGACGGCAGCCCACCAGGCTCACCCCGTCCCTGGGATTCTCCAGACAAGAACACTGGAGTGGGTTGCCATTTCCTTCTCCAATGCATGAAAGTGAAAATTGAAAGTGAAGTCGCTCAGTCGTGTATGACTCTCGGCAACCCCGTGGACTGCAGCCCACCAGGCTCCTCCGTCCATGGGATTTTCCAGGCAAGAGTACTGGAGTGGGGTACCATTGCCTTCTCTGCCAGATATGTTAAGCAGGCTAAATATTTGAGAATTAATCAATGTAATCAATAGAAATAGAAAATCATATTATCATATCAGTTGACTCATAAAAGCATTTAGCAAAATCCAAAGTCCATTCATGATAAAAACACAGATCAAACTAGGGACCAAGGGGAAGTTCTTCAGTTTGATAAAGAATATTTGCATAAAGCCTACAGCTAACATCATATTAAATCATGAAAATCTGAACATGCAATATTTTTAACATACGGTTCTAAAATTTATCTAAATGCGTTTAACACAATTTGGGGACAGGGAAGGAGAGAAGGACAAATTTTTGGTATGGAATTAACAAACACAAGCTACTATACTTAAAATAGATCAATAATAAGGATTTACTGTATAGCACAGGGAATTACACCCAGTATCTTATAGTAATTTATAATGGAATATTATCTTCACAAAAAACTGAATCATTATATTATGTACCTGAAGCTAATACAATAGTATAAATCAACTATACTTCAATTAGAAAATATTTTTTAAAAAGAAAAAATTATGTTGAAAGGAGAAGAGTCATTGTGATTCACTCTTGAAAGTATGTATCACTTTTTATTATATTTCTTGGCCAGCCCTTAGTCATGGAGCCCCAGTTAACTGCAAGGGAGTCTGGGTAATCCGTCTCAGTTCCTAGGAAGAAGAGAATATGAAAATAGTGAACTCTAGGGATCTCTTCCACATCTGTGACCCATTGAGAAAGCAGAAACTTTAGAAATCCCTCCAAGAAATCACAGTTTGATCAGATTTAAGGACAAAGACATTGTGTCTAAAAGGATTCTCTTACTACATAGAAATGTTTGCTGGAAGTAATACTGGACCCTTGGAATTCACAGAGAACTAAACTGAAATGAAGGTGACAAGAGGAAATATAAATTTTATTTAAAGGAAGAGAATGGCATCAAGGTAATTCCGGGGATCGGGATGACATTTAGCAGGCCAGGTTCCAATAAATAGAACACTGGTTGTTGTTGTTTAGTTGCTAAGTAGTGTCCGACTCTTTTGTAGCCCATTGGATTGTAACATTCCAGGCTCCTTTGTCCATGGGATTTCCCAGGCAAGAAAACTGGAGTGGGTTGCAATTTCTTTCTTCGGGGGATCTTCCCAACCCAGGGATCGAACCCACATCCCCTGCATTGGTAGACAGGTTCTTTACCACTGAGCCACCATGGAACACTGGAATGGAGTGCGAAAAGAAGACTGGCTAAGAAGGCAGTTCTCATAGGAGACAAACATCACTCATCACTCCCAAACTTTCTAGAGGCTAGTTGTAAACAAACATTTATTAGTGTAGAGGCTCCAATAGAGATAAGTGTCTTTTTCTTTGTTCACTATCCTTTCTGTGTTCTGTTCTATTCTCACAACTCAAAAATGTTCTGAATTCTTTTCCAGTGTCCTCCAAGCATTAAAATTCCGATAAAGACATAAATTTGTCTTCAAAAAATCTGAGGAAGTGATTTTGTAGATATAAACAAATGAATTCTAAAGCTTGTATGGAAAGACAACATCTGTTAGCACCTGCCTTTTTTTTTTCTTCTTCATCCTTATCTATAACTTTACCAATGCCTTTTTTTTTTCTATCACTGAGGAAAGTGTATCACTTTAGGAGTTATACTCACACCTGATCCAGTCACCAGACTTCTCTGTAGTGGCCACTGGCGTTTTCTTTGCTCTCCCCTGACTCCTTCACCTATGGGCACGGCAGGAGTCTGTGAACGGTGAGTTACCACGTAGTCCTTGCCATCAAAGGAAAATAGGATTAAACCCTTGTTTCAACTCCAGCTAAATATCAAATGCCAGGCAGGTGTTTTGCCTGTGTGGATCAATATTAATTTTTCTATCTTCCCCTTAGCCTACAAACACATTCAAGTACATTCTAACATGACCTTCCTTTCTCTCTTTGCCCTTCCTGAAGCTACCAGTGAGAACAATTTTCAAAGAGATGGTAAACTGCCTGCATATATTTCCTCTCCACTTCTTCATCCTCAAATACCTATAGATGGCATTCATTCCTACCGGTTCCTCACATTATTAAAAAAAAAAATTATTAGTGACTTTCTATTTTCAAATACAAAAATCTTTTTCTAGCTTGAGCTGCATTTACTCTGAGATATTCTTAAGGTTTTCGTTTTAATAAACAAACAGCTTCATTCCCTAAATCCCTGAGTGGAAGAATATCATTAGTTCTCCTTGAATAAAACATACACTAAAACAGATTCAATCCATCCATGTGAACTCAATTGATTAAAGTATCTTGACACAAACTATGATTCTTTAAGAAAAATACAAACATCTTGATATAAAAGAATTTCTGAAATATATTCAATTAGTTATTCTAGTGGAACACTGATTCATAAAAGTAAATTCTTCCGCTCAGTAAAAAGATGCCTAAAGGCTTAAGATTCCTTCTCTTCTTACTGACTCAGCATGTTGTTTCATTTTTAGATATAAACACATTAATGCAAAACACACTAGAACTGCTCTACTGGAGGACTAAGCTGGTACTAAAATTAGTTGACTATTTCCTTTGAAGAAAAGTAAACAAGCCATCTTAAAATAATTTGAATGGTAATGTCACATTTATTGAACAAATCTTTTACAATGAGCTACAAAAAGAAACAAATGGCAAGCAAAAGTCAGTAAGGAGCGGGGTAATTTTTAATTTTCAAAGATGAGGATAAAACAGTACCCCAAGTGAGATTTTAGCATTGACCATGTTCAAGGGATTTTTTTGGTCAACAAGTAATGAAATAAGAAAAAAAAACCTCATTAAAATATCCAGTTTTAACTGTGGTAAGGAATTTACCAATAACCATGCTAAAATTTATTCTCTTTGCTTTATTTTCCTGGTATTCAAATACTAAGCCTTTTAAAATTTATTGCAGCATATGCATTATACAATTCAAGGTCAAATGTAGAAGTGACCAATCTCTTTGGACAAATTTTTGAACTTGTTTTATGTGCCCAACCAAAAATTTTTGAAATCATCATCATAATTATTACAGTGACAGTTATAATTGCTGTCACAAGCAGAACCCTACTGCAAAGGAAACTAGCTCTTGCTGCAAGATAACTCTGAGGCATTCACAGCAGAAACTTCATATGTTATCCATGGAATCCTCTCAACATCCCTGTGTGGTAGCTGTTAACTCTACTGAGTGAGGAGAAAATTGCCAGACTAGCTCCAAGTCAAATATCCAGTATTGGCAGCTTTGAATTCAAATGAGGCCAGTGCATAAGTTTGTTTTCCACATCTGTGAAGGAGTGGGGGATAAACTGGGAGATTGGGATTGACATATATGCACTACAATATATAAAATAGATAACTAATAAAAACCGACTATATAGCACAGGGAACTCTATTCAGGTCTTTGTAATGACCGATACAGGAAAAAAATCTAAATAAGAGTGCAAGCGTATGTGCTAAGTCACTTCAGTCATGTCTGAATCTGTGTGACCCTATGGACTGTAGCCTGTCAGGCTCTGCTGTCCATGGGATTCTCCAGGCAAGAATACTGGAGTGGGTTTCCATACCCTCCTCCAGGATATCTTCCTGAACCAGGGATCAAAATTGTGTCTTTTATGTCTCCTGCATTGGCAGGTGGATTCCTTACCACCAGTGTCACCGGGAAGCCCGTGGATATGTGTATATGTATAGCTGATTCACTTTCTTGTACAGCAGAAAGTAACACAACATTGTAAATTAACTATACTCCAATAAAAATTAATTTTAAAAAGACAAAGACAAAACAAATGCGGTGGTGCAACTTCAGAGTCTATAGGTATACAATGTATTCATTTGCAGAAGAAATGAGAGATGTGGGGGTTAGCTTATGTGACAAAAAAAAAAAAAAAAGAAAATTCACACTTTTCCTCTTTGTCTGCTAAGGAGAATTCCAGATTCCCTGCTTAGTTCTTTCTCTGCATTGTTTAGAATCAGAGAGATGACTGTCTAGGAAAATTGAGAGGCACAAAATCAACTTTCGTTTGCTTATATGGAAAGTCACTGACGGGTCTGGTGCCCAAAGGGGACTGAGAAGAGGAGTGAAGAAAAGATTTCACTCAGGCTGAGAAGATTAAAAATTTTCTGGGACCTTAGCAAGAGATGAGAAGGTTCAGAGAACTCTGTAAGACTCCGAGAGAAAGTTAGGAAAATTGAATCTTTAAGAAATCCTTCTTTAACAATAGAGAAACAATCCCCCTTTGTTGTCTCTGCTACTGCTGCTGCTGCTAAGTCGCTTCAGTTGTGTCCGACTCTGTGCGACCCCATAGAGGGCAGCCCACCAGGCTCCCCCGTCCCTGGGATTCTCCAGGCAAGAACACTGGAGTGGGTTGCCATTTCCTTCTCCAATGCATGAAAGTGAAAAGTGAAAGTGAAGTCTCTCAGTCGTGTCCGACTCTTCTCGACCCTATGGACTGCAGCCTACCAGGCTCCTCTGTCCATGGGATTTTCCAGGCAAGAGTGCTGGAGTGGGGTGCCATTGTTGTCTCTAGACTGCATTTAACATCTAAATGTTTTAAGATTACTTTTAGACACAGGCGTGATATTTCTTTGAATACAACACAGGGTGAGGAAGTGGTCATGTGGAGACATGGCTTTGTTTTGAATACGGTAGACATCGAACTAGCATTGAGATGGAACATTACATTTTAAAAATCTTTCCCTCCATTTGTATTACAGCCAACACCTCTGGCAACTGGTATAGGCAATGAGACTAAAATGACCTTCTCCCCAATGGCTGCCTCCAACACACCTTCTCCTGAAAGCTGGAGACCAATTGTTTCAGCGGTGGAGGGGTAGGGAGAGAATTTCTAGCCATCAACTTCTCCAAGTCTTAGAAATTTTAAGAGGTCAGATGTCTGGCAACAGATGACAGATGAAAGAAAAACATTAGTTTCATGTCAAACAAGCTGGAGACGGAGAAGCAGCCCTTTTATCAGACAGAAAAACTGGGAGGCAGATACTGTAACCTAAAGTCTTGAAGTATAATGGGGCTCTACCATTGGAAATTGTTTTTATTGACAAGTTTGCATTGATGTAACCTAGTTAAAAACCAACTGAGGTGACCAAAGTAAGCAGTGAATCCAAGTGAGATTGTTGATAAGACTTGGTACATGAACATGGAGACAATTTATCTAGGCTGGTAAAGTCTGTACTACCTACATCACCACTGTAGCCTGTTCAGAGCAACACACAGGATCCTTAAGGACTCTACATATGTGATATATAAGCACTCACTTTATGTGTATTAAGCAACCTGAAGAACTACTGTACCTTCTTCTGAGCCCTGCACCATCTGACATCAACTAACCTCTTATCCAGACTCCACTGTAGCAAGATCACTGAAGGGCACCATTCACTCTGCACTACAGAATCATATTTAAGGAGGCCAACTATTTTGATACACTAAGAAGGCAATGTTAGATACCCTCCAAAAATGATGTACTTCATCTTCATCCTCCGTGCTGGTCCTCTTTCCATACAAGCAACTGCCAGCCTTAAGTCTATAACCTATGCCATCTCCGTGCCCCACTTCTGCCTCTAATCATCTGCAGGTTTGGGAGTACGTTCTTTTAGACTTGTTGATTCCACTTATCCAGTGACCCTAAAACTAAGTATATTCACTAGGTTTAGGAAGAATACTTTCAACTGCTTTCTTCCTTTTTTCCCTTATCCCCTCTTTCTTCTTTCTCTCTTTTACTGTCAGATGTTTGAACAAGTTATCTGATCACTGTCACTGCATTTCGCCTCATGCTTGTTCATCTTTCATCACAGATGCTTTGCTAAGTTAGCTCTTCCTAATTTCACACATGAGTTTCAAGTTTCCAAATTAAATATCATTTTTATATTTTCAATTCCTCTTTCTTATATTGACTTCTGAAGACAATGTTTATTCTTGTGTTCACTCAGTTTATTCTACTAATGTTTTTAAACACCTATCTTCAACGAAACAGTATTGTAAGCAAGGAGAATAAAGAAATGGTCAATAAATACATGGTTGATATTCTTGTGACGCATATACTTTCATACAGGAGACAGATATTAGACAAATAATCATAAAACTAAGTTTAATTAAAATCTGAGTTAAGTCCTCTAAGGGAATTAAATTCTATTTTATTACAAGAGCCTGGCCTATATTGAGACTTGAGGTCAACCTCCCAAAGAAGTTAATCTTGAGCTGAGATCTGAAAAATGAGTAGAACTTTATCTAAAGACACAGGGACATGGACACACTGAGCAAACAGTTAGTGGCAAAGGCATATTTTCCTGTACACTTATCCTTAGGAACAAGGGTAGGAGGTGGGATGTAAATGAAATGCTTAAGAGAGAAAATGAGAAACATAATTATAATTTATGTTGTTATAGGTTTTATTTTTGTACCCAGCACCTTTTGGACATTATTGCATTTGATCTTCAAAGTCCCCTGATGGGTAAGTATTCTTATCCTGTCTCTTACAAATAAGGAAAGTGAAAGTGAAAGTCATGCAGTTGTGTCCAACTCTTTGCGACCCCATGGGCCATAGCCTGCCAGCCTCCTCTGTCCATGGAATTCTCCAGGCAAGAATATTGGAGTGGGTTGCCATCCCCTTCTCCAGGGGATCTTCCCAACCCAGGGACTGAACTTGGGTCACCTGGGTTACAGGCAGATTCTTTACTGTCTGAACCACCAGGGAAGCCCTAATGAGGAAACTGGGATGCAAAGTATTACTAAAATGAATGTGCAGAGGGTTCATAGGAGCAGGGCCCTGATTAGAAGCCTCATTTCTGAGGCTCCATAAGAGGCTTAAAGACAAAATTTTGCAAATAAAATTAGTGGAGAGACAGAATCTTTTTAAAGAATTAGTAACTGCATCCCTTGTTAGCTGGAAAGTTATTTATCCATGGTAGAGTATCCAACGACAGATCTAAATTACCCACTGGGAAGCCTGAAGAAATCCATCCCCAGGCTTTTGGAATTAGGGTTTTTTGAGAGAGGTGTGAGATTCAAGTTAGCTCACTGCCTTTAAGAATTTAGATTTTGCCAAAGGCAGAAAGCGTAAAAACCTGTAAAGAGAATTTCTAACCAAATTCCTTTGGCAGAATTCCGCCCAACTATCCATTTATTTCTTTGAGAGGGTCTGTGTTTTTCCTCTGTTTTTGTTGTTGTTGCTCTGCTTGGCATTCAAATTTGGTTTCTCAACAAGATACTATCTCCTTTTGTTGTTGTTGTTGTTCAGTTGCTAAGTCATGTTAGATTTTTTGTGACCCCATGGACTGTAGTATGCCAGGCTTTCCTGTCCTTCATTATCTACCAGAGTTTGCTTAAATTCATGTCCATCAGTTGCCGATGCCATTCAACCACCTCATCCTCTCTCGTCCCCTTCTCCTTCTGCCTTCAATCTTTTCCAACATCAGGGTCTTTTCCAATGAGTTGGCTCTTCACATCAGGTGGACAAAGTGTTGGAGCTTCAGCTTCAGACCTTCCAAAGAATATTCAGGGTTGATTTCCTTTAGGATTGACTGATTTGAGCTATCTCCTTTATCCTTCCTTTGTTATCATGTACCCAGCACATGATCAGAGTTCTTCCCGAGTGGCTTAGATGATAAAGCGTCTGCTTACAACACGGGAGACCCTGGTTCAATCCCTGGGTTGGGAAGACCCTCTGGAGAAGGAAATGGCAACCCACTCCAGTACTCTTGCCTGGAAAATCCCATGGATGGAAGAGCCTGATAGGCTACAGTCCGTGACATTGCAAAGAGTCAGACACGACTGAGTGACGTCACTTTCACCCAGCACCTAGGTAAACCACCTCTCAGCTGCTCTCACCTCATTTTAGGCCCCTGAAACATCACATCTTTGTAAGTATAGGTGAGACAATGTTAATTTATCTGCCACCTCTTTTCATAAAGATAATGAACTAGAATCATCCATGATATGATTCTTTTAATAGCACTTGGTAAAATCATAACATAGGTTTAAGTATCAGAATATGAGGCAAGGGGAAAAAACATTAAAATCCTGAAAGGACTGTTGGATGGCCAGGGTTAATCGCTTGTCCAGTTAGCAGTGATCGAACTGTTCTAGTTCTCACAGATGTGAGAGAACATGAACTGAAAATTCGTGAACCAGACTATGATGAGATGAAAGAGCAATTAGAGGACACCTATCACTTGATGAAATAGTTTGTCTGAAGAATCCATGGCACAGCAGGGAGTTGTCTTGGGAATGGAGCACTGATTTGGAATGTGGCAAGTTTCACAAGAAGTGTTCAGATTGATACTGAAGGAATCATAATAAAAACTCCTCAGAGAACGTACAGTTTACGAAAATGTTACAATCTGGAAGTGCCCTCCGACCCCCATTCCTCAGTAATCACCTGAACCTTCCTGTCTCTGTGTGGTTCCAATCCAACAAACCTATATTGCATACTTTCTTAAGAGAGTGTTGCACTTTATCTCATCAGCATGATCCAAAAGAGTTTGAAAATATCATGAAGGTTCTATCAAGTTGACAATATATATTTTCAGAGCATAGAGAGGACAAAAGAATAGATTAACTCCTTTAGTAACTGTTACTTAACAATTTAGGTTTTCTTTCTTAAAATTGAAAAAGTTCTAAATGTTATTTTACAGTGTTCTATTTCTCTACAGCAATATCTAAGCCATAGAAAGAAGATTTTATATTAGGGAAGAGTAATGTTGTTTGTGCCCTAATGGATATACTGTACTAGATACTTTTGCATTAATTCAGTTTTTATCCAATTATTTCTATATCCTATAAGTGCACAACTGCCAGTATTGTTTCAGATTATCCATGCCTTAGGGGCAAAAGGAATGCCAGTACAATAAAATTAAAATGTCTAAAATAAATTTTAAAGGGGCTGTAGCCAATAACTTATTTATCAAAATAGATTCCCAAATGGTTTCTTAAAACCAAATAAAAGAAGTAAATGATATTTTTTGAAAGTTTATTGCTTTTACTGACCACCTCCACCACCCACCCATTACCTTCTTGCCACTCATAATTGGGTTGGTTAGTTATACAAACTGATTTAAAAGAATTACAACGTCACCTATCCACTGCTCAAGATGTGAGTTCAGCTGTAAATTCATGCTGCTGCTGCTGCTAAGTCTCTTCAGTCGTGTCTGACTCTGTGAGACCCCATAGACGGCAGCCCACCAGGCTCCCCCGTCCCTGGGATTCTCCAGGCAAGAACACTGGAGTGGGTTGCCATTTCCTTCTCCAATGCATGAAAGTGAAGGTGAAAGTGAAGTCGCTCAGTCCTGTCCGACTCTTAGTGACCCCATGGACTGCAGCCCACCAGGCTCCTCTGCCCATGGGATTTACCAGGCAAGAGTACTGGAGTGGGATGCCACTGCCTTCTCCAAAATTCATGCTATATTTGGACTTATTTTTACTTGAAGTCAGGTTTTTTAAAGAATTAAATGTGAGGAAACTGATAGTAAAATGTAGGTTTTACTTTTCTGTATCCTAAGGGTGTGTGTGTGTGTGTGTGTCTGTGTGTTTATTTACATGTATATGCAGACGGGGTAGGAGAAAAAAGTAAAAGCAAGTTTATAATATTCTCTAACCAAATTTTGAAAATTGATTACTGAATATAAGAGAAATTTTTAGATAATTTTTACACTTAAAATACTAGAAAAGGCTATACTCAGTCACACTTTGTGGCTCAGATTATAGGTTAATTCCAAGGGAATCATCCAATTTAGAGAGCTCACTGATTCCAGGAGTTAAGTTTTTTTAAATGTGATCCCATAATTTATGCAGTTCCAAAATAAATATTTCAATCTATATAGTTATAGATTAATTATAGATTAATGCATTGTTTTGAAAGTGTGGAAATGCCATTTCTAGAGCATGAGCATTCCATTATTTTTGATACCAAGTAATATGACTGAATCATATTCTTTTAGGTATTCTACATTTAAATGTGAATCAAAATAACTAAGATATCAGTTCAGTTGAGTTGCTCAGCCATGGCTGACTCTTTACAACCCCATGAACCACAGCACGCCAGGCCTCCCTGTCCATCCCCAACTCCCGGAGATTACTCAAACCCATGTCCATTGAGTCGGTGATGCATCCAACCATCTCATGCTCTGTCCTCCCCTTCTCCTCCTGCCCTCAATCTTTCCCAGCATCAGTGTCTTTTCCAATGAGTCAGCTCTTTGCATGAGGTGGCCAAAGTATTGGACCAGCTTCAGCATCAGTCCTTTCAATGAACACCCAGGACTGATCTCCTTTAGGATGCACTGATTGGATCTCCTTGCAGTCCAAGGGACTCTCAACAGTCTTCTCCAACACCACAGTTCAAAAGCATCAATTCTTCCGCACTTAGCTTTCTCTGTAGTCCAACTCTCACATCCATACATGACCACTGGAAAAACCATAGCCTTGACTAGATGGACCTTTGTTGGCAAAGTAATGTCTCTGCTTTTCAATATTCTGTCCAGGTTGGTCATAACTTTCCTTCCAAGGAGTAAGCATCTTTTAATTTCATGGCTGCAATCACCATCTGCAGTGATTTTGGAGCCCAGAAAAATAAAGTCAGCCACTGTTTCCACTGTTTACCCATCTATTTGCCATTAAGTGATGGGACAAGATGCCATGATCTTAGTTGTCTGAATGTTGAGTTTTAAGCCAACTTCTTCACTCTCCTCTTTCACTTTCATCAAGAGGCTTTTGAGTTCTTATCCACTTTCTGCCATAAGGGTTGTGTCATCTGCAGATGTGAGGTTGTTGATATTTCTCCCGACAATCTTGATTCCAGCTTGTGCTTCATCCAGCCCAGCATTTCTCATGATGTACTCTGCATATAAGTTAAATAAGTAAGGTGACAATATATAGCCTTGACGTACTCCTTTTCCTATTTGGAACCAGTCTGTTGTTCCATGTCCAGTTCTAACTGTTGCTTCCTGACCTGCATACACATTTCTCAAGAGGCAGGTCAGGTGGTCTGGTATTCCCATCTCTTTCAGAATTTTCCACAGTTTATTGTGATCCACACAGTCAAAGGCTTTGGCATAGTCAATAAAGCAGAAATAGAT
This sequence comes from Bos indicus x Bos taurus, assembly GCF_003369695.1. Taxonomy (NCBI): domain Eukaryota; kingdom Metazoa; phylum Chordata; class Mammalia; order Artiodactyla; family Bovidae; genus Bos; species Bos indicus x Bos taurus. The sequence continues at coordinate 60,789,691 of NC_040079.1, read as the reverse complement.
GTTTTTCTGGAACTCTCTTGCTTTTTCCATGATCCAGCGGATGTTGGCAATTTATCTCTGGTTCCTCTACCTTTTCTACAACCAGCTTGAACATCTGGAAGTTCACAGTTCACGTATTGCTGAAGCCTGGCTTGGAGAATTTTGAGCATTACTTTACTAGCGTGTGAGATGAGTGCAATTGTGCAGTAGTTTGAGCATTCTTTGGCATTGCCTTTCTTTGGGATTGAAATGAAAATTGACCTTTACCAATCCTGTGGCCAGCTAAATTTTCCATATTTGCTGGCATATTGAGTGCAGCACTTTCACAGCATCATCTTTCAGGATTTGAAATAGCTCCACTGGAATTTCATCACCTTCACTAGCTTTGTTCATAGTGAAGCTTCTTAAGGCCCGCTTGACTTCACATTCCAGGATGTCTGGCTCTAGGTGAGTGATCACACCATCGTGATTATCTTAGTCATGAAGATCTTTTTTGTACAGTTCTTCTGTGTATTCTTGCCACCTTTTCTTAATATTTTCTGCTTCTGTTAGGTCCATACCATTTCTGTCCTTTATCGAGCCCATCTTTGCATGAAATGTTCCCTTGGTACCTCTAATTTTCTTGAAAAGATCTCTAGTCTTTCCCATTCTATTGTTTTCCTTTATTTCTTTACATTGATCACTGAGGAAGGCTTTCTTATCTCTCTTTGCTATTCTTTGGAACACTGCATTCAAATGGGTATATCTTTCCTTTTCCCTTTTGCTTTTCACTTCCCTTCTTTTCACAGCTATTTTTGTTAAACTACTGTGTGGTAAACAAAAATTAATTAATGTACATGCTTTTTCTGAAAAATGTCTAAAGTGAGGGAGTAAAGTGTTATTTAATTCACTTTGGTTTTTTCCCTTCTATCATGAATGCATCAACTGGTATTTCTCCTATAATAGCAGATGAGCCCCTAAATACTATGAGGACAATAAGTGAAGCTATGTGATTCCAAACTTAGAACCAAGAGGACTTAGTTCAGAAGACTGGCTTTGAGACAGATTAAATTTTACTGAAGTGTTTTAGCAGTGTGTTGTTATTTTCAGGAACAACCATTAAAGATATTTTGTTAGTCTATGATAGTTTAAACTGTCATTCTTAAATGATTCATTTCTGCAGTTGTCTTGAATGGATCCATGATTATAGTTGGTAGTATGGACATTTGCCATTGGTTCAGGTTATTCTGCATGTGCACAGAAGTCCAGTGTGTGTGGGCTCTTTCTATTTAGGAGGCAAAACCTCCTCTCACAGAGGAGTCAAATATTTGAGTTTCTTACATGCCTCGACTCACTGGAAGTTCACACTCAAGCCCCTGCTCTGAAACTTTCATTTGAAGCCAGTGATGTGAAGAAGTGAGAGTCATGCAGCACCCATTCTAAGACAGATAGCCACAGGGCAGTTGCGTCTTCTTTTCTCTGTGTAAGAGTGGAGCAGTTCTAACCAGAGACAAGCGGCTTTGGTGTCATCAGTGGCATTGTTATATAGGCTATGGTGTCTGAATTCAACTGCAAGATCATTTCTGGGATATAATCAAACAGGAAATTGTGTCCTGCCAATTAGCCTCAAATCCCAGTTCTCTGGTCCCCAAGAGATTCCTGTGACCATCTACAGAATTCTTTTCCTACCTTTTTTAAAAACTGTGAACTACAGTTGACTTCTGTTCTTGAAATTAAAAAATCCTATCCAATATATTTGTGATTGATTAAGGGATGGAGAGAGGAAGTAAGAAGAGTGAAAGAGAGAAAGAGAATGAATGAGAGAGTGAGAATAAAGGTACATTATTAGAAAAAGTACTAAGCTGTCTCCTGCTTTTATTGTTGCCATGACACCATAAAATGTTAAAAATTGTATTGCAAACTGTGATTTTTTGGGGCAAGGCTACTCATAATTGTCAGTTACAGCCCTAGAGAATCCATAAACATTGTATAAGGGTTGAGGAGATAAATAATGCCTCTGAAACAGGTAATTGAGAAAATGGATAGTAATTTTATCCTTTATTCTAACTCTTATTTTTGCTTGTTGAGTAATGACAAACAAACTCTGCAAAATATACTTACTTATACGAAATTTAAGCAGACTTTAGTTTGAAAGCATTGGAAAAAAAACGATAAAGACATCTGGTTTAGAAAGCAACACACATGTGCACGGGCACATGGGAACTCTAGGGAGCCCATTATATTGATATTTATGTAAATAAAGTGATTAGCATTAAGCATTCCCTTGTGACTTTTAACTACTTAAGATTTCTCCCATCAGAACTCCTAATTTAAACTGTACAATATGAAGAATTCAGAGGACTCTACATCCAGTTAAAATAATATAAACTAGTATAGATTCACCAAGGGATTGTTAAAAATCCATGAAATCTGGGAAATGTTCCAGAGTCCAAACTGGAAAGTCTGAGTTTGAAACATTTACAAAAGTAGAATATTCTCAGCTAGCATGTAAATGGGACCTACGCAGATGATTTAGCCAAAGTGATGGATCCTGGCGCTTTTGGAATGAAATCCCGGAAAACCTTTATTCCTGGATTTTTTGCTACAAGCAAAAGACATTTTGAGGGAGGACAGTAATACAAATGCCTACATGAGTGAGGCATGTAACTAACTGGCAGAATCAGTGTACTTACTGTGAGTGTTTAAACTAATTTCTAGTCCCAGCAAATGGACTAGAAAAATTAATTTCAGTTTTCTCCGCTTTGAAGTGGGAATTTTAACAGTGTCAGTATAACTTGGGCTTCCCACGTGGCCGAGTAGTAAAGAAACTGTCTTTTGATACTGGAGATGTAGGATCAATCCTTGGATTGGGAAGATGCCCTGGAGAAGGAAATGGCAACCCACTCCAGTATTCTTGCCAGGGAAATCACATGGACAGAGAAGCCTGGCAGGCTACAGTCCATGGGGGTCACAAAAGATTCTGACATGATTTAGCAACTAAACAACAACACAATAAAGACATTCTGCCTTTGCGATCACCACAATCACTGAAATCCAGACTCTCAGAAGGAAAGTAGGTGCTTACGAGTAATTGTTTGTATACAATCTAGAGAGGTTGGACAACAGCATTCACTGACTCAGACACAAAAGCAATCTATTACCCAGGGAACATTTCAAAAGCCAGCCAAGGGTTAGCCTTGGAAGCAGGTTTTTCTGATAAACAGCCCTTTCATGTTACCCTTGCCTGCACGTCCACTAATGTGCCAGTTGTTTAAAAAATACCCACCTATAACACTACACTCCTACAGATCTGTTGTATGCCATATATGTAAAAGACAATAAAGTTGTCTTCAAATTATTGATATTTAAATGCTGTTGACCTGCACTTAACTAAAAGCCTTTTAAATTAATGTATTGAAGAGAACAATAAAATCAGATATGTCCTTCAGGGAAATGTATCACAGCCAAATGAAAGAACATAAAATGACTCTTGATCATACAACTCAACAGCTAAAAAGCAAACAATGTGATTAAAAAATGGGCAAAAGATCTGAATAGACATTTTCCCAAAGACACATAGATTGCCAACAGGTACATAAAAAGGTGCTCAACATCATAAATATTCAGGAAAGTGCATATCAAAACCAGAATGAGATATTCTCTCACAACTGTTAGAATGGCTATAGTCAAAACGATGAGAAATAACAAGTGCTAGCATGGATACTCAGAGAAGGCGATGGCACCCCACTCCAGTACCCTTGCCTGGAAAATCCCATGGGTGGAGGAGCCCGGTAGGCTGCAGTCTATGGGGTCATGAAGAGTCGGACATGACTGAGAGACTTCCCTTTCACTTTTCACTTTCACGCATTGGAGAAGGAAATAGCAACCCACTCCAGTGTTCTTGCCTGGAGAATTCCAGGGATGGGGGAGCCTGGTGGGCTGCCGTCTATGGGGTCGCACAGAGTCGGACATGACTGAAGCGACTTAGCAGCAGCAGCAGCAGCATGGATACTAGTGGGAATGTAAATTGGTGACACCACTATAGAAAACACTTGGAGGTTTCTCAAACATTTAAAAATAGAACTACCATATGATCCAGAAATTGCACTTCTGGACATTTCCAAAGAAAATGAAAATAGTAATTTGAAAAGATACATGCACTTCAATATTCACAGCAGCATCATTTACAATTGCCAAGATACGGGGACAACCTAAGTGTACATAGATGGATGAGTGGATAAATAAAATGTTAAATACATATATAATATATAAATTATTCAACCACCAAAAAAGGAAATCCTGCCATCTGTGACAACAGGGATGGGCCTTAAGTGTATTATGTTAAGTGAAAAAAGTCAGATGGAGAAAGGTGAATAACATATGATTGCACTTACATATGGAATATACATAAACAAACGCAGATACAGAAAACAGATCGGTGGTTGCCAGAGCTGAAGAGTGGCAAGGTAGATGAAATGGGTGAAGGTGGTTAAAAGATACAAACTTACAATCATAAACTAAGTCCTGGGGATTTAATAGACAGTAAAGGATTCCCAGGTGGAGCCGTGGTAATGCAGGAGACACAGGACAGTGGGTCAAGAAGATCCCCCAGAGTAGGAAATGGCAAACCACCCCAGTATTCTTGCCTGGAGAAGCCTATGGACAGAGAAGTCTGACAGGCTACAGTCCATTGGGTCACAAAGAGTCGGACACGATTGAAAATGCATGCACACATACCGGAGTATACCTAAAAATAAAGCACTTTTAATTGAAAGTTGCTAAGACAATAGATCTGAAAAGTTCTCACTACAACAACAACAAAAACTATGTGTAGTGGTGATAAATAGCTAGATTTATGATGGTGACCATTTTCCAATATATATATAGTGAATCATTACATTCTACACCTGAAACTAATACAGTTCAGTCACTCAGTCATGTCTGACTCTTTGCGACCCAAATGGACTGGAGCACACCAGGCTTCCCCATCCTTCACCAACACCAGGAGATTGCTCAAACTTATGTCCATTGAATTGCTGATGCCATCCAACCGTCTCATCCTCTGTCGTCCCCTTCTCCTCCCTCCTTCAATTTTTCCTAGCATCACAGTCTTTTCCAGAGTCGGTTCTTCACATCAAGTGGCCAAACTATTGGAGTTTCAACTTCAGCATCAGTCTTTCCAATGAATATTCAGGACTGATTTCCTTCAGGATTGACTGGTTTGATCTCCTTGCAGTCCAAGGGACTCTCAAGAGTCTTCTCCAACACCACAGTTCAAAAGCATCAATTCTTCAGCACTCAGCTTTCTTTTTTTTTTTTTTAATTTTATTTTATTTTTAAACTTTACATAATAGTATTAGTTTTGCCAAATATTAAAATGAATCCACCACAGGTATACATGTGTTCCCCATCCTGAACCCTCCTCCCTCCTCCCTCCCCATACCATCCCTCTGGGTCGTCCCAGTGCACTAGCCCCAAGCATCCAGTATCGTGCATCGAACCTGGACTGGCATCTCATTTCATACATGATATTTTACATGTTTCAATGCCATTCCCCCAAATCTTCCCACTGTCTCCCTCTCCCACAGAGTCCATAAGACTGTTCTATACATCAGTGTCTCTTTTGCTGTCCCGTACACAGGGTTATTGTTACCATCTTTCTAAATTCCATATATATGCGTTAGTATACTGTATTGGTGTTTTTCCTTCTGGCTTACTTCACTCTGTATAATAGGCTCCAGTTTCATCCACCTCATTAGAACTGATTCAAATCTATTCTTTTTAATGGCTGAGTAATACTCCATTGTGTATATGTACCACTGCTTTCTTATCCATTCATCTGCTGATGGGCATCTAGGTTGCTTCCATGTCCTGGCTATTATAAACAGTGCTGCGATGAACACTGGGGTACACGTGTCTCTTTCCCTTCTGGTTTCCTCAGTGTGTATGCCCAGCAGTGGGATTGCTGGATCATAAGGCAGTTCTATTTCCAGTTTTTTAAGGAATCTCCACACTGTTCTCCATAGTCGCTATACTAGTTTGCATTCCCACCAACAGTGTAAGAGGGTTCCCTTTTCTCTACACCCTCTCCAGCATTTATTATTTGTAGACTTTTGGATCGCAGCCATTCTGACTGGTGTGAAATGGTACCTCATAGTGGTTTTGATTTGCATTTCTCTGATAATGAGTGATGTTGAGCATCTTTTCATGTGTTTGTTAGCCATCTGTATGTCTTCTTTGGAGAAATGTCTATTTAGTTCTTTGGCCCATTTTTTGATTGGGTCATTTATTTTTCTGGAATTGAGCTGTAGGAGTCAGCTTTCTTTATAGTCCAACTCTCACATCCATACATGACTACTGGAAAAACCATAGCTTTGACTAGACAGACCTTTGTCGGCAAAGTAATGTCTCTGCTTTAAATATGCTGTCTAGGGTGGTCATAGCTTTTTTTCCAAGGAGCAAGCGTCTTTTAATTTCATGGCTGCAATCACCATCTGCAGTGATTTTGGAGCCCCCAAAATAAAGTCTCTCATTGTTTCCATTGTTTCCTCCTCTATTTACCATGAAGTGATCGGACCAGATTCGATGATCTTAGTCTTCCGAATGTTGAGTTTTATGCCAGCTTTTTCACTCTCCTCTTTCATTTTCATTAAGAGGCTCTTTAATTCTTCTTCACTTTCTGCCATAAGGATGGTGTCATCTTCATATGTGAGGTTATTGATATTTCTCCCAGCAGTCTTGATTTCAGCTTGTGTTTCATCCAGACTGGGATTTTGCATGATATAATCTGCATGTGAGTTAAATAAGCATGGTGACAGTATACAGCCTTGATGTACTCCTTTCCTGATTTGGAACCAGTCTGTTGTTCCATGTCCAGTTCTAAAAGTTGCTTCTTGACCTGCATATAGATTTGTCAGGAGGCAGGTCAGGTGGCCTGGTATTCCCACCTCTTGAAGAATTTTCCACAGTTTGTTGTGATCCACACAGTCAAAAGCTCTGGCATAGTCAATAAAGGAGAAGATGATTTTCTGAAACTCTCTTGCTTTTTTGATGATTCAACAGATGTTGGAAATTTGATCTTTGGTTTCTCTGCCTTTTCTAAATCCAACTTGAACATCTGGAAGTTCATGGTTCATGTATTTTGAAGACTGACTTGGGGAATTTTGACATTACTTTGCTAGCATGTGAGATGAGTGCAATTGTGTAGTAGTTTGAACATTCTTCAACATTGCCTTAATTTGGGATTGGAATGAAAACTGACCTTTTCTAGTCCTGGGGCCACTACTGAATTTTCCAAATTTGCTGGCATATTGAGTGCAGCACTTTCACAGCATAATCTTTTAGGATTTGAAATAGTTCCTCTGGAATTCTATCACCTCCACTAGTTTTGTTTGTAGTGATGCTTCCTAAGGCTCATTTGAGTTCACATTCCAGGATGTCTGATACTAGGTGGGTGATCACACCATCATGGTTATCTGGGTCATGAAGATCTTTTTGAATAGTTCTTCTGTGTATTCTTGCCACCTCTTCTTAATATCTTCTGCTTCTGTTAAGTCCATACCATTTCTGTCCTTTATTGAGCCATCTTTGCATGAAATATTCCCTTGATATCTCTAATTTTCTTGAAGAGATCTCTAGTCTTTCCCATTCTATTGTTTTCCTCTATTTCTTTGCAGTGATCACTGAGGAAGGCTTTCTTATCTCTCTTTGCTATTCTTTGGAACTCTGCATTCTAATGGGCATATCTTTCCTTTTCTCCCTTGCTTTTCTCCCTTTCCTTTTCTCTCTTGCCTTCTCTTCTTTTCTTAGCTATTTGTAAGGCCTCCTCAGACAACCATTTTGCCTTTTTACATTTCTCTTTCTTGGGGATGGCTTGATCTCTGCCTCCTGTACAATGTCACAAACCTCCATCCATAGTTCTTCAAGCACTCTGTCTATCAGATCTAATCCCTTGAATCTATTTTTCATTTCCACCGTATAATTTGATATAGGTCATACCTGAATCAGAGAAGGAAATGGCACCCCACTCCAGTACTCTTGCCTGGAAAGTCCCATGGATGGAGGAGCCTGGTGGGCCGCAGTCCATCGGGTCACGAAGAGTCGGACACGACTGAGCAACTTCACTTTCCCTTTTCACTTTCATGCATTGGAGGAGGAAATGGCAACCTACTCCAGTGTTCTTGCCTGGAGAGTCCCAGGGACGGTGGAGCCTGGTGGGCTGCCGTCTATGGGATCACACAGAGTCAGACACAACTAAAGTGACTTAGCAATGGTAGCAGCATACCCGAATGGTCTAGTGGTTTTCCCCACTTTATTCAATTTAAGTCTGAATTTGGCAGTAAGGAGTTCATTATCTGAGCCAAAGTCAGCTACGAGTCTTTTTTTTTTTTTGCTGACTATATAGAGCTTCTCCATCTTTGGTTACAAAGAACATAATCAATCTGATTTCCGTATTTACCATCTGGTGATGTCCATGTGTCGAGTCTTCTCTTGTGTTGTTGGAAGAAGGTGTTTGCTATGACCAGTGTTTTCTGTTGGTAATACTGTGTTAGCCTTTACCCTGCTTCATTTTGTACTCCAAGGCCAAATTTTCTGGTTACTCCAGGTGTCATTTGACTTCCTACTTTTGCATTGCAGTCCCCTATAATGAAGAGATATCCTTTTGGGGTATTAGTTCTAGAAGGTCTTGTAGGTCTTTATAGAACGGCTCAACTTCAGCTTCTTCAGCATTACTGGTTGGGACATAGACTTGGATTACTGCAATATTGAATGGTTTGCCTTGGAAACTAACAGAGATCATTCTCTTGTTTTTGTGATTGTACCCAAGAAGTCCATTTCAGACTTTTGTTGAAGTTTTTTTTTTTCCTAAGGGATTTTTTCTAAGGGATTCTTGCACACAACAGTTGATATAATGGTCATCTGAGTTAAATTTGCCCATTCCAGTCCGTTTTAGTTCACGATTCCTAAAATGTTGATGTTCAATCTCCTGTTTGACCACTTCCAATTTGACTGGATTCTTGAACCTAATATTCCAGGTTCTTATGTAACATTGTTCTTTAGAGAATCGGACTTTACTTTCATCACCAGTCACATTCACAACTGGACACTGTTTTTGCTTTGGCTTTGTCTCTTCATTCTTTGTGGAGTTATTTCTCCACTCTTCTCCAGTAGCCTATTGGGCACCTACCGACCTGGGAAGTTCATCTTTCAGTGTCATATCTTTTTGCCTTTTTATACTCTTCATGGGGTTCTCAAGGCAAGAATACTGAAGTGGTTTGCCATTCCCTTTTCCAGTAGACAACGTTTTTTCAGAACTCTCCACCATGACCCTTCCATCTTGGGTGGCCCTATGCAGCATGGCTCATTCATTGAGTTAGACAAGGCTGTGGTCCTCGTGATCAGATTGGTTTGTTTTCTGTGATTGTGGTTTTCATTCTGTCTGCCCTCTGAGGGATGATAAGAGGCTTATTGAAGCTTTCTGATGGGAGAGACTGACCAGGGGGAAACTAGGTCTTGTTCTGATGGTGGGGCCATGCATGGTAAATCTTTAATGCAATTTTCTTCTGATGGGTGGGGCTGTGTTCTCTCTCTGTTGTTGGACCTGAGACCAAACTATGGTGGAGGTAATGAAGAAAATGGCGACCTCCTTCAAAAGGTCCCACGCACGCACTGCTGCACTCAGTGACCCCGACCCTGCAGCAGGCCACCACTGACCCATGCCTTCGCCGGAGACTCCTGGACACTCACAGGCAAGTCTGAGTCAGTCTACTGTGGGGTCACTGCTCCTTTCTCCTGGATCTAATGTAATATAGACCCAGGAAAAACTAATACAATGTTATGTCATATATAATGTTATGTCAATATAATGCTATGTCAACTATATCCCAATTAAAAATGACTTGATTATTTATAATAAAGCCTATATTCATTAAGCCTTTACTTTGTGCCAGGCCCTGAACTAAGGCCTCGATACAATTTATTTTCTTTAATCCCTGCTGCTGCTACTGCTGCTGATAAGTCGCTTCAGTTGTGTCCGACTCTGTGCGACCCCATAGACAGAAACCCACCAGGCTCCCCTGTCCCTGGGATTCTCCAGGCAAGAACACTGGAGTGGGTTGCCATTTCCTTCTCCAATGCGTGAAAGTGAAAAGTGAAAGGGAAGTCACTTAGTCATGTCCAACTCTTAGCGATCCCGTAGACTGCAGCCCACCAGGCTCCACCGTCCATGGGATTTTCCAGGCAAGAGTACTGGAGTGGGGTGCCATTGCTTTCTCCACTTTAATCCCTATACAGTCCTATAATTCAGTTACTAAAATGCTCCCTATTTTATAACTTGGAAACTGAGGTTTAAAGAAATTAACTCATATGCCTATAGTTACTCAACTAGAAAGAGCAGAGTATGCAAAGGGCAGTTTGATTCCAGACTTTGAGCATACAACCTTTGGAAAACACTGCCTCATTTGTTTGAAATAATAACACAGACATATTTTTATAGTCCAATTCTTTATCTTCCCCATTTACATACTTTTTTCAATTTTTACTTGAGTCTAGGAATATGAACTATTCCACATGACAAGTTAGGATACTGAGAAAAATTATGTGCCATCAGTCACATTGTTTTCAAAGAAAGTATAAGTATTCACAACTTTATAAGCACCCTCATACCTATATTAAATATAGAAAAAATACTTCATGAATTCTAATTAAATTCAAAGAATAGAGACTTAAACTTGAATTGCCATCTTCCAATAGTTAGCCATTTACTCCAATGAGTATTTCTAACATAAGTAATTTTACTTTTAAGTGATATGTCTTAAATTCATTTGGCAAATGCAAAATCAAAACCCATAATTTTTAGGTTTGCTTACCACATTTTTCTAAAATACAATTTACCTCCTTTTAAAGTCTTCCTAATTTCTAATTCCCAACATGATTTTGGAAATTGTGGCTGTGTCATGTTGTTTGAATTCAAAAAGTTATAATGCAGCAAAAAATGTCTGAAGTTGCTAAGCAGTGAATTAAAGTACTCTTCAGGAGGAGACAATAAGAAACTTAAAAGATCAGTTATGTCTACAGGGGGTAAACTGTCCTTGAAAGAAATAAAGGAAGCATAAAGAGGAATTTATAATATCTCTTGGGTTCAACAATATTAATTTGTCTTAACCATCTTTGAAGTCCTGACCACAGTGATACCTTCCTAGGTGCATTTTAATTAGCATGATACTGTCTCAATAAGCTGCCCAGAATTCAGAAGAGAACAAATCATTATCCCAAAAGCATTTGTCATAGAATATATTGCAACATGAAATGAATAAATTGGTTTCCATATGAGAGCAGAAAGTCTAGAATTGAAAAAAATTAGAAAATTATTTCCATCATGGTTCACAATATCCTCAATAATTTTTAATACATACCATATTTTGGGGAAAACGGATTTTATGAGAACAGGTGGGGCAAGTATTTTCCTATTAGTGTCTTAACTGTCAAGATTTTATATAAATATAAGGTTTTCAACATCGAAAGTGTCTTTCACCTCCAAAAGTCCCATCTTTTTCATCATTTTAAGTATTGAATCATCCTCACTTGTGAATAAGCCATCTGCTAGAAGCAATAATTTTAGGAACGATGTCCCAAAACAGCTTCCCATAGATAGCTGTTGGCAGCTCTGGCATTTGGGAGCATAATCCTTTTAAATTGAAATCTGCCCTCACAGGTACAGGTTTCCAGATCCTCAGAGTGTCATGAGTTCTATATATTTGTGAGGAAGGTCAAATTTACGAAAAAGGACATTTAAGCTGAAATTTAGCTGATTTTCTTTCTAGTTGTGTCATTATATTTCAAATTATAAATAATCAAGAATGTGCTGAGATTCTTAATGAAAACCCAACATTCATCTTTGGAAACTTTTAACATCCATGATTCATGAGAAAATGAATGAGCATATATTTCCTAAATCATGGATGAGTAATCTATCTTCTTTATACGTAAACTTTGTCTTTCAGCATGATCTTCACACCTCCTTTGTTGCAATACACATTTAAAATTCTTGATATGTCCTTAAACTGAGTGTCTTGGTCAAAGGAGCATTGTACAGAGCGGAACAAATATCGTAGACTGAAACACCTTAGTTTATTCAGAACATTTTCACTTAAAAATATTATTGAAGAAAACAATCCATCCAGAAGCAAAGATAATACTCAAGGAGGATATAATTCTCATCGATCTCTTAGTTTTTGGCTCTTAGATGAACTGCTTCCTTTAATGCTAACACAAATCATGTAAAAGAAAAATTTTGTGTTGCCATAAAATAAAATGAATTATAATGGCTGTAGAATTCTTCTACATATATTCACTTCATGCTTTGATGTCTTTGTAGCAAGAACAAGTTAAACTGATATGTAATATGAAAACTTACATAGAAAAAAGGTTTAGAAAGCCCAAATGTCATTACTGTAAATGTAATGGGAAAATTTTTATCTAATTCTGATTTTTCAAACTATGAATTGACAGTATATTTAAAGATGTTTTATCTATTCTTTATAGATTACAGAAATATGAAAACAATCTGCATCTAATAAATTTATTGTTTTCTATAACTAGAGACTTCCTGAATATTTATGTTCTTAGAATAGCATTAAAAACATTTAACTTATGTATTACACACATCAATTTTTCTTTTCATGAATAATCTTTAGCTTAATAAACTATGTATATGTGCATGCTAAGCCACTTCAGTCGTGTCTGACTCTTTGCGAACCTGTGGATTGTAGTCCTCCAGGTCCCTGCTGGCCCCTCTGTCTGTGGGATTCTCCAGGCAAGAACACTGGGGTGGGCTCCCATGCCCTCCTCCAGGGGATCTTCCCAACCCGGGGACTGAACCTGTGTCTCTCACATGTCCTGAATTGGCAGATGGATTCTTTACCATTAACTCCACCTGGTCTATAACTATATATTTTTACAATCTTTGACTCTTTACAACCCCAAGGACTATACAGTCCATGGAATTCTCCAGGCCAGAATACTGGAGTGGGTAGCCTTTCCCTTCTCCAGGGGATCTTCCCAACCCAGGGATCGAACCCAGGTCTCCCACATTGCAGGCAGATTCTTTACCAGTTGAGCCACAAGGGAAGCCCAAGAATACTGGAGTGAGTAGCTATCCCTGCTCCAGGGGATCTTCCCAACCCAGGAGTCGAACCGGGGTTTCCTGCATTGCAGGTGGATTCTTTACCAACAGAGCTATCAGGGAAGCCCTTGGGTTTTTAATAACTATTCATAAATGATTTCAATTGAATACCTAGAAAATCTAGATAGATAATATAAAATATTTTATATCATATGGTAGAAGAAGTCATTTTCTTCTCCTAGTAGTCCTGATTTGCCTATTACATTTGGGATATATTGGACATTTACCCTTTTGCATGTACTGAGAATATCTTCTAGCTTCCCTCCACATCCCCATTCATTCATGATCCTGGAAAATTAGTGATTTAGCTATTGATTTTAAGAGGAAAAACAGTATTGTGGGTCAGCCTTTGCTCTTTCTTTTGGATAATCTGTACTCACTGTGAAGAACACAAGCAATCTTTGTTCCCCTATTTGTCAAGCTTCCAGCGAAAGACCCTTCATCTGCAAGGTGAAAAGCATGCTGCCTTGTATAAGTAATTTCAATTTACATATGAAGAATAAAAATAAACCGTGAATTCATAAAGCAGATATGTGGTGTTCCATTTACATTACTTTTGTAACTAATTTCTCAGTTAGTTTGGACCTCAGGAAAAAAAAAAAAGGCATTGCAAATCACCAAGATTTCCTTAAAGTAAAAATTTCTAAGAAGGTATGAATAAGATAATTCCTTGGTGGCTCAGCTGGTAAAGAATCCACTTGTAATGAGGGAGACCTGGGTTTGATCCCTGGGTTGGGAAGATCCCCTGGAGAAGGGGACAGCTATTCACTCCAGTATTCTGGCCTGGAGAATTCCATGGACTGTATAGTCCACAGGGTCTCAAAGAGTTGGACACAACTGAGTGAATTTGGGTCCATGGGTAGTATGATTAAGATTGGGATTAACTTTTCAGAAGGAAGTATAATTGACTAAATTTAGGCACAATTAATCAGTTACCTTAAAAAAAAGTTCCCATTGAAAATAAACATTATACCATTATCTTGATCATTTAGTTCACATTTCTTTGAGAATTAAAAAATGCCCTGTATATGCCTATTTATTGTTAGTAATCTTTGTTTTTGTTCAGTTGCCCAGTTGTGTCCCACTCTTTGTGACCCCAGGGACTGCAGCACAGCAGGCCTCTCTGTCCCTCACCATTTCCTGAGGTTTGCGTAAGTTCATGTCCATTGCATCAGTGATGCTATCCAGCCATTTCATCCTCTGATGCTGTCTTCTCCTTTGGCCCTCAGTCCTTCCCAGCATGAGGGACTTTTCCAATGAGTGAGCTGTTTGCATCAGATGACCAAAATACTGGAGCTTCAACTTCAGCATCAGTCCTTCCAATGAGTATTCAGGGTTGATTTCCCTTAAGATTGACTGGTTTGGTCTCCTTGCTGACCAAGGGACTCTCAGGAGTCTTCTCTAAGACCATAGTTTGAAGGCATCAATTCTTCGGCACTCCACCTTCTTTACAGTTCAGCTTTCACAACCGTGCATGACTACTGGGAAGACCATAGCCTTGACTGTACAGCCCTTTGTTGGCAGAGTCAGGTCTCAGCTTTTCAACACATTAAGTTTGTCATAGCTTTCTTGCCAAGAAGCAAATGTCTTATGATTTCATGGCTGCAGTCACCATCCACAGTGATTTTAGAGCCCAAGAAAAGGAAATCTGTCAGTACTTCCACCTTTTCCCTCTCTATTTGCCATGAAGTAATGGGGTCAGATGCCATGATCTTATTTTTTTTAATATTTAGTTCTAAGCTGGCTCTTTCACTGTCCTCCTTCACCTTTACCAAGAGGCTCTTTAGTTCCTCTCAGTTTCTGCCATTAGAGTGGTATCATCCTCATATCTGAGGTTGTTGATGTTTCTCCCACCTGTCTTGATTCCAGCTTGTAACTCATCAAGCCTGGCATTTCTCTTGATGTATTCAGCATATATATTAAACAAACAAGGTGACAGCAAATTTTCGTTTGCTTTCTCAATCTTGAACCATTTAGTTGTTTCATATAGGATTCTAACTGTTGCTGCTTGACCAGCATACAGGTTTCTCAGGAGACAGGTAAAAAGGTCTGGTATTTCCATATCTTTAAGAGCTTTCCACAGTTTATTATGATCCACACAGTCAAAGGCTTTGGTGTAGTTGATGAAATAAGGGTAGGCGTTTTTTTCCCCCTTAATTCTCTAGCTTTCTCTGTGATCCAGCGAATATTGGCAATTTGATCTCTGGTTCCTCTTCCTTTTCTAAACAGCTTGGACATCTGGAAGTTCTTGGTTCACATAATGCTGAAGCCTAGCGTGCAAGATTTTAAACATGACCTTATTAGTATGGGAGATGAGTGCAACTGTCTGATGGATAGCACATTCTTTAGTACTACCCTTCTTGGGAATCGAGATTAATCTTTACTAGCACACTTATAATAGTGAATGTTGGAGAAAATTAGGAAACAGGTTTAAAACATTAGTAAGTAAAAAGAAGATAATTTGTTTAAGTTAAAAATGATTGGTTCTTACTTTGGGTCTAGTCATGTTACAAATTTTCATACATGTAACTTGATTTCATATTTTTAAAATTTAACAAGATATAACTATAAATATTATCTGAATCTTAAGAAAATGGATAATATTACTTGCAGAGACTCAAACCAATAAAGACATATCATTTTTAAGGCTACAGTTGAAAATAAAAAGGCAAAGTCAACATGAATTTCTGATTAAAGAAAATATCAGATATTCAATGAAAATTATAAAAAAAAGTATGTTCTTATTTCTGAAAAACTTAAAACCACTCAATAAAATTAATAATATTTATTCATCTATATCTGAAGACTTTTAAGTCACTCAATGAAGTATATTTATAATAAATAACATTTAAGACCTTAATAATTCTCATGTGATAGCTAGTCTCACAATACGGTCTTCTCACTGAATATACCTCTTTGTGTTCACATCATTGCATGGTATTCTTCACTAGAATCTGGGCTGGCCCTGAGCTTATTTTTGATCAATAGATCACAGTGAAGCTGGTTCATAATGAGAGTTGGGACTCTTGGAACGCTTGCTGTTGTCATGTAGCCTCACAGATCCCACCCACAATTTTCTGCTAAAAGCCCAGACCAGACAGGTCTCATAGTCTAAAGTCCACATAGTCACTTTGGCTGATAGCACAGGCTGAGATCAGAGCCAACAACAAATATTAGTTTTCAGTAATGTGAGTGGGTACATCTTGGACATTCAGTTGAATTAAACCCTTAATGTCCCAGTTATCTGACAGCAGCTGCCTAAGAGAATACAGTGCTCAGTTGAATTCAGTCAAGCCACCCAACCATGAGAGACAATGCTTTGCTTAATGTTATTTTTAGCTAGTAAGGTTTCAGATGATTTGTTATAGAGCAGAAATGACTGGAAGAGAAATCAGTACCTAGAGTGGGGTGATACAACTGAAAAAAAAAAAAAAAAAAAACAACCTTTATATGACTTTCGTTTTAGGATTGGATAGCTAATGGAGGCCTGAAGGGCATGGAGAGGATTATTTTCAATGGAATAATAATTATGGAAGCTGCAAGGACAGCAAGAAATTTTGTTTTAGAATCCATAAGAACTGTTACTTCTGCCATACAAGAGAGGAATTTAGAAAAATGTTGCTTGGGATAAAATAGAAAATATATTAAATAAACTGGTATGTTTGGCTAAGAGTTCCACTCAGTTGCAAGTGCTAACTGGTTTTCTTTAGCTGCGTATGATGAGGTAGGGATATTTAGAAATAAGCTAAAAATTGTTCCATTTTCAAGTAAAATTTAGAGGAAGTAAAAAGAAGTCAGGAATTTCTCAGTTAAAAAAAAAAATGCATCATATTCTCAGCCTCTCTCAATGGAAAAAGGCTCTCAGAGTAAAAAAAAATGCCCCTGGGATAAAGACCATCTCAACAGCATGACTATAGAAACCTTTGTTAAGACTTCAGAAAGGTTTAAGGACTATCTCATAGAACTTCTTAATATTTCAAATTACTTTTAAGAATTTTAAGAGCATTGCTCCAACACATCCTGACAAAGAAAGATCCTGAGTTAAAGCAATAGGTATTCACAGCGTTTGTCTAATGAGTGAATTCTATGATATTCATAGGAAAACCACAAGGGCTCTCAAGAGTGCAGTATTTGAGGACATACTGTTAGCTTGCACCAAAATAGGGAAAGTTCAAAATGAATTCAACCCTTCGGGTCCTGACCTGTACATAGGTAGGAATCAGGCTAAGAAAGGCACAGAGCGGCAAATTTCTTGTAAAAAGGGAAGGTATTAAAAAGTAGAAGAGAAAGTGGAGTCAAGAGTCCAGAGAGTAGAATTAAGAGCCTAGATATAAATAACAACCATCTAGAAGATGTGGAGAGCAGCTTATAGGGAACAATACTGAGATCTAACCAATGAAATTGGTGGCATGCACTGGCTGGATTTGAGACTTGCTATGTATAGGTTATTGCAATGTGTTCTCATTCCTACCATTCTTGGATGAGAATGACTATTGCATTTATCCTGTTCCTACATCACCACTGTATGTTGAGAGTGTGTATTTTCATTGAGATGAATGCAGATTGAGAGAAATAACATTCCAGAAATAACATAGCAGAAACCATTTTTGTAAAGGCTGAATAATTGTCGCTATACCCTGACCCTCGGAACCTATGAATATGTTATCTTATTACATGGCAAAAGGGACTTCACAGATGAGCATTAGTTTTAAAATGGAGAAATTATCCTGGATTATCATGGTGAGCCCAAGGGAATCACAAGGTTTCTTATAAAAGGGAGGCTGTAAGTCAGGAAAAAGACATCATGCCACTGATTTAAAGATAAGTAAGGAACCACAGGTCAAGGAATGCAGATGGTCTTTACAAGCTAGAAAGGCAAAAATAAATAAATAAACCTCAAGAAGGGATATGCCCCTTCCAACACCTTGGCTGTAGACTTTTAATCATCATATCCAAGAGGAAAAAACATTTGTGTTGTTTTAAGCCATTAAATTTGTAGTGATTTGTTATAGAAACAGTAACCATCCTTATATTCCTGCCCTGCCCTAACCCATGGATTGCAGCCTGTTTCAGCTGCTTCTGCCTCCTGGGCTCAGTGGGGTGGCAGGAGTCGGCTTGGGCTCTAACTTGCTGTTCATGGTCAACATATCCTCAGAAAAGGAGCTATAGTTACTACAGTCCTCACTACCTAAGTTTCCCTTCTCTCATAGATTGCATTTGGGAGCTGAAAAACGATCTTCCTCTATGTTATTCAGTTTTACAGTTCTTTACATTGAAACAGCTAGTCTAGTACTAATAACTCTGTCTTGGCCAAAAGCAAAAGGCATTTTTACTTCTAAATGAACATTAAGTCTATTTTTTAAACTTAAATTTCTCTAAGTTTTGTAACTCAATTTAGGAAATAATTAAGGCATAATAAATCTTCCTATCCAGGAAAATATTATGTTTTTGTATATTTTTAGTAAAAATTGGAGTTACCACTTAATGGTCTTGATCTATCAGGCAGTCTGCTAAAAGCAAAATATGCAATCCATATAACAATGGTGTATTTTACAGATGAGGAATCAGAAGATAGCAGATATCTGAAATTTCTAAAAGCACTGGCTTTGAAACTATGAGGCTTCACATCCAGCCTCAACAAGTTATTGACTATCATCTTAGGCACATTATTTTTCATTTTTCTGTACTTCAGTTCCCTCATTTGTAAAAAGGACATGATATTATCCAACCCATAGAACTGCTGAGAAGATTAATTTAAACAATAAGTGCTTACAATACCATCTACTCAAGAAAGTATCAATAAATGTTACTTGCTGTTGTTTAGTCACTAAGTCATGTCTGACTCTGCCACCCAACATGGGCTGCCAGGCTCCTCTGTCCGTGGGATTTTTTCAGGCAAGAATACTGGAGCGGATTGCTATTTCCTCCTCTAGGGGATCTCCCTGAGCCAAGGATCAAATACACGCCTTCTGTATCTCCTGCATTGCAGACGGATTCTTTACCCATTGAGCTATCATGGAAGCCCAAATGTCAGCGATTACAGGTATATTTCAGATTCAAATCCAAGTCTTATATGATACCAAAGTCTCATATTTAACCACTTGCTACTATATTTTGTCTTTTATAGACTTTGTTCCATGGATTGTTTCAATTTTTGTTGCCATTGTAAAAAGCATCTGACTTTTTATAATTCCATTTTATCCAAACTGGCTATTTCTGATATGTAGAAAACATATGTATGTTACAATTAGAAACCTTCCTAAAGTCTGTTATTTCAAATAGCTTTCTTATTGAATTCCTTAAGTTTCCTGGGCAAGCAATTACATAATACACAAACAATAATAATCTTCTTCAAATTCTTATGTTTTATTTCTTTCTCCTAAGTATTGAAATGATTAAAACTTCAGAACACTGTTTAATAGATGTGATAATAAAGAGCATATTTCTTTACCTCTTGACTTTAATCAAGATGAGTAATTTTTCACTGTTGAGTATGATCAGATTTTTATTTTGAAGTAGGTATTTTAATCACATCTTTATGTCTTGTTTAAAGTGTGTTTAACTTTTTCACATATAATCATAAACAATGTTTAAATTAACTTATTCTCTACATATTTTGAGGGAATCAAATCACATGAATTTGATTATTTCAATTTGATTAAATAAAGCGAATAAAGTTTTTCAATATTATCTTAGTGAATTGTCTTATGTACTGTTTACATTGTCATCACCATTCAGTAAACACATAAAACACATTAATAACAATAATCATTAAACATTACACCCTTTTGATAGCCCAAGAATTCTTCTAAACATTTTGATCCTCGTTTTGTTTAATTTTTACAAGAGTCTTATGAATTGGGGACTATTCTAGTCTACATTTTATAGCTGAATAAATCAAAGTGCAAGTGGCTATAAATCTTGCCAGACTTTACTCACCTGGGAAATATACCATTTGGAATTTGAGCTAATCACATGATTCTAGAACTCGAGTGTTTTAATATTTCATTCTACTTAATTTTGATTGCCCAAGTAGCAGTGAGCTAAGCCAGCCTCAGGAAGGTTAAGTCTAAATCCTTTTGCAAAATGCTTCCCAGTTATATCTGTATCTCTAAGAAGGACTCTCACACATTTACTTCAATGACTCTGGTGTTGTCAGTTACTATGCAATGTTTACTCTGTTCTTTCTTCTTTCTCTCATTCTGTTACCAAAACCATTAGAAAAAAACAGATTTTGTTTAAACTCAACAGATTGAACCTATATGTGTACTTGTACTCTCTCTGTATGGGAGATGTCATAAAATTGGAAGCTAAAATGGAAAAGTGGTAACTGATTAAACAAATCAGAAGAAAGTCAAAATCTGATTAACTATAGTAAGTGGCAGTCAGGTGTGAAGTGTTTGTGTGAAGTCAGATGTGATGTATGTGTGTGTGTATGTGGTAGGGAAGGAGTGGAACTGGAGTTGAAAGCCAGAATTGATGCAGAAAATTCCAGAAAGGCTTCAAGGGTAAGGACTGTAACACTTTCTATGGTTTATGACTCTTGGAAAGTCTAGGAAACCTAAAAATTGAAATACTTGTTTTTGGTTTAGACTTCCTTCTGTTGTGTTTGCAAATGGAAATTATTGTGTTTGGTTCACTACCCATTCTCCTCTACTCACTTCTTATTGTCTGAGGTGTACTCCTTGCACTGGTCTTTTCCCACTATTGTAATCAGACCTTATGTGCAGTATCTGAGCTCAGGAGTTAAGGTTACAAAGTGGCCTACCGACTTGCTTTGTCTCTATCATCCTGCTTCTTGCCTAAGCAAAACAAAACAAAATCCAAATAAGTATATTAGTTTACCTAGTTTACTAATGGGCTTTCCTGGTGGCTCAGACAGTAAAGAATCTGTCTGCAATGCAGGAAACCCAGGTTCGATCCCTGGGTCGCAAAGACCACCTGGAGAAGGGAATGGCTACCCACTTCAGTATTCTTGCCTGGAGAATCCAGTTTATTAAAGATTATATTCATGGGAAAGTCTCTTAGTAAAAATCTCACAGATTATTCTTTTGATTACTTTTTGTCTTCCAGGCATGTAAGTCCCTCTGAAATTCTTAAAAAGTGACCATAAGAAGGCCAAAGACTAAATTCAAGAATTCAAATACTGTCATCTGCTTTCCTTTCTTATTTGATGCCCAGCAATATAGAATTATCCATAGTATTCACATATAATTTTATTAATTTATTTTCTGAATCTACAGTTATGTCCCTTTTTTCATAATTAATTGTGTGTTTGGTTGTTCATCTTTTTGCAATATTGGTCTAGTAGAAACGCCTATTTTATTCCTTTTTCTTCAAAGAACAACAGATGGTGTTTTTTAATCATTTCTATTCAACTGCTTGATGTTTCATAATATATTATTGCTTTAATATTGACTAATGCATTAAGTTGTTTTATTATTCCCCAATATTTAAAGATATATGATTAGCCCTTTTACTTGCCTTCTGTCTTTTTAGTAATGAATGCATTTGTTCTTAAGATTTACCTTTGATTACTGCTGTTCTTACTCTGCAACCACTGTTGAACCCATCCTCTTATTTTAAAGTCAAAGAAAACATTTTTTACCAACAATTTATTTTCAGTCACATCAGAAATATGACTACCATCTATCCTATTACTTTAGCAATTTTTGAAATATTTTCCTTCAACATGACTTATGCTTTGGTACAATATTGTAATCAGTCCATTCTATTTCTTAGCATTAGCAATACAATTTTCTAAAAATATCATTTATGATACAACACTGCCTTGGTACTTTTTAATATTTGGCTCTTTGTCCCAAATTTTTAGAAGGCTGTATAATCCAATCTATAAAACAAAAGTTTTGTGCTTTACACGAGATCCAAATAACAAATACAATTTTCTCACTCAATAAGTGTTATTAGAAATAGAATCTCCAACTACAGTAATAAAAGAGGACAGTGTACTAAATCAGTTAGAAACATTTAGAGTCAGAATGACCCAGGTAGACTTTGAGGTCCTTCTTACCTATCTGTTCCTTCCAGCATTTGGACCAGGCATTCTACCTGCTTGATAGACCAAGGAGTTTCAACACAGAGTGTAGCTTTACACTCTGTACACACACAGAGTGTAGTGTGTGCTGAGTTGCTCAGTTGTGTCTGACTGTTTGTGACACCATGAACTGTAGTCCACCAGGCTCCTCTGTCCATGGGGATTCTCCAGGCAAGAATAACTCGAGTGGGTTGGGTGCCCTCTTCTAGGAGATCTTCCTAACCCAGAGATTGAACCCAGGTCTCCCGCATTGCAGGCAGAGTCTTTACTATCTAAGCCACCAAGGAAGCCCCTTAGAATATTTTAAACAATGAGGTATCATTTCACACCAGTCAGAATGGCTGCAACCCAAAAGTCTACAAGCAGTAAATGCTGGAGAGGGTGTGGAGAAAAGGGAACCCTCTTACAGTGTTGGTGGGAATGCAAACTAGTACAGCCACTATGGAGAACAGTGTGGAGATTCCTTAAAAAATAAGGAATAGAACTACCTTATGATCCAGCAATCCCACTGCTGGGCATACACACTGAGGAAACCAGAATGGAAAGAGACACGTGTACCCCAATGTTCATCACAGCACTGTTTATAATAGCCAGGACATGGAAGCAACCTAGATGTCCATCAGCAGATGAATGGATAAGAAAGCAGTGGTACATATACACAATGGAGTATTACTCAGCCATGAAAAAGAATACATTTGAATCAGTTCAAATGAGGTGGATGAAACTGGAGTCTATTATACAGAGTGAAGTAAGCCAGAAAGAAAAACACCAATACAGTACACTAATGCATATATATGGAATTTAGAAAGATGGTAACAATAACCCTGTATACAAGACAGCAAAAGAGACACAGATGTATAACAGTCTTTTGGACTCTGTGGGAGAGGGAGAGGGTGGGATGATTTGGGAGAATGGCATTGAAACATGTATAATATCATATATGAAATGAATCGCCAGTCCAGGTTCGACGCACAATACTGGATACTTGGGGCTGGTGCACTGGGATGACCCAGAGGGATGCTACAGGGAGGGAGGAGGGAGGGGTTTTCAGGATGGGGAACATGTGTATACCCGTGGCGGATTCATGTTGATGTATGGCAAAACCAATACAATATTGTAATTAACCTCCAATTAAAATAAATAAATTTACATTAAAAAATAAAAATAAAAAACCAAAAAAAAAATTTAATTAATTAAAAAAAAAAGAATATTTTAAATGATTCTAATGAGGAACTTTCAAACAGGATACGTTTCAAGCCCAACCTAAGAGTAATTAAATGAGAATTCATACTTAATTCCTTAGATATTCTACTGAACAACCAGAGTTAAGTATCATTGTTATATCCTTTAGTTTGTAGGCTTCAAACTAGTAACTATATTCTCTAGTACAAAATGTATTAACCAATATTCCAACAAAAAACTTTGCATATACAAATAAGCATATATATATATGTATATGTGTGTGTGTCTATGTATGGATGATAATAAAAGATTATTATGTATATATGTTTGTGTCTATGTATGGATGATAATAAATATATATAATATACTTATATATTATATAAATATATATATAATATATATTATATAAATATTATGTATATATGTGTGTGTCTATGTATGGATGATAATAAAAGATTATTATGGATGGTAATAAAGATGAAAAGAGTACTATGAGTTCAATATGATCCAAACAGTGAAGAAATGATATAAGGTAATTTTGATGAGAAATTAAGCTCTTAATAAAGCTGAATATCTCAATAAAACCAGAGTATTTCAATTAGTAATTAGCTACTGAGCAAACCTCTGGGAGTAATAATATATGACACTACAAAGTATCCCAAAATAGTACAAGAAAAAGTTATGCCTTCAAGAAGCTTGTAAGGGAGACTGAGATACAAATATAACATGGAGAAAATCATTGCAAAATTAAATTCTAACTAAAGATATTGTTTGGGTCTCTCTGATGGCTCAGTGGTAAAGAATCCACCTGCTATGCAGGAGAGGCAGGTTGGATCCCTGGGTGGGGAAGATCCCCTGGAGGAGGAAATGGCAACCCACTCCAGTTTCTCGCCTGAAAAATCCCATGGATAGAAGAGTCTGGCGGGCTACAGTCCACAGGGTCACAAAGAGTTGGTCAGGACTGAGTGCCTGAGCTCACACATACTCACTAAAGGATATTAAGTAAGTTTCAGAAATAATTCCATAAAGCTCGTAATCCAGATTCAACCTGACACAGCATCAAGCAGCTTATGGAGAAGAGGCAGCATTACTGGGCTTGAAGGATCATTAGGCTTTAAATAGATTTTAAAAAAAAGATGCATGTTCGAAACAGAAGGGACAGTAAGAGCTGTGTATATGCTGAGGAGCTGAAATCATCTCTGCTGATTTAGATTGTGTATGTTATGAAGTCCTGGGGATAGTGGAGAATAGTGATATAAGTATGGAGACAAGATAAACTTACAAATCTATTATATCTAATATTTATCATGGTGATCTTTTTTTTATACCAGTGTATTTAACCATTCTGTCCCTTGAGTTACTCAGAAGATTGTATAAAATGCCAATGACACCTATGGTATGCAATGGTAATTCATTAAATATATATTAATATATATGCATATTTACAGTTCAGTGGTAATTAAAAATAAAGCTTTAATACTTTTATAAACAATAATACATTATTGTTTCACATATATATTATAAACACAACAGTTAATATATTAGCAACATATTACAGAAATTATAAATTAAATTAATGCAATTATACTACAGTCAAACTAAACTCCTTTCCATAAATTAAACATTACTTGAACCAAGACTTTTTTTATTGCACTTGTATTTTTGTTTGCCTTGTTTTTGTTTTTTCTTACTATGTTTTCCCTGATATTATCATGGCTTAATCTTTCTCATATATCATTTCAAGGGCAATGTGTTCTCTTGAAGGAAGCCTTTGCTGACTTGAATAACAACTAATGTTGTATGCTCTAAGTTGCTACCCTAGTCTTCCTCTGCTTCCTTTACAGCAGTCAGCATGATGGGTTTGTACTTGTTTCTACTCCTGTGTTTGTCCAGTCTCCACAGTTACTGTTTAGTTGCTCAGTCACATCAACTCTTTACAATCCTGTGGATTGCAGCATCACAGGCTTCCCTGTCCATCACCAACTCGCACAGCTTGCTCAAACTCATGTCCATTGAGTCAGTGATGCCATCCTACCATCTTATCCTCTGTCATCCACTTCTCCTCTTGCCCTCTATCTTTCCCAGCATCAGGGTCTTTTCCAGTTAGTCAGCTCTTCGCATCAGGTAGCAAGCTTCAGCATCAGTCCTTCCAATGAATATTCAGGGTTGATTTCCTTTAGGATTGACTGGTTTGATCTTCTTGCAGTCCAAGGGACTCTCAAGAGTCTCTTCCAACACTGCAGTTAAGAAGCATCAATTCTTCAGTGCTCAGCCTTTTTTATGGTCCAGCTCTCACATTTATACATGACTACTAGAAAAACAGTAGCTTTGACTATATATATCTCTGTCGGCAAAGTGATGTCTGTGCTTTTTCATATGCTCTCTAGGTTTGTCATAGCTTTCCCTCCGAGGAACAAGCATCTTTTAATTTCATAGCTGCAGTAACCATCGACAGTGATTTTGGAGCCTAAAAAAACTAACATCTATCACTGTTTCCATTGTTCCCCCATCTATATGCCTTGAAGTGATGGGACCAGATGCAATGATCTTTGCTTTTTGAATATTAAGTTTCAAGCCAGCTTTTTCATTCCCCTCTTTCACCTTCATCAAGAGGCTCTTTAGTTCCTCTTCACTTTCTGCCATAAGGTGTCACCTGCATATCTGAGGTTATTGGTATTTCTCTTGGCAATCTTGAGTCCAGTTTGTGATTCATCCAGCCTGGCATTTCACATGATGTACTCTGCATCTACATTAAATAAACAGGGTGACAATATACAACCTTGATGCATTCCTTTCCCAATTTTGAACCAGTCTGTTGTTCCATGTTTGATTCTAACTTCTGTTCTTGACCTGCATACAGGTTTCTCAGGAAACAGGTAATGTGGTCTGGTATTCCCATCTCTCTAAGAATTTTCCACAGTCTGTTGTGATTTACACAGTCAAAGGCTTTAGCATAGTCAATGAAGTAGAAGTTGATACTTTTGTGGAATTGTTTTGCTTTTTTGATGATACAGCATATGTTGGCAATTCGATGTCTGGTTCCTCTGCCTCATCTAAATCCACCTGTACAATCTGGAAGTTCTCAGTTCACATAATGTTGAAGTCTAGCTTGGAGGATTTTGAGCATGACCTTGCTAGCACATGAAATGAGTGCTATTGTGCAGTAGTCTGAACATTCTTTGGCATTGTCCTTTGGGATTGGAATGAAAACTGACTTTTTCCAGTGCAGCGGCCACTGCTGAGTTTTCCAAATTTACTGGCATATTGAGTGCAGCACTTTCATAGCATCATCTTTTAGGGTTTGAAATAGCTCAACTGGAATTCCATCACCTCCACTAGCATTGTTCATAGTGATGCTTCCTAAAGCCCACTTGATTTCACACACCAGGATGTCTGCTCTAGGTGAGTGATCACACCACCATGGTTTTCCAAGTCATTAATATCTTTTTTATATAGTTCTTCTGTGTATTCTTGCTACCTGTTCTTAATATCTTCTGCTTCTGTTAGGTCCATACCATTTCTGTCCTTTATTGTGCTATCTTTGCATGAAATATTCCCTTGGTATCTCTACTTTTTTTGAAAAGGTCTCTAGTCTTTCCCATTCTATTGTTTTCCTCCATTTGCGCTGTTCACTTAGGAAGGCTTTCTTATCTGTCCTTGCTATTCTTTGGAACTCCTCATGATGGGCATATCTTTCCTTTTCTCTTTTGCCTTTCAATTCTCTTTTTTCAGCGATTTGTAAGGCCTCCTCAGACAACCATTTTGCCTTTTTGCATTTCTGTTCCTTGAGGATGGTTTCAATCACTGCCTCCTGTACAATGTTACAAAGCTCCTCCATCCGTAGATCTTCAGGCATTCTATGAGATCTAATCCCTTGAATCTATTTATCATTTCCACTGTATAATCATAAAGAATTTGATTTATGTCATACCTGAATGGCCTAATGGTTTTCCCTACTTTCTTCAATTTAAGTCTGAATTTTGCAATAAGGAGTTGATGATCTAAGGCATTGTCAGTTCCCAGTCTTGCTTTTGCTGACCCTAGAGAGCTTCTCCATCTTCAGTTGCAAAGAATATAATCAATCTGATTTTGGTACTGACCATCTGATGATGTTCATGTGTACAGTCGTCTCTTGCATTGTTGGAAGAGGGTGTTTTCTATGACCAGTGTGTTCTCTTGGTAAACTCCATTCTCCACAGTAGAATGTAAATATTAGGAGTATTGCAACCAAGTTTGTCTTATACAGCAGTGAGCCTTTTGAGCCCAGCACAATTCTTGGCTCAGAGAGAAACCAATGTATTGGTTTTGCCATATATCAACATGAATCCGCCACGGGTGTACATGTGTTCCCCATCCTGCACCCCCCCCACCTCCCTATGCATACCATCCCTCTGGGTCATGCCAGTGCACCAGCCCTGAGCATCCTGTATCATGCATCGAACCTAGACTGGCGATTCGCTTTGCATATGATATTATACATGTTTCAATGCCATTCTCCCAAATCATGCCACCCTCGCCCTCTCCCACAAAGTCCAAAAGACTGTTCTATACATCTCTGTCTCTTTTGCTGTTGTAAAGTAATTAGCCTCCAATTAAAATAAATAAATTTATATTATTAAAATATTTTTAAAAATTAGTTAAGCAGATAAATGAAATCTACAATCATATATCCCTCTTGCCTTTCAGTGGTGCTTTCACCATATTATTTCATTTTTTTTGCCCTGAATTGTTTAACAATCTATATTAAGGATGACCTAAGGAAATGGCAACCCACTCCAGTATTCTTGCCTGGAAAATCCCATGGACAGAGGAGCTTGGTTGGCTACTGTCCATGGGGTCGCAAAGAGTCAGACACAACTGAGCGACTTCACTATCACTACTAAGTAAATTATACATATTCCACATTATTCTATGACATTAAAGAAATACATAATCTTTCTTCTCATAATCTATGGCCTTATCTGTTAAGTTAAGCATCTTCCCTAGATCTATTTGAAGCTGTGGAGACAGACCCCAAAGGCCAGGCTGAAAGGATAACTAGCGAGTAAAGCTTCTTTCAATATATAATAAAGCTCTCAGATCACTACTCTTGTAAGAATCCAATTTAAAGTTGAACATTATTGAATTAAAATCTTTAAACTATAATTGAAATATAAAAATCACAATTATTATTTTGACTGAATTCCTGTTTTCAATAAAAATATCTCCTTTTGAGACAAAAGAGGGATGGATGGCTGTAGCAAAGGAGAGTGATACATACAAATGTCAAATTTACAGGAATGTGGATTTGTAATATGATTTCCTGCTTTATAACAATGCTAATGTTTTATTGTTTTAGATTTTATTTTAAATGATCCTTAAAGTCTGTAAGTGTCACATTACGAACTTTATGCCTTGAGTGGTTGTTACAGCAGAAGTAGAAATAAATTTCTTAAGATATTCCAGAACCCCCTCCAGCTTTTACTGTATTATTGCTACTAATATACTGCATAGAATAGTTTTACCACTCAGCTGGGAGTATAAGGAAATTGAAAACAAAATGCATGCCTTATGTGCTAAGTGCACTGCAATAAACCATGTTTGAATCCTGACCACCCCAGTAAATCAGATGCTAATGAGCTTTCCTATTTATTAACATTGTAAAATTGCCTTAAACATTCCTCTCAATTTGAGGAATTAAAGACAAGTTTTGCTCCCTTTTACTATCATAGAAAAATCATATTGAAAAAATATTTTTTCAAATAGAAATATGAACATATCCAGAACAAGTAAATAGATTCTTTAAAATCATATTGTCCCCAAATCCTTCAGCAAATGCAATAATATTAATGGTTTTGAAACCTTTAAAGCTAGTTTGCAAGGATGGAATAGACAGTTGTTGACATTGATACTGAAGCACAAGACATTTGTTTTGTTCTATTTTTTGCCAGTCGGTTGCTGCTTTTTATGAAAGTTTACTTAGCCTTAGGCACAGAAAAGCAGGGATCAATAGCATGGATTTTAGCTACAGCCCCAGATATATAGCTAACAATAATTTTGTTGATTAGAAGTGAATAGACTGAATAGAGATTTTTCAAAAATAAGTGATGGTAAAAATAATTCAAAACAAATATTCCAATATCTGCATGTGTGCTCAGTCACTAAGTCGTGTCCAACTCTTTGTGACCCCTAGATTGGTAGCCTACCAGGCTCTTCTGTCCATAGGATTTCCCAGGCAAGAACACTTGAGTGGGTTGCCATTTCCTTCTCCATGGGATCTCCCCAACTCAGGGATCAAACCCATATCTCCTGCATTGGCAGGCAAATTCTTTACCACTGAGCCACAAGGGAAGCCCATTCCCATGTCTAATGACCTGCAATTGCAGAGATAGCATTAATTGCATTTTTAAAATAATAACTAAGGTTTTAATATCTAAACATCTAAGTTCGGAAATGTCTAAGATTACATATGCATGTTTTCATTAAATTGAGAGGCTATTATTTTTAAAATATAGCTATTATTGTGCTTCAAAAGAGATAAAATTTTAATAAAATTAAAACTTTATTGTGATGTCAACTTTGGTGGGAAATTCAGAGATCTATTTTATGAGTTTTAGACATTTACTTTTTATACTTTTTCTCCTTTGCACAATCTGACTAAAGCTTTCCATCACTTCAATTCTTGGCATTTCTTACTGTTTCTCAATTGTTTCTTAAATCTCTTAATTATTTCCATACTTTGGTTTCTGACTTTTCCCTTCCAAACCAATGTCTTCTTCATGATTTACTTATCCCATAATACTCTTAATACCAAGGTTTGATACATGTACCAAACTCTACATACCAAACTCTTCCCTCTACTTGCACTGTTCTTTTCCCTCTATTTAAGATTCTTTGATTTTCTTTCTTTTTTTTGCTATGTCAACTCTGAGTGATTCCCAGTTATCTTCCTTATTGGTAGCTCAGCCATATACTCCTGAATCCAACTGTTAATTTGACATCACCGCTTGGACATATCTAAAATGTATGTAGGTAACATTACAACCTTAAATAGCTAAAGCTGTTACTCATTCCCATTTCCTTAAATCTGCTCTAGACTTCCTTTTAGCACAACCATTTTTACTTAGGACACAATTCTTGGACTCACCATTGATTTCTCTGTTTCCTTACACCTCACATCCAACACAGCAGTATAGATTCTTAGATTTACCTCCGAAAATAGCAGAATTTATTTATTTTTTCTGCAGCTGTGCCACAGGACATGGTATCTTAGTTCTCCAACCAGGGAATGAACCCGGGCAGGGAAAGTGCGGTGTCCTAACCACTGGACTGTCAGGGAATTCCCAAAAGAATAGCCAAATTTAACTTAAATTTCTATTGCTATAATCAAAGACCTGGAATACTACAGGCTACTGAGACTACTTTTGACTAATTTCCCCCCATTGTTAACTTCACAACAGAACACAACACAACTTCTTCACACAATAAGAGAAATAATTCCTCTAATCAAACATGAGGTCATAATAATTCTCTGCTTAAAAGAGCCTTCAAATGGGTTTATATTTCCACTAGAAAAAAAAATCAGACTTCTTATCATGGCCTTCAGGGATTTCAAGTTAGATTTAACCCTAACTTAAATGTCCAAGCTTATGTTCTTTCCTCTGTTGTATCCAGCCACACATCTACTCTATCCAGCTCTTTATTTGTGTCCTTTAACACATCAAATGTGTGTTTGATCTCAAGATCTTTTGACTTATTGTTTCATCTACATGGAATGTTCTTTCCCTGGAACATATATGCCTGGATCCTTATCATCATATAAGTATCAAATCAAATGAAGTTGTCTGTATGCCAAGCATACACTTAGCAGAATGATATATATGGAAATATTTAAGGGTTCTGCCAACATTTCCTGGACTCAAATCTTAATCCTGTTATTTACTTGTGTAAAGGCACATGCAAATTAAAAATAAGAGGCTTAATTCTTCCTATTAAATACAAGGAAAGCAATGTCTCCCTTTCTTTGAGCATTACATTTAGAGAACTTGCAACTCTAAGTTCTTTCTCTGTCTTTTGAAAGTGTATGCAAAATGTTTAAAAAACTAAATAAGACCTTTGTCAGATTTATAACCTTATAACTAGGGTATGTCTTTCTCAAGGACCTGGGAGCCATCTCTTTGGTATGTAATTATCACAGAAGATGTATCTCTATTTCCCATTTTCCTTAAAAGCTTAGGACTCTAACTTTGGCAGGTGCCACACTCCAAATTGCAAAACTACCTCCTGTCATAAAGAGAAGTTTATTTTTCCTTTGGATAAGGCCAATTCATTGACAGAGAAGGTCACCCTAATTATCAGGTTAACTTAGGGTGAAGTATGTATGATAAATGGTGCTTTCAAGTCTCCTTGCTCAAGGGCTAGTTACTGTTTATCTTGAAGACATATCTATAATGGGTTGTATCTGCTTGGCTACAGATGTGGTGAGATTTCTTTTTGCCTTTGCAATCTCTTAGCAGATTGCCTACAATGAGCATCACATTCTGGTTTTACGCTCATTGAATAAACTGTTTTCTTTCTCTTCCACTTTTGGAGAAAATGGAGAGGTTTCCTGGGTTAGCAGGAAATTTTATTTTAATTATTTTCTCAATACTTACTAGCTGTGAAACAAGTTACTTATTTAAAATATTTCTTCCTCATTTTCCTCATATGAACAACCAGGTGTAATAAAACCCCTTAAGTTCCTATAAGGAAACAAATTAATTAAGCCATGGAAAGAGGGTATCTATTACAATAAAAGTGTTCAATAATTATTAGGCATTGTTGTTATTCTAACAGCATAATACAATCCCTAGTAATATAAGAAATTATCTTTATGCATTTTAATGTTCACCAGTTTATTATATGTCTCCTTCAAAAAAGCTCTGCCAGTTTCTCCTTGAATGTATTTCAATTGCTTATTCATAAACAATAGTAAATATTTATTTACTGATGTAATAAGTAAATTTGAAGAAACAAATTTAAAGATGACAAACACTATTAAAAGGGAGGCATTTCTTCTACTTTTATTCACAGCCTGTTAGTAAGTCAGAGCCCATAAAGTTGTTTTAAATATTTTATAAATGTTTATAAAAATACTATATATAAATGTATGAAACTTAAAAAAGTATGCCTTGCTGGCTATTTATTTTTAGGAAAAGAACCTTACAGTTTTAATAGCTTATTAAAACTATATCTCTGAATCATCAATAATAGAATAATATATTCAGTATAATTGATTTTAACAGAAAAAAATTATAGCATACTTCAAACAACAATAACTTTTTAAAAGTTTCAATGCCTAAGGGATCCTTCATTTGTTTGGAAGATTCATTTATAAAACAAAATATGTTATTTCAAAAAAGAACACATAAATTGGACATTAGATGTTTTATTTGCTTGCTTCCTCAATTATAGAAATATACATATATGGACATCTTAAATGTGCATGTATGTACACCTGTATAGATGCATATTGGTAAGCACCTTGAGTTTTAAACAAAAGAAATTTGGGTTTGCGTGTTCAAAGTAGATAAAAGTTAAAATTCTACTCACATTGCTGTGATATAGTCTTTACAGTTTAATGAAAATGCAAATGAGCTAACAGTTTAAATGAATAATACATGTCTTTATATGCTGTATGAACTAAAAAAATATCCCTCAGATAAATGAGTTATAAATTTAAGCTTAATTTCAGCATTTGGTTGTACAATATACACTTTATGGGTTATAAAAACTGGCTATTGTCTCATACCAGTTAAAGGCACTCCTTTATAAACAAAATATTAACATAAAATAATTGTTAGTAGCTATTTCAGAAAGCCTTACATATTCATTGTATTATTGACTTTAGAGAATTTTGCAACAGTTATCACTACTCAAGTACACCAAACTCCCATTTCTCATCAAATATGTATTTTCTCCTTTGTCAAATTCACAGGTCATTTTCAATTTTTGAACTTTGAACTTGTACTTTTACTCTGGAGGAAAACATGAGATAGTCACTAAGTGGATAAATAATTTTTAAAAGCATAATTTTGAAAAACTGTTTAACTTAAACATTTGTTGTTATGGTTCAGTCACTAAATTTGTTTTTTAAACATTACAACTAGCCTTTGATTTCACACAAGCCTTTGAGGTTTTATGCTATTATTATACAATTGGCAGAGAGATGTAGGAACTTTAATTTCTTACTTCCATTTCCTTTACAGTAGCTGCTTTAATTAACAGAAGTCAATGTCCACTTTCCTTTGCATTGGAGACTTGTAATAAATCTCCTCAAACATTCCTTGCTCAGTATAACTTCTAGACATGCTATAAGATGACTTCCCCTGAAAGCAGGAATGAAAATACATTATACAGTGGTACCTATGGCCAACAGTAGTTGTTACTATTTGTAATCTTATGTCCAGATGATTGTGTGCTAAACATATTTCATGTTACCTACATAGCCATGCCTGCTTGAAGGGGAAGAATGAAACCCATGTACTTTGACAAACGGGGTGGCCTTGGTGATCATTTTTCTTTTTCATGGCTCTACCTACTCACCCTACCACAGCTAATGGAGCTTCTCTGGTTGCTCAGATGGTAAAGTAGTATCTGTCTGAAATGCAGGAGACTGGGTACAATCCCAGAGTCAGGAAGATCTCCTGAAGAAGGGAGTGGCTACCCACTCCACTACTCTTGCCTGGAGAATTCCATGGACAGAGGAGCCTGGTAGGCTACAGTCCATGGGGTCACAAAGAGTCAGATGCAACTGAGCAACTAACACTTAATACTTGATCTCTTCCAAAAAGCTTGGTTTAAAAAAAATGAGCTAGACTTAAGAGATTTTCTCTCAATAATCTGAACCAAAATAGCTGATTACCAATAGGTGTCAAAGATGAAAGAGTAACTTCTTGAAAGTAGATTAATGGTCATGGTACAGTGAAGGCATGAGAGAAGAGAAATAATGAATAAAAAGATGAAGAAAATAGATCAGGAAGAAGAGTTCATGCAAACTATGAGTCATGTCTGGAGTTATGTCCGTCAGAGAGCACTCAAGTTGAGGCTGTTATGATTGATTCCTTAGTATAGCTGAGTCCAGCATTAATATCCAAGCTAAGCTTCATGAGCATTGACTTCATATAGTCTCTTCTTTGTGGATTTCTATTATGTCCCATTTATATCCTCATAATAAATAACACTGGGCTAAAACTAGCTTCATTAGTCCTTTCTTCCCTGGAATAAAAAATACCTAGGGAAGATACATGTTTAACGTGACATTTCAGCTCAAAGTAAAATTCATCTTTTCAAGCAAATGTAGGACTTTCAAAACTGTTCATTTGAAATTTTTCATTGCCATGTTATATAACCCCAGGTGGTGCTTCATTATGTCTTTGAATCACAGAATTTTAGGTCTGAAAGCTACACTAGATATCATCTATTTTATGTTATCATTTTAAAGGACCAAAATTTAGAATCCCAAGTACATTTTGTTATTTGCCCAAGGTTATACTCTAAATCAACTTAGCAGAGACTAGAAATGAAATATTCTAACACCTAATGTGGAGGTAGGAGAGAAGGAGAGATAGAAAAAGAGAGGAGAGACAGACACAGAGAAAGGAGGAGACAGTGAGAGAGACCAAAATTTGTGATACTATAAAAAATCACTTGGAAAATTTATTTTAGTGTCTAGCCAGAAGTATATTTCAATTTTGGTATTTCTTTGTTTCCACCAGCACCTATTTAGAGAGAATATCTTTCTATTCTGACATATGAAACAACCAGGACTTTGACATAGGATGTCAATATTGAGAGGGTAACAGGCAGGAAGGCCAGGGGTCTCCAAATAGAGGAAAGAGCCTGCAAGTGTCAGACATTTTTATCTCTCTTAAGCGGCAGGAGGAAACAAACTAGCAATATTTTTTCCTTCTCTATACAAATTTAAAGGGAGGTTTCTCTTAAAATACTGTGTTACCATAATGACACCCGGCTTCGCCTGAAGTTAGCTATTCTCGAGTCTAGAGATAACCAATGCCTTTTTCTTATGGAAATGTTTGTCTTAAGCTATGCTAATGTACCATGCCTTTACCCCAAACTCTGTCTCCAAGTCGGTTCCGCCTCTTGGCCCAGAACCTACTTGACAAACCAGTATGGATATTGTTCCCCTAATCTATGTAAATGAAACTATTTGTATGGTGGTCTGCCCTTCTTCAAGATTCAAGTTAATCATTTTATGGCCCATCTGAATTTTAAGACATTCCTTTCTTTCATTAACAGGCTGCTAGTGACTATATAACATCCAGCTAAAGACTAGCAGGGGGGTACTCTTTCTGCCCCCTTCTGATGCCTATGTCAGAAGCTTTCTCTATCTCCTTTATACTTTAATAAAACTTTACTACACAAAAGCTCTGAGCGATCAAGCCTCGTCTCTGGCCCCGGATTGAATTCTTCTCCTCCGGGGGCCAAGAATCCTGGTGTATTCGCGTGATTCAACAACAACCTCTCAATATCATCATGGCAGAAGGAAAAGCAGACTTGTCAAAAGAAAAAGAAAAGTGAAAAGAATAGTGATTGTCTTGAATAAACTTAGAGAAAAGCAAGTGTTGAAAACTAGACATTAGTAAGATTAATATTAGAGTCTTTGTGAACCTTTTAAGAAGCATAGGTACATATCACATATTTCTACACTGAATCATTCATATTATTGTGTGTGTATGTATATATATATAAATATATACACATATATATAATGTATATATACTTCCTTGGTGGCTCAGATGGTAAAGCGTTTGCCTACAATGCCGGAGACCTGGGTTTGATCCCTGGGTCAGGAAGACCCCCTGGAGAAGGAAATGGCAACCCACTCTAGTATTCTTGCCTGGTGAATCCCATGGATGGAAGAGTCTGGTGGGCTACAATCCATGGGGTCGAAAAGAGTTGGGCATGACTGAGTGACTTCACTTTCACTTTCAATGAATATTAATCAGTTTGAAGCATTTTATTGTCTCTGCTGCTGCTGCTAAGTCGCTTCAGTTGTGTCCAACTCTGTGTGACCCCATAGACAGCAGCCCACCAGACTCCCCCGTCACTGGGATTCTCCAGGCAAGAACACTGGAGTGGGTTGCCATTTCCTTCTCCAATGCATGAAAGTGAAAAGTGAAAGTGAAGTCGCTCAGTTGTGTCCGACTCCTACAGACCCCATGGACTGCAGCCTACCAGGCTCCCCCATCCCTAGTATTCTCCAACTCAAAGTAAAAGCTTGATATATATATATATGATTTCTAAATAATGCAGAATAGTAATAACAGATGCTAGGTAGATAAAATATGATATAACTGCCCTTTATTGATTGTGATACAATGATACAATAAGTTTCCTTTCTCTAACTAGTTTGTTTTCTCTGTATACTTTCTCTGTTTAACTTTTCAAATAGAATGATTTTTTTTCCACTAAAGAGCTTTTGTTTTTAAACAAACATATAATATTTCATTTCTGATCATATGGGCCTATTGTTATATATACATTGGATTGTTAGCTTAAAAGTTTACTCAAGGTAGTTTAAGGATAAAAGCTAAATTTATTGTCCTAATAGACATATCATATGGAATCAAAGGCAAGAAATACAACTAGATATCATAAAACTGTAATCAAAATTAAATATCAGAAACCCAGAATATTTAGTTCCATGTAAGTTAGCACTTGGCCTATCCCTCCATTGATAAATTTAACACTGATACACAATCCAGACAGATGAATATAAAAATATGAACTAACAATGGAACTTCAAAATATATGAAGCAAAAAACTGAAATAATTGAATGGGGAAATGAATAATTCTGCAATAGTTGGAGACTTCAATATCCCACTTTCAGAAATGGAGTTAACAACTAGACAGAAAATCAATTACAAAATATAAGATTTGAACATATATAAAACTTTCCACTTCAAAAAAATAGGATACCTTTCCTCAAGTGCACATGGGATATTCTTCTGCACAGATCATATGTTAGACCACAAAATAAGTCCAAATAAAATTTTAAAAAATGAAACTGAAATTATCCAACATATCTTCTCCAAGTACAGTGCAATGAAATTAGAAACTAATAACAGAAGGAAAACTGGAAGGTCACAAATATGTAAATTAGATAACAACCACAAGGTCAAGAAGAAATCATAAAGGAATTGAGAAAATACTTTGATATGAACTAAATTAAAAAAATATATATATATATATATCAGATCAGATCAGTCACTCAGTCTTGTCCGACTCTTTGCAATCCCATGAATCACAGCACGCCAGGCCTCCCTGTCCATCACCAACTCCCCGAGTTCACGCAGACTCACATCCATCTAGTCAGTGATGCCATCCAGCCATCTCATCCTCTGTCGTCCCCTTCTCCTCCCACCCCCAATCTCTCCCAGCATCAGAGTCTTTTCCAATGAGTCAACTCTTCGCATGAGGTGGCCAAAGTACTGGAGTTTCAGCTTTAGCATCAGTCCTTCCAAAGAAATCCCAGGGCCGATCTCTTCACAATGGACTGGTTGGATGTCCTTGCAGTCCAAGGGACTCTCAACAGTCTTCTCCAACACCACAGTTCCGATGCATCAATTCTTCAGCGCTCAGCCTTCTTCACAATCCAACTCTCACATCCATACATGACCACAGGAAAAACCATAGCCTTGACTAGACAGACCTTTGTTGACAAAGTAATGTCTCTGCTTTTGAATATGCTATCTAGGTTGGTCATAACTTTCCTTCCAAGGAGTAATCGTCTTTTAATTTCATGGCTGCAGTCACCATCTGCAGTGATTTTGAAGCCCCCAAAAATAAAGTCTGACAATGTTTCCACTGTTTCCCCATCTATTTCCCATGAAGTGATGGGACTGGATGCCATGATCTTCATTTTCTGAATGTTGAGCTTTAAGCCAACTTTTTCACTCTCCACTTTCACTTTCATCAAGAGGCTTTTGAGTTCCTCTTCACTTTCTGCCATGAGGGTGGTGTCATCTGCATATCTGAGGTTATTGATATATACAACACTTCAAAATTTACAGGATGAAGCAAAATGACTGCTTAGAAGCAAATTTATAGCTCAAAATGCTTACCCTAAAAAATCGAAAGATCTCAAATCAATAACCTAACAATGAAAGAAAAAAGAACAAAATAAATACAAAACTAGCAGAAGGAAATAATAAAGATTAAAGTGTAGATAAACAAAATAACAGAAAAAGAGAAAACCAATGAATCTAAAAGTAATACATATGAGTGTCACATATAAGTAGAACATGATGGTATGCAATGAAATCTGAATTCAGTGATACATACTATAATAAATGATGCATTGGAGGAAGGGTATTTTTAAATTGAAGGCAAATTCTATAACAACTTCAGAGAAGAGATTGCTATGTTTTATGTAGGTCAAGAGAAGATTAAAGGAAATTTACATCAGTAATGCCAGGAGGAAATTTAAAAAGTTGACTAGTGGCATTCATAGGAGAAACAAGGAAGACAGAAGTGTAAACAAAGAAAGGTCACCCTGAAAGTGCAAACAAACAAAAAAAGAGATTAGGTTATAGATCTTAGTCTGCTGCTGCTGCTGCTTCTAAGTCGCTTCAGTCATGTCCGACTCTCTGCGATCCCATAGACAGCAGCCCACCAGGCTCCCCCATCCCTGGGATTCTCAGGCAAGAACACTGGAGTGGATTGCCATTTCCTTCTCCAATGCATGAAAGTGAAAAGTGAAAGTGAAGTCACTCAGTCGTGTCCGACTCTTCCTGATCCCATGGACTGCAGCCTACCAGGCTGCTCCATCCATGGGATTTTCCAGGCAAGAGTACTGGACTGGGGTGCCATTGCCTTCTCCGAGATCTTAGTCTGAAATGAAGTAAAAGTCGCTCAGTCATGTCCGACTCTGCGCAAACCCCATAGACTGTAGCCCACCAGACTCCTCTATCCATGGAATTCTCCAGGTAAGTATACTGGAGTGGGTAGCCTATCCCTTCTCCAGTGGATCTTTCTGACCCAGGAATTGAACCCGGGTCTCCTGCATTGTAAGCAGATTCTTTACCAGCTAAGTAACCAGGAAAGCCCCAGCTCTTAGTCTATCCATTAATTATTCTGTGACTAACTTTCACTATATATAAAAATTATTGGTCATCAGAAGAGCCAATACAAATACAGAAGATAATGAAAATTTCAAATGCTGATATATTGAAATTTTTCATTTAAAATGTTTCATATCTATTAAATGTCATTTTCCACTGGTTATGTCAATTTCAGAAACTTACTGTTACTTATTGTTTTGAATGTGTGTGAGACTAAATATCTAGCTCTTTATTCCCATAGAAGTGCTAAGGAAGGTTTTCCTAGAATGTATCTAGGAGGGAGGAAGAGTGCACACTAGAGAAGATTTTAGCAGAATAAATTTAATAAACTGTGCCTTTCTATTTATTACATTATTGTCAGAAAAAACATTTATATTTCAGGGGAAAGCCAAAGTACCGCAAGGCTGGGCAACAATAGGAAATGATGTCAAGGCTCAAATTGATGATAGCATTCATAAATTAAGGACTGGGCCAGGAAAAGTTTTGATGATCCAATATGTAAATCTACTTGTGAAGTCAACTTATCTAGCTTCTTGGTCTATTTGTATTTTTTATTTATGCTTTTAATTTTGGCTTAGACAGCAGCTCTAAGTTTACTAAAAGAAGTAAACATAAGATTCTCTCTGGGTTTGCCTTAGGGAATCAAGCTGATTTCATACATCTTTTCCTTGAAATGGATTAGACCTTTTGAAGATAAATATAACTGTGTAATGGAAAAGAGATTTTTGAAGACCTAATGTGAATACTCTTATCTTCAAAACAGTTATCTTTCCTTCTGAGGTAAAAATGACTTAGGCTTGAAGTTCAGTCAAAAAAAAATTTTCTATATGTGCTACATAGATAAAATTGTAACATTTATTAAGGATTATATGGAAATCATGGAGAGCAATAACGAGAAAGGAATAAGAGAACAATAACTACTATTTAGGCTTAAAAAATAAACTGTAGAGCTTATTTTTCCCATTCCTGAATACATACACAGTTCTTAACTGCATTTCTAAACTACTAATTTTTGTAGCCCGATCAGTCAGCGACTGTAAACTTTTTTCATGGCAAAAATCTAGAACAACCAAAATCATCTTGAAAATGAAAAATAATGTGGAGGATTTACATGTCCTGATCTTACTCTAAAGTCAGAAATCAAACACTGAGGTACTGACGAAAGGAAGGACTAAAAAAAAAAAATCAGTGACACATAATAGATAATTCATTAATAGGGCATATATTATCAGATGATATTTTGATCAAGGTGTCAATTCAACTGGAGAATAAAATTATTTTTAAAACAAATGGTGTTTGAAACACTGGATATATACTGGAAAAAAGAAACTCATTCCTTCATACCGTCCCCCTAAAAATAACATTTGATATGGATATCATAGACCAAACAGAATATCCAGAATCTCACAGCTTCTGAAAGAAAACTCTGTGAAAACTCCAATTTAGTACCAAAACAGCACAAAGGAAAAATTAAAAAATAATAAACTATACCTTGTCAAATTTGAAAATATCTGCTCATTAAAAAAAATCATTTAGGAAACCATAACCAAACTGCTGACTTGATATAGTATTTGCAGCATACAGGAATTAGAAGTTCACATTTAGCCTTATTAAGGTAGAGCCCTCTGAAACATACCAAGAGAAATGTCATGTGGACAACTGGATATCAAATCCGGAGGTCAGGAGATTCAACCTGAAGATACACATTTCAGTCATCATCATGTAGTTGAAATCCCAGGAGAAAACAGAATTGCGGAGAGGATAGCAGGAACTGAGTCCTAAAGTAGTTCATTGTTTTGAGGCTGAAAATTTTAGAGGCAACAAGTGAAGGAAAGGAATGAGGAACAACCAGTAATGGCAAAGGAGAATCAAGAGAAGAAAAATCCAAAGGTGAAGAAAGCATTTCATGAATTGTGTTAACTACTGCTAATAAGTTAGAATTGTTTATAACTAAGTCAGCCTTACTATTGCATGATAAGATCTCAGATACAAGGGTGGCTTCAAAGTCTACACACTTAGTTTTAAAATGCTGTTTATGATTCATTTGCCCAGTCACCAAACTCAAGTACTCAAACAGGATATTTTAACCCTGGATACACACTAGGTGGTATCTTTTATTTAAAAACACTGTCTCTCAAAGAAAAATCTGATGTAATTTTCCTGAGATGGAATTGAGCTTTGGTAATTTTTTTTTCCAGTCTTCCAACATTACTCTAATATGCAGCCAGGACTAAAATCACTGACTGTGACCATTGCAGTGATGAGAATTCATTAATTATTTAGATAATTTATTTTGCTCTTAGACTTCTGTGATACACTATTTCAAATCTCTCCAAAAGCTTCTCTCCTTTATAATAACATTTCAAATTTTTGTAGATGGCAATAAAGTGATACAGATCAGACTGCCCTCACACTCCTGATTGCTCTTTTCTGAAACCACCTTAGATGATCAGTGTCTGTCAAGAAGTGAAATCTAATAGGAAGCGGTTATGATCATAACACAAAAAAAACACAGAAGTGTCCAGAGTCAGACTGTTGCTACAGGTATGATCTAACTTAGGTTCTCCTTGTGAACACAGGAGTATATTAAAACAAACCTATTTGTTTGTTTGCTTGCCTGTTTGTGTTTAATTATGGAGGTAACATCATAATGGTAATATTTTTAACCTACTATCAACTATAACCTTTAGAAAGTTATCACACCTTATGAAGTACTGTGTCCTCTGCTTTAATCCTTCTTTACCAACTAGGATTTGGGTACTAGTTAAAGAAATTCCTAAAGCACTCTCCTAAATTTCATCTTGTCAAAATTAAATCATCATTAGAAATAGAAATGAATATAAATTGCATTCCTTGTCTAGTAAGTGGTTTAATAAATATCCCTTCATTCGAAATTTATAACAACATGACTCAGGCTAATTGCTTATTTACCATTTATATTATTGAATTTATCTTCATTATTATTTTGTTTATCATGTTCTCTGCAGCAGATTTTAATATTCTTTAATAATCCAGCAAATATCCATTATAGCCACTGTAACCAATTTCCACAGTACCATCCACAATGTATATGTCCATAATATATTATTAATGGAAAGATCAACATAAACAACAGGGCTCACAGGATGATCCCACAGAGTACAGTGTATGCATGTATATGTGGATAGGCCAGTATAAGAAGATTAAAAGGTAACCTGTAAGTATATGTATCACATGGTCAGCAATAGCCATCTGCAGAAATAAAAGGGATTTTACTTTCTATTTTCAAATTTCTATAATGTTGCTAAATTTTCCTTTTGGGTTAAAAAAACCAAAAGTATTAAAAAAATCTTCAAAAGGAAAGGTACCTTCTTCATTAGGTACAGTAGGCACAGTGCCTACCACCCACAATACTTTTAGGGGTCCATGATTGCATTTTAATCTTTTGTAAATTAGAGGAAAAGTGAACTTATTTTAGTATAGAACATTAATCTATTAATTTATATACCAATACAGTTATAAAATATAAATTTAATTTTTTTTTAAATCAGGGGTGCATGGAAAGTCAGAATTCAGCCCTAGGTATAGGCTCCTCTTGGAGAAGAAAAGCATCTTGAAGCTCTTACCTGTCAAGTACACAATCACACAGTCGATCCTAGAAGTCACAGGACAGAAAGTCTCCAGATCAAGTTAAGATGTTCGAATCACACAGTTTATTGAGTCAGTTTAAAACATACAACAAAGCAACTTAGCTTAATGTGCTATGGCAGCATGAAAGTGGGAGAGAAGGAAAACAGTACTTCAGTCTCTCCCTCTCTGTCTCCATTTGCCCCTCTCTCCCTTGTTTCCCTCCCTACTCCACCAGTTTCTCTCTTCCATCATCCTTCCCTGTGATAGTATGGCAAAAAAGGCCAGAGTTAGTTGAAGGCAGTCAAGATGACTCAGCAGAAGGAAGGTGACTGGAATCAACACACATACTTATTTTATGAGAAGATTAGGAACAAGACTCCTGGCAGGTAGCTGTAGCTCCTGTAACTTGCTACACACCAGTGGTTGGTTTCTACACTTCTTCGAGCTAAATAGAGCCAGATAAGGAGCACTGAAGAGTGTCCAAAATAAGGGTATATAACTGTCATAAAAATGGGGTGCTCCTTGAATATGTGATACTTGTTCATTCTATCCCTTCCTGTTTATGTCAGCACACAAATGAACTACTTCCCTCATCTATGTCTAACATGTTTCAGAAGCTTCTTGTTTATCATCTGTACTTCATTTTACTATCTTCTGTTGCTCATTTCTCTTCCTTTCCATAATACTGTGAACTATTCTTAAAGAACATCACAAACATACAATAAAATCAGCTGATCTGATCACAATAAAATTAAATGAGAGCTCTGCAATAACAATTTAACTGAAATGACAATAATTGCAACCATTTTAACAAATTAAAAATATTTAAACCTATGAGTTTTTAATGATTTAAAACAAACAACCATAGCAAAATTTCTATCATGTCTGGAAGATATAAGTAAAATCAGCTAAATATTTGAAAATCTGGTAAATAAGAATAAATAATCTAATATGTTATCTTTATATAAAAACTGTTATTCATGATAACATAATTGTTGATGAGGAAAGTTTCTCTTTGTAAAGGCATCACAGCTAATAATTAGGATTGTTAAATTAGATGTTATCTTTTCATAATCCCTAATGTAGTAAAAGATGTTTGTAGTGATTGTCAATGGTTACTAACATCAAAGAGGGATGGGGTAAGATGTGGAAAGAGAAAGACATGAGAGAGAGATTTTTACCTCTGGAAATAAGTATGAGACATTATTTCTGAAGTGGTTTTGTCAAAACCTTAAACCAGTTTCTGATCAAACTTCTCAGTCTACCTCACAGTTTATACAGAAAAAGAAAAAAGCTAGCAGATTCTTTACCACCGAGCCACCAGGGAAGCCCAAG
This sequence comes from Bos indicus x Bos taurus, assembly GCF_003369695.1. Taxonomy (NCBI): domain Eukaryota; kingdom Metazoa; phylum Chordata; class Mammalia; order Artiodactyla; family Bovidae; genus Bos; species Bos indicus x Bos taurus. The sequence goes on along the minus strand of NC_040079.1, from coordinate 60,745,265 downwards.
GTAACAGAGAGAAGCATGTTAATAAACACATGGAAATATAATCAACGAAATCCAGATTTAAAATTTCTATGGACGTGCCACCTGGTTTCTTCATTTAAAAGCAAATGTGAAAGAAAAATAGGTACAGAGGAAGAACATCTTTCAAAAGAGAATTAAAAAGCACACCAATCATTCTCCATTCACAAATGAAATTACATAATTTTCAAAATTATCTTCAAAGAATTTTGGAGAAATAGAGGGTTAGGTCATCAATAAAATAAGACTGCCATGAGGGGATGATTTTTGAAGCTGAGGACATGGGAATATTACATTATTTTCTTTACTTTGCATATCATTGGCCTTTTTTATAGTAAAGAAAAGAGACTTTCTGGTTCTTTGTTGTCATCTAAGGTCTATAGATAAGGTAGGTTTTGTAGGACATGTGTACAATAAAAGAAACCAAGAACATAAATGTGGTAATGTTTACAAAGAAGCCTAAACAACTTGATGTCTCAGAGTAAACAGAATACTCTGTAAAAATCAGGGAAATGTTTTATTCCTTTTTATAACACAGACACTTACTCTATTAACGATCATACACAGAACTGCTTTAATCTTAATTTTAATCATAGAATTTATGATTTTATAGTAAAACATAAAGATCAAATGTTTTAAAATTACCAAGTCATAGTGACAACAAAATGTACATACATTTTGTACATATATAGAACATACATTCTATGCAAAATGTACTGGGTTGATTTTCACATAAGTCCAAAAACTAAAATTGCTCAAAAATCTGAATTAACTAAAAAATATCTGTATTTGGTCTAATTTACAGATTTTAAGGGACAGCATTATTGAAAAGAAAACCCTAGCCATTCTAAATGTAACTCATTAAGTGAGAAAAAGCAGTTACAATTGCAACAAAAGTAGACATAATTATATATACTCCTGTATTTATATCTAGGTACTTCTAAAGCGTCTGCCTACAATGCAGGAGACCTCGGTTCGATCCCTGGGTTGGGAAGATCCCCTGGAGAAGGAAATGGCAACCCACTCCAGTATTCTTGCCTGGAAAATTCCATGGATGGAGGAGCCTGGTAGGCGACAGTCCACGGGGTCACAAAGAGTCGGACACGACTGAGAGACTTCACTTTCTTTCAGGGGCTTCCTAGGTGGCTCATTAGTAAAGAATTGGCCTGCAATGCAGGAAACACGGGTTTGATCCTTGGGTTGGGAAGATCTACTGGAAAAGAAAATGGCAACCCACTCCAGTATTCTGGCCTGGGAAATCCCGTGGACAGAGGACCCTGGTAGGCTAAGTCCGTAGGGTCACAAACAGCTGGACGTGGCTGAGCACACACAAGCGTGCACAGGTAATTTGGTCTTTTAATCCTTATTTGAAAATGCTTTTATTGGCATATAAACATAAAATCATAATAGTGACTTTTTGACTTATTCATGTACTTCTTTCTCAAACTTTTCTAAACAGTCTCTTTGCTTGGCACGTGGCCATTTTAGGAAGAGGGTACCAAGGGTCCTGTTTAAGTGAGTTCCATTTGAGCAGACTTGAAAAGGCTCTAAGAACATGCAGTTATTTTAAATAAATTGTTTAATTTGCTTTCAATTTGCAATAATCATAAACTTTTAGAACTGTAATTGACCATAAATATAATCCAGTGCAATTTCTTTATCTAAAACACTGAAATTAAACCCAAGGTGCTCTACAAATAAGAAAGCTGGCTGAATGGTAATCAAAACAGTTGGGGCAACTTTAAAAAGGCCAATAATTAAATTTTTTTCCAATGACCAATTTTTCAACTATACCAGATGTTCCTTGAAAAAATACACCAATGGTTATATTTCCTTTTATCCCTACATACAATACAGAACCCAGCCCTGTAAAATATTAATTAAAGTTACATATTTTAAAGTCAAGAAAATTTGGGTTTAAATCCAATTTTTGACCCTTACTAGACATACAACATTGGAAAGATTATTTAACTAACTTTAATACTCAGTTTCTTCATCTGTAAGATAGGAATTAAAACAACAATTAGTTGTTAGTTTAATTATAATAATGTTCTCAGAAGTACTTACTATTTTTAATAATAAATTCTATTATTAATTTAGTAAATATTTAATAAAAAGTTAATGAGGTTTTCACTAGCACTCAACTGACATTATATACCCTATGTAAATTATTTTAAAATAATGTTTATAAATCTTATTTATAGTTATAAATATTTACCATTTTACATATAAGATTATAAATCTTGTTCTAATAATATACTAGATTTTGCTTGTGAGAGTAGCATTAACATGTATTAAACATGAATAGAATTAACATTTGTTTAAAAATAAGCACAGGGTATAAATATTAATAGATTATGTATTTAAGGCTTTGTGAGTGGATTTCAACTTGAAATACAACACATATAACTAACTGTATTAGAATTATAACCTATGGATTAAAAGAAAAATGTAATTTCTGATGTGATATATAAATAAGTGACATAAAAAAAGATATAAATCTTTAGTATGATTTTTCTGCAAAATAGCCCAGTGCCCTTCTGAATACAGCCATCATCTATACTATTGCTTCTTATCTTGGCATCTGAAAATCCTTCCACAATGAAATTCAAAGATGAGCCTTAACTGCATAGATCCCCAAATAGCAGGAGCTATTTATTCTTAGGAACAACTCAAAACTGCTATCATAAATTATATTTCCATCATATGGCATTTGGTTGTCTACTTTTCTCTTTGGTAAAATGATAAATCTTAAATATTTCTTTTCTGAATAATAAACACAACAGATATATGAGTTAACATTGAGAAAATATATATGTCTTAATTTTTTTCTCTAACAGGAAATCACAAGAGTTCAGGAACATTTATGTTTTATAAATGACTATGACACTGAAATTTAAAGATGGAGAACTAGCAGTCATTCTGTTGGTGCACTGGTTGAAGGAACTTTTTTTTAGTGTAGGGATGTTTCCCACTGAGCATTAGATTTTATCCTACCCCCCTCCCAATGTGTATATACACTTTTTTCAATTTTTATACCAGGAAGAGAATCTTGTGTTTAAGAAAAGAATTTGAGAAAAATCTTAGTATTGAAGTAGAAATGGAGAGTTCTAGAGTCATATTTACTTTAAGAAAGTGTTTCCCTTTTTAGTTATGGATGCGTAATTATAGCCACATAATCATTAATTTCACAAGCAGATTCAGCATGATTTTTATATACTAAGTGCTTAACAAGACATTTGAAACTAACCATCTTGTTCAGCTGATCAACACCCTTCTCTTAGAATCATATAATGACTCTAACGCTTGCCTTTAGGATAACTAACATATTTAGCTGCAGAATAAATAAAACAATCAGATAGATAGGGAGAAAGCAAGACTAAATATCACAACCAGATAGGTACTTAGAAAATAATCTCGGCAAAACCTAAATATTTAAGCTAAATGTGTTTGAACTCAAATGACTATTCTTCAATTTAATGCTAAATATACTCCTATATATATACTTAAAAATTAGCTTAACCTAATTTTTATTTCCAGTTTCAACAATTTCACTGTTTTGGGAACTCTTCATCCCAGTCTTTGGTATTAAGTTAACACATAGTCACTTATTTACTTTTTTGACTGAAAGCAAAAGCCTACCCCCTCCAAAGAATAATAATGACAATATTGAGCTCTGAATTTAAAATAAGTGCTCTAAATATAAACTTGTAAAATGATCCACCCCTATGCAAATGCAACCAAGTTATATATTCATAGACTCACAAACTCATTTCATTAAGCCTCTTTTTGCTATCTCATAACCTTTCACTCTCTGAGAATGTATTCTACATATTTTATACAAATAGTTCTCTAATGGCCTTTGGCCAAAACTGTAAACTTCTGAACTAATTTGACCTAAAGACATTATCTCTACTACTAACTGCTTTACATTGAATATAAGCTTGAGAGTAAAAATTTAAAGAGATAGTGTTTTATACAGCTATTTAAAAGTATATTGCCCAAACACGTATTAAGTACTTTGTAAGCAAAAATGAACATTTTCTGTTGAAATCAGCTTCAGCAGGGAAAGTGGCTAGAGATCTTTCTCATGACTATTGCTTCATAACAATAATCACCTACTGATGAAGGTACATTAACTCCCTGGAAAGTCAAAGTGTTGTTCAGTCGTGTCCGACTCTGCAACCCCATGGACTGAAGCCTGCCAGATTCCTCTGTCCATGGAATTCTCCAGGCAAGAATACTGGAGTAGGTTGCCATTTCCTGTTACAGGGATCTTCCCAACCCAGGGATTAAACCTGGTCTCCTGCATTGTAGGCAGACTCTTTACAGTCTGAGCTACCAGGGAGGCTTTAGCAAAAATTATTCCTTCTATTTTCTATTTCAGTGAAGCTACAGCCTGTATCTGTAAACAATCCCATTCACAAATAGGTTCTTATGATTTAGAACTTATAATAAATTAAAATCATTAAAAACTAACTGTAGTCACATCTCTCCTTGAAAGTGAGTTATGTTTACATAGATGACAAGTTCATGCTAAACTGGAATTATAAATCAAGTCATAGGAAAAAAAAGTGTGATATTATGGCCTGGTTTGAATGAAGTGGTTGCTCATTCTTTTTTGCTAAGGTCAAAACTAAAAATCGGTAATTGTGAATGTCAATATCTTCTAATATTAAGTGAGATCCAAAGACATGGTTATCTCAAAACTGACAGTTATCACATAGATGCTTTACAAAAGTTAGCACTCCATTAAATAAACATTTATTTTTTAATGTAGTATAAAAAAGCAAAAAATGAATGGAAAAGAAAAATACAAAAATAGCACATAATACCCTAAGTATTATATAAGAAAATTAGTATTCTATGTATAATAAAATATTTTTAAAGTTACAGAATTTCTAGATTTCTCCAGCGATGAAGTCTCTTATTTCAGTTGCCCAGGAGCCAGATAATTTCAAACTTTTAAAAACGTTCTCACTTTTGATCTTTCCATGTCCATTTCCCAATAATGGGAACAAAACTACATTCACAGTAAGCCAAAGAAGGTAAAATTTGGTTAAAAACAAGACTACTTTGCTTTTCAAATTACCTCTTCTCACATCCTTAATCTAGGATGCTTTAATTCTCATTCTCTCTGCCATTCTCCTATTTTCAGAGGTTCAGGGAAGAGCGGTAAGAATATAACTGATTCTTTCCCAGACTTATTTGAATATCAAGAAGTAGTTATATAAATAATATTTATATATAAATTATATTTATACATACGTCTATGGGGTTGCACAGAGTCAGACATGACTGAAGTGACTTAGCAGCAGCATACATGTATACTCTCCATTAACACTCCTTGTTACAACAACCCCTTCAGGATTATTCAAGATAGAACTTTTCCTTTCTCTTGTCCATCTAAGATTTTGATTCTGATTTCCAAAAATAACCTCTTTCTTCAAGCAAAATTTTGCCTTCCTAAGTAAGGGCATAGGGTACTCACATTAGAATGAAGCATAGAAATCTATATGTTTGCAAAAGTGATATACACACATTGGAGAAAACAAAAGATGATGTGATTTCTTAATTGGCTTACCTCACTGCAATTGTTGAATGTAGGTATTTATGGTCCTTTTTAGAAGGGATGTATATGTGGTAGATACAGAAACAACCAATTTTCAGGCTAACAATTATTCAAATGTCCTTTCCTCTGTAGACTTGTCATGACATAGATTGCTTGCCTGGGTGGCACTAGAGGTAAAGAGCCTATCTGCCAATGCAGGAGACATAAGAGATGCGGGTTTGATCCCTGGGTCAAGACGATCCCCTGAAGGAGGGCATGACAATCCACTCCAGCATTCTTGCCTGAAGAATCCCACAGACAGTGGAGCCTGGCAGGCTACTGTCCATAGCGTCACAAAGAGTCAGACATGAATGAAGCAACTTAGCCCATAGGCACGTATTGCTTGCCACCCTGTAGTCAAAGAAATTAGAAACTAACACACTCCAGAGCTAGCTAGCCTTTGCATCCACTTCTCTGGTGGTTTTCAACTCTGACTTCACATTAGAATTATTTTGGAAAAATTTTAAAATTATTTTTAAAAATTTTAAAGTGTAGGATGCCTCCATCCTACACTTAAGATTCAGCTCAGTTACTCTTGGGTAAACTCAAAGCCTCAGTGATTTGAAAAGCTTCTTAAATTACTCTAATGTGCAGCCAAAGTTGACTGGTTTAAATGATGTGGTTAAAAGAAATTAATATAATATTGATAATGATATAATTGAATATATGTATATATTAATTCAATATAGGATTCTAGGGTCAAGTCAAGGTATTCTTTGAACCCACGAGATTAACATTATAATAGAGAGTTTATCCGGAGAAGACAATGGCACCTCACTCCAGTACTCTTGCCTGGAAAATCCCATGGACAGAGGAGCCTGGTAGGCTGCAGTCCATGAGGTCGCTAAGAATCGGACACGACTGAGCGACTTCACTTTCACTTTTCACTTTCATGCATTGGAGAAGAAAATGGCAACCTACTCCAGTGTTCTTGCCTACAGAATCCTAGGGACGGGGGAGCTTGGTGGGCTTCCGTCTATGGGGTCGCACAGAGTCGGACACGACTGAAGCGACTTAGCAGAGAGTTTATCAGACACAGATTCTTTCAGCCTATGATTCACTCTCAGAATAAAATACAGCTTCTTATTATTTTGTTACTTTTTGGTAGTAACGTAGATCTAGCATTTGACAAAATGCACATATTGGAGAGAAAATAAACTGAACTGCCTCATCAGCTCAAAGGATATTTCAAATTGTTTTATTATATATAAATCTATTTTGTCCTTTCCAAATTTTCAGTCTGTTGTTCACTTCCAGAAATAATGTTGTTTGACAGTAAAAGAATAAATAACAGCAGAACACTTGCATTTAAACGCACTCATTATAGAATCATCAATATGAAACAATGGTATGCTTCCAATTTCATGAAACTGTGATGGTAAAACAACAAATGCTTTTGCCTTTTAAATGAAAATCAGACATCAAGACTATTTATTATTCATTTGTAGAATATATGTTATATACCATCAAACTGAAGTGTATAGCAAGTTTTCACTGGGTAGTGTTTTTAAAATTTGGAAAGCCACACATATACACATGTCCTCTAAAGGCAATGTTGAAAATTTAACAGTGTAAAGATTTATTTAGTCATCTGATACTCCTCTCAGTTAAAGGATCTTTCAGAGCAGTGCCTTTTCCAGTGGCTCTGTCAGCCTGGGTGGCTGATAAGCAATAGGAACACAGTGGAAGGCATCCGTGGGTGAGAGGAACATCAAAGGTACACTCTAGCACACAAATAGTTATGAGAATATGAAAATGTCACAGATGTAGTAAATACACGAGGAAACACAATGTAACAAGGATCTGTATCTGCTCAACTAACCGTTGAGAAAGAAAAAGAGGTCACGTTCACTGAGAGCTCCACTTAAGAAACGAGCTGAAATTTTGCAAAAGCACAGAAGTGATTTTAACTTACCTCTTCAAAGCATCTTAATTTGAGGAGGAGATGGATTTGAATAGGAGAGATGAGAACAGCAGTCATGTTTAATTTTTGATTGGCAGTATTAGCAAAGGACTTTCAATTTTCTTAACAGTATTTTACCTCCTGTCTTCCTCTACATGCTTTAAAGATGTCTTATTAAAAGAATACAAAGACAATCAGTATTTCTGCAATATCATCATTGGGAATCAAAAGCTTGAAGAAGAAATTTGTGGAATGGCAGTGGGGCTACCGTGACTCTCCAGAAAATAAAAGTATAGAGGTAGAAAGGAAGTGGATACAGGATGTAAGTAAGAGCCAATTAGATATTTCACACACACACACTCTTCAGCTGTTTGCCATTATGAGAGGCCACAGTGTGCACAGCAGATGACCGTGTAGCTCAGGGAGTCAAGGAATGCCAATATACACACAGGTGTTGTTCTTAGGCTATGAAGACCACTCATCCATGGAGATACTAGAAACACAAACATTCATTCATTCACTCAGCATGTATTTCTTGAGCTCTTACTATGAATAGAAATCTGGTAGACACTGACAATCCAATGGTTAAAAAAAAATGGCATGGTCTCTACCCTAGTTTAAAGGCTCTCAAGGACTTCTTCCTCACAAGTGTGAAAGAACATTCACATATTAAAATTTTGATACCATACAGAATATTGATACAGAGTGATCTTGGAAAATGATTGGAGTATAGCATATAGACACCCAGAATACTGAGACTTACAATACTACTGTAAATATGACATCTTTTCATCACAGCAGATAAAGCTTAAGTCACATTGGTCACACATAATAGTGGTATTGGGAGGCAGGAATATATGTCATCAGTGAGAATTATAAGACACTTGGGGAAGGAGACTTGGGGAGAATTATAAGACACTCTTTACAAACTCTATAGGTGAGTTCTTAGAAAAGAGACAAGGAAGTAGTTTTTAAGTAATCAGTCAAAAATAAAAATACTTTTTAGAAAGGCAAGAAGAAAAACAAAAAAAACAACAGAAGCAGAAAGAAAAAAAAGAAACAGAGAAAGTCTTGGAGTCAGAGGGTTAGAGAATTACATTCTGAAAGAAGTGCATAGACAGCAAGAAGTCCGAGATTTTGTCTACCAACGACAGAAATAAGATCCAAATCTAAAGGAGAAAAGAAAAAAAAAAGTTCTGTAGGACGAACTCATAACTGCCAGCAATGCCCATAGTCACTCATAGCCGTCTACTACAAGTTGGCTACTACTCTGGTTTAATGAAAGCAAACCGAATCAAACATTTGTCCTGAAGCCATGAAGGGCTGGATCAGATAGATCAAGATCTACTTTCTCTATGGAATGATGAAAAGTCTCATGTTTATGGGTGGGATCAGGAAAAATTAAAATCTGTACTATTTAGAATTTGTGACAAGCTAAAAATAATGCCTATATGGAAATTAGATCTAAATTTTATTTAAAAATAATTGTGCATATTTTATACTATGTATTTTTCCTACTTTAAAAAAGCAGTTGTAAATGACAGCAGAAACCATTATAAAACATTGGGAGTATGCTCTGTAGGAGTGATTCCATAAATAGAATAAGGGACAGTCTCTTTATAGTGATTAAATTCTTTCAAAAATCATGTAAGACACATCGATACTCATTTTCACACACATGAATACTTGCATGTGTATAATAAACATTAAAAAAGAAGGAACCAAGTAATCAGAGTATTTTAGAACATGATTGATATGTATACAAACAACTAACTTGGTCTCAAAGTTCTTCATTCATTAATGGGTCCTTGTTCTGTAATGAAAAGGCTGTTTTGTGGGAGGATGGTTTGAAAAATCAGTTTTATGGTTTAGTCAGTTTCATAAGAATTATCATAATATTCATAGTACTCTGACTTACTAATCACCTGTCCTAAACTGGACTACATAGGACTCTGAGAACTTCCTGCATAATCTTTCTTATATTTTTTATCAGCCAAGTATAGGCAAGCTGGAATTAAGATTGCTGGGAGAAATATCAGCAATCTCAATATGCAGATGATACCACTCTTATGCATAGCTCAGTTAGTAAAGAATCCACCTGCAATGCAGGAGACTCTGGTTCGATTCCTGAGTCGGGAAGATCTGCTGGAGAAGGGATAGGCTACTCATTCCAGTATTCTTGGGCTTCCTTTGTGGCTTAGCTGGTAAAGAATCCACCCATAGTGCGGGAGATCTAGGTTTGATCCCTGGGTTGGGAAGATCCCCTGGAGAAAGGAAAGGCTACTCACTCCAGTATTCTGGCCTGGAGAATTCCATGGACTATACAGTCCATGTGGTCGCAAAGAGTTGGATAGGACTGAGTGACTTTCACTTTCACCACTCTAATGGCATAAAGTGAAGAGGAACTAAAAATCCTCTTGGTAAGGGTAATAGAGAAGAGTGAAAAAGCTAGCTTAAAAAGCAACATTGAAAAAATGAAGATCATGGCATCTGGTCCCATCACTTTGTGGCACATAGATGGGGAAACAATGGAAACAATGAGAGACTTTATTTTCTTGGGCTCCAAAATCTATGTGGACAGTGACTGCAGCCATGAAATTAAAAGCTGCTTGCTCCTTGGAAGAAAAGCTATGACAAACCTAGAGAGCATATTAAAAAGCAGAGACATTACTTTACTGACAAAGATCCATATAGTCAAAGTTATGGTTTCTCCAGTAGCTGTGTACAGATGTAAGAGATGGACCATAAAGAAGACTGAGTGCCGAAGAACTGATGCTTTTGAATTGTGATTCTGGAGAAGACTCTTGAGAGTCCCTTGGACTGCAAGGAATCAAACCAGTCAATTCTAAAGGAAATCAAGACTGACTATTCATTGGAAGGACTGATACTGAAGCTTTAATAATTTGGCCACCTGACGTGAAGAGCCAATTCTAGATAAGATCCTGATGCTGGGAAGGACCAAAGGCAGGAGGAGAAGGGGGTGACAGAGGATGTATGATTGGATGACATCATTAACTCAATGGACATGAGTTTGAGCAAACTCAGGGAGATAGTGAAGGACAGGGAAGCTTGGCATGCTGAAGTCCACGAGTCACAAAGAATCAGTCATGACTTAGCAACTGAACAACAAGAAGTATAGGCAAAGGAAACTAAAAAATGCAATCCTGTCATCATCCTCCATAAAGCACATTTTCAAACTCACTAAGATACTACATTTAGAACAACATAAAACGTGCATGTATTCACAGTTTTATGTATGTAAAATAACAATAGAAAACAAGTACTCATCAGTCCATTGCTTTTCTGTGTTGTCCTTCATAAGTAAGCCAAGCCGGCAGATCAGTAAGGTCAATATTAGCCAAAATCAGCTTTGAGACATTTTGTGAACCAATTTCCTAGCCATTTACTTGGACCCACTAGCTAATCAGCCACAGCATAATGATTAAAAATGAATGTGACTCACCAGCCCTCAATTTTTTCAATCTCAACTGAAAAAAAAAAAAAACTCCATTTCATTTTAAGGGGAAAAAAATGCATTGTTTCAATTAGGGAGAATTTTATTTAGGTCAATAACATTTTTTTTTCCAGTTTCGTTCAGTTCAGTCACTCAGTCATGTCTGATGCTTTGCAACCCCCATGGACTGCAGTATGCCAGGCCTCTGTCCATCACCAACTCCTGGAGTTTACTCAAATTCATGTCCATTGAGCTGGTGATGCCATCCAACCACCTCATCCTCTGGCATCCCCTTCTCCTCCTGCCCTCAATCTTTCCCAGCATCAGGGTCTTTTCAAATGAGTCAGCTCTTCACATCAGGTGGCTAAAGTACTAGAGTTTCAGCTTCAGCATCAGTCCTTCCAATGAAAGGACTGATTTCCTTTAGGATAGACTGGTTGGATCTCCTTGCAGTCCAAGGGACTCTCAAGAGTCTTCTCCAACACCACAGATCAAAAGCATCAATTCTTTGGCTCTCAGCTTTCTTTATAGTCCAACTTTCACATCCATACATGTCTACTGGAAAAACCATAGCTTTTTGACTAGACAGACCTTTGTTGGTAAAGTAATGTCTTTGCTTTCTAATATGCTGTCTAGGCTGGTCATAACTGTTCTTCCATGGAGCAAGTGTCTTTTAATTTCATGGCTGCAGTCACTATCTGCAGAGATTTTGGAGCCCCACAAAAATAGTTTGTCACTGTTTCCAGTTTCCCCATCTATTTGCCATGAAGTGATGGAACCAGATACCATGATCTTAGTGTTCTAAATGTTGAGCTTTAAGCCAAATTTTTCACTCTCCTCTTTCACCTTCAACAAGGGGCTCTTTAGTTCCTCTTCACTTTCTGCCATAAGGGTGGTGTCATCTGCATATCTGAGGTTATTGATATTTCTCCCGGCAATCGAGATTCCAGCTTGTGCTTCATCCAGCCCAGTGTTTCTCATGATGTACTCTGCATATATCTTAAATAAGCAGGGTGACAATATACAGCTTTGACCTACTCCTTTCCCAACTTGGAACTAGTTTGTTGTTCCATGTCCAGTTCTATCTGTTGCTTCCTGGCCTGCATACACATTTCGTAGGAGGCAGGTCTAGTATTCCCATATCTTTCAAAATTTTCCACAGTCTTGTGATCCACACAGTCAAAGGCTTTGGCATAGTCAATAAAGCAGAAGTAGATGTTTTTCTGGAACTCTCTTGCTTTTTTGATGATCCAGTGGATGTTGGCAATTTAATCTCTGATTCCTCTGCCTTTTCTAAATCCAGCTTGAATATCTGGAAGCTCATGGTTCACATACTGTTGAAGCCTGTCTTGGAGAATTTTGAGCATTATTTTGCTAGCGTGAGATGAGTGCAGTTGTGTGGTAATTAGAGCATTCTGTGGCATTGCCTTTCTTTGGGATTGAAATGAAACTGACCTTTTCCAGTCCTGTGGCCACTGCTGAGTTTTCCAAATTTGCTGACATACTGAGTGCAGCACTTTCACTGCATCATCTTTTAGGATTTGAAATAGCTCAACTGGATTCCATCACTTCCACTAGGTTTGTTCATAGTGATGCTTCCTAAAGTCCACTTGACTTCACATTCCAGGATGTCTGGCTCTAGGTGAGTGATCACACCATTGTGATCTGGGTCATGAAGATATTTTTGTATACTTCTTCTTTGTATTCTTGCCACCTCTTTTTAATATCTTCTGCTTCTGTTAGCTTCATACCATTTCTGCCCTTTATTGAGCCCATCTTTGCATGAAAAGTTCTCTTGGTATCTCTAATTTTCTTGAAGAGATCTCTAGTCTTTCCCATTTTTTCCAGAATATTTTCCCATTTTTCCAGAATATTTCCTAATTCATAGCTTTATAGTTATTCAGTAAAAGATTTTTTAAAATCGTCATTCCAAATCTTTTAAAACGTTATTTGAGAATAGCTCCAATTTTCTGACTTTCTGGTACTTCCCAGAGGCAGAAACTCAAATAGTCTTACATGGTATAAAATGAAAATTAGCCAAAGAAATTCAGTGACACAGATGTCGAGCCAAATAGGCCTAGGATAAAGGTGAGTGCTCTGGTGGTGTAAGGGGGAAGCCGGGTGACTAAAAGTGTGGGAAGAATGATTTTTTACTGCCTTAAGGATCCATTCCTGTAGCAGGACAAAGGGCCTGCTTACTGCCCATTAGAGAACTGAAGAATTATTTACTAGCTCTGATGAACTGGTTTTCCAGAAATAGCCATCACTAGGGAAAAAAAATTAAGTTTGAATTATAGCAGAAATTACTTCAGCAATTAAAACAAATGTTATCATATTTCACTCTAAAAATGGTAATTTTATTTTGTTTTCTTTTTATTTAACATCAAAAGTAAATGTGAAAAGTAAAAGGGAACTAATATAAAACAATTCTATTCTGTAGCTAGTTTATTTTTTGCAATAACTAATCTATATATTGTATTGTCTTAGCTTTAGGTATACTTTTAAAAATTATGTCTAATGATTGCCAGTACTATGAAGATGATATGCTTAAGAAATGTACTTTAATTAACTGATAAGATCAGTGAAGTGGTAAATTAGTCAGCCACAGATGAAACATTTGACAAGTATCCTCAAAAGAGGAAAAGTTATTTTCTACAATGCATGTCAGCTTTAACACTGTCATGGTTTCATGGTATAGAATTTTAAAACTGAAAAGTACCTTAGAGAGGATGAAGCTGAAGACAGTGTTCATGGGTTGCAGATCACTCTGAGGGCAGAGCTTAGGAATATTATCAGGTACTGCTTAGCACTATTTCATTGTGTTGAAAATGCACACAAACCAGAACTCATGATTTTTTTAAGTTCTATGCATCAAACACCAACATTTCCCAACAATTGCTATGGATTACTCAGCAATTCATTAAAACAAAGTAACAAAATAAATTCAACAATGAAATAATCAAACAATGAAATTCAGTATTTTCTAATAATTTTATGAACAGAGCTGTTACTATTTGCCTGGAGTAGTCTTAAAATCTACAGCAAAAGAGAAAGGAAAACTCAGGCACATTGTTTGAGTATGAGAAATCTATCTTAGTTTCTCCTCTTCTCAGTTCCTAGTCTCTTCTCTCTCACTCCCTTGTCCTTGACTTCTGGTCTTTTTTCTGTTACTCTCATTCTCATTCTCTCTCTCTTTTTTGTATTGCTCTCATTCTCATTCTCTTTGTCTCCCTCTTACTCACTGCAAACAACCAACACATTCTGTTAAAATTCAGCCAGTACCACACTGAAGTTGTACTACTCAAAATTCATTTCAGAAAAGTTCTTGACTGAATATGTCATTAATTACCCTAATTAAATAAGCCTGTATTGAAATATTCCCACTTTGTGCAAATACGCTAGGCACCAGAGAATCACATGCAAATAATATGGTGCAACTCAGTTATAAACAAAGGAGAGAAGATAATATATATATTTTACCATAAATATCAACATAGAACAAATTATTTAAAAGTGATTCCAAGTACAATATAAGCAAGTTGGGAAATTAATAGCATCGAGTTATTCAATTTGTATTGCATATATTTTAAGTTTCATGCACTTTTCTTACTATGTGTTGATAATTCAGGCAAAGCTTAAGTCTGTTTTGTTTACTCATTATTTTTAAAGCCACATAAATGAACTTATTAAAAGTACTCAGAATATTTAATTGTCAAGTTGTAGAATATTTCCCAATCAGAAGAGGAAGAAAAAACTGTCACTAACTGATGATACACTTTGAGAGTCACAGAAATTTAAAAAGAAAAAATAAGCAACATTTTAGCCCCCAGACACTAGGCATAGGCCTTTCCTTCTGATTTTACCATTCTGAATGGGGTAGCTGAATACACTGAAATCAGAATCTGAATGCATCCTTACTTTGACAGGTTATGCTATGCTATGCTAAGTCACTTCAGTCGTGTCCGACTCTGTGCGATCCCATAGACGGCAGCCCACCAGGCTCCCCCGTCCCTGGGATTCTCCAGGCAAGAACACTGGAGTGGGTTGCCATTTCCTTCTCCAATGCATGAAAGTGAAAAGTGAAAGTGAAGTCGCTCAGTTGTGTCCGATTCTTCGCGACCACATGGACTGCAGCCTACCAGGCTCCTCCGTCCATGAGATTTTCCAGGCAAGAGTACTGGAGTAGGGTGCCATTGCCTTAGGCTTATGGTAACTCTGACTTCAATTTACCTTCTAACTCACAGGGCTCAAACAATCCTTTTGCCCATTTATTGACACACTCTTAACAACCCCAGAATGGTTTGTTTTGTTTTTACAGAACTGAACTCCCAGCAAATAATCCAAATGTTTAATCTGGTCTAGCTCAGCTGAGATAACATAAAAATAACCCAAAAATGAAAAAAAAAAAAAAAATAACCCAAAAATGAAGTACTAAAGAAAATATCGGCAGAAAATAGACTTATTTTAAGCTAATTATAAGCTCCTTTTAAAGGAAAATATTATAAATAAAAATCCATTGTGTTGTATGTACTTTAAAGGACACTAAGTTTTGGCTGGAATTTTTCTGGTCAAAATATGATTATGCAAAGTAAAGAGCCTTTAAGGTCTTTCTTAAGCAAATTTGCTTTTGCTAAATTTAAAAATATTTTACATGCTACATGTCATGTCCCTGTTGATTACAAAGCTAAAGATTAATATTGAAATATCAGTACTTTAGTTTTAAATTCCATGATTCACTTGCATTCCACATAGAAATTATTTTTAAAATATCATAAACTGATATTTGGCCTGTGTACTTACTTTCCAATACTAAAATTCTGTTTAAACTTATGATGGGGTAATAAGAAATTATAGCTTCAGATACAAACCCAGTGCTAACTTAAATGAAAACCTCTAATATTTCATTTTAATGTTTTTAGGAGTTAAGAGATGCCAGGATTTCCTATTGTAGTTTCTTTTTACAAGTGTTTTACTTATTTTTACTTATGCAA
This sequence comes from Bos indicus x Bos taurus, assembly GCF_003369695.1. Lineage (NCBI taxonomy): Eukaryota > Metazoa > Chordata > Mammalia > Artiodactyla > Bovidae > Bos > Bos indicus x Bos taurus. The sequence goes on along the minus strand of NC_040079.1, from coordinate 60,729,291 downwards.
GGTGAAATTAGATTATTCTAGGCTGTTTTAGCAATGGCACCCCACTCCAGTACTCTTGCCTGGAAAACCTCATGGACGGAGAAGCCTGGTAGGCTGCAGTCCATGGGGTCGCTAAGAGTTGGCGCGACTGAGTGACTTCACTTTCACTTTTCACTTTCATGCACTGGAGAAGGAAATGGCAACCCATTCTCATATTCTTGCCTGGAGAATTCCAGGGACGGGAGAGCCTGGTGGGCTGCCATCTATGGGGTCGCACAGAGTTGGACACGACTGAAGCGACTTAGCAGCAGTAGCAGCAGGCTGTTTTATTAATTCCATTAATTCTAGCATAATTATTTTATATAGAAGACAGAGAAAATTGATTCCTATATAAAATAATAAAAGCAAAACAAAAATTTTGTTAGATCAAAAGAAAATGAAATAAGACAAAGAATTACTATACTACAATTTTAAAAACTAATTTTTAAGAAGAATATGTATTTTTCTTATCTTTCTCACAATAAAATGAGATACATGTGGTGCATGAGTTTTAATACACGTCAAAAGTGAAAATATACCCACAATATATATTTTAACTGTAGACAATCCTTGTACTGGTGATTTTTTAAGAACAAAAGAGGAGAGGAATAAGAAGAATGATAGGATTAGAACAATTCTTAACATTTCTATTAGTATTACATCTGGAGGTATTTGGTGTTCTGAAATATTTATACTTAGCATTCCAATGAACTGCTTTTTGAAATGCAATAAACAATTTATTTCTTATTGTAAGGAATGTATAACTGCACACAATAATGATTATATACACTGAAATTTAAATTATTCATTCTTTATACTACAAAAAAAATAGTTCAATATTTAGGCAATGCTCTTGACTCATTATTAAAGCCCTTGCTTCAACATTTGATTAAAATTAATTCTGAGTCCAGTAACACTATAATAACATTTAGTGTCAATCATTTAAAAATTGTTCTATGTCATGAGGGAGAAAAGCTATTACCAGGCCTAAGAATTAGTAAAAGTGTCAAGCAAGTAAATAACCTGTCATACAGCTGTTAATGCTGATTAATTTCTGAAGCAGCATCCCTTTTTCATAAATGAAGGAGAAATGGAGAGGCCAATGAAACTAGCAAGCTTTCACTAAATGTGTAAGGGCAGCCTGGTCCTAAAACAAATTTCCCTCATATGAACAAGTTTAAAATATTCATTCTAAAAATGTTTATTTTATACCATTGTACTGTGTGAGGTAAATTTATTGCAGAAAACTTATAAAGGTGTAGGTCATCAAAAAAGAAGATTGAGGAAGGAAGAAGAGAGAAACAAAGAAACAGGGGAAAAATTATCCTATCATTAGGGGTACTGGTTTTTGTTATTTGAAATGAAGAAAGATTAAATAGAAAGATAAATTGTAAGGAAAATAATCAGTTTTCAATTTGGCATTCTACATGATTATCTTTTTCCATTGATAAAATTTAATCTGTAAAATCATTTTTAATTTGTAAATAGTATTCTATCACCTGGGGCTTCCCTCAATGGTAAAGCATCTGCCTGACAATGCAGGAGATGGAGGTAGGATCTCTGGGTTGGGAAGATCCCCTGGAAGAGGAAATGGCAACCCACTCCAGTTTTCTTGCCTGGAGAATCCCATGGACACAGAAGCCTGGCGGGCTACAGTCCACGGGATTACAAAAGAGTAGGGCATGACTTAGGGACTAAACATACATACATAGATACATACATTACACATTCTATCACACGGATTGATTTTGAATTCTTCAACTATTATGAGTTGTATTTAAGAACTATTTCTAATTGAGTAAGAAGCACCAACCTAGTACCATGATACAGCTCTCTGAGGGGAACATGGTAAACAAGTAAAATACCTCTGTAAACAAGGAATCCCATGGACAGAGGAGCCTGGCGGGCTACAGTCCATGGGATTACAAAGAGTAAAACATGACTGACCAATTGAGACTTTCACATACTATTATAAATAAGTGAACAGTGAGATAAAGAGGAGGGAGGGCATGTGAGGGTTGTATTTCATGAATTCTAGGAGAAAAACTACTCATGTGCTTTCAGTTCAGTTCAGTTCAGTCACTCAATCGTGTCCGTCTCTTTGCGACCCCGTGGACCGCAGCATGCCAGGCCTCCCTGTCCATCATCAGCTCCCGGAGTTTACCCAAACTCATGTCCATTGAGTCAGTGATGCCATCCAACCATCTCATCCACTGTTGTCCTCTTCTCCTCCTGCCTTCAATCTGTCCTCGCATTAGAGTCTTTTCAAATGAGTCAGCTCTTCACATCAGGTGGGCAAAGAACTGGAGTTTCAACATCAGTCCTTCCAATGAACACTCAGGACTGATCTTTAGGATGGACTGGTTGGATCTCCTTGTGGTCCAAGGGACTCTCAAGAGTCTTCTCCAACACCACAGTTCAAAAGCATCAATTCTTTGGTGCTCAGCTTTCTTTATAATCCAACTCTCACATTTATACATGACTACTGGAAAAACCATAGCCTTGGGTAGATGGACCTTTGTTGGCAAAGTAATGTCTCTGCTTTCTAATATGCTATCTAGGTTGGTCATAACTTTCAAGGAGTAAGTGTCTTTTAATTTCATGGCTACAGTAACCATCTGCAGTGATTTTGGAACCCCCCCAAAAAATAGTCTGTCACTGTTTCCACTGTTTCCCCATCTATTTTCCATGAAGTGATGGGACTGGATGCCATGTGCTTTACAGTGGTGAAATGTCAAGGCAATTTGTAATCAGTACTGTAGACCAATGCCTCATAAACCTTGTTCCAAAAGGTTTCCTTACAGTTTCCTATGTGTGTGAGTGAGCAGAACTCAGAGCCAGAGGACCAAATCCAACCAGGGCAGGTCAACTTCATCAGGGTTTTCATATTTATTGTGTTTATATGGACTTTTGCTTTTAGCAACAATTTCTTAAAGACTTTTAAAACCACCATTTTTGACAGTGCATATTATAAATTCATTCCATGACAGTGGTTTTGAGAAAATTTAGAAGTTGTGCCAAAGGTATTTAGATTTCACCATGCTGTCTTTTATGAGTTCCTACACATGCACATGTTGTACTGTATAAACCCATTCATTCCATTCTTTGTTAACAGACTGAAAAGGAAGCTCATGTGAAAGGAAAGAGATGTTCATAAACACTCTTTAAATGGTTAAAGTGTAAATTATCACAAATATCCATTAAGATCACATGAAAATGTGATATTTAGAGTTTTTAAAATATTTTCTATTGATTTCTTAATTTCAGTCTGATATTTTCAAGTGATGAGCTATCCTGCATCTCACCAGAGAATTCTCAATCAAGAGGTAAACTTTATACTTTGAGAACTACTTCCTTCAGAAGCTATTTAGTATTAGAAATGTATCTCATTAATTTCTCTTCCCCAAATTGCTCCAGCAGCTTGAAAGCATGAAGAGTTTTTCTAAATCCAGTGTTGGTAGATGAATTTCTCATATTTCTAAATGCTGATTCTCTGACATCTTGAATAAGAGATAAGCCATTTTTTTCAAAGGCATTGAATAAAGAAATCATATTAGTATAGTGTCACCTCTGAGAATTTAATTAAAAGCATCACAATTACTTTATTATATGATATTAATAAAAATTTTGCTAGATTTCCAGCAAACTTAAGCTTTAAGTAATAATTACTTGAATCAACATTTTTATTGTTTATAATTATGAATTTGACTCCTTAGCAATTTTTCATTAGAATATTAACATACTCATAAATTTTATAAGGCTATAAAGCCCATTAGCAAATTTTTTGTCTATGAATATCTTCAATTTATAATTCTAACATAGTTATAATTTATAACTACAAAGTTCCTTTTCAAGAGGCCAAAAAACAATCACAGGTAAAATCAACAATAATGTTTCCATATTCCTTAGAACCTTGAAGGGCTAAGGCTTATTTTAAATATATTAAACCCCCATAAGTCATTACGTATTATACACAGTGTGATTTTTAAAATAACAAGCAATTAAAACTATAGCACTAATCCAGTCCTGTAGACTAGTATAAGCCAGTTTGTTCATGCTCTTTCTAAGTCAATTTTATCCATTAACTTCCTGACTGAATCCATTAACCGTAGCCCCACATTTTTGCATGGCTATACGTTCCTCTACTGAGAAGAAATATGATTATTTGAACATACTTCACATCAGTCAAAGGATAATCCCTAAATCAAAGTGATTTGTATAACAACCAAATGATGAATAATAACCTCAGTAAGAAAATGCATACTGTCAAGTCATCTATATATGAGTTGTGTTTTGAATATTGGGTGGTATGTAAATGGCAGGAAGGAATTAAGAAACTGAAGGAAGAAATTTTAAGAAACAAAGCAGATAAGATCATACTTATTGCAATTATATGTATATTGGAAGCCATCAGCATCTATGGAGGAAAAATTATAGATATATATATTCCTGTTAGCAAGGGAAATTAAATATCCATGAGAGTGAAGGAACAGATGGTGGGATTAAGTAAACAAATCATAAAATGATTTAAGTATTTAAATACTTGCTTTACACAGCTTTCACTAAGAAATATGTGCTAAAAAATAGCTATTTGCTCTACTTCTTCCTCATTCTGTGTGTGTATGTGTGAGGGAGGGAAAAAAGAGAGAGAGATAGAGAAGAAGGTGAGCAATGAGGGATGGGAGGAAAGAAGGCAAGAATGAGAGAGGAAATGCTCGTCAGAAATGGTAGACACTAAATAAACTGAAGAGTAAAAGAATGAAAGATGCCAAAACTGACAGAACACTGTCATTATAGAAACAAAATCTGACATCCTAACCCTAATAATTAATAATTATGCCACACATTTTTTCCCACTCAAGGTCATAGCTCAATTTACACAGTCCTTCAGACCCATCTAACTCCTTTCCCTTGCTTATCCTCAAAGGCTTTCCATTATCAAGGTCATCAGATTCAACCTTATTGCACAGTGCACTTCATTTCAAAATTTTCATTCTTTTCAAAACTCCTTTCTAAAAAAGTAGAAAAGTAAAAGGAAGAAACAAACAGAAAAAATTCCCTTCACTGAAGTTGATCTCCCCAAGTTACAATAGATTTCAATAATCCCCAAGAGAAACATGTTAATCCTAAAAAGAGTATGTGTCTGATGTCAGGAGTTTTTTGTTTTTGTTTTTGTTTTTCACTCAAAGCTGATTACTTACTCAGAACACCTCAACTACCACAGACTAATTTCCTCACCTAGATAGTAGGTAAATAGAACGAGATAATCTGTAAATTACCTTCTGTGATATTATAGGTATTGAAAGAATTTGTACATAAGTGTATATGGAAATAATTGTCTCAAGAAATGACACCAAAATTATTAAAGTAAATAATATATTCTACATAAAGAGAATATCAGATCAGATCAGATCAGTCACTCAGTCGTGTCCGACTCTTTGTGACCCCATGAATCGCAGCACGCCAGGCCTCCCTGTCCATCACCAACTCCCAGAGTTCACTCAGACTCACGTCCATCGAGTCAGTGATGCCATCCAGCCATCTCATCCTCTGTCGTCCCCTTCTCCTCCTGCCCCCAATCCCTCCCAGCATCAGAGTCTTTTCCACTGAGTCAACTCTTCGCATGAGGTGGCCAAAGTACTGGAGTTTCAGCTTTAGCATCAGTCCTTCCAAAGAAATCCCAGGGCTGATCTCCTTCAGAATGGACTGGTTGGATCTCCTTGCAGCCCAAGGGACTCTCAAGAGTCTTCTCCAACACCACAGTTCAAAAGCATCAATTCTTTGGCGCTCATCCCTCTTCACAGTCCAACTCTCACATCCATACATGACCACAGGAAAAACCATAGCCTTGACTAGATGGACCTTTGTTGGCAAAGTAATGTCTCTGCTTTTGAATAAGAGAGTATATTATTTGTTGACTGCTTAATGTGTTCTTAGAATGGTAATGGTCAAGTCAGAAGCATGCAGGAATTACAGATCTGCAGTCAACAAATAAAACAGAAAATGTGTACTGAGAAAACACAAGGAACTACTTATTTGATAGACTATTACAAAGACAGCTGAAGAGCAATTTCTTTCTTCTATTAGTTGTTAATTTATCAGATATTGTATAAGTGTACCCATATTTTATCACTTTCACTTCCAGCTAGAAAGTAAGAATTTTCCCAAAATAAGAAGATGAACATGTAAGGCTATTCCATATATATCCACTGATGGTAGGTAGAATTTCCTATTTTCCAAACTATTCATGTGTCTTTCTATCTATACAGTTATTTTTTTCCATCTTTTTCTATCTGTGCCATCTATCTCTGTATCTATATATCCATCAGCACTTCTCCAAAGCCTACCCAAAAGTCTGGTAGACACACAATGGAAAGACTAGCACCCAATGGGCTTTGACAAATGAATATTAAAGCCTAGGGTCATATGGAGAAAGCAATGGCACCCCACTCCAGTACTCTTGCCTGGAAAATCCCATGGACAGAGGAGCCTGGTGGGCTGCAGTCCATGGGGTCGCTGAGTTGGACACCACTGACCGACTTCACTTTCACTTTTCACTTTCATGCATTGGAGAAGGAAATGGCAACCCACTCCAGTGTTCTTGCCTGGAGAATCCCAGGGACGGGGGAGCCTGGTGGGCTGTTGTCTATGGGGTCGCACAGAGTCGGACACGACTGAAGCAGCTTAGCAGCAGCAGCAGGGTCATATGACCATTTCCAACATTGAAAACCATGGCTCTAAATACATGGAAATGACCAGAAATAGGATTGGTCTGCACATTGGGGAAAAGCCACACAAAATTAAACAATAAAAATACCCAGCATACTTTGGTAGTTTCTTAAAAACAACTATTCCAGATGGGTTAACTGTTTTCATCTTACTCCTCAAAAAGGAATGTGCATCTTATACTTACACAGCCTTAGAACAAGTAGCCCTCCTCTAATTTAAGGTTATCAGCTTCATACTTTCTACCTTCACAGGGAATCTGTGCCAGATCAAAAAAAAAAAAAAAACAAACAAACAAGAACTTATTTTAACTTAGAAAATTGTAAGTTGATTTACCAATAATGTGAGTATTATACCAATTGTGTTACATGTGAGATGAATAAAACCACTTTTTTTTTCTTAATAATACAGTATATAAAAATGTATGTATTTACTGCTTCATTAGTGATCATTAGCTGTCCTGAAACAATATGTACATACTCAGTACAGATTGTTCTCATTTTTGTGCCTTCGGTTTGCTCTCTTCTGTGTTACTCCTTCCTCTTCCTGGTTACATTATGGGATGGCTGATATTTCCTTGTCTGCCTCTTAGGTGAGGAATGCCAGTAATTATGACTGAAATTAGAGTTCTGCTTTAAAAATACGGATGATATGGTACACTAAGAAATAATTTCAAATTTTGGCACTTCTTAATTAAAACACTTTTTAAAAGGACATACAGAAAGGGTGACTGCACAATTGATGTTAAAATGAATTTTCCAATGTTATATGTCCTCACAAGCCTTCACTTTCATTATTAATTGTGACTTTTAAAACCATGCAAAAGGATATTTGTATGCATTCTTATTTCTCATTACCAGCATAATTTCACAATAAATGTATACGAGTTTGATCCTTAATACCCTAAAAATAGACTGTTTAAAATGACAAATTACATATTGCACATTTAACAATAACTAAAACCTCAAAAATTATTCCTTAGGTAAATATTTTCTATGTTTAGTTTTTTTTCAGGTTTAGGTCAAGATTTGCCAATATATCTTTGTGATTTAGACCTATGTTCTACATAAATTCTGGTTTGTCACAGGTCGATCTGAAATGCCCAAAGCTTTTTCTGTACTTTCCCTCTACATTCTGGAAGTATTTAGGGAGACTCATGTTTCTTCCATGCAAAAGAATTTGAGACTTTATTTGGAGAGTATGTCTTTCCATTTAGTGATTTAATATGTTTCCCCAGTGAATAAACTAACTTGCAAAAGTTGGCAAGGGATTTTCTTTAGCACAAATAGTTAATCTAAAAAAAGTTTTTTAATTGTATTGCCTGTTAAGAGAAGTGAATAAGAGATTTAAATAATCTGTTGTAAATTTTTTAAAGGAAAACAATCAATATGCATGATCTAGGCACATTTTATGCTCTCCTAATTTATAAATGTTTCAACCAAATATCATAACAAAATTCTGTTTCTACTCAATTCTCACTTAATTGAATTTTCACTTCTTTACAGAGCCTAGAATCACTACAAGCTCACTGACCATCTACCATTTCCTCAGTATGCTTTGCTTCCAAATATTTTCTTTGTATCCTTGAATTTATCCATATCCAATGTAATTCCAAAATCATGCAAAGGAGAATGTCTTATGCATTTGTACAGCTTCTTATTGAGCCTCCCTTTGCTCCTCAGATGAAAAAGTCAGTAAATATCACCCTCTGAGAATCTTTACTTTCTGCCACTCTGGGCCCTGACAGATTAGACCTTTCAGCAGTGAATGTTGTAGGTAACTATGAACATAATTCCAAACTGTTGCATGTGTTCTCTGATAGTATTTTGGAAATGACCTCTCAATGATGAAATAATAAAAAAAACAACACTCTTGGAAGATGAGGCTACATATATATATATATATAAACATTATATATATATATAAACATTATATATATATATAAACATTATATATATATATATAAACATTATATATATATATACATAAACATTAAATTTAAGAGTTTTATTTGTTTAATAGCCTTCTTAGGATAGATAAAATTTACTTACTGGAAAACAAACTTTACAGAAAAAATCCACCTTCCAAAGTTTTCTTCTATTTGTATATTTTGCTACTAGATAATTCTTTAATAATGATTTCTTAATGATTCTCCAAGGCCCCAAGAAGACTTCATTTATCAAAATACCAAAATAGCAAATACTCATGCTCAAGCCTTGAAAAAAATATGTAAATTTTGTTTTTCACGATGGTGTGATCACTCAGCTAGATCCAGATATCCTGGAATGTGAAGTCAAGTGGGCCTTAGAAAGCATCACTACAAACAAAGCTAGTGGAGGTGATGGAATTCCAGTGGAGCTATTTCAAATCCTGAAAGATGATGCTGTGAAAGTGCTGCACTCAATATGCCAGCAAATTTGGACAACTCAGCAGTGACCACAGACAGGACTGGAAAAGGTCAGTTTTCATTCCAATCCCAAAGAAAGGCAATGCCAAAGAATGTTCAAACTACCACGCAACTGGACTCATCTCACACGCTAGTAAGTAATGCTCAAAATTCTCCAAGCCAGGCTTCAGCAATATGTGAACTGTGAACTTCCTGATGTTCAAACTGGTTTTAGAAAAGGCAGAGGAACCAGAGATCAAATTGCCAACCTTTGCTGGATCATTGAAAAAGCTAGAGAGTTCCAGAAAAACATCTATTTCTGCTTTATTGACTATGCCAAAGCCTTTGACTGTGTGGATCACAATAAACTGTGGAAAATTCTGAAAGAGATGGGAATACCAGACCACCTGATCTGCCTCTTGAGAAACCTATATGCAGGTCAGGAAGCAACAGTTAGAACCAGACATGGAACAACAGACTGGTTCCAAATAGGAAAAGGAGTACGTCAAAACTGTATATTGTCACCCTGCTTATTTAACTTATATGTAGAGTACATCATGAGAAACGCTGGGCTGGAAGAATCACAAGCTGGAATCAAGACTGCCGGGAGAAATATCAATAACCTCAGATATGCAGATGACACCACCCTTATGGCAGAAGGTGAAGAAGAACTAAAAATCCTCTTGATGAAAGTGAAAGAGGAGAGAAAAAGTTGGCTTAAAGCTCAACATTCAGAAAACAAAGAGCATGGCAGCCGGTCCCATCACTTCATGGGAAAGAGATGGGGAAACAGTGGAAACAGTGTCAGACTTTATTTTTTGGAGCTCCAAAATCACTGAAGATGGTGATTGCAGCCATGAAATTAAAAGAGGATTACTCCTTGGAAGGAAAGTTATGACCAACCTAGATAGCATATTCAAAAGCAGAGACATTACTTTGCCAATAAAGGTCCATCTAGTCAAGGCTATGGTTTTTCCTGTGGTCATGTATAGATGTGACAGTTGGACTGTGAAGAAGGCTGAACACTGAAGAATTGATGCTTTTGAAGTGTGGTGTTGGAGAAGACTCTTGAAAGTCCTTGGACTGCAAGGAGATCCAAGCAGTCCGTCCTAAAGGAGATCAGCCCTGGGATTTCTTTGGAAGGAATGATGCTAAAGCTGAAACTTCAGTACTTTGCCCACCTCATCTCATGTGAAGAGTTGACTCATTGGAAAAGACTCTGATGCTGGGAGGGACTGGGGGCAGGAGAAGGGGATGACAGAGGATGAGATGGCTGGATGGCATCACTGACTCAATGGTCATGAGTTTGAGTGAACTCTGGGAGTTGGTGATGGACAGGGAGGCCTGGCGTGCTGGGATTCATGGGGTCACAAAGAGTCGGACACAACTGAACAACTGAACTGAGCTGAAAAAGTTAATGTTTCAAAGCGCCTTCCCTTGTAGCTCAGTCAGTAAATCTGCCTGCAAGGCAGGAGACCTGGATTCAGTTCTTGGGTTGGGAAGATCCCCTGGGGAAATAAATGGCAACTCACTCCAGTATTATTGCCTGGAGAATCCCATGGACAGAGGAGCCTGGCAGGCTATACAGTGCATGAGGTCACAAGTTGGACACAACTTAGCAAATAACCACCACCTTTGTCTGATGCCATTAGTTCCCCATTCCTCTTAGGATTATAGAACTGCTGCCTTTCCTTGATATGACAGATGCTGTTCTTATTGCACCAACATCACTTTTCTCAGCCGTTTACCATATCCTTGCTTTCAGCATCATATCTCTATGCCTAAGTAGTCACTGACTGCTAACACCTGTTCTTACTTTGTATAATCAGGAGAGAAGTGTACTACAAGGAGTGCTTCCCATAAGTAGAGCTCCACTGATAATTCACACGAGTTGATGTGTGTTCTACATCATTTCTCAGAGTCTTTCAGTGATATTAAGCTCTATTTGCTCACAGAGGCAACTTATTAGATAGAATACTCTTTATTTACCTCCTATACTTTACTGCCACACTTCTTTACTTCTCTATTGGCATTTCCAGGGATTGTGTTTCAAATAAATTTCTTGCCCTCAAATATGCTTCTCAAGGCTTATGCCTGGGGAAACTCAAATTAAGATACATATCTTTGAGATGCTTGATTTTCCCCACATTTCTACATCATTGAAGTTGGGATGTAACTTTGTATGCATCAATTCTATTTGGCTGACTACTTGGTTCACATTAAATTCTTATGGCCCTATCTGTGCTATTAGGATTCTTCTCTACACACCATAGGTGCCCTAGCTATGGAATCTGACCCTTATTTCGTCCAAGAAATTAAAACTTGAATAAAGGGCCCAGAGATTGAACTGGTTGATGCACGTTAAAGGTTGTGTCCTAGAAGAATGAAGAACTCCTTCATTGAGGCTCCAAAGCTCCAAGGCTTCTTTACTAAGGCTTGCTGCCTCTTCAGTATGAAGAGGTGATCTCAAAGCATTTCAATAAACTCCCCTCCAAGAACGTATTTATGTTCCATGAAATGCCTTGCTCACCATTTTCTTTACTGCCTCCACGCAAAAAAAGAATGTTTAATGCTCAAAACCACAAGTTATTAGTACAAAACTCCTGATCCATTCATCTCTCCTATCATCCAGAGTTTTACTCTTTTTCATTTTTTGTTGTTGTTGTTGTTGTTTTGTTCTTAAGACACAAATCAATAAGTATAGCCACCTGGAATCCTTCTTGGAAATAAAGTACTCATTTTGGAAATGCTATAGTCATACACGACTGAGTGACTTCACTTTCCCTTTCCCCTTTCATGCATTGGAGAAGGAAATGGCAACCCACTCCAGTGTTCTTGCCTGGAGAATCCCAGGGACGGGGGAGCCTGGTGGGCTGCCGTCTATGGGGTCGCACAGAGTCAGACACGACTGAAGCGCCTTAGCAGAGGCACCAGCAGAAGCATAGTCATCAAAGAGTGAAAATACAGTTTAAATCTGTGAAACACTAATTATCAGCTAAGAAACAGAAATTCATTTTAAAAGCTTTTTCTCTAAGTGCTATTCTGTGATGGCCACCATGCTGAGTAAATGTGACAGAGATGAATGATCTATGTGCCTCATTCTACTCTTGTTCTGCAAAATGATTTTTTTTTTTTTTTTTGGTTTCTGAATATTTACTTACAATGTGCAAGCTAAATCTTCTCCTTTAAAGGTAACAGGCAGACTAAACTATAAAGTTTTAGCTACAATTCTAAATTCCTGGGTGAAGAACTGTGACAGGCCAGCTTGGTTCAAGTGTTAATTCCTCCAGCACCCAATTAAGGCTAAGGCAGAAGAGTAACATTTTACAAAACAGTTGCTGAGACCTCATCACTGTTGTGATTAGGAAGTTGGGAGTCTGTAGGATGTGGGACTATGAAGAACTTCCAGGAAGGGTCTGTTCATTGTACACAGGCTGTTCATACATCCTAGGTTTCCTGAGACATTCTTGATTGAGTCTGTGTTTCAGGTATAAATATTAACACTGCCATCTTTTGCTCTCAAAAGAGAGTTTTCCATTGGATGATATATGTCACCCTGGTTATAGAGATCATTGAAGGTAACCCTATCCTTTTACTTGAGATGACAAATGAGACCTGGAATGTTGAAGGGACTTTTTCAAGTTCATTCAATTAGTAGTATATTTATCAGTAAAATTCAGGTGTGCAGTATGCTGCTGCTGCTGCTAAGTCGCTTCAGTTGTGTTCGACTCTGTGCGACCCCATAGACGGCAGCCCACAGGCTACTGTCCCTGGGATTCTCCAGGCAAGAACACTGGAGTGGGTTGCCATTTCCTTCTCCAATGCATGAAAGTGAAAAGTGAAAGTGAAGTCGCTCAGTCGTGTCCGATCCTCAGCGACCCCATGGACTGCAGCCTACCAGGCTCCTGCATCCATGGGATTTTCCAGGCAAGAGTACTGGAGTGGGGTGCCATTGCCTTCTCCGATGTGCTGTATACCATTTTATTTTTTAGTTTATATTGTTGAATCCATTCTTTCATCATTCCACCTTGTGATTGACAGCAAGCTGTCAAGATATGGTTAACGTTCAGCTGATTGAGTAGTCAAGGAACAGAGCAGCCCCAGTTCCACTCAGTAACATCAGGATCATAATTAGCATACTAAACAATGAGCCAGGTAAAGATAAGAGGACACTGTCCTGCAGAACTTTTCTTGGAATATAAAATGTTATTATAAAATAGAGTATAATTCCAAGTCACTTTTTTTTGTTTCCTTAATATTTGCTGAAGAAACCTAGCCTTGAATCTATCATTAAATATTTGTGCTCTTAAGAAAACATTCAGCCTAAAAGTTTAAGCAGTAACTAAGGGTAGTCTCCCTTCCAACCGGCTAATTAAGCCAGAAAATAGTATCTGAAAATGACTCTTCTCTCAAAACAGACATCTTATCAATCCAAAAAAACATAAGAAATATAGCTTTTCAGAGAAAAAAAAAAATCCCACTTCTGAGGAAATGACCTTCTTCTGAGTTTAGTGTTAAGAAAATCTGTAAAGCAGAAAAATTTGGTCACATTTCAATATGCTAAAACCACCACTTCTCTATATCCTTAGTGATACCATTTTACCAACCTATCCCCTGGTCTCTGAGTCTTTTTATTTTGTCATTATATTTGAGTTTGAATTTTGTTCTCTGGTAATGAATTTTTATATTTTTCTAAAGAATAGATGATTCCCAAGATCCCTGTTCTATAAGTCTTATCTACAAAGCCCACACAGTTGGAACTCCAGAAATTAAATTTTAAGTGTAAGCAAAATACAGTATTGTTTGGCATAGGAGAGACTAGAACTCCTTTAACCATGCCAGGTGTGTGGCCCCCTAATCCATTCACTTATACCTATTAGAAAACTGGTTCTGCCTTCCAGCTCAAGTTCTGGGTATAGTTAGCAAAGCAGAATGAATACTCCTTTCAAAGTATTCCAAATTGGAAAATTAACTTCACAGATTTCCAATTGTAAAAGCACCCTAAAATCATGGCAAAATGATCAATAGCTACTATATATTTCAATGCCAGGAGCTGAGAAAAAAATCACAGGCAAAAGATGGAATTTAGATGAGTTGCCTAAGGGAAAGCTTTAGATTTGTGCATACTGATAGGTGATTTTCAGAGAAAGCTGAATTATGACTTTTCCCAATCAACTCATCCTTAAAAACGTCAACAGCAGCACAATGCTTTGGATGCTTTGAACATGCTCACTTAAACATACGCCAGCTGAAACTGTGAACAGAGTGAGCTGGTGAGCAAGAACTTCAAATAAGGGAAATTTCTCATACCTCTTGCTACTGCTAAGTCACTTCAGTCGTGTCCGACTCTGTGCAACCCCATAGACCGAAGCCCACCAGGCTCCCCCATCCCTGGGATTCTCCAGGCAAGAACACTGGAGTGGGTTGCTATTTCCTTCTTCAATACATGAAAGTGAAAACTGAAAGTGAAGTCGCTCAGTCGTATCTGACCCTCAGGGACCCCAAGGACTGCAGCATTCCAGGCTCCTCGGTCCATGGGATTTTCCAGGCAAGAGTACTGGAGTGGGGTGCCATTGCCTTCTCCGTCATACCTCTTACATGATATTAAAAATAAGAAAAGTAAAAGATGTGTTAAGACCTTAGTCTAATTTCTGATTATTAATTGCTATAGCAGTAATTCAAACATGTTTTGATTTCTTACAGTTAACTATGTTTGTAAGTTTTGTTGCCTTTTGAATAGCAGAATGTGCTAAAGAATCAGCAAAATAGCTTAGTGAAATTTACATGACTATCAGATTTCAGGGCTTATTTCTTTTAACTTGTTGGAGTTTTTGAACAAGATAATGCATCTAATTATAACCATAACCTACCTATTTTATGGGGAGATTATAAGAAATTACTTGATGTTACCAATATACCCTTTAAGAGTCTTAAGAAAAATAAGTACAAGATGGCAAGATAATTTGCAGAGCAGAAATAGAGATGCAGCATAGAGAATGGACTTGTGGACACAGCCGGGTAAAGAGAAGGTAGGAAGAACTGAGAGAGTAACATTGACATATATACACTCCCATGTGTAAAATATATAACTAGTGAGAAGCTGCTATATCACACAGGGAGCTTAGCTCGGTGCTCTATGATGACCAAGAGGAATAGGATGGGGTGCAGAAGGGAGGCTAAAGAGGGAGAAAATATATGTATACTTATGCCTGATTCATGTTGATGTATGGAAGAAACCAACATAACACTGTAAAGCAATTATCCTCCAATTAAAAATAAATTTAAAGAAAGATGGCAGCATATATTTTTAGAGGGTGTTAAAATATAGAAAATGGACAAAAGTAGTGGCTTCAGGGGTAACTAAATTAAGCATTCATGAATCGGTCTGGAATTTTCAGTACTACAATTCAGAAGAATGCTGCTGCTGCTGCTAAGTCGCTTCAGTCATGTCCAACTCTTTGCGACCCCATGGACCGCAGCTTACCAGGCTTCTCCATCCATGGGATTTTCCAGGCAAGAGTACTGGAGTGGGTTGTCATTGCCTTCTCTGCAGCAGAATGCTATCAGTAACTAAATTGAAAGTTACATCAGGACTTCTAATTTAGTTTACTTTATCACCTATATATTTAGTGGACATAAATATATATTTATTTCCAATTAATTCATCAAATTATAATCAAAAGTATTAAGATTTTGTTTTCTTCCACCTTCCAAGCTCATTTTCAACTCAAGTTACCATCATTACTCACTATTTTGAGCTTACAATTACAAAAATAAAGACTTCCAGAGAGTGGATACATAGGTGATTTCCTTTAATTTCTCTCTTCTTAAATCTTGTTGCAAGCATAATCTACAAGGGTACTTTCTCCATAACTGAAATATTTGAATCACTTTTCAAAGTCATCAGTTTTTAAAAAGAACCAGTCATTTGGGATTATTTCTACAGTCACTTCCATCTGGAAACAAACAAACAAAAACTACGGTTCTGCTATGCAGAACATTACTAAAATACCTAGTTGATATGTTAAAGAGTTCTACAAGAGTAGCTCTAATCAATAAATACTAAGATTTGCATCTAACTTATCAATTGTTCATGTATAGTCTTCTTTGTAAACTCTGTTTCTTTCAGTTTATTCCATATAAGAAAATTCTATTATACTAGAAAATTCTTATTGATATTATTTCGTAATAGGTTGTATCTTCTCCCAGAAATTTCTGCTTAAAGGCAGACCCTGCATTTCAGAATTGTTCAACATTCAGCATTCCTAGTCCTCAAATGATTGAAGTATCTTATTATCTTAGTTATTCACAGTTTTCCTTACTATACCTCAATTTAAACTCAGTGGCTTAACGTTGGTCTTTTTATTTTCCTTTTTTTAAAATTTCATATTTATAAGCCTTCCCTGCTTTATTCAAAGTATCTAGATTTGGGGAAGTATTGAAGGCATAGAAGGACAGCACACTCTTGCTCACTGTGGGAAATATAACATACTTTTCTTCTCTATGTGAAAAGAAAAGTATTAACCCAGTAGAAAAATAGGCATAAGAAAATTGTTAGCAAAATTAGAACTTTTTGTCTGCTACTTCATTTATCGAAATTATTTCCTAAATTACAAAGGTTCTTACATATTTGTTTCACTTTATAATGCTGTTTGAATATTATTGTTGTTCAGTCACTCAGTCATGTCCGACTATTTGTGATCCCATGGACTGCAGCATGCCAGGCTTCCAGTCCTTCACCATCTACCAGAGCTTTCTTAAACTCATGTCCACTGAGTCAGTGACGCCATCCAACCATCTCATCTTCTGTCATCCCCTTCTCCTCCTGCCTTCAATCTTTCCCAGCATCAGGGCCTTTCCAATGAGACAGTTCTTCACATCAGATGGCCAAAGTACTGGAGTTTCAGCTTTAGCATTATTCCTTCCAAAGAACACCGAGGACTGATCTCCTTTAAGTGGACTGGTTGGATCTCCTTGCAGTCCAAGGAACTCTCAAGAGTCTTCTCCAACACCACAGTTCAAAAGCATTAATTCTTCAGTGCTCAGCTTTCTTCACAGTCCAACTCTCACATCCATACACGACTACTGGAAAAACCATAACCTTGACTAGATTGACCTTTGTTGGCAAAGTAATGTCTATTTCATGGCTGCAATCACTACCTGCAGTGATTTTGGAGTCCTCAAAAATAAAGTCTGGCATTATTTCTACTGTTTCCCCATCTATTTCCTATGAAGTGATGGGACCAGATGCCATGATCTTCATTTTCTGAATGTTGAGCTTTAAGCCAACTTTTTCACTCTCCTCTTTCATTTTCATCAAGAGGCTTTTTAGTTCCTCTTCACTTTCTGCCTTGATGTACTCCTTTCACAATTTGGAACCAGTCTATTATTCCATGTTCAGTTCTAACTGTTGCTTCCTGACCAGCATACAGGTTTCACAGGAGGCAGGGAAGGTGGTCTGGTATTCCCGTATCTTTAAGAATTTTCTTCAGTTTGATGTGATCCACACAGTCAAAGGCTTTAGCTTAGTCAGTGAAGCAAAAGTAGATGTTTTTTCTAGAATTCTCTTGCTTTTTCTATGATTCAGTGGATGTTGACAATTTGATATCTGGTTCCTCTACCTTTTCTAAATCCAGCTTGAACATCTGGTAGTTCTCAGTTCATGTACTGTTGAAGCCTAGCTTGGAGAATTTTGAGCATTACTTTGCTAGCATGTGAAAAGAGTACAATTGTGTGGTAGTTTGAACATTTTTGGCCACCGCTGACTTTTCCAAATTTGTGGCATATTGAGTGCAGCACTTTCATAGCATCATCATTTAGGATTTGAAATAACTCATCTGGGATGCCATAATCACCAGTAGCTTTGTTCATAGTAATGCTTCCTAAGGCCCATTTGACACCACACTCAGGATGTCTGGCTCTAGGTAAGTGATCACCCCATCGTGGTTATCTGGGTCATTAAGATCTTTTTGTATTCTTCTTCTGCGCATTCTTGCCACCTCTTCTTAATATTTTCTGTTTCTGTTAGGTCTATACCATTTCTGTCCTTTGTTGTGCCCATCTTTGCATGAAATATTCCCTTGATATAGCTAATTTTTTGACGAGATCTCTAATCTTTCCCATTCCGTTGGTTTCCTCTATTTCTTTGCGTTGATCACTTAGGAAGGCTTTCTTATCCCTCCTTGCTATTCTTTGGAACTCTGATTTAAGATGGGTGTATCTTTCCTTTTCTCTTTTGCCTTTCACTTTTCTTCTTTTCTCAACTATTTGTAAGGCCTCCTCAAGACAACCACTTTGCCTTTTTTGCATTTCTTTCTCTTGGGAATGGTCTTGATCCCTGCCTCCTGTATAAAGTCAAGAACCTCTATCCATAGTTCTTCAGGTACTCTGTCGATCAGATCTAATACTTTGAATCTATTTGTCACCTCCATTGTATATTCCTAAGGGATTTGATTTAGGTCATACCTGAATTGCCCTATGGTTTTCCCTACTTTCTTCAACTTCAGTCTGAATTTGGCATTAAGGAGTTTAAGATCAGAGTCACAGTCAGTTCCCAGTCTTGATTTTGCTGACTGTATAGACCTTCTCAACCTTTGGCTAAGAATATAATCAATCCGATTTCAGTATTGACCATCTGGTGATGACCATGTGTAGAGTCATATCTTGTGTTGTTAGAATCAGGTCTTTGTTATGGCCACTGCATTCTTGGCAAAACATTGTTAGCCTTTGCCCTGCTTCATTTTTTACTCCAAGACCAAACTTACCTGTTACTCTAGGTATTTCTTGACTTCCTATTTTTGCATTCCAGTCCCCTATGATGAAAAGAACATCTTTGTTTGGTGTTAGTTCTGGAAGGTCTTATAAGTCTTCATGGGTTTGGTCAACTTCACCTTCTCTGGCATCAGTAGTTAGGGCAAGAGAATTTCAGAAAAACATCTATTTCTGCATTATTGAATATACCAAAGCCTTTGATCGTATGGATCAAAACAAACTGGAAAATTCTTAAAGAGATGAGAATACCAGACCACCTTACCTGCCTCCTGAGAAATCTGTATGCAAGTCAAGAAGCAACAATTAGAACAGGATATGGAACAACAAACTAGTTCCAAATTGGGAAAGGATTACATCAAGGCTGTATATTGCCACCCTGCTTATTTAACTTATATGCAGAGTACATCATGAGGAACATTGGGCTAGATGAGGCACAAGCTGGAATCAAGATTGTGAGGAGAAATATCAATAACTTCAGATAATGTGCAGATGACACCACCCTTAAAGTAGAAAGTAAAGAGGAACTAAAGAGCCTCTTGATGAAGGTTAAAGAGGAGAGTGAAAAAGCTGGCTTAAAACTCAACATTCAAAAAACTAATGTTTGGCATCGGTGATGGCATCCAGTCCCATCACTCCAAGGCAAATAGATGGGGAAACAATGGAAACAGTGACAGACTTTATTTTCTAGGGCTCCAAAGCCACTGCAGCCATGTAATTAAAAGAAATTTGCTCCTTGGAAGAAAAGCTATGGCCAGTCTAGACAGCATATTAAAAAGCAGAGACATTACTTTGCCAAAAAATGTCCATATAAACAAAGCTTATGATTTCTCCAGTAGTCAGGTATGGATATGAGAGTTGGACTATAAAGAAAGCTGAGCAACAAAGAATTGATGCTTTTGAAATGTGGCATTGGAGCACTCTTGAGAGTCCCTTGGACTACAAGGAGATCCAACCAGTCAAACCTAAAGGAAATCAGTCCTGAATTTTCATTGGAAGGACTGATGCTGAAGCTGAAGCTCCAATACTTTGGCTACGTGATGTGAAGAACTGACTCATTGGAAAGACCCAGATGCTGGGAAAGATTGAAGGCAGGAGGAAAAGTGGATGACAGAGCATGAGATGGTTGAATGGCATCACCGACTCAATGAACATGAGTTTGAGTAAACTCTAGGAGTTGGTGGTGGACAGGTAAGCCTGGCATGCTGCTGGGGTTGCAAATAGTCAGACGTAACTGAGCGACTAAACTAAACTGAGTTAGGGCATAGACTTGGATTTCTGTGATATTGAACGGTTTGCCTTGGAAATGAACAGAGATCATTCTGTCATTTTTGAGATTGCACCCAAGTACTGCTTTTCTAACTCTTATTGACTATGAGGGCTACTCCATTTCTTCTAAGGGATTCTTGCCCATAGCAGTAGATATAATGGTCATCTGAATTAAATTCACCCATTCCAGTCCATTTTCGTTCACTTATTCCTAAAATGTCAATATTCACTCTTGCCATCTCCTGTCTGACCACTTCCAATTTACCTTGATTCGTGAACCTAACATTCCACATTCCTATGCAATGTTGTTCTTTATAGTATCAGATTCTGCTTCCACCACCAGCCACATCCGCAGCTGGGTATTATTTTCACTTTGGCTCAGCCTCTTCATTCCTTCTGGAGTTATTTCTCCACTGATCTCCAGTAGCATATTGGGCACCTACCAACCTGGTGAGTTAATCTTTCAATGTCATATCTTTTTGCCTTTTTGATACTCTGCATGGCCGCCTCATGCGAAGAGTTGACTCATTGGAAAAGACTCTGATACTGGGAGGGATTGGGGGCAGGAGGAGAAGGGGACAACAGAGGATGAGATGGCTGGATGGCATCACTGACTTGATGGACATGAGTCTTGGTGAATTCCGGGAGCTGGTGATGGACAGGGTGGCCTGGCATGCTGCGATTCATGGGGTCACAAAGAGTCGGACACGACTGAGCGACTGATCTGATCTGATCTGATGGGGTTCTCAAGGCCAGAATACTGAAGTGGTTTGCCATTCCCTTCTCCAGTGGACCACATTGTGTTAAAACGCTCCACCACAACCTGTCTGTCTTGGGTGGCCCCACATGGCATGGCTCATAGTTTCATTGAGTTAGACAAGGCTGTGGTCCATGTGATTAGTTTGATTAGTTTTCTGTGATTATGGTTTTCATTCTATTTGCCCTCTGATGGATAGGATAAGAGCCTTGTGGAAGCTTCCTGATGGGAGAGACTGACTATGGGCCAGGCCATGCTCAGTAAATCTTTAATCCAATTTTCTGCTGATTGGTGGAGCTGTGTTCCCTTCTTTTGTATCTATTTTTACTTCTTCTGTATCTATTCTAACGAATAATGTACCTCCTTTTGACCAAGTTTTGTGTTTTTCATGTATTAATGGGTCTGTTTACATAGGGAAAATTTTCCAGGAAGATGCATTTTTGAAAAAACTATGTTGTTAACCAATCTAGAATTTTTCTAGGATTTCAATACTAAACTCTAATCTCTTGAGAGTAAGAATTGTCAAATAAACTCATTATATTATTTATCAAACCTTAAAATATTTATTGAGTAGCTACTATTTCTAGGAATTATAAAGAGTTACAAAAAGATCATATAATATATCAATTTATATAAATATTACTTAGTATCACCAGTATCTCTAGGGACTGTGCTTGATTGACATTTGACAGTCAATAGGGCTAGTTGGTGGTTCAGAAGGTAAAGAGTCTGCCTGCATTGTGGGAGACCTAGGTTTGTTCCCTGAGTCAGTAAGATCCCCTTGAGAAGGAAATGGCAACTCACTCCAGTATTCTTGTCTGGAGAATTCCATGGACAAAGGAGCCTGGTGGGCTATATAGTCCATGGGGTCACAGAATCAGACACAACTAAGTGACTGATACTTTCACTTTCTACTTTGTAAACAAGACTAGGATGTGCCCTCTTACCACGCCTACTCAGTGTCATAGAGGGAAGCCCTGGCTGGGGCAGTAAAACAAGATAAAGAAATAAAGTTTACACAAATTGAGAAAGAAGAAATTGTCTCTATTCACTGAAGGCATGATTGTCTATGTAGAAAACCTTAAACAATTAAAAAACAGTCCTACAATTAATAAGTGAGCATAACAAGGTTGAGGATATGAGGTTAACATACAAAAGTCAACTGATTTTCTATATACCAGCAAAGAACAATTGAAATATGAAATGTATACAAAGTTATAACATTTCAATAGCGCTCAACAAAACATGCATAAATCTAATAAAATATGAATAGGATGCATAAGCAGAAACACCATAAGCAGAATCACAAGAAACACTGGTGAAAAAAAATCAAAAAAATATCTCAATAAAAGGAGAGGTGTCTATGTTCAGGGATTGAAGACAATATTATTAAAATGTCAATTCTTCTCAACCTGATCTATTGAGTCAATGTAATCCCAAAACAAAATCCCAGAAAGCTATTTTGCAGATATTGTTTCTAAATTTTCTATGGAAAAGAAAAAGTCCTAAGAGGCAACACAATAATTAAGAAGAAAATTGGAGAACTGGATGTTCATTTGCAAAAAACAAAAATAAAACAAAACAGAACACAATTACGCCTTACATAAAACATTAACTGAAAATCAATCTTACATCTAAAATGCAGAACAAAAACTTATTGATAAAGACATAGAAGAAAATCTACAACCTTAATTTGGTGATGAGTTTTCAATAAAACACCAATAGCCCAACTCATGAGGAAAGATAAATTGAACTTCATTAAAATAAAAATATTCTGCTCTGTCATAAGCACTGTTAAGAGAATAGAAAATAAGCCAAAGACTGGAAAAATACGGTTGTAAAACATATAACTGATAAATGACTTGAATCAAAAATATACTAAGAACTCTTCAGTCAGTTCAGTTCAGTTCAGTGGCTCAGTCGTGTCTGACTCTTTGTGACCCCATGAATCACAGCACGCCAGGCCTCCCTGTCCATCACCAACTCCCAGAGTTCACTCAGACTCACATCCATCGAGTTGGTGATGCCATCCAGCCATCTCATCCTCTGTTGTCCCCTTCTCCTCCTGCCCCCAATCCCTCCCAGCATCAGAGTCTTTTCCAATGAGTCAACTCTTCACATGAGGTGGCCAAAGTACTGGAGTTTCAGCCTTAGAATCATTCCTTCCAAAGAAATCCCAGGGCTAATCTCCTTCACAATGGACTGGTTGGATCTCCTCGCAGTCCAAGGGACTCTCAAGAGTCTTCCCCGACACCACAGTTCAAAAGCATCAATTCTTCGGCGCTCAGCTTTCTTCACAGTCCAACTCTCACATCCATACATGAGCACTGGAAAAACCATATACCCAACAAAAAGAAAGCAAAACACAATTTGAAAACGGACAAAAGATCTCAGCAGAAACATCTTTGAAGAAAATATGAAAAGTGAAAGTTTTAGTAACTCAATATGTCCAATTCTTTTGCAACCCCATGGACTGTAGCCCACCAGGCTCCTCTGCCATGGAATTCTCCAGGCAAGAATACTGGAGTGGATAACCACTTCCTTCTCCAGGGAATCTTCCCAACCCAGGGATCGAACTTGAGTCTCCTGCGCTAAAGGCAAATTCTTTACTGTCTGAGCCACCAGAGAAGCCCAAATATATACAGATGGCAAATAAACATATGAAAACATGCCAGTCGTATTTGTCATTCAGTTAGGACTTCCCTGGTGGCTCAGACGGTGTCTGCCTACAATGAGGGAGATTGGGGTTCAATCCTTGGGTTGGGAAGATCCTCTGGAGAAGAAAATGGCAACCCATTCCAGTACTCTTGCCTGGAAAATCCCATGGACAGAGGAGCTACAGTCCATGGGGGTCACAAAGAATCAGACACAACTGAGCAACCCTTTGCGACCCCCATGGACTACAGCATTCCATGCTTCCCTGTACGTTACACCTATTAGAGTAGCTAAAATGAAACAAACAAAAAAAGACCATATCAATAGCTGGTGAAGATATGGAGCAATAGAATATCTCATTCATTGCTGGTGAAATAGCAAATGGATCAGGAAGATCCCCTGGTGGAGGGCATGGCAACCCACTTGAGTATTCTTGCCTGGAGAATCCCATAGACAGAGGAGCCTGTTTGGATACAGTCCATAGGGTCACACAGAGTCAGACACAACTGAAGTGATTTAGCATGCCTGCATGCACAGTCACTTAGATTGCTAGTTTCTTTGAAGATTAAACATCTTAGCACACAATTCAGCAATGGTGCTCATAGGTATTTATTCAATAAATTGAAAAAATAATGTTCACACAAACTTACAAATTTATAGGAGCTTTTAGTTTTTGGTGATTATAGTAAAACTATTATAAGCATTCAAACTTAGCCTGTAGTGGTGGGAAAAAGGCAAGAAAACAGATTCTCCTGTACAGCCTCCATAAAAAAATGCAGCAGCATTGCTGACACTTTGATTTTAGCCCAGTAAAATTATGTCATATTTCTGACTTATATTGAACTAACATCAGCTATTAACAGTAGAGGAAATGATATGGGTATACAGGCATTCTTTGTGTTAACAGCTCTAAAAAATTCAGATGTCTGTCCACGAATGCACATATTTTGCCTTCAGTCAATGTAAAACTGAACTGGTCTGTCTTTCCAGTCATCTCAGGGACTCTTGTGTCCTTTATAAACTGATTCATCTTGAAAAGCTAAGCACAGAGATTTGATATTCTTCATTTTCTATTTGTGAAGCATATTGTGAGAATAATAATGACAACCTCACTAAACGCCATCAAAGGACAGGACATATTTTACCATATGATAAACCTCCTTTTTAACAGATCTGTTATACACACTGAATAGGTGTTTCTCCTATTTTACTGATAAAAAAATAAAGTTCAAAAATCTAAGAATCTGTGAAGTTGCCTCAGTGATTTGAGATAGGAGGCTTTTCAGAACAACTAAAATTTCCCATTTTACAGATTTTGTTAAGTCACTTCAGTCGTGTCCAACTCTGTGCGATCCCATAGATGGCAGCCCACCAGGCTCCCCAGTCCCTGGGATTCTCCAGGCAGGAACACAGGAGTGGGTTGCCATTTCCTTCTCCAATGCATGAAAGTGAAAAGCGAAAGGGAAGTTGCTCAGTCGTGTCCGACTCTTAGCGACCCCATGGACTGCAGCCTACCAGGCTCCTCCATTCATGGGATTTTCCAGGCAAGAGTACTGGAGTGGGGTGCCATCACCTTCTCTGATTTTACAGATAGGTTTTGTATATAACAACATTTAGTAACAGTATATTTTCATGACAAAAAATACTTGTTATACATTGTAAAACCTTTTAGTATGAAAATTATTGAAAAATATTGATGAAAGAA
This sequence comes from Bos indicus x Bos taurus, assembly GCF_003369695.1. NCBI lineage: Eukaryota > Metazoa > Chordata > Mammalia > Artiodactyla > Bovidae > Bos > Bos indicus x Bos taurus. Next base: position 60,704,007 of record NC_040079.1, on the reverse strand, counting down.
GGGAAAGATGCAATACTGTCAACAAACAAAAATGACAAACCAACTGAATAAAACAGCAAATATATAAATCAACCTCTTCCACAGACCTGAAGAATAAGAAAGGATGAGTGCCAGGCAATTTTGCATAATAGTAGAAAATAGAATAACACACAACACATTCCCTCAGGGAAATATTTAAAACAGAATTATTTGGTAGTATGCCAATACTAATACTAAATTCAGGTTTCAATTGCACTTACCAAGTATGATGTAACCTACTTAGTTTGGTTGATCTGAAGTGAACTTGCGAATCCTTTGGATAAAGACCATTAAAATCAGAAACAATGATTTATAAACTTTCCCAGATATTGTTCAATACTGAATGGGAGTGTTAACTCTCTCTTTTCAGTGTCTGCAAAGCACTGGTGTCTTTACATTAAAGTTAGTAGGCTATGTTGGAGACATATACATTCAGCTCCAGAGCTGAGTCCTTATAAAACTTAAGGGCTCGCCTATAGGGTTTAACTCAACAAGGTTTTCCTCTCACCTCCTCAAGCAAAAAAAAAAAAATGTTTTAACTTTTAAATAGCTCTCACTAGAAAAACAAAGTGATAAACATGAAAACAGATTCTTTCTCTTTTTAACTTTTTCACTTAGATCATGCTACAGGGAGGCTGTATTTAAATACTCAAACAGGTGTATTCCATACATCCCCTACCTCAATATCTCTAGGAAGAGGTAAATCTCTGTTTGTACAGGTATGTATAATCATTAAGTCATGCCATCATTGCTGAAGCACTAAACAAACCCTGTGCTTCTTTTGGGCTTCCCAGCTGGTGCTAGTGGTAAAGAACCCATCTGCCAATGTGGAAGACATAAGAGATGTGAGTTAGATCCCTGGGTAAATAGATATTCTGGATGAGGGCATGGCAACCCACTCCAGTTCTCTTGCCTGAAGAATCCCATGGACAGAGGAGCCTGGCAGGCTACAGTCCATAGAGTGCAAACAGTTAAACATACCTGAAGCAACTTAGCACACACACACGCTTCTTTTAAAGCAGCAGATTTATCTGAGAATTTGTACATATATATTTCATGACTGAGCCAAAAGAGCCAAAATAAACTTTTGTTTCATAGGCAGTATGTTTCTACATTTCAAATTACACACACAATCTGTCAAACCACACACATTTTACTTTGAGAGATACCATTAAGTAGCAAGTCATTTGGCTTCATTACTGATGATGATGTTTTTTTATTAGTTTCCCTTGGCTAACTCCCTATTTATAACAGTACTTTGTATTTACTTTGGACATATTTATGAAAGCTGTCTTAGACTCTATGCCCTCTGATCCCATCATCTTTCATTTCTGAATCTGTTTCTATTAACTAAATTTTGTCCTGATTATGAGTCATATTTTCCTACTTATTTGCTTGCCCAGTAATTTTTTCTTGGTTGCAAGACATTAGTAAGTGTTAGGTTATTGGATGTCTCTATTTTGTTTTCTCCTGTGGAGGAGTATTCAGCTCTGATCTAGGAGATAATTCACATATTGGTGGTCCCACACTCTGGCAACACTGAGGCTGGATTAATTCATTGAAGTTATATAAAGGATCCTAAAGTAATATAAAGGATCTTAAATCCTAATATAAAGAATCCTTACTTAAATGAGACATGTATTCCTCAGCTCACTAAGATGCTAACACACTCCTAGAGGCATTTAAGTTTGTGAATCTTGACCTATAAACCCATGAGATTATCTGGCAGAATTCCATCCAAACCACTTCCCATTTACTCCTCCCTGCAGTCCCCGCCCTTACTAGATCTATAGCAATAGAGTCTATAGTATCCTGAATTTCTGTCTGCTCACAAACATATAATTGTTAATACTGACAGGCCTGAAGGACATTATTTGTAATCCTAGGGGGGATACAATGAGAATAAATAAAGAAATCTCAAATAGAAAAACATTCCTGGAAATCTTTCATTCTAAGCTCTCAGTAGCTCTTTCTTTTTCCTTTTATTTAGAAGTTACTGCCAGTGTCAGTTAAAAAAAAAATATATATATATATATATACATATGTGTGTGTGTATATATATATATATATATATATATATATATATATATATATCAGCAGCTGCAGGCCTGCTTTTCTTTTCCTATAAATGACAGTGAGAGGAAATTCCCAGTTGGGCTGGATTATTCAAATTAGCCATAACTCAAAATCCTTCACAATGAACTCAGGAATTTATTATATGATTTAACTCTGCAACTGATGTATCATATTTCTAATTAAATTTTTGTTAGACCAAAGCTGTATTTTCTGAGAACTCCTTTTTCTGAGAGCTCAACCTTTTGAACAGGAGTACAAAAGGAAAGGTGATATAAAACTAAAAATATCTTCTGGGTAAACCATCAGAGTACTTCCATAAAACTCATCAAGAATAGGTAAAACTCAATGTTTTAGAAAATGTTTCTTCTATTTTTATGCCCAGGAAGCAAACATATTTACAGGACAGTAGACAAATGATATCGAGTTAAAATAATATCAATTTCCCTTCCAGAAAAGGAGGAAATCACCCTCCTGTGCATTGTTTACAGTTTTAGGGAAAACAGGTGAGCAGAAAGAGCATCTCTCCAGTCTTTCTTTCTTGAATGGATATGTGACCTTATTTTTTCCAAGACTTTTTTTGCTCAAAAATAATTCTTTAATCTGATCTCAACAAACTGCTATAGAGAACCTTTCAATATTATGAAAATATCCTGAGAAGTACCGTGTTGATTGTTGTTCAGTTGCTCAGTCATGTCTGACTTTCTTGACCCCATGAACCCCCGCACACCAGGCTTCCCTGTCCTTCACCATGTCCGAAGCTTGCTCAAACTCATGTCCTTTGACTTGGTGATGCCATTCAACTATCTCATCCTCTGTCACCCCCTTCTCCTCCTGCCTTCAGTCTTTCCCAGCATCAGGGTCTTTTCTAAAGAGTCAGCTGTTCTCATCAGGTGGCCAACGTATTAGAGCTTCAGCATCAGTCCTTCCAATGAATATACAGGGTTGATTTCCTGTAGAATTGACTGGTTTGATCTCCATGCAGCCCAAGGGACTCTCAGGAGTCTTCTCCAACATGACAGTTTGAAACCATTAATTCTTCAGTGCTCAGCCTTATTTATGGTACAAGTCTCACATCTGTTCATGACTATGGAAAAAACCATAGCTTTGACTATATGGACCTTTGCTGGCAAAGTAATGTCTCTTCATGTATGGATGTGAGAGTTGGACTGTGAAGAAGGCTTAGCACCGAAGAATTGACGCTTTTGAACTGTGGTGTTGGAGAAGACTCTTGAGAGTCCCTTGGACTGCAAGGAGATCCAACCAGTCCATTCTGAAGGAGATCAGCCCTGGGATTTCTTTGGAAGGAATGATGCTGAAGCTGAAACTCCAGTACTTTGGCTACCTCATGTGAAGAGTTGACTCATTGGAAAAGACTCTGATGCTGGGAGGGATTGGGGGCAGGAGGAGAAGGGGACGCCAGAGGATGAGATGGCTGGATGGCATCACTGACTCGATGCACATGAGTCTGAGTGAACTTTGGGAGTTGGTGATGGACGGGGAGGCCTGGTGTTCTGTGATTCATGGGGTCACAAAGAGTCAGACACGACTGAGCGACTGAACTGAACTGAACTGAATGTCTCCATTTTAATATGCTGTCTAGTTTTGTCATAGCTTTTCTTTCAAGGAGCAAGTATCTTTTAATTTCATGGCTGTAGTTACTGTCTACAATGATTTTGGAGCCTAAGAAGATAAAGTCTGTCACTGTTTCCATTGTTTCCCATTCTATTTCCCATGAAATGATGGGACCAGATGCCATGATCTTAGTTTTGGAGGTCCACAGAGCTAGAGGCCAGCACAGTTTCATAAAACATGAAATGGAGTATGTGTTGCCCTCACTTGTATAGACAGGGCTCTAACTATGACTTCTACCTGCATCTAATACTAATTAGGATCACAAAGGAGAAAAATACACACAGCATTAAATCTTAAATTTTTATTTTGATATTTAACATCACCATGGTGGTTTTTATGTGTTTGAAAAATAAGTGTTAACTCAAATAGTGGTTTCAAATTTTTTAGGGATATTTTCCCCACTGGTTCCATATAACATCTTAGAGGAAAAATGTCTCCAAGAGAATTTTTTTCTAAGATTAAAAAAAAATATGTGAAGTTTCTTAATGAGGTAAACTCTCACAAATAAGATAATCCATTTCTGCTATGGGATAGAAATTTTTTTCAGGAAGAAACTAACTTGCCATACACATTTCCTCATAAAGCATCCATCGCTCAGTGTCACCTTTTGCTTCCTTGTTCCCTTAAAATCAGCAGGCAACAATCTTAAATTGAGCTTTTCAATAGGGTGCAAAAGAATATTTTAGCACCTTTACCTAAATATAAAGTATAGGAGATACTTTCCATTTTAGATACAAGACTTTGCCAATGGGAACATTTAATGTAATTAATGTATTTCTATAAAACGTTATAAAGTCACTCTATATTGAAAACTATGGGGTTTGTTCTTGTGTTTGCATTACCAGGAAAACACAAAAAACTGAAATCAAGATTTGGTTTAAAATATAAAACCATCACAACCTTGAGAATCAGGGCATTTCCTGTAGCTGAACAGAAAGCACAGAACTGTCCCATTTTCAAAACGCACTTCCCATATTATCTTTCACTTGGATTATATACATCAAAATTCTCTAAAGGTAGGATTGCATAAACAAATAAGGCATCTGAAAAACCTAAACCATAACAATTTTAGTTGAATTTTTACCCTACTAATAAAGTTGTTTAAGATTTCCTCATCAGCTTATTAAAAGGTTAAACAAGAAAGTTCAACAAATATTTATGAACAAAGTTCAAAAAAACTTGAAGAAAAAAAGGCCAATATATGACTCTGAGGAGAGTCTTCTCTGAAAACCATTATTTTCTCTCCCCAGTGGCCACAGCTTCATTTCTGTTTCAGACATTTTGCAAAGCTGACCTAACAGGCCTTGACTTGGGATAACAGACCTCCAGGAAACCTGGAGCTCCCACTCCCCTCCATCAAATAGAGAGAAACCTAGAATATCCCTGATTCAGTTTATTTGCTTACAGACTAGATGGGATAATTAAAAAGAAACATATTTTCATTTTACCCCACTTTATAAGCCTTTCTAGTTGCCAAATGCCAAAAGTGCCCTGTCTTGATAATGGCTTCTATGGTTTTATCACTAGGAATAACTAATCCAAATGAGCTTAGAAATATCCCCCAACCTACTCTTCTTCCCATCCACCACCATACACAAAGGACAATAAAACTGCATGCCTGGAAAATCCCCTAGACAAGCTGAAGTGTCAATTCTAATTAGACTTTGGGCATTTTAACTAAATTCTCAATCAAGTCTGGAAAAATATATAAGTCATTCTTGGTACTAGTCATTTTCAGTAAAATGACTCAGAAACTGATCCAACCCTATGGCAGTATTACAAGCTCTAGCAATTGACCAGGTTGTTTTGGAAAGATCACCTTTGATCATATGATTGAGACAGCCTTTTCAGGAGATCATGAATTACAACCCAAACCCAATACACTATACCAATTGTTATAGCTATTGAGCCCAAATCTCTCCTGCAATTTCAGTAGCTGGGCAGGTTGCGACCATTGTAAAAGAAAGCCTATAGGTGATAGATATAAGAGGACTTAACAGCAATGTAGTATAGGGGGTCAAAGTCCAATTTTCCCAGGAGATGAGAAGTAAATTGGTATTGACAGAATGAGTAGGAATTTTGCCAGATTGAGACAGAGAATAAAAGGACATAAGGATGGACCTAGAGACTGTCATACTGAATGAACTAAGTCAGACAGAGAAGGAGAAATATTGTATGGCATCCTTTTTATATGGAATCTAAAAAGAAACAATACAAATGAACTTATTTGCAAAACAGACTCACAGAACTTAGAGAATGAAGTTATGGTTGCCAGAGGAAAGGATAGGGGAAACAGATAGTTAGGGAATTTGGGATGGACATAAACTCACTGCTATATTTAAAAAGGATAATCAGAAAAGTCTTACTGTATAGCACAGAGAACTGTGCTTAATGTTATGTGGTAGCCTGGATGGGAAGGGAGTTTAGGGGAGAATGGATGCATGTATATATAAGGCTGAGTCCTTTTGCTGTCCACTTGAAATTATCACAACATTGTTAATTAAATTAATTGGCTATACTCCAATATAAAATAAAAAGTAAAATAAAATAAATGGTACAAAATAAAAGAGGCTGCCCAGAAATCGCTTTTCTAACCTGAACACCAATAGCTACTCTATATAAAAGCACTGGTCCAATCAAGTTACTTGTTTTTTGCCTTTTTTTTTTTTTTTTTGGCTTTTTTTATTGCTTGAATATGTTTTTCTCTGCCTCTCTACTCATGATATAGGCCAGATTTTACCTCAAGTTATCAAATGTATGAGTGAGTGAAAGTCACTGAGTCGTGTCTGACTCTTTGCAACCCCATGGACTATACAGTCCATGGAATTCTCCAAGCCAGAATATTGGAGTGGGTAACCATTCCTTTCTCCAGGGGATCTTCCCAACCCAGGGATCTGAACTCAGGTATCTAACATTGCAGAAGAATTCTTTACCAGCTAAGCCACCAAGAAAGCCCGAGAATACTGGAGTGGGTAGCCTATCCCTTCGCCAGAGAATCTTCCACACCTGCATTGCAAGCAGATTCTTTACCAGCTGAGCTAACAGGGAAGCCCTATCAAATGTATAGGCACCTTTCAATATGCAGCACTACAACAACCTTGTCTAGGAAGCACTGACTTACTTCTCCAGATGAATATGGCCTCTCCCTTTCTGGTCATTTCTGACACTTTTAATTTTCATAATAAATAACAACTCAAGCAGAAAGAGAAAATGAAATGAGCATATAAGGATATTTCTCTATCAGTTCAGTCACTCAGTCATGTCCAACTCTTTGTGATCCCATGGACTGCAGCACGCCAGGCCTCCCTGTCCATCACCAATTCCTGGAGTTTACTCAAACTCATGTTCATTGAGTTGGTGATGCCATCCAACCACCTCATCTTCTGTAATCCCATTCTCCTCCTGCCTTCCATCTTTCCCAGCATCAGGGTCTTTTCAGATGAGTCAGTTCTTCGCATCAGGTGGCCAAAGTATTGGAGTTTCAGCTTTAGCATCAGTCCTTCCAATGAATATTCAGGACTGATTTCCTTTAGGATGGACTGGTTGGATCTCCTTGCAGTCCAAGGAACTCTTAAGAGTCTTCTCCAACATCACAGTTCAAAAGCATAATTCTTCAGCACTCAGCTTTCTTTATAGACCAACTCTCACATCTATACATGATTAATGGAAAAACCATAGCTTTGACTAGATGAACATTTGTTGGCAAAGTAATGTCTTTCCTTTGTAATATGCTGTCTAGGTTGGTCAAAACTTTTCTTCCAAGGAGCAAATGTCTTTTAATTTCATGGCTGTAGTCACCATTTGCAGTGCTTTTAGAGTCCACCAAAAAAAAGACTGTCACCATTTCCATTGTTCCCCCATCTATTTGCCATGAAGTGATGGGACCAGATTCGATGATCTTCGTTTTCTGAATGTTGAGTTTTAAGCCAACTTTTTCACTCTCCTCTTTCACTTTCAAGAGCTTCTTTATTTCTTCTTTACTTTCTGCTGTAAGGGTGGTGTCATCTGCATATCTGAGTTCATTGATATTTCTCCTGGCAATCTTGATTCCAGTGTGTGCTTAATCCAGCCTGGCATTTCTCATGATGTATTCTGCATATAAGTTTAATAAGCAGGGTGACAATATACAGATTTGATGTACTCCTTTGCTGATTTGGAATCAGCCTGTTGTTCCATGTCCAGTTCTAACTGTTCATTCTTGACCGCATACAGATTTCTCAGGAGGCAGGTCAGGTGGTCTGGTATTCCCATCTCTTTCAGAATTTTCCACAGTTTATTGTGATCCACACAGTCAAAGGCTTTGGCATAGTCAATAAAGCAGAAATAGATGTTTTTCTGGAACTCTCTTGCTTCTTTGATGATCCAGCAGATGTTGGCAATTTGATCTCTGGTTCCTCTGCCTTTTCTAAATCCAGCCTGAACATCTGGAAGTTCACAGTTCACGTAGTGTTGAAGCCTGGCTTGGAGAATCTTGAGTATTATCTTACCAGCGTGTGAGATGAGTGCAATTGTGCAGTAGTCTAGCATTCTTTGACATTGCCTTTTTTGGGATTGGAATGAAAACTGACCTTTTCCAGTCTTGTGGCCACTGCTGAGTTTTCCAAATTTGCTGGCATACTGAGTGCAGCACTTTCACAGCATCATCTTTTAAGACTTGAAATAGCTCAACTGGAATTCTATCACCTCCACTAGCTTTGTTCATAGTGATGCTTCCTAAAGCCCACTTGACTTTGCATTCAATGATGTCTGGCTCTAGGTGAGTGATCATACAACCATGATTATCTGGGTCATGAATATCTTTTTTGTATAGTTTTCTGTGTATTCTTGCCACCTCTTCTTAATATCTTCTGCTTCTGTTAGGTCCATAACATTTCTGTTCTTGATTGTGCCCATCTTTGCATGAAATGTTCCCTTGGTATCTCTGATTTTCTTGGAGTGATATCTAGTGTTTCCCATTCGTTTGTTTTCCTCTATTTCTTTGTATTGATCACTGAGGAAGGCTTTCTTATCTCTCCTTGCTATTCTTTGGAACTCTGCATTGAAATGGGTATATCTTTCCTTTTCCCCTTTGCCTTTTGCTTCTCTTCTTTTCTCAGCTATTTGCAAGGCCTCCTCAGACAACCATTTTGCCTTTTTGCATTTTTTTTTCCCTTGGAGATGGTTTGATCCCTGCCTCCTATACAATGTGATGAACCTCTGTCCATAATTCTTCAGGCACTCTATCAGATCTAATCCCTTGAATCTATTTGTCACTTCCACTGTATAATCGTAAGGGATTTGAGTTAGGTCATATCTGAATGGTCTAGTGGGTTTTGGTACTTTCTTTAATTTAAGTCTGAATTTGGCAATAAGGAGGTCACGATCTGGGCCACAGTCAGCTCCCAGTCTTGTTTTTGCTGACTGTATAGAGCTTCTCCATTTTTGGCTGCAAAGAATATAATCAATCTGATTTCAGTATTGACCATCTGGTGAGGCTCATGTGTAAAGTCTTCTCTTGTGTAGTTGGAAGAAGTTGTTTGCTATGACCAGTGCTTTCTCTCGGCAAAACTCTACTATGCTTTGCCCTGCTTCATTCTGTACTCCAAGGCCAAATTTGCCTGTTACTCCAGGTTATTTCTTGACTTTTACTTTTGCATTCCAATCTCCTATATGAAAATGACATCTTTTTTGGGTGTCATTTTTAGAAGGTCTTGTAGATCTTCATAGAGCCATTCAACTTCAGCTTCTTCAGCATTACTGGTCAGGGCATATACTTGGATTACTCTGATATTGAATGGTTTGCCTGGGAAACGAACAGAAATCATTCTGTCATTTTTGAGATTGCATCCAAGTACTGCATTTCGGACTCTTTGGTTGACTATGATGGCTACTCCATTTCTTCTAAGGGATTCTTGCCCACAGTAGTAGATATAATGGTCATCTCAGTTAAATTCACCCTTTCCAGTCCATTTTAGTTCGCTGATTCTTAGAATGTCGACGTTCACTCTTGCCATCTCCTGTTTGACCACTTCCAATTTGACTTGATTCATGGACCTAACATTCTGGGTTCCTATGCAGTATTGCTCTTTATGGCATCCCACTTTACTTCCATCACCAGTCACATCCATAACTGGGTGGTGGTGTTGCTTTGTCTCAGTCTCTTCATTCTTTCTGGAGTTATTTCTCCACTGATATCCAGTAGCATACTGGGCACCTACTGACCTGGGGAGTTCATCTTTCAGTGTCCTATCTTTTTGCCTTTTCATACTGCTCATGGGGTTCTCAAGGCAAGAATACTGAAGTGGTTTGCCATTCTCTTCTCCAGTGGACCACGTTTTGTTAGAACTCTCCAACATGACCTGTCTGTCTAGGGTGGCCCTACAAGTCATGGCTCATTTATTTAGATAGATAAGGCCATAGTCGTTGTAATCAGATTGGTTCATTTTCTGTCATTCTGGCTTATCCGTCTCCATCAGAGGCTTATGGAAGCTTCTGAATGGAGAGACTGATTGAGGGGGAACCTGGACCTTGTTCTGATGGGCAGGGCCATGCTCAGTAAATCTTTAACCCAATTTTCTATTGATGAGTGGGGCTGTGTTCCTTCCCTGTTATTTGAAAAGTAAAAGCAAAGTCACCCAGTCGAACTCTTTGCTAATTCATGGACTATAGCCTACCAGGATCCTCTGTCCATGGGATTTTCCAGGCAAGAGTACTGGAGTGGGTTGCCATTTCCTTCTCCAGGGGAGTTTCCTGACCCAGGGAACGAACTCGGGTCTCCAGAGCAATGTAGGCAGACGCTTTACCATCTAAGCCAACAGGGAAGTCCCTGTTATTTACCTGGGGCCAAACTATGGTGGAGGTAATGGAGATAATGGCAACCTCCTTCAAAACTGCTACACTCAGTTGTCCCCAACCTGCAGCAGGCCACGGCCAACCACACCTCCACCGGAGACTCCTGAACACTCACAGGCAAGTCTGGGTCAGTCTCTTTTGGGCTCACTGCTCCTTTCTCCTGGGTCCTGGTGAGCACAAGTTTCTGTTTAAGCAAATAAATAAACAAATAATTAATAGTTAATAGTTCTCTACATGTAATAGATTATCAACTAATATTTGAGTGACTAAATAAAATTGACCTGAAAACAGCTTCTATCTAAAAGTAATGTCAAGATTCTGTTTAGATGCTTCTTGCCTGTTATAACAAGAAAACACTGCAGTACTCCTTTTAGATCATTTATTATCTTCTAATTAGCTAAAGCAGCTAATTTAACCAATATTTTATGTCAGGGCATGCACCATATACTGATGAACCTAGAATACATAAGATAGAATCTTCTGCATCCAAAGACATGATAAATACAGTTTTGTCTCTTAGCTTTTCTGATATTTCTTCCTAAAGTGTGTTAAACCTTGTAAAGTGGTTCAGTTTTTAGAGCCATCAGAGCCTTACCATTGTTTGTACGTAAGGTAGTTCTATATCATGTGTGATATTTCTAGCACCAGTTACACTATTCTCCAACTTTAAAATCTACAACCTTAAAAAAAGACTGTGGTGCTTACTGTTTATAGTCACTTTGCTCAATCGTGTCCAACTCTCTGTGGCCCCATGGACTATAGCCAGCTAGGCTCCTCTGTCCATGGAATTTTCTAGGCAAGAATACTGGAGTGAGCTGTCATTTCCTACTTCAAGAGATCTTCCTGACCCAAGGATCAAACCAAGCCCTCTCATGTCTCCTGAACTGGCAGGCAGATTCTTTACCATCAGTGCCACCTGGGAAGCCCTTGAGATTTCATTTGATCCACACCCTGAGTCAGTCAATCAAAATCTGATGGATAAGTCAATCCTAATTGTTAAGGCAGCTAGAAAAGCAAATTTCACAGCGTCCCATGACAAGTTATTCTATTTTAAGGCTTTCACTACCTAGAAAAGACATACCTAATCAATGACAATGCAGAGGAAATGAGGAGGGAAATAAACTATTCTTTAATAATTGCATTCAGTATTCAAGGCAGAGTGCTAATGGTTTTACATGTGTACATTAAGCAACCCTTGAAAAAACCAATGTGCTTAAAATTGTCACTGTTATGCTTATTTAGAAATGAGAGAATTAAGAACTGAAGAATGCGTGCATCACGCTCAAAACTGCACAGCAAATAAAGAACAACTTAAATTATCTAAATAAGAGTATTAGATTCAAAGAAAGGAATAGGGTAGAGGCCCTCACTTCACTTACATTTTCAGAAACAACTTGAGAGTTCTCTCTTCTGTACCAAAAAGCAAGTTTAGACAAGCATTATTCCCTCATATTCTCTACTTTTCCTTAGAAAACCTATAGCCTGCAAGAGGCAACCCAACCTATTTATCAATTTATCCATATACTAAACTTTATTCAGCACTAATTGCACATCTGTAACTGCAAGAGCCTCTGATACGCTGATCAATAAAACATGCATTCTTCTCTTTAGCAAGTAAAGATAAGCACAAGAGACAGACATAAAAGAAGTAATCACACTAAGAAAAAATTGCAGTGTCATGCAACAGAAAGAACAAAAATATATACAGGGTGTTCTCAAGTAATATAACAAGACAACTTTCTTAAGATCAAGAGGGTAGAAAAGACCTCCTATAGATGATACTTAAAGTGGAGAATAAATGAGTTAACCTGGGGGAAGAAGGGTATTAAGAAGGGAAAAGAAACAGTCCAAGTGTAGGAAATGAAATGTATAAAAGCCCTGGAGTAGGATCTAACATAATAGGGGAATAGAAAAGAGTTCAGTATCTAAAGCACAGTGATCAAGGAAGTGGTATGTGGGACTCTCGGGCACTCCAGTGGTTAAGAGTTTGCCTTCCAAGGCAGGGGCTGTGGGTCCCACCCCTGTCCAGGGATCTAGGGTTCCCACATGACTCCTGGCCCAAAAACAAACAAACAAAAAAACCATAAAACAGAAGCAAAATTGTAACAAACTCAATCGTTTAAAAAATGGTTCACATAAAAAAATCTTAAAAAAAAAAAGAAATAGTGATACAAAATATGGCAAAGAGGCAGGCGGCAGGGGCCACCCAGGTAGAACTGTATGTTCTATTCCAATGGAACACTAAGCCATTGACATGTTTTGAGCAGAGGTGTGACAATGTATAACCTAAGTTTTATAGTGATTACTCTAAAAACACTTGAAATTAATGATGGCAAAGACAACAATATTATTAATAATAATAGCAATTTGGTAACAGCTGATAATAACTATGGGAAAGAGTAGTTTGGATAAATTTTGTACATCTTAAAAAAATCAGGCTTTTTTTTTTTTTTTCAGGAAGAAAAGTAAAGATTTAGAATATTGCCCCCACATCATGGGCCTAAAATATACAACTCAAATCTTCTAGGATAACTGATTTAACAAGAGGTAGGTATTCTGATCCAAAATTATCTGCTCAGTTTCTCTCTCCTGGTAATTGCTATTTGGAAAACAGAATGAATCATTCAAATGTATGGAGCTGAACTGAAAACTTTGACAGCCTGGGAGCTAAAGCTGCCATGGAATAACAATGATGAGTCAAGAATGCAACGCTACGTAAGCAAGGAGAGCTGGGCCATAGCGAGAAGCAGAAGAGTCAAGCTGACATTCAGAAAGAAAAGAGAAGAAAACACGTGTCCTAAAAAATTTCAAGTTCCCATGAAACCCTCCTGGGCTTCCATGAGGCCATTAACATTAAAGTACAATTGATTTTTAATAAGTTAATCCTTACTTGTTTCTATTCCATGAAACAAAGCTCCCTTGGGTAAGAAAATTAGGAGATATTCATCCTGGTTATGTTTATTTCAATGCTATGTTAATATTTATACCTACCATCGGAGTTGATATAAAATTAATCTAGACCCATAATATATGTGAATTAAAGGAACATAGGGAGCCTGGTGGTCTGCCGTCTATGGGGTCGCACAGAGTCAGACACGACTGAAGCGACTTAGCAGCAGCAGCAGCAGCAGTTTTTCACATAGGAATAGAGAGAAGTCATCTTCGGTGGACTAAAATAAGAGCTTATGAGGAAATTTCTCTTTTTTTCTGTTTGTATCAGTTCAGTTCAGTCGCTCAGTTGTGTCCGACTCTTTTCGACCCCATGAATCGCAGCATGCCAGGCCTCCCTGTCCATCACCAACTCCCGGAGTTCACTCAGACTCACATCCATCGAGTCAGTGATGCCATCCAGCCATCTCATCCTCTGTCATCCCCTTCTCTTCGTGCCCCCAACCCCTCCCAGCATCAGAATATTTTCCAATGAGTCAACTCTTCGCATGAGGTGGCCAAAGTACTGGAGTTTCAGCTTTAGCATCATTCCTTCCAAAGAAATCCCAGGGCTTATCTTCAGAATGGACTGGTTGGATCTCCTTGCAGTCCGAGGAACTCTCAAGAGTCTTCTCCAACACCACAGTTGAAAAGCATCAATTCTTCGGCGCTCAGCTTTCTTCACAGTCCAACCCTCACATCCATACATGACCACTGGAAAAACCATAGTTATTTTTAATAACCTTGTTCTGTCAGTATTTCCCAGAATAATGTATTGATAATCTTGTTCTCTCTTTTGTTCACGAACAATGAGTTTAACATTGCTGATACTTGCATTTTAAAAGTTCTTTTAGATATGTGTTATATTTACCTAGAAATCAGTATTTTACCTGTCATTTAAAAGAACTGAAAATCAATCCACAGTTTTAATTAAAATTGTCACATGAATACATACTGTTCTCAGTTCAAACTTGTTAGTAGTAATTTATTTGTGTAGTTAAACAATAGAAAAGAAAATTGCAATGCATTCCAAAAAATAGATGTTGGCTAGATGTATCATTCCTAATGTAATTACTGAGATTACATATACTGAGAGTTGCAAAAGGATGATAATGAACATATAAATATTAATGAAAAAGATACTATTATTCATAAAATATTACCATAAATAATACAAGACTTCAGGGGAAAGAGGATATTGGGTTCTTTCACAAGGTTTTGCAAAGACTGAAATTCAAAATTATATCTGACAGAATATATCGCAGAAATACTTCTGAAACAGGGTAATTTTATGTCCATGTATTACTACTTGAATCATGAATTACCCAATTTACTCACAAAAAGCACTTTATAATTGCTACATGTGCTTTTTCTAATATATGAAAGAATTGTAAAGTTTACATAAGAGCATCATTGTCAAATTAGTATTTGGTGAAATTAAGAAGTGGAAATTCCTGCTAAATACAAAAGGATCATTTCAGATTTCAATAACAAAGAATATGGTGAGATAATTCTAACTACTTAAGATTAAACATCTTGAAAATCTCTATAGATTTTATTCTTAACATTCAGATCTAAAAATGATTTATATGTATGTAGCTGTGTTAGCAGTATCATCATCACACAAGAACTTTTTGGAAATTCAAATTCTTAGTCCCCAGTCCCTGATCTGTTTTAGCAGTGATTTCTGATACATGCTGAAGTTTAAGAATCACTGAAAGTCAGGAATTTTAAAGCAACAGGGGTTTTAACTGGAAGAGAGAGGTGCTGTAATCTGAAAGCGTCAGTAATAGGGAGAGAAGCACTAGCCCCTAACCCCCAGGTGCTAGGATGCTGGGAGAAGAGCAGTTTCAAATAGAAATTCAAGAGATAGCCAGTCCTTATGTAAAACTTGAAAGTGGAGGGAATAGTCAGTGAAAGTCAGGGGTTGGCCACTAATTGTTAACTAATGTAATAGAAGAGAGGACTTCCCTGATGGCTCAGAGGGTTAAGACTCTGCCGTAAATCAGGAGACCCAGGTTCAATCCCTAGGTTGGGAACATCCTTTAGACAAGGGAATGGCAACCCACTCCAGTATTCTGCCTGGAAAATCCCATGGACAGAAGAGCCTGGCTACAGTCCATGAGGTCGCAGAGATGGACATGACTGAGCAACTAAACCAGCACCACCACCATAACAGAAGAGTTCCAGGGAAGAGAAAGGAGGAGTTTTCAGACAGACACAGGAAAATGGGGAAATGGCTGTAGGGAAGAAAAATAGTATGTAATGATAGTGTGGGAGACTAACGAAGTCCATACTGGGAAATATATAAAAACAATCCAGATATGCTTTTTGCAGGCGGCACTGTGTAGTATAACAGCACTTTAAGCACTGGATTTTAGCAATGAACTCCCTTGCCTGGGTTTCAGTTTTCCCTTGCAAGTTTGGTAACTTTGGTTTTTTTTTTTTTTTTTTTTGGGGGGGGGGTGGGGGGAGGGAGGAGGTTAAATCTTCAAAATAGAAGAAAAAACCAGTAGTATTCTCAAAAGTTGTTGTGGGTATTAATAGGATAATGCTAATGTGTTAAGAAATGACACATATGCACCATGACTTGGATAGGGAAAAGTCAAATTAGTAGAATACTTTCTATAATGTAGTCATTCTTCTGAAGTCCCCATTAATGTGGATGGTGAAAGGGAATACAGGAGGAAAACACTGAACTAGACAAAATTAATTCATTTTCTTTTGGATGAATTGAAATCTTTTCAGTAAATATTCAGTCTTTCCAAGTTATTTATCTTTTTCCCCATATGGTATAGATGTGTCTCCATGGAGATGGATAAAGGGGCAGCTGATATGTCTACACGTGGTTGTACTGCCCTCTAAATTCATGGTGCTCTCTTCAGTAATTCTTGGTCACTGGACACTCTGGCGGCAAACGTCCTCACCAGTTGAAGTCATCAGCATGTTCAGCTTTCAGTCCTTTTTCTCCAGGCACAGCCCTGCTTTCCTGACTAGCTCCCACCCCAGCTCTCACGAGCTTTGCAGATACTGGATCTTAGTCAGAACTTACACGAAGACTGAAGATTCAACAACTGTCTTCATGGCTTCTTCTGGGGAGTGCCCTCAAGTTTTTTACTTTGATAGTCCCAGAGCAGCTCCACTAACTCTCAATTCCCAGTACCAATTCTGAGATCATACTAGAGCATCTATGTTTTTAAAACGTAAGAGCCAATGGAAACTCAGGCACTCTATGACCCACACTATGCTGCCATTTCCTTTCTGGTTCAAGGACACCTGCCTGTGGTCCCTTCTCACAGTTCCAGACTAATCTAGGTCTAAAATCTTCAGCTTTTGGCTTCCCACATAACCTATTTGGGATTTCTAACACCTTCAGCCCTCAAGTGGGACCTCTTCCCCATCTCTTCTTTTAACCTCTCAAGTCTGAGAACTCTTTTTTCTTTCCTTTGTGTATATTCTGAGGTTTCTCTGCCTTTACTTACAGTAAAAGTTTGGTTATCTGAACAATCATAACACATTGCTTAATTTGTTGGAAAATATATAAATCCCCTTTCCCTCACTAAAGCCTGGTTCTATTTTTCAAGGAAGAGGTCTAAAAGCCAAAGGTGGTCAAAACATTCTTTGGTGACAATAGACAAACCTTGTATTTTGGCCTTAATGATAGAAAGGATGCAGGGAAATAAATTTTAAATTAGCATGTGAATTAAATTAAATTGGTTTGATGCTTTCAAAATATCATCCTTGTTATCTAAGGGATAGCTAACTTTTATCACTTAGCAGATGTCAGGCACTACGCAAAGTTCTTTACACATACTATCTCAGTTTTTCACCGTGCAGCTCTATAAAGCATCTTACAGATGATAAAATCAAAGCAAGCAGAGGCTAAGCTATATGTCCCAGGCAACAGACTGATTAAGGAGCCAAAGTTGAATTTAAGCAGTTTGACAATGCTTAAACTCTCACAAGTAAGGCTATATTCCCTCTGTGTATGGAACTGAGTATTTAACAAGTAAGAGCTAGTCTTACTAATATCACTCTTGTTTGGCAACTCTGATCACTAAGAGTTGGTATATGCTATTTCTTAAAAAAAAATTTATTTTATTTTTTTGTCTGTGCTGGGTCATTATTACTGTGCAGGCTTTTCTCTAGTTGCAGTGAACAGGGGCTAGTCTTTAGTTGCACTGCACAGGCTTCTCATTGTGGTCACTTCTCTTGTTGCAGAGCACAGGCTCTAGAGTGTGGGGGCCTCAGTAGTTGCAGCACTGGGGCTCAGTAGTTGTGGCTCCTGGGCTCTGGAGCACAGACTCAACAGTTGTAGTGCCTGGGCTTAGTTGTTCTGTGGCATATGGGGTCTTCCTGCATCAGGGATCAAACCTGTGTCTCCCGCATTGGCAGGCAGATTCTTTTCCACTGAGTCGCCAGGAAAGCCTGGTATATATAGTGTTTTAAACAATAATTTAGTATTTGGTTTACAGATTAGTCTTTAGTGAATTTTATCATTTCTTGGAACACAAAAACATAAAGAAGAATATAGAAAATAATGATTTACAGCACCATCTTTAAATAAATTAAACTGCAATTTATACTATCCCAACCCCACTTATTGTTACTACAAAATATGGCCACATTTCTATTGAATACCAAATTGTAATGCTCTTTCAGCTATCTCTGCCCATTTTGGGATTTAATCATTCTCTTTAGATGTATGGCAGTGATGATCTGAAAGGTTCACAAATAATGTGATTGAGCTATTGGGAGGAGGGGTGAAAATGAATAACTTTCCAGGGACAATCCTAAATTACATAAAATTCTTAGATGAGAACATTTTTTGCTACACTATTCCCTTGGGGGAAAAAGTGACAAAAGAGGGCTTTTTAATCTTTTTTTTTAGTTCTTTGTGTGAAATCTATAAAGAAACTACAAATTTTTATTCAAGGATATAACACTTTGAGAGAATAAGTGGGTTGATATATCATGTCATTCAAATGCAACTGTATATATAAAAACGTTAATTCTCTCTCATAGTATGCCATAATTCAATGCAATTTAAATGGGCTTCTTTGGGAATCACTAAAAAAGTGATTTGAAAAAATCAGTAGGTGACTATATCAAAGATAATTCAGAAAGAATAGACTAATATGAAGAATCTAGTTATTTAAAAAAAATCTCAGTACATTATAAAGACATAATATGTCATATAGGATAGCTGTTCCCGGACAACCAACTACATGAACAATACGGATTGGAAAAGATTGCCCAGAAAGAGATGCAATTGTGTGTTAGAATTTATTACAGTAATATAGACACCACAAATCAAATGAGGAATATTTTTGTAAGCAAATCTGAAACAACTAGCTTGCAATTTTAAGAAAATCAATAGATGTTTTATTTCATACATCAAATTCAATTTAAGATGAATTACTCTCTTGATATTTGAAAGATTCAGTTAGGGAAAATGTGGAGAAAGGACTGGGCAAAACTATAGAAAACCACAAGTTGGGAGACTAATAAGCAGACTAAATGAAACATGACAAAAGAGAAATAAGGGGCAAAAAGATGAGATAAAATCCAGAAAAACAGAACTTGGTGGTGAAAGATACATGAAATACGCAGTTTTCAGACTTTAGAATGTAAATGAATAATGGTTCTTTTAATTGACAGAGGTCAGAAATGAAGAACATTTCTGAAGAAATGCTTATGAAACAAAGCCTTTCAGTTCAGCACGTGCTGTGTATGACACCTAGGACTGGAGATGAAAATAAAAGTCCATAATATAATATTGAGTTGGTCAAAAAGTTCATTTGGGTTTTTTATATCTTATGGAAAAAGATGAATGAACTTTTTGGCCAACCCATATGTCTGTAATGGAAATATGGACTTAGTAGCAATCTGCTTCTACAGAGAATCTGAAGACAAAGAGATGGCTAAAATGACTCAGGAAGAGGATGTAGACGATAGGAAAGCCAAACATAAAAATCTCACAGAGGTGGCAAGATTACAAGCAAAGTATTCTCTCCCAGAAAACAGAATTGTAATAAGGAGCATAATGTCAACAATACGAAATATAGCTGAGAAATCTTAGAAGATATCAAAAAAACTGAATCCTCTAAATTGGGCAATTAAGACGGTTTTGGAGATCCCGGCCAAAAGACGACAGAGGTAGAGGCTACGTTGTATGTAGTTTGGGTATGAGTGACAAGAGAGGAGAAAACAGATGCAAATGTAATGGAGGAAAAGTTACGTGAAATCTTATTTTGCTTAGGAAAAGAAGAAAAACCAGACTCTCTGAGATTCATATTTGTGCCTCTAGGCATTGATTAGTACATAGAAATGAAAATATTTTGCAAGTTTATGTTTTTAAAAAACTGGTAATTTTTATTTTGACAATCATTATTTTACAACATACTTAGATCAAATATTTAAGCCAAATATCAACTGCAGCTCCATTTCAATGTTGAAATAAAAAGCACAATTTTAAGATTTTCTCATGTGATATTCTGTGATTATCAGCTATCATGGGTCACTATATATTTAAATGGAATTAAATTGAGTCCTTTAACTCATGAAACAATCAAATTTTACTTCATAATTCAAAGGTACTTAATTTTGGTTTTTCTTTAGAGAAAATATCAGTGAATAGTCTGATCCTACATCTCCTTGGTACCTGAAAGTCACTGTTGCTACCATCTATCTACAGATTCTGACATCATGGTGTTTCATTGTTTTATAGTTTGCTGATTTTCCCTAAGAAACAAATTCTAGGACACTAAATTTTCATTTCTTTTTTTCTTAAGGTGACATGAACTGTCTTTGAAGTGTCTCCATAAAAATGTGTTAAACAGATTAAATTACACATGAGAGATACCAGTCAAAAAATGGGTCAGGAAAAATAACGAATTTCTTGCTTCCTTAATATAAAATACTGTTGGTGAGCCAAAGATCCTACAATCTAAACTTGTTTAAAAAGTAAAGAGAATTCCTATTGATCAGGTGGGACAATGGAATAGTCATGAAATATCATTTGATGAGATGTCACTAGAAAATACCTACTGAGATATGAAGAACTGCAATGCTGTGAATTTCTGTGCCTTAATAAGGAAGAACCTTTGAAGATTTGCAAGCATGTTGAGATTTTTCTGATTTGAAAAAAAAAAAAAGATTTAGTTAAGAAGCAAAGTGAATAAGACAGTGTTTTAGCAGAATCAAAATTTTGAAATTCTATTGATAAATACACACTACTACTGATCATTTCTGTTATTAGAAATTCACAAAATTTAAAATAATTTACTGTTCTTTAATGATTTTTCCATGTAAACTACCTAAGGGGTAATCCAGTAATAGTTGTTTTTGTTTAGTTGCTCAGTTGTGTCCAATTCTTTGGTAACCCCATGAACTGTAGCCCTCCAGGCTCCTCTGTCCATGGGATTTCCCAGGCAAGAATACTGGAGTGGGTTGCCATTTTCTTATCCAGGGGATCTTCTGGACCCAGGGATCGAACACACATCTCCTGCACTGGCACGTGTATTGTTTACCACTGAGCCACTAAAGAATTTGTTTGAATCCAATAATAGGATCCAATAAAATAGTGATAACAATGGTTTCCTTTCTCAAGTAAGAAAATTCTAGTTTAATAAAGAAGGATACCAATCTCTTCAGTGAAGTTTAACAGATTCTATAGATAATAGCTTTAAAAAAAATCAAGTTTATAGGATTCAGAGGGACAGATGAAGATCTCAGAAATACTTATATATATTAGAGTAGGGGCGTGCATGCTCAGTCACTGCAGTCATGCCCAACTCTTGGCAACCCAGTGGACCATAGCCCTCCAGGCTCCTCTGTCCATGGGATTCTCCAGGCAAGAATACTGTAATGGGTTGCCATGCACTCCTCCAGGGGATCTTCCTGACCCAGGGATTGAACCCACATCTTCTATACTAGAGGTGGATTCTTTACTACTGAGCCACGGAGAAAGCCCCATATATTATACAGTAAGTCCCCTACAAACGAATCTTTAAGTTGCAAAATTTCAAGGAGGTGAATGTGTGTTCCCAGGTCCAATCACATAAGTTAGTTCACATGTCTGGCATACACTGTCATGCATGCATCCTTACAAGTGGGTGTGCTTTTGTGTACTTACTGTATAGAGTACTTTTTGTACAGTATTGTATAGAGTACAGTAGGATAGTATCTTTATTTCAAGTCCAGGATGTCCAGAAGCAAGCATAAAAGCAGTGGTGATGTAGCTGGTACTGCTAAGAAGCACAAACCAGCAATAACAAGAAAAACAAAAGTGAAAATAATTGAGAAAGTGGAGCAACAAGAGAAAAAAGTGACTGAAGAGATTCTTGATGCATGAAATGGCAAGGGGATTGTCTTCATTTGAGGAGGCAATCTTAGTTCTTGAGACATAGGCCACAAATGTAGAATGGTACATGAAGGTTGCAGCAGCCTTTAAGAATGCAGACCAGTGCTACCTTGTCATTTATAATGAGAGAAGAAAGAGATACTACCCAGATACCACTGGATTGTTTTTTTAAGAGGGTAGACAGAATTGAATCCAGCAAAGAACCAGTACTGGTGCAATTGCATTCACGCCTGAGGTTAATGTCAGCTGTGAGTGAAATTGCAGCTTGCCCTTCATCTCCTGACCTGTCTGTCTTAGGTAGCCCTACATAGCATGGCTTATAGTTTCATTGAGTTAAACAAGGCTGTGGGCCATGTGACCAGATTAGTTAGTTTGCTGTGATTGTGGTTTTCAGTCTGTCTGCCCTCTGACGGACAGGTAATGGTGGAGAGTTCTGACAAAACATGGTTCACTGGAGAAGGGAATGGCAAACCACTTCAGTATTCTTGCCTTGAGAACCCCATGAACAGTATGAAAAGGCAAAAAGATAGGACACTGAAAGATGAACTCCCCAGGTCAGTAGGTGCCCAATATGCTACTGGCGATCAGTGGAGATATAACTCCAGAAAAAATGAAAAGATGGAGACAAAGCAAAAACAACACCCAGTTATGGATGTGACTGGTGATGGATGTAAAGTCTGATGCTGTAAAGAGCAATATTGCATAGGAACTTGGAATGTTAGGTCCATGAATCAAGTCAAATTGGAACTGGTTAAACAGGGGATTGGCTGGAGAAAACATTGACATTTTAGGAATCAGCAAACTAAAATGGACTGGAATGGGTGAATTTAACTCAGATGACCATTATATCTACTACTGTGGGCAAGAATCCGATAGAAGAAATAGTAGCCATTATAGTCAATGAAAGAGTCCAAAATGCATTACTTAGATGCAATCTCAAAAACGACAGAATGATCTCTGTTCTTTTCCAAGGCAAACCATTCAATATCAGAGTAATCCAAGTCCATGGCCTGACCAGTAATGCTGAAGAAGCTGAAGTTGAATGGTTCTATGAAGACTTACAAGACCTTTTAGAACTAACACTCAAAAAGATATCCTTTTCATTATAGGGGACTGAAAGTAGGAAGTAGGAACTCAAGAAACACCTGGAGTAACAGGCAAATTTGGCCTTGGAGCACAGCATGAAGCAGGGCAAAGGCTAATAGAGTTTTGCCAAGAGAATGCACTGGACATGGCAAACACCTTCTTCTAACAATACAAGAGAAGACTCTACACATGGACATCACCAGATGGTCAATACTGAAATGAGACTGATTATATTCTTTGCAGCCAAAGATGGAGAAGCTCTAAACAGTCAGCAAAAACAAGACTAGGAGTTGACTGTTGCTCAGATCATGAATTCGTTATTGCCAAATTCAGACTTAAATTGAAGAAAGTAGGGAAAACCACTAAACCACTCAGATAGGATCTAAATCAAATTCTTTACAAATATACAGTTGAAGTGAGAAATAGATTCAAGGGATTAGATCTGATAGACAGAGTGCCTGAAGAACTATGGACGGAGGTTTGTGACATTGTACAGGAGGCAGGGAATAAGACCATACCCAAGAAACAGAAATGTAAAAAGGCAAAATGGTTGTCTGAGGAGGCCTTACAAATAGCTGAGAAAAGAAGAGAAGTGAAAGGCAAAGGAGAAAAGGAAAGATAGACCCATTTGAATGCAGAGTTCCAAAGAATAGCAAGGAGAGGTAAAAAAGCCTTCCTCAGCAATCAATGCAAAGAAATAGAGGAAAATAGTACAATGGGAAAGACTAGAGAATTCTTCAAGAAAAATTACAGATACCAAGGGACGATTTCATGCACAGATTGGCACAATAAAGGACAGAAATGGTATGGACTCAACAGAAGCAGAAGATATTAATAAGAGGTGGTAAAAATAGACAGAAGAACTATACAAAAAAGATCTTCATGACCCAGATAATCACGATGGTATGATCACTCACCTAGAGCCAGATATCCTGGAATGTGAAGTCAAGTGGGCCTTAGGAAGCCTCACTACGAACAAAGCCAATGAAGGTGACAGAATTCCAGTTGTGCTATTTCAAACACTAAAAGATGATGCTGTGAAAGCGCTGCACTCAATATGTCAGCAAATTTGGAAACTCAGCAGTGGCCACAACACTGGAAAGGGTCAGTTTTCATTCCAATTCCATGGAAGGGCAATCCCAAAGAATGCTCAGACTATGGCACAATTGCACTCATCTCACATGCTAGTAAAGTAAGCTCAAAATTCTCCCAGCCAGGTTTCAACACTGTGTGAACTGAGAACTTCCAGATGTTCAAGCTGGATTTAGAAAAAGCAGAGGAATGAGAGATTAAATTGGCAACATCCGTTGGATCACCAAAAAAGCAAGAGAGTTCCAGAAAAACATCTACTTCTGCTTTATTGACTATGCCAAAGTCTTTGACTGTGAACCACATCAAACTGTGGAAAATACTGAAAGAGATGGGAATACCAGACCACCTTACCTGCCTCCTGAGAAATCTGTATGCAGGTCAGGAAGCAACAGTTAGAACTGGACATGGAACAACAAACTGGTTCCAAATAGGAAAAGGAGTACATCAAGGTTGTATATTGTCATCCTGTTTATTTAACTTCTATGCAGAGTACATCATGAGAAACGCTGGGCTGGATGAAGCACACACTGGAATCAATATTGCTGGGAGAAATATTAATAACCTCAGATATGCAGATGACACCACCCTTATGGCAGAAAATGAAGAGGAACTAAAAAGCCTCTTGATGAAAGTGAAAGAGGAGAGCCAAAAAGTTGGCTTAAAACTCAACATTCAGAAAACTAAGATCATGGCATCTGGTCCCATCATTTCATGGCAAATAGATGGGGAAGCAATGGAAATAGTGACAGACTCTTTTTTTGGGCTCCAAAATCACTGCAGATAATGACTGCAGCCATGAAATTAAAACATGCTTGCTCCTTGGAAGAAAAAGTTATGACCAACCTAGACAGCATATTAAAGAGCAGAAACATTGCTTTGCCAACAAATGTCCATCTAGTCAAAGCTATCATCTTTCCAGTAGTTATGCTTGGATATGAAAGTTGGACTATAAAGAAAGCTGAGCACCGAAGAATTGATGATTTTGAACTGTGGTGTTGGAGAAGACTCTTGAGAGTCCCTTGGACTGCAAGGAGATCCAACCAGTCCATCCTGAAGGAAATCAGTCTTGAATATTCATTGGAAGGACTAATGATTAAGCTAAAACTCCAATACTTTGGCCACCTGAAGGGAAGAACTAACTCATTGGAAAAGACCCTGATGCTAGGAAAGATTGAGGGCAGGAGGAGAAGGGGACGATAGAGGATCAGATGGTTGGATGGCATCACCTACTCTAGGGACATGAGTTTGAGCAAGCTCCGGGAGTTGGCGATTGACAGGGAGGCCTGGCATGCTGCAGTCATGGGGTTGCAAAGAGTCAGATACGACTGAGCAATTGAACTGAACTGAACTTCATCTCTTATTGCTGATGACCCTTCAGCTCTACCATTTCCTCACCATCTTCCAGTCACTAAGTCTTCTTGCCTGTTCACTTGATGCCAGCCCCTTTATGCTAGTCATTCTTCTGTACTATTGCATTTTTCAAGGTACTTTACTATAAGACTAAAAAATGTTTTATTTTTGTGTTTGTTTTTAATGTATTATTTGCATGAAAAGCATCACACACTTAATTGAAGTATAGTATTATATAGACCATTGTGTTAGTTGGGTATCTAGGTTAAATTTTTTGGACTTATGAACAAACTGAACTTAACGAATTTGCTCTCAGAACATAATTGGCTCATAAGTAGGAGACTTACTTGGAGAAAGAAATGGCAACCCACTCCAGTATTCTTGCCTAGAGAATCCTGTGGACAGAGGAGCCTGATGGGCTGCTGTCCATAGGGTCACACAGAGTTAGACATGACTGAAGCAACTTAGCAGCAGCAGCAGGGGGCTTACTGTACACCTAAGAGGAACCCCTTTATATGATTCATAAGAGAGTTGGCAAAAAATAATCAATGTGAGCACACAAGTACACATCAGATCAGATCAGATCAGATCAGTCGCTCAGTCGTGTCTGACTCTTCGCGACCCCATGAATCGCAGCACGCCAGGCCTCCCTGTCCATCACCAACTCCCGGAGTTCACTCAGACTCATGGCCATCGAGTCAGTGATGCCATCCAGCCATCTCATCCTCTGTCATCCCCTTCTCCTCCTGCCCCCAATCCCTCCCAGCATCAGAGTCTTTTCCAATGAGTCAACTCTTTGCATGAGGTGGCCAAAGTACTGGAGTTTCAGCTTTAGCATCATTCCTTCCAAAGAAATCCCAGGACTGATCTCTTTCAGAATGGACTGGTTGCATCTTCCTGCAGTCCAAGGGACTCTCAAGAGTCTTCTCCAACACCACAGTTCAAAAGCATCAATTCTTCAGCGCTCAGCCTACTTCACAGTCCAACTCTCACATCCATACATGACCACCGGAAAAACCATAGCCTTGACTAGACGAACCTTTGTTGGCAAAGTAATGTCTCTGCTTTTGAATATGCTATCTAGGTTGGTCATAACTTTCCTTCCAAGGAGTAAGCGTCTTTTAATTTCATAGCTGCAGTCACCATCTGCAGTAATTTTGGAGCTCAAAAAAATAAAATCTGACACTGTTTCCACTGTTTCCCCATCTATTTCCCAAGAAGTGATGGGACTGGATGCCATGATCTTCGTTTTCTGAATGTTGAGCTTTAAGCCAACTTTTTCACTCTCCACTTTCACTTTCATCAAGAGGCTTTTGAGTTCCTCTTCACTTTCTGCCATAAGGGT
Source organism: Bos indicus x Bos taurus (assembly GCF_003369695.1). NCBI lineage: Eukaryota > Metazoa > Chordata > Mammalia > Artiodactyla > Bovidae > Bos > Bos indicus x Bos taurus. The sequence goes on along the minus strand of NC_040079.1, from coordinate 60,677,284 downwards.
AGTGTAATCTGCATATCTGAGGTTATTGATATTTCTCCCGGCAATCTTGATTCCAGCTTGTGTTTCTTCCAGTCCTGCATTTCTCATGATGTACTCTGCATATAAGTTAAATAAACAGGGTGACAATATACAGCCTTGATGTACTCCTTTTCCTATTTGGAACCAGTCTGTTGTTCCATGTCCAGTTCTAACTGTTGCTTCCTGACCTGCATCTCAAAAACGACAGAATGATCTCTGTTCGTTTCCAAGGCAAACCATTCAATATCACAGTAATCCAAGTCTATGCCCCAACCAGTAACGCTGAAGAAGCTGAAGTTGAACAGTTCTATGAAGACCTATAAGACCTTTTAGAACTAACACCCAAAAAAAGATGTCCTTTTCATTATAGGGGACTGGAATACAAAAGTAGGAAGTCAAGAAACACCTGGAGTAACAGGCAAATTTGGCCTTGGAATACGGAATGAAGCAGGGCAAAGACTGATGGAGTTTTGCCAAGAAAATGCACTGGTCATAACAAACACCTTCTTCCAACAACACAAGAGAAGACTCTATACATGGACATCACCAGATGGTCAACACTGAAATCAGATTGATTATATTCTTTGCAGCCAAAGATGGAGAAGCTCTATAGAGTCAGCAAAAACAAGACCAGGAGCTGACTGTGACTCAGACCATGAACTCCTTATTGCCAAATTCAGACTTAAATTGAAGAAAGTAGGGAAAACCACTAGACCATTCAGGTATGACCTAAATCAAATCAAATCAAGTACACATACACAGACAATATTATTTCTTTACACAAAAAAAAAAACAGCAAAAAGTATAAAATAAGTAGAAATTAAAAAGGATATATATAAATTCACTAAATAAATAAATAAATCAGTGCTTTCCAGACAATTAGGGTCAAGGGAAGGATGAAATATGGAGCACAGAATATTTTTAGGGTAGTGAAAATACCCTGTATAATATCATAATGATGGGTATATGCCGTTATATGTTTGTCTAAACCCATAGTGTACAACACCAGTAGTAAACCATAATGTGACCTATGGTGGTGGTGGTTTAGTCACTAAGTCGTGTCCAAGTCTTGCAACCCCGTAGACTGTAGCCTGCCGGACGGGTTGCCATTTCCTTCTGCAGGGATCTTACCGACCCCCAGGAATCAAATGCAGGGTCTCCTGCATTTCAGGCAGATTCTTTTCTGACTGAGCTACAAGGGAAGCCTGTGACCTATGGACTTTGGGTGATAATGATGTGTCAGTGTAGGTTAATCAATTAAAACAACTGTAATGGGCTATCTATGTACCTTTCCTTCAATTTTACAGTGATCTAAAACTTCTCTAAAAGAGTAAAGTCTTAATTTTTAAAAACCTATTCAGTTCTCATGTTAAAACTACCTTCAAACTTGATGGCATCATACGCATACAATGTCTATTGCTAACTGAAATTATTTTTAAATGTTTAACTATGGTATCTGATTAAATACAAAATATTTATATTTTCCTTTCTCATATTAAATATACATCTATATTTTATATTTTAAATTTAGCAACTTTAACATCCTTATCCAATGGAGAATGTAATGACCATGTTTCTATAGTTCAAGAGTTGTCCATTTTAAGAACATATCATTTAGACATTCTCATAAAAACCGTATTCAATATTTTGCTTGATTTGTCTTATCTCACAAATGAAAAGAGAAAATATAAAGTGGTTATTGAGTAACTACCTGAGAATCTATTGTATAACCCTGCTTCTTACCAAAAGAAATCAAGTCAGGTAGGTAAACTTATGACCCTTTGTAGGGCATGTCAATTTGGTTAATATAAAGGCTAAATATAATCATAGAAAGCTGATAGGTTTTTATACTTCATGACTTTGAAATCAAGTCAAAGTTGAAAACTCTTTTATGAAAACAAAAAAGAGGCTTAATTTCCTCAGGTATTCCTACAAAAACTAGACAACAGTTATATGAAGCACTTCATGCTTTATGCTATCTGATGAAACTGTGGTTATAGAGACTTATCATAAATGACATAAAAATGCATCTAGAGGAAATGGTTACGCAGGCCATTATGCTAAGCCACTTATGCTGACTAAAGTCCTATTCAAAGAGCTCTTGTAAAACAAAAAGAAAAATCCTGGAGAAGTCAAAAACTTCCACTAGTTAATACACCAAATTTGGCCAACAGTTCTGAAAAAAAAATACTGAAAATGACTGGGTTGTAAGACAAATTATATCAAAGCTAGGATGGCTAAAGTCACAAAAGATAACCTCAAGTGGACACGTGCTGAAATATTTAATGAGATAATTCATGATAAAAGGGACAAATTGTCCACAATATTAATCAAATACTAGTTGACAAACTTTCTCAATATCAAAGGATATATCCAGTTTATGCCTTATCTACAGCCAACATAATCCTTAAAAATAGTAAAAACTGGGCACAGACAAGAACTATGGTCTACTTGACTCCACTGAGCATCTCCAAATTTATTTTTTACAGTTGTCTTCCTCTATGGATTATGAATATGTTCTGGTGATAGTAACATAATATTTTGGATATATAGTCTTCAAGCCTCAAGTGCTACACTATTACCTCATTTCCTATCACCTCAGTAGTTTCAGAGAATTCTCCAAGAGCAAGGTTGTAATTTTACATACATAATACCACTTCCTATAATAATACCACTTTCCTGGGAAAGATTGAAGGCAGGAGGAGAAAGGGATGACAGAGGATGAGATGGTTGGATGGCATCACTGACCCAATAGACATGAGTTTGAGCAAGCTTGGAAGTTGGTGATGAACAGGGAAGCCTGGTGTGGTGCAGTCCAAGGGGTCACAAAGAGTCAGACAGGACTGAGCGACTGAACTAACCACTTCAGTGGGAACCACAGCAGCTCTAAGGCCCAAGTGTGACTCAATTAGTTTCATAAGTTCCAATCTTTCTTAGTAGCCCTGAGGATACATGAGACACAATTCAAACATGAAACACGAGCATCCTAAGAGAACTTTAACCAGTGAAAGCCAGAAAGAACTGGCAGATAAATCTAACAAAAACTTAGTTAATATTGTGTTTGATTTGTCTTACCTCACAAATGAAAAGAGAAATTATTAAGTATTTATTGAATAATTACCCCAGATTCCATTGTAGAATCCTCTTTCAGGTGAAGAACACTTCCCTTGATGAAGTATTTTAAGACTGACATCCTCAAGTGGACTATTCCAAAATGTAGGGATTACAAATGGCCTCTCCAGATATATCATGCATGACCTAGCCTCCAGCTGTGCTTTCTTTTAAAATTGTGGCTCCATAATACATTATCTTTATTATTTTCCTCCATTCTTATCTTCCTTTCTCTTCACTATTTTGATCACAATTACTACAGACTTCACCTGGGATTAATTATGCTAATGTATACAAAGAATGCAAGTAATTGGAGGATCTGTGTATAGGAGAGACCACTCACAGAGCTGGTAAGTTATTGCTGGTTGTTGGCTGGGCACTCAGGAGGCCTTTTAAGTTGTGTGCTTCAGCTCTGCTCCACAGGGCCCTCTGCACTGGGCTTCTTGGGCTTTCTCCCCACTTGCAGCTGTGTTTCAAGAGCAAGTATTCTAAGAGATAAAGATGGAAGCTGCAAATCTTTTCCTTACCTAGACTCAAAAGTCCCAGGAAGTCAATTCTTCTGCATTATATTAGTCAAGAGAATCACTAAGACCAGCCTAGATTCAACAAGAGTGCACCTGGACTCCACCCTTCCATGAATGGAAGAATGAAGAATCTGTGGCTATCTTCAATCTCAGACCCCAAGATTAGATACAATAATATCAATAGAAATTTCAGGTTGGTGTGCTAATCCTCTTTAAGCCTTTTTTAGGAGTTAGCTTTTGCTGCTTCACAGATATTTCAGTCCTATCTGTTCTTCTAGGCCTTGTCCAATTACTTGTTTTCTGATCTGATTAGCTCCTATGGAAGATCACAAACCCATGGCCACTATGATAGTCACATTCACATCATTATCTCACACATCAGTTGTTTCAGTTTTCTTAAAATGCAGGAACTGGCTTTGAACTTAATCTCCGTGACCATCTTTCATGGTAGAATCCACAGAAACTCTTAACTCCCAGTTTAAGCCTAACTGAATCCCCAAATGTTCTAGATTCCAATGGGTTGAATTTATTAAAGAGTGAAGAGTTAGTCATTCAGTCTCGTCTGACTCTTTGTGACACCATGAACTGTATAGCCTGCCAGGCTCCTCTGTCCATGGAATTCTCCAGGCAAGAATACTTTAGTGGGTTGCTATTTCCTTCTCCAGGGGATCTTTCCAACTCAGGGATCAAACCTGGATCTCTTATGTCTCCTGTATTGCAGGTGGATTCTTAACCATCTGAGCCACGAGGGGAGGATTGTAGCCCACCAGGCTCCTCTGTCTTATGGAATTCTCCAAGCAAGAATACTGGAGTGGGAGTACTAGTAAGAGTACTAGTATTCTTGAAAAGCGAAAGTCGCTCAGTTGTGTCCGACTCCTTTTGACCCCACTGACTGTAGCCCACCAGGCTCCTCGGTCTATGAGGATTCTCCAGGGGATCTTCCCAACCCAGGGATCGAACCCAGGTCTCCCACATTGCTGGCAGATTCTTTACCGTCTGAGCCACCAGGGAAGCCCATGAATTTATTAATATTAACTTTATTGCGATACAATTCACATGACATAAAATGCACATGTTTAATGTGTACACTTCAGTGGCTTTTAGTCCAATCACAGAATTGCACAACCATCACCTCTGTCCAATTTTAGAGCATTCTCATCACCCACAATTTGAATTTTGATCTATGAAAGATGGGATGAGAAGCAGCCAGGAAATAAATTGCTCACCTTCCCCCTGTGACAGACTGTTGTGAGATGCAATGGCTCCATATGGCCTCTCTAGAGATGTCCTGCTTGACAAAACAACCATCTGTGATTTCTTGTAACAATTTGCAACAACTCAGTGACAGAACATCTTGTATTTGATTTCCATCCTGTCCCCTTCATTTGTCCTTTCCAATGCCCTTAATTTTCTGGAACCAAAATATTCAACAAAGTATGAGCATGCAAACTCTGCTTTAGGCTCTATTTTCTAGAATATGGGTAAAATGCATGGCACTCAAGGATCGCCACACTCTTACTTCCACAGTATCTCCCTCTACACACACAGCCGTGACATTCCATTCTTTATACTTCAATTCCTTCAGACTACTCAGTTTCCAAGATGGCCACTTCTTTTCCCATGCTATTTCATCAGGCTACAGTATACAATGTACTTTCCTAATTACTCAACCCCTAAAAATCTTTTTTTTCTTTTAAAGCCCAGAGAAAAGCCCCTGTTGGATATTTTAATCACTCTTTCCTCTCACTGTCTTTCACTTACACTTTTAGTGAAGCATTTGTACATCTTACCTTGAGTAACAGTCAAATTTTATCACATGTCCTTAGGACTTCCCTGGTGGCTCAGATGGTAAAGCGTCTGCTTACAAAGCGGGAGACCCGGGTTCAATTCCTGGGTTGGGAAGATCTCCTGGAGAAGGAAATGGCAACCCACTCCGGCATTCTTGCCTACAAAGTCCCATGGATGGAAGAGCCTGGGGTTGCAAAGAATCGGACACGACTAAGTGACTTCAAAATGTTTAGATCCTTTGGAAGTAGGTTCCTTGTTCTCTTTTGACTTTGTGACCCCCAAATGGCATGGCACAATGCCTTGCACATAGTAGGGGATCAATAAATGTTGAATTAAATATTAGGTTCCATAACAGGAAAAACAGTATTGCAAATTGATACACTATTAATTTCAAATGACATTAGCAGCTATCAACCATTTTATTTGCCCTGAGGGTTTCATGACACAAAGCCCTTTAACTTCAAAGCATATTTTACAGATCTGATTTATTTCATTGCATTTCTTTTAGCATGGAGAAAAATCACACTGAAATTGGAAAACAAAGAGGTATCTATAGATTCAATTTTGTCCTAGGTAGAACTGCTGAAAAATTAAGTATTTTTCAGAAAATATTTTTTAATATATCTCAAAAAAAGTATGGAACATGGGTATTAATAAATCACACATAGATCGACGCTGCCAGAGAAATATTACAGTTTACCAAGAATATTTTACTTTTCTCAGAAAATACTGAAAACCTTCGCATAAGAATATTGTTAGGCATTAGCTAATAATGAATTTTAATCAAACCCAAAATTTTGAAGCGTTTATTGTCTTGTATGTTTCCTGCTCTCTAATATTAAACAGACACTTGAGATGGGTTGGTTCTGCAGCAAACTTGGGCTTAGCCATAAATAACAGTGGGTACGTGAACCGTGAACTTCTGGATGTTCAAGCTGGTTTTAGAAAAGGCAGAAGAACCAGAGATCAAATTGCCAACATCTGCTGGATCATCAAAAGAGCAAGAGAGTTCCAGAAAAACATCTATTTCTGCTTTATTGACTATGCCAAAGCCTTTGACTGTATGGATCACAATAGACTGTGGAAAATTCTTCAAGAGATGGGAATACCAGACCACCTGACATGCCTCTTGAGAAACCTATATGCAGGTCAGGAAGCAACAGTTATAACTGGACATGGAACAACAGACTGGTTCCAAAGAGGAAACGGAGTACGACAAGGCTGTATATTGTCACCCTGCTTATTTAACTTATATGCAGAGTACATCATGAGAAACGCTGGGCTGGAAGAAGCACAAGCTGGAATCAAGATTGCCGGGAGAAATATCAATAACCTCAGATATGCAGATGACACCACCCTTATGGCAGAAAGTGAAGAGGAACTCAAAAGCCTCTTGAGGAAAGTGAAAGAGGAGAGTGAAAAAGTTGGCTTAAAGCTCAACATTCAGAAAACGAAGATCATGGCATCCAGTCCCATCACTTCATGGGAAACAGTGGAAACAGTGTCAGGATTTGTTTTTGGGGGGCTCCAAAATCACTGTAGATGGTGACTGCAGCCATGAAATTAAAAGACACTTACTCCTTGGAAGGAAAGTTATGACCAACCTAGATAGCATATTCAAAAGCAGAGACATTACTTTGCCAACAAAGTTCCATCTAGTCAAGGCTATGGTTTTTCCAGTGGTCATGTGTGGGTGTGAGAGTTGGACTGTGAAGAAAGCTGAGTGTTAAAGAATTGATGCTTTTGAACTGTGGTGTTGGAGAAGACTCTTGAGAGTCCCTTGGACTGCAAGGAGATCCAATGAGTCCATTCTAAAGGAGATCAGTCCTGGGTGTTCATTGGAAGGACTGATGTTGAAGCTGAAACTCCAATACTTTGGCCACCTGATGTGAAGGGCTGACTCATTGGAAAAGACCCTGATTCCGGGAAAGATTGAGGGCAGGAGGAGAAGGGGATGACGGAGGATGAGATGGTTGGAAGGCATCACCGACTCAATGAACATGGGTTTGGGTGGACTCTGGGAGTTGGTGATGGACAGGGAGGCCTGGTGTGCTGCTATTCATGTGGTCTCAGAGTCAGACACGACTGAGCAACTGAACTGAACTGAACTCCTGGAGGCAATACCAAGTTTAATACAAACACTAGATAATTAAGTTTGCTGTGTACCAATTTTTATTTAGAGTTTGTGAACACCAGATAAATTTTAAATGACGTTACAGAAAATAAACAATATATCAGGCTAAAATTTTATTACAGTTTCTAAAAGAATAAATTATATTTAATCAGCATTTTGATTCTAATCAGATCATATCAGTTGCTCAGTCGAGTCCGACTTTTTGCGACCCCATGAATCACAACACGCCAGGCCTCCCTGTGCATCACCAACTCCTGGAATTCACTCAGACTCAAGTCCATCGAGTCAGTGATGCCATCCAGCCATCTCATCCTCTGTCTTCCCTTTCTCCTCCTGCCCTCAATCCCTCCCAGCATCAGAGTCTTTTCCAATGAGTCAACTCTTCGCATGAGGTGGCCAAAGTACTGGAGTTTCAGCTTTAGCATCATTCCCTCCAAAGAAATCCCAGGGCTGATCTCCTTCAGAATGGATTGGTTGGATGTCCTTGAAGTACAAGGGACTCTCAAGAGTCTTCTCCAACACCACAGTTCAAAAGCATCAATTCTTCGGCACTCAGCCTTCTTCACAGTCCAACTCTCACATCCATACATGACCACAGGAAAAACCATAGCCTTGACTAGACGGACCTTTGTTGGCAAAGTAATGTCTCTGCTTTTGAATATGCTATCTAGGTTGGTCATAACTTTCCTTCCAAGGAGTAAGTGTCTTTTAATTTTATGGCTGCAGTCACCATCTGTAGTGATTTTGGAGCCCAGAAAAATAAAGTCTGACACTGTTTCCACTCTTTCTCCATCTATTTCCCATGAAGTTGTGGGACCAGATGCCATGATCTTCGTTTTCTGAATGTTGAGCTTTAAGCCACCTTGTCACTCTCCACTTTCACTTTCATCAAGAGGCTTTTGAGTTCCTCTTCAATTTCTGCCATAAGGGTAGTGTCATCTGCATATCTGAGGTTATTGATATTTCTCCCAGCAATCTTCATTCCAGCTTGTGTTTCTTCCAGTCCAGCGTTTCTCATGATGTACTCTGCATAGAAGTTAAATGAACAGGGTAACAATATATAGCCTTGACGAACCCCTTTTCCTATTCGGAACCAGTCTGTTGTTCCATGTCCAGTTCTAACTGTTTCTTCCTGACCTGCATACAAATTTCTCAACAGGCAGATCAGGTGGTCTGGTATTCCCATCTCTTGAAGAATTTTCCACAGTTTATTGTGATCCACACAGTCAAAGGCTTTGGCATAGTCAATAAAGCAGAAATAGATGTTTTTCTGGAATTCTCTTGCTCTTTTGATGATCCAGCAGATGTTGGCAATTTGATCTCTGGTTCTTCTGCCTTTTCTAAAACCAGCTTGAACATCAGGAAGTTCACGGTTCACATATTGCTGAAGCCTGGCTTGGAGAATTTTGAGCATTACTTTACTAGCATGTGAGATGAGTGCAATTGTATGGCAGTTTGAGCATTCTTTGGCATTGCCTTTCTTTGGGATTGGAATGAAAACTGACCTTTTCCAGTCCTGTGGCCACTGCTGAGTTTTCCAAATTTGCTGGCATATTGAGTGCAGCACTTTCACAGCATCATTTTTCAGGATTTGCAATAGTTCAACTGGAATTCCATCACCTCCACTAGCTTTGTTCGTAGTGATGCTTTCTAAGGCCCACTTGACTTCACATTCCAGGATGTCTGGCTCTAGGTCAGTGATCACACCATCGTGATTATCTGGCTCTTGAAGATCTTTTTTGTACAGTTCTTCTGTGTATTCTTGCCACCTCTTCTTAATATCTTCTGCTTCTGTTAGGTCCATACCATTTCTGTCCTTTATCAAGCTCATCTTTGCATGAAATGTTCCTTTGGTATCTCTGATTTTCTTGAAGAGATCCCTAGTCTTTCCCATTCTGTTGTTTTCCTCTATTTCTTTGCATTGATCGCTGAAGAAGGCTTTCTTATCTCTTCTTGCTATTTTTTGGAACTCTGCATTCAGATGTTTATATCTTTCCTTTTCTCCTTTGCTTTTCACTTCTCTTCTTTTCACAGCTATTTGTAAGGCCTCCCCAGGCAGCCATTTTGCTTTTTTGCATTTCTTTTCTATGGGAATGGTCTTGATCCCTGTCTCCTGTACAATGTCACGAACCTCATTCCATAGTTCATCAGGCACTCTATCTATCAGATCCAGGCCCTTAAATCTATTTCTCAATTCCACTGTATAATCATAAGGGATTTGATTTAGGTCATACATGAATGGTCTAGTGGTTTTCCCTACTTTCTTCAATTTAAGTCTGAATTTAGCAATAAGGAGTTCATGGTCTGAGCCACAGTCAGCTCCTGGTCTTGTTTTTGCTGACTGTATAGAGCTTCTCCATCTTTGGCTGCAAAGAATATAATCAATCTGATTTCGGTGTTGACCATCTGATTCTAATAGCATGAGTAAATTATAAGTTTTATTAAAAATTCAATTTAAAATTATTCTTTTCATGGATTCATTCATGACAAATTATACAGACAAATTTCCTATAAAATCCAGATTGAGATTTACATACTTTGGTCCAAGTGCCTATAATATATTCTATAATTAATTAGACTAATTTGTGTAAAGTATCTTTGGGTGACTGAATCTCAAAAAATATAAAATCTCAAAGATCATGAAAGAAGACAGTAGAAGCTGAATTTCATAAACGTACAACTTATATCAAGGTATTGCCACTAATATCACTAGCAAATTATTTCAATATTTCTTCACTAATACTTCACTAATTTTTTCATTCATCTGACATTTGTTATGCAATTACTTTATGTCGTTTCCTATATTTAAAACTCGGAGAAGGCAATGGCACCCCACTCCAGTACTCTTACCTGGAAAATCCCATGGACGGAGGAGCCTGGTAGACTGCAGTCCATGGGGTCGCTAGGAGTTGGACACGACGGTATAACTTTCAAGTAGACAACCTAAGAGACTTAACTTTCACTTTTCACTTTCATGCATTGGAGAAGGAAATGGCAAGCCACTGGAGTGGCTTGTCTGGAGGATCCCAAGGACAGGGGAGCCTGGTGGGCTGCCGTCTCTGGGGTCGCACAGTCGGACATGACTGAAGCGACTTAGCAGCAGCAGTAGCAGCAGCATATTTAAAACTGGTGATATAAATACAAATAAGATGCATGAAGATAAGCACATGATGGAATAATGACAAAGCTTATACAATATGCCAGAAACGGCAGAAAAGGGAGCACTTATCTTGGTCCTGGAAAATATTGAGCACAGAAAGTAAACATTTAATCCATTTTAAAGAATGACTGGGAGTTTCCTTTATAAAATGAACTCTAAGTGCTTGCTTAGTGGTAAAATTTTATGATACACTTGCTTTCTGAGTGAAAACAACATCCCTCAGAGCAGTAGGCCTTGTCTCTAAGCAAAGCAAGGAGAAGCAAACTGCAAAACTGATTTTAGATTTCTTGTAAGTTTTAGCTAACCTTCTTTCTACTATTATGCCCCATGTTGTTAAAAGCAATATCCCATTGAAGCCATCTGTTTCATTAAGGCATCTGGCAATTTTTGAAACAAATGATTTCCCCCACATACACACAATGTATGGTTACCCTAATCTACTAAAAATTGTTTCAAATGTTAGGCATTAAAACAGAGCAGATATGTCTGATACCAATTAATATGTTCAGTTACTATAATTAATATTTGATAAGAGTAAAAGCCTGTTCAAGCTGGTTTTAGAAAAGGCAGAGGAACTAGAGATCAAATTGCCAACATCTGCTGGATCATCAAAAAAGCAAGAGAATTCCAGAAAAACATCTATTTCTGCTTTATTGACTATGCCAAAGCCTTTGACTGTGTGGATCACAATAAACTGTGGAAAATTCTGAAAGAGATGGGAATACCAGACCACCTGATCTGCCTGTTGAGAAATTTGTATGCAGGTCAGGAAGCAACAGTTAGAACTGGACATGGAACAACAGACTGGTTCCAAAGAGGAAACGGAGTACGTCAAGGCTCTATTGTCAAGTATTGTCAAGGCTCTAACCCTGCTTATTTAACTTCTATGCAGAGTACATCATGAGAAACGCTGGACTGGAAGAAACACAAGCTGGAATGAAGATTGCTGGGAGAAATATCAATAACCTCAGATATGCAGATGACACCACCCTTATGGCAGAAAGTGAAGAGGAACTCAAAAGCCTCTTGATGAAAGTGAAAGTGGAGAGTGAAAAAGTTGGCTTAAAGCTCAACATTCAGAAAACGAAGATCATGGCATCTGGTCCCATCACTTCATGGGAAATAGATGGGGAAACAGTGTCAGACTTTATTTTGGGGGGCTCCAAAATCACTGCAGATGGTGACTGCAGCCATGAAATTAAAAACACTTACTCCTTGGAAGGAAAGTTATGACCAACCTAGATAGCATATTCAAAAGCAGAGACATTACTTTGCCAACAAAGGTCCGTCTAGTCAAGGCTATGTTTTTTCCAGCGGTCATGTATGGATTTGAGAGTTGGACTGTGAAGAAAGCTGAGCGCAGAAGAATTGATGCTTTTGAACTGTGGTATTGGAGAAGACTCTTGAGAGTCCCTTGTACTTCAAGGACATCCAACCAGTCCATTCTGAAGGAGATCAGCCCTGGGATTTCTTTGGAGGGAATGATGCTAAACCTGAAACTCTAGTACTTTGGCTACCTCATGCGAAGAGTTGACTCATTGGAAAAGACTCTGATGCTGGGAGAGATTGGGGGCTGGAGGAGAAGGGGATGACAGAGGATGAGATGGCTGGATGGCATCACTGACTCGATGGACTTGAGTCTGAGTGAACTCCAGGAGTTGGTGATGGACAGGGAGGCCTGGCGCGCTGCGATTCATGGGGTCGCAAAGAGTCAGACACGACTGAGTGACTGAACTCAACTGAAAAGCTCCTGAACACAAAAAAACCACAACCACACAAAAGCGTCATACTCTCTCATCACCATTAATAGAGAACTTTGTTTTCCATCTTTAAAATACACTTAATAAAGAAAATGACTGAATTCATCAACAGATACTATGTCCACAAAAAGGCAAGTGCTATCCAAGGGAGGGTGATGTTTTATTGTTAAGTTTTCTAAAAAGTTAAAAATAAATGCATGAAGTTTCAATGTTAGTTCCCTGGTATTTATTAAAAATAATCAAAGAGTCATGAAATGGAGAGATGTGCATCAAACGTAAATAAGAATATCAAGATTTTTTTCATCATTTAGGCCTCAGATCTAATATTCTTGACAGTCACTCTGTTCAGTGTATATTGCCAACACTAATGTTCAAATGAGCTATACAAATTAGACTGATGTTTATCAATGATGCAGTTGAGATTTCAATTTCCACATAATATATTAAATTATTAAATTTTGAGCTATAGAAAATTATAGAAACGTAACTTAGATAACTCAAAAAATTAGACATGGCCTCCCACCCAGTCTAGTAAGTACAATAGAAGTGAGAGAAGGGCAAATGAACACAGGATGGAGCCAGCTAAGTGAATATCAAAAAAAGTATTAATACAATTACTAAAACGCATGGCTTCTCTTCTGCTTTTAAGGTTTGGTTCTTAAAAAAATCATCACTTTTCATAGCTGATAGATAACAGAAAGAAAGAAGAAGGCAGGAGAGAATTTGCAGAATGAGACTTTGTGAAATGATCAGAGCCCAAATTTTCACAAAATGACTGACAAGTCTGGTCTAAAAGAAGAACCAATCCCTCATGTATAAGGCAATGAAAAACTTTCAAACTTAAAAACCAGAAAACCATATAATTACCTCAATAATTATGCCATACTCTTCACATGTCACTCTTAAATGTGAAAAATGTGAATTGGTTACAAACAGATGATCCTGTTGTTTCTTCCATGTTTATTCACTAATGATTTCAATATTGAATAATGACTAATAGGAAAAACACATGACAATATGTTTACTTTCGCTTATCTTCCTTCTCTAATGTTGATCCTGTAACATGAAATCAGGATTCTTAAAAGGATGAATCTCTTTCAGTTGGTGTGTAGAAGAGTATTTTAGTCATGAGTACATACATTCAGTTCAGTCGCTCAATCGTGTCCAACTCTTTGCGAACCCATGAATCGCAGCACGCCAGGCCTCCCTGTCCATCACCAACTCCTGGAGTTCACTCAAACTCACGTCCATTGAATCAGTGATGCCATCCAGCCATCTCATCCTCTGTCGTCCCCTTCTCCTCCTGCCCCCAATCCCTCCCAGCATCAGTCTTTTCCAATGAGTCAACTCTTTGCATGAGGTGGCCAAAGTACTGAAGTTTCAGCTTTAGCATCAGTCCTTCCAAAGAACACCCAGGGTTGATCTCCTTTAGAATGGACTGGTCGGATCTCCTTGAAGTCCAAGGGACTCTCAAGAGTCTTCTCCAACACCACAGTTCAAAAGCATCAATTCTTTGGCGCTCAGCCTTCTTCACAGTCCAACTCTCACATCCATACATGACCACTGGAAAAACCATAGCCTTGACTAGATGGACATACATTGGCCACATATAATTACAAAGAATGTTTGTCACTGTATTGGAACAGATGAAAATTGTGACCCACGCTTGGGATAATGACAATAACAATGACTACAAAACATTAACTCAACATACTAGTAATTTCTTAAAGAATTGAATGTCCTATTTTCTGTCAGGCCTTTGCTCTGATATAACCATCAAATAAAATAAAATACTTGTCTGACTTTTAACTGCTTTAGGAATAATATTTGTAAAGAGTTAACTTTGTGTAAATACTGTTAAGTCTTAAGAGAATTTTTAAAAGAACAATTAATATGCTTAAAGTCTTCTGGTAGCAAAATATGCATTTTATAATAGTATTTATTTTTACATTACAGTTAATTGGTTTATTATGCCAAATTATAACATTACATTGAAGTTCTAAGAACTGCCAAAATTCCATGCCTAATTGACTTAGACAAAAAAGTTAACGTTTTTGCACACTTAATTTTATTTTATTTTATATTTTCTATTTCTTGAGTTTATTTGTGTCTTTGTTTTAAAAAGACACCCAATCCACTGACAAGATTAAGTACAAACATTTTTGTTACGTGTAAAATTAAAAATTTTAGTTAATTTGGGATGGGAAAGGACAGAATAAATCTCTGTGCCTGATTATGAGAGTCTAATCTATGGATTAGCACCTCATTCAGTGCTTCTTGGAAATCTAACAGCATCTTCAACAACACATCATCAAAAATATTTAATATTTCTTAAAGGAAACAAATTAAGACTTTAGAATTTTAGAACTGCATTATGTCTACTTTAAAAGTATATTACGATGTTGACTCACTGAAAGCTAACTTCGATTTGCTAAGTGGGTAATATTTACTTTGTAGTGACAGCAGTCTAAATTTCAATCAATTTTTACTACTAGAAATGACTTACTGATTGGGCTTAGATATCATCATGCTGCTGCTGCTGCTAAGTCACTTCAGTCATGTCCAACTCTGTGCGGACCCCATAGATGGCAGCCCACCAGGCTCCCCCGTCCCTGGGATTCTCCAGGCAAGAACACTGGAGTGGCTTGCCATTTCCTTCTCCAATGCATGAAAGTGAAAAGTGAAAGTGAAATCGCTCAGTCCTGTCCAACTCTTCGCGACCCCATGGACTGCAGTTTACCAGGCTCCTCCATCCATGGGGTTTTCCAGGCAAGAGTACTGGAGTGGGGTGCCATCACCTTCTCCAAGATATCATCATACTTACAACCAATTCCGTTATATTCTGTCATATTGGTATCACTTGGATGATTCTAAAACTGAATTAGATTCATTTAGACCCATAGCAAGGTAGCACTAGTGGTAAAGAATCTGCCTGCCAATGCAGAAGACTTAAGAGACCACTGGGTTGCGAAGAGCCTCTGGAGGAGGGCATGGCAACCCACTCTAATATGCTTGCCTGGAGAATCCCATGGACAGAGGAGAATGGTGGGCTACAGCCCATGGGGTCTCAAAGAGTTGGAAATGACTGAAAGCAACTCAGAATGCACACAGATGCAGACCTATAGCTAAAATACTATTGTTTTGTAATATGTGTCAAGTACACCATAACAGAATTTGTAAAAGGTAAACATTTTGAGACATTTTTTTAATCTAAAAAGTAGGATTGATTCCAATATAGCATTATTTGCAATGGAAGGATTTTGTTTCATTAATCATATAGAAAACTCATAAATTACAATTCTATAATTTAACAGAAAATAAAGAGAGTGTACATTAGCTACTAGGATAGGGCTTTAATAGCTCAAAATAAATTCTGCAAATAACTTTTTGAAATTTCCAAACATCAGAATATGGATTGAACCTCATAATTATGTGTGCCTTAAATTTAGTCTGCAAATTAAAAGTTTACCCAAAACTAAGGCAGAACAACAAAATCACATGTAACTAATGACCATTTACAAAGGTTAAGTTCCCTACATTCCTTTGGGAAATACGGGACATTCTGGGCTACTGTTAGAACTCAATCTGCATCTGTGCTTTTTGAGCTCTCTACAAGATTATGTGAGGAGGCATTTGGGATTGTTGCTAAGTTCCAGGACAGACTGAAGTGAGGATATTTTCAAAGGAAAGAGAGACTTGAAGCTATAATTCGGCATGAGAGATAAAGGTAGAATGTGTGTGTGTGCTTAATCACTCAGTCGTACCCAACTCTTGCAACCCCCCAGACTGTAGCCTGCCAGGCTCCTCTGTCCATGGAATTCTCCAGGCAAAAATACTGGAGAGGGCTGCCATTTCCTTCTCCAAAAGGAGAAGAAAGATATCTTGGATTTGGGGGTAGGAATAGAGAAGCCTTGAAAAGAATATTAACCATGAGCTCATAGAGACTTAAACTGGTGTTACATTAGAAACAGAAAAATGGCAAGCAGGGTTCAATCAGTGCAAAACAGCGATGTGCCATACCCTACACAGGCTTTCAATGAAAGAGTTTCTCTAGAGCTAGCTCTGAAAGTGCCATGTAGCCCTAGGATGAACATGTATCCCAATTTGTCCTGGACCATCGCTGTTTATACCCCTTTCTCAGCATAACTAATAACAGCGTTCCCATTTGCTCTTCGTTGTGTTTCCTGCTCTGGATAATTAAATAATATGGTTAGCTATGGGAGAAAAGCAGTTCCTGAGAGAATGCTTTGTATGCTAAGTGATTCAATAACGAAAAGCTCCCAGGGGACAGTGGTAAGGGAATGAGAAAGGCAGAACAGGAAAGGGGAAGACACCAAGGAGAATCTGCATTCATGCACAGTCCTACTGAACAAGGCTTTAGCTTGGTCCCTCAAGGGATGTGTGGAGTATAAATACATCTCAGAGTTAATTCCATCCTGAGGTGTGGATGCTGAGTTTTCATTATCTTGTGCCCTAGTCATTGGCAAAGGGTGTCCCCAGGTGCTTCCAGCTTTCTGTAGGAGTAGGTGAGGTGGCTCCGGTGGCAGAGGACATTCCCCCAAGAAAGAGCAATTGTAAGCGGCAGTTTGGATATGAAAGGGCACAGAGAGATAAACTATAGATAAGGAATCTGGAACAAAGAACCAGCAGCAATTACTATAGTCATCCTGTGTGCCAGCCTCCAGAGGGCTCACAAGACTCACTCTGACCCACCCTGTATAGGCTGTTTATTAAATTAAGTTCCATGAATGATTCAGTGAGTCTGTCATACCTCAGGAAATTGTATGAATTTTCAAATCAGTATATGAACACATATGCCTAGAGAGGGAGCTTCCTCGTAGCTCAGTCGGTAAAGCATCAGCCTACAATGCGGGAGACCTGGGTTCAATTCCTGGGGCAGGAAGATCTCCTAGAGAAGGAAATGGCAACCCACTCCAGTATTTTGGCCTGGAGAATCCCATGGATGGAGGAGCCTGGCAGGTTACAGTTCACGGGATTGCAAGAGTATCAGCATCCTAGAGAGAGAATAGTTTTCTTCAGATTATTATTATTATTTTTTTAAAGTATGTGCTTGAGGAAAGTTTGGACCAGGGTCCTTCAGAGAGCAGTTCTGGGGATCCAGCCCCAGGATAGTGCCTTCCCCATTCAGGCAGCAGCAGGTTCGCAGCATTAGTTCTGGTGTCCGCTTATAATAAAGAGCCACTTCTGACAAATTTTGCACACTCCCTCGACACTGGGTGCATATCTCGGGTAGTGCCAAAGCCCTTCCCACGCTCAGAACGAAGAGCAGGGCTGCAGCCCAGGGATCCAAACTCCTCTTAAGATTACTTTTTAAAAATCTCATGATCCAAATGAGATTCTGTAGACTTTGCAAGAGAAACTTCAAGAAACCCAGTGTTTTGTGCAATCCATACACATGTCTGTAACTCTTTATAGTGTTAGTCGCTCAGTCATGTCCAACTCTTTTCGATCTCATGGACTGTAGCCCACCAGGCTCCCCTGTCCATAGATTTTCCAGGCAAGAATACTGTAGTGGGTTGCCATTCCCTTCTCCAGGGGATCTTCTCAATCCAGGGATCAAATACAGGTCTTCCACATGGCAGGCCGATTCTTAACTGTCTGAGCCACCAAAGAAGTCATAACTCATTAGGTAAAGAAACAATTCCCCCAATAACCTCATATGTATAAAATTGATTTTTAAATTTTTTGCATAGGCCCCTCAGAAGTAAGAAATACATAACTGGGGAATTCAATGCTGCTGGAAACTCAGAATCACTAAGTGACTTTAAGTCATCTGGTGATGCTGAATTTTAATGCTTCTGGTGAATGATTTATCAGGGCAAATAAATGTTACAACATTTTTTTTTCCTTTGCCAATCTATCAGTGGACTCCAGATTTAATCAAAAGTTGATCAGTAAGATTGTCAGAAGAACCTTGGTGAGGTTGTAGAAAATATGGAATAAACCGCTTTCACAAGTGAGCTAGCAAACTCTTCCATTTTCCTTTTTCTCAGTAACTGTACGTTGGATACTCCCTTGAACACAGTCAGGCAACATAGCTCCTAACTAGGCCAATAATGAATAATGTATTATTTCTCTCCTCACATACTGATCACCACCTTCAGCACCAGTACTGCTGATACCTCCTAATTTTACTTGCCTCATCACACCTTAAAAGTGTGATATTAGTGTTTGTTTATTTATTTCTAAGACATTTAACAACTTCTTAGTATGAGATATGCAAAAATGCAGAATCTTTCAAATTCTCATCTTTAATTTTCCTCTCTCAAATGGTTTTTATTCCACTTTGAACTGTGAAATATATTCCTCTTAATTAAAAATTCTCAACATCTAATTTTAAAGGTATTTTCTATCTAGTCATTCTTATCTCTGAGAAGTCTTCATTACGTTACCATTTTTCACACCACTTAATAAGAAACATAAGTCATATTCAAATAAGAAAATTAACCATTAAATTGAAAAGAAACATTAAAAATTAAATAAGTATATGTCTGTCATAAATGAATTTCAAAGACCAATTTGTGATTTGAAGTATTAATAATAATCACCATGAAAAATGACCTCTCTTTTCTGACATTTACCTAATACTTTCTGTTACTTTATTCTTATAATCATGATGTTTCTCTTATTGAATTCAAACTTGTACAACTCTCAATATCTTTCATAGTTCATACTTTATTTCTACCATCATTTCCCAACATTCCCCATCTGTAAAAGCTTCTCTACATGGATTGATTTGATTAATACCCTAAGTCTCATTATTATGGCCTCTTAGTCCTACACCCTGATTCTTTCATTCCATCTTTGCTCTTTGGAGCAATTTCTAGAAAACACTATTTAGGCTTCACAGGTCCTGGTCTACAACTCAGCAGTAACCATAATTCCTAAGTAGTCCAATGAAAAATGATTAGTGCAACATGAAGATGTGTTCTTCTTTTTACCTTTTAGATCAAGAATTACATCTCCTACACATTCTCCCACACTCCCCAACTCTAAACCTCCTTCAGCCTGAATCCAGAAACCATTATTATAAGTTAGTCTCCCACAACCAAAGCAACATGGAAATTGCTGGAGAAACCAAGAGCAAGAACCTAAAAGGTACCCCGTGCTCTTGCTGACTGCCTTGTTTATTAAGAGGTGACAGCACTTCTTAATGCTGGCTCTTAATGATGTTGTACTCTCTTCCTCCAACCCTAGTTTACCAAGATGAAACACCTAGGAAAATAAACAAAAATCATTAGTAAATGATAAGGTCTTCTGAACACAGTTCAGAAAACAGTACCCAGAATTTTCCACTTTTAGGACCAGTGTAGCAAGTTGGAAAGTATTTCTAATGCCTGCTCTGGGTCATGTTAAGGCAAAGGGCAGAAAGACAATGTCTGATATACTTAAACCCAGGAATATTAAGTGATGGATATATTCATTTCACATGTTGATAGCTTTTTAATATAATATTGAAAGTGGGTTCTATACCTGTTAGTTGCTCAGTCGTGTCCGACTCTGTGACCCCATGGATAGTAGCCCAGCAGGCTCCTCTGTCCATGGAATTTTATAGGCAAGAATACTGGAGTGAGTTGCCATTCCCTTCTCCAGGGGTGATCTTTGTAAGTAGTAATTATTTTTCCTCATACCTACTCACAAGACTGAAAATGAAATTAAGGAACTGTAACATGTAGGTAAATGTTAGTAAAGTAATGCTTTAAATTCTCCAAGCCAGGCTTCAGCTGGTTTTAGAAAAGGCAGAGGAACCAGAGATCAAATTGCCAACATCCAATGGATCATTGAAAAAGCAAGAGAGTTCCAGAAAAACATCTATTTCTGCTCTATTGACTGTGCCAAAGCCTTTGACTGTATGGATTAAAATAAACTGTGGAAAATTCTGAAAGAGGTGGGCATACCAGATCACCTGACCTGCCTCTTGAGAAACTTGTATGCAGGTCAGGAAGCAACAGTTAGAACTGGACATGGAACAACAGACTGATTCCAAATAGGAAAAGGAGTACATCAAGAGTATTGTCACCCTGCTTATTTAACTTCTATGCAGAGTACATCATGAGAAACGCTGGGGTGGAAGAAGCACAAGCTGGAATCTAGATTGCTGGGAGAAATATCAATAACCTCAGATATGCAGATGACACCACCCTTATGGCAGAAAGTGAAGAGGAACTAAAAAGCCTCTTGATGAAGGTGAAAGTGGAGAGTGAAAAAGTTGGCTTAAAGCTCAACATTCAGAAAACAAAGATCATGGCATCCAGTCCCATCACTTCATGGGAAATAGATGGGGAAACAGTGTCAGACTTTATTTTTCTGGGCTCCAAAATCACTGCAGATGGTGACTGCAGCCATGAAATTAAAAGACACTTACTCCTTGGAAGGAAAGTTATGACCAACCTAGATAGCATATTCAAAAGCAGAGACATTACTTTGCCAACAAAGGTTCATCTAGTCAAGGCTATGGTTTTTCCTGTGGTCACGTATGGATGTGAGAGTTGGACTGTGAAGAAGGCTGAGCACAGAAGAATTGATGCTTTTGAACTGTGGTGTTGGAGAAGACTCTTGAGGGTCCCTTGGACTGCAAGGACATCCAACCAGTCCATTCTAAAGGAGATCAGTCCTGGGTGTTCACTGGAAGGACTGATGTTGAAGCTGAAACTCCAATACTTTGGCCACCTGATGCGAAGGGCTGACTCATTGGAAAAGACTCTGATGCTGGGAAAGATTGAGGGCAGGAGGAGAAGGGGACAACAGAGGATGAGATGGTTGGATGGCATCATCGACTCGATGGACGTGGGTTTGGGTGGACTCCAGGAGTTGGTGATGGACAGGGAGGCCTGGCGTGCTGCGGTTCATGGGGTTGCAAAGAGTCAGACATGACTAAGCAACTGAACTGAACTGAACATGTAAATAAAATGTTCTGGATAGAGAATTTGGTTACTAGTCGAAGCACTGATACTGCAATCACAGTGTCTTGACTCAGTCAAATCTGCTTCATCTTCAACCCCCAAAGTATTTATATGCAGCCAAGGTGAATAGTTAAAAGAACTAATTTACTTTTCCTTTTACTTTGACACTGTGAGAGTCCTGCCCCCTTGTTGATCTTTTTATCACCAGATTTTTTGCCCATTTTTCTATTTCTGTAATGGCAGGCTTATTTTTCCACTTGGCCAAGTATGTTCTGGAAATCTGTTGTTTAGTCTCTAAGTCACGTCTGACTCTTTTGCCACCCCATGGACTATAGCCCACCAGACTTCTCTGTCCATGGGATTTCCCAGGCTAGAATACTGGAGTGAGTTGCCATTTCCTTCTCCAGGGGATCTTCCCAACCCAGGGATCGAATCCACGTCTCCTGCTTGGCAGGTAGACTCTTTACCACTGAGTCACCTGGGAAGATGGTTTGGGAAATAAGTACATACATATAACAAAACACCTGTCATCTAATGGGAAGAAAAGACATGTAATTAGCAAGGTGTCAGCTCCAAATTCCAGCATCTTAGACTGTGGTCATCTTCAATTAAATGAAGTGGTGGATCATAAAATACAAATCCATTCAAAGATTTTGCTTTAGTACCTAGAAACAATATTTTGCAATCATCTATGATTATGTTTGGAGAAGGCAATGGCACCCCACGCCAGTACTTTTGCCTGGAAAATCCCATGGACGGAGGAGCCTGGTGGGCTGCAGTCCATGGGGTCACTAAGAGTCAGACACGACTGAGCGACTTCACTTTCACTTTTCACTTTCATGCACTGGAGAAGGAAATGGCAACCCACTCCAGTGTTCTTGCCTGGAGAATCCCAGGGATGGTGGAGCCTGGTGGGCTGCTGTCTATGGGGTCACACAGAGTCAGACACGACTGAAGCGACTTAGCAGCAACTTAGCAGCATGATTATGTTACTGATACTTAAACACACTACAAATGAAAAAAATAGATTTTCTGACTTCTTTAACTCTTTCAAGAAATAAGACTCTAAAAGACATTATAAGACAACACCAAATACTGACTTGCATGTGGAACAATAGGAACTCTCATTCATTGCTGGTGGAAGTGAAAATGGTACAGCCATTTCAAAAGACAGTGTAGTAGTTTATTACAAAATTAAACTGATTCTTATTATCCAGTTCAGCAAATGTACTCCTTGATATTTACCCAAAATAGTTGAAAAGTTGGCACAAAAACCTGCACAGGGATGTTCACAGACACTTTGCTCATAACTACCAAAACTTGGAAGCAACTAAGCTTCTCTCCAGCAGGTGAATGGATAAACAAACTGCTGTACACATGGGTAAGGAATATTATTCAGTGCTAAAATGCAATGAGCTATTAAGCCATGGAAATACATGGGGTAAAAACTTAAATGCATATTACTAAGTAAAAGAAGCCAATCTTAAAAGGCTACATATTATATGACATTCTAGGCAAAATTATGAAGACAGTAAAAAAGACCAGTGGCTTCCAGGGCTTAAGTGAAAAGTATGGGATGAATAAACAGAATACAAAGAATTCTTAGGGCAGTGAAAGTACTTTATGATACTATAATGGTGAGTACCTTTCATTACACATCTGTCAAAACAGAATGCAAACAACAACAGTGAACCCTACAGTACACTATGGACTTTGCGTGACAATGATGTGTCAGTGTAAGTTCATTGATTATAACAAATGTATGACCCTGATGAGGTATGTTAGTAGGGGAGGTTGTGCATGTAAGGACAAGAGATGTAAGGCAACTCCCAGTACCTTCTGTTCCATTTCTTGCTGTGAACCAAAAAAAAAAAAAATACTCTAAAAATAAATTCTATTTAAAAGAGACATTTCATATTCTTTTCAAAATGTTTATTGAATAAAGGATATCTTTAATAAGTTTTAAGCTGGTATACCTCGTGCATAGCATAGTCCCTAGCACTTGCGGTTATAAAAAATGGTGAATGGATATATAAAGTGGAAAAAGAAGAAATGTGCTATTCAAGGTGATAACAATGAATTAATTTTTTTCAAGTAAGTTTTGGAAACAACTGACTTCTTCACAGCGGGTATTTATCATACCTTTTACTATGAAAATACATTTTATAACTATCCATGAGGTTTATATCATGCCACATTCTATAAACTTACTTGATAATAAACTCATTTTTTGTAAGCATTTCTTGAAGCCAGATGAACTGACTGAACATGCTTTTGGAAATGCTCTTATTCACTCTGTTGCTTCTATTTGGTTGTGAGAACTGTCATTTTGACATAAAATTCATTCTGCCAATATTCTTGACCACATAAAAATAAATGAAGCAGGACTCCTACCCTTAAGAACTTCATCCTGTGTGTGGATGGGGGAGAGGGCAAACATTTACCATACAGCTTAGCAAATGATAGGATAAAAATATACAGAGTACAGATTGTACGAAATACATAAGTTGTCATTGTTCTAAACCTGGGTCATCAAAATACAGACTGTGAGCCAGATCTATCTCATATCGCCTGTTTTTATAAATAAAATTTTATTGGAACACAGCCATGAGCATTCATTTATGTATTGTCTATGGCTGCTTTTCCAGAGTTGAATAGTTATGATGGGCCATCTGGTCCCCAAATTCTAAAATATTTATTATCTAGCCCTTTGTAGAAAAAGTTGGCCAACTAGATAGATATAAAAATAGCTCACTCTTAGCCACGGATGCTCTAAACTGGAGGAAATAAATGGAGCTTTGTGGAAAGAATGCTAGTTAATAAAGAATATTATTATTTCATCAGAAATTTTGTATGTTCCATAAGATATGGCCAAATATTAATACATTCTAATATGGTAGGGTGAACCACTGTTCAGAAGTCAGGAAACTCACTTCCTTGTTCTCCTCATGTAAAAGTATCTTTGGATTACAGAATCTAACTTTTCTGCTAGTTTGAAAATATGTTTATTTTCATATAACACCCACCTTGGCTAAAGCTTTTATGCATGTATTATAGGCACTTGAATATTGAATTTTCATTTTATTGAGGACAAACTATTAGCAGTTGTTCTCTGCAAGGACTAGAATTCTAAAAATAATAGAAAGGATATGAAACTAAATCAAGAAAGATTTTAGACTCTATCACTTGCTTTTTTCATTTCATGGGAATAAACTGAGTTTTTAAAAAGTATTCTTAAGGTAAAGGGACAAAGAAACTATTTTTGGAAACATCCGATTAAGGGACTAGTAGAATCTTTAGCTATGTTACAAAAAATAAGTCCTTTTATTTAAAATAGAAATGAGTGACTGTCCCCCCTTCCCTGAAATTACCAAATTCATAATTTTTAATAATTAAAAATGCCAGTAAAACAAAACAACTGGTTTATTTATTGAATTTACTGGCCATTTCACTTTGTTCATTTGTTTAGATAAATTATTTTGGCATCGTAATACTAAATCTTTGTTCTTTCCTCCCTTGGTTGCTGGGCTGTCATTCTTCATTTATATCCTTAGATTCAAAGAATCACTGCAAATGCTTGAATAATGTAACTGCAGCTATGAAGGCACTCAGTTTCTTTAATTAAATTTATTTGCCTGAAGCATATGATATGTTTTAAAGTATTAGTAGTAACAGCATTCCACTTTGGGATATCTGGTGCTTTAATTTCTCTTCTTTCATTAGACACCTCATGAAGAAGCTGGAGATTTTCTTCATATAATAAGCTCAAACTAATTTTAAGACACTACCTAAATAAAGCATTTTTAAACCAGGCTATCACATCTTTCTAAAGAATGTATTTCAACAAGCACTTTGCTTTAAAAATTTTAAACAAGATTTAAGTATAGCATGTAATTCCTATTTTTCATCATGATTCCAATTATTATAAAAATCAGAGAAATCTATCCTTTTATCTATAGCAAAATCTGAATATAGACTGATAATCTGATTCTTTCAGAAAGCATGTGCTATATGAACTCCGACTCAAGGCCTAAACTATGCTCTTTTAAAAATAGCATTTACAGTGATGTACTTAGAACTCCCAAGACTAAAAAACCAGTCTGTCTTCTGCCTGTGCACTGCTATCATGTTTTGGAAATCTGTGAAGATGATTGATTATGGTCTCTCTGAGCCATTAATGTCATCTGTTAATTAAATAAATTTTATAATATCATATACTTTAAAATGAAGCCTTTCAGTTTTTAGGAATTTTTTTTTTATAGTTTATTACTTGAGGTTCTATATTGATATGATTTTTATGATTATGTATGTAAGATTTTATAATTACTTATCTTTAATATTCATTTTTCTTTTCATGTATTCTGAACTATTCAAGAGTTTATTTAATATTTTATTGCAATGGCACATATTGTGACTTTTTACCATGATAAATTTGAAATGCTTCCCTTGTAGCTGAGCTGGCAAAGAATCTGCCTGCAATGCAGGAGACCTGGGTTTGATCCCTGGGTTGGGAAGATTCCCTGGAGAAGGGAAAGGGTACCCACTCCAGTATTCTGGCCTGGAGAATTCCATGGACTTGATAGTCCATGGGGTTGCAAAGAGTTGGACACAACTGAACGACTTTCACTTTCACTTCTTAAGCAAAACTTAAATTGGCTCATCTCTTTCTCTTTTCTCAAGTATCACCACAAACAGAGCATTATAAACATACTTTGTAGCAGATAGTAGATTTTTTCCCTCTTAAATAGACTATGAATATCAATCATTTTTCTCATTTTGCTTGAACTATTTTCTATGCTTGATAAACAATATAAATGCAGAACTCCAGGAGATCTTAAGCAAGATAAAAAGACAGACCATCATACTTAGGCACATACAACAACCAAATACCAAAGGTACAAATGTAATATATAAGAAAATTCTAATACCAGTCAGAGGGGAAAAGACAACAAACCCAGGAGGATAAACATAAGAAGAAATGCTAACTTTTCACCAGAAGCACCAGAAACCAAAAGGCAATGAAACATCTCTAAAAAAGAAGGAAAACAGTCAATTTAATATATTCTATCCTGCAAAAATATTCTCCAAAAGTGAAAATTGAAAAAAGGAAATTTCAGATAAGCAAAGGCTGAGAGAATTTGCTACCACTCTTCAGTTTGAAGAGAATAAAACCACTTATAAACATGTACGTACAAGAACTTAAGAGCATCTAAAATGATAGTTTGTTAAACAAAAAGAACTTTCATTATTTTCACCAGTTTCATTGAAAGATCTGAGATTTTAGACTGTAAGAAGTCTGCAAAGTAGAGGGATATAAAGTATATATATGTATTCATAAAATAAAATATATATCATATAGGATGGGAAGGGTTTAAATGAAAGCTTACCATTGCTAAGTTACAATACAACAAATGGCATATTTTAAATATATAATACATTATTTAGTTAAAGATACATATTATAACCTCTAGAAACTCCTCTAAACACACACATGCACACATACTCACAAAGGCGATCAGATTTAGATAGAAGGGAAAAGTTAGAACTGAATATGAAAACATATTTGATTGAGAAAAGTAAGGCATACCAAGGAAAAAAGAACACAAGAAAGAAATTAAATAAGATACAGAACTTTTAGTGATAGCCCAACCATACCAATAACTACAGTAAACATAAATGGATTCAGAAAAATCTAATTAAAATTCAGACATTATCACAATGAATTAAAAAGAAATAAGACAGAATTATAGGTAGTTAGCAGAGTACACACTAAAGTAAGTAAAGACACAGATGGTTTGCAAATTAAAGAATTGAAAGAAAAGTATACAAAGTAAATATTTATTATGAGAAAACCGGTATGTTTAAAATGCAGATGAAAATAGAGAACACAGACTCCCATTCTGGGAGAATTATCAGTAATGATTGATATTTCATAATAACAAATGGTGAATTCACAAAAAGTTCTAACAATTTTCAATATGTAGGTACTTTGTAACAAAATTTCACAGAATGTGAAGGAAAAATGGATTCAACTAATGGAAGAAATAGACAAACCCATCATCATAGTTTAAGAAGTTAAGGAAATTAATACTTCTTACTGTTAACTTTACTGGAAATTGTTAATGTATAAGAAAATAATATTATCATCCAACACTGCCTAATAGATATTTATGGAACACCACATCCAACATAGAATGTACATTCTTTTTTGAATGTACATAGAACACTGTCCAAGACAAACCACATTCTAAGCCATAAAACAAGTCTCAATAAATTTAAAAGCATTAAATAATATAGAATATATTACCTGACCAAAACAGAATATGTACAGTAATTAAAAAGAGTAACATCTCTAAGAAAAACTCAAATAATTAGAAAAAGCAAAATGACTTCCAACTAACTCACGGATCAAAGAAAAATCACAAAAGAAAAAATTTTAATATTTTTTAACTAAATGACAATATAACACAATATATCAAAATTTAGAAAATGCAGTTTCACAGGTGCTTAAAAGAAAATTTATTCAAATAGAGAACCAGATGACTACCAATGCTTGTTCAGGCCCTTCTGGGAATATAGTAACAAAAACTCCACAAAACATGGGGATAATTTTGAAGACTAGGGATAAGTTTTCTCTTATTTCAGTAGAAAGAGCATCAGAATGTGATCTGAATTTCTGCCACACCTCTAACTAGCTCAACATTACCTTGTCTTGGTTTCTGTTTAGCAAAATATGGATAATAATATCTAGTAACGCTGCACTGTGGTAATGATAGGATAAAAAGTCAACACTTCACACAGTCCTAAACACAGAAGACAAGCAATATCAATAATTATTAATAATATTACTATCTCCTAGAATAATGCATTTTCTATCTTCTCTTAATATTTCTTCAATTCCACTTTTTCAACTCAAATAGAAGCTCTGATATTCCACATTTGCTCCAAGAATTTCATACCCTGTGTTATGACACTGAAAGATGCCTTCTGTTGGTAGCTCTTTTCATACCATCATTATATCGACCACTCCATGTTTCTACTTCAGTTACTCAGTATCTTCTGAGCTCTTTGTTAATCTTCACTAGTGTATCACTAAAATTCATAACCAATTTAATTTTGGTTTTAAATATATCAAGACTTCCAGTGAGGACACTGATATCTTTTTACCTGTCATTAGTTCCTTTATAGCTAAAAATCTCATTAGGAACTCTGCTTTGAAATATTTTTTAATGCTTTTCGCTTAGAAATTTACATGGCCAACAGCATGACTGTCAGTTGTGATATTTATTTTATGACTAAATCATATTTGTTTATTATATTTATATAATAAATGAAATCATATTATAATTATAATATAATAAATTATATTTATTATAGGGTAATAGTAGTCAAAATTTCTATGATGAGACACTCTCAAAGATTCAAGATGTTGATTATATTTTTGAAGTCTTATTTAATAAAACTATATAAAATATTAATTTTTGTTTCCTCCACGTGACTCCTTATTAGATCTTTCCACACCACAAGTCAGTCAACACACTCACATGATTTGTGCACCAAAGATGAAATTATTATTCAGGGTTGACCTTACCACAGGGTATGTGAAAGTGAGTATCAAAATGTAATTCTAAATTTAGCCCTGTAATACATCGATTGTGGAATAGGAATATTTACTGATCTGCTACAAGAAGAGTTAACATTTAAAGCAGAGGTTTGAGTCTTAGGTACCTTGAATGTAATTTCATAGTTGAATTTACCGGCATGGTAACTTCTCAAATCAGATCAATAGAGCTAGGGAGAAAAATGAATTACAAGTGGAAACATCATTTTCTTAACAAGTTCAAAATATCAATTTTCACATCCAAACAGTCAGCCCCATAGGGGATATTTGTCAAATTTTGGTTCTTTTCTTTCATGTGCCTGCTGTCAACTATTAACTCGCTCAATTCTTTCCCTCCTTCACTTTCAGGTTCCTTTGCAGCCTCTGCAGAAATACTGGGTTGGCCCAAAGCAACTTCTTGTCCACCCCTACACAAGCCTTACCAAGCCTCTGTGCTCACATATTCTGTCCATGTATTTCACCAACTACAATCTGAAGACATGACTTAAAGTTATTTAATATATTCATCTATGTTTAGCTTAATGACTAAATAGTAATAAGATATCCTGGAAATGTCTTCCCTGATAGCTCAGTTGGTAAAGAATCTGTCTGCAATGCAGGAGACCCCGATTCCTGGGTCAGGAATTCCAGTACTCTTGGGTTATCCTTGTGGTTCAGCTGGTAAAGAATCTGCCTGCAACGCAGGTGACCTGGGTTAGATCTCTGAGTCAGAAAGATCCCCTGGAGAAGGGAAAGGCTACCCACTCCAGTATTCAGGCCTGGAGAATTCCATGGACTGTATAGTCCATGGGGTCGCAAAGAGTCAGACACCACTGAGCAGCTTTCAATATCCTGGAAATACATCCCAGTGTTTGCCTGAGTTACAGGAAGGGAGAGGATGTTCTTATCTATCGGACTGAAGTCATGTAGACTGTGCTTCATATTCTCAACCAGGACTGTTCTAAGTTATTGTGGGATCACTTCTTTATTGACGTGCGTGTGTGTGTGTGGGGGGGGGGTAGTCGCTTAGTCTTGTCTGACTCTTTGTGACCCGTAGACAGTAGCCCACCAGGTTCCTCTATCCATGGGATTTTCCAGGCAAGAATACTGCAGTGGGTTGCCATTTCCTTCTTGACATGAGCCATAACTTATAGTTCTAGAAGAACCCATTCTTGCCTTAATTAAATATCTCTTGCTTACAAAGCAGTCTACACTCTCTACCTGAAGGCACTATGTGAAGAACTGTAAAGGATCTGAATTTTTATTCTCCTTATACTCTAACAAGTCAGCCAGCTATACAATCATAAATGTAAAGGCTATCAGAAGACAAGTGAGAGACAAAGGACAGTTTACTACTTGGAGCAGTAGCAGTATCCAGACTATCAGCACTTCTCTGAGCTCCTGAACCCTGACTCCCACATGACAATGCAAAAAGGGCCAGTGACATTTGCACACACAGTGGATTACGTTACAAGGAGAAACTCTGAGCTTAAGGAACCTGAGCCTTTTATCAGGGAAAGTAACTAATAACACATGTGCATTTTGCTCTGGAGGAAGATGCTATCTCTATCTTCCAAAGAGGTTCACTATACAAACATCCTTGAAAATACAGTCCAGGACAGTGATAGTCAGTGCTCTGCTCATAAGATAGGCAGAAACATGAGCGACCTTTTGGAGAACTGTCACGGGAAGTGCACTGAAGTCAAAGCCAGGGCAAGGAATCATGCCCACAATTTTAAACTCTTATTGCAGATAAAAGAACTCCTTCAAAGAGGAGATTTCTTTGGGAAAAATAATTAGATGTCCATTCAATATTTACATCATCCTAATCAAATTTCAAATATTTTAAACCACATCTCAAATTATAACTTACCATGGTTTTACAGAAATCTTCCAATTATTGCTGTCTGGATGCCACACAATGGTTAAATATGTTACACGTCTCTGAAGTTTCGCCTTTATAATATAAAACTACCAAGGTCTGTGGAAAGTAGAATATCCAGTTCACTGACTTAATTCTTCATCCTTTGGCATTATGCTGAGTTAGTCTTGACTTGTAGAAATTGATAACAAAAAAAAAGATCCATATTGCATACACCATGGCTACTAGAGAAATCTAGTGTCTAAAAACATAATTTATGATACCAATGTAGATAAGTAATCAATATGGCATGAAAACATTTTTAAAAATGGGTCAGAAAATGTGTTTTTGAGGAAATTATAATTGATCTATATGTGAGAAATGAATGAGTATCAACCAAGTACATTGAGAGTGATTTTCAGTCAAATGTGTTTTGTGATTTGTCTACTGAAAAATCTATCAAAATATTCTTTATTTCTGTTACAGTATTCTTTTTAATTATTCTTTCTAGCACTTTTTTTGATCCCTTTTTGACTATACATCTCTGTTTAAATTACTCATCTCAATATTTCATATAAGATATTAATCATGCTTATTTTAAATTCCCTGTATGATAATTGTAATATCTCTGTCATATTTGAGTCTAGATCTGATGACTGTTCTGCCTCTTCAGACTGAGAGCTATTTTACCTTTTGTTTTGCCTTGTAGTATTTTGATGAAATCCAGGCCTGATATATTGGGTAACAGGAACTGAGGTGAAGAGGACTTTAGTGTGAGGTTTTATATTAACCTGGCTGAGAGCTGGGCTATGTTTAATGTTTGTTCCAGAGGCTTCAAACTCCTCTAATGTCCTTATGCCTTAGGCTTCCCAAGAACTCCTTCTTAAATAGAGTCTGGGCCTTACAGCTCCTACAGTTGTTATACTATAGTCATGATGATGTGCTGATAAGAAATTGACTTGGGGAAGATTCTGTAATTCTCTGATTAAAACTCCAGTGATATAGTTTTTCCTCTTTGCTTCCTAATCTCTTTCCTAGCTGGAACATTCTCATTATATTTCCTAGAATCCCTAACTCTTGTTGACCATCTTCCTTCCCTTCAAATATACAGGAAAGCTGCAGGGCCTGGAGTGGGATGACTCCCTTCCACTGGGATAAGGCTCTGCCAAAATCCTTTCCCCCCAGTGTAGACTTTGTTAAGGAGAGTTCTCTGTTAAGGAGAATCATTCCTCAACAATTACTCCTCCATTCTCCTTGCCAGTGCCATGGAGGAATCTTTTCAGGTCTTCCTTATGAAGAGCTGGTAGGGTTCCTAGAGGTAGTCCCCTAAGTATGCTGACTCCAAGACTGCAGCCCTAGTTAGTCTCTCACCCTAAAGCCAGTCTACAGTCAAACTCCAGAAATATACTCAAAGTACCACTTATGGCTACCAGCTTAAACCTCCAGTGACTTTAGATCCAGCAACCAAATTTCATCTAAATCTTATTGAATATAATCTGTTTGTCTAGACTTGAGAGGTCATTTGCTTTTAAACTTATTTGGCTCCAATGAAAGTCACTGATTTTCAGTATTTTCAACAATTTCTTATAAGGATAGAAGTGACAGCTTCCAAGTTCTTTACATATCAGAGCTAAAACTAGGTGTCCATTTCTGGATTTTAAATATTTCAGTATTTAATTCTTTTCTATAAGAAATCCAAACATACAGAAAAGTGAAACGAATAATATAATTACATGCTTATAGATAGCACTTATGGAGAAGGCAATGGCATCCCACTCCAGTACTCTTGCCTGGAAAATCCCACGGACAGAGGAGCCTGGTAGGCTGCAGTCCATGGAGTTGCTAAGAGTCAGAAATGACTGAGTGACTTCACTTTCACTTTTCATTTTCATACATTGGAGAAGGAAATGGCAACCCACTCCAGTGTTCTTGCCTGGAGAACCCTAGGGACGGGGGAGCCTGGTGGGCTGCCGTCTATGGGGTCGCACAGAGTCGGACATGACTGAAGCAACTTAGCAGCAGCAGCAGAGAGCACTTAAATTTAAAAACTATTTACATACCACCATACTGGCTTCAATTATTTTTTTCACATGTTTTGTGTGTGTGTGTTTTTTAATCAATTGCAACTATTACAATATTTTACCCCAAATAATATTTCTTACACACTGGCCACATTACTATCCTACTTAACAAAAACTGACAACAATCTCAAAACAGCATCTAATTATAAGCCCATATTCTGATATTTCCAAGAGCCCCAACCAGTACAACTTATTAGTTTAAACCAGTAATCAGTTATGAGCTATGACTTGTGTTTTATTTTTTTCTCTTTTAAATGCATTTTAACTTAGAACAAACTACCATTTTTTTTTCATGGCATTGATTGTTGAACATAAAAGACCAGCTGTACTATAGAATGTCTGATGTTTTATATTTTGTGTCTTTTTTGTGATCAATTTTTTCTCCATTGTCTATCTTTTCTGTAAATTGGAAGTTAAATCTAAAAATAAGTCTTGAGTATGGTCATTTCAACAAGACTACTTTGTGGATGAAACTGTACCTCACATGCATCATGTCGGAAAGCATCTAAAGCCAGCAGTTCTGCTAGTAGTGATGCTATAATTGGCCAATGCAGTGAGATGGGACTAGCCAGCATGCTCTAGGTTTCCCATGGCAACCAAAAATAATCTGTTCCCTCCCTATCCTTTACCAGGAGTCCATGCCCTACAAGGGAGAACCACCCAACTTCCCACTTTCCCCAGATCAGCCCAAGTATAGTTGTGGTAGGTTGTGGTCTACTAAAGGGAGAAATATCAATAACCTCAGATATGCAGATGACACCACTCTTATGGCAGAAAGTGAAGAGGAACTAAGAAGCCTCTTGATGAAAGAGAAAGTGGACAATGAAAAAGTTGGCTTAAAGCTCAACATTCAGAAAACGAAGATCATGGCATCTGGTCCCATCACTTCATGGGAAATAGACGGGAAAACAGTGGAAACAGTGTCAGACTTTATTTTTCTGGGCTCCAAAATCACTGCAGATGGTGATTGCAGCCATGAAATTAAAAGATGCTTACTCCTTGGAAGGAAAGTTATGAGCAACCTAGATAGCATATTCAAAAGCAGAGACATTACTTTGCCAACAAAGGTTCATCTAGTCAAGGCTATGGTTTTTCCTGTGGTCATTTATGGATGTGACAGTTGGACTGTGAAGAAGGCTGAGCACAGAAGAATTGATGCTTTTGAACTGTGGTGTTGGAGAAGACTCTTGAGGGTCCCTTGGACTGCAAGGAGATCCAACCAGTCCATTCTGAAGGAGATCAGCCCTGGGATTTCTTTGGAAGGAATGATGTTAAAGCTGAAACTCCAGTACTCTGGCCACCTCATGAGAAGACTTGACTCATTGGAAAAGACTCTGATGCTGGGAGGGATTGGGGGCAGGAGGAGAAGGGGACGACAGAGGATGAGATGGTTGGATGGCATCACTGACTCGATGGACGTGAGTCTGAGTGAACTCCGGGAGTTGGTGATGGACAGGGAGGCCTGGCGTGCTGTGATTCATGGGGTCGCAAAGAGTCGGACACAACTGAGTGACTGAACTGAACTGAACCTGAATTCTGTTTTACATGAAGAGGATTCCTTATCTAATTCACATAAGTGTTCTTTGGGCAGCATTTGTCTGGACAATTATATGCTGATTTCCATTTTAGGAAGATCACTTTTTCGCAAAGTAGAAAACACATTTGAGTAAGATTAGACAGAAAGTATGCTGCTGCTGCTGCTAAGTCTCTTCAGTCGTGTCCGACTCTGTGCGACCCCAGAGACGGCAGCCCACCAGGCTCCACCGTCCCTGGGATTCTCTAGGAAAGAACACTGGAGTGGGTTGCCATTTCCTTCTCCAATGCAGGAAAGTGAAAAGTGAAAATGAAGTTGCTCAGTCATGTCCGACTCTTAGCAACCCCATGGAATGCAGCCTACCAGGCTCCTCCATCCATGGGATTTTCCAGGCAAGAGTACTGGAGTGGGGTGCCATTGCCTTCTCCAGACAGAAAGTATAGATTCAAGTAAAATATACTTGGCCCAAATGAGGAAGATACAGGCCTTGAGTACATGAGTAATTAGAGAAATTAGACAGATAGAATGCAAGAAATATTTAGATAGTAAATGGATAGAAACCTCAGATTTCTACAAGCAAAAATCCTTACATTTTCAGTTAACATCAAACATCTCCTTGCCTTTCTAATGAAACAAAGACAATCAAAATATTGTATGGAATAACTGAAAGCAGAGATTTTGCATAGGTCATAAATACTGTATTTGTGACACTAAAAATTTCAGGTTTATTCAAAACTTTAATGTTAAAATGAAAAGAAAGATTGTTGCTAATCCAAGTACAGAGTATGTACAATCCAAATCCATAGTTGTGAAGTTTCCATTATTCACAGGAGCATCCCAAAATGAAGGACCTGACAAAACTGTTAAGGAGAAAAACTGCACTGGACCAAATGACAAGGAGGACAACGCAAGACTATTGCCATAGGAGAGAGAGAGACTGAACCCAACTTTCCTGAAACAAAAGCTAGGAGGATCTGCCGGATGACGGAATGAAACAGTACTGGAGGAATCTGAGGAAGGAGGAGGAGTGTGCCCAAAGTGCTTGGTTCATTTGTGTCTGCTGCTTGTGATTTATGGAAGGTAGGCTCCTACCCTTGCTCAGAGACAGGAGACAGAAGCCTATCTTTCTTGATGACTGCATTACAAAAAGATAGATCCCAAGTCCCAAAGAAATATATTCCTAGGTTGCAGGAGGCTTACACCTCCAAAGAGCAGAAAAAGAATTTACAACTGCAACTTTTCTACAGTAAAGGTTCTAAGAAAAGGGAGCTTATAGTCAGAGGTCATGAGAGGAACAATAAAAGAAAAGTGAAAGTGAAAGTCGCTCATTCGTGTCTGACTCTTTGCGACCCCATTGACTATAGTTCATGGAATTCTCCAGGCCAGAATACTGGAGTGGGTAGCCTTTCCCTTCTCCAGGAGATTTTCCCTACCCAGGGATCAAACCCAGGTCTCCCTCATTGCAGGCGGACTCTTTACCAGCTAAGCCGCAAGGGAAGCCCAAGAGTTCTAGAGTGGATAGGCCATCTCTGTCAAAACACTCAAACAATAGAGGCTAAAAGCAAAATAAGATGCCTGGAAAAAGACCTTATGAATATAAATATGTTAACTTGTCAATTTTGTGTTTAGCTGTATTAGTAAAACAGCATAAGGTAAATAAAAAACACACTCCTTTTATAGTATAGTAATGAGAAAGATGAATGCCAATGGGGAAAAAAAATGATCTCCTGATTTTCAATTTACAAATTTTGCAGCTACTAATTCACCTTGAAAGACTTCAAACTGAAGCAAGCTTCAGAAGTATGCAAAGCCTGGCACTCTGTGCAAATAAGGAGACAATTTTTCTCTGTGTCCCTGAGGCAGAAATAGTTATTTGACATAATCTTTTCTAATTATTGGAGTGGATTTTCTCAAGCTAATCATATGCATTCTGTCTCAGCTCTAAAGGAGCATAAATAATTTGGATAGTGAGACTGTCACAAGGAAGCAAATAAACCAACTAGACAAAGGTAGTTAGCCTTATGTGAGGGAATTCTCTATTGCTATCAAAATTAGTGAAAGTGCAACTTTAAGCTAATAGCTGACTTTAGGATTTTGTACCTCAGACAATATTAATACTTTAGAGTTGTATATTTATTTTCCAAGATAGTTGTTATGGTTTGAATTGTGCCCCCTCAAAAAAAAAAAAATATATATATATATATATGATGCAGTCCTAAACCCCAGTACCTCAAAACATGACCTTCTTTGGAGATAAGAGTCTTCACGCAGATCTTTGTGACACTTTAGACTGTAGCCCGCCAGGCTCCTCAGTCCATGGGATTCTCCAGGCATGAATACTGGTGTGGGTTGTATGCCCTCATCCAGGGGATCTTCCCGACCCAGCAATTGAACCTGCGTCTCTCGTGTCTCCTGCATTGCAGGCAGATTCTTTACCCACTGAGCCATCAGGGAAGCCGTTTACAGAGGTAATCAAGTTAAAATGAGGTCATTATGATGGGCCCTAACACAATGTGGTTGGTGAGGGAAATTTGAACACAGATAGAAACAGGCATAGAGGGAAGACAGCCATCTGCAAGACAAGGAGAGTGCTCTAGAATAGATAATTTCCTCAGAATGAACTGCCTGCAGGAGGAACCAACCCTGCTAATAACTTGATCTCAGACTTCGAGGCTTCAGAACTTCTAAACAATAAACGTCTATTGTTTCAGCCACTCAGTGTACAGTGCTTTTTTAATGGCAGCACTAACAAACTAATACAAGGGTGCTGGGACTAAAAAATTGGATTTTTTTTTTTAATTTGGGGGTTACTATCTTCTTCCTCAACTGTAGTTTTTTTTTTTTTTAAGTGTTATCTTTCTCACTTTTGTTAACTGTCTTGCCATGTTTCAATGCCCACTTCGTTTGATTCATTCAGTTGTTTTTTCAAAGCAATTTTATTTGAATTTGGCTTCTAAATATGAACATGTGATGGTTCTAAAATCTTTGCATAAATAAATTTTTACTAAATCCAACTGGCCTACTGAGTCAGAATCTCAAGTCCTTTTTAATTAGTTCAATAAGAACTTAGTAACATACACACACACTCACACACACAGAAGTCGCTCAGTCGTGTCCGACTCTTTGCGACCCCATGGACTGTAGCCCACCAGGCTCCTCGGTCCATGGGACTCTCCAGACATGAACACTGGAGTGGGCTGCCGTTTCCTTCTCCACACACATACCTCTAAATCTTTGATGAATAATAAATACACCCAAGTCCATACAAAATAACTAACTTTTCTATTATATGAAAAGCCTAACATAATTCCTCTTCCAAATGTGAAAACTACTGTCCTGGAGATTCATATTTGGACATGTTTATTTCAAGAACCAATGTAAGCTTAGGTATAAAGTGTCTTCACTTAGTTTATCATGAATATATACAAATTTTAATTCAACCAACTAGTACTGGATTATACTAGTCAGCTACTAAGAAGAAATTTTTAATAAAGAAAATGCCAAGTATATAAATTGTTAATATTCAAGGTCTCAATGCTATATTTCTCCTATAAATGATAGTGCCTTCAGGATTATCTTACTTCCTAATATTCTTGATGGATTCAAAGGATACTATAGAAAACTAAATTTTGAAAGCTTTACATAGATGAAAGCCAATCATAAATAATGCATTTTTGCATTTAGATAAGATATTGTTTGCTTATTTTAAGGTTTTTTTTTTTTTTTTTTTTTTTTTTTTTTTTTATGAAGCTATTCTGTTTTGGAGAAGGAAATGGCAACCCACTCCAGTATTCTTGCCTGGAGAATCCCATGGACAGAGGAGCCTGGCAGACTACAGTCTGTAGAACAGAGAAGGGCTCTTGTCTTGCCCTTGGAGCCTTAGCTCCTGATGTCTCCTCTCCTGGAATGCTCTTCCCTAGAAAGTCTCTTTGTTCAATCTCTCATCTCCTTCAAGTCTTTTCTCAAATCTCTTCTTCATAAGAAGAAACCTAACTGCAAATTCAATATAGCAAACTGTTCCTCTCCCCTGATATTTGAGCTCTCCCTTATATGCTCTAATTTTTCCTCTTAAAGTAGCATTTGCCACATTTTAAAATATTGTAGGCTTTTATAATATATTATTTCTATTTTCATCACCCTTGTGTGTGTGTGTTTAGTCGGTCAGTCATGTCCGATATTTTGGGATCTCAAGGACTGCAGAGCTCCGGACTCCTCTGTCCATGGGATTCTCCAGGCAAGAATACTGGAGTGGGTTGCCATCCCCTCTTCCAGGTGATCTTCCTGATCCAGGGGATGAAACCAGGTCTCCTGCATTGCAGACAGATTCTTAACGTCTGAGTCACCAGGGAAGCCTTCATCACCCTTAAACCCTAATAAACTCTTTGAGTGTAGTGATCTCTTTCTGTTTCTTCCTGTATCCTTTGTTTTAGGAATACTGTCTGAGGCATAGTTCACAGTCACTAAATATTGTGAGTGACTGTATAAATGACCAGATACAGAGAAAAGGGCTTGCTACTCCTTGTTCCTTTTGGATAAGCAAACAAACAAATCAACCCCCTTTGGAGTCTTTGAGGAAGGAGAAGTCTGCACCTACCTGCCTGCTGTGGATCTAAAGAGAAGCTGCTCTAGTGAGCTGAATATACAGAAGAGGAACTGGATTTCCTTCTCACTGGCTGAAACTCCAAAAGAGGAGAAGCTGCTTTGCTTTCCACCATATGTTGGTTTGCTGCTACAGGAGATCTGCCAGCAGTTTGAATTTAGTGACTTCTAAGGAATCACAATATTATGACAAATGTAAAACACACCTCATTTAAAGGCACTCAGTTACCTAAGAGAGGAAGACTAAATTGAATACCTAGTATGGCCAGCTTCTACTGAAAGGGAGCTGAAGAAAAGACAGAAAAGAATGTTACTAAGGAAAACAAAACAAGTAGACAGAACCAAAACTCTTTCAGAAAATAACAAAGGAGGGAAGATATCCTTCTCACTTTCTAAAGCCAGCATTATTACCTCTATATCAAAGCCAGCAAAATAAATTACATAAAAAGTAAGCTCCAGATGGATATCCCTCATGAACATAGGTAGAAAATTTCACAACCAAATGTTGGAAAATTAAATGTAACAGTATATTAAAAATATTATGCAACATGAGCAAATCAGATGTATCTCAGGAAACAAGTTAATATACCATTAAAAGAGCAATGAATATAATTCTCTACATTCTCAGATTGGGAAAGAAGAAAACACACTGATTTCAATAACTGTAAAAAAGCATTTACTAAAACCCAACTACTATTCCATCTCTCACCAGTCTAATAACAGAAGGAACATTCCCATACTAATCACAAATATCTACAGAAACCCAATGCTAACATTGTATTTAATGTTGAAACACTGAATGCTTACCTAAAACTTCAGGAATAAGGCAGGGACATCTGCTCTCACCACCTGTATTCACTTTAATAATAGAGGTCTTCGGTCCTGCACTAAGGAAAAAAGAGGAAGGGGAAGAAAAATCATAAATATCGGAAAGGAAAAAATAAAACAGTCTTAATTCAGAGATAATATGATCTTTACATGAAGTAAGTTATAAGGGACGTGCAAAAAAAGATACAAAGTAATAAGTAAATTTATGGACATCAAATATTCAAGGTCAGTATGCAAAATTAATTTACTTCTAAATGCCAACAATCAAACTGGGGACTGAAAATAAAAATACTATTTTACTAATTATATCAAAAGTGTATACTACTTAAGTGTACCTTAGCAAAAAACTACAGAATATTGTTGAAAGACATTTTAAAAGATGAAAATAGAGAGATATAGTATATCACAGGATAAGAAGAATAAATTAAATAGGAATTCTCCCCAGATTGATATACAGAATTATCACAAACCCTTTCAAAATTATCGCAGGCTTCTGTGCAGAAATTCACATGCTGATTCTAAAATGTATATGGAAAGATGAATAACCCAGAGTAATCAAAATAATATTGAAATAAACAGCAGCACTATACTCTCCAAATTCAAAATTATTATAAAGCTATTACAATCAAGAATTGTGGTTCTATCAAGGAAAGAAACACATAGATCAAAGAAACAGAACTGAGAATCTAGAAAATAATTCTTACATTCATGGTAAATTCAGTTTTAACAAAGGTGCCCCCAAAACCCAGTGAATAAGAGAGAATCTTTTCAACAAATGGTACTCACACCATTGTATAACCACATATGAAAAGATATATCTAGCCTCTTAATTGACAATATACATAAAGATTAACTCAAATTGGATCATAGACAAACATAAGAATTAAGTCTATCACAAAAACTGGGTAAAATATGTAAAAAGAAACTTCAACAGAGAAAAAGCATATATTTATACTTGGCAAATAAGCACATGAAATTATGCTCCATATCATTTAAATATCATTAGAGAAAGGAAAATTAAAACCACAATGAAATACTAATATAAACAATTTAGAATGGTTAAAATTAAAAAGAACAAAAAGACCAAGTTTCAGAAAGAATGTGTAGCAAGTGGAATTCTTATAAACTGCTGGCAGGAATGCAAACTGGCATGGCCATATTGGAAAGCTGTTTGGCAGTATCTTATAAAGATAAACATGCATTCAACATACGACTCAGCTATTTCACTCCCAGAAGAAATAAAAACATCTGTCTACACAAAAAAGTTATATTTGAATGGTCTTAGAAGCTTTATTCACAATAGGATAAAGCTGAAAAAAAATCCCAAGGCCTATGAACTGGCGAATGGGTAAACAGCTGATAGACCCATACAATAGAATAAGCAATCAAAAGTAACAAACAATATATTCACATAAATACATGGTTTTTTGCATAGATGAATATTTTTTTAAGATTTTTTTCTTAATGTGGACCATTTCAGTCTTTATTGAATTTGCTACAATATTGCTTATGCTGTTTATGTTCTGGGTTTTGGGCCATGAGGCATATGGGATGTTAGCTCCCACCCAGACCAGGGATCTAACCTGCACCTTTAAATTGAAAGATCACGGGCTTAACCACTGGATCTCCAGGGAAGTCCCTTGCATACACGAATTTTTTTTTTTTTTTTTAAACTTTACAATATTGTATTGGTTTTGCCATATATCAACATGAATCTGCCGCAGGTATACACGTGTTCCCCATCCTGAACCCTCCTCCCTCCTCCCTCCCTGTACTATCCCTCTGGGTTGTCCCAGTGCACCAGCCCCAAGCATCCAGTATCGTGCATTGAACCTGGACTGGCATCTCGTTTCATATATGATATTATACATGTTTCAACGCCATTCTCCCAAATCATCTGACCTCTCCCTCTTCCACAGAGTCCAAAAGACTGTTCTATACATCAATGTCTCTTTTGCTGTCTCCTATACAGGGTTATTGTTACCATCTTTCTAAATTCCATATATATGTGTTAGTATACTGTATTGGTGTTTATCTTTCTGGCCTACTTCACTCTGTACAATCAGCTCCAGTTTCATCCACCTCAGAACTGATTCAAATGTATTCTTTTTAATGGCTGAGTAATACTCCATTGTGTATATGTACCACAGCTTTCTTATCCATTCGTCTGCTGATGGGCATCTAGGTTGCTTCCATGTCCTGGCTATTATAAACAGCGCTGCGATGAACATTGGGGTACATGTGTCTCTTTCCATTCTGGTTTCCTCAGTGTGTATGCCCAGCAGTGGGATTGCTGGGTCATAAGGCAGTTCTATTTCCAGTTT
Source organism: Bos indicus x Bos taurus (assembly GCF_003369695.1). Classification (NCBI taxonomy): domain Eukaryota; kingdom Metazoa; phylum Chordata; class Mammalia; order Artiodactyla; family Bovidae; genus Bos; species Bos indicus x Bos taurus. The sequence continues at coordinate 60,635,038 of NC_040079.1, read as the reverse complement.
TTTAAGGAATCTCCACACTGTTCTCCATAGTGGCTGTACTAGTTTGCATTCCCACCAACAATGTAAGAGGGTTCCCTTTTCTCCACACCCTCTCCAGCACTTATAGCTTGTAGACTTTTGGATCGCAGCCATAGATGAATTGTTAAAGCATTATGCTAAGTGAAAGGGTTTCCCTGGTGGCTCAGCGGTAACAAACCAACCTGCAATGCAAGAGACTCAGGTTTTGTTAGGGGAAGCACACTGACTGAAACTGCCCACCCTGGCCAGGCACCACAGTAACCATTTGCATGAGTTGTTTTACGACAGGAGGTCCTAGTAAGGAACACGGAACTAATAAGCCACCACCAACCAGAAGATTTCAGGAAAGGTCAAAAGGAAACACCACATGTCTGGCCACCTCCCAGAATCCTTCTCGCTGGCATCCATCTTGGCTGAACAAGGTATGCACCACCAGGAAGGACTCTGAGTCAGAATGACTGGCTAAAGACAACCAGAAACTAATCCCATCACCATAAAACCCAAAACTGCCAGCCACATGGCAGAGCAGTTCTCCTGGGTTCCCTTACCCTACTGCTCTCTGCCCATGTGCCCTTTCCCAATAAAATCTCTTGCTTTGTCAGCACCGGTATCTCCTCGGACAATTCATCTCTGAGTGTTAGACAAGAGCCCGGTTTCAGGCCCCAGAAGGGGTCCCCCTTCCTGCAACAGTTCGATCCCTGGGTCAGGAAGATCCCCTGAAGGAGGACATGGCAACCATTCCAATATTCTTGCCTCAAGAATCCCACGGACAGAGGAGCCTGGCAGACTATAGTCTACAGAGTCACAAAGAGTCAGGCATGACTGAAGAGACCAAGCACACATGCTAAGTGAAAGGTCAGAATCACCAAAAATAGATACTGCATGATACTGTATGATTCCACTTTATATAAAATTCTAGAAAAGGCAAAATTTTAAGGACAGTAAGGTCAGTGGCTGACTGTTCCATGGAAGAAAGAGAGGGTAAGAACTGCAAATGGGTACATAGAAATGGGTGATTCTAATATTCTCAGGCTTTCACCAATTTTTTAATTATATTGTGTTTAAATTATATCTCATAATGAAAAAGTTTGAAAAATGCAAATTCACATTACACAAACTTGTCTTTATCTGAACTTGGAACTGTATTCCTGTATTAAGGAACTGTATTCTAGACAGCTATCTTCTGAAAGACCAGGAGAGCCAGAGCACTGACAACAGAGAGAAGAGCAACAACTCTGCGCTGTCTTTGCCACTGGACTCTGTATTTAGGTAGCCTTCACCTTTAAGGGTTTCCCATCTCTGGCAGCCTTTGCTTCCCACTCAAACCCAATCACCAAAACAAACAAACAAGCAAACAAAAAACAAATTTCATAGTTTTATGTTAAAGAAGTTTGTAGAATCTTCCACAGAGGAAATCATATTTTCTTTCCTGGTACTCCTATGAAACTTCATACGCCTCTAACTTAAAATTTTTCAAATTTGATGTGTACCACTACATTTTATTTACATTTATCTACTCTATTGGACTGTTCCTTGTTATGAAACCTATGTTGGGTAAATAGTTTTTGTGGTCTTACAATGCTTTGGTCAAGTGGCACAGATCTGGTAAAGCATATTTCAGTGTTTTTGTGTGTGATTAGTCCAATTGTCTTCATGAACTTCTTTCCAGGGTCCAAGCTATTAGTTATAACCATTTTTTCTTACAAGCTAATATTTCTTATTAAAGTCTAAGAACTTAATGCTATTTTGAACATTAATTTCTGTTTATATTAAATATACTTTTATATTAAAATGTATTTTAATTTTTATATTGAACAGTTATTTCTGTTTCTATTAAATTCAAATTCTATTATAGATTAGAAAAGAGAAACGTGTATATGTGTATGTGTCCCTTTTATAAATTATACCATATACCTCCCAGATTATCAGTTACTTGAATATTTATTACAAGGTATCCATTTAATATGAAAAAAATTATAATAAATGCATTTCAGTAATTTTTTTCTTTCATCTTTTCCTCTTCTCTCTAGCTTCTTTTTTTCCTAAAGAAAGAAGATCATATACTGGGGACATAACACTTACAAAATTCATAAGCACTGGAACAATATACATATAAATTTTAAAAACAACTATTTAAAGATTTGCAGTGATTGAATCTTTTCTTTCACATCACTATTTTTCACTATTCCTATTTGCTGTTTGAAGTGGTAACTATTAATCAGTGATAATTCAACTTGTATATTCAGATAATATAATTTTTATACTAATTGAAAAAAATTAGAGTTGAAAATATGTTAAGAAGTTCTACTACTATATAATCAAATTAGTAGTTTTGAAAATATAATAACATTTCCAACTACAAGTATAAATTATACTTGAAAATTTACAAAGAATGTCACCCAGAAATAAATAATAAACAATGCATCTTTGTGACTTATAAAGAACATATTCTATTCACACATCCCTCAGATTTTAATATTTGGCAAACACACATTTTTAGGTTTCCCTTAAATAAAAAGGACAAATAGTTGATATTAATGAAAAATGCCCTTCTCAGAAAGTGTACAGCAGTTTTAGCCCATTTTGAATGAAAGGAAAAACTTTATTCAAAAATAAATACCTAAATCCAAACTAACAACATTCATTTGTTCACGTTGGTAATCTGCCACTTTAGTTATCAGAAAATGAAGTGAGTCATTTATAATCTTGCATTTATAATGTTAATCCAGTGAATACGTTTGATCTCACAGATCAGAAATTCAGCTTTGACATCTCTCATTTTTCTTGTATCTATTTTGGTACTATTTATGTGTATACTATTAAGAGTTTTCATGTGAAATGTGCATTTGATCCTTGTTTATGAAAACAGTAAAAAAATTATAATTAATAAAGATTAAAAATTTGAGTTAAATTCTTTATCTTAAAATACCGTTCTGGAATTTTATGGAAGATCATAGCCACAGACAGGCATTGAGAAAAACATCAAGTAAGCCATTGATAATCATCAGTTCATCTCATATAGGTCATCACAGGATCAGTATGCTGAATGTGTACCCTCTATTTCATAGAGAAATCTATGTATAAAAGGGACTTTATACAATAAAAGTTCCCAGGGAAGGGAAAAAAAAAGGAATGAGTAGAAATCATATACTCAAAAGCATTTCTTACTAATGATTAGCACATTTAGCATACTTAATGATGTTCAAACAATGCTAAATATATTTATATTGCTCAAGAAAAGAGCTATTTTTAACCAACTGAATAAAACTCATTTTGAAATTGACACTTCACAATTCTTCTTGATCTCAAGGGAACCTCAGTTCCTGTTATCTCTCTGTACGACAATGGAGCAATTAACACATATCCCAGCAGCTTAGCTTCTGTTTGACTGTGGTTATTTTTAAGCTGTCAAGGGACTGAAACCATACTCTAATAAGACAGACCATGACATGATGAGACAGTCTCTCTAAAAGCATGGTATAGTCACAGTTCAACTGGTTTAAACTGAGAGGCAGTTCTCCAAATGTATTTACCCTAGTTAATGCCTAGCAAGATTTAGTTATCTATTCTGTTCTACATTATTTTGCCTTGGAGATTTAGCAGATTTAAGGAAATGAAAGATGCTTCAAAAGTGACTAGAATAAACTGGAATAAATCTTTAGCCTTAAGAACTCGGCCGTTAGCATAAAGACACTGTAGTTCAAACCCCCTTTTTTTCCCACAGATAAACAGAATTCTAACTTAGTATGTTATCTGTCTATCCAGCTATCTAATATATCTATCTCATCTACCTGTATACTATCTGCCTATCTAGTTATCAACTGCTGCATAAAAACCTACTCTAAAAGTTAGTAGTTTAACAAGTATTTTGTATCACATTGATTTGTGGGTCAGAAAAAGCAGCAGGGCTCATTCTGGCATTTCCTCTATTACACTTGGAACTGACTGGATCACCCAGTGGTGTCAGGCTGGTCCCCAAGCTGTTCTGAAGAATCTAAGATGGCCCCAAGCATATCCCTGATAACATGGCTGGAAGATTGGAAAGCGAGAGACTGCTGTAGGTCCCTTCTTTATATAATCTCAAGGACTCCTCTTGGATTTTCTCCAGTAGGGTAGTTAGATTTAATATACGGAGGCTCATAATATGTATGGGCTTCCCTTGTAGCTCAGTCAGTAAAGAATCTGCCTGTAATAGAGGAGACTTGGGTTTGATTCCTGGGTCGGGAAGATCCCCTGGAGAAGGAAGTGTCAACCCACTCCAGTAGCCTTGCATTGAGAATACCAGGGACAGAGGCAGGCTACAGTTCATGGGGTCATAAGAGTTGAACACAACTGAGCAGCTAAACCACCACCATAACATGTATGTCCAGAGATAAAGACGGGAATTACTGGTACGTTTAAAGACTAGACTCAGACTTAAAATTATATGCTTTACTCTGTATGCCAGCCTGGATTCAAGAGATGGGGAAACAGACCTCATCACTCATTAAGGACTTTTGCCATTTTAAATATGACATAGTTCTCTCTCCAGCCACTAATAATTTCTACTTCTTCCACATGCAAAATACACTCAGCTCTTTCCAAGATGTCCCAAAGTCTTATCCTATTTCAACACCAACTTCGTGCTCAATATCTTATTATCTAAATTAGGTCCAGGTGTGAACAACATGCCCTGTGTAAAATTCCTCTTAATCCAAAGATCTGTGAATTAAAGAAATGTTATATGCTTCCCTCCATACATACCCATAACAGAATGAAAAGTTTCTTCTTTTGTAAATCTATGAGAGGCCACTAGAACCCAGTTGAAGTGAAGTTGCTTAGTTGTGCCCGCCTCTTTGCAACCCCATGGATAGTAGCCTGCACCAAGCTCCTCTGTCTGTGGGATTTTCAAGGCAAGAGTCCATGGGATTTTCAAGGCAAGAGTACTGGCGTGGGTTGCCATTTCCTTCTCCAGGGAATCTTCCCAACCCAGGGATCAAACCCGGATCTCTCACATTGTAGACAGACGCTTTACAGTCTGAGCCACCCAGTTGGCCCTGTGCCAATTATACCTGGAAAGCTCCTTAGTTTAAGCCAGTAGGTGTATTTCCAATCTTCCCCACTACTGTCAGTGACAGTGTTGCTGAACTTTCCACTGGTAAATAACAAAGGACTACTTTTAATTCAAATACACTTTTCCTACTGTCCTTCAAACCCACATCCACTTTCAAGTTTCACTATCAGTCTCCTTGACGTCCAGGGTTTACCCACTATTGGCCCAAAGACAGTGTCACATGTTTCAGGGTTTTTTTTATGGCAGCATCCCACTTCCAGGTAACAAATTCAGTTCCAGTTATCTACATCATAGACTGCTACATTAGTGGCTTTAAACAAAAAATATATATATATATATATTTTTTAATATCTCATGATTTTGTGGGTCAGCAAAAGCCAGTCTGAGCAGAAATGGAATCTTGAAAAGGATTTCTACTGAATAAATTGCTAGTATGACTAGCAATTCCAGCCTGTTTAAACAATAATGTTCAGACAGTGCGAAAAACAAACGAACAAACAAAACCAAAACACATTCTCTAAGAAAAAAGCTATATGTAAGCAATAGTACAAGCCACCTCACTGGCTAGGCGATTCTGCTTCATACTCCATTCAATGAGATTCAGTTTAGTTCAGTTCAGTTCAGTTGCTCAGTTGTGTCCGACTCTTTGTGACCCCATGAATCACAGCACGCCAGGCCTCCCTGTCCATTACCATCTCCCAGAGTTCAATCAAACTCACGTCCATCGAATCAGTGATGCCATCCAGCCATCTCATCCTCTGTCGTCCCCTTCTCCTCCTGCCCCCAATCCCTCCCAGCATCAGAGTCTTTTCCAGTGAGTCAACTCTTCGCATGAGGTGGCCAAAGTACTGGAGTTTCAGCTTTAGCATCATTCCTTCCAAAGAAATCCCAGGGCTGATCTCCTTCAGGATGGACTGGTTGGATCTCCTTGCAGTCCAAGGGACTCTCAAGAGTCTTCTCCAACACCACAGTTCAAAAGCATCAATTCTTCAACACTCAGCTTTCTTCACAGTCCAACTCTCACATCCATACATGACCACAGGAAAAAACCATAGCCTTGACTAGACGGACCTTTGTTGGCAAAGTAATGTCTCTGCTTTTGAATATGCTATCTAGGTTGGTCATAACTTTCCTTCCAAGGATTACTCTGTGGTATTTAAGGAGTGGCTGAGCTGAACTGCAGGGTTCCACACAGCTGCAATCACATACCTACACCTTTAGAGGGACAGTTACCTGCGCTCATCTAGGCTCTTCACCCTCTCCCTTTCCTCTCACAGACACTCTATGTGTTCTTGCTGGCTAGGCAGCTTGACTTTCTATACTTCAGGGATCCCAGAGACCAAGGTGAAGCCAATAGCATACTTAAAGGCTATGGTAGTAGTTACTCTGGCTAAATGTCAATTCTGCCATCTTCCAAATCAGTCACAAGCCAGCCCAGAAGCAACGGTGGGGAAAAGGATTCCACTTCTAAGTGGGAGGAATGTCCTAAAATGTGTAATAATTTTCAATCCATCAAAAGCAACATGCTCAAGGTCATTCTGGGAGTTAGTCAAGTATTTCGGGTTTGGAATCAGGTCTCCTAAACCCCAATTTTTCTTTGTAAATGTTCAGAAAACTAAGATCATGGCATCTGGTCCCATCACTTCATGGCATATAGACGGGGAAACAATGGAAACAGTGAGAGGTTTTATTTTCTTGGGCTCCAAAATCACTGCAGATGGTGATGCAGCCACGAAATTAAAAGACTTGCTCTTTGGAAGAAAAGTTATGATCAACCTAGACAGCACATTAAAAAGCAGAGGAGACATTGCTTTGCCAACAAAGGTCCGTCTAGTCAAAGCTATGGTTTTTCCAGTAGTCATGTATGGATGTGAGAGCTGGACTATAAAGAAAGCTGAGTGCTGAAGAAATGATGCTTTTGAACTGTGGTGTTGGAGAAGACTCTTGAGAGTCCCTTGGACTGTGAGGAGATCAAACCAGTCAATTGTAAAGGAAATCAGTCTTGAATATTCATTGGAAGGTCTGATGCTGAAGCTGAAACTCCAATACTTTAGCCACCTGATGTGAAGAACTGACCCATTTGAAAAGACCCTGATGCCGGGAAAAATTGAAGGTGGGAGGAGAAGGGGTGACGGAGGATGAGATGGTTGGATGGCATCATCAGCTTGACGGACATGAGTTTGAGTAAACTCTGGGAGTTGGTGATGGACAGGGAAGCCAGGCGTGCTGCAGTCCATGGGGTCACAAAGAGCTGGACTCGACTGAGTGATTGAACTGAACTTAACTAAAATGTTCATATTGCCTTTAGAATCGGGCTTCTCTTTCATCTTCACTTCTTTTTTCTCTTTAAGATCAGTTTGTCTTTATTTTTTAATAGTACTCTGAATAAATATCAATCTTTCACAATCTTAGATGGGCGAAGTATCTGAGCGACTTTTCATACCAGAGTTTAGAGATATAAAGTTTACTGTCCCTGTGGTCAAAGGAATCATTCAACATTTATAACATTCAATATCCTTTGTCCATATTAAAAATGCTTATAATAAAATATTTCAGTTTAATAAAGTATATATGCAAATAATATAAAGAATCCACGTGCTTATGCATCACTTAAAAATAAAATACTATTTATTTCTATAATAGTCTGTATTCTTCCTTTTGATTCATTCTTCTTCATCTCCTCCCAAGCAACCACTATGGTGAATCAAAGGTATGTGGTTATATATCTACATAGATCCATGTCTATATCTATTGCCATGTTTAATATTTTTTCTGTTGCTAATTGTTGCTCTATATCTTTTTGCCCATTTTTATGCTCAAATCTTTTTTGAAGTTTTTTTTTTTTAATTTATGTAACTGAGTGAACTCCGGGAGTTGGTGATGGACAGGGAGGCCTGGCGTGCTGCGATTCATGGGGTCGCAAAGAGTCGGACATGACTGAGTGACTGATCTGATCTGATCTGATTTTAGTTATTAACATTAAACATTTATATATCTTGCAATTACTGTCTCCTGGACCACAGACCATGGGGTTATTGTTCAGTTGTTTCTGGCTCTTTGCAACCCCATGGACTGTAGGCTTCCAGGCATCTCTGTCCATGGGATTTCCCAGGCAAGAATACTGGAGTGGGTTGCCATTTCCTTCCATAGATCTTCCTGACCTAGGGACTGAACCGTCTCACATTGCAGGCAGATTCTTTACCCCTGAACCCTCAGGGAAGCCCAACCATAGGATTACTATGTCACTTATTTTAATGTTGTCTCTTAGAAAACAGATGTTTCTAACATTTTGATTTTCCTGATTAGATTTTCATTTCTCCTAAAATTGATTTCTGGGCATGGTAGGAGGTAAGCATATATTTTACTTGTTTCATATGAATAACTAATCCCATCATCATTATAAATGTAGAAGTTAATTCTTTCCATCACTGATCTGTGGAGCCACATCTCTCCTCAAACAGGGTTTAATATGTTTTTATTTCTCTATTTTGTTCCATTAGTCCATTTATCTATCTCCTAACACAATACTACTACATTATTTTTGAGATTTTTGTGGCAAATACTCTCAGCTTATACTTTTTCAAATCTTAATCATTTTTGGCCCTCTTAATCATCTTGTAAGTGATATCATCAATTTGTTCATTCCATAAAAACCATGAAGGGATAAGGATTGCTAATGTATTAAATTCATATATCAATAAGGACTGAAATACCCTACATATATTGTTAAGATGTTTTAGGCATAGATATGAACACCTCTATATTCAATTCTTCAATGCTTTTCAATAAAGTTATAATTCCCCGCTAAGGAAATGGCAACCCACTCCAGTGTTCTTGCCTGGAGAATCCCAGGGGCAGAGGAGCCTGGTGGGCTGACATCTATGGGGTCACACTGAGTCGGACACGACTGAAGTGACTTAGCAGCAGCAGCAGCAAACAATTTATACACTTTCTTTATATGTATTACATAGTGCTTTACAGCTTTTATTGTGTTTATAATTTTATCCTATTTATTGTTGCTATGTATAAGAATATCATGGATTTATGGCTACCTTTCTGAACTCACATTAATTCCAAATATTTCTTTATTAAGTTTTCTAGGCACAAATATAAACATATTACATGAGGATATTGAAAATTTTGTTTCTTACTTTCAAAATCTTACAACTTTTATTATTTTTTGTGTTCCAGCCCTGCTTAGGGCCTCATCCATGATGCTGAATAAAAATGGCCACAGCAAGCATTCTTGTCATCTTCCTGAGTTAAAAGAAAACACTTCTTCTATCACAAAATAAGTGTGATTTTTGCTGAGATTTTAGGAGACAGTTTTCCACCAAATTTACTTATAGCTTCATTTTTTTTCTTAATGATAAACACTGAATTTTATAAAAATGTTTTCTACATACAGAATGAACATATGTTTTTGTTCTTATTTAATATAATTTGTGTAATACACTAGTTTTCACCATTAAATATTTCCAGGAATAACTGGACTATGTCCAACTTAATAATGAATGTTTTCTTTCAATACATTACTAGATTTAGTAAGCTAATATAATTTAAAGCTATTTGTGCATTTACTTGTAAGTGAAATTGCCCTGTAGCATCTCTTTGAGTGCACCATGGCATAACACTTAACAACACAATTTCTAGAGCCGATCTGTTTGGCTTTCAGTCCACGCTTTACCAATTACTACCTCTGTTATCTCAGAAAAATTACCAAAACTTTTTCCTTCCATTGCTCATATGCAAAATGGAAACAGTAATTGTACCTACTTCTAATTCAATTGGTGGGTAAAAGGAATAATTGAGTTAACATTCATAAAGTGCTTAGAATAATGCTCAATACATAGGTATGACATGAGGTTAATAAAAATACCATGGGGCACTCTTTCTGCTTTAATTATCAGATATGTATCAAATGCCTTAAATGAGATAGACAAGATTAATGTTTTTCTATTACTGAATAAATTTTTATGAGATTCAATTATCTATTACTTGAACATTTGACAGTGGATCTGATCTTTTTTCATTTGTTCATTTGGAGGGGCATAGTACATAGTTACTGTTTCAAATCATTATTTTCTGAAGTTCTTTCAAACTTTCTAGATTTTTTTCTTGATTGTTTTTGATAGTACAAGAAAATACAGGCAAATTCTCACAACTTGGTATTTTTGTGACAAGGAGATAAAGAATTCAGATGCTAAGAACAAACAATACAAGGTATAGAGTAAAGGGGAATGAATTCACAGTGTTACTGCCTAGGTGACTCAGTAAGTACAGAACCTGCCTGCAATGCAGGAGACGCCGGAGACACAGGTTCAATGCCTGGGTCAGGAAGATCCCCTGGAGGAGGGCATGGCAACCCACTCCAGTATTCTTGCCTGGAGAATCCCATGGACAGAAGAGTCTGGCGGGCTACAGTTTATAGGTCGCAAAGAGTTGGATACAACTGAAGCAACTGGGCACATATCAAGTATAGAGAAACGTCCTCTTTGAATAAATGTTCCACTAGTTTCCTATGGCTACTGTAACAAAATACCACAAACTGGATGGCTTAAACAACAGAAATGTATGCCTTATAATTCTAGACGCTAAAATTTGGAAACCAAGGTGTCAGCAGTTTAGTTCCTTCTGAGAGGGAAGGAAATGGGATCAGAAAATCTGTTGGGACCAGATCAGGAGGAACCTGGTTCCAGGTGCCTGGTTGAGCACCATGGTAAGGATCTGGAGTTTATTCTGTGTGATATAGGAAATCACCAGGAGTTTTGATCTGATGAGTGGCAAGATATGACTTTGTAGAGAATAAATACAGATATCAAGTGTAGAAGCAAAGAAACTTATTATGCAGTTACCACAATAATGCACAGGGAAGATTATAGTGGTGGCTAAGAATAGTATGGTACAGAGAAACCATGAGAATTGACTTGGCAGTATCACTAGATGTATTTTGAAGAAAGATCTGCATATTTTGCTAACACATTGGAGTATTATTTTGGAATGCTTAGGTTAATATCTCAGGCTACAATTTTTCAGACCAGGTGGCTAATATAAATTTGAACTTTAACTTTCAGTAGAAGTCAGAAAGATGGAAGAATAGCTGGTCACCAGTTTGTGTCCCTGACACAAACTTGCAGTAGGAAATGCCTGTGATTATATATTCTGAGGGAAAATCTTTTTTCAATTGAATTCCCTAGCCCAAGCTGAATTAAATCACTTTCCAGATTCCTTTCCTTTGATAGACTGGTAGATTTCTTCTACTCCCATTTTTACTTAAAGGTGTAGAAAAGAGCTTTGAAAAACATCAATACAGTATACTAACGCATATATATGGAATTTAGAAAGATGGTAATGATAACCCTGTATGCAAGACAGCAAAAGAAACACAGATGTATAGAACAGTCTTTTGGACTCTGTGGGAGAGGGAGAGTGGGATGATTTGGGAAAATTGCATTGAAACATGTATAATATCATATAAGAAACGAATGGCCAGTCCAGGTTCAATGCAGAATGCTTGGGGCTGGTGCACTGGGATGACCCAGAGGGATGGTATGGGGAGGGAGGTGGGAGGGGGATTCAGGATGGGGAACACGTGTACACTCGTGGAGGATTCATGTTGATGTATGGCAAAACCAATACAATATTGTAAAGTAATTAGCCTCCAATTAAAATAAATAAATTTAAATTAAAAAAAAAGAAACATGTCTCCATGTTGACAAAGTACAAAGAGTTTTAACTGCCCCCGCCCCACCATCTATTCCACATCCACCCCTACTTAGGGGCTGTTAAAAGCTCAGTCTTTAGGTCAAAAAGATAGCACACACATGGAGGTAGTCATGCTTTCAAATTAGCTTATCTGCTACAGATCATTCTCTGCATTTAGAGTCGAGATTTTTCTTTATAATATTTAAACTTAGCCTGCATTTAATGTAAAAGTGTATCCAATGTTCCTGGTAGCTTGAAGTTGGGAGAGTTTCTATAGGCATATATTCTAATTAAAGGACAGAAACATGTACACAATGCTCATGATAAAGTGAAATGGTATGCTTTAACTGAGATTATTATACAACTCCATCAGCTGAAAATAAAGGATATTAAATGACGAACAGGATTGCTTTTCTTACAAAACTGCCCAGTCATCTTGGTAACAGGTACATTACCTGTTATTATTGTTGCTTAGCATCCATGCTTATAATTCTCTTATTCAAGAGATTGTGCTTCCTTTTGTTTTGAAACACTTCTTTTGATATATCAACCTTTCATATAGAGTTATTAGTGTTCAGTGTTAATGTTGAAATTAAGTGTAAAACTGGTGTAACACCATCACTTTAATGCTTAAGTTAATTTGCTTTTGTTTGTTTGTTTGGTATCAGTACAAGAAATTGAAAAAAAGTTGCTACTAAAACAAGGAGGGAAAAAAACTTTTTGGGATTTCCATTAATTTCAGGACATATAATCATAAGCATTAACCATGATGGCAATATTGACATTTAGACTATGAAGTTATTTAATGTATAACTAAACAATTTAGTAATTATTATAAAGTTTAATATCAAGGAGAAAGCATATAATTCATAATTATAAAGCCCTATAAATTCACAAAGTAAGCATATCATTTTAACCAAAACTTATCATGAAACAAAATTTCACCAGCTCCCCCAGAAACTTCCCTTTGCATACCTGTCTAGTCCATACTGCTTCTTCTAACCATGATTAATCACTATTTGGGCTTAAGAGAGCATAGACAAAATTTGGGTATTTTTGAGTTTCATATAAATGCAGTCATTCAATATGTAGTTTAAATGATGCTTGTGAAAATTTAATGTTGCCAATGACACTATGTGGTAGGTAATATTATTACTCCCATTTTATAGGCAAAAGCACTGATGCTTGAGAAACTGGTGTTCCTGCTTATAGAAATATTCACCCTGGTTAAGTTTAGTTCCCTCTTATTGAAGTCACAATCCATTCATGTTCCTCCTGCCCCCACAACGTACAGGGGGGACTTATAAGTGTCCAGAAATGCCAAAAGGTAGGTTGCACATGAGTTGCCATAAGGGACACTCATACTTAAGACCAGTTCATCCTGAATCCCTTCTAACTTTCCAAACTGGTCTGCTGCAATGAAAAAAAAATTAATACTAACTAATTAGCAAAAATCCTCTCTTCATCTAGTATGCTGCTAAGTCACTTCAGTCGTGTCTGACTCTGTGCGACCCCATAGACGGCAGCCCAACAGGCTCTGCCGTCCCTGGGATTCTCCAGGCAAGAATACTGGAGTGGGTTGCCATTTCCTTCTCCAATGCATGAGAATGAAAAGTGAAAGTGAAGTCACTCAGTCGTGTCCGACTCTTAGCGACCCCATGGACTGCAGCCCACCAGGCTCCTCCATCCATGGGATTTTCCAGGCAAGAGTACTGGAGTGGGGTGCCATTGCCTTCTCCGTTCATCTAGTATATTCCCTCTCCAACTTAAATTTTGTTGCTTTCTCAGCATTAACCCTCCCCTTACAGCAGACCACTCCTGTGTATCCAAACACCAACTGTGTAACAAAAGTGTCTTAAGAAGAGGATCATCATCTCATATTTAATTGGGCAATTTCTTTTAATCTTGGCTTCTACTTCAATGTGGGTTATGGTGGGTGAGGCTGGGAAAGGAAAAGTATATGAGAAAGAAAGGTTGGAGTGAAATGTTCAAATTAATCTATTAAACTACATAGCCACAAAAAAAGTTAAGTAAATTTCCTAGAATGGTATTATGCAGGAGAACTTGAAGTGGCATCGACCAGGTGGCCCTTTCTGAAGCCTTTACCTATCAGAAGGCTTTTCTTGACCACTTTTCCCCTTCAGGATGATTAAGTGCTCTTCTGTATTCTCAGAGATTCTTTGGCTACATTTATCCTAGCATTTACTACACTGTGTTCATAGCATCTAAATATGGCCCAATGGCCACAACTTGTATTTACCTATTTATTATCATGGCTCTGTTCTTCCCTTCACAAAATTTTGTTGAAAGACAAGTTGACATTTACATTGTACCTCCCCATGGCCCATTCACTCTTTAGCTCAATGCAATCTACCTATGCTGTTTCATTACACCAAAAGGCCTCTCACTAACAACACTATTATTATCCTACATTATGCCAGCAATCACCCTCATTACTAATTTCCATAGAGAGACAGATTTCAGGCTACCTTATTTAAGATCTCTGGAACAAATAACTGCTAATCACCCTCTCAAATTTCTTACTTCTATTTCTGTGACACTTTTCTCCTTTGATTAACTTCCTATGTCTCTGGACATTCCTTTTCAATTCCTTTTGTGTGCTGCAATTTCTCTCTGGTGCCCTTATGTGCCCCTATTCATTTACATTCCTCATTCCATTCTGCACACTTTACCTAAGATAGCATCTGTTGGAACCATATACTCCTAAAGACATTTATCAGGTTACACCAGTTGACCACACGGCCAATTGATCCACTGATTAAACTGATGACATCTTCTTTTATCTCTTTTCTACACAACAAGTATCCTTATCTTTCTCGGGAAAAAAAGAAAAACTATGATTGATGAGGAAAATTGACTTCCTGGCAAAGTGCTATCAGGAAATCCATTTGTCTGGGAAAGGAAACAACTCTATCTGAGTGGTAAAGATGCCTGCCACAGCCACAGGGAGACAATCAAGGGACTGCCAATCTGTAAGATTTCACAATTCCACAGAATGTTTACTTTTGCTTTTATTGTCACCTATACCTGAATTATACATATCAAATTGGTTCCATGACTAAAGTGATTCACATCCAAATCCTGCTGCAAACAAACAAACAAAAATCCATTCTTGCACATTTTCAGATGCCAACTATAGCATTTGGGTGAAATTCCAAGCTGGCACGACACATATTTCTGCTTGCCAGAAACCCATCATTCCATGTTGAATTTATAGAGCATCGTCTTTCCAAAACCTCCTAATACTCCTCAAGGCAGGGGAAAAAAGTGATTATATTCTTATTCCTGAAATGAACACCAAGGAGAACTTAAAATTAAAGATATGAAAAGTGCTAACAAGAGACTCAGAATGAATTCTTCAGTTCCCCACGAGGGTGCTATTCGGCAAATTGGCTTAAGCCTAGGAGCTACCTTTTGCATCACAGTTGATATGTCTAAAATTTTTACTTCTTAAATATTCTTGGAAAGCAAAAATATTTTCATATCATAACCTTTGTATCCATAAGCATCTTCTTATTCTAAAATAATATGTTTCTTTCATCCACTGTGAACATTCTGACACATTTACATTATGGATTATTTTTTCTATTTTTTAAAAGATAAAAGTATTGTAAGAGCATAGAATAGAGACTGTCTGTGTTTAATGTAAAATCTTCTTCAGAACAATAGAAAGAAGGAATGTGAATTCTCAGGGAAGGGGTGGAGGTAATACAACCTTCTCTGTTGCATCATAACAATAGCCAGGAAGAAAATGAAGGTGGTAATATGGATGTAGTTGGCAAATATGAGAGGCCTTGAGAGTAATGGTAGGAGTGAGTCAGAATAAATTTTCTCAGTCCGCACTGAGACCACATCCCTGCACCATCAGAGTTGCCATTCTGATCAAAAAGACAGATCACACCTCCTACAAGCAGCCCTCATAAAAGAACACATTTTGGGACTAGAACTATGAGTTGAAATGAGGTCACTTGATTTTATTTCCCTTTAAAAATGGGGAAAAAAAAACCAAAAACATGCTTATGAACCAAAATCCCAGTAACCGACTTTGGTAGACATGATCATATTTTATGAACTTGAAATTCTGAACCTCTAGAAAATAAGCCTATTAATTGCAAGTAAATTACCACAAACTGGGTGGCTTAAAACAACAGAAATGTATTCTTTCACAGTCTGGAGGCTGAAATTCTGAAATCCAGGTGTTGGCATGGCCTTGCTCCCTCTGAAGGCTCCAGGGAAGAATCTTCTCTGCCTCTTCCTAGTCTCTGTGGCTGATAGCAATCCTTGGCGTTCCTTGGCTTACATCTGCATAACTCCAATCTGGCTGTCTTCACATTACCTTCTTCTCTGTATTTCTTTTTGTCCTCTACTCTCATCTTCATAAATGAATTTAGGATCCATCCTAACCCAGTATAGCCTCATCTAAACTAATTACATCTGCAAAGACACTGTTTCCAAATAAGGTCATATTCGAGATTCCAGGTGGAAATGAGTTTGAGGAGAATATTATGTACTAGTTGATTATGTATAAATATTATGTATTAGTTTTAGGAAAATATTATGTATTAGTTGTTGTTTTGGTTTTTTTTTTAAAGGAGAATTAAAGTTGGGCTACATTTTTGGTTTTTTCTGCATTTGAATGCATGAGGAGCTGAGAGTCTTATGTAATGTCAGTTGAAAAAGACACCAGGCTTCAAACCATTCATTTATGACTTCTTGGTTACCTTCTCCTCCAGTCTCAGTCATGTATAAGCAACATCGTGAATCATATCATTTAAAGAGATAGGTCTGTTGACATCTACTATGCCCATCAGTTCACTCTGTGGGATGGATTGCTATGAATCTCTCCATCATACTTGGCCACCAAATTTCCAAATGACACCCATGTTCACAGATCATCATCTAAACCTGCTGCTGCTAAGTCGCTTCAGTCGTGTCCGACTCTGTGCGACCCCATAGACAGGCAGCCCACCAGGCTCCCCCGTCCCTGGGATTCTCCAGGCAAGAACACTGAGAAGGCAATGGCAACCCACTCCAGTACTCTTGCCTGGAAAATCCCAAGGGCGGAGGAGCCTGGTAGGCTGCAGTCCATGGGGTCGCGAAGAGTCGGACATGACAGAGCGACTTCCCTTTCACTTTTCATCTAAACCTAGAGGAAGTCAAGTAACTTGGGATTTACTTTTCACCATCATGCTAGAAGTTTTTTGTCTTTTTCTTGTGTTTGATCTTCTGTTTCTTACTTCCATCCCATCTTTGCATTCATCTTTACTTATTAACTTTCCCATTTTTATGGAACACAATTTTTTGTATCTTCTGAAGCAAGTGGAATGGGAAATTAAATTTCCCTTTTCTTACATGTCTAAAATATAACTTGAAGTAGGCCAGGTATAGAATTGTTAGTTGGAAACCAGTTTTCTTCAGTTATTCTAAGGTACTTCACATTGTTGCTTGCTTCTAGTGTTTCTGTTTTAAAAACAAACAAACAAACCAACCACTGGTCTGCTAGATTTATCTTTCTGTTTGTTTGTTTGTTTGTTTGTTTTTAATTTTGGTCTTTTTCTTCTGAGAGATTCCCACAAGATTATATCACAACAGTTTCATAAATATTTTTTTCCTGTAATCATTTTTTCTAATTTTATGGTGTTCTCTGAATGTTTCTCTTCATACTATCTAGTCCTTCTTTTAAGAATACAATCATCTCTAAGATCACTGCTAGGATATTAATGTTATTTGTTTTCATTCTGCCTAATACTTGTCTTCTCTAAGTTGCTTCTTTTTTCTATTTGCTCCTTTTTTCCTACATTCTTTGTTAAAGTCTTCCTCCAAATATCTCATCATCTGTTTGCCTGCTCATGATCAAGAATAGCAGGAAGTGGGCTCAAAATCAGACTGAACACGCTAAGCATCCTAGTAAGGACACGCCAGTTTGAACTTCATTAGAGGGAGATCTGGACAGGTATTAGGAAAACTTGGATGTCAATATATTTGCTTTCTTTTTTTGTGGGAAGGCCAGTTTCCTAAAGGTAAATCTTTTAGTCTTCTATTAGGGGACAGAAGTCTGGTTTTATATGCCCTGAAAGGCAATTTAAGTATGAGACAAAAATCCTGGCATGTGTATGTATACACACACACACACATAGTCCATTCATTCTTTTCTTTATGATACTATACATCTACTCTCAAAAATCTAGGCCAGGAACAGTTAAATCTTCCTTAGCAAGCAAATGTTCAGAGGTACTCAAGTAATGGAGAGGAAGGCAAATTAAATGGGAGAGGTTATCCAGGAATTTGCTTTCTGTATCACCAGATCATCTTTAACAGCAAATTGTTTCACTGTAAATTCCTTAAGTTCTGCCAGTTTCTGAGTTTTTTTTGAAAATTTTACAGTTTAATTTGGTTCTTTCTCAGTTTTTTTTCTATTTCCAGGTTAGCATTTGCTAAGTGGGTAGTCCTTGACCATCTGCTTCCTGACTTCCAAAATGCTATTCCAATTGTTTTTCTTTCCTGTCTTAAGAGGGCCAAATCTTAAAAATACTATCCCTTTATTATAGCTTTAGATAAGTTTGAAAGGATCAATACTAGACACATGTATTTAATCTGTCCTCTTAAAGCATAAAACCTGCAGGAAATTTTTATTTTATAAAAGAATAAAACTTAACAAAGTAGTTTTTAACCTAAAAACATAGGCTGTCTGTCATTGCGATCAAAATAATACAAAATGTGGACTAAGGTCTATGACAAATGGTAGATTGTTGGCTGATTATTTTTTCCCTGAAGGATGATGGAAGACTAGGGTGGCAGAAACTAAGACAAAAATCTAGTGATAATCAACATCACTTGTAATAAGTATGCTATAATTATACAACCAAGAATGACACAGGGCAAAAAAGAAATCATAAAAAATATGGAGTAACCCAAATGCCATTTTTTAAAAACTCAGTTCAGTTCAGTTTAGATGCTCAGTCATGTCTGACTGTTTGCGACCCCATGGACTGCAGCATGTAAGGCTTCCCTGTCCATCACCATCTCCCAGAGCTTACTCAAACTCGTGTCCATTGAGTTGATGATGTCAGCCAACCATCTTGTCCTCTGTCATTCCATTCTACTCCTGCCTTCAATCTTCCCCAGCATCAGGGTCTTTTCAAATGAGTCAGTTATGGCCAACTTTGGAGCTTCAGCTTCAGCATCAGTCCTTCCAATGAATATTCAAGACTGATTTCCTTTAGAATTGACTGGTTTGATCTCCTTGCTATCCAAGGGACTCTCAAGAATCTTCTCCAACACCACAGTTCAAAAGCATCAATTCTACGGTGCTCAGCTTTCTTTATGGTCCAACTCTCATATCCACACATGACTACTGGAAAAACCATAACTTTGACTAGATGGACCTTTGTTGGCAAAGTAATGTCTCTGCTTTTTAATACACTGCCTAGGTTGGTCATAGCTTTTCTTCTATTGAGCAAGTATCTTTTAATTTCATGGCTGAAGTCACCATCTGCAGTGATTTTGGAGCCCAGAAAAATAAAGTCTGTCACTCTTTCCATTCTTTCCCCATCCATTTGAAATGAATTGTTGGGACAAGATGCCATGATCTTAGTTTTTTCAACGCTGAGTTTTAAGCCAACTTTTTCATTCTTGTCTTTCACTTTCATCAAGAGGCTCTTTAGTTCATCTTCACTTTCTGCCATAAGGGTGGTGTCCTCTACATTTCTGAGGTTATTGATATTTCTCCTGACAATCTTGATTCCAGCTTGTGCTTCATCCTGTCCAGCATTTTGCATGATATACTCTGCATATAAGTTAACTAAGCAGGGGACAATATACAGCCTTGATGTATTCCCTTCCCAATTTGGAACCAGTCTGTTGTTCCATGTCTGGTACTAACTGTTGCTTCTTGACTTGCATACAGACTTCTCAGGAGCCAGGTAAGGTGTTCTGGTATTCCAATCCCTTTAAGAATTCTCCACAGTTTGTTGTGATCCACACAAAGGTTTTAGTGTAGTCAATGAAGCAGAAGTAAATGTTTTTCAGGAGTTCTCTTGTTTTTTCTATGATTCAACAGGTATTGACAATTTCATCTCTGGCTTCTCTGCCTTTTCTAAAACCAGTCTTTACATCTCGAAGTTCTCAATGCATGTATTTTGAAGCCTAGCTTAGAGAATTTTGAGCATTACTTTACTAACATGTGAGATGATTGCAATTATGGTAGTCTGAACATTCTTTGGTTTTCCCTTTCCTTGGGATTGGAATGAAACTGACCTTTTCCAGTCCTGTGGCCACTGCTGAGTTTTCCAAATTTGCTGGCATATTGAGTGCAGCACTTTCACAGCATCATCTTTTGGGATTTAAAAAAGCTCAGCTGGAATTCCATCACCTCCAGTAATTTTGTCCATAGTGATGCTTCCTAAGTCCCACTTGACTTCACATTCCAGGATGTCTGGCTCTAGGGGAGTGATCACACCATCCTGGTTATCTTGGTCATGAAGATCATTTTTGTACAGTTCTTCCATGTATTCTTGCCACCTCTTCTTAATAGCTTCTGCTGCTGTAGATTCATACAGTTTCTGTCCTTTATTGAGCCCATCTTTGCATGAAATGTTCCCTTGGTATCTCTAATTTTCTTGAAGAGATCTCTAGTCTTTCCCATTCCACTGTTTTCCTCTGTTTCTTTGCATTGATCACTTAGGAAGGCTTTCTTATTTCTCCTTGCTATTCTTTGGAAATCTGCATTCAGATAGATGTATCTTTCATTTTCTCCTCTTCTTTTCTCAGCTATTTGTAAGGCCTTCTCATACAACTGTTTCGCCTTTTTGCATTTCTTTTTCTTGGGGAAGGTTTTGATCACCACCTCTCTACAAGCAGTGATAATTGGTGGCTACTAGCATCATGAACAGAGAAGGCAATGACACCCCACTCCAGTACTCTTTCCTGGAGAATCCCATGGATGGAGGAGCCTGGAAGGCTGCAGTCCATGGGGTTGCTGAGGGTCGGACACGACTGAGTGACTTCACTTTCACTTTTCACTTTCATGCACTGGAGAAGGAAATAGCAACCCACTCCAATGTTCTTGCCTGGAGAATCCCAGGGATGGGGGAACCTGGTGGGCTGCTGTCTATGGGGTCGCACAGAGTCGGACACGACTAAAGCAAATTAGCAGCAGCAGCAGCAGCAGCATCATGAAAAGACACCATCAGCTTTTATATATCTCCTAATGTAAGTGCACAATAAAATTATATAGCAGTTTTCACAAAACATTAAATACAAATCCATCAATACTCTAGATATAATTATCAATTTACAGGAAATACAGGAGTCAGACCACTTAAAATGACATAAGGGTATAATCAGGGAAAAAAACCATACCATGGGAAACAACATTCTTTGAACTTCGAACAACAATGGAATTGTTCTGTAAAAGCATTATTCAATATAGTAGCTACATGGGGGGCTAATGGATATTTGAAATATGTTTAATGTAATATTTAAATTTTATTAATCTATGCTAATTTTTAACTTTAATTAATTAAAATTTAAATAACTAGATGTAGATAGGAGCTACCATATCAAGTCCATCATATTACTCTCTAAGACATTTCTTCATAAATATCAAAGAAAACAGGAGAAAAAAGGAGATAAAGAAAGACTCAAAAATATATCTTCCAATTATGATGTATAATTGTTATTTGGATTTTAATTAAAAGAAATAGTACACAATTATAAAACACTAGGTGAAATGTGAGCATTTATATTTGATGCTTTTAAGGAGTAAGTGTTATTTAGTGTATGATAGGGCTTCCCTGGTGGATCAAACTGTAAAGAATCTGCCTGTAATGCAGGAGACCTGGGTTAAATTCCTTGGCCAGGAAGATTCCCCTGGAGAAGTTTATGATAAGGATGTTATAGTTATGTTTAAAAATAGTTTTCATCAAAAATAAATAATTATAGATTAAATTATCTGTAATGATGGCTTAGATTTAGTTCATCATAATCCAAAATTGGGTGGGAATATGGATAAAACAAGAAATCGATGAAACAAGACTGATAATAAGCTCATTGTTGAAGCTAGTGATAGACAGCTGGGAACACATCATACTATTCTCTTAACTCTTGAACATGCTAGAAAATTTCCTCATGCCCACTTTTTTAATAACCATGTGGCAACTCCAGACATTCTAATATACAACTAGAGTTGAGATCCTTGAGAAAGAGGAAAGAAAATAGAGTAAACTTTTTAGGAAGCGTTCTAAGGGAGAACAGAACTATTTAAAAGACACTGTATAAAGTGTGAGGGACCTCTTCCTTCCCCTTCAGGAGATTTTACTGCACAATCACTTCAAATTTATTTGAGATTTTATTATAAATGCAACTTTGAGGAATCAATTCTTCAATTTCAGAATTTTGGTACACGCTCAAGATAGGAACATAAAAGTGGAGAAGCACCATTGGTACAAATAGATACAACTTTTCAAAGCATTCTTATTATACTTTATGTGAGGCTAATGACGGCTTAACTCAGGAGAGATGAAAAACTCTGCATGTGTCTTCTGTAAGTGTCTTCAAAAATTAAACCTCAAATGTAAGCAGAAAGTATAAATACAGACATTTATTCATCATTAAGATCATTTTGAGAATCTATGAACTTGTCTGTGTGTTTTAATAATTAGGATCTGATATAGCAGATAGAATAAAGTAACAGAAAACTCAAAGACTGCAGCCTTTCACTTACCATCGATTGAGATATTTCTTTTCCTCTGACTGTGTAACTTTTTTTTTTTTTTTTTTGGTACACATAAGTTTAATAAGCAATCATTCCAAAAAATAGTTCTTAAATGAATTCCCTGGGGCCATAAAGATATACATCTATGTAAAAGCAGGTTTTACAAGGACTGCAAAAGATCTAACCTTATCAGTCTCTCTAAATTGCCACATGGATTAAAACCACTCTAGATGTTCAAAATTTCCAAGCATTAAATTCATGATTACAGGGTAACCTCCCTCTATTGCTTATTCATAATAATCCTACTGGGATAAAGGGAAGGAAGAAAATTAGCATATACTGTGCCTGCCAAATTAAATATATTTTGTACTTTAATTCTCTTGTCAACTTAATTGTTATCATTTCTGTCTTATAGATAAAGAAAGTCAATTCAGAGAGGTTTACTCATTTGTTTGATGTCACATAGTGGAGAAGTAGACTTTAAATCTAGTTTGATTCAAAGTTTAATATGATTGCCATTATGCCATTCTGCCTTCTAATCAACTTTGCTTTTGTCTAGTTTTTACACATACATAAGAAAACTTTTTAAAAAAGAGAATTAAAAATTCCAGACATGTTCTGTTGGGGAAGATGGTTTACTACCTAAAATAGAATGCAAATTATACCAGTAAATTCCAGAAAATGTGAGTGAATTTGTTTCCTAGGCTGCCATACAAATTACTACAAACTTGGAAGCTTAAAACAACTGAAATGTGTTCCTTCATAGAGGCTCTGGCAATATCAGTGCCCCCATCTTACTCTGCACCCATTTCTCTGTCTTCAGCTTCTGCATTTACAACTCTGCCCTTGGAGTCACTCTCCTTTTTCTTGAAGGGTTGCACATTTTTAAGTCAGTAATCTTTATCAGCTCATTTCCCTTATGGAGAACACCAGAAGCCCAACACATCCTTCATTTCACCCTGTCTGTATTCTTTTGTCCAAGTTGATATTGCTTCTGCTGGTATAGCAGTCTCAAAAACCTCATGTCTCCCATGTATATCATAAGCATCCATACCATTAGACAAGAGCATTCTTCACACAGACCTGTCCTGGTTAACCCTTATCTATTCCTGGTTTCTGCTGAGATAGTTGATTGGATTCACGAGTGACTTATCTAATTGATTAGCAAAAATTGTCTAGCCACACTCTTAGACCTCTATCACATGCTTTCCCATTAGTAAAGAGCCTAATTTTCCATCATTTTCAATCTGAATAACCTAGGTACCCCCAAATAATTCAAGCGCTGATTCCATCAGTTCAGTTCAGTTCAGTTGCTCAGTCGTATCCAACTCTGAGACCCCATGAATCGCAGCACGCCAGGCCTCCCTGTCCATCACCAACTCCCAGAGCCCACCCAAACCCATGTCCATCAAGTCATTGATGTCACCCAACCATCTCATTCTCTGTCGTCCTCTTCTCCTCCTGCCCTCAATCTTTCCCGGCATCAGCATCTTTTCAAGTGAGTCAGCTCTTCACATCAGGTGACTAAAGTACTGGAGTTTCAGCTTCAACATCAGTCCTTTCAATGAACACCCAGGACAGATCTCCTCCAGGATGGACTGGTTGGATATCCTTGCAGTCCAAGGGACTCTCAAGAGTCTTCTCCAACACCACAGTTTAAAAGCATCAATTCTTTGCTGCTCAGCTTTCTTTATAGTCCAACTCTCACATTCAGACATGACCACTGGAAAAAACATAGCCTTGAATAGATGGACTTTTGTTGGCAAAGTAATGCCGCTGCTTTTTAATATGCTGTCTAGGTTGGTCATAACTTTCCTTCCAAGGAGTAAGCGTCTTTTAATTTCATGGCTGCAATCACCATATGCAGTGATTTTGGAGCCCAGAAAAATAAAGTCAGCCACTGTTTCCACTGTTTCCCCATCTACTTGTCATGAACTGATGGGGCCGGATGACATGATCTTAGTTTTCTGAATGTTGAGCTTTAAGCCAACTTTTTCACTCTCCTCTTTCACTTTCATCAAGAGGCTTTTTAGTTCCTCTTCATTTTCTGCCATAAGGGTGGTGTCATCTGCATATCTGAGGTTATTGATATTTCTCCCAGCAATCTTGATTCCAGCTTGTACTTCTTCCAGCCCACTGTTTCTCATAATGTACTCTGCATACAAGTTAAATAAGCAGGGTGACAATATACAGCCTTGAAGTACTCCTTTTTCTATTTGGAACCAGACTGTTGTTCCATGTCCAGTTCTAACTGTTGCTTCCTGACCTGCATACAGGTTTTTCAAGAGGCAGGTCAGGTGGTCTGATATGACCATCTCTTTCAGAATTTTCCACAGTTTATTGTGATCCACACAGTCAACGGCTTTGGCATAGTCAATAAAGCAGAAATAGATGTTTTTCTGGAACTCTCTTGCTTTTTCCATGATCCACTGGATGTTGGCAATTTGATCTCTGGTTCCTCTGCCTTTTCTAAAACCATCTTGAACATCTGGAAGTTCATGGTTCACGTATTGCTGAAGCCTGGCTTGGAGAATTTTAAGCATTACTTTACTAGCGTGTGCTGCTGCTAAGTCGCTTCAGTCGTGTCCAACTCTGTGCGACCCCATAGACAGCAGCCCACCAGGCTCCCCCATCCCTGGGATTCTCCAGGCAAGAACAATGGAGTGGGTTGCCATTTCCTTCTCCAATGCATGAAAGTGAAAAGTGAAAGCTAAGTCGCTCAGTCGTGTCCAACCCTCAGTGACCCCATGGACTTCAGCCCTCCAGGCTCCTCCGTCCATGGGATTTTCCAGGCAAGAGTACTGGAGTGGGGTGCCATTGCCGAGATGAGTGCAATTGTGTGGTATTTTGAGCATTCTTTGGCATTGCCTTTCTTTGGGATTGGGATGAAAACTGATCTTTTCCAGTCCTGTGGCCACTGCTGAGTTTTCCAATTTTCCTGGAATTCACAGCATCATCTTTCAGGATTTGAAATAGCTCAACTGGAATTCCATCACCTCCACTAGCTTTGTTCGTAGTGATGCTTTCTAAGGCCCACTTGACTTCACATTCCAGGATGTTTGGCTCTAGGTCAGTGATCACACCATCATGATTATCTGGGTCATGAAGATCTTTTTTGTACAGTTCTTCTGTTATTCTTGCCACCTCTTCTTAATATCTTCTACTTCTGTTAGGTCCATACCATTTCTGTCCTTTATCGAGCCCATCTTTGCATGAAATGTTCCCTTGGTATCTCTAATTATCTTGAAGAGATCTCTAGTCTTTCCCAGTCTATTGTTTTCTTCTATTTCTTTGCACTGATCACTGAGGAAGACTTTCTTATCTCTCCTTGCTATTCTTTGGAACTCTGTATTCAGATGCTTATATCTTTCCTTTTCTCCTTTGCTTTTTGCTCTTCTTCTTTTCAGAGCTATTTGTAAGGCCTCCCCAGATAGCCATTTTGCTTTTTTTCATTTCTTTTTCTTGGGGATGGTCTTGATCCCTGTCTCCTGTACAATGTCACGAACCTCATTCCATAGTTCATCAGGCAATCTGTCTATCAGATCTAGTCCCTTAAATATATTTCTCACTTCCACTGTATAATCATAAGGGATTTGATTTAGGTCATACCTGAATGGTCTAGTGGTTTTCCCTACTTTCTTCAATTTAAGTCTGAATTTGGCAATAAGGAGTTCATGATCTGTGCCACAGTCAGCTCCTGGTCTTGTTTGTGCTGACTGTATAGAGCTTCTCCATCTTTGGCTGCAAAAAATATAATCAATCTGATTTCAGTGTTGACCATCTGGTGATGTCCATGTGTAGAGTCTTTGCCAGGAGCCAGCACAGGAGTCCTCACCCATGACAAGGTCATGTGGGAGAGTTCTGGTGGGCAAAGCGAGCCAGAACTTGAGGGGTGCCCCTCTGGGCCTGCCTGAGCATCTACCCCAATACCAGAGTCTGTCTGTTTTACTGCCTCATGACTCTCACCAACTCCTCTGATATTCACAGAGGGCTATCCCCAACCACCTTTTCTCTGAATGAAATAAACTTAGAGCTCTAGCTAATTAGCCTCCTGGGCATAATAGGAGTGTTTAAATCCAAACCCCTCAGAGGGCTCTCTAACTCGCCTGACAGGTTTACCCGGACTCCTACAGCTACGCATACGATTGTTTACAGTCTCCCAACCGTGAGAGACACGGGAAGCTTTTAAGATATTCAAATAGTGTAGAGCCTCTCGGAGAGTTAGAAATTGTTAGAACTAGTAGAAGATTTCATTGTTGAGCCAATGCTTGCTGCCAAGTTTCCACATCCCCTGTATTGTATCCTTAAAAGTGTATTAATTAATATAGTTGGTACATAGAAAAAATAAGTAGTGGCCTTGGTGCTAACAACTTTAGACCCTTAAGGTAATGAATTCTTTCCTTGTTGTAAACCCACTGCACCTCTGCCCTATAGGAATGCAACTTTATCTAACACCTTCGGAGGATGACGCCAAATTTTAAAATAATTACTCTTAGAGAAAATAAGTCTTATGGTTGACAAACCTTTATCAGAGTCATAAAATGTTAACAGGCCTTCTGGCCAGAAGATGATGTAAATCACCTAAACAATTTGTATATGATAAGTTTGCAGAAAAGAAAGCCTGGTCTCGATAAGGATTAAAGACTGCTGACTTTGCATGATTTCACACCCCCTATTATCCTATATGCACAACTTAAGGTATATAAGCTCCCTTTGAAAATAAAGCTACGGGCCTTGCTCAAAGCTTGGTCTCCCTGTGTCGTTCTTTCTCTTTCCTTTTCCTTTTCAGGCTGATCCCCTGGAGCACAGGGGCCCTCTGTGTTCACTTTCCTGCCTGGGCTTCTAAGACCCACTCGAGAAGGTGCCTAAGGTGGGGCACCTTCCGCGATTCGAGAGGGCGGCTGCAGCCTACGTGAACAGAGCAAGTCCCATGCTGGGGCTTTATTGGCTTTTTGCGTAAACCAAGGAATATCAGCCTCTTTTCTCTCCTCTATTTTCTTAACTGCAAAATTCTTTCCCTGTCTCTTTCTCCTTTTATCTATTATTTATCTTTTAATCACCAATGCTGTCCTCCCGAGGGAATCCCTGGCTCCTACCAGGGCTGGACCCCAGTAAGTCTTCTCTTGTATTGTTGGAAGAGGGTGTTTGCTGTGATCAGTGCATTCTCTTGGCAGAACTCTATTAGCCTTTGCCCTGCTTCATTCTGTACTCCAAGGCCAAATTTGCCTGTTACTCCAGGTGTTTCTTGACTTCCTACTTTTGCATATTGCTTAGCAGTTCTTTTCTTATCTCTTTCCTCTCACATTTACCATATACAACAATGGAAACCAGGCCGTATCTTTAGCACTTTGTTTGGAAAGCTCTTCAGCTAAATATCCAATTTCATTACTTATAAGATCTGCCTTCCATCCCCAAATAGAAAACAATTCAGCCACAGTTCTCTGTCACTTTATGACAAGGAACACAAGTGTCTTTATAATATGTTCTTATTTCTTTCTGAGATCTCACCAGAAGCACTGTTAAGGTCTTTATTTTTATCAAATGTCTCTTCAAGTGAATCTAGGCTTTTACTGTTATATACTTCAAAATTCTTCCAGTCTCTACCTATTATACAATTCTAGAGCAACTTCTGTATTTTTAGGTACTTTTTACATCAGCACCCCACTCTCAGTAACAAAATTTGCATTGATTTCCCAGGGCTGCCAAATGAACAACCCACAAATTTAGTGGTTTTAAACAACAAAAGTTTATTCTCTCACAGTTATGGAGGGAAGAAGTCTTAAATCAATGTACTAAGAGTGCCACATTCTCTCCAAAGTCTCTAGGGACCAATACTTTCTTTTTTCTTCCAGCTTCTGGTGTCTACCAGCAATCCTTGGCCTTCCTTGGCTAGTAGATGCATTACTGAAATCTCTGCCTCTGTCTTTATATCATCTTCTCCTCTATATCTTTTCTTCCACTCTCTGTATAATTTATCTCTGACTCATTCTTCTAGTGACATCCATGCTTGGATTTCAGGCCCACTCAGGAAATCCAAGATGATCTCATCTCAAGATCCTCAAGAGTGTGTGTGTGTGTGTGTGTGTGTTCTGTATTTATATAATACATAATACATAAGTCTATAAAAGTTTATAGCTATATAAATCTAATTATAATTTCATAAGATTGCAAAGTGTGAAGCAAAATTTATCTTATTAATGGTGCTGAAATTCAGCATATCTATGATACTACATTTTAAATCTGATGATAACAGTGTATCAATAAAATAAATTTAATTGGAGTTAAGAAATCTTTCACCAAAATTGTTGGGGAATGGCTGTCAAATTGAATGCAGATGTAAAACCTACTAAAAACAACTGATCCTTAAGGAGTAATGAGTTTATATTTGCATTCACTGCTCTGTCACTGTCCATAAAAGCTATCAGATATTTGTTCTTTAGGTACTACTGTCAAACCGGTTTTGAGAGACAGACAATGTTAAAGTAAGCACATGTCAAAAAGAACTTTTATAAAAAATATCACAGGGATAAGGATGGACCTAAATATATTGTGAAACTAGTGGAAATGTACTTATGATAAAAAAAAAAAGTCTGCCCATGCTCCCATCTTGAATCATAAAGTCAACATTCTTTAAAATTTATTTATCTTGGTTGACAGCAAATGTACAAGTAGTATATGTTTTCAATTCACTCATTTTACCAGTAATCTAGGTATACAATATTTCACACTTGGCCTAATTCTATCATGTGATTGAAAACTTCTAAAGACAAAGACTTGGTAATAGAACTACTCTTCCACAAAGAGGATTTATCCATAGTGTAGACCTTACAAGGATTATATTTGGCACACCTGCATCAGGTTATCAATGCTCCCAGGACAAGTTACCTATCATTTAAACCTTCAAATAACCACTGCATTTATTGCCTTCAATTTTTCTAGTAATAGCTATTTTATAATAGCAAAATTTATCATTCTGTGTAATGTTTTGAAAAAACAATCATTTTCTGCATATAAAACTTATTCTTGAAAAAATATGGAGTACATTTTATTTTCTTAGCTGCTGGTATGAAATATCTCTTTGTGGAAACCTGTCTTTGTTGAGAGAATAGATTTTGCCTAATGAAACCTGTACAATCTATTCTTTCAACAAAGACAGGTCTCCACAAAGAGACATTTCATACCAGCAGCTAAGAAAATAAAGTGCCTGGGGCTTCCAGTTGGCTCAGTGGTACTATATCCACCTGCCAAGCAGGAGACACAGGTTTGATCCCTGGGTAGGGAAGGTCCCCTAGAGAAGTAAATGGCAACCCACTCTAGTATTCTTGCCTGGGAAATCCCATGGGCAGAGGGCTTCAGGCCATGGGGTCACAAAGAGTCTGACAGGACTTACTGACTAAAGAACAACAATGAAGCCTGAGGTCCCAGTAACTTAGATTGGTGCCTCAGTTAGAAAGAATTTACAGAAGAACTACTCATCTACACATTGGAAAGGGAGATATTTACTCCTAAGAGACAGTAGGGATAGAAAATATTGGAGGCAAAGTAACAATGAAAGGATCAAGATTGTGGAAATACAGCACAGATAATAGGGGAAAATATTCACAAACTATATATTCAATAAGGACTTAGTATTCATAACACATAAAAAGCACTTATAACACAACAATAAAAAACAAAAAAAAAATAACTCAATTTAAAAATGGGCAAAGAATTGACTAAACATTTTTTCCAAAGATTACATACACATGGATAACAAGCTCAACCCAATTCACCATTTGGAAAATACCAATCAAAGCCAAAATAATATACAGCCTCACACTAGGATGGCTTTAATTAAAAAAAAAAAAAAAAAGTATATAACAAGTATTGGTAAGGAAACGGAGAAATTTTTGGAACCTTTGTACTTTGCTGATGGGAATGTAAAATGGTACAGATACTGTGGGAAACCGCTGGCATTTCCTCAATAGGTTAAACAGAATTACCATATGATCCAGAATTCTATTTCTTGGTATGTATCCAGGAGATCTGAAATCAGATATCCAAACAAATTTCTACACAAATGTTCACAGCAGTATTTATAATTGCCAGAAGATGAAAATGATGAAAATGTTCATTAATTAATGAATAGATAAATAAAAAGTAGCATATATAAACAATGGAATATTCAGACATAAAGAATAAAGTGCTTACACATGCTATAGCATGAAAACAACAAGCTACATAAAAGAAGCCAGAAATAAAATGCCATATATTGTATGGTTTCATTAAAAAGAAAAAAGCAGAGTAGGCAGTTTTACAGAGAGAATAAAGTTATTGGTTGCCAGGAGTTCAGGGAAATGGGGAATGACTGTTTAATGGATTTCTTTTGGGGGTAATGAAAATGTTCTGTAATTAGACAGTGGAGCTAGTGGTACAATGTTTCAATAAATGAGCTAAATGCCACTAATGGTAAATTGTTTATTATGTGTATTTTATCACCATGAAAAGAAATAATTGTAAAGAAAAACCAATTAGGAAAGGGGCTTCCCTAGTGATCCAAGGGTTGAAACTTTGCCTTTCTGTTCAGGGTGTATGAGTTCAATCTCTGGTCAGGAAACTGAGATCCTACATATTTTGGGGCCAAAAAAAAAAACAGAATGAAGGTTTTAACAAATTCAAGAAAGACTTTTTAAAAAGTACTAGGGAAGAAGAAGGACCAGGGAAAGAGAAATTAGAAAATGCTGCAGGACCCATGAAATATCTTCTTTCACTATGACCTTACAATATTTTGGTCTTTTTGAAAGATCATAAAAAAAGTCTCATTTCCTGGTATGCTTGGATTCCTTTGAAAATTGGTGTCAAGGCTGAGTTCTGCGCCCGGGCTAATATTATGTCAATAAGACCAGCCTATGCTGTTAAAGGAAATAGAAATTTGAAATCCATATTTACTTTTAAAAATTTGGTCACCTGTTTTTTATCACTGTGCTAGACCTTGTGAGCTATTCTTAAAAGTAAGTTCTCCTTAAAAGCATGATCAGTGTTCTTCCCCTCTTGTTCCATGTGACACACATGGAGCTCAGACATCCCCATCTGAAACTCAGGGTCTCTCCTTGACCAGTTCAAGGTATTTCAGGACATCAAGGGACTCAGGTTGACCCTACCAACCCACCACCTTACCACTTAAGGGTCTTTCACCCATTCTGATTGCCAGATTACCAGATCAGGGTTAGCAAATGCCCCCAGGTCATGGTTGGTTGAGGACAGAGTTTGAAATTTGATTTACCTAAACCTTCACAAAGACTTGAGTTTCAAGGAATGTGCATTGTGGGACACTGTGGATTACAACTGGGGACTACTGTCAAACAGCGATGTAGAAGAATTGTTAGAACTCATGAAAAGTTTCTTTGGCTACCTTGCTTCTGGTAAAGGTGGGAGTGAAAAAGCTTGATAAACCTTTACTGGGCTTCTCTGTTAGGGTGTTTGTGTTAGGTCTTCAAGCAGGTGCTCAAAATACATGGAACAGGAGGACTTCTAAGGGTGTCTTTGTCATAAGGACATTTCAGATACAGGATTTATAAGTAAGTGAAAGTCGATTTATAAGTAAGTGAAAGTCACTCAGTCATGTCCAACTCTTTGCAACCCCATGGACTATACAGTCCATGGAATTCTCCAGTCCAGAATACTGGAGTGGGTAGCCTTTCCCTTCTCCAGGGGATCTTCCCAACCCAGGTATCAAACCCAGGTCTCCCACATTATAGGCTGATTCTTTACCAGCTGAGCCACAAGGGAAGCCCAAGAATACTGGAATGGGTAGCCTATCCCTTCTCCAGGGGATCTTCCCAACCCAGGAAGTGAACTGAGGTCTCCTGTATATTGCAGGCAGATTGTTTACTAACTGAGCTATCAGGAAAGATTTCATAGGACTTACATATGTGACTAATTCTATAGGTGAAACTATGTTCTCAAACAAGGAAGAGATATCCCAAATGGTATATCCAAATAAGTCATATTACATTTTTGTTCTAATCCAATTATTTATTTCAACTTTTTATAAATGTTCATAGCTTCTGGGTAAAATGTTTTAATCTATCTTTCATTGCACACAGGTTGTTATAACCAAACATTAAATGCTCCAGGAAACAAACTCGCTCAGGAGGACAGCGTGGATAGTGGAATGCAGTTTATTACACTGTCAGGTTGAGGCAGAGTTTCCTCTTTAGCCAGGGACCCCAACCAACTTTTGTGAAAACCTTATATACCTTAAGTGTACTGCTCAAGCCCCCATCCCTAAATTCTTTGAATCTAGCCTGGAAAGTGTTAAAGGGAGATAAAATCAGGTTACAGCCCTGATTCATAACCAGAAGGGTCAGCTGGTTATACATTATAACCTACACCAAAGGGTGCCATAAAGATTACAAAGGTGATTGACTACATAGGGGATTATCACATTCTTTCTGGCGAAGGGAAATCTTGGTATGGAATCTGGTGTCTATCAGTCCAGGAGGCCTGTTTGGCCATAGGTATGTGATCTCCATGGTTACCAGGCACACAGTCCAAAGTTCACTGGAAATGTAAGATGGGGGTTCCTTCTTTTTCAAGATGGAGTCAGCTTGGCCTGTTCCTTTCCTCCTTCAAAGTAATCCACTAAATTCCCAAAGTACTGATACCTCAAATAAAGCTACTACTGGCCTCAAAATAATGGAGAAGGCAATGGCAACCCACTCCAATACTCTTGCCTGGAAAATCCCATGGACGAGGAGCCTGGTAGTCCATGGGGACGCAAAGAATCGGACACGACTGAGCGACTTCACTTCACTTTTCACTTTCATGTATTGGAGAAGGAAATGGCAACCTACTCCAGTGTTCTTGCCTGGAGAATCCCAGGGACGGGGGAGCCTGGTGGGCTGCCGTCTATGGGGTCGCACAGAGTTGGGCACGACTGAAGCAACTTAGCAGCAGCAGCAGCCTCAAAATAAAATACAATTCTCTGAAAAATTACTTGGTTACAGAAGGACTTTACTATCAGCATCTCTGTAGAAGAATTCATTAGTTGGTAATATTGCTAAGGCTGCACAGATCTGGAAGAAAGTATTAGATGAGTTGTGGTCACATCTGATTAGGTTTGAACCTGAGGGAATAATTCCATACATCAGGGTAACAAGGGAATGAGCTCATGTGCAGTGCTTTGTCCCTGATAAATTTCACTCTCTGCTAAACATGAATAGTTAATTTTTTTAAGGAGGGTACAAGAAGCACATGCATACTACATTTAGAGGTGAAACTAATCTCACACTTTGGTATAAAATGTATTTCAGGTCTAATCACTGAATACCAGAAAATAGCCCTTTCTGCTAAAGTAAGTCAGTAATTTATATGACTCTGACAAGTTTAAATTGCCTAGCTTGCACCTCTAAAGTGAAATTCAAAAATTAGCAACAGAAGATGATATACTCCTGTCAGGAAAAAATAAATACTGTAATTCTAACTTACATCTGAAATATTTATGATGAATGTGGGCTTTTTTCTTGTTTGTCTTTTTTTTTCTCTCTCTCCTTTATATTTCCAAGGGAATTTATTACCCCTTTCACTCTTTCTCTATGTTCAAAATTTTCCAAGGAAATATAGTTATGGGCTATGATTCTATCCATCATTTTAGTATGAACAACAAGAAATGAGTTTAGGGAAGAAGACTGAGAAAAAATAAGCATTTGGTTTATGTTAAGCATTTTGCTACATGATTGATTCACTTTATCTCATTACATATTTACCACAGCTTTTCAAGGTAGGTGTAACAGGATTCCAAAATTGAACTTCTTCTTGTCTCAAATTTGACTGAGGTTCTGATGGCACAAAACGAAACAACAGGTCTGAAGCAAATTGCAAATTGCTTGACTACACCTACACAGGACCAGCAACCTGCCATTCTGTGCTGCAAATCTTACCTCAATACCTAGTATTTAAGTCTACAGTCCATTGGTCAGCAAAGAGTGGGGCACAACTGACGGACACAAAGCAGAAAGATGAGAGCAGGGCAAAGGAGAGAAGGGAGGAATTGCAGAGAGAATTGCTTTGAAAGGGCATGGGAAAGAGGCATGAAAAAGGAGATTAACATGCATTTAAGTCATTGAGAAGGCACTTCAAGATTCAGAGAACTTGAATTTGCACCCTCTGAGATATAGGAACTACTGCCTCACCAATGTTGTAAAAGGTCCAAATATTTGAGTTTGTGGTTATCTAATAGCCCCAAGAGTATAGAAGGCTGATTTGAAAAATAGCTGCACTTTCACTTGTCAAATGTTACTGTTTAAAATAATTAATTGTGTATATTTTGATAGAAGCCACCAAGGCCTTGTTTTGGATCACACTGAATAGGGCACTGTAGAAAAACAACAGGATTCCAATAAAGGGGCTCTTCCTCCAAGATTCATTCCTCCATTCATTCATTCATCTTTGTCAACAATATTTACTGAATACCTACTACAAACCAGGCATTTCTTAGTACAGGAAATACAGTAATGAATAAAAATAGGTAATCTTTGCCTTTTAAAATTTTATATTCTATTGAGAGAAGACAGATAATAGATAAATATGTCTAACTGAAAAATGCTTTGGAGAAAAAGCCATGAAGGGAAGACTGGGAGAAAGATCCAGTAAAAGAAGGTAAACAAGAGCTCAAGCAGAGATCCAAAGTGACCAGTTAGAAAAGATGCTTTGGCTGCATCATACGGAGTAAGGTGAAATGTTCATTGTGAGAGAATCTAGAAGCCAAAAATGGCCAAGGCGAGAGTCAACTTTCAAAGTCTACCCAGCCTAGAAAATGTGAGTGTCATTTCTTAAGTAGGTATTTTCTTCTTCTTAAGTAGGTATTTCTCTCTTCACTCCCATGACCCACCCCAACACTGAAGAAGCCAGAAGCAAACAGCAAAGGAATGAATGAGGAGATGGAATGTAGAAGAATAGAAAGAAAAGGAAGTTAAGCAGAAGAATGAGAAATTGAGAACTGATCTTATCTGCCTTCCTGTTGTTGGTTTCCACCCTGCAGAATATTCAAGGTGTGGAAGGAAGGTAAGTGTTTTAACCTCATATGAAGGTTGGAATTCTGACTGTTGAACTGCAATACCATTTTAATAAAATGAAAATGACAAAGTGCTTAGAACACTTTCCTAATCCAAGAGTGACTAGAAAAGTCATGGGAATTCTCTGAGATTTCATTCTAGCAGAGACTGACAACAAATTCAGCAAGGTGGTATGAATGGAAGAGGGGGGAAATTACATTTAATGATTGTGCTCTACTGAGTTCTGCTCTGTTAACTTCCAAGCAACAGTCAGTAGCACTCCAGGGTGGAGAAACAGAAGCTTAGAGAATGAATTAACCTTTCAAGATCATACAAAAGTATGAAGTAGTGAAGTCCCAAAGCAAATATGGAAAATCAAAGTGATAACTCACTTGTCTGGAAGAGGCATGCTTTGGCCTCAATGCCTCAAAGAGAAGGAACATTCAAGAATAAATATTTCTTTGTGAAAGAGTCTAAATTCTTTAAGGTCCTTTATGGACCAAACAACTTGAGGTTCAACAAAGTTCTGTGTTGAGAAGAGGAATATTTCTTCACCAATGTATGATCCTGAATGTGGTAGCATCATTCTGTCACTTCTACAGACATGATTGGCCCATCACATCTTTTGCCCACTCCTTTGTCGCATATGCTCGACTTGATATTTGCTCTTTAGAATTATGGGCTTCCCAGGTGGCTTCATGGTAAAGAATTTTCCAGCCAATGCAGGTGATGCAAGAGACACAGGTTTGATCCCAGAGTTGGGAAGATTCCCTGGAGGAAGAAATGGCAACCCAGTCCAGTATTCTTGCCTGGCTAAATCCCACAGACAGAGGAGCCTGGCAAGCTAGTCCACGGGTTCACAGAGTCGGACACAACTGAGCAACCGAGCACACACGTGTGCATTAGTATTATAGGGTATGGTTCTGAACTGGTAGTGATATTGACATAGTCCTTAGGTTTATAGTGCACTTTCATATACAAATAATTATTTGATCTCATAACTCAAAAGGAAGAACAATTTCCATTCGGAATAATTTATCATAATACTAGAAAATTAAATTTAAACTAAAAGAATAAAACTAGAACTAAAAAAGTCTGAGTGGATTGCTCAGAGTCATAATGTTACTGTTAGAGACAGACTTTTAACACTACTCTACTGCCTCATAGTTTAAGGGAGACTTAAGAAGATAAAAGAAAGCACTTTTACTGTTATTGATAAAAATAATTTAGATAACCATTTGTGTCTAAAACAGATATACCAAATAATTACCAGTTTCTACCACTTTTAAATTTAATATTTTATATCATTTAGTCTCTTTTCCTTTATCTCTACCAATGCCTTCTGGGACTTTCTACTGAGAAAAGTTGTTTGTTTGAAGGTCTCGATTAAATAGTCTTTGGGTTCTCCTAATTTCTAATAAAAATCTAAACATTTCTCAAGGTAACTTTTGCAGCCTGTTCCCAATCTTTCGTAAGTAGTGAGAAAATTCAGTTGCCTACTTTTGTTTCTTAAAGGAAAACAACTAACCCCTTATCTACAAAATTATATTAATCAGCAAATATCAAAAATAACTCAGTCAATGGACTTTAAACAACAAGGTTGGATTTTTCTGTTTTTATGAAATTAACATACACATGTTTGAGACTCCAACCAGTCCATTCTGAAGGAGATCAGCCCTGGGATTTCTTTGGAAGGAATGATGCTAAAGCTGAAACTCCAGTACTTTGGCCACCTCATGCAAAGAGTTGACTCATTGGAAAAGACTCTGATGCTGGGAGGGATTGGGGCCAGGAGGAGAAGGGGACGACAGAGGATGAAATGGCTGGATGGCATCACTGACATGAGTCTGGGTGAACTCCAGGAGTTGGTGATGGACAGGGAGGCCTGGTGTGCTGTGATTCATGGGGTCGCAAAGAGTCGGACACGACTGAGCAACTGAACTGAACTGAACTGAACAGACTTAATATGCATTGTTCAAACCCTCATCAAGTCATAATTAATAAAGAAAATATCAAGATTGTAATGGTACTGAAATATCACAGGAATCTATATCTATAAATGTGCAATCATTTATTCATTTGAATAACTGTTCTTCATTCTACCTGTATTTAATGTCTCCAAGTACTGACCCATAATTTCTGTTACAGATTTTCTGAAATAGCGTATTGAAACAAACGAAAAGTATATGTTTTAATAAAACTGAAAATAGGAACAGACAATTTAATGGCAAAGTCATAAAGATTAATTTGCACATATGCGAGGGCTTCCTAGGTGGCTCAGTGATAAAGACTCCACCTGCCAGTGCAGCAGCTGCAGGAGACATGGGTTTAACCCCTGGGTAGGGAAGATCCTTGCAGCAGGAAATGGCAACCACTCCAGTATTCAGGCCTAGATAATCCCATGGACAGAGGAGCCGGGTGGGCAACAGTCCATAGGGCTGCAAGGAGATGACTGAGTGACTGAGAACATACATATGTGCATGGACTTCCCTCTGCATAAAAAATATTTTAGTGCATATGTCCTCCAAAGACAAATAAATCCCATCAGTTGACTGGTTTAGAGTGTTCAGTAACAGTACTTTCCCTTTGACAAAAAGAAGTTGCACATTATAAAAGTTCAGATTAATATTTTATGAAGTACTTTATAATTTGTGCAGGATATATTATCAGCAAAGTTATAAGAACTCTCTCCAATGAAACACTCAGGTGAAATGAAAATCACATGCTTTCCTTTATTACTTTTCTTATTTTTACATTCTATTAGTGGTTTAACATGCACAATTCAATAAAATTAGAAATATACAGTCAAAAGGCTTTTCTTCTTAATTGAATTTTATTTCAATAAAAATAGGACTAATATTTTATTTTTAACCTCCCTTATTATAGTCATTTTCAAACATATACAGAAGTAGAAAAACTAGTGTAGAGAACCTTCAAGTATCCAACAGACATCTTCAATAGTTCCAACATGCTTAGCCAGTTTTACTTTACTTCACAATTGTTATTAAATAATCCTCAGATATCTCAGAATTCCTTCTCTAAATACTATATATCTTTAAGAGAGTACTTTTTTTGAAACATGATCACAATATCATTATAATGCTAAATAAATAATACTAATTTCTA
Organism: Bos indicus x Bos taurus; assembly: GCF_003369695.1. Taxonomy (NCBI): domain Eukaryota; kingdom Metazoa; phylum Chordata; class Mammalia; order Artiodactyla; family Bovidae; genus Bos; species Bos indicus x Bos taurus. Next base: position 60,596,367 of record NC_040079.1, on the reverse strand, counting down.
CATGCCACCGTATATTCTTTCAATATACAGTGTTCTTTCTACTGTTTGGTGGCATTTATTTTATTTAAAGTATTTGTATCATTTTATTTGCAGGTACCTTCTCTCATTTTCATTCTTCAGCTTATTTATTGAAGAATCTGGATCATTTTTCTTAAAACATTTCCTATAGGTTTTTCTGATTTATCTGCTTTGCTGTCTCCTCACTACTGATAACTGATACTTGGACTCACATATGAGGGGTTTTTCTTCTTTATTTGGCAAAATACCTATAAGTGATTTGACTTTCTTTTTTACACCATACCTGAAGCTGTCTAACATCTGGTTATTTATTTTTTTATGCTTGATTCAATATGTTCAGATGTTGCCACTTTGACCCATTCATTACAGAGTTTCCCGTCTGTTTTTCACTCACTGGTGTCAGCAGCCATCACTCATTATTTACTAAGATCCATTAGAGACTGCAAAATGTACTATTATCATCCAGGTGTTCCTTGGACATTTATTAGTTGGATTTTTTTTTTCTATAGAGGAAAACAGTCATCTACTATTTGGTTAACTTCGGATGCAGATTTTATAGTAAAGGAAGAATAAGTACCTTCTTTGGAGAAGGCGATGGCAACCGACTCCAGTACTCTTGCCTGGAAAATCCCATGGACAGAGGGGAAGAGTCGGACACGACTGAGCGACTTCACTTTCACTTTTCACTTTAATGCATTGGAGAAGGAAATGGCAACCCACTCCAGTGTTCTTGCCTGGAGAATCCCATGGACAGCGGAGCCTGGTGGGCTGCCGTCTCTGGGGTCGCACAGAGTCAGACACGACTGAAGTGACTTAGTAGTAGTAGTAGTAGTAGTAGTAGTAGTAGTAGTAGCAGTAGAGCCCTCTTTGAGCAACAGACTTCTTCCGTATCCTCATATGGTGAAAAAAGCAAGCAATCTCTCTAAGGTCACTTTTATAAGGACACTAATCCCTTGTTGCAGAAAGTGAAGAAGAACTAAAGAGCCTCTTGATGAAAGTGAAAGAGGAGAGTGAAAAAGTTGGCTTAAAACTCAACATTCAGAAAATTAAGACCATGGCAACCGTTCCCATTACTTCATGGCAAATAGATGGGGAAACAATGGAAACAGTGACAGACTTTTATTTGGGGACTCCAAATCACTGCAGATGGTGACTGCAGCCATGAAATTAAAAGACGCCTGCTCCTTGGAAGAAAATGTATGACCAATCTAGACAGCATATTAAAAAGCAGAGACGTTACTTTGCCAACAAATGTCTGTCTAGTCAAAGCTATAGTTTTTCCAGTGGTCATGTCTGGATGTGAGAGTTGGACTATAAAGAAAGCTGAGTGTCAAAGAATTGATGCTTTTGAACTGTGGTGTTGGAGAAGACTCTTGAGAATCTTTTAGACTCAAGGAGATTCAACTAGTCAATCCTAAGAGAAATCAGTCCTGATTATTCACTGGAAGGACTGATGCTGAAGCTGAAATTCCAATACTTTGGCCACCTGATGCGATGAACTGACTCAATGGAAAAGACCCTAATGCTAGGAAAGACTGAAGGTGGAAGGAGAAGAGGACAACAGAGGAAGAGATGATTGGATGGCATCACCAACTTGATGGACATGAATTTGAGTAAGCTCTGGGAGTTGGTGATGGACAGGGAAGCCTGGTATGTTGTAGTACATGGGGTCGCAAACAGTTGAACACAACTGAGTGACTGAGCTGAACTGAACTGATCTTCATCTTATTATATGCTTAATTGTTTGGTTGTGTCTGCTTCTTTGCAACCCCATAGACTGTAGCCTGCCAAACTCCTCTGTCCATGGTGATTCTCCAGGCAAGAATACTGGAGTGGGTTGCCCTGCCCTCTTACATGGGATCTTCCCAACCCAGGGATCAAACCCAGGTCTCCCACAATGCAGATGGATTCTTTACCATCTGAGCCACCAGGAAAGCCATAATCTTATCACAGCATTTGATATAATATTAATTTCAAGAATTTAACATTTTAACATTTTATTATCTATAATTTTGCAGAAAAATATAAAAATCATAGCTCTCTTTTTAAAATGTTTTTCTTAATGCCCAAGTGCATAGCTAATTTTTCACAATTTTCTAAACAAACATAATAAATCAATATTCTAAACATAATACTCTTTATTTAAGACAAAGCTCTCCCTGTCTCTCTCTTTATATATGGCTCTAAAAATCTTATAATAATGACAGACTACACTAGTCATACTTAATATGTGTGCATGTACAATTCTATTCATCCAAGCCTTTTGGCCTATTACAATAGTCTAATTCTGACAGTAACATGAAATCTATTATTATACTTGTGATTTATTTTTAATCATTTTCTCTATGCTCTTCAAAGAGATTTTTTTTCTTGCACGTATTTAGTTCCTGGTTTTTGATTTGTTCTTGGTTTGTGTGTTTGTGTGTGTGTGTGCACTACTCTTTGTTACATTTTTATTATAAATTGTACCTTTTTGTCTTTTTTTCATCATGCAATGCCCCTCTATATTATGTTTAGTGCTTTAATTCTTCCTCAATATAATATCCCCATACCTATTTTCCTACTGTTAGTGTTTTTCCAGTGTTTCTCTACCCCCACACCCTATTTTCAACTTTTATTAAATATTTGGTTTTTGCAGAAATATACTTTTTACATTAATCTAATCTCAGTTTATTTACATGTAACATAATGGCTGACATATTTCTTGATGTCCATCTTATTTATACCTATCACATATTTTGCATTTACTCTTTCTTCTCTTACAACTTTTTTACTGATTTGGCAGAGTTAATACCGGTTACTTACTAACTTTTAGTTTTGCCCCACTTTTTGATGCCATGAGTGAATACCTTTCTATTATTGTTGCTATATGCGTGCTAAGCTGCCTCAGTCATGTCTGACTCTTTGTGATCCTATGGACCGTAGCCCACCAGGCCCCTCTGTCTATGGGATTCTCTAGGCTAGAATACTAGAGTGGGTTGCCATTCCCTCTTCCAGGGGTTCTTCCCGACCCAGGGATGGAACCCACATCTCTTTCTTGGCAGGCAGTTTCTTTACCACTAAACCACCAGGAAAGCCCTTTTACTAGTGGATAGACATATAAATAAAGATTATACCTATATATAGTAAAATAATAATAATATATTCTAATTCATGTGATGTGGTTTATATGAAAGGAGGCATAGATGACACAGAAGTGAAAGTCGCTTAGTCATGTCCAACTCTTTGAAACTCCATGGACTATACAGTCCTTGGAATTCACCAAGCCAGAATACTGGAGTGGGTGGCCATTCCTTTCTGCAGGGGATCTTTCCAACCCAGGGATGGAACACAGGTCTCCCACATTGCAGGTGGATTCTTTACCAGGTAAGCCACCAGGGAAGCCCAGATGGCATAGGGCTAAATCTGAACTCAAGTGATAGAATTAGTTTCATTAACTTCTGCTTTATTTTTCTGTTGAGATGATCTCTTAGAAAAACTCATGAAATCATGCTGAAGTTCAGACTAGGAGCAATGTGGAAGAGATAAAGTTAAGTGAAACACTGATTTATAACGAAATCTGATTTATAGAGTTCACACCTGCCATCCAAGCAGAAAATGTTAAGTGCTCTATGTTGAAAAGGAAGAATATTTTAATTCTCTATCCCCTGAAGGCATCAGTTTTTCATTTTTATTACTCTTTGGATTAACATTCAGATTTGAGTTGTTCTATGTTTGCTTTGATATACTCAAAACATTGTCTAATAAATAAATATATCATATTGTGGTGATATATGGTTAGTGATATAGTATATAAGTATTATATTTGTTTTATAATCATTTTTCACAAGCTTTAAATTTTATCATATTCTCTTATAGCAATAAAGACATTTCCATTGCAAACTTGTAACAATAATGGATAGCAACCTTCAGGGGATACATTTCTGAGAAATTTATTTTCCCTCATGTTGCTCAGCCACCCAAAGAATGAATTTGTTTCCATGACAGATAAGGACTACACTGATCATTTTTAAAATGGTCTTGGGGCACCACAAATCAATAACAGAAAAGAAAAATGCAAGATAATAATATTTCTTTTCATTAGGTTGATTGATGGCATTCTAGATTCATGCATCGAAATTGTCTCTTTAACAGTTATTAAATAACCTAAAGCATACATCTTGGCTGTGTGGGTCCTCTTTTATACTGAATAATCAAGACAAAGATAAATTCTATTTGATTGCAATGTGGTTACTCTACAGAAATATAATAACCAAAAAGCATATGAAATTTAAAAGACAGAATATACTTACCACAAAGCATAATATTCTACACTAAAATCTAAAACAGGCACATGACATAATTTTAAATTATTTTTTAGTATAAGATAGTTCTGCAATAATAATACATTTCATAGTAATATTGTGTTGTGTTGTTTTGTTTTTAAAATTCTCACTTGAGCAATATGTAATAAGAACGTTGTTCTACCAAATTGTCATGGAAGAAGACACACATTTCATAGGCTATTTAATTCAGTGATGGTAAAAAAAAAATTCTGTTGCAAAAGTGTGCCTTTAAAAGTAACTTGAGATAAACTGAAATTATAGCATTTTAAGGGATTTTTTCCCCCTGATTGCTCTCATTTTTCTCTGAGAGTGTGATATATGCACGAATTACATATAATAAATAGAAAAGTGCTTCTTTTAGAGAAAGTTCCAAAACATTTCTTTAGAAATATGATTTCAACATTTTCTTTATTTGAATTTGCTATATTCCTTCCTATCATTCAAATATCAAGTCGAAATGTCTTTTGAAAAAGTATTACTTTTGGGAAAATTACCAATGACTTTGCTGAAAAGTGAAAAATTTAAGTAATTTAGTAAAGAAAAAAAAATCTATTTGATGTAAACTCCATTTGATTGTCTGAATTTTTTCCCCTTCACTGGTTTTGGTAGATGCATGCGAACATATGTCTTCTGTTTTGAAGAGTTTGATATAGCACCCATGAAATATGTCAGTTTTTAACATCCATATGCCAAAGTCTCAGAAAAAGTTTTTCTATTAATTTGAGTTCTAATAATATTTGTATTTCTATACACTAGAAATTAACAATCCAAGAGAAAATTAAGGAGAAAAATCATTTACAAGATTATTTTTTTAAAAAGGAATAAAATACTGGACTTAGAAATAAATTAACAAAAGTGGTTCTAGCCCTGCATACTGTACCATGCTAATATTTTGAAAACGGTAAAATATTATTGAAAGAAATTAAATTAAAAATTAATGTCTGTGTTGATGAATTAGAAGCCTTAATTTTGTTAAGGTGGCAGTAATATTCAAAATGTCTAATAAATTTAATGCATTCCATATTAAACTTCCTACTGCCATTTTGCAGAAATGTAAAGGCTAATCCTAAAGTCCATATGGAATTTCAGAAAACTCTGAACACCAAAAACAATATTGAAAAGGAAGAACAAGCTTGAAGGACTTATACATCTTGATTTCAAAACTTATTATACAGCTGCTACAATCAAAACAATAGCATACTGGCATAACAATACACATACAGATTAATGGAATAAGATTGAGAATCCAGAAATGAACACATAATATATTCTCAATTGATCTTTTCAAGGTACCAAGACCATTCAATGAAGGAGAGCATTTAACACATGCTGAAAATACAGTATATCCACATGGAAAAGTATGAAGTTGGACACTCATATCATACACAAAAGTTAACTCAAAATGGATAAAAATATTTATATTTAAGAGTTCAAATTGTACAAATCATAAAAGAAAATATAGGAATAAATCTTCATGACTATGGGTACTTAGATATGACACCAAAAAAACAAGCAAAAATAAATAAATAAATTGAACTTTATTAAATCAAAATTAAATTTTATTGTGCTTCAAAGGACACTAACAACAGAGTGAAAAAAAAAATCCACAAAATGGGAGAAAATATTTGAAAATCTTAAATCTGATAAGAGCCTAAGATCTAGAATACATGAAGAACTAAAAACTTAACAGCTAAAAGATAAACAATGGAATTTTAAAATGGGCAAAGGATTCGAACAGACATTTCTTCAGAGTATAGACACATGACCATAACAGTGAGATGTTCACTGTCATTGGCCACTGACTCCATATCAAAACCCATGAGATACCATTTCATACCCACTGCTGCTGCTGCTAAGTCGCTTCAGTCATGTCTGACTCTGTGCAACCCCATAGGCAGCAGCCCACCAGGCTCTCCCGTCCCTGGCATTCTCCAGGCAAGAACACTGGAGTGGGTTGCCATTTCCTTCTCCAATGCATGAAAAGAAAAGTGAAAGTGAAGTCGCTCAGTCGTGTCTGACTCTTAGCGACCCCATGGACTGTAGCCTACCAGGCTCCTCTGTCCATGGGATTTTCCAGGCAAGAGTACTGGAGTGTCACACCCACTAGTATGGCCATAATTTAAAGAAGAAAAACTGATGTTGATGATGATGTAGAGAAACTGGAGTCCTCTTACACTGCCTGGTAGAGATTTAAATGGTACAGCTGCTTTAACAAACAGTCTGGCATTTCTTCAAAAAGTTAAATATAGAAGTATAAAATGACCTAGCAATTTTACTCGTAAGTACTTACTCAAAATATTAAAGACATATTCAAGCAAAAAAAAAAAAATTAACACAAATGTTCATAACAGCTTTATTCATAGTAGCCAAAAATGAAAACAATCCAATGTCTGTCAACTGATAAATGGATAAACAAAATGTGGCATATTCATACAATGGAATATTATTCTGTTATAAAAGGAATGAAGTACTAACATAGCTACAACCTGGATGAACCCAAAAACACTATAAGTGAAAGAAGTCAGTCACAAAGGTCATATTTGTGTGATGCCTTTTATATAAAACATTCAGAATAAGCAAACTCAGGTTAGACAGAATGTAGAGGAGTGGTTTCCAGGGACGATGAGAAAGGGAGGAAAGGATCAGAGAGTAACTGTTAATGTAAGAGACATATTTTGGTGGAGATAAAAATATTCTGAAATGTGACAATGTTGATGATACTGGTTTTATTGCATTCACAATATTGCACAGTTATATATCTTATGTCATTAAAATGGTGAAATTTATGTTATGCAAATTTACCTCAATTTAAAAGAATGGAGTGAAGTAGTGATGAATACAGCAGCATGGATGAACCTAAAACACACAATACTTTATAAAGTAAGCCTGATCCAGAAGAGTACATATTCTATAATCCCATTTATACAAAGTTTCAGAATAGGCAAATCAAACATGATGATAGAAATCAGAACAGTGGTTTGTTGGAAAGAATAATAGGTATGAAGCAGAAAAGGAACATTCTGGGATGATAAAAATGTCTGATATCTTGAGAAGGCATGGGTTGATGGGTTTTTCAAAGCTGAACAAACAATGTGATTAAGAATTATGCATTTCATTGCATAATCAGATCTTCTATCACACTTGTTTTGATAACATGAATTTGTTCCAAAATGACTGATGTATTAGGGACTAACAGGAATGGAATTTTGGAATTTTAGCTTATGCACGAAAAATACTAGTGAACATCAAAAACAGCACCCAATTTAAATGAGCCAAATAATGCAAAAACTAAACACACTTCAGACACCTACCAGCTGTCTTAGTTCCCCACATGTGTTACAAGCCATTCCCATCCACATCTAGTGTTAGAGCCTTTTAATTTCATACGATCCATTGTACTAGATTAAATAATGACCTTCAACACTCCATGTCCATCTGGAACCTATATATATGACCTTACTTGTAAACAGGGTCCTTGCAGCAGATACACAGGGAAGAAGGCTTGTGAAGAGAGTGGCAGACATTTAAGTAACGTATCTGCAGATCCTTAGGATTCTACCAGCAACCACAAGAAGTTAGAAGAGGCAACAGAGAATTCTTCCCTAGAACCATCAGAAAAAGCACAGACCTGCCTACACCTTCTTTTCAAACTTCTAGCGTCCAGAACTGTGAGAGAATAAACTTTCCTTGTTTAAGGCCACCCAGTTTATGGTCATTTGTTACAGCAACCCAAAGAAGCTAACACACCGACCTTCTACCACTCCACAATACTCCACAATACTGAAACCTTTCTGAAGTTCACATTCACAAGCAAACATGGGTATTTTTCAAATTAAAGTGTCTTATTTATTGTATTATTTTTTCATGTCCATTTAACACATATAAAACTGTACTATTATTTTACTAGGCTCCAATTAATTGTTCCTTATGTCACTGTTATATGACACCATATTCATTTCAGCTCAGTTGCTCAATTGTGTCCAAATCTTTGCAACCCCATGGACTGCAGCACACCAGGCTTCCCTGTCCATCACCAACTCCCGGAGCTTGCTCAAATTCATGTCCATTGAGTCAGTGATGCCATCCAACCAGCTCATCCTCTATCATCCCCTTCTCCTCCTGCCCTCAATCTTTCCAAGCATAAGGGTCTTTTCTAATGAGTCAGTTCTTTGCATCAGGTGCCCAAAGTATTGGAGTTTCAGCTTCACCATCAGTCTTTCCAATGAAAATTCAGGACTGAATTCCTTTAGAATAGACTTTTGGATTTCTTTGCTGTCCAAGGGATTCTCAAGAGTCTTCTCCAACATCACAGTTCAAAAGCATCAATTCTTCAGCACTCAGCTTTCTTTATAGCCCAACTCTCACATCCATACATGACTAATGGAAAAACCATAGCTTTGATTAGATGGACCTTTGTCAGCAAAGTAATATAGCTGCTTTTTAATATACTGTCTAGGTTGGTCATAGCTTTTCTTCCAAGGAGCAAGCATCTTTTAATTTCATGGCTGCAGTCACCATCTGCAGTGATTTTGGAGCCCAAAAAATAAAGTCTGACACTATTTCCCCTGTTTCCCCATCTATTTGCCATGAAGTGATGGGTCCAGATCTTCATTTTTTGAGTGTTGTGTCTTAAGCCAACTTTTTCACTCTCCTCTTTCACTTTCATCAAGAGGCTCTTTCATTCCTCTTCACTTTCTGCCATAAGGGTGGTGTCATCTGCATTTCTGAGGTTATTGATATTTCTCCTAGCAATCTTGATTCCAGCTTGTGCTTCCTCCAGCCCAGCGTTTCTCATGATGTAGTCTGCATATAAGTTAAATAAACAGGGTGACAATATACAGCCTTGACGTACTCCTTTCCCAATTTGGAGCCAATCCACTTTTCCATGTCTGGTTCTAACTGTTGCTTCTTGACCTGCATACAGATTTCTTAGGAGGCAGGTAAGGTAGTCTGATAGTCCTATCTCTTTAAGAATTTTCCACAGTTTGCTGTGATCCACACAGTCAATAAGGCAGAAGCAGATGTTTTTCTGGAACTCTCTTGCTTTCTTTGATGATCCAACAGATGTTGGCAATTTGATCTCTTGTTCCTCTGCCTTTTCTAAATCCAGCTTGAATATCTGGAAGTTGTCGGTTCACATACTGTTGAAGCCTGTCTTAGAGAATTTTGAGCATTATTTTGCTAGTGTGTGAGATGAGTGCAATTGTGTGGTAGTCTGAACATTCTTTGGTGTTGCCTTTCTTTGGGATTGGAATGAAAACTGACCTTTTCCAGTCCTGTGGCCACTGCTGAGTTTTCCAAATTTGCTGGCATATTGAGTGCAGCACTTTCACAGCATCATCTTTAGGTTCCTCTACCAATAGTTAATTTTATATTTTTTGGTTTCATTGTCAGAAATTAACACTATTTTCAAATTCTAAAATCTACCTTCTTAGTTCAAAATTTCCTTTAGCTATTAATTTAGCTATTAATTATCTCTACTCTTTTTTGCAAACTAATTAAAATCTTGTTTACCTATACTCTGTCTTCTCCTCACTTCTCAAACTATCACAATCTAGATTCCATCTCTTCTACTCAACCGAATCTCAAACTCAGCATGATTGACAAATAGCTTCTGTTTCCTCAATTTAGTGAGCACTGTTCAGTCTTCATCTCACTTGATGGCTTGGAAGCTTTTTATACCATTAACTTCTCTCTTTTTTCATGACTTTCAATGCTTTAAAAGTCAGTTTCATAATATACCCTCTCATAGTCTTCCTCCTCTCTCTCTTTAGTTACATTTCAGCATTACTGCTTGTGGCATATTTTTCTTTGCCTGTCATTTAAATGAGGATGTTCTCAAGCTACTGATTTTTAACGCAAATCAGTGCCATCCTGGCTAACAAGATAAATAGAGGAGCTAACATGAGCAGAGTTCTGAGATAGGTTTTTACTGTGTTTCAAGAGGAGTGATATGAAGATCATTTGTACAAGAAGAGTTATTCAGCATGCTAATTCCAATTTATTCAGAGACACTGAACATACTACTTAATCTATTTTTGGTTATAGTTTTGCTATCTCCCAAATTAGTATATATTTGCTTTTTACCTTACTGAAATGATAGAACATTTCCAAGACGTTTTCAAATTGTTTTTTAAAGCCTCTGAGAATGTATTATATAAGCACCAATAAATGAAAATGTTATCGTAGCCATAGTTTACAAATATTTTTTTAATCTCTAATGTCATTATATGACATGATAATTCGGCAATACTCAGAGTTGTAAAGTGCGTTTTTAGTTTTAAATTTAGAGGCATTTACTCTAAAGTATTTCTTTCATTTTATGGTTGCTTCGATTCACATCAAATACTAACAAACACAAATACTCTCTTAGCAAAGGTTTTCCTGGCCTGTGGTAATGAATTATCTTCATTTTGAGTTATTAAAAACCAACATATACAACTAAAGTAATTCACTAAAAATAAGTTGTAATGTCATCTCTTTTCTACTATTCAAACCGTAATCATTAGCTAGATATACTTCCAGGCATGCATACATAAGGACATACTCCCAAGGGCATATCCTTTTGTTGTGGAGTGGTATCTCCTTACTGAGTTCTTGAAGGAGAATACATAAATGATAATTGTATAATCTCAGAGATAAAAGGAGCCTAGGAGTTCACCTATGGTGATAGAAAAGCATCATTGCTCGCAAAACAGCCATATGTCCTGAATTTGAATTCAGTCTCTGCTATTTTCTGCTATTTAGCTCTTGCTTGAGTTGGGCAAGTTACATAATGTTACTATACTCGGTTTTCTTCTCTGTACATTAGTAATAATACCTACACTGTAAGAATTGTTAACATTAAATAATTGTGTGTGTGTGTGTGTCTGTGTGTCTGTGTGTAGGGGCTTCCCCAATGGCTCAGGGGTAAAGAATCTACCTGCAATGCAGGAGATGTGGGTTCAGTCCCTGGGCTGGGAAGATTCCCTGGAGAAGGGCATAGCAACCCAATTTAGTATTCTTGCCTGGAGAATGCCATGGACAGAGGAATTTGGCAGGCTACAGTCCCTAAGATCACAAACAGTTGGACACAACTGAAGCAACTGAGCATTCTTGCATGCACGTGTGTGTGTATAAAATCTTATATATAACATATATGTATATCTTATATCAACACATATATTTAACACATATTATACACCTAGTAAATGTGAGCTACTACTATTATTATTTACTCCAATTCTTAGTTCCTACATGAGCTCATGCCACTCAGCTCACATGCAGCCATTTCATTAAGGAGATCCCACCAGTTCATGCAGAACTCTGGATGGTCACTTATATTTAGGATATCTAATTCTCTTTAGAGTACCCCTTTGGTACAGTTTCATAGTATGCTATTGTTCCATATCTATTTCAGTATCATCAGCTATTTTATACTAGGTATAAAACAAATATAGTTAAAGACAGGACAGCTTATAGGAAGAAGAGAAAAATATTCCTTAATATATATCATATTATATATGTATACTGTAGATATAACTATATATTACATATGTTATTAAAACAGCCAAAATACAAAAGGGAAAGATTATATGGATTGTGCGTGCAGCCTCAGTCACTCAGTTGTGTCTGACTCTCTGCAACCCCATGGACTGTAGCCCACCAGGATCCTCTGTCCATGGGATTCTCCAGGCAAGAAAACTGGAATGGGTTGCCATTTCTTCCTCCAGGGGATCTTCCAACACAGGGATGGAAACTGCGTCTTTTGTGCCTCCTGCACTGGCAGCCAGATTCTTTACCACTGCGCCACCTGGGAAGCCTAATTATATTGGCTAACTTCAGGCAAATTTGGGGTTTTACTGGAACTGAAATGGAGCAGAACCCTATAGTCCTTGCCCCCTCACCATGTCCTCTGCCTGCCTTTTGTCTGTGGGAAACTTTAGTCATAGAATAAGTGTAATCAGAGAAGTAAGAAATGCAGAAACAAAAGAAAACAGTCAAAGGAGTTAAATAATTATGATGTAGTCATTAAGCATAATCAAGAACCTTTAATTCTTTCTTAAGGGCTATAGATAATATTCTGAGCCATATCCTGTCTTATAGAGCTGTCTTATAGATGCTAAAACACCAGATGGAGAAGTTAACTGCATGATGACCAGACTTTACCCAGGACACGAGCTGCCACAATTCTGGGAACTGGCCACAAAGAAATGGGAAGAAATGGACCCTGGAACTGAAGATTGAGTGAGTGAGTGAAAGTCACTCAGTCATGTCCATCTCTTTGCGACCCCATGGACTGTACAGTCCATGGGATTCTCCAGGCCAGAATACTGGAGTGGGTAGCCTTATCCCTTCTCCAGGGGTTCTTCCCAACCCAGGGATAAAACCCAGGTCTCCCACATTACAGGAGGATTTTTTACCAGCTGGGCCACAAAGGAAGCCCAAGAATACTGGAGCGGGTAGCCTATCCCTTCTCCAGTGGATCTTTCTGACTCAGGAATCGAACTGGGGTCTCCTGCATTGCAGGCAGATTCATTACCAACTGAACTATCAGGGAAGCCGGAACTGAAGAGTAACTCTACCTAAAACAACCAAGCTGACACTGGTCAGACCACTGATGACCAATTTGAAGAAGACTGTCAGAGCTCACTGTGCTGTTTCTGCATGTTGCTCCGCCCCCCCGCTCCCCTCCCCCCCAACACACACTTCTATCTATGAAAGCTCTTGCCCCACTGACTGCCAGTGGGGGTGGGGGTGGAAGTCAGCCTATGGACAGATGTCTGACACCATCCCCGCTCCCAGTTGCTGGCATCTGAAATAAAGCAAACTTTCCTTTCCACCAATCTGACCTGTTTATTGGCTTTTGCGCAGCAAGCAGCAGGACCCACACATACTCTTTCGGTAACAGAGTCTGTATTTTCCTTCTTGAAATAATAAGGACAGTAAACATAAATAATAAATGTGTTTACTCCAAAATATGTTTCCTTTTCTTCAAGACTCATTCCACTTAGCAATTTTTCAAGATTCATTCAGTAGGGACCATATTTAATTAAATGCTCAACATAATACATTCTTATTTTTCAAGAAAGCCTAAATTATTGCATGCCATAATTTTAAAAGTAGAAATCAGGATCTTTCAAGGAAGAAATAAAAATACACTAAATTCTACAACTAATCTAAATAAACAACAAAAATGAAAGTTTTCTATACCTTAGAATTAGACAATCTTTATTTTTTTTTCTTTTTTATGTTTCCTTTAATAAGAATACTTGCTGCTCCTAAAAGGGGAGTTTTACTTTGATTTCAGAAAAATATAAAATAATAATAATTTATAATATAAGAGTGAATATAAACTGTCTTATATCACTCACTCTTGCTTGTCATTGTTACTCTATAGGCTTAACATTCTCTTCAGTAATGTACACTTTTACAAAGTCAAGAAACACTATGAGTTGTTTTTGTTAACCAGATGTCTTCCCACTTGATACGGCACAAAATAAAACCAGCGAGCATTTACTCTTGACTCAGAATAGAGGAAATTTTGGAATGTTTTCTAAAATAGCATTTAACACTTTTATTTTCAAAATATTAACATAACATTATTATATCTTTTTTTTTCATCAGAACAGAATTCTTGTATTTAAATTGTACCAATATACAGTTTCTCATTTTTTTAAAAGACAATAGAATAAGTACCTGATTATATGTATTCTTTTCAAAATTAAAAAAAAAAAATCTATGATGGAAATTCCCTGCCAGTCCATTAGTTAGGATTCCATGCTTCCACTGCAGGAGGCCTTGATTCAATCTCTGGTCAGAGAATTAAGATTCCAGAAGCCACCAAGTGGCACAGTCCAAAGAATAAATAAATTAAAAGAATAAATAAAATCTATGAAAGGCTTACTGAATGAAAAGTATTCATCTAGCTATGGAAAAAGGTGACCTGTTACACCATTTCTTACTAGAGACTACAGTAAGAAACCACTCTGGGAAAAAATTAAAAAAACAATTTACACCAAATTAAAAATGTGCTGCTAAACACACTCACCAGAGCACAATTTGAAATAGGTACTCTTGGTATTTTGCACCTATACTTGAATAATTATAATTTTTCCCCAAGTTAAAATCCTTTTTAAAGTTATTTTAATAATATAACTACATAGACTATTTCTTTTAAAAGAACTTAGAGAATCCAAATATTAACAAGAAAAGGAAAATACAGATAAGTTATTACTGTCAGTACCCATAAATTTTGACAAAGAAACACAATACTCGATGTTTCTCTCTCCTCTAGACATCCTGCCAGCCTGCAGCAACCTACTGATGTTATATACACTTACTTCATCACTAATTAAGGATGAAAAGTTTAATCAGATCCTCCCATCATCTCTCTCTAAAAATCTAGGCCTAGGCTTCATATATATTTTAGTTCTAAAGAGCTGCCCCAGAACACTTGGGACTCTATATCTTTCTATCCATAAATGTCTGTAGGATTATGCATATTCCTTTCCCTAATATTAAAGCTGTAGGGGCCAAGAGTTTTATTGATTCTTATGACTCATTGGTCACATGTCTTGTCATCCTTCCCTAGAAGAACAATATGGATCCTTCAGAATCCACTTAAATTATTACAACTCTTAAAAAACTCTGCCTAATTCTCTTATTATCACCCTCAGACTTCTCTGAATTTCTCTGACCCCTTATTGCAATACTAAGTATCAGCCAATTTACAAAATCATATGTACCATTATCTTGTATAAGTATATATGTAGTTTCCCTAGGGCCTCATATCCTACAAAGTATTTAATATTTTGCCCATGACAAATGCTTAAAAATATTATTCAATGCTCTGATTAAATTCCTGCTTTTGGCTGGTGTTTATGTCTCTTGTTCTTGATTTTGTTCTTTTATCAAGCTATGCCTCATAAAACACATGATATCTTGCTCAAAACATGGTAGCATGGCCAAATATTATATGATTAAACTCAAAGGAATTCAATTTAAACTGTTCTCCCCAAAATATCATCATCTTTGATTACCCTTCAGAAAAAATAATCTTGTGCTTCATCATGTGTAGAGTCAAATATCCAAAAGCAGATTTCTTTAAAAAGTCACATGTATTTATCGCATGGGCGAATTAGACTATTAAACTAAGATGAGAATGCTGGAGAGTGCAACAATATTTGCCAACAAACATTTTCTCGGTAGTTAAATGTAGTGCTGTAATGGAGAGGAAACAGAAAAATCCAATACCGTAGTCTCTGCAAATCAATGGATCAAGAATATGCAATGCTGTATTTTTTTATGTTTTACTCTGTTTGTCTTGCCCTTCTAACAAAGCTGGTTTTTTCTGGTAACGACAATCTTCCAACCCACACAAGAAACGCTATTGTAACCTGGATGGACAGGGAAGCCTGGTGTGCTGCAGTTCATGGGATCGCAAAGAGTCAGACACAACTGAGTGACTGAACTAAACTGAACTGAACTGAGAAGGATCCTATGGGGCCTTCCCAGAACATATTTTCCCTACACAATGTCTTCTGCCTGCCTTTTGTCTGTAGAAAAACTTTAGTCAAAGAATAAATTTAATTAGAAAAGTGAGAAAATGCAAAAAGAAACGAAAACAGTCAAGCAAGACAAAAATAATAATAGTTCAGCCATTAAACAAAGTCAAGGACATCCAGTTCCTCCTCCAGGACTATAGATAATATTCTGAGCTTTGAGCTGTTTTTTAGATACTGAAATTCCCACCAGGTAGAAGTTAACTGTATACTGTCCAAAAGCAGGTAGATAGATCACAGACCATTTGGAACCAGAAGGCTGATGATGCTGACACCTGATTACCTCACCACCAACCAATCAGAAGA
The DNA here is from genome assembly GCF_003369695.1 of Bos indicus x Bos taurus. Lineage (NCBI taxonomy): Eukaryota > Metazoa > Chordata > Mammalia > Artiodactyla > Bovidae > Bos > Bos indicus x Bos taurus. The sequence continues at coordinate 60,580,175 of NC_040079.1, read as the reverse complement.
ACATCCACTAGCTAATCACACACCCCACAACCCCATTCCAAAACCCTGTCTTTAAAAATCTTTCCCTGAAAGTCTTCAGGGAGTTCAGGTCTTTCAAGTAGTATCTAATTCAGAATCCTTGCTTCGGTTCAGTTCAGTTCAGTTCAGTTGCTCAGTCATGTCTGACTCTTTGCGACCCCATGAATCGCAGCACGCCAGGCCTCCCTGTCCATCACCAACTCCTGGAGTTCACTCAGACTCACGTCCATTGAGTCGGTGATGCCATCCAGCTATCTCATCCTCTGTCATCCCCTTCTCCTTCTGTCCCCAATCCCTCCCAGCATCAGAGTCTTTTCCAATGAGTCAACTCTTCGCATAAGGTGGCCAAAGTACTGGAGTTTCAGCTTTAGCATCATACCTTCCAAAGAACACCCAGGGCTGATCTCCTTGAGAATGGACTGGTTGGATCTCCTTGCAGTCCAAGGGACTCTCAAGAGTCTTCTCCAACACCACAGTTCAAAAGCATCAGCTTCTTCAGCACTCAGCTTTCTTCACAGTCCAACTCTCGCATCCATACATGACCACTGGAAAAACCATAACCTTGACTAGACGAACCTTTGTTGGCAAAGTAATGTCTTTGCTTTTCAATATGCTATCTAGGTTGGCCAAATCTTTCCTTCCAAGGAGTAAGTGTCTTTTAATTTCATGGCTGCAGTCACCATCTGCAGTGATTTTGGGGCCCAAAAAAATAAAGTCTGACATTGTTTCCACTGTTTCCTCATCTATTTCCCATGAAATGATGGGACCAGATGCCATGGTCTTCGTTTTCTGAATGTTGAGCCTTAAGCCAACTTTTTCACTCTTCTCTTTCACTCTCATCAAGAGGCTTTTTAGTTCCTCTTCACTTTCTGCCTTAAGGGTGGTGTCATCTGCATATCTGAAGTTATTGATATTTCTCCTGGCAATCTTGATTCCAGCTTGTGCTTCATCCAGCCCAGAGTTTCTCATGATGTACTCTGCATAGAAGTTAAATAAACAGGGTGACAATATACAGCCTTGACGTACTCCTTTTCCTATTTGGAACCAGTCTGTTGTTCCATGTCCAGTTCTAACTGTTGCTTCCTGACCTGCATACAGATTTCTCAAGAGGCAGGTCAGGTGGTCTGGTATTCCCATCTCTTTCAGAATTTCCCACAGTTTCTTGTGATCCACAGAGTCAAAGGCTTTGGCATAGTCAATAAAGCAGAAATAGATGCTTTTCTGGAACTCTCTTGCTTTTTCCATGATCCAGCGGATGTTGGCAATTTGATCTCTGGTTCCTCTGCCTTTTCTAAAACCGGCTTGAACATCTGGAAGTTCACAGTTCACGTATTGCTGAAGCCTGGCTTGGAGAATTTTGAGCATTACTTTACTAGCATGTGAAATGAGTGCAATTGTGCGGTAGTTTGAGCATTCTTTGGCATTGCCTTTCTTTGGGATTGGAATGAAAACTGACCTTTTCCAGTCCTGTGGCCACTGCTGAGTTTTCCAAATTTGTTGGCATATTGAGTGCAGCACTTTCACAGCATCATCTTTCAGGATTTGAAATAGCTCAACTGGAATTCCATCACCTCCACTAGCTTTGTTCACAGTTATGCTTTCTAAGGTCCACTTGACTTCACATTTCAGGATGTCTGGCTCTAGGTGAGTGATCATACCATCATGATTATCTTGGTCATGAAGATCTTTTTGTACAGTTCTTCTGTGTATTCTTGCCACCTCTTCTTAATATGTTCTGCTTCTGTTAGGTCCATGCCATTTCTGTCCTTTACTGAGCCCATCTTTCCATGAAGTGTTCCCTTGGTATCTCTGATTTTCTTGAAGAGATCTCTTGTCTTTCCCATTCTGTTGTTTTCCTCTATTTCTTTGCATTGATCGCTGAGGAAGGCTTTCTTATCTCTTCTTGCTAGTCTTTGGAATTCTGCATTCTTAAGCTTACATCTTTCCTTTTCTCCTTTGCTTTTCACTTCTCTTCTTTACACAGCTATTTGTAAGGCCTCCCCAGACAGACATTTTGCTTGCTTGACACCCTGCAATAAATGCAGCACTTTCCTTCACTACAACCAGTGTCAGTAGACTGGCGTCACTGCTCATAGGCAGGTAGACCCAAGTTTGGTTCGGTAGTATTATGATTATTGAATTTGCTTGGGCTTCCCTGATAGCTCAGTTAGTAAAGAATCTGCCTGCAATGCAGAGATCCTGGTTTAATTCCTAGGTCGGGATGATCTGCTTGGAGAGGGGATAGGCTATCCACTCCAGTATTCTCAGGCTTCACTTGTGGCTCAGCTGGTAAATTCACCTGCAATGCAGAAGACCTAGGTTTGATCCCTGAGTTGGGAAGATCCCCTGGAGAAGGGAAAGGCTACCCACCCCAGTATTCTGGCCTGGAGAATTCCATGGACTATACAGTCCATGGGGTCACAAAGAGTAGGACACAGCTGAGTGACTTTCACCTTAATGTCTTAATATAGCATCTCTAAGAAATGAACTTCCATTTGGAAAGGGGAAATTTAGTCCAAGCAATAAATGACTAATGATAGGTTCTGACGTCAATTGCCGTCTACAAGAAGAGGAAAAAAAGCGTTGACTGTAACTGTGAGCATTGAAACCAAATCCTATAGGTACCCACCTGTTTTACCTACAGATGGCAGAGTCCACTCAAGGCTACTCCTCCTGGTTCAGTTTTACTCACTCTACATTCTCTATTACCATATTATACTTGATTCCTTCAGACACATCCAGCCTATCTTCCTGCATCTCTTCTTGTCCTTCTTCAATCCATATTTAAAGAAAACAATTCAGAATATGTTACAGCCTTGATTAAGCTAAGCACCACTTCCACAATAGCAACAAAACACAGCCTCTCTCTGCACTTAAAGTTCAAATCCTGATGGGCTCTGAGCACTTCCATGATCTGGCTCCTGCCTTTCTAGCATCTCTGCAATCTTGTTTACCATTTTGTTCAACTCGCTTGACCTTCCTTCTGTCCTTGATCACATCCAGCTTATTCTATCTTTGGGCTTTTCACTTGCTGTTTGGGGTACCTGGAACACTTGGTTCAAATTTCATTTCTTTAAAGAAAACTTGTGTCTCAATCTAAAGCCTTCATATCCCCCAGGCCAGTCACTCCTTCACATCACCCTGCTTTTCCGTTTCCACAGTAGAAAGCAATATTTAAAACTCACTTAGTGCTTATTTTTGACTTCTCCTCTTTAAAACAGGATCTCTCTGGTCTATTCTCTCCCTAGGACCCAGAACAGCTCCTGGCACAGAGCAAGTGCCTAGTGCATACTGGCTAAAGAAAGCCGGACTAGGAGCAGAAGCAACATAGTTTCTCAAGACAAGAACCTAAGTCCCAAGACAAACAAGAACAAGGAACTGAATTTAAAACAAGGACACAGGGAGAAAGTTAATTTCTCCTGGAGAGCTACAGAGGCTGCTGACACTCCTCTAAGATTTAGAAACTTCTGTCATTATATGTCCCTTACATATTGAAGGGCTTGCAGGTGGCACAGCGGTAAAGAATCCTCCTGCCAAAGCAGGAGATGCAAGAGATGCAGATTCGATCCCTGGCTTGGGAAGGTCACCTGGAGTAGGAAATGTCAACTCGCTCCAGTATTCCTGCCTGGAAAACTCCATGGACAGAGGAGCCTGGCAGGCAAGGGGTCACAAATAATCATACAGAACTGAGCAACTGATCACACACACATACACACACACAAACACACATTGAAACAAAAAATGTCAGTGAAAAATCCAAGATAGAGGGATAATTAGGTAAATAAATAAAACATAGTGAATATATAAATCCTAGCATAGTTTCCAGAGAAGGCAATGGCACCCCACTCTAGTACTCTTGCCTGGAAAATCCCATGGACAGAGGAGCCTGGTAGGCTGCAGTCCATGGCATCGCTAAGAGTCGGACTCGACTGAGTGACTTCACTTTCACTTTTCACTTTCATGCATTGGAGAAGGAAATGGCAACCCACTCCAGTGTTCTTGCCTGGAGAATCCCAGGGACAGGAGAGCCTGGTGGGCTGCCGTCTATGGGGTCGCACAGAGTCAGACACGACTGAAGCGACTTAGCAGCAGCAGCGTAGTTTCAGTTATTACTCATCAATTTAAATAAAAGGAAGAATCCTCGGAAATAAGAAGTGATTCTTTTTAATACTTTTTAAAAAATGTGATACAAATGAGTATATGCATGCTGTCACATCAGCAGAGTCCAACTCTTTATGACCCTATGGACTATTCTCTGCCCATGGGGATTCTCCAGGCAAGAATACTGGAGTGGGCTGCCAAGCTCTCCTCCATGGGGATCTTCCTGACCCAGGGATCAAATTTCTCTCCAGCATTGGTAGGTGGGTTCTTTACCACTAGCGCCACCTGTAAAGCTGTGATATAAATAAGGAAGTGTACGTTATTCTAATTACAAACAAACTACTTACAATATGCATTAATGAATCATAAAATTTCACTTCCACTTAGAAATAACCCTCCTTCGAATATACACACCGGATGGACACTTAAGTGTGTTGGTAACCTTTAGTATTAAGTAAAGTGCCATTCACGTTGGATTTTCTTGCCTTTAATAAACTTATTTCTCTTGTTTCCTGAGAAACTGTGGGCTCCTACTGTTATGCCCACCCCAGGCCATCCCCATCTGTTTGCCTGTGGCTCAATCCATATAACCTCACTGGTTGCCTAAAACCCTCTCATCTGAGCTCCTCACTGAGATTCTTCTCCTCCCGTAAATGAATCCTCAGTTTAATCTTCAGGTTAGCTGAGTAATCGGTGGTTCAGGTAAAGCCTATTTCCTTGTCATTTTTTTCCTATGTTTGAGGATTTTTTTCAGCTTCAGTGTTAAAGTTGACAAGGAAAGTACTTTCATTTTAGTGCTATGTTTTCATCTTTCTCTTAATCTAGAAACAATTTCACTCCTGCAAACAAAGTTCACATATTTATGAACATGAGCAGGGTAAATGGTCAGCTATTATCTCTCTATAATTTTGTCATGGAGTCAAATTGTATTTTCAAGAAAACAGACATCTTGCATCAAGTATATGTACACAACACTAAGCATCCTAAAAAAAAAAAAAAAAAACATTGGGTAGTATAAGTGAAGCTATGTCTGTTACATATTTTATCCTTTCTGCAAAATGAGTGTATGTTTTTAGTGGATGGGGAAATTCTAAATTCAGTGAATGCAAAAGCATTATTTGAGTTTGCCATAAAAACGTCCACTCCGATGACCTTTCCAGCTTCTGTCACAAGTGGGAGTGATTGATTGACAAAGGGGTCTTGCACTAAACATCGCAAAAAAAAAAAAAAAAAATACCAGATCCTTCTGTGCATATCTACAATACAGAGAATTGAGCTGTTTAAGAAACAACCCTAGAAAGTAAAGGCTTTCAAAACTTTCCATCTGAAACTGATAATTTTTAAAAGGGAAAAACTGAGTCATAGATATGATTTTAACACAGCAATATTCTATAATCAGTTCCCGGGGATTATATTCTCAATACAAAAAAAGAAATGTAAACAGTCACACATCATTGTTCATTCCAAAGAGTGCTTTACCCAAATACTAATCGATAAGAACAGTTACTATATTCCACATGGAACATTCCCTTGAAGGATCATTTTACAATGTAATGGACTATGGTATTCACATCATCCTTTCAAGACGGTAAATAATGCCAACATTCATTATTATTGTTGTTATTGTTAAAAATCATGGCTATTGCTATTACTCTAACAACCATAATAATGGTCATTTCTTTTCACCCTTCAGAAAACACTATTAAAAATGAGCTACCGAGAGAAAGTGGTGTACATCAAAATCTTTCAGAGCTCCTCATCAGGATGCCACATTGGAGAGAGTGAGAGAGGGAGTGGGAAAGAAAGAGGCAAAGACAGAGGACTGTGAAGCAAGAGAGAGAAATATATCCCATACTATTAAAAATTTGAATACAGATAGAGAAAAAGACAAATCATACCTGTGTCAAGAAAAAGGAGAAAGGCCACTTTCAGCTTATGGGTAAAAGGAGCAAGAAAGATACAATCCTAGCACTTTTACTTCATACAATGACTTTTTTTCCAAGGTAAAATCTAGAAGACTAGAGTTAGTCGTGTCCAGCAAATGAAAGACCTTGACTATTCCAAAGATGCATGTGCTGCTAAAGTTTGGCAAAACTCTTAAGTTCCTAAAAGCAATAGCAATAATACCCTCCAAAACACAGCAATTCTCAGCCTATTCAGGTATCACTTTTCCTACGCATCAAGCCTGAAATCCTACCATTATGTTTTATTAAGCCACCATGATTTTTTTTAAAAGAGCATGAGATTCAAGAACAAGAATGGAAATGATTGTGCATAATGTGACAGATAAGAACCAGGAGAAATAATTAGCAACGCCTGGGGAGAGGAGACCCAGGGGGTAGACACCTTTCAACATGATGAAAAGCTACCCTGAGAACCGGAGGCCAGAGAGAGCAAGCTTTCACTGAGAAAGAACAGTGCCTCTAAGAAGGGGACCAGAGAAAAGTTCTACCAATTTTCTATTTTTACCAACGGAATAGTTCTGTAGCACAAGAAGAAAGTGTATAGGAGAATGAGGCTGAGTTCATAAAGCAATCCTCTTACTTTCCATAATATTCACATATGAGCCTCTCCTCCAGAAGTTTCTTAGCTGCTGCTGCTAAGTCACTTCAGTCGTGTCCGACTCTGTGCGACCCCATAGACAGCAGCCCACCAGGCTCCCCCGTCCCTGGGATTCTCCAGGCAAGAACACTGGAGTGGGTTGCCATTTCCTTCTCCAATGCATGAAACTGAAAAGTGAAAGTGAAGTAGCTCAGTCGTGTCCGACCCTCAGTGACCCTATGGACTGCAGCCTACCAGGCTCCTCCACCCATGGGATTTTCCAGGCAAGAGTACTGGAGTGAGGTGCCATTTCCTTCTCCAAGAAGTTTCTTAAATGGTTCCATTTACCCAAACTTTCAAATAATAGCAATGCAAAATACCAAAACTTTGATCTTTCCATATAATAGCCTACTCAGCAAAAATGCAAAAAGCACCTGAATATCTACTCCTGGCTTGATAACTGAAGAAAGAAAGGTGACTACAGAGTGGTTTCTACCCTTACATAATTTTAAACCTAGTGAGGAGAATAAAAGACAGGCAAGAGTAAAATATAGTTTTTTATATGAGAGGTGAGTGCAGGGTTCCCTGGGAGCAAAGAAGGGCATCATTAGCTCACACTAGGAAATCCAGACTTACTGGAGATGACTATGTATGAGCTGATTTAAAGAATCAGTAGAAGTTATCCCCATAAAGAAAGAGGGACAGGACCCTAGATCGCAGGAGTGTGATGCACTTGGAAAGTAGAAGTAATTGTGGTTTATATAGAGGAGTGACAGCAGTTAAGACGAGAGCAATTAACTATAGGGTTGGATTTAAAAAGAATTTTCAGGCTCTTCAGGCTCACCAGCAAATCTGGCCTTCAGCCTAGGGATATTGAAAATAACTATTGATTTTTTAAAAATTGGTTTTGAAATATAATTTATGTAAAATAAGGTACACTCATTTCAAGTATATCATTCAATGAGTTTTGACAGACATATAAAGCTGTATAAATGTAACTATAATTAAGATCAGAACATTTCTATTACCCTCCAAAATTTCCTCATGTCCCTTTGTAATTTTTGTTAGATGCTCACATGAAGAAAGCTGCTATAAAAATACCTAAGAGTGGATTATGTGGCTCATATGGTAGGTACAGGCTTAACATTTTAAGAAACTCCAAATTCTCCAAACTACTCATATGACTATATATTTTCATCAAAAATGTAAGAGAATTCCAGTTGTTCTATAGCATCTCCAATGAATGTTATTACCAATTTTCCTACAGGATTATAGTGGTATCAAGTTAAACTTTTATTCACTATTTCTCTAATGACTAAAGATGTGAACATTTTTTCATATGCTTTTTGATCTTTTAGTATGTTCCATTCATCTTCTGAGACTATTTCTTTCCCCTCATTAGTTAATTGAACATACTTACAAAAGCTACCTTAAAGATCTTTTCTGAAAAATAAAAATATGGATTATCCAAGGGTTCACTTCAGCTGATTGTTTTTCCTCCTGAAAATGGTCACAACTTCCTGTTTCTTCATAGTTTAAGTAAAAATAGACTTTATCCTGAACATCACAAAATATATATTATGGAGTCTCTAGATTTCATTATATTGTTCTGAAGAATGTGGCTTTTGTTGTTTTAGCAGAAAATATAGGCAATTAACTTGGTTAGAAACAAACTTTACCACTGTTTCACTGAAGTAGGTGACATTTCAAATTTCAATTGCTTTTCATCTTTAGCATCATTGACTCTATCCTTACAGATATGGTCTAAGTCAGCTAGACATTGGGCAGAGTGTACACATTACTATAGGTACCCAAGTGTTTTGACAAATAAACTATTTTGAATTTCTCTCTCTCCTTTGGCCTTATCTTGACATTGGTCCAGATTACTGCAACCTGTTGATGTTATCTGCACTTACCTTGTCACTTATTAAGGAAGAGAGAGTTAGACAGTTCTTTCATTCTCCATCTAGAAGTCTAGGTATAGGCTTCATATATGTTTTAGTTCTAAAGAACTTCCCCAAATCACCTGGGACTCAAAATTTCCCTCCAGGAATATCTATAGGATTATCCATATTCTTTTCCCTAAGATTTAAAAAAGAATTTTATTGATTCTGGTGGCTCATTGATCATGCATCTTTGTCATCCTTCCCTGGAAGAACAAAGTGGGTCCTTCAGGATCCAGTTAAAGTGGTACAATTTCTAGGAAAGTCTACCCGACTCTCTTATAATTACCCTCATACTCTGGTTTCTCTTCAGATCATATAAATCACTCAACTTTTTCTTATAATCACTCTCAGGCTCCCTTGAATTTCTCTGAACCCTTCTGAGAACATTTTATATCAACCAATGAATACAATATTATTTACAATTATCTATTATAATTTTATAAGTATGAGTTTACACATACCTGGGGCTTCCATTCTCTGGTTCTTTCCTTTCTGGGATGAATCCTCACTTTCCTTCAGCTGTAACCGCCCTGTCTTCTGTCCTCTGATGTCTCTGGTCACAAAGCCAATAGGTTTTCCATGGACATTTCAGCTGCCTTAAATCAAAACATGATCTTCATCACCAGGCTAAAAATCATAAAAACAGGAAAGTCACCAGTTGCCATTCCTTTTTGCTAAGTTTTACCCACCTCCAAAAAAATCTGTAGGCTGAGTTTAAGGTATCTGTGGAATATCCTGCTAGAGATGTCAAGTTTGAAAATAGATGGGCCAACACTGGATTGGCTACCTCCAACTATGGATTTATCCATAGCTGGACTGGGTACCTCAATATATTCATAACTAAATCCTCCCTTCCCTTTATCCATTATCAAAGGAAAATTTAATAACCAACTTTACAATCCACCTTAAAATTATGGAGAGCCAAGTGATACTTCGTCAGTGTTACATCTGAACATATGTCTGGTGGGATTTCTAGTGAATATTTTGCTTTCTATTTAAAAAAAAAAAAAGCCAGGCCCAGCTGTTTATTCCTTCCTCCTGTTTCCTCTGGATGTGATGCCAGGAAATGTAGCAGCCATTGTATGACTAGGAAGCAACAAGCATTAGGACCAAAGCCAATATGCTAACAATGTTGCAGTAAAAAGGCAGGTGGAATTGGATCAGTAATGATCCAAATGATCAGTAATGACTAAAAGGTCTTCTGCAAAAGCCATGGATTGACTATCTCTGGACTTATTATTCAGTCTGTGGGACAAACATGCTCTATGTTTTTTCAGTTGTTTGTTACATTATCTGTTACTTACAACTGATATAATAAATACAGAAAACAACTCAAGAAAGGTCTAGGCAGGAGAGAGGTCAACAGGGTACACACAGCCATTGAAGTCCTGGTTTGAATGAGATCACCAAGTGAGATTATTTTAGAATAGAACGAGAACAGGGCTGAGAATGAAGTGTTGGAGAACATTGGCACTTAAGAGGAACTGGTAGAGGAGAGGAGTAGCTGGAAAAAGACATATATGACTATAAGGAGAGAGCATAAAAAAAGAGAGAAGGGTGACCTAGAAACCAAAAGAGGAAAAAGTAAGTGTCGGTGTTCAAATGCTACACAGTAGAGCTAACCAGAGCACAGGAAAGGGCCCATGAAGTTTGGTGATATCAAAGATAATTGCAGTGAAACAGAAAACAGGTTCTCGTAAACCTGGCTTGTAGATAATCTGTTTCTCAGCTACAAACTGCACTGTACCAATCATCCCCGTACAGGTACCTCTCATGGTAGGCTGTTGGTCCCAGAGTAGATCCTGGCAGGGGATGCGGATGGATCAATTGTGCCACCTGGAAATACAATTCAAAGTACAGGCTCTATCCACAGAAATACAATGGGATCTTTCTTAATATGAAAGGCAGCATATGTATATCCCTTAAAAACAAAAATGACAGCTTAAGTTTAGAATGACCTATCAAATACGGAACAGGATAAATTTTAATGAGCCTTTCACTTTTAAAAGAAAAGCAAGCTTCTAAGGTTTAATGCCTTCCTGGTTCCCTGCAGCTGTGACACAGGTCTCAAGCATGCTTTGAAGATGACCAGCACTTGAGTCAGTGTTGCTACAGGTACAGAAAGCGGGGAGAGGAGGAGATAAAATGGAATCAGTAAATTACAGTGAGGAAAGAAACTTATTAAGCATGCTTGCATTCTTCCTGTCAGTAACCAATAATAAGAAAATAATTAGCACAGGGAAAATATACAAGAAAAATTATAAAAAGGACTGACAGACATCAAATATGATGAAAAGGGAGGCAAACCAACTTCCAGTGCCTGCGTTAGTACTTAGTGGACTTCAGAATCATAGGAAACATTCCTTTTTTTTTTTTTTTTTACTATGGAATTGGTAAAATGGACCTGTAAAGGTATGTGAAAATATACCAGTGTTTCTTTCTTTTGTCATTTTTGAGAATTCTTTTAAATTAAAGAAGATGTATGGAAACCCCACAAAGCAATTAGTGAAAGTGAAAAGATAGTTACGAATAATTAAAATCCTTTCTGCTTCAATAGCTTTTCATTGTTAAATGTTGTCACTGATTAATGCCAGGCTGTGACACTGAATATGTCTCTCAAATAACACATAGATCAAGAAAGGAGTTGAAGACAAAAGCAAAACAAGAGAACACAAATAATAAGCTTGTTAACAACATGACATGGGTACAAGGCCCAAGTTAAAAGTCTACGTATCAGTTACCAAGGGACGGGGGAAAGGAGGGATAAACTGGGAGATTGGGATTGCAATATACACACTACTGTATTATAGATAAAAATAGATAACTAATAAAAACCTGCATAACACAGGGAACTCTACTCAGTACTCTGTAACGGCTTCTATGGAAAAATAATTTTAAGTTAAAAAAAAAAAATAAGAGTGGATACATGCATGAAAGTGAAGTCGCTCAGTCATGTCCGACTCTTTGCCATCCTATGGACTGTAGTCTACCAGGCTTCTCTGTCCATGGGATTTTCCAGGCAAGAGTACGGGAGTGGGTTGCCATTTCCTTCTCCAGGGGATCTTCCTGACTCAGGGATCAAACCCAGGTCTCCTGCATTGCAGGCAGACGCTCTACCCTCTGAGCCACCTGTATAGCTAATTAAACACTTTGCTATATATCTGAAACTAACACAACATTATAAATCAACTATACTCCAGTACATTTTTTTTAAGTGCATGTTTCTATTCTGAGCATCCCACTGGGCACTTTTTGCTCACAAAGCTATGTATGTAGGGTAATAGGCATTCTTTACATTTTCCAAATACATTCCTCACCACTGTAGATACAGTATAGATGAAAAGAAAGAGATACATAATTTGCAAGGTCTGATACAAAATGAAAATGTGGGTTCCCTCATTTAAAAAACCAGATAGAACAATGCCTTTAAAAGTACTAAAATACAATTGTTTCCTTTCTTTTTGCAGTCTTTCTCTCAATGTCATACTGTTTAATATTTGCTATTTATCATAATTCTAACTTTTTAAATTAAAACTTTAAATGGAAGAAATTGTATTATTCACTTTATATTATGCAATGTCATTTTAAATGAAAATATGACAGAATTTAACTCAGTTGCTGCATCACAAAATTATGTAATTCATATGCCTTGGTTTGTACATGTATATGTATTTCATCTTCACCAGAACAGCAGAAACATTCCACAAAATCCAACTGGTTGTATTTTACTTATTTTTAAAATTAATTTTTTTCCTGTTTTTTTCCTGTTGTGACGTTCATCTTTTTTAATTAATACATAATTGCTTTGCAACGTTGGATTCGTTTCTGCTCTACAACAAAGTGAATCGGCTATATGTATACATGTATCCCCCACCTTTTGGATCTCCCTCCCACCCTCTCCCCTCTCACCCAGAATTAATTTCTAATTGTCATAAAATAAGCATAACATAAAATTTACCACCTTAACCGTTTTTAAGAGGATAGTTCAGTCGTATTAGGTACATTTATATTGTACAACCATCACTACCATCTTTATTTCATTTCTTGATATGCATACATTCTACTGATACTCTATACTGTGGCTAACTGATGTGTAAGACATAAATAAAATAGGAGAAGGAACCGGAAGTCCTATTTTTCCTTTTCAGGTCATTACTTTGCATGTAAGTGGTCGGCTAACGCAAGGAAGTAACACAAGTAAAAACAAGGGCATAATAGAACTCCTTGGCTGTTTCTGTTTTTAGAATGCCATCCATGGCTTTCTTTCTGTGTTAAAGATAAGTCTTGGTTCAACCGGGAAGTGTGGTCTCCAAGGGGTGGTCAGTATGTGCCCCTCCACCCCCATCACCTCTGACTCAGTCATAGTCTTAACATCTTACCTCCTAGTAGCTTTGAGGAATGCTTAACTCCCAAATATCTTGGAATTCTGCGTCATCTGCAAATAGAGTAGCAAAGAAGAAGAGATACACGTTATGCTGATTTCCAAGTGTCTCCTCCTGTGCTGTTTTCCCTTGGCCTTGATTTATAACACATGTGAAAAGACAAAGTGGTTAAGAATTTCAGAGGGCACCAGCAGGACGTTTGAGTAGGTGCCAGGTTCCCCAGAGCAAGGTCCCGAGCAGTGGGACGGGTTAGATGCCCAGGAAGTGGTCGCTACAGACCAGGGAGACTGAACAGGATGCAGGGTCCGCACGCTCACAGAGCACTTTGCAGTTTACAAAGCGCGTCTCATTTACCTCACTGTCACATCAGTTCTGTTTGCAGGTGAGGAGCTGATAGCCACCGTTCAATGAATTAAACAAGGAAGCTTTTAGTCTGAGGTGGCTCTAAAACAAGAGCCGCAAACACAAACCATAATTTAAGCCTCTAAACGCGCCAAAGTTATGAAATCTAAGCCGTAAGAAACAACCAATCACGAGGAGCAAACGAGCCCGTAAATTTCAGCCACGCAAAAGCCTCGTTGCTTCTGCAAGTTCTCTGCGTGTCCTGTACCAACTCCTGTCTCGGGACTGCTCGCGCCTAACTACTTCTTGGTCGGCGCTGCCTGTTTCAAATCTATTTTAGCTCTTAATAAAATAAACTCTTCATATGTTTAATGTTTAAGCTTATTTTATAACATTCCTTATGGACTAGAGACGGCTTCCCTGGTGGCTCAGTGGTAAATAGCCTACCTACAGTGCAGGAGACTGGGTTGCATCCCTGGGTGGGGAAGATCCCCTAGAAGAGGAAATGGCAATCCACTCCAGTATTCTTCCCTGGAGAATCCCATGGACAGAGGTGCCTGGCAGGCTTCAGTCCATTCGGTCGGGAAGTGTCAAACAGGACTTAGTAACTGAGCATGGACTAGAGAGATGCATGACTAAGGGCAGTTTCATGGCTGACTGGGGTCAGAATGAGGAAGAGAAGCAGGCATCCTGGGCTCTGGTTAGGCCCTTTCTCAATAACCTTTGCCCTATAAGAAGAGCTGTCAGATTGCAAAAGAAGAGAGTACTTTTGTCCTGTCCTTTGGGTGCATTTTCTGTGCAATTCCAGAGACAGCAAAAGGTCATGGGTTATGGTACATGGAATATGTTAGTAGCAGAAAGGTTAAAGGAAAGAGATGATCAGAGTCAGGAGGAGCGTCTCTGAAGTCTCCCAAGAGGACAGAAACTTTGAGGGAGGATTGGAAGTGAATACTGAGCAGAGGCAAAGTCTGTGTGAAAAAATGTCTTCTCCAAGAAAATCAAGTGAGAACAAGCAGAGAAATTGCAGTCTGGGAAGGTCATGATTTGCATGCCTGCCTGAAGTGTGTCAGCTGAAGATGCAGTGTTTGGCATACATTTCTTTCAATTTACAACCAATCGGCTTAAAGTCATTTCCTTCCATCATTTAGCTAGTTAAATCAGTGGTCTCTTCTATACTTCTTTGTTCTAATAACCAAACATCCCAGAGATGGAATTAATATAGGCCTAGAGGAGCCCGGCAGGCCACAGTCCATACATAGGGTCGCAAAGAGTGGAATACTACCAAAGAAACTTACCATATGGCATGTTTCAATATTCATGGTTCTGTTTCTTAGTTGGCTTTTGATGAAACAATTCAAGAAAACAAAAACATATATATACCAAAAACCACTGAATATGCTAATAATTTTTCAAAAATATTTAAATACTCAGGATACAAATCTAATTCTTTCACTAACGCTACCTGTTAAAATCATGTATTAGTTACTACTTGGTCTAACTTGACTTCCTGCCACTCGGCTAGAATAGAAAATCCCTTTTTAACTCATCAAATATCTTCTAGATTGTTCAGTGTTTCTTAAAGTTGGCTTTTCTACAGAGGCTATAACCAAGTTTGCATCTAAAGCCATTTCAGCGGCTTATATTTGAGAGCATTCTTTCAAGCAAGGAAGATTGCCCATTCACTAAGGAAAGAAATCCTCTCATTCAATACTCTCAGAATTTCTTATCATCTATATATAACTGCCAGCATATCACTCACCTCGAAAGAAAGCATAGCACATAAATATAATCAGCATGAAACCCCTGTAATTATGTTTTCCCTAGGTGAAAAGAAAATCAGAAATCACAGACACTTCATTACCTGCTCTGTTTCTCCTTTTTTCCCTCCTGATACTTAAAAAAGGAAGAAAAAAAAAAAGAACTGATCTTGTTACTTCTATTCTCTGAACTCAGAAACACAATAACACTTTATTGTTCAAATATAATATTTTTAAACCCCTGATAACAGAAATAACCTGGTGAATCGATTTCTTCACCCAGTGACCTATCTCACAGCAAGAAATTCTTTAGTGGATCAAGGGAAGGTACTGCTGTGGAAAGCCCAAAACTGATGTGAGCAGCTTCAATCTGAACTTCTTGGGAATATCATCTGTCCTATTCATTCTCTTTTTCCATAACCTAACACAGAGCTTCCCAGGTGGTGCTGGTGGTAAAGAACTTGCCTGCCAATGCAGGTTAGACATTAGAGACTCGGGTTCGATCCCTGGGTCGGGAAGATCCCCTGGCAGAGGGCACGGCAACCCCTCCAGTATTCTTGCCTGGAGAATCCCATGGACAGAGGAGCCTGGCAGGCTGAAGTCATTTGGGTCTCAGAGTCAGACATGACTGAAGCACTTAGCACAACGCAGTGCCTGGCAAAGAAAGAACTCTCGTCAGTTCTGGTGTTTTAGTCAAAGAGCTTATTTGCTGTTTGACTCAGAAAATGGAATGTTGAAAGGGATTAGGTAAATTAATCCAGAGTTAAAGACATAGAGAAACTCATTCTCTGTCTTAGTGAATTGCTCTTATTGTGAATTTAAGCATGCCATTGTTTTTAGGCACTCTGTTTTCAAGAAGGCAAATAACCAGATTGTAGAAGAGCAGAAATACGTAAATTTTTCACCTGAACCACTCAAGCAGGTAGCCCGACTATCCATTTTTCACCAAGGCATACAGGATGATAAGTGGATTGCCAGAAGCAAAACTGCCGCTTCCACCCTGCAATGCCCCATTTTTGGGATACTTAGTGACACCGATAGTGTTTTTAATCTGTATATAACCACACAGCTATAAATAACATGGTCTCCCTCAGGCACCCTGTGAACAATAAAAAGAAGTTTCCAAGAATAATAATACTAAAAGTCAATGAACTATATTAATACGGTGTAAAAGTAAAGTTGTTGCCTGGCAATTCAGTGGTAGCACTGAAAATTCTTAACCAGAAGATATTTTTGTATTACTTCTGGAAACCTCTTTTATCTTTCTCTGAATCTGGAACTTTTAATGAATGAAGGCATTCTTATAAATATCCCCTTTAAAAAAATAGACATACTCTTCCAACTCCAAAGGGGGAAAAATTAGATGAAGCAAAATTATGTGAATAATGATCTACTGATAATTTTGCCTGTTGACTTAGAAAAAAATGCACAATGTGAAAACTGCAAGTTAAGTTTTATTTGGGGCAAAATGAAGACTGCAGCTGGAAAGACAGCACCTCAGACAGCTGAGAAACTGCTCCAAAGAAGAATCTGCCAGTCTTGTGAAGTGTTTGCTAATCACGAGGAGTTGTCATCACCATGAAAGACTGTAGTGCTTTTCTAGATATGAGGAGATATGAGTCAGGCTTATAAAATCTGCTCCTGAAAATATACTATCTGAAGAACTTTCCTGCCAGTTTCTCCCCTAACCCCTGAGTGGCTCACTTCTGCTCTCTACCCTAAACTCCTTTCAGGGGCTGCTGAAGGTCAGCAGCTGCAGCAGCACAGGATTTAATCCTCCTAGAGGTAGATGGCAAGGCCCATGGCAGGTGCCAATCTGTAGCTGACATAGCTAATAATATGGGCTTGCCTTGTGACTCAGCTGGTAAAGAATCTGCCTGCAATGTGGGAGATCTAGGCTCGATCCCTGGGTTGGGAAGATCGCTTGGAGAAGGGAAAGGGTACCCACTCCAGTATTCTGGCCTGGAGAATACCATGGGTTGTACAGTCCATGAGGTCACAAAGAGCCAGACACAACTGAACAACTTTCATTTTCACTTAGCTAATGCTATAGTGATCTCAGCACCAGAATAGAGATTTACCACACGTACAGCAAAGTTTTGCAAAACACATCCACACAACAGGCAAAATGTAGACTCATATGTTCCACACAGATCTACTAAATCAGAATATTTGGATGTGGGGAGATGTGCATATTTGATGTTTCCCAAGTGTTTCTTCAATATACTGAAGTTTGAGAACCACTATTCTAGAGTTTACTGGTTAGTTTCCACATAGCATTTCAGGATTACATCAGGATCTAGTGAATTACATGCCCACCTGACATTCAGTTCAGTTCAGCCACTCAGTCGTGTCCGACTCTTTGCAACCCCATGGACTGCAGCACACCAGGCCTCCCTGTCCATCACCAACTCCCGGAGTTTACTCAGACTCATGTCCATTGTGCCCGTGATGCCATCCAATCATCTCATCCTCTGTCGTTCCTTTCTCACCCACCTTCAATCTTTCCCATTATCAGGGTCTTTTCAGATAAGTCAGTTCTTCCTATCAGGTGGCCAAAGTATTGGAGTTTCAGCTTCATCATCATTCCTTCCAGTGAAAATTCAGGACTGATTTCCTTAGGATGGACTCTTGGATTTCCTTGCTATCCAAGGGATTCTCAAGAGTCTTCTCCAACACCATAGTTCAAAAGCATCAATTCTTCAGCACTCAGATTTCTTTATAGTCCAACTCTCACATCCATACATGACTACTGGAAAAACCATATCTTTGACTAGACAGACCTTTGTTGGCAAAGTAATGTCTCTGCTTTTTAATATGCTGTCTAGGTTGGCCATAGCTTTTCTTCCAAGGAGCAAGTATCTTGTAATTTCATGGCTGCAGTCACCATCTGCAGTGATTTTGGAGCCCCAAAAATAAAGTCTGCCACTGTTTCCCCATCTATTTGCTATGAAGTGGTGGGATCAGATGCCATGATCTCAGTTTTCTGAATGTTGAATTTTAAGCCAACTTTTTCATTCTCCACCTTCACTTTCATCAAGAGGCTCTTGAGTTCTTCGTTTTCTGCCATAAGGGTGATGTCATCTGCATATCAAAGGTTATTTATACTTCTCCCAGCAACCTTATTCCAGCTTGTGCTTCATCCAGCCCAGCATTTCTAATGATGTATTCTGCATATAAGTTAAATAAGCAGGGTGACAATGTACAGCCTTGACATACTCCTTTCCCCATTCGGAACCAGTCTGTTGTTCCATACCCAGTTCTAACTGTTGCTTCCTGACTTGTATACAGATTTCTCAAGAGGCTGGTCAGGTGGTCTGGTATTCCCATCTCTTTAAGAATTTTCCAGAGTTTGTTGTGATCCACACAGTCAAAGGCTTTGACATAGTCAATAAAGCAGAAATAGATGTTTTTCTGGAACTCTGTTGCTCTTTAGATAATCCAGTTGATGTTGGCAATTTGATCTCTGGTTCCTCTGCCTTTTCTAAATCCAGCTTGAACATCTGGAAGTTTACAGTTCATCTACTGTTGAAGCCTGGCTTGGAGAATGTTGAGCATTACTTTACTAGCGTGTGAGATGAGTGCAATTGTGTGGTAGTTTGAGCATTCTTTGGCATTGCCTTTCTTTGGGATTGGAATGAAAACTGACCTTTTCCAGTCCTGTGGCCACTGCTGAGTTTTCCAAATTTGCTGGCATATTGAGTGTAGCACTTTCACAGCATCATCTTTTAGGATTTGAAATAGCTCAACTGGAATTCCATCACCTCCACTAGCTTTGTTCAGGTGATGCTTCCTAATGCTTGACTTTGCATTCCAGGATGTCCGGCTCTAGGTGAGTGATCACACCATCCTGATTATCTGGGTTATGAAGATCTTTTTTGTATAATTCTGTGTATTCTTGCCACCTCTTCTTAATATCTTCTGCTTCTGTTAAATCCATACCATTTCTGTCCTTTATTGTGCCCATCTTTGTCTGAAATGTTCCCATTCTATTGTTTTCCCCTATTTCTTTGCATTTATCACTGAGGAAGACTTTCTTACCTCTCCTTGCTCTTCTTTGGAACTCTGCATCCAAATGGATATATCTTTCCTTTTCTCCTTTGCCTTTCACTTCTCTTCTTTTCACAGCTATTTGTAAGGCTTCCTCAGACAACTGTTTTGCCTTTTTGCATTTCTTTTTCCTGGGGATGGTCTTGATCCTTGCCTCCTGTACCATGTCACAAACCTCCATCCATAGTTCTTCAGGCACTCTGTCTATCAGATCTAATCCCTTGACTCTATTTTCACTTCCTCTGTATAATCGTAAGGGATTTGATTTAGGTCATACCTGAATGGTCTAGTGGTTTTCCCTACTTTCTTCAATTTAAGTCTGAATTTGGCAATAAGGAGCTCATGATCTGAGCCACAGTCAGCTCCTGGTCTTGTTTTTACTGACTGTATAGAGCTTCTCCATCTTTGGCTACAAAGAATATAATCAATCTGATTTTGGTATTGACCATTTGGTGATATCTAGGGTGTTTGCTATGACCGGTGTGTTCCCTTGGCAAAACTCTATTAGCCTTTGCCCTGCTTCATTCTGTACTCCAAGGCCAAATTTGCCTGCTACTCCATGTATTTCTGGACTTCCTACTTTTGCATTCCACCTGATGTACACAAACACAAACTCATTCAAGGATAATTATCTATATAGGTGCCTGTCTTCATTAGGTTACTTATAAAATGATGTCAACTCTCTATCATATATATATATATATATATATCTTTGCTTTGGCTGCTTAGACTAGTAAGTGTGCAGTATATAATTTCACATATTTTGTAATAAAATTTAATTCTAGCTGATGTCATTTCCCTTTCTTCATTTCCTTTGGGCCTGTTTTCTTCACCTACTTTAATCATGCTGCTTGTCAGCCTTTTTATCTAAGGCTTTTCAAATCATTTTTGGGGTAATGAAGGCCATAAATAAACCTTATTATACTAAATGATCAGAGTTGCATAGTCATAACTTTACAAAATCACTCTGAATATAATTCCTACTGTATAAATCTTATTGTTCAGCCTCTCATGTAAACCTTCCACTACACAAATTTGATATTTAACACTACAGTGATAATAAGAAAAAATGTTTATAATAATTATTTCATTTTTATTTTTTTAAATAGGACTTGACTGAGAATGGCCTGGGTAATCACAGGATATACTGAATTATCCATTGTAGGAAGTAATCAAGCAAAAGCTAAGTGACTCCTTAGCAAGAATATTGTAGAAGGATTTTGATATCAAGAACACATCAGACATCCTGAGTCTCTTCCACCTCTGATATCCTTAAATCCATTAAGTATATAGTTAATATTATCAGAAAAAATAAAGTCAGCAAAAGAATTAAAAAAGAAACCTGCATTTCTCAGGAGTATACAAACAAATACACAGCCAGAAAAAAATTTACATTTTTAGGATAGACTAAGTAAAATCTTTCCATGTGTGAGTGCTAAGTCACTTCAGTCCTGTCCAACTCTTCACAACCCTATGGACTGTAGCCCGCCGGTCTCCTCTGTCCATGGGATTCTCCAGGCAAGAATACTGGGTTGGGTTGCCACGTCCTCATCCAGGGAATCTTCCTGACCCAGGAGTAGCGCCCATATCTCTTATGTCTCCTGCATTTACCACTAGTGCCACCTGAGAAGCCCATATTCTTTCTTTTTTGTCAGTATTAAGAGGCATGCAGTGCTTGCCTGGGTCCCTAGTTTCTATCTCACATTGCATGAATGAACAAGCTACAGTGAACCCTGAGAGTGATTTAGGGACTTAACTTCAGCATGTGCTTCATATTTCTTCTGATAAAACTGTTTTTAAATATATAATCTTTAGTGCCAGGAAATCAATTAACTTTAAAAATTGCCAGCGCTGCCAATAACCAGTAATATGGATGTAACCCTTTTGCATCAAGAGCATGAAGAAATTAAGTGATCTAACACATTTAGCTAAATCCAGCCCTGAAAGAAGGTTGCTTCTCTGCAGTGAAGCTCTTTTGAAATGAGAGATGGAAACAGCAATGAAGGAAAAAGCATCTGAGTAATTGTACAAAGTCTTCCAAGTGGCACTCAGCCCAGAAGACATTTTTGTTCTGTCCAAATGCACAGAAATCTGCAGAGACCCATCTGACCCCAGCATTTCAGGGTATATATCAGGGCTTTTTCCACAAAAGAGCCCTTCTTCTGAAAAGCCAAGGTTTGCGTGTATTTGTAATAACAGTTAGAAATAAATATGATCAAGATATGTTGTTGTTGGATTCTAAAACAGATATAATCTTGTAATATAAGATCTAAAGAAAGAAATGTTGCAAATACAGGAATTAAGAAATTTATGTCATTTCTATACTAATTCTGATACTGAATAGGACCAAACCAGATGCAGCACAGAGAGATAATTGCATTTTTAAATTTTTTTTGAAGTCTTTCTTTGTGATCTAGACTAGTGGTCAGCAAACTGCTGTCTGTGAGCCATAGCTGCTCTGCCACCTGTTCTTGTTAAAAAAAAAAAAAAAATTTACACTATCCTTTAAATCTCATCCATGGAGCTTTCACACTATAGCACCTCACTAAATAAGTGCAACAGAGATGATGTAGCTCACAAACCCTAAAATATTTCTTCCTATCCAACCTTTCACAGAAAAAGTTTGATGACACCTGATTTAAAGTGTGGTCAAGGTTTTATTAACATACTTCCTTTCCAACTAAATTTTTAATAATTTTTTTTCTGAAAAGTATTTGCAGGAAGAAAGACTCCTTGTTTTTTGTATCCCTGGCAATACTTTAATTTACCTTTCTTCCTTGAATGGTAATTTTCAGTGTTAAAATTATTCAACATATTTAAATAGCATTTCCTCATCTTCTAGCATTTAGCATTGCTGATGAGAAGTTGACTATAGTTGCTGTGTAAGTAATTCATTTTTTCCTCCCTTCTTATACTTAAAATTTCATTTTTATTTTTGATAGTTTCTAGTTTGAGGTAATATTTTGGTGTGGTTTTATTGTTATCTATCCCAATGCACAATGAGTGTGCATCTTCAATATTTAGTTTACATATTTTCTTTGTTCTTAAAAAGTTTGCAGCCATTATTTTTGGGAACACTGATCTTTTATTCCATTCTTTTCTCTTCCTTAATTGAATATGTTGATCATAGCCAGTTACTGTTATTCTATCTTTCCTGTTCTATAACGTCTCCTTTATATATTTTAAATCTCAATATCTCTCTATGTTAAATTCAAGGTAGCTCACAATCATTTTTGACTCTTTAAATTCTCTCCTCAACTGTGTATGTATTGAACTCTATATTTTTTATTTCCAGGATTCTAAATACAGTCAGCTGTTTAAATACACCTTTTCTCATTCTGTGCTTTCAGTAGTTCTTTTTCATAAATAGTATTTCTTCTATCATACCTCTTAATTTGCTAATCAAATATTTCAAAATTATTTTAGACAGTTTTTGTATACAAATAAATTTTCTCCCCATTAGTTCATTTGAGAGCAAGCAATCGTCCTTGACTTGACTCATACATTTTGGAGTTTTGCTTTGTAGGCTTATCTTGAGAAGTGATTTTTGTCACCATTATTGTCATTGCTATTATAGATTTTATTTCCTTTCTGCTAATCCATTATTTTCTAGGGGCTTTGGGGGTCTCCCTTACCTGGACTTCCTGCTCCACTCTCCCATGCAGAAGTAGGTTTACTACAATTACTTAGAGCTTCTAACCCATAGAGAGCTCAGGAAAATTTATCTCCTGTCACAAAAGTAAAAATCGTTGAACACAAGCTTGACACCTTTTACTATTTTCACAGGTATTTAACTTCATATAAGCCACACCCTAGGCAACTTTATCAACCACAACTTTCTTTCAGACTTTTTTGAGAACTCAGTTTCATGCCATGAGTTAACTCCAGCCCTTTATCTTGGTTGATATACACTTACACATTATCATCCCACAGGCGAGAAACTCGTCCTAATTCCAGACCCAGAGTCTCAACTTGCTTGATGCTTGTTTGTGTGTGTTTTATTTCTAGTTCATGGAAATATCTTTCTTTGGGGCACTGATATATCTTTTTAAATTTAATTTTCAATGCTTAATCTATTATTATATGTTTTGTTGCAAAAAAAATAGAGATTAAATCATAAACATTACTATATCATTTTGCAAAGATGGAAGAGTGATTGAACTTTAAGAGAGCTGATGTTAGCGATTAAGAACCTGCCTGTCCATGCAGGAGACATAAGAGATGCGGGTTCAATGCCTGGGTCGGGAAGATCCCCTAGAGGGGGCATGGCAACCCACTCCAGTGTTCTTGCCTGGAGAATCCAATGGACAGAGGAGCTTGGCAGGCCACAGTCTATAGGGTCACAAAGAGTCAGACACAACTGAAGTGACTTAGCATGCACTACAATTACAACCTAGAAATTTGGGTTGTAACAGAAATGCCAAAATATAATTACCAAAAGACATGTACTGAAACATTCATAGACATACTATTTATAATAGCTTCAAACTATAAGCTATCTGAATGTCCATTAAGAGTAAAATAGATAAATAAGTCATGGTGGTGTCACACAGAGCGACATTATTTACTAATGGGAATGAAAAATCTGCACCTAGTCATAATAACATGAATAATCTTCACAATTAAAACAACAAGAGAAAAAAAGGCCAAAAAAGCGCTTTCTACAGAATTCCACTTAGATCAGTATTAGAATAAACCTACAGGGTTATAAGTCAGGACAACAGGTATCCTTGTTAGAAGATCAGGGCACGAAAGGGATACTGGCCTTCAGAGATGCAGACAATGTTTCTTGTCCCAGGAAGTGATTTCAGAGATGTGCTTATTTTGAGAAAATTCATCAAGTTGTATACCTATATGATATGCTATAATATATTTTATACTATGATAAAATTAAAAATATATATATATGGTAGAAGTTCATCAGGTGAGTGGTTTTTCAAACTGTAATCATAAAGCCCTAAGGATCCAGGAACCTCAAGGCTATCTCTTGCTTTCAATTAACTGTAGGTTTGGTTTGATTTATTTTGGGGCCTTATC
The DNA here is from genome assembly GCF_003369695.1 of Bos indicus x Bos taurus. Taxonomy (NCBI): domain Eukaryota; kingdom Metazoa; phylum Chordata; class Mammalia; order Artiodactyla; family Bovidae; genus Bos; species Bos indicus x Bos taurus. The sequence goes on along the minus strand of NC_040079.1, from coordinate 60,556,001 downwards.
TTACAACTTGCAGGATCTTAGTTCCCCTGTGAGTTTATACTCTCCCTTCTGGAAGACAGAAGGACACAGTCTTAAGTGTCAGAAGGAAAGATCCTCTCTAAAAGCTGGCAATAAACACAAGTACCCATCAAGTACTGCAGCATCCAGAAAGTATCTTCAACAAGGTGGAACAGGCTCTGGAAGGGACTTTGGCATCCCCCACCTACAAACTAATACTTTGAAGTGCAAATTAAAGCTAAGAAGTCTTAACTTGCAAGACAGACTCTGTCACTCAAAGACACTGCTTGCTGATAGCCTTTAGGAGGCTGAACTAATCTCACACCAAGACAGAAGAATGAATTTCTAAGTAATTTGCAAAGCAAAATGCAAAACATAACTTTAAGGGACCCAGAATGATGTCCTTTATTAATTTGCCAATATGGACTCAGAATGTGTCAAGAAATTCTGCAATACAGTTCTCCAGAATGAGCTTTGCTTTTGTGGGCCCAGAATAATTTTCAGGGCAAAGTCACCGATAAAGCTAAAGTATGTATTTCTTACAATTTGGGGCATTGGAGATAGGCTTTCCAATTATTTTTTAGTTTTCACACAGATTGATAAATTTCCCTGTAGCTCATCTGAGTCTAATCATATAATTATGTTCCATTTAATTAAAAATGAGTAGCTAAAAATGTTTGGATTTTTTTTAAGTAAGCCTCAGATGGTGAAGGTTTTCTCAAATATTTTGAACAAGACTTCCAATGTCGTTGTTCTCTGGATCATAGACCTTGGACCAAAGATTATTCAAAATATTGAGGTGAAGTAGTAATATGCAAGGGCTTCCCCAGTGGATCAGGGTAAAGAATCCACTTACAACACAAGAGATGCAAGAGATGCAAGTCTGATCCCTGGTTCAGGAAGATTGCCTGGAGGAGGGCATGGCAACCTGCTCCAGTATTCTTGCCTGGAGAATCCTATGGACAGAAAAGCCTCGTGGACTACAGACATAGGGTCTTAAAGAATCGGACACAACTGAAGGAACTGAGCAGCAACATGCAAAGAGAAATTAAGTGTAATTTATTAAGTACAACTTACCGGTTAGAAACAGATTTAGTGTTCAGTTTTCAGCCTTAATAACAAACTAAATAGCATTTTTAAGACTCGGTATTGGCAAAATGTAAATAACAATGGTACCTTCCTCTGTTGGCTACTAGGTCTCCATTCCAAGATCCTTCTAGTAGGCCTTCCTTCTCTGGAGACACTGAAATATGAAAACATACTCTGAAATTGGGAGGTTTTTTTAGCTTTGTTGACCAATACAATATTGAACAGATATAGTGAGAGTGGGTGTACTTATTCTCAACCTTAGGGAGGAAGTGCTCATTATTTCATCAGTCAGAATCCCAGGGACAGGGAAGCCTGGTGGGCTGCCATCTATGGGGTCGCACAGAGTCGGACACGACTGAGGCGACTTAGCAGCAGCAGCAGCACAATGTTTACTGTAGGTTTGTTGCAAATACCCTTTGTCATGGTAAGAAAGTCTTTTTCTACTCCTAATTTGCTAGGATATTTTATCATAAAGGGATATTGACTTTTATCAGAAGCATTGTTTGAATTTTATTAAAATGATGGTTTATCTACTTTTTTCTATTAATATAAAAAATAAAATCATTTTGGATTTGTTTTAATTTACATACAGCAAAAGTCACATCTTTGGTGTAAAGTTCAATAAGTATTTACATGTGTATATATTCTCATAAGGGCTTCACTTGTCCTTTGTGGCTCCGATGGTAAAGAAAGAAAGAAAGGAAGGAAGGAACTATTAGTCGCTCAGGTGTGTCTGACTCTTTGCAACCCATGGACTTCAGCCCGCCAGTCTCCTCTGTCCATGGAATTCTCCAGGCAAGAATACAGGAGTGAGTTGCCATCCCTTTCTCCAGGGGTTCTTCCCAACCCAGGGATCAAACCTGGGTCTCCCACATTGCAGGCAGATTCTTTGCTATCTGAGCCACCAGGGAAGATCCAGCTGGTAAAAATTTGCCTGCAATGCAGGAAACCTGGGTTTGATCCCTGGAGGATCCCTTAGACAAGGGAATGGCAACCCATTCCAGTATTGCCTGGGGAATCCATGGACAGAAAGGCCTGGCAGGCTACAGTCTTTGGGTTGCAAAGAGTTGGACATGACTGAAAGACTAACACTCTTTTATATTCTCAAAATCACAACCAGAGTAGTGATTACAACTTACACCCCAAAGAATTATCTCATACATTTCATTTGTATTCACAACATACTCCCAAGCTCCTGGAAACAACTCATCTTTTCTGTCCTCCTATATTATTATTGCCTTTTCTTTTCCAAAATGCCAAATAAAAGAAATTATGCAGTATATAATATATTAATACTGGGCTCCTTAATTTAACCCAGTATGATGAATTTGTATTCATCCATTCTGATATACATACATAGCCCTGGTTTGCTCACTCTTAATGGTTTAGAAGTATTCCATTAGATTGATTTAGTTTTGAATAATAAATTAACCTTAAATTCTTGAGATAAAACCAAATTGGTCAGAGTATAAATTTATTATCTTTTGTTATACATTGCTAGATTGATTTGTTCTAAAATTTTAGCTACAAAACTAATTATTTTACTGATATATGGCTATTCAGGATTTTTTACTTCTTCAGTATGTATGATTTTTCAAAGATTTATTTCACACACAGTGTCAGATATAGTCATTTATCATTCTTCTTTATGATCTTTTTAATATCTGTACAATCTACCAAGATATCTCTCTTTCATTTCCAATATTGGTGATTTTTTATCTTTATTTTTTGACCAGTATTCTTAAAGTTTGTCAGTTTTAATAATCTTTTCAAAGAACCAATTTGATTACTTCAATTTTTCCTATTGCTTGTTAGTTTTCTATCTATGGATCAGTTCAGTTCAATTCAGTCGCTCAGTCGTGTCCGACTCTTTGCAACCCCATGAATCGCAGCACGCCGGGCCTCCCTGTCCATCACCATCTCCCAGAGTTCACTCAAACTCACGTCCATCGAGTCAGTGATGCCATCCAGCCATCTCATCCTCTGTCGTCCCCTTCTCCTCCTGCCCCCAATCCCTCCCAGCATCAGTCTTTTCCAATGATATTCTCTTATTATTTCTTCTTTTCTTTTCCTTATTTTATCTGTTTTCTTAAGGCCATAGTTTACTTAGAACATTGATTTTAATTTTTTCCCTTCTGTTAAAATATTTAAAGCTATAAATTTCCTATATGGTATTCTGTAGCTATAGTTCATAAATACTAATATATTACATTTTAATTATCATTCAGTTTTCAGTATTTCCTATTTTCTCTTTTGTTATTGATATTTACCTGTGGGTTGTTTGCTGCTGCTGCCAAGTTGCTTCAGTCGTGTCCGACTCTGTGCGACCCCATAGACGGCAGCCCACCAGGCTCCGCCGTCCCTGGGATTCTCCAGGCAAGAACACTGGAGTGGGTTGCCATTTCCTTCTCCAATGCATGAAAGTGAAAAGTGAAAGTGAAGTCATTCAGTCATATCCGACTCTTAGCGACCCCATGGACTGCAGCCTACCAGGCTCCTCCATCCATGGGATTTTCCAGGCAAGAGTACTGGAGTGGGGTGGGTTGTTTAGAATTATGTAAATTTTTTCCCCTCAAGCATTAGGGGATTTAAACAAATTTTACATATCAATTTCTAATTTAATTATACTGTGGTAAGCCAACACACCCTGTATGATTTCAATCTTTTTAACTTAATGAGATTTATTTAATATGGCCCATAAGTATTCTTTGCTTGCATTTCTCATTCTGTTGTTGTGTATAGTTTTCCTCTAAATATCAAGTTGAGTGACATTGTTGTTCATACCTTTTATGCTTACTGTTTTTTTTTTCTCTTTAGTCCATCAATTCCTAACTAAAAGAGAGGTATTAAAATTTCCAGATGTTCTTATAATCTGTGTATTTCTCCCTTTGATTCTGCCTGTTTTTGCTTCATGTATTTAGATACCCTTTTTTTAAGTACTTTGACATTCTGCTTTTCTGATAAGATGATCCTTTTATCATTATGAAATACTTATTTATCCTTAACATACTCTTTGGATTGAAGTCTACCTTGTCTAATATTAATATATATATATATATACATCAGCTTTCTAGTGTTTACTCTTAGTCTGAGATGTAGCTTGTCATCCTAATACCTTCAGCCTACACTGAGTTTATATTTAATGTGTACCTCACGTCGACAGAGGAGAGCTTGATTGTGCTTTTATTATCCATCCTATATTCTCTGCCTTGTCATAGCATTGTTTTCTAAAACAAAAAGTCAAATTGAAAATAAGCACATACATGGTGGAGTTTATTTTTAATATTTTGCTACTTGTCTTATGTTTATTCCATGAGTTTAGCACTCTTTCTTTTCCTTCCTTCTTTAGGGTTATTCAAGTTATAGTCAGTATTCCATTTATTTTCTCCACTTGCTACTTAAATGTGTAGACAATACTATATACTGAGATAAAGAAATACAAACATGGAATGGAAAATATGTGAGGACAAACCCTGTACCGTTCAATTTGAATTAGTGGCATCAGGATGAACTACTGATTGCTTACAAATATATGCTTCCAAACTCTTCCATTGAAGGGTTTAGAAGAACTGTCACTCAAAGCAATTAGCACATATAATATAATGCCCAGATGTTGGCTTTTAAATGTCACTTCCAACTAAAAGATATGACATTTGGGACTAGGAAAGTAAAAGGTGAACTTGAAACATTTAATTGCATCAGAAACCAAAGATGTGTTCTTGTACTAAATGGGATACATTAAAAGGGCACAAAAATTACCTGAAAGGAATTTTCTGGTGATCTTTTGGACAAATTAAACACAAAAAATAGTAATCATAATGACTTATAGCACACTGAAGAGAAAAATGAATCAATACAACAGAAAGATATTTTTGAGAAAGGCAAGAGGCTATGTGTGTGAGAGCAAGAGTTCTTCCTTATAGAATAAAATAAATGGAAAAATTCACCATTTTGCAATTAACAATGTAATAAAGTTTTTTTAACTTTATGAATAAATATTAAAATCAGAACTAAACAAGATACACTCAAATTTGGGTATTTCAAAAATATCTCTTTAATTGATAAAGCAAGTAGGAACAAGTCAGTAAAGAGATAAAAGATCTGACAACACAATTAATCAATTTGACTAACTGCAAATTATAGGACACAAAAACAAACAATGCACATCTATTTCAAGTGCATCAGGAATATTTACGAAGATACCATATGGTCAACCAGAAGGTAAGTCTTCATTAATTATGAAATAATGATATTAAATTATCTTCATTGGCAATGAGCTATCCAAAAAATCCTCAAATACTTGCATATTAAAAAATCACTTCTAAATAACATGTGGATCAAAGAACATATTACAGCTGAAACTTGAAAATATTTTGAACTCAGTAATAATTAAAATACAAAATATCAAAAATTGTATTTTTATATATATACAGCAAAAGTAGTAATTAGAAGGAAAGTATAACAGTAAATGCTTATATGCTTATATTTAAAAAGAAAGGTATAAGTAGAACTAAGCTCCCATTTTAAGGAGATGATGAAACTGTTTCATCAGTTGAAACTGAACAGATGAAACTGAACAAATTAAGCCCAAATAATATACAATGAAGAAAGAATAACAGAAATAAAATAGAAATAGATATTAAATATTTCCAACTGACAATCAATCTTCAATTCATCTGGAATTTCTCTTTTCTCTTTTATTCATTTATTCACACAGCCTACATTTATTTTGCAACACTCTGATCTTGTCATTGAGTGAGATGCTGTGGAAAAGCAAAGACTATATTTTTTCATTGTATATCAAAAAAGAATTACTCAAATAATTAAATTGCTGCTGCTGCTAAGTCGCTTCAGTCGTGTCCAACTCTGTGAAACCCCGTAGACGGCAGCCCACCAGGCTCCCCCATCCCTGGGATTCTCCAGGCAAGAACACTGGAGTGGGTTGCCGTTTCCTTCTCCAATGCATGAAAGTGAAAAAATAAAGTGAAGTCGCTCAGTCGTGTCCAACTCCTAGCGACCCCATGGACTGCAGCCCACCAGACCCCTCCGTCCATGGGATTTTCCAGGCATGAGTACTGGAGTGGGGTGCCATTGCCTTCTCCAATTAAATTGTTGCTTTTACTCAATTCTATATGAGAACTTCAGGATAAAATGAGATTGTGAAAGGAGTACTGAAGAAACTCTGACAGATTACAGACCACAAGAGCATATATATAACCCAAGATGCTCAACTGAATTCATTTAGTACTTCTCAAAGTTTATAGAATTGTCGCTGAAGTGAGGTGACCACACAGAGCAAGAACCACAAACAGAGTTTCCTATGATCTACTCTATCTCTTGTTCCCTCCAGTGAAGTCATTAGTGGTAACAGGTGAGTGTCATTCTTGCTTAACATGAATAGCCCAGTCTTGTTTCTTTGGAGTATGTGGTAAGACTGTGCTGGAAAAAAAATGTAAGGGTATAATTCACTATGTGTGTTTCCCCCTACCATGATGATTATAGAAATTAAGATGAAGCCTCTGTCAGGCTCAGCTGCTAAGAGAGAGAATGTATACCAGAGACTGAGCTAACCTCACGGGGGACATGTGGCATAAGCAAGAAATAAATCTTTGTTGTCAGTGAGATAATGGGAATGTATGTTAGTGCAACATAACCCAGCCTATCTTGACTACTACACATTTACATCAGCAAACTACTTTAACCTGCCAGAGAAAATGGACATTCAGCTGGTAAGTGACCCTATACCATTCCTCGGCCTCAAATTATCTGGAATTCTTTAAAGCTCATTTCTATGCAGATGCTTTATCGGTTCTGTTCTGGTCAGGGACAGTGGCAAAGGAGGTTATTAAAGCTCTGCTGAGAAAGTGAACACCATTCTAATGCACTAGCAAATTCACTTATTTTACCACGAAGAGAACAATTTCCTTTTACACCCAAGCACAATTCCCTATACAGTAAAAGTTTAATAAATAACAGTTAGTGTTTTATTAGATCATCTGTGTTAGCTCATAGGAAGTAATTAAGGTGAAGCATAAGGATAAGTTAAGAATGTGACATAACATTTTTTTCAAAGAGGCAAAAGTATAAGTAATGGAATACTAAACAATGGTCAATGGGCTTAAGTAATTAACCACATCAATAATTAGATAGGTCTAGTGAGGTGAAACTAATGGCTACATTTCAGGATCTATTATATCAAAATGGAATATAATTCTTGCTTATGTGGTGCTACTCTGGTATCAGTGAAATAATTTAACTTTCTAATGACCTTTTCACTTAGGTTTGATTAATTCCATATCATGGCATTAGCTCATGCAGTGAGCCTTAATGCCATGGTAGATTGTATAATTACCTAGCAGAATCAAGGCCTATAAACACTCAGAACTGCAATAGAAAATGTCATCACCTGGAAGCACAGTAGCATTGAGAGGCAGATACAGGGTGAAATTATCTATTATCCGTACTTCAATCTAATACTGAGGTATAGAGGATATTAAAATGTCCAGTAACGTTAAATTATCCAAGCTTATAAGTAACAGGACTCTAATGCAAACAACTTGATTCTTCAAAAATATCATTTGTTTTTCTTTCTTTCACTTATGCATTGTTTTAGCTTTTGGCTGCTTCCCTAAAATACACTGGTCACACACACTACCTCAGGGATGCTCTAGGCTGATAAAAAACAGAGTTGCCAAACACTTTAAGAAACCATCAGTCTATTACTGTAAAAAGTTAATAGTGCTTTAAAAAAAAAGTTGCTTCCCCCATGACTCAGTGGTGAAGAATCCGCCTGCAATGCAAGAAACGAAGGTTCAATCTCTGGGTCGGGAAGATGCCCTGGAGAAGGAAATGGCAACCCACTCCAGTATTCTTGCCCGGGAAATCCCACTGTAGCCTGGCGGGCTACAGTCCATGGGGTCACAAAAAAGTCAGACACAACAGTGACTAAACAACAACAACAACAAATAAAAAAAGATGTTGGAGACTTACAAAGAAGCCCAGAACAGGAAAATATCTAGCAACATATAATAGAAAGTATTTCCAAGAGAAAATGAAATGCATATTTGTTTCTTCAAGTACTATATGGAAAAATTCATTTTCAAGGAGCCCAAGTCAGCCTCAAAGCTCTGTAAACAAAATGCTATCTTAAATGTCTACCTCTTTAGTAAATAATTATGTATTACTTTAGCCTCTTAAGTTTACAAATTATTTTCACATTTGATCCTCCTGACAGTTCTGAGGAGGAATAAAAAGACAGTATATTTTTCCTTTCACGGAAGAGGATACTGAGGCCACAGTGTAGCACAAGTGACTTAGCTGAGGTCATTAACGCATACACGTCAGTGTCAGAGAGGTATTAATAGAAAAGCCCAGGCCTGGGCCAGAATTTAGCTGACACGCCCAGCCCAACTACATTCTCTGACAGGCGTGTGACATTGGTACTATTTCCAAACTCTTCTGGGCCTCATTTTTCATACTTACAAAATATGGATAATACCTACTTCAAGAAATTGTTACAAAATGAAACAAGGAATAAGAGAAAATTTTAATAATTACCGGTAGTATGCTGCTGCTGCTGCTGCTGCTAAGTCGCTTCAATCATGTCTGACTCTGTGCGACCCCACAGACGGCAGCCCGCCAGGCTCTGCCATCCCTGGGATTCTCCAGGCAAGAACACCAGAGTGAGTTGCCATTTCCTTCTCCAGTAGTATGCTAACAAATATTAAACAACAGTCTCTCTGAAGAAAAAAGTATGCATATGCATATGTACATAAGTTTATTATAAATTTTATTGACATAAAGAATGTATAGCACACAATTAGCAATTAATAATAAAATACACAATACTTAACTTATTTTAATTCTGCATAACTAATTTATTCTAACAATGCTTCCACTCATATTTTCCAAACTCTTGTCATGTTCAGCTCCTCAGTCATGTCCAACTCTCTGCAATCCCATGGACTATAGCCTGCCAGGCTCCTCTGTCCATGGAATTTTCCAGTCAAGAATACTGGAGTGGGTTGCCATTTCCTATTTCAGGGGATGTTCCTGACCCAGGCATTGAACCTGTATCTCCTGGGTCTCCTGCATTGGCAGGCAGAATCTTTACCACTGTGCCACCTGGGAAGCCCAGCTCCAAACTCTTATAGCCAAAGAGTTAGCCAAATTATGGCTAAAATTCAACCAGGATTTGGCAAATGGAGTCAGATCCCAATCTGCCATCTCTTTTCCCAGTAAATGCCTCATCAGTGAATCTGATATGGGACACGAAGGCTGGCTGATATTGGTATTTACTGTAAGAAGTTAGGAGAGAAGTGAGACAACTAAGATGTGTGTCAGAAATGCATTTGCTCATCAGTGACATGAATCACATCTTTGCTGAATCAGATAACAGTTTTCAAATGATAAATGAATATTTCCTTAATTGGATACTCTTCATAATGTAACTACATGACACACTTTCCATTTTAATTTGCATTATGAACATTTCTCAAGATTAGACAATCAACAGAACAATAAATCAATACCTGATTTGTCGCATTTGCCAGCTATGGCTGATCTGAACCACCAGTATGATGTCACTGAATACAGTACTGAAAAGAGAGGTGTAGTAGTGCACTGTTATATAGGATTTCCAACACTAATAGAACAGGTACGGATAACTTCAAGAGAGCAAATAATAGTAAATGCAGAAAAATAATTTAGAAGTGATCTGCCTTTGACAGTTTATTAATTTTGCTTTTAATAGTTTGGTTAAGTGAAGGTTTATACAATTTAATTCTTAGTAATGAATGTTTTTAACAACTGGCTTGAAAAATTCTTGAAAATTTAACAATGAACTCTCTCAGGTAAGCTAGTGCTAGCAGGCCACGGCACAGCATTGGAACACACTACATATTATGCTCAGTGAATATATATATTTTTTCCTTTTCCTTTTGTCTTGTTAGCTTACTACCTGTTCTCTTTGTATCAGTCAAAGATGCCATCCACTCCAATTCAGCATTTCCACTCCTGGCATCTAGGAGATTTGGGGAGGTGCCGTGATAGCTGCTCTCGATTAAGTCAACCTCAAAAAACTTCCAAATGTGACAGTCATTCTGCAGCTAACATACAAATTTAGTCGAAAATTTTCTGAATATATTTTTATTATCTGCCTGTTTTTAGGAGAATAACAAAAAACCATAAGAAAAAAAAAGCTAAATTTTTATTTATTATTCTAAAGCACTATTTTTTTGTTCTCTTTAAAGCCAAACTGTAGGAAGTAGCAATATTTATTAGTATCCCCTCTCTATCCTGGACACCAACTCTAATCTAAGGGATGTGCTCAGTGTTAACAGGTTCAAAGCTCCCTCCAAACCTTGTATTCTCTATGCAACAAGATTTCTTTCACACCAGAGACTAACAAGTAATTTCCTAGTCCTCATTGTTATTCCTCCCTCCTCGCACATATTCTTCCCCAGAGTTTGATGGAACCTCAGTTCCTGCTACCTGATGCCACTGAGGCTTACTGGGCTGTGTGATGCAGAAGGTGATGCTTATTTGTCCTGATAATCCTGGTGACCCCGCATTCTGTGGGAACAAGCTGGGAGTGAAGATGGAACTATTTTTACACACGAATCACATTACAGTTCTGATGGGATACATGTGTGCATAGTATAACTTTTCTTTTTTTCCTCCCTTTCTCCTCTAAGGTTTTTTGGGTTATCTAGCTTTCTTTTTTTCTTTTTTGCTTATTTTGTGAATGTTATACAAGCATTTTCATCTCTCATCCTCTACAAAGTCCCTTTTCTCCTTATCTCTAAATCAATAGCATTCAAGTATTTGTTTAGAAGCTGCATTTTTTATAACCCTACTATAAAAAGAAGCTTCTTCTAGACTCAGGGAAATGAGATGAATCACAGCTTCTTTGTCTCATCAACACTCATTTTCAGTGGCTAGTGATGCAGATTTTGGTGGTGGTGATTTAGTCGCTAGGTCATGTCCTATTCTTTGGTGACCCCATGGACTGTAGCCCTCCAGGCTCCTCTGTCCATAGTATTTCCCAGGCAAGAATAATGGAGTCAGTTGCTATTTCATTCTCCAGGGGATCTTGCCAACCCAGGAGTTGAATCTGAATCTCCTGTATTATGAAACATTCTTTACCTCTGAGCCACCAGGGAAACCCAAAAATAATTTGATATGAATTACCTACTCCTTTTCATGGGTTTATTTGTTAGATTCAGTCTATATCATAAAATAACCTCTTTATGGAGACAGTGTCAGCCTTCTGCTTAGAAATTTTATGACCTTAAACTTGTCACAACCTCTAGTGTCATCTAGAAAATGGATATAAATAATACACCCCTACTTAACTAATGAAATGATTGCGAGGACCAATTTTAAATCTACGTTGGAATACTTTGTAAATGAAAAGACATGATGCAAACAAAGCATGTTATTATGGTTTTATTTATAACTCTTCTGCTATAACATAATTACATAAAGTTTTCAAAGAGACCCACTAAAGTTTTGATGAGAAACCTTAGTATCCTGAGGAGTCTGGATAAGATACTAGAATGTGTCCAGGAATACTAACATTTTACCATCATCCAGCCACTTGAGTTGAACTCCTGAAAGAGAGATGTTTGAGTAAGGAAAGCCAAGCAGGCAAGATGACAGTCATACTGTATGGGACTATCACACAACACCCCAAAGTGGTAATTTTAGGAGGCAAATTCCTTTTGCCAAGAGTAGAAAACTCACTTTTGAAAAGGATCTAATATGACCGGGAGGAGCTGTACTAAACAGAAGATTCAGTGGACACAATTTGGAGTGATTCATTCTGACCATTGCTTTAGTAATACAGTCTGGTGGTTCTTAGAACCTACAGCATAGTTATCATAAACATCATCTACCAAGCCATTCATTGAAACCATCATGCTAGAATATGTTTTTAAGATGTAAAGAAACTGAGTTTAAATTATTTTGAAATAGGAATAGGAAAGAGACTTTTCAAAGTAGCTTGTAGGGGAAGAGAAGTTTAAAAATTCCTCTTAAAATTTTTCTTGTTATTATTCTCTATCTCTACCATTGACCTAGACTGTGCCATTAAAGAGAAAAAGGCCGAAATGAGGAGAGGGAATTTGTAATGTCCAGATCAGCACCAATTTCCTAAGCCATGTGCTGCATTTCTGTCAGTCTGAGCAGGTGTTCCAGCCGCCTCATCTTTGGAATTCATAAAACCCAGTTAGGAGACACGTGATAAAAGATTTAGGTCTCTCTTATTAACACATAGCTGAGAGCAAGTAATGGCAAATTAGGAAACACTAACAATAGATGATACTTAACTATATATGTATTGAGAGGTGTGAGTTTAGACTTTTTATTCTCAAATGTGTTCCAGGGTTTAAAATATGCTTTTAGAGTTATGATAAAATCTGAGGTATTTTTTTTTCTTTGTAGTTTCAATATCAATTCAATTCTCATCTGCAGTCTCATTCTTAGGTCTTTAAAATAAGAGCATTTGGGGAAAAGAAGTAAATCACAAAGAAGGGCAATCTCGATATGCAATAAGCAACAAAGATAAATAAAAAGGATGGGTAATCCTTAAGTGGAAAAGCATCATTGTAAGAAATTTCTCAAAGAGGATTTCTTTCACTCATAAATAGGTCATATTCATGGGGATTTGCACCAACATAAGCACTTTAAAAAGATTGTATATAATCTCTTCTTGGAATTGACATTTAGAATCAAGTCCTCTACTCCTAACTCTTAGGCCTCTAAAGACATAAAAAGTGGTCACATTTTCTACTGACAACTGGCAACACATTTCTGATATGAGTATATGTCTATTGAGACAGTAGGTATTTGTGGCTGATATAAGCAGAGTAAAGTAGCTCCATAACCTTGGTCTTTGAACTTTTAATTTCAATTCAATCCAATCAATTAGAGCAAAAACTTATCAGCAGTACAGCACCAAAATTTCACCTTATGTAATAGTTATAATATATTTCAGTGATTTTCTTTAAAATATACTCAGAGATATGAAGTTTGTATGTGGCCTAGCCTTATATGCTATTCAAATAAGAACATCATCACTGACCCCTTGTAGAACACCTAGAGCAAGCGGCATGAACGCAGTAGTGGTCTATCAGCATTTTTGACTTTATACACTGCCTTATTAACTTATCAGAAGCAAGAGTTTGATTTAAATTTGTAACATTGAGGCTTATCAGAATTGCTGACAAGTACTAAGTGCCTAATAGATCTATGATGATGAGTGGAAAAAAAAAGTTATTGTAAGGATAGAGGGAATATCTTTGTTTTTATTTGCTTGTTTGTTTTACTTTGGCTATGCTGAGTCTTCATCGTGGGGCACTGGCTTCTCTAGTTGTAGTGTGAAGTCTGGTTAGTTGTGACACTCGGGCTTAGTCGCCCTGCAGCCTGTGAGATCTTACTTCCCTGACCAGGGATCAAACCCAGGTCCCCTGCTTTGAAAGGTGGATTCTTAACCACTGGACCACCAAGGAAGTCCTAAGATACAGGGAATATCTTTGAATGTGCAAAATGAGATATTACCCATGAGAGGATTATTTCATTCAAAAAAAAATTTAGTAATGTTAGTTGGTAGTGGGGGAGTATGTCCCAGATAGAAAAGGGAAAGAAAGTGAAGTCATTCAGTCGTGTCTGAATCTTTGTGACCCCATGGACTGTAGCCTACCAGGATCCTCCGTCTATGGGATTTTCCAGGAAAGAGTACCGAAGTGGGTTGCCATTTCCTTCTCCAGGGGATCTTCCCGACCCAGGGATCAAACCCAGGTCTCCTGTGTTATAGGAAGATGCTTTACTGTCTGAGCCACCAGGGAAGTCCCTTCCAAATAGAAAACAACTATCTTAAAAGAGTGTGCCATTAACAGTGAATGTGTCCCAGTGGGTGTGCATGTGTGAATGTGTACAGTCTGCTTAGAACAGATCACCCATCACTGGCTCCAATAAATTCAGAACATCAAATCATCTAGATAAAATGATAAAAAGTTATAACTTAGTTAAGATTACTTTGGTTTGAGAAGAACTTGCTTTCAAAATGTAGGAAATTAAAAAGTAAAGAAGTTGAGTGAAACTTCTCTGAAGTAAAAATAAAACACATTGAACACTGATCATTCAGAATATCCATATTAATTAAACGACAGACTAAAGCACTTTAAATTCTTCTCAGAAGTTGGATCTAGCAACCTTGGGAGTTACCTTGTTATTGACAATGCAAGTTTTGCATGTGGGTGTGGCGGGGGGAATACATATGGGAAATTTTTTAAAAAGAACCTCTAGTGATCCATGTGTTAGTACCTAAGAATTTTGAAGAAGGGAAGTCTCAGCAGTGAAAAAAGCCAGTTAACCTCTCATAAGCAAAGAGGTGAGACAGCTCCCCTTTGCACTGCCTTAAACCCTGCAAAGAACTATTCTCCACCCACATTAGAGCACTGATTTGTACATTTCAGCAGCAGTCTCAGTACCTGGGAACAAACGGCACAACATTATTTCACTCCACTGAACAGAACCTAACAATTTTAACAGCAGGAGTTCAAGTGTTTTATCAACAGCATGCTACTATCTACTTTGCAAAAAAAAAAAGAAAAGAAAAAAGGGAACCCTCAAAAACAAAACCCCTCAAGGAATGTAGTATGAATGGTTAGTGAACTATGTGTTTAGAATAGAAAATTGTCACAGCATGCAAGAAGATGGCAGTCATTTAGAGTGGCAGGGAAATTATTTTGTGACTTTCTGAGCTTCCAAATACGTCCCATTCTTTATTCCACCTCCTGTATAAGATATAAGAATACACTATTTGAAAATCAACAGCTTCAACTTGGGTTGCTTCATCTGAACCTTGTTGACTTCACCATTGGTCATCATCCAGGAGAATCATAATGACTCATCTTTCAATGTCACCCAAGCCACAAACCCTGTAAATTGTCACAGATCAATAGCCTGACCCTCAGTGTAAACCCTAATGTCACTGCTGAATTCAGACAGGATTCTTGCCTAAGTTTCTTCACTCCAGAAAAAAACTCAGAGCATACACAGCCATCACAAATTTTATAAAGAGATAGAATGAAATAAAATATAAGGAAAAATTGGAGAATTATGTTAAAGACCCAAGTTACCACTCAGTATATAGAAATCTTAGGTATTATAATAATTAATACTTTAGAGTTTTCAGTGAACTTATGCTACTGTCAAAATCTGCTTTGGCCTCTCAGTCCAAGTTAATGCTTTGATTTCATCATATGAATTGATTTATTATTTTATTAATGTTCATGCCTTCAATAAATGTACAAGAATGCAAAATTACAGGTTCTAGACACAACTCATCTCCTCACTTTTAGGAATTCATTATTTACCTGAAAAAATCTTGGTACTAATATACTAAGAAGGTATATGACATATCAATCAGGAGTGAGAACAATGTCAAGATCCAGATGAATGGTTAAGTAAATAAATGCCACAAATTCATCATTAGGAAAATGTTGTGATGAGGTATAATAAGAAATTGATCTTGAAAGGTAATATTTGAATGGATAGAAGTGAAAAGAAGGCATTTTCAATGCAGGCCAAATGAAAATGAAGCTACTTTGTACAGGGACATGGAGGTGACAAAACTGTTTATAATCAATGGTTATAAAGATGCTCTTAGATTTAACATTTGAAAAGTAAATTGGATTTAGATTGCAAAGTGACTTGAATTTCATTTTAAGGTGTACATTTTAGTATCCTACCTTGGTCTGAAATGATTTGAGGTAGTTTACAATGATACAGCAAAATCAAGGAAAATAACCTAATATACACTTCAGGAAAAATGAGTCAAAATAAAAAATTAAGATTTACAATAGTAAGATGTACTTAGGAAAGAAGTTAATTTTTTATGAAGCATTCTATAATGTTATACATTTGTTAAGAGTGATAGGGAAGATTGTTTTCCCACACAAAAAGGGAAAATTAGATGAAAGATTTAGTATTATAAGGCATAAGTAAACCAAATGCTCAAGGAAATCACAACTAAGACCCAAAGACCTCAAAAAGAAGTCAGTGAATAATATGATTAACAGATAACATCTTCAATAACACAGCAGAAAAGTTGATAGAACGATTTTCCAGAAATTCCTCTAACATAGGTCACCAATAGATGCTAAATCACAGTTACCAGGTTGCTCAGCGGTAAAAAACCCACTTGCCAATGCAAGAGATGTGGGTTTGATCCCTGGGTTGGGAAGATCCCCTGCAGAAAGAAATCCCCTCCAGTATTCTTGCCTGGAGAATCCCATAGACAGAGGAGCATGGTGGGCTACAGTTCATGGGGTCACAAAGAATGAGACAGGACTGAAGTGACTTAGTACACGTGCCTGCTGTAAAAGATACAATTAATTTTCAAGAAAAGTATATTTCTCTTCCATGAGTTGCCAACCAAGTTTTGGAGCAACATGGGTTTTAAGGTAAATGCAAGGTTGTGGAAACCATCCATCAGAACTTGGAAAGCTTTAACCTGGGAAGATAGGCATCAGGTTGTCAAGAGCACTATTGGCTTTGAAATTTGTGGTGCAGATTTGCATTTACTTCATACCCCATGCATTATTTGAAGGTCTGCCTGTTGGAAATGGCTGTCCTTTCTGAAAAAGATGCTACTGCAATGGCAATGAAGAAAATAGGTCATGAATTAATAATCTTGTTTGGTGGAAGTTTCATGACACCTGCCAACATTATACACAAAGAAAGCTTTTCTCAGTCCTTCACTTTCATGACTGGTGGATTAACTCATATATTTTACAAAAGAGGTACTCCATACTGTAATCATTCCCATCTTCTGACATCTGCTTCATGCATATCTTTGTTAACCCAAGATATGCCATTTGTCAGTTATAAGTGAATCAGGGTATATAAAAATGCAAAAACACTACTTTACATTAGGGAAGTGTAAGGGCCTTAGCTGAAATTGACAAAAGTCACCAAATATAAAACATAACCTTTACTCTAAAGCTGACAACTTAAAATTTCTCACCACAGGGCTTGTTGGACAGTATAAAAATGAATAAGAAATCTAATTTACCTGAATTGTGATATAAATTTTGTTAATTTTGTGTGGTTTTTTGAACAGTATAAAATTTTAACTATTAGCTGTTTTACAGCAATGTATCTTACATTTTATTTCTTTCTATTATTTATTTTATATTTAAAGGCCTTTATATTGTTATTTAGAAATCACAAAAAATATAACTCCTTTCAATATGAATAATACTCCCTATTAAATGTGGTTACCTTTTTAAAAAACCATAAAAAATCAAAATAAAATTATCTAATAAAATTGATAACAATTTTTTAAAATAATTATATGGTATGTTATTTACTGCAAAGTTATATAAGTTTCAAAATGGAATACATACTATAATTCAAACACTTAAATCATTTCATAAGTAACAATAATATCTTTGTACATTACAGTATTGTAACAGAATGGTCTTTGAAATAGCTCTCCTAAAAATTAAAATGAAGCTATGATTATGTAAATGGGTTTTGAGTAATGTTATTGTGGAATCTATCAAATTAGTAAGGGGTTTGCTATTTTTTAGTTTACAATTTTGCTAGATGTACTTAGGTTCATACACACTTGCTATATACCCATGTAGTTCTGACAATCATCTAATAGAAGCTATAAGTATAAGCAAATATATTTGACTCAGAGATATTTTTCTTTTCTTCCATTTCCATTTGCACAGAAACACAAATCATAGTATATACTCTCTCCCACATATCTACCAAAGCAAACATTATTTTCTTAAAGAGTGTGTGTGTGTGTGTGTGTTGTGTATGTAAAGTCAAGCTATGGTATGCCAGGTGGATGATTTTTAATGGACAAAATAATAAATTATCTTCTAGAATGATCAAAACTTGCAAAGTAACAGCTTATCTTGTCCTGAACCCACTCTTCCCTAAACAGCTGTAAAGAAAATAGAAAGGAATCATAAAATCCAAAAGTTTAGGATTAATAAGAAATTTTCAAAGTAATTAAGAAGAGTTAATGATATACTAGTGTCCAAAAGAAAACTGTTTGATTATTTTATTAGACTGTTCATATAATATTTATCATTAATTTTTAACAACCAGACATACACACTTGTGTGAAAAATACTCTGTTAGGAACTGCGGTTCTAGAAAGTATATACTTTGTAGCAGAATATTTAGAAAATGTGAGTGCATTATAATATACTATCATATAGTAGAATATTATACAGCTATTAAACTTTTATAATACAAATACCACTTATAATGAATTATAAAATGAAAAGAATCTATGAGTATGGTGCTATTTATTTTTTGTAAAAAGATGAACATGTACATGTATTGTAAAGGTAAAAGGAAAAATTAAACAGTATTATTATCACTGACTGATTGGAGTAAGATAGGGTTTAATTTCTAATCAAATATATTTCCAAATTTTCTGCAATCAACATGTGTTCATTCTTACTGAAAAATTTAATGTAGAGTGTTAATATACAATAGTAAAAGCAAGAATTATTCCAGATAATAACATCTAGGAAGAAGACATATATTCCTCTTTAATTCATATCCCTGTACTGGATAAATTTAAATAAATCTGTATCAATAATTATGCTAAAAACAAATGAACAGAAATTCTTGTTCTGCACAAGATAGTTAAACACATAATAACTCTCTTAAGCACATACCCTCACATTAACTGCAAAACTGTAAAAATGGGTATAATGAATGTAGTAACTATTCGAGGACCGTGAAAAATACGTGGTGGTAGCAGGTACAAGTAAGGAGATGAGCATTTGAACAACTACCAGTTCTATACTGAGTTGACCATTTTTTACCCTTTGGACTCTTGCCATCTGGCCCTGAATGCTGCACAGCTGTAGAATTGGGTGGCAGAGAGGAGGAATTAAAGCCTCTGCTTCCTGGGTAAAAAAATGAAAAAGGAAGTCCAAGGGAACCTATAAGCACCAGGGAGATTAGACAGAGGGCAGGGCTCAGAAAAGAAACTGTAAAGTTGTTTATGACTTCCTGGGCTCATCACCAAGTTGTGCACATGTAGATCCACTCCTGGTCAGTGTATCAAGACTGTCTTCTGTGTCATCTTCATTCTATTATTCAGTTTCCCAGTGAATTTTCCGTTTTGGTTATTGTATATTTCAGTTATGAAACTTCCATTTGTTTTTTCCTTATGTCTTCTACTTCTTTGCTGAAAATTTAATGATCTCATCTGAACAACAGTCTTCAACTTTAAAATAAATAGGTTTTATTGTCTTAGTTTCCAAGTGTTAAGAATCTGGGAGAGGCCAAACCGCATGATTGTCTTAGGTTACTTGTGAAGGTTGTGTTAAGATGGCTACGGTGGCAGTCACCTGAAAGCCTCCCTGAAAGAGCCAGTGACAGCAATGGAGGGCATGCAAGATGGAAGCCATAGTCTTTGTGTAACCTAACCAGGGAAGCAATATTCAACAATATTGCTGAATTCCATCCACAAGAGCCGGCTCATATTCAAAGAAAGGAAATTGCAGAAGGGTATGAATATGAAGAGGTAGAATCTTACAGGTTTACCACAGCTATGCACAGAATTTAGTTGCATGAAGACTATAAGAGAAACATATTTTCTACTATCAGGAGAATATCTCTTTGGATTATTATCATTGATAGTATAACAATTGGAATTAAAAGAATTTCATCGAATTGGAAACATTTTACTTACTGAATGCTAGTTCATCTACATGATGCTGTAAAATCTGTCCCTCTATTTAAACATAAGGGTATGAAAACAGCAATTAATGGAAAAAGTGGATTTGTACCATTACTTCCACCTGTAGTTGTACATAGGATTTGTAAATGGGGATATTCTATCTATATTTTATTTAAGCAGACAAAATCATCTCACAACCTTCCTTTAGAGAAAATGATAAATTTGGAAAGGGCATTATAAAATAATTTGTCCAATCTCTTGATTTTATGTGAGAAAGCTCAAGGGTATTCAAACTCTCATGGTTGTTTGATGATAATAAGCCTAGGAAGAGGCACACCGAAACTGACCTGCATGGGCTTGCAAGGGTTAACTGGGGGCAAATCTTTCTAACACCATTTTTAGTGACATCAGTTTGGTAGCTTGAAATCGGCCACAATAAGAGTATTTATATCATGGAAATCTGTAAGTATTGTAAAACTTTTTTCCATATTACAAATCAGTATTTTTTCCCACTGTGCTAATTATGAATACTCACCAGTACAATGCTGGGCTTTCTGATCTCTTGCCCCTTGTCTGCTACATGCTGACTGTATGTATTAATCATGAAGACCAAAGCTGCCGAGCTAATTATCTTATACAATGTTTTTATCCTCCTCAATCTGACCTGGACTTTGCATGTAATGTTTCTTCAGAAGTTATATTCACTCAAATGCACTGTTAATGAAATGCAGGTTTATATACCCATAGTAATTATGACTCTCAGTGATCTTTGTAAAAGATGGATGTCCATTTTCTGTATTTCAAATTGCTTGCTGCAAGAAAGCAATTATCTTTATTTTATGTCTAGATACTGTGGCTATATTTTTAACATGGCTACACAGTATTATCCATACTCATGGCTCTTCATGTGATCTATATGACAATTAAATTTTAAAACCTCATTTCTTCATGTTATGCATATTATAGCAAGCTCTCTTAACAAACTTTCTCTTGTGGGGTCAACAGATATAGACAACACAAAAGATAAATAAACCTCAAAGTTAATTTTAAAGTAATTTTGAAAGTATTCATATCATTTATTTTATGTATCCTAATTTCTATATTCTTATTTCTTTACCTTTATTATTATTTTTAATTACTTAATATTATAGGGTCATTTCTAATTAGTGGCACAACAGAGCAAACAGACCTGTCATTCCTGGAACCAGCAGAAATTGTGAGCTATCTAAACGTTGTAGACTCTTTGAGTTTGTTTAAGCAAGAATTTCAGTAAAATTGTTTAGATATGAAGTATGTTTTGTTAGATATTTGGTAGCATAGTTATCCTCTATAAACTTGCATTACTGTAATTACCTACCACATGCCAGTTATCACCAGGATCTCTTCTTGTAGCCAAAATGATTTCCTTATTAAATGGAGAAACAAAACTGCTGTGTGTGTGCATGTGTGTGTGTGTGTGTGTTTTCAAAAGTTATCCAGAAATGGACGCTCCCCATCCTCACAGCTATAGATCTCGTCCAGTCAACATCTCTTATTTAGATCATGGTAATTATCCTTGTCTCGGTCCATTCAGGCTGCTATAACAAAATAAAACAGACTGGGTATCTTATACAAAACAGAAATTTATTTCTCACAGTTCTGGAGGCTGGAGGTCCAAGACTGAGGTGCTAGCATGGCTGTGATCTGGGGAGGGTGCTCTTCCCAGTTCGCAGCTGGAAACTGCTCACCGTGCCCTCTCAGGGTAGAAAGGCTAGGGATTTCTGGGGGTGTCTTGATTCTAAGGCACTGATGCAATTCATGAAGACTCCACTCTCAAGACTTAAGCACCACCCAAAGGCCACCCCTCCAAACACTATCATTTTGGGGGTTAAGATTTCAATATATGAATATGGGGACACAAAGAGTCAGGACCCTCTCCATCTTCCAACTAGTTTTCCCGTTTCTATTCTTGCCTTCCTACAACCAGTTCACTCAACGGCCAGAGTCATCATTAAAAGGTATATGTGCTTTGATCAGTCCCAAAACGACTCCTCATCTCACTCACAGCAAAAGCCCACAGCCCATGTAATGGCTTACAAACCCCACGTGATCTGATCTGTTTCTTCTCTAATCTCATCTCCTTTCTCCTTCCCTCTATCTACTCCAGCCACAGTACCCTCCATGTTTTGTTTTGCACAGTTTTTTCATATACTGCAGGCAAGTTTGCATCTTGGATATTTCCATTAGCTATAATCTCTCTGCCTGCCAGGAATATTTTTCTTTAAATGTTTGCAAAGTTCACTCTCTCACTTTTTTCAAGTTTTTGCTTAAACGTCATAAAAACGTCAAGTTCACAGTGAATTATGACTATCATGTTTAAAAAATGTAACCTGCCTTAATCTCTGGGCTTCTGCTCTCATTTTTCCAGAATATCTATAATTTACTAACTTACTGTAACGTGGCTATTATGTTAATATTGGTCTGTCACCCCAAGCCATGTTTGGTTTGCAGTTGTTTAGTCGCTAAGTCATGTCTGACTCTTTTGGGACTGTAGCCAGCCAGGCTCCTCTTTCCATGGAATTTCCCAGGCAAGAATACTAGAGTGGGTTGCCATTTCCTTCTTCTGGGGATCTTCCCGACCCCAGGATTGAACCTGTGTCTCCTGCATAGCAGGCAGACTCATAACCACTGAGCCACCTGAGAAGACCCACTGTAAGCAGTACTATTATATATATTGGACTTCCCTGGTAGCTCAGACGGTAAAGCGTCTGCCTACAGTGAGGGAGACCCGGGTTCGATCCCTGGGTCAGGAAGATCCCCTGGAGAAGGAAACGGCAATTGTCTAAAGTAAATCTTTTTGAAAGAAAGAAGAAAATGAGAAGGAAAGTAACCCCAAAAGTAAGATACAAAAAATTAGTGAATATAGAAAATGGTACACGTGTTGGTCGTGGAGAAGGAAATGGCAACCCACTCCAGTATACTTGCCTGGAAAATCCTATGGACAGAGGAGCCTAGTGGACTACAGACCATGGGGTTGCAAGACAGTTGGACATGACTTGGTGACTAAACAGCAGCAAACATGTTGTTAAATCTATTTAATTACAGACTTTAAAAACAAAGTCATAATGAGGATTAACAGGACAGGATAAAGCTAACAGACCTTATAGATAACATAACAATAACATGAAAACAGTGTTTTATTTTTAGTCCCATGCATTATTATGTAATAGAATAGCTTTAAATATCTTTAAGACTAAAATGTGTTTTAAAATATGTCTATCCATTTTTAAAAACATATTATTAGACAAAAAATAACATAAACAAAAAAAGAAATGGAGAAATTTATAAACCCAGGAATTTTATAGATATATTCCACAGGAACTGAATACCAAACAGTAATGATTGTTGAAAATGTAAAAGGTGAAATTATTGAACTGTATTTTATAAACACATAACTCACATTCATGGAACAAAAAAGAAAATAAATCCTTTCAATCACAAAAAAATGCCTACATACAAGAGAATATTTTATATAAACTATTTTCTCCCACCTCATTATAATAAAATGTCAAAATAGGACACACACAGACAGACACATAAAATACTGAAAATACATTTCTGAATAATCCACTGCCCAAAGACTAAATTAAAACGAAATTTATGAAGTGGAAGTGCATAAAGATGACTCAGATGGTAAAGAAGCTGCCTGCAATGTGGGAGACCTAGGTTTGATCCCTCGGTCGGGAAGATTCCGTGGAGAGGGAAATGGCAACCTATTCCAGTATTCTTGCCTGGAGAATTTCACAGACACAGGAACCTGGCAGGTTGCAGTCTGTGGGGTCGCAAAGAGTCAGGCATGACTGAGCGAATCTCTGTCTGTCTGTTAAAAATGGAAGCAATAGAGATTAAAATGTGTAAATGCCTCAAAAGCAGTACAAAGAAAAAAATGTTTAATTTTGATATACATAAAATAAATTAAGATTAAAAAACTAATGAGCTAAGTGTCCAAATCAAGAAGCAAGAAACAGAACAAGAGGAAAAAAATCTGAGGATAAAGAGATTATAGCAGTAAGAGTAGAAACTATTTTTTTAAGTAGGGAGACTAGATACCTTAAAAATAGATTATTATTTTATTATTTTAAAATACTATTAGTATTTTTATTATTTAAAATAGATTATTTTATTATTTAAAAATAATAAAAATAAAAGAGACAAGATTGATCAATAGTATTAACAATCTTTTTTTTTTTAGGTTTTAGAAAGTTAAAGGAGACATAGTATAAACAGAGCAGGGATCTGAAGGTATTGAAAGAAAATATATGGAAAACTTATGCCAATAAAATTTAAAATTATATTGAAAGAACAATTTTTCAAGAAAATTATTATCAAATTGATTCAAGAGTAAATAGAAGGCCAGAATTAAACTATAATCATTAAAAATTTGAGACAGTAACAAAATTCTATTAATTACAATAGGATGAGACCCTGGTAGATTTAAAGAATTTTACCAACCTCATATGAATTCAGGAGAAGGCAATGGCAACCCACTCCAGTACTCTTACCTGGAAAATCCCATAGACAGAGGAGCCTGTTAGGCTGCAGTCCATGGGGTCGCAAAGAGTCGGACACGACTGAGCGACTTCACTTTCACTTTTCACTTTCATGCATTGGAGAAGGAAATGGCAACCCACTCCAGTGTTCTTGCCTGGAGAATCCCAGGGACGGGGGAGCCTGGTGGGCTGCCGTCTATGGGGTTGCACAGAGTGGGACACGACTGAAGTGACTTAGCAGCAGTACAGCATATGAATTCAAATGATTATTATATTCACTATGTTATTCATCATCAGAACATTTTTTATCATCCCCCAAAAGCAACACTGTTTGCAGTGAGCCCCACTTTCCCTCTCTCCTCATCCCTTGACAATTACTGCTGCTGCTGCTGCTAAGTTCACATAGATAGACTTGAACAAATCCAGTTTGGAAGCAAAAGAAGTGTTTTCTTCACTGCTCTCTACTTCAAGTTAACTTCAAGTAGTAATCAACATGAAAAGCTTTCCATTAAAAAGAACGATTTATTTATCAAGTGAATTTCTCTCCTAGTAGTAGTCTAATTTTTAATAGGCACATTTTGAAGTTCAGTTCTTGAAGAGTCAGTTAAATATGAATTCATAATGCCACCTTGTACTGTGCTGTATTTTTGAGATTGTAGAAATGTAAATGCACTTGTATATCATAAGTTTATTGAATTCAGTTCAGTTCAGTCACTCAGTTGTGTCCTACTCTTTGTGACCCCATGAACCACAGCACACCAGGCCTCCCTGTCTGTCACCAACTACTTTGGAATCTACCCAAAACCATGTCCATTGAGTCAGTGATGCCATCCTACCATCTCATCCTCTGTCGTCCCCTTCCCCTCCTGCCCTCAATCTTTCCCAACATCAGGGTTTTTTCAAATGAGTCAGCTCTTTGCATCAGGTGGCCAAAGTATTGGAGTTTCAGCTTCAGCATCAGTCCTTCCAAGGAACACCCAGGACTGATCTTTAGGATGGACTGGTTGGATCTCCTTGCAGTTCAAGGAACTCTCAAGAGTCTTCTACAACACAACAGTTCAAAAGCATCAATTCTTCAGTGCTCAGCTTTCTTTATAGTCCAACTTTCACATCTATACATGACTATTGGAAAAATCATAGCCTTGACTAGACGGACCTTTGTTGACAAAGTAATGTCTCTGCTTTTGAATATGCTGTCTAGGTTGGTCATAACTGTCCTTCCAAAGAGTAAGCGTCTTTTAATTTCATGGCTGCAATCACCATCTGCAGTGATTTTGGAGCCCCAAAAAATAAAGTTAGCCACTGTTTCCCCATCTATTTGCCATGAAGTGATGGGACTGGATGCCACGATCTTAGTTTTCTGAATGTTGAACTTTAAACCAACTTTTTCACTCTCCTCTTTCACTTTCATCAAGAGGCTCTTTAGTTCTTCATCACTTTCTGCCATAAGGGTGGTGTCATATTGAATTCACTCAACATAATTTAGGTGATGTGAGTAATTATGACAGTATACAAACCTCTTAAAATTGGCTAATGTATCCGGCAGTTGGTGATGGACAGGGAGGCCTGGCGTTCTGCAGTTCATGGGGTCACAGAGTCGGACACGACTGAGTGACTGAACTGAATTGAACTGATAACAGCATTCATACTACTTCAGCATAACCTAGTCTACTGCTTCTGCTAGTCAAGGCAGAAGTTTGAACCTTCTGAGGAGTATCCCAGTCTCCGTCTGAACTCCAAATTTACTGGTCTTCCAAAAGTATCACCTCCCCCAAGAAACCTCATCTGATTACTCCCACACACTGACCTTCCATTTTTGGAATTCCTCTTTGGCACTTTCTCATTTTAGACACCAATGGAACATTGTGTTATCACTGAACTGTGCTAACAAAAGCAATGAGAGAGATGGGATATTTTTGAACTTAGCAGATCTTTTACATTAAAATATTTTAGCACTAGAGTCTCTGAAAAAACAATGCCCTCATTTCAGTGATGCTGTCATGACTCGTCACTTTGTTAATTCCTGTAACACACAGGGGCATCTTCCCATGGAAGCACTGGCATCTTCCTGGTGAAGATTCATGTCCCCCAACAAAATAGCTTTCCTTTCTGATCTTGTCTTTATTTCATCTGACTACTCCTCTGACAATAAGGTTTCCTTCAGAGTCTAACGTATTATTTACTCTAAAAAAATATTTTCCTTTAAGAAGTTGAATGTTTAAACTGTTTCACAAATTGGGCATTAATTCTTTAATGAAAAGGCCTCAAAATACACTACATACTGGAGTGGGTTGCCATGGATTGTTCGATGGTTCCGAACCCAGGGATGGAACCCAGGTCTACCTGCATTGTAAGAGGATTCTTTACCAGCTGAGCTACGCAGGAAGCCCATATTAATGTATATGTACCTGTTAATACAATTTGGATATAGAGCCTAAAACAATGCTTTATCAACTTAAATTTTCTTGAAAACAATTTCTTTTTAAAACTCAGCAAAATTTAGCAGTACAGTTTGTTATATGTGGGCTTGCCTGAAAACTTCCATGGATAGAGGAGTCTGGGGGCCTACAGTCCATGGGGTTGCGAAGAGTCAGACACAACCGAGCGAATGAGCAGCAGAGTCTGTTTTATATTTGTTTATTTTAATGACCATGAAGGCAAAGACCATTTGTTTTCAGTTAGATCTTGAATAGTTACCACAATGCCTAGCTTCTTTCTAAGCAAATCATTTTAATTATTTTCCAATTGGCTAAGCAATAGTTCTCAAAATATTTTTTATATCTTATTGATTATGAATAATTCAATCACATTGAATTTGTCAACTCTGGCAAATTAACTTGAAACAGAGATGACATCTTTTATACAATTTTCCATTAGTTTCAGGGTCACATGTCATGAGATTTCATTCTTACCTAATAAGAGAATACAATTTGCACCTTTCTCTTTTCTTTTTTATGAATTCTGTTAATTACCATGAGAGACAACTTCCAGAAAGCCACTGAAAAAGTGGGAAAGTGCAAAGTTGGGGATTTTTGTCAATGGAAATTTCATTAACTATGTCTTCTTTTGGAAATGTCAAAGCAATGATAGTCAGGTGCTGGGATGAAAATATCTCCAATCTACCAATCAGGTTCTATTAATATCTCAAAGGAAAAATTTGCAGAAAGGTCTTTTTCAGTAAAGAAAGATTATAGTTGGTGTCCTTTGCTGTTAATGTCTCATTTTCATTCCATCCAAATAGACTAAGAATCTAAAATGAGTCATTTTCTCAACAATTAACTTCTCATCCAAATCTCAAGCATCAATTTCACAGCAACCATTTTGCAGTAAGCAGTTAAATCATTCAATTTTTGCCTTGCAGTTAATTGATTGTAAGCATTTAGTCTTGAAAAAATTGCTGTATAAGCAAACATTGTGATACACTCTTTTCAATAAATATAACAACTAACTAATAATTCATATAGACAGATTCTTACCCTTTATTAAACTGCCTTTCCCTCAGCAAAGGGAAATAGATAATAAGACATGAACTTAAAAAAAACTGATAAACAGCTTTTTATACTTTTAAATAAAGTCATTTCAGTGCTATTCACCATTTTTGCCCTCTTAATAAACAAACTACAACAAAAAGATGGCCTTATGATTTCCTTACTGATTTGTCATGGATAATGAAGTGGCTGCAGGTACATGCATAGGACATAATGTTTTGTCTGTCATGATTTGACTCCATCTGTGCACAGATCTCTCTAGATACATTTTTTCCCTAGATGGTATGATGCTTTATAAAATTCACACATTTGTTGATAAAAATGTGTTCACACGTTTTTGGGGTTTTTATCATTAATCATGGTGCAAATTAACATGTCTTCACAGACATATTTCAAAAGAAAGATATTTAACTGACTTGAGGAAGCTAATTTTTTCAACAAACAAGTTGTGTGCATTTTCATATACTTTATTCTTTCCATGAACTTCCTTCCTGGTCTTCATAGACTTTGTATTTCCTTTCTGTGTGTCACTCTGAAGACTGTTGACTTTAGTACATTTTGTTTGGGGTGCAATATTCACATTACTCTTGTCCTAATAGCACTAGGTCTTTCCAGAATACAAAACTACTGTACTTTCCAATCACTGTGTACACATTGTTTCTGTGTTCCAGACTTTTGAGACAAAATGGAAGTTCACCAAAATGGAAATGTGATATTCTTATAATTTGCTTGTGAAGGCACCATGTGACTTAAAAAAACTTTAAAAAAGGATAAAAATGAGACATTTTCCAAATTGTTGAGAAAAATTCATAGCACAGAAAGATGATTTTGCTGCAGCTGTACACATCTTTGCTCACCAATATGTTCACATTCTCCAGTTTGAAGAGCATTATAGACAAGAGACGGACATGGAAGGACACGGAAGAGGTAGGCCTTCCATGGTGTGTTTAACTAAAAGTCACGCCTTCTATCTCCTAACTCAAAACAATGCATTTCCTTGTGTTAGGTAGTTAGAATAGGAAAAAGGAGTCCAGAGTGGTGGTGGCTAAAAGACAAAGAAGGGAAAAGCCCACGAAAATAGAAAAAAGGAAGGTCCGAGGACTGGGGTGAGAACTTCAGGTAAAACAAACAGCCCTCCTGGCTAGCCCAATTTACACAGGGCAGGCTCAGGGAGAGGAGAAAAAACATATAAAAAGAGGAGCCAAAATTGAGCCTCTGGCCTCTCTTCACATCTTTTGGGTCCACCCACCCTCATGCCTGGAAGATATATTTTCATTTGCTTGCAAAATAAAACTGAACTGTAACATGGAGCTGTAACACTGGGTCTGTCCATCGCTTCAATTTTTTGTTGCAGCAAGACAGAACAGAGGAAATTACAAACTCCCCCTGACACATGTCTATTGTACATTTCTATCCACAGTTGACTACATGGATATAGTTATGCCAGAAGAGCACTTAAAACTATAGCAAAATAGGATTTACTCTTATCAGAGTAGCTTGTTGTAGCATTCCCCACTGCTGCATGGTGGGGGGTTTACAGGAAAGAGGAACAGAATATGTTTGCAGAACTTAACTTCTTGGGCGGGGGGAACAGACTTTACATGACAACAAGGAAACATTTTTGTTTAATAAAAGTATACCAGCTCTCTCTACATCCCCTAATTTTGTATTTCATTTCTCCTTTTTCACTTTCCCACCTTGCCATTCACTTTTGCTACTTAAGTGGCATAAATT
This sequence comes from Bos indicus x Bos taurus, assembly GCF_003369695.1. Classification (NCBI taxonomy): domain Eukaryota; kingdom Metazoa; phylum Chordata; class Mammalia; order Artiodactyla; family Bovidae; genus Bos; species Bos indicus x Bos taurus. Next base: position 60,526,434 of record NC_040079.1, on the reverse strand, counting down.
TATTATCTTAAAACTTGGCTGCCAAGGGGTTAAAGTATTATCAATGAACGAACATCTGAGCAAACAAACACAGGGCTTGTGTTCACTAATGTAAAACATGGTGTCTAAGGAGATGTAAATCTAGGTTGTGTGTTCCAACTTTGTCAATTAGTCATCTATCAAGGGTGGTCACACATAAAAATCTGGTTCAGAACTTCACAGAACACTAGAGTAAGACTATGTTGTAAGTTAAGAGCCATAAGAAGTATATCTGAACTAGAGATTGGCATTCATAAAATTTGTTGAAAAGTGCTTTTAGAATCACATGTGTGGAAGGGAAGAAAAGAAAGCAATTTAGGCAGAGGGAAAAGATGGCATGAAATGTAGTTTCAACAATGGTCAAAACTAAATGCCTCAACGAGCTCTGAAGGTGGAATGGTCCTTCATATTTGTTCCAGATTGTTGTGAGAAACTCAAGTCAAATCAATGATCCATGGGATGTAGGCTCTTTTTGTTGTTCACTAGCTAAGTCATGTCCAGCTCTTTGCAACCACATGGACTGTAGCTCACCAGGCACCCCTGTTCTTCACTATCTCCTAGAGTTTTGCTTAGATTCATGTCCACTGAGTTGTTGATGCTACCTAACCATCTCATCTTCTGTAGCTCCCTTCTCCTTTTGCCTTCAATCATTCCCAGCACCAGGGTCTTTTCCAATGAGTCAGCTCTTTCCATCAGGTGGCCAAAGTACTGGAGCTTCATCTTCAGCATCAGTCCTTCCAAAGAATATTCAGGGTTGATTACCTTTAAGATAGACTGGTTTGATCTCCTTGCTGTCCAAGGGATACTCAAGAGTCTTCTCCAGCATCACAGTAAAAAAGCATCAATTCATTGGCACTCAGCCTTCTTAATGGTCCAACTCTCACATCCATACATGGCTACTGGAAAAATGATAGCTTTGACAATACAAACCTTTGTCAGCCAAGTGATATCTCTGCTTTTCAATATGCTGTCTAGATTTGTCATAGCTTTCCTTTCAAGGAGCAAGTGTCTTCTAATTTCATGGCTGCAGTCACCATCTGCAGTGATTTTGGAGCCCAAGAAAATAAAATCTGTCACTGCTTCCACGTTTTCCCCTTCTATTTGCCATGAAGTGATGGGACAAGATGCCATGATCTTATATTTTGAATGTTGAGTTTTAAGCCAGCTTTTTCACTCCCCTCTTTGACCCTCTTCAAGAGGCTCTTTGGTTCCTCTTCTCTTTCTGCCATTAGAATGTTATCATCTGCATATTTGAGTATGAAATGGAAATAAAAAACACTTTCTGTACCCATGAAAATCTAGCTTGTGATGAACAAATGAGACATGAACACTTAAGTGACTTGAAAACTGTATTGTTTTGAAAAATGCATATCATGTTAATAATTATTATCATGATTACTTCTTTTGCATTGATTCATGCTCATTGTATTAGGCAAATAGCCTCAATATGGTACAAATTTGAAAAGGCATCTAATTTTCACATTTATGATTATTTTATACTATTTAGCTAAGACAGTCACCTTTAGGCTTAAAAAATAAATAATATTAATATTCAGTAGAAAGAAAAGAAGGCCATATTTTAATTTTAATATAACAAAATGATTCTTTAAAATAATAATGTTAGTGCCACTTGGGAAGCCCTGGCTGTAATTATATAAAGGTATAACTTGTTTTGTGAAAGTGTTAGCATTAATGTTTAAGAACAGTTTAGCTCTTGAATTCTACCTTTACCCTCTGGATTTCCATATTCATTTGCTGCTGCTGCTGCTGCTAAGTCGCTTCAGTTGTGTCCGTAGGACACGTGTCCTGTGCAACCCCATAGACGGCAGCCCACCAGGCTCCCCCATCCCTGGGATTCTCTAGGCAAGACTATTTAAGTGGGTTGCCATTTCCTTCTCCAATGCATGAAAGTGAAAAAGTCAAAGTGAAGTCACTCAGTCGTGTCCGACTCAGCGACTCCATGGACGGCAGCCTACCAGGCTCCTCCGTCCATGGGATTTTCCAGGCAAGAGTACTGGAGTGGGCTGCCATTGCCTTCTCCCATATTCATTTGACTAATACCCAAATGGGGAGAAGAGTATTGGAAGAAACGTTGACTGAGCAAGTTTCCTATAAACCTACAAAATACAAGGCTGCTTAGTAAAAGCTGGTTTGGAGAATGTGACTTTAAGTCCAGACTCAATTGAATCTTCTTATTCCTATGGCCCAGCAGGCCAGTAGACTCAGACTTTGTTTACCCAATAAACTGCACAGAAATGGGGCTGGATTCAGAAATATAATGGCAACTAGATTTATCAGAAACTATTGATAGAAAAATGTGGTCAGGAGACCATGATTCACTTGAGCATTGCCCTTTAAAACAGAACCATCCTCACTGGTAAAACACAGTCTAATGAAATTAAAAACTCTATCAAAATGAAGAACTATTAAATAGTGAAGAGAGAGACTAACAGCAATAGAGTTTTGATGTTTTTCTCTTCTCTGAGGTCAGATGGAAAGACTCTCTAGAAAGATATGATCACACACACTTCCTAGAATAGGTTTTCTGATGAGTTCTTTAGTAAATGGAGACACAGTATCTTACAGTAAATAATAAGTAATTAAAAGTGACATAAAACAAATGGATTATGTGGCAGAGGAAGAAATGTTCCTCTGCCCTTTCAGGTTCTTCTGGCTGATCTAAGAATTAAATTGACATGAGACAGATGAATAAAATTAAACAAAAATGTTACGATATGTATACATGGGAGAGACCCAGGAAAACTGAGTAACTCACCAACATGGCTAAGTGCATGTGTGCTAAGTTGCTTCAGTCATGTCTGACCCTTTGTGACCCCCTGGATTGTAGCCCACCAGGCTGCTCTGTCCATGGGATTCTCCAGGGAAGAATACTGGAGTGGGTTGCCATGCCTTCCTGCAGGGGATATTACTGACCTAGGGATTGAACCCACATCTCTTACTCCTACATTGGCAGGCAGGTTCTTTACCACTAGCACCACCTGGGAAGTCCAACATGCCTAAGCCTTCACCTTAAATACCATCATCAGTTATATACAAAAGCAGATGTTGAAGGCAGTGGTTTGGGACCTCACAGGGGAAGAAGGCAATTGACATGAGATGGAAAAACAAATGTCTAGTAAACAAATGTTTGTTAGTCATGCAGAGATAATGGGACACAGAGGAGAATTTTACAGATAGATCTGCTAGGTTCCTCTCTGTTTGCACACCTAGCTCATGCTATAGTTGTCTACGATGGTATCTCCCTTCCTGGAATAGGTCCTCTGTCTATAATCTTCAGGTAGTTAGAGAGAAAGTCAGGTTTTTTCAAGTCTTTTTGACTTTGATTGTTTTCAGCTTGAAATAATCTATATGCCAAAGAGACATTTTGGGGTAGCAGATTTTCCCCACTTACAATAGCAAAATTCAGTGTGGCAAAGATGCCAAACATTTCCAAATTGATCTATAGATTCAATGGAGTCAGCATTTTTGTCAACTCTGAAAATGGCATGAAAAATAAAAGTCAGAATAGTCAAAATACACTTTAAGAAATAAGAAAAATAAGGAATACTTGCTCTATTAGCTACACTGTCTTAACAGTGTGGCTATTGGCTCAGCAATAGGAAAATAAATCAATGCAACCTAATAGAGAGACCGGAAATAAACCCATGCATATATAAATATTTGTTAAATGTAGCATTCAAGATTAGCAAGGAAAGGATGGATTTTTTTTTCAGAAAATATTACGAGGTTACTTTTGTATACATGTGGAACAAATTAATTTGATTTCTACCTTATCCTGTCCACAAAACAATTAATTTTAGATAAATTATTGAAAAAGCAAGAGAGTTTCAGAAGAATATCTACCTCTACTTTATTGACTATGCCAAAGCCTTTAACTGTGTAGATCACCACAAACTGTGGAAAATTCTTAACTAAATGGGAATACCAGACCACCTGACCTGCCTCCTGAGAAATATGTATGCAGGTCAAGAAGCAACAGTTAGAATTGGACATGGAACAACAGATTGGTTCCAAATCAGGAAAGGAATATGTCAAGGCTGTATATTATCACCCTGCTGATTTAACTTACATGCAGAGTGCATCATGAGAAATGCTGGACTGAATGAAGCACAAGCTGGAATCAAGATGGCTGGGAGAAATATCAATAACCTCAGATATGTAGATGACACCACCCTTATGGCAGAAAGTGAAGAAGAACTAAAGAACCTCTTGATGAAAGTGAAACAAAAGAGTGAAAAAGCTGGCTTAATACTCAACATTTAGAAAACGAAGGTCATGGCATCTGGTCCCATCAGTTCATGGCAAATACATGGGAAAACAATGGAAACAGTGACAGACTTTATTTTTGGGGCTCCAAAATCACCGCAGATGGTGACGGTCGCCATGAAATTAAAAGAGGCTTGCTCCTTGGAAGAAAAGTTATGACCAACCTAGACAGCATATTAAAAAGCAGAGACATTACTTTGCCAACCAAGGTCTGTCTAGTCAAAGCTATGGTTTTTCCAGTAGTCATGTATGGATGTAAGAGTTGGACTATAAAGAAGCTGAGTGCTGAAGAATTGATGCTTTTGAACTGTTGTGTTGGAGAAGACTCTTGAGAGTCCCTTGGACTGCAAGGAGATCCAACCAATCCATCTTAAAGGAAATCAGTCCTGAATATTCAGCATCAGGACTGATGCTGAAGCTGAAACTCCAGTACTTTGGCTACCTGATGCGAAGAGCTGACTCATTTGAAAAGACCCTGATTCTGGGAAAGATTGAGGGCAGGAGAAGAAGGGGATGACAGAGGATAAGATGGTTGGATGGCATCACGGACTCAGTGGACAGGAGTTTGAGTAAACTCTGGGAGTTGGTGATGGACAAGGAAGCCTGGTGTGCTGCAGTCCAGGGGGTTGCAAAGAATTAGACACAACTGAGCGACTGAACTAAACTGATTGAGCTAAATAAAAATGACAAAACTATAAAGCTTTTAGAAGATAATACAAGTGAATATTTTTGTTACTTGTGGCAGTGAAGGAACTCTTAAGACCAAAGAAACCTAAACTTACCACTTTAAAAAGAATTTGTGTTTGTCAGAGTACAACATCTAGAGAAATAAGAGAAATTGCAAAACAGGAGAATATATTTACATGATATTTAACTGGTGTAAAGAAGCAAAATTTGCCACTCTAAATGTATCTTTGGCATGTAGATTATTTCAAGCTATAAACAATCAAGGCTCAAAAGGCTTTGAAGAAACCTTGACCTTCTCTGTAATTGAAGATGGGTATTTAAGGTGAGGGATTAAACCATTTTAATGAGTTACTCAGTTTTCCTGGGTCTCTTCCATGTATACTTGTTACAAGACTTTTGTTTAATTTTCTCCTGTTAATCTGTCCCGTGTCAATATAATTCTTAGACCAGCCAGAAGAACCTAAAGGGGTAGAGGAAAATTTCTTTCTCCTCGATACTGACAATGGATTGGTATCCATGATATATATATATAATGTCTAGAATCAAAAGATATACTCTCTAGAGATCTAGTAGAAAATGGGGAAAGATCTTAATGGATACTTCAAAAGGAAGAAATTTGTAAATAGATGTTTATTGGGAAAAATGAAAATCAACCTATTTCACACTCATCTGGTTGAATAAATTCAGAAATCTAGTAATTCCAACTCATATGAGTTACAAGTATGAGTGTCATTTGGTACAATCCCTGTGGAAAATCATTTGACATTATCCAGTAAAATTGAAAATGTGTACAGTATATGATCCTGTAATTCTCATCCTAGGTATAATTATAGAGAAACCCATGCACATGTGCACCAAATTACATATAAAAGAGTTTTTATTGCTCATTCTTTGTAATAGTTCTATATAGGATATAACCCAAATATCCATGAAAATTAGAATGGGGAAATAATGGCATAAAATGGAATACTATACAATACCAAAAATAAATGTTACTGCTAAATATAGTGAGCATAATATGCTGAATTATGTAGACAGTATGACTTCATTTGTGGGCTTTCCCAGTGGCTCAGTTGGGAAAGAATCCGTCTGCAGTACCAGAGACTGCCTGTAATGCAGATGACCCAGGTTCGATCCCTGGGTCAGGAAGATCCCCTGGAGAAGAAAATGGCAACCCACTCCTGTATTCTTGCCTGGGAAATCCTATGGACAGAGGAGCCTAATGAGCTATAGTCCGTGGAGTCATAAAGAGTCAGACATGACTTAGTGACTAAACCACACATGGTGACTTCATCTGGGTGATGTTTAAAAGTAGACAAAACCAAATTATAGTGTTTAGGTATGCAAACATAGGGGCTTAAGTATAAAGAAGCAAGAAAATGATTATTGAAAATTAAAGATGACTTTCCCCTAAGAAGGAAGAAGATGGGTTCAGGAAAGGATACATGTGAGATGAGCAATATATTCTGTGACTTATGGATGTTGTTTTGTCAGTAAGTAATGTCTAACTCTTTGAGACCCTATAGGTTCTAGCCCTCCCGGCTCCTCTGTCCATGGAATTTTCCAGGCAAGGATACTGGAGTGGGTTGCCATTTCCTTTTCCAGGGGATCTTCCCTACCTAGGGATCAAACCTGAGTCTCCTGCACTGGCAGGAAGATTCCTTACCACTGAGCTAGAAGGGAAGCCCTGTCGCTTATGATATTTCTGCACTACTAATTCATTCACCAAGTAATTGAAAATGTTTTAGAATTTCATTTATTCTCCAAAGAAATGATAGTTGAGAATTCTGACACTAGCCTATATATTTAAGACTATTGATCTCTTTATTTTTACCATGGTTAAAACTTTATAGATATAGATATTATTCTAAGTTAACTTCTTTCTTTCTTTTAAGTTTGATCTCCTGAGTTGTGTTTTCTAATAAAAGATTCAAACTGCCAAAATTGAGAAGAGAAAAAAAAAAAGGTCGATTTCAGCTGGGATAATTGCTTCATGGAAAATATCACATTTGAATTAGGAAAGATACATGACAATTTGGTATTAGGGAAAGAGAGTTATGTAGCAAGCGCAAGTAGAGATATGTTCAATGATTTGACAAGCAGACTAGTTTGACTGGATCATGCGGTACATGTTTGGAAATAATTGGAGTTAAGTTCCCAAAAGTCAAAAAGTCATTCTGGAAAGTTTCTCCATTTCTGTCTCTCTTTCTCTCTTTCTCTCTCCCTCCCTCCCTCTTCCTTTCTCTTCCTCTCTCCTAGTGCCCCCACCAATTAAGACAGGCCTTACTCTTTAAATCTCTGCGGACCATCACCTCCTTAGAAAGTCCTTTGCTCTCTGAATTAGGGTAAGCTCGCCACTGCAACATACACACATAACAACTGTAACAGAATAAAATTGTATTTCTTGCTTTATTAACATCATAGGGTGAGTGGAGAGTAAGCAAGACAGCCTTCCTCCACAGTTATTCAGGAAGTCAGAACTATCTAGCTCCTGTGATCTTTATTATGTGCCTTCCATGGTTTTTCCTCAGTTCATTTCTACCTCAACAACCAGAATAAAAAAGATGCTGAAGAGATGCTGCATGGTGGGAGAATTTTAGGGCCCAGAAGCTGATCACTTCTACTGACATTCTAGCAACCAGAACTTACTCATTTCACCTTCGTTGGAATGAAATTAAATCACTCAAACAATATACCCCTTAGAGATCTTGGTAACAATTCCATTTTCCTTACTGCTTACAGTGTCAGCTACCCATTGGTTAAAAAAGAAAAGTCTTAGGCAAGTGTTATGTAGTCCTGGTCCAAACCCAGAGGTGTGAGGAATTCACGTGTGTTTCTTTAAGTTCAAAAGGAAAAAAAATAATTTTAATAATTTATTGTAGGCCACCTTGTTATCTATTCTGTTATATAAAATACATTCATATTTGAAGAGTCCCTCCTCCCAAAATAGTTATATTCTAAACTCAAATATTACTACTAAACACTTTTGATTCTATAAATAAGAATACATTTATAATATTTTCCTATGTATTTCTTTAGTGTCAACAATGAGATTATGGGAAATAAAATCGATATAGGCAACATATATTTCCTATATTATGTTTTCTACCACATCCCCTCCCTGGGGCATGGCATAAAAAGTTTTACTTTGAAGCAACTTAGAGCAAAAAAAAAAAAGAGAGAGAGAGAAAGAAACAGGGATACTTTTAGTATAGTATTACACTGGCAATTGACTTGGAGGTGATAATTCTAGTCCATATAAGTGTGCTGGAGTTTTGTAAATGTTTGATCTTGTTGCCTGTCCAGTGATGTGCATTCTCCTTTCTCTACTCACAACAAAGCCAAATGTTCTCTAGATCAATTAGAAGAAAATTTTATATCACAAGAAGACTAGACCTCTGAGTCCAGAGAAAAGGCTTAAACCCTTGAGGAGTCCCAGGGGAAAGGAGACAACTCTAGCTGCAGCCCAAACTCTACATCCACCATCCCTGACAAAGAGTGAATTAGGAGGATCAGTTTTGGTGGTCTGTTCATAAAGAAAGCACAGTGCAGCACAGTCTTAATTTCACGTGGATGTTTCCTTTGATGGATGGTATCATTCTGCCTTGCAATACTGAGTGACTACACAACTCCAATGTCTTTCTCTGTTCATAAGTTCGGCAAAAATTTTTTCTATATAAATTTCACAGTATCATTTGTTTAGTCTTAGCTATTGTTAAAAAGCAATCACATTTCTGAATATGATGTTTTCTTATACAGAAAATCAGGCAGTTTACTTCAATTCTTTATTATACATTTTGAGATTCAAGTAGATGGCTCTGCGTAAATAATATGTGTCTGTGCACACTACACTGACAACATTGTTGGATGAGAATAATTGTTCGCTTGTCAAAAGACTCAGGTTCATTCTAAACTCTCATTTAGTTGGCCAAGTAACCTTTAAATTCACTCCTTTCTCCTCAAAAGTGAGAAAACAGTAAAATATCACCTGCACTGTCTAGAACTCCATGTTAACGTGAGATCAGTGGCGTAGCACATACCAAATGGGTTTTAAAGTGTTAAATTATACACTAATGGAAGGGATTAAAGGGTAATGGAGGGATTGCACTACATGGAATGTTTTAAACATAATTTTTCATCTAATGAATACTTAGAGTATCTCCAACATGCATGGCTTGTGAACCCTGAAAAGGAGTGAGAGTGTATAAGGGAAAGGGGTGGGTAAATTATTTGAGAAGCTCATGTTCCTTAACTCAAAGAACTTGTAATAAAATGGGAATCAGGACACAAAAATTAAAATCAAAATAACAATTTAAAGAAGCACAGGATTAGATGGTAAGAAACAGGGAGAGATAATTAGTGCTAAAAATATGTCTTTGGAGAGAGGTCTTAAGTAAGTGCTGGAAACCCCTCCAGGCCTTTAATCCTTTAATTAACATTCCCTGGTACATTAATACATTTTCAAATTTTAAAGTCTGTGTTTTTTTACAGAAGAAATACTTAAATATATTTTCGCAATTCAATAATCTACAGAGTACAAGGTTAAAATCCCACACTATTTCCCCACTACCCCCAATAAATGCCATTCCCAATCCTATCTCTCTCCCCAATAAATACCATTGTTAATAGTTTGGTGGTGTGTGTCCTAAAACTTTTTGTGCATTGATGCCACACGCATATGTAAAGCACAAGTTTGTAACATCAATGGTATCATGATTTATATGCTATTTTGAAACTTGCTCTTTTTTTTATTTAATAGTATATCTTCGCAATACCTCTACAGCAATACATGTAACTGTATCTTGTTCTTTGAAAGTGATTGCTGTTGTTTAGTTGCTCAGTCATGTCCGACTCTTTGTGACCCATGGACTATATTGTCGATGGAATTCTCTAGGCCAGAATACTGGAGTGGTAGACTTTCCCTTCTCCAGGGATCTTCCCAACCTAGGGATCAAACCCAGGTTTCCTGCATTGCAGGCAGATTCTTTACCAGCTAAGCCACAAGGGAAGCCTCCATTTAGAGATTTCTAATTGTCCCATCTTAACCACCATGAAGTACCACTGTCTCAGACTCACAGGATGATTGGTTTGTCAGCATGAGATATCCCATGACATCACAGCAGACCAGGGCACCCACTCTACATACAGGAGGTAAAGAAGCCCATGACCAGAGGGTACACTGGTTGTATTACATACTGTAGCACCCAGAAGTAGCTGCCCTGAGAACATATCCGAGCAGCCTCTTTACACACAGTTGAAGGACTGTCTTGGAGACAATCCTCTGTGAGGATAGAGTATGTTTTTTCTGGAAGCAGTATGCACACTGAATCAAGGGCAACATAGAACTATATCTTCAGTAGGAAGAATATATGGTCTGAGAGCCAAATGTTTACCATTTAGACACCACAACTCAAGGAAGACCTCAAATACCTTATCTTATATAAATGATCAAATCTTTCCCACACACCCCTAGCCTGATGTACAGCCGGAGCTCATCCTCTGTGTTCTAATCCTAGGTCTCTGTCCATCTACAGGTATTCTCAGACTTCCATTCCCTGTTTCCAGGACACTGCTGCTGCTGCTGCTGCTACTAAGTCACTTCAGTTGTGTCCAACTCTGTGCGACCCCATAGACAGCAGCCCACCAGGCTGCCCCGTCCCTGGGATTCTTCAGGCAAGAATACTGGAGTGGGTTGCCATTTCCTTCTCCAATGCATGAAAGTGAAAAGTGAAAGTGAAGTCACTCAGTCGTGTCCGACTCTTAGCGACCCCATGGACTGCAGCCTACCAGGCTCCTCCGCCCATGGGATTTTCCAGGCAAGAGTACTGGAGTGGGTTGCCATTGCCTTCTCTGTGCCAGGACACTAGGAATTTTTAACTTCTTTGCACTATGTACAGAGTGTGAAGAGCGTAGACATTTCCCTAAGGACTATCTGCATTGCCACCTCCTAATGCCAAGCTTTTTAGCTACTCTGGTATGATGTTGGAAGTGACCTCATGCCAAATACCAGGCTATGACTTCATAGTAGGACATGATCCTGATGTTCTCAAGAGATTCGATACCAATTTGCATGTTTTATGCCCTTCCAACCTTGTAGATCAATTCTGGACTTAGAGTGGATTAGGTCTGAAGTCTAATCTCCTTGTCTTCCTGTTTCTCCTGGGAGGGAGTAGTAATAGGCTTTTTATTCTCTTTCATTTCTTTCCTAGCTGACACACATTTTGCCTACTTAACGGTCAGACATAGAGAAGTAGATAGGTCTCCATTATGATAGACCTAAATATGTTATCCCTATGATACTTAAATTTATAGAGTTTTCAATTGCATTTCTAGTCATGTCCTATTCTCACCAGCTCTAGGCAGAATTAATTGTTATGACATCTCTCACAGCACCTTATTCATATTTTTATTTTATTATTTAGCACACTGTCATTATAACTAGCTGCATGTTTGCCTTCCCCTGTGACTGTGACACCCTCTAGGACAGAGACTGAATTTTACTCACCTCTTTACTTCCCAAAACCTATCCCAGGGCCTGACATAGAGTAGGTATTCAATGAGTCTCTGTTCAACCTGTGAGCTGACTTAGTTGGAGATGAGGCTTCGTGTGAAGGAAAAATGAAAGGGAAATAAACTTAGAAAGAAAATTTGTAATCAAAAAAAGAAAAAAAAAAAAAAAAAGCGGTAATTTGTTTATGGAGTGCCTGATTTTAGATTTTAGATTTTAGTGCCTGTTAATCCTCTAACACATATAAATTTCATTTCAGAGAATGAATGTTTCTAAAGATTTTCAGTGAGTGATAAATGCATTCTGAAAAATAAAAGCATCACTAGAGATCTCCTGTAAAACAGTGTATCTGTAGTTAACAATGTTGTATTGTTCACTTACAAATTTAAGAGGACAGTTTGCATGTGAAATGTTCTTACCAAAGTTTAAAGAGAGAAACAGTTCAGAAAGAGAACACATTTGCAATAAAACCAGATCTGTTACCAAAATAATTAATAAAATAAATTTTCAGCACTGAAAAAAAAAACCCACAGATATCACCAAAGATATTAAAGTATTTTGATAGTTTAATAACATATATTTGGATAATTATTTAAAACATCCTGATAAATTTTTATTTTCATTTAATTTATTGTGCCTTTTTAATTTATTTTATTTTTTCACATGTCAAGGAGCATCAGTCTCAGAATATGAGGGAAAAAAGTGCAAAGTCATCTGACCTCTGCCCCACTTGGATGTCCATTATCACAAGTAGATGCTTTAGATAATTTTCTTAAATAGATTTTGAACATATTTATTATAAATTATTTTGATCATTTCTAGAATTTTTTTTATAAGAAGGCATACAAATTTATCAAAATAACCAGATAGGACATAGTTCAACAACACTACTACATATAAATAACATCATAAATGTATTTACCATGCAACTATGACATGCCTTTATAGTAATACTAACTCCATGAAAATCTATAAAGAATATAACAATCTACAGTGGTATTACAGACATCATTGCTTACATGAAAATACACTGTCTACATTTGTCATAGATTTCCTTCCAATGAAAAAAAGCATCTTTTGTTTTTATGGCTGCAGTCACTGACCGCAGTGATTTTGGATCCCAAGAAAATAAAATCTATCACTATTTCCACCTTTTCCCCATCCATTTTCTGTGAAGTGATGGGACGAGATGCCACAATCGTAGCTTTTTGAATGTTTAGTTTCAAGTCAGTTTTTTCACTCTCCTTTCACCTTTGCTTTTAGACAGTTTCCACTGAGGAGATAATAGAGTAAAATGTACGCTTGTTTGAAGCAATCATGGATCTTGAAATATTTTGGTTTCCCAAGTTGCATATCATTTTGCATCTTTTCATCTGCAGGTATAAATCTGGAAATCTCTGCACACACTGGGATATCACTGTGTAATACCAAAACCTATCAAGTCCTCTTTTATAGCAGAAGTTTAACTCTCTATGGCATCAATTTTGTCAAGAATATTCTGTCTTTTCCCACTGTGCTATATTGCTTCAGAGAACTGATTCTGGAGGCAAGTTATCCAAACTAGATAAACGGCCTACATTTGTTTTTTCCCAAACGAACAATACCCACAAGGACTACAACAGAAAAATATCAGTAAGTATTCCAAGGTCAATTTCTCTTTTCACTGTACATATAAAAATATACAACATGTCCATTTAAAATAAATAGAATGTGTAACACACAGGATAGCTTGGTATTGTTTTAAAAGTGTACATAGGGCTACCATTCATGAAGTATCTATTTGCAACTGGCTGTTTTCATTCATCATTAGATTTTGAGATTGAGCCACATCAGTACTCATCTATTTCATTCATTTTAATAACTATATATTATCAATTATAAAAATATGTTTTTAATCTATTTCTTAATGAAGGATTAATTCTATTTTTTAAGTATTATAAACAAAGATTCAACAAATCCATTTTTTAATTTATACACCTCAAAAGAAATTAAAGGAATTTAAGATGCTTTTACTTCAGTCTATCCTATGTCACTTCTTAAACTATTTCAGTTTGATTTTTGATTCCTCTATAACTTCTCTCAAGTTAGCTTTTTCAGAATGCTAGTGTGTATTTAATCTTAACAATACAATACACTTGTCAATTTATTTTTCAGTATTGTTTTTTGCATCCCACTCATCTTTCTGGGCTTCCCAGGTGGCTCAGTGGTAAAGAATCCATCTGCCAATGCTGGAGACATGTGTTTAATCCCTGGATCAGAAAGATCCCCTGAAGAAATAAACAGCAATCCATTCCATTATTGTTCCCTGGGAGATCCTGTGGACAGAGGAGCCTTCTCCTTCCCCTCCTCTTCTTCCAACTCCTTCTTCTTCTATTCAAGCCCAGTTTTGTATTTAACTTTTTTGGTTATGTTTATATTTTACCCAAAATGTATTTGCTGAGGGAGGGTTTCCCACAGCAATTTAGTCTAATATACTAACTGGAGGAACTCTCTGTTTCTCTTTGAATTCATGAATATTTAAGGCTAGTGATTTTCTTAGTTGGCTGCCTTGGTTAAAAAAAAAAAAAAAACATTTTTTTAACTTAAAAGCATATCCTAATCTTTTAGCAATTTTAAGTATTTAAGGCTCCCATTACTAACGACCAATCTTTTTGACTCTGAGAAGAGCTGTAACTCCTTACCTTAAAGAAACTTGAGATAATTTTATTTTACAATATCATCTTCAACATCAAAAGTTTTCTTGAATGAATAAATTGATTTATAAATCAACATTTCATCTGTTTCCAAACATCAAGATGAGAGATTGATTTCTTAAAAATTCAGTTCCTCCTTTATCAAAGGATAAGGTTTGGACTCTGTTTTATTTTCCAATTTCTTATTTCCTCTCTTCTATCCACTTAAATGCCTTTCTATTTTTTCTTGGTTTTAATATTTTTCAATTCTTATAAACTTATTATAGAACCTAGACTGTATACTCTAATGCCATATATTTAAATTATTTTTCAGTGAATTCTTAGCTTTATACTTTTGGTTCTATCTAAAATTATAAACTTTGTTTCCCTATTTCACAGCATTTAGAGAGAGAAGGAGGAAAGTAAGGGAAAATGTGGACCCAGAATCTTCTAATTTTGACAGAATTGTTCCATCAGTGCAGGCAAGAACTGCAAAAAGCATGGTATTTTAAAACTTTTTGTTTGTTTTAGTTTTAAACCAGTAGTACATGAAGATTGATGTTTCCCAGGTGGCTCAGTGGTAAGGAATCCTCCTACAATGCAGGAGATATGGGTTCAATCCCTGGGTCAGGAAGATCCCCTGGAGAAGGAAATGGCAACCCATTCCAGTATTTTTGCCTGAGAAATCCCATAGACAGGGGAGCCTGGTGGGTGACAATCCCTGGGGTCGCAAAAGAATTGAACATGACTTAGCAACTAAACAACAACAACATGAAGGCTAAGTCGCTCAGAAATGTATATTTTATTTCTAGGAAAACTTTTTAATCTGTCTTTCATATAGTCAATTTCATTTATTTATTCAAATCATAAAAATGAATGATAATTCCCAGTATTTTCTGTTTCATGGTGGTGGTTTAGTTGCTAAGTTGTGTCCAACCCTTGCAACCCTATGGACTGTAGCCCACCAGGCTCCTCTGTCCATAGGATTCTCCAGGCAAAAATACTGGAGTGGGTTGCCATTTCCTTCTCCAGAGGGTCTTCCTGACCCAGGAATTGAACCCAGGTCTCCTGCATTGCAGATAGGTTCTGAACCAACTGAGCTACAAGGGAAGACTTCTCTTTCATAAGCTATTCATACTGGATTCTATTCCCTCTTTTTACCAAAAACTTTTACAGTTTACAACTAGGGCACATAAACTTTTATCAGGCATTTTATAACAGCATATCTCAGAGTCAGATGCTCTGGAGCTTAGAAGAGAACAGAATGTGCAAGAATGCTCACTGATTATTAGTTGATGAGAAGTGTCATAATTTAAAAAGGGCCAATTAGCAAACCCCAATAAAGTTTTCAGAGGATCCATGAAAGTTAACCACACTTGAATTCCTGCATAGAGTCACCTCACTTCAGTCAATGTATGTGCCTAAAAATCACATGTCCATTGAATGTTTATAAATTACAGAATAAGTTTTCACAGACCTGAATTATCAATACAGATATACTTATCATCATTCCTCATTGGTTTGCTATTGACAATGGCGCAACTGACTGAAGTTTGGACTCTTCTGCTTTCTGCTTCTTTGTTGAACAACAAACTATGTAATGCCCCAAGGGAGACTATAACTTAAACGTACACTTTAAATTGTTTTGTGAAGCTAATAATTATTGATTAGGAAAGAAAGGTACATTTACAACATGGAAACAACAATTGTTAGAATGTTATAAGAAATTCCTCTGGAAAATCTGAGGTGAAGATGGTGGAAAGACTCCTTTGAGGGCAAGTTCTTTCATAATTATCTCACTAAACCTCCAGAGGGAATGATTCTTGTTCCCATTTAACAAATTAGGATTAAAAGTCTCAGAGAAGTTAATTGGCAGAGACAACATTTGAATCCTTCTCTCAGACTCCCAACTCCAACTACTGCCTATGCTACAGTAGGTCTTAGTTTGACCCATATCTGTAAGCTCATTTTTAGCAGTTCTAGAAGAGATTGTGAAAATATACAAGCATGTTACCTCATGGAATAGTACAGAGTCATGTGGATTGAGGCAGGCACCAAACTCCTCAAATATATAAAAAGTGTTATGTGTATTTTCTATTTATTATCATCATCTTTATTCAGAATTTGACTATATTTTACTTTAAACTGAGTCATTGCTGTCATTTTAAATAGTGTAGGAAGAAACACCTCCTTGCTAGTGCTGAATCATGAAAACTCCACTGTGTTACTTGTTCTCTGCTCAGTACATGTAGCTACCTCATGAGCCCTGCAATTTGCAGTCTTGCAGCTTTTTGTTGCTAATTAACCCCAGGAAACAAAAGACCAAGTGGTATGGTCTCCAGTCGCTCTGCATCTTATCCTTGACCCAATCTTAAACCCTAAAATTAGAAAGAATCCCTGGACTCTACAAACGCCTCCTGAATAGGCATCCTACTGGGTTTTGTTGTTGTTGT
This sequence comes from Bos indicus x Bos taurus, assembly GCF_003369695.1. NCBI lineage: Eukaryota > Metazoa > Chordata > Mammalia > Artiodactyla > Bovidae > Bos > Bos indicus x Bos taurus. Next base: position 60,509,809 of record NC_040079.1, on the reverse strand, counting down.
TCTTGTTTTCAATTTCCTCAGTATAGGAAGGCAAATTGGTCCTTGAGTTTGCCCACAGTTTTGGTTAACTGAATTAAACAGCAACAATTTCTTGAATTTTTCTGGTATCTAATGGCACCCTTGACAAGTTTTTTGGATCAAATCCAGGCTTTCCTTTATTTTTTAAACAGTGTGTGGGGGTAAGGACTGAGGATGTAGGGAAGGAAGGGACAAGGAGTTAAATCTCCAGATAACCTTCAAACATCAATTAAGGTTTTTGTTAGTGACATGCACAAAGTTGGGTTTGTTTTGTTTTGCAATGTGCAAAACAAAGAAGATGGAATGGAATGTTTGAGATAATTTAGGCAATACTTAAATTTCAGACTAAAGTAGAAATAAAGACAATAGAGGAAATAATTTGATTAGGAAGACATAATATAGGAATGACCAACTAAACTTGGGTACTGAATGTGTGCACTGAGGATAAAGAAAAAGCAAGGAATATCTGGAATGTCATCCCTGGGAGCCAAAAAAAGGAAAAATAGCACTGACAGAGAAAGGAAACCAGAAGGAAAATTTCACCGGGGTACTAAGGAAGAATGAGCAGATAATTGTGTTGGATTCTAGCATCTCTTTCAGAGGTCAGACTTGAGTTCAGGAGGTGACTACAGCTGAGAATGAAATGATGGCCACTAAATCCATGACCTGAGGAGAACTCTGACCTGAGCATGCTGAGTAAGAAAGAGAGGACTAAGAGATAAGTCTTGGGGTTTCAGAATGAAGTAGAAAAAGGGAAAAAGAAAAAGAAATAGCCAAAGGAGTAGAAGAAGCAGCGAAGTGAAGACTCATAAAAGTCAGAAGATGGAAGAATTTCCCAAAGGAATACATCATGTAAGGAACTGAATATTGCAGAAGCTCTAGAAATGTTTTCCAGGAGATTGCTTTTGCTTTTAAAATTTAGACTTTTTTTTTTTCAGAGTTATAAGTGTTATGATTATCCAAACAATCATACCAATAAGTGAGTGATAGGAAGACTTCTCAAATTTCATTACTTCAACATTTTTGAATACGGGAGAGCTGAGCAAACTATATATATTGTATTAACTCAACCTTGGAGAAACACAAGAACTTCAACTAATGAAAAATATGCAAATTCACCTCATTACATTTTAGTGTTAAGTGAATACACTGAGTAATGTCCCATAAATGTACTATGCAAATTTGGAAAAGGTTTACAATTTGTTCCTAATGGTAATATAGAAAAATTAATTCTTAATTGCAATACCTAAGGCTCTAAGGGCAAGAACTGGCTTCCCCATAGTTTTTAATGGAGGCATAAATAATCTTAATTTTGTGCACTTCTAACCTGTGAAATGGAATTCATTTATGTAAATAATCTATGTAATTTTTAAATAATATTTCCAGTAATATTGGCAGAATACATGCATGTTAACCCAGGTAGAATGATCTATTGTCCCATCTTGACCCAATATTATACTGTGCTTCTCAACACAAACTACTCAGTGCACATAAAATAAAATTAAAATTACCCATAACACCTAAATGAGGACAAGGCCCAGGGACCCCTAATAGAAATTTTCCCTAAGCCCCAAACTCCCACCAAATAAGAAAGTCAGCTTTTTCTTCTTTTCTTTTTCCCTCTGCACTCAGCCACCATCCCAAAGAGTGGAGAAAGATCTGTCCACATGGCAACAGAAATTGTAATTTTATACTGCTATGAAAAATATGCATGCATGGAGCTTGTGATCACAGGTCATTTACATTAAAAAACTTGAATATTGTTGAGCTTTTATAAAAGCTCTCTAATAAAATAAAGAGAACTCGGGAGGACTTGGGAGAATCAGTCAACTTGATTTACTACAGATTGTTTACCTAGTCCAGGAGCAGGGGTGATACCTGCTCAGGATATTTATAAGGTAATTTTAAAGAAGTGTGATCAATCTGATACAAAAATCTCATGACTACATCATGTTTGGATAGTATTGATTCCATTAAAATATTTAGGATAGCAGAGCTATTTTCATATTTGAAAATAGCTAGTGAAATCTATTTTAATAAGATTTATAACAATCACAGACTAAATTTATAGCATCCCATTGTAAATAAGGAGTTGCTATGTATATATATTTTTTTGATTGGATACACTTAAAAGTTCTTTGTTAAATTTTACATTTCAACCGGGAATTTTAAGTTTTCATTTACATGCTACACACGAAAGTAGTTGTAACATCTAAGTCATCATAAAAAACAAAGCTAAGTCATTTCTAGAATGAAAAATCAGGATGTCTCCAAAAGGCATCTAGAAATAATTAATGTGCTTTCTAAAACATGATTCTGTCCTATTTCACTTACATCAAATCTGTGGCAGACAATATTTGAGAAAAGGATTTGTTATTTAAATTTTTTTTCTCAAATCTTTAACATACACCTTGCATTTACTTTAAAATTTTTAGGAAGCTGGAGTCTGGAACATAAAGATTATGTATTATTTAATTACACATGAAAAACAATTCATAAAATATTCTGGCTCTTAGAAAATACTTCAGGTATTTTACAAGAAACAATATAGTTAGAGTACCAAAAATATATACAACTGCAGAAGCAATTAAAATCAGTAATAAAAATCAAACATAAAGTCAGTGTACCATGCCAAAGGCCTTTTGAAATAAAAGAGCTTTAAACCTACAGAACATAAAAGGAGGCTAATTCAGTGGTTGTCCTCGATTGAAAAGAGAGGACGTTCCATAGCCCTAGGCTAGCAGACAGAATTCTTGAGCATGTGCTGGTAAGTTTCAGAATGAAAATTATCTTGCCCTGAAAGTTCACAAGTTCTTTAATATTTGTCTTTTCAAGACACTTTAGTTAGAGAATAGTGTCACCAAAGAGATCTTAACAATAAGGGCCAATTACAAACAGAGAAGTATACTGTTTTTCTACTACCATATTAGTCTCTTAACATTCTGGAGAACAAAGACATTTTTTTAAAAAATTATTCACAGTTTGTACTTCTAACATCAGTCAAGGTCCTTGAGAAAGTTAAAAAAAAAAAAAGCACTTGCAGATAAAATGGACAAATAGAAGATAGTTTTGAGCAAACCAAAACTACATCTTTCTAGGAAAAACAAAAGTAAATGAAAAGCCTTTTAATATGCATGACTTTCTGACTGGGTAGAAAAATGCATTTGTCAGGAATGAACCAAAAGAAGATCTTCATATATTTGCTGCCAAAATTTTAGAATACTGCTTTAAAACAGAGAGGACAGAGTCTACTTAATCTTTATAAAAACCAAACTGCCCGCTTCTTTATACAAATGGCCAAATGTCTCTCTAGGATTCTGATCTCAGTGCTAATTCATTGGATCAAGTATAAAATTCTTATTCCCCTACAATTATGAACTCCAAGCCATAATGATTTTAAATGGCTTGGCATATGGTTAAGATATGAAAAATGGAAAACAGGCACTTTTGCCACCAAGAGCATATATTCAAGTGTATTTTGAGCAGATATACTCTGCTGAGTATATTTTTAGTTTTTCTAGCATAGGTGTGTTTGAAGAAAAAACTTCACATCTCTTTTCCACCTAATCAGAGGAGGCTCTGTGAAATTCACAAGGATGAAAGAGAGAAAAAGAACGCTCATAGATAGGAGAAAAGTTTTCTGTTTCTTTTCCTCTTACATTAGCAGAGAAGTTGAAAAGATAAAAAGTGAGAACCTGTAAAGGATAGAGGAAGCAAAGCAGTTTACCTAAAAAAAAAATTACTTAAAAAAAATGTAAGGTCAGAGAACAACTCCTGCCTGCTAACTACTCTTGATCTAGCTCTATGTCCACACTATACTTTTGACAACAGCCTGATGCTGACAGCTTCTGTCAACCACTGTCAATATCACATACTGGCCCTAAACATGGTACAGAGCATAATCTGTGCCAGCACCATAGGACCAAAGAAAAATATTATGCAATATCTTTGACCTGACGTATATTTTCATATGTATTTTATCTAAACTATTCTCTGTTTGTCTTAATTCTAAAAGTAGAGTAAATGTTTGATGTCAATATCACCTTAAAAATCCAAAATTGTCAACTTGGCGTGTATTTGAGGGGCTGCTGTTATGTTGGTCTGACAGATTTTCCTCACATCTTAGTCTCTTTCATGTTTTGATGAGGAAAAAGTAACTACAACAAAGTGCTTACATAATATTTTTATTGTCATCCTAGCCTTAACTCCAGAGAAAGCAATGGCAACCCATTCTGGTACTCTTGCCTGGAAAATCCCATGGATGGAGGAGCCTGGTAGGCTGCAGTCCATGGAGTCGCTAAGAGTCAGACACGACTGAGCAACTTCACTTTCACTTTTCACTTTCATGCACTGGAGAAGGAAATGGCAACCCACTCCAGTGTTCTTGCCTGGAGAATCCCAGGGACGGCGGAGCCTGGTGGGCTGCCATCTATGGGGTCGCACAGAGTCGGACACAACTGAAGTGACTTAGCAGCAGCAGCCTTAACTCTATTTACATTCAAATTTTATCACAAATAATAAGTTGGCTTTATATTCCAATAAGCCCTTCAGTTCATTCTGAAACCTTTTGGTACATCAACATTTTGAGAGCGCTAGCTTATAATCTTTAATCCTTTATACATTTAAAATGTTATAAAGGGTTTTTATAATTACCAAAGTTAGGCTCTGAAAGCCCAAAAGATCACAAACCCACGTTCAAGTATGTGTATATATATTTCATTTTGTATCAGTGTCACAATGGAATGGAAAAAGCATTGACCTAAGGGTGGGGACACTTGCTTCTGCCATTGACTCTTAACTGCTGAGAAGATCCAAACAACGCTGAACAAGTCCATGGGTGGTATTTTTGCAGCCTACAGAGGTGAGACTGCAAGGAGATCCAGCCAGTCCATTCTAAAGTAGATCAGTCCTGGGATTTCTTTGGAGGGAATGATGCTGAAGCTGAAACTCCAGTACTTTGGCCACCTCATGCGAGGGGTTGACTCATTGGAAAAGACTCTAATGCTGGGAAAGATTGGGGGCAGGAGGAGAAGGGGACAACAGAGGATGAGATGGCTGGATGACATCACTGACTCGATGGATGTGAGTCTGAGTGAACTCCGGGAGTTGGTGATGGACAGGGAGGCCTGGCGTGCTGCCATTCATGGGGTCGCAAAGAGTCGGACACGACTGAGCGACTGAACTGAACTGAACAGAGGTGAGAGTCACCTCCTAGAATTTGCTGTGCATATCTGCAAAACTATATTCAGTAGTCCCATCTAATGAATCCTGTAACTTTAAGACATTGCAAACTTTTCTGTGATTCAATTCCTTCAGAAAAGGGACTAGAGAATACTGAAAGTTTCTGCTAGCTTCTGAACTGTAGATTTTTATGATACTCGATGGTCTCCTCTAATGGCTTAGAAGCCATTAGAAATGCCTCATGTTTTCCTTATGGTTCTCTGAAGAGTCGGGAGTACTCAGTGCCTAACTTACACATGACTTTGCCTGCGTGGTCAGTCGTGTCCAACTTGTCGGCACCCCATGGACTGTAGCCCACCAGGCTCCTCTGTCCATGGGATTTTCCAGGCAAGAATAATGGAGTGGGTTGCCATTTCCTTCTCCAAGATGTGGCTTTAGCAGTTGTATTTCAAAGGCAGGAGTTGGCCAATTGAGTAACTGAAGTTAACAAAGAGTCTGGGTCAAGAAATAGTTTTAGCTAGGGAAGTTTTCAGAGTGAAAGAAAACACTGCTGTAAAAGAACATTACTGTAAAAGAACAAAGAATAGGACATTTTAAGGATAAAACACATTAATTGGCTTTTTTGGTGCTCACTTACTAATTCAGGCACGTACACTTTTGTTTAGGTGAATTTTATTCTTGTAGGGCGTTTCTTGTCACTCTTAGAATTGGCTTCAGAATTAGCTAACATTAACAAACTCAAAAGTCTCATGATAAAGTATCAAGTCCAAAGAAGGAAATGCTTTAAACTATTTGAATTGCTTCGGGTGTATAACTGTATTTCTTAAAAACATTGAGAATTTTCCACATTAAGGGACACATGACCAAGAGATCTCAGGAAACACTTTTGGAAACTGCTTGATTATAACTTAAACTCCTTTCTGAAAAACAGAAAAGGTTAATTATTGTTTGGCCTTTTCTTTAAGAGAAAATGTAAATCTGATTATAAAGTTCTACAGATGTGTTTCCTCTCAACAGTGTGTCAAATACTAGATGGTACAATTTAAAGAAACTCTAAAGTAAAAGCTGGCACTGCAGAATTCAGTCATTAATTGGCAAAGCTCACTGAACACGAGATGACAATTGAGACAATTAAGAAAAGCTTTCAACATTTTGAGCCAAAATTATTTAAACCTAGATTTTCATACATAGCTGAAACAAATTTGAAGGCAAATTAAGACTTTATAGATAAGCAAAAGACAACACATTATTTCCCAGGCTCATTTCCAAAAAAAAAAAAAAAAAAGAAGGAAAATGCCAACAAAATGAGAAGGAGATCCAAGAAAAAGGGAGTATTGGGAATCAAAATAACTATACAGAATACATTAAAAAGAAGTCTCAGTGTGACAGTGGAGCAAGTGTTTGAGAAAGCAGTTGTTCTTTGTTAGAACAGAAAGTCAGAGAGATCAAAGATTGTCTTCAAGAAGAAAGCAGATATGATTGGGATTACATAAACTATGTAGGATCTTAATGGTAAAATGAAGGGATATTTGACAAAGGAAAAGAAAAGACAATTAGGAAAGCAAAAAGCTGTGTATTAAACTCATGGTTCAACAATGAACAAATGTAAAATATGGCATAATTTGGCAGTGGCTATGGTGTGAAAACGGAGAAGGCGATGGCACCCCACCCCAGTACTCTTGCCTGGAAAATCCCATGGACGGAGGAGCCTGGTGGGCTGCAGTCCATGGGGTCACTAAGAGTCGGACACGATTGAGCAACTTCACTTTCACTTTTCACTTTCATGCACTGGAGAAGGAAATGGCAATCCACTCCAGTGTTCTTGTCTGGAGAATCCCAGGGATGGAGGAGCCTGGGCTGCCGTCTATGGGGACACACAGAATCGGACACAACTGAAGCGACTTAGCAGCAGCAGCAGCAGGATGGTGTGAAAAAAGTGAATTTTATCATGACACTTGGAATAATCTCTTCCAGCAGCACTGGTTTAGTGGCCTAAGAAAATATTTTGTTGGCAATGTGTAAGTAATGCCATAACAATAGAAATGGAGTTTATAGCAGAATTTGACAGATGAGTAGAAATTCCAAATTCCTCACTTTGTAATGTTGAGATTCAAGAGACACTCCAATATATATTGATATAAAGAATCAAGGGTTAGTGTTATTTTAATTGAAGTATAGTTGCTGTACAATATTATATGTTACAGGAGTCCAGTATTAGTGATTCACAAATTTTAGAGTGTTAGTTTTTCTAATTATGTATCAGAAATAAAAATTAGTAATTAACAAATAAAATTGGGAGATGAGGAAGAGAGGGGATAGTAAATCTCTTCTGTCATAGTGAGAAGATATTAGATTTTATCCAAATTATTGAATGAATAAATAGCTGTATGAGAATAGTATTTAGTGTTTTGAGGCTAACTGCCAGAAATGTAAACCTATAGGGTTAAAAAGATTACTTACATGATATACAACTGAGGGTTGAGAAGAAAAGAAAAGGGATAATTTTACTTGTTTAAATTTATTTCAAATATGTGTAATATTTTATGATATAATTTTAACTGAAAAATGTCTGTATAATACGATCTCAACTCCTGATATAAATCTTTCTTTAGTGTAAACAGTGCCCTTAGTCCTTTAGATGGATGGTCATAATCTAGAATCATTTTTGTGGACTTACTTTTCCTGCTGTTTATAAGACTGTGGTTGATTTTATTAGCCAGTATGATATTCACTCTACTGAGAACTTTGAGATACACTCTTGTTTTAGTGCCCTGTCATAAAAATATCTTTGTCTCATAGATAAATTATGTCTTTTCTTTCACAAGAAAATAAAAATTGTGAGGCCTTTAGCTCCCAAGAAACTTAAAGCCATTGCTCATCAATTACCTAAGAGTACTAGGTAGCTGTAAGCTCGCCTAGGTGCCTTAACTTTTATATCATCTTTTTTCTGGTTTTATTCCTTTTACTCCCATTGACAAAAAAGGCATTTTGAAAGCTTCCTTAAGTGCTTGAATTTGTGGAAATCTTACTGATGTTAAATATACAAAAAATTATTAGTTTTACTGGTGGCTCTGGTAGGAGACCCATTTCAATCCTTGGGTCAGGAAAATACCCTGGAGAAGGAAATGGCAGCCCTCTCCAGTATTTTTGCCAGAGAAGTCTTATGGACAGAGAAGCCTGGTGGGCTACAGTCCATGGGGTTGCAAAAGAGTCATACATGACTTAGCAACTAAACAACAACAACAAATCATAACAAAGGTTTATTCCAATCATAACTGTATCCACATTTTCCCCTAACACATTTTAACTTAATCATACCAATTAGGTATAATGTATATCCACATCTCTACCAGAGTGCTATGTATGTCACAGGTGCCCAAAAAACATTTCCACGTTGAACTGATTTAATCATGGTTACCACTGTTTTTCAATTTATGGTCAGCAGTAAAAATGTTTCCCAAGTTACATATAAACAAAAGAAGAGTGTTTTACCTCTTAGCTACTTTTATATGTGCTAATAAAATTCTCCTGAAAGAAACAAGGCAAATATAAAAGACTAGCTTGTGATTCATAAACATATAATATTGCAGTTGCCGTTCGCTGGATTACTTTAAATGCAGTTTTGACTTCTAGAAGTGAGGATGTAATATGGACAATAAAAATCCTTCTGATATAATCTATCATGAATGATATACATTAGTGAGATGTCTTTTTTCTACAAACTACATCTAAGAAATATCTGAAGCTAAACAGAGACGAGAGGGAAAAAACCCACAAAATTCTAAAATCCTTTGAGAAAAATCAATTTCTACATCTTTAATTTAGAGCCCAATCTGCCGAAACACTCACTAGCCTCACAAATGGAAGTTTGTATTCAAGGCTTATTGAGCAGAGATGTTTTCCTGTTGCACCTCAGTCATAGAAGTACTTTGAAAAAATGACATTGTATCATTAATTCATAGTGAAGGATCAGTGCTTCAGTATCACTCAGATCTTTCTTTTTCTCAGAGACAGGCACACCAATGTCCCTTAACATCCTGGGAAGGTGATGATATCAACAGAGTAGGATATTTTGTTTGTTTGTTTGTTTGTAGAGGTACAAGGTAAGTCTGGTCCATGGTATGATATGGAAGCCACAGGCTGGCACACCTGTCCTCAAATTTTACGCCCACCAGCCTGAAGCACAACATAGGAAGTTCCCACTATACAGTTAGGTCTGGAAAACAAATTTATTGTTCCCAAAGTGGAAAGTGGGGGTGGGGGAGGAAGGGATAAATTAGGAGTTTGGGATTAGCAGATATTTGTTGTTCAGCCACTAAGTCATGTCCGATTCTTTGCAACCCCATGGACTGCAGCATGCCAGGCATCCTTATCCTTCACCATCTCCCAGAACCTGATCAAACTCATGTCCATCGAGTCAGTGATGCCATCCAACCGTTTCATTTTCTGCCATTCCCTTCTCCTCCTGCCTTCAATCTTTTCCAGTATCAGGGTCTTTTCCAATGATTTGGCTCTTTGCATCAGGTGGCCAAAGTATTAGAGTTTCAGCTTTAGCAGACACAAACTACCATATATAAAATAGATAAACAAAACGTCCTACTGCATAGCACAGGGTACTATATTCAGTATTTTGTAGTAAACTATAATGGAAACGAATCTGAAGAAGATATATATATATATTATATATATATGATATGATATATGTGTGATATAAAAGATATATATATGATATGTATAACTGAATCACTTTGCTGTACACAAGAAACTAATACAACATTATCAATCAACTATACTTCAATAAAAAATAAATAAAATGTATGATTAAAAAATTAAGTTAGTTCTTTAGGTCCTGGCATCATCAGCGAAAGGCTGAAATTAATATAATAGTCGCTTTCCTGAGATACCATATTTAGATATTGGCAGCCATTGACATAAATATATGCATTTGAAAAGATATCAAGCAACCGTAGACATTAAAAATAAGAAAAAGGGTAGGGATTTTTCTCCTGGTGTGAAGGAAGCAGGATAAGTATGACAGCAGAGAGGAAAGACCCAGGGATGGGACAGAATGAAGAGCCATGAGCCACTTTAAGAAGTGAGAGACACTGAAAAGAGGGAGAAGAGCCAAGAGGGAAGGGGAAGTAGCTTGATTCCTAAACATTTCAGATTTTTCTGTGGTCCCTCATGCATATTGAAATATAAAATGGTAAATGAAAGGTAAAACTGATCATAGAACACAGTAGAATTTGATTAGAATTTGTAGCTTATTATAATGCAGAGGAAGGCGGAGCACCAAAGAATTGATGCCTTTGAACTGTGGTGCTGGAGAAGACTCCTGAGAGTCCCTTGGACAGCAAGGAGATCAAACCAGTCAATCTTAAGGGAAATTAACCCTAAATACTTGTTGGAAGGACTGATGCTGAAGCTGAAACTCTAGTATTTTGGTCATCTGATGAGAACAGCTAACTCATTAGAAAAGTCCCTGATGTAGGGAAAGATTGAGGGCAGGAGGAGAAGAGGGCATCAGAGGATGAGATGACTGGATGGCATCACCGATGCAATGGACATGAACTTGGGCAAACTTTGGGAGATGGTGAGTGACAGGGAGGCCTGGCGTGCTGCAGTCCATGGGGTTGCAAAGAGTCAGACACGACTGGGCAACTGAACAACAAAGACCTAAAGCAGGAAGATAAATCACAATCATTTGTAAGCAACAGCCATTTACTTTTTCTTGAGGAAACACTTTTTGACCAGAGCAAGACAACCCCTAAGAGAAAATAGTCATACAGAATGATCAATTCTGAGTGAACTTCTAAAGAAAATGAAACCTGAAACTACTTCTTGAAAAAGAACACTCAATTATGAGTAAAACATCAGCAATGATTCTCAACTCTTACTGCATATCAGAGTCATCTGGGAAGTTTTAAATACTACTTATGAATCCGAAGACTCGGCCCCTTCCAAAGATTCTAATTTAACTAGGCTCAAATGGGACCCAGGCCTCTACATTTTTAAAGCTCCCTGAGCAATTCTAATGCATAGCTAGAGTTGCAAACACCAGGAGAAACCATGATGCAAGCTTTAGGGTCAGCAGCAATTCTTTTTTCTTCTCATTTCTTTTTACCACTAAACTGTTGAAATCACCATTCACAATACCATTCACAGGGGTGCTCTAGAATTTCCTTCCTGTTGCATGGCAGACCCAGATTTAACCAATTTGACGAGGACAAATTATTCAATTTTAAATGGTACACTTGTGTTGAGATTCTCATTATTGTTTTTTTAAGTGTGTTGACCACAAAGGATAGTTTGTTTTGAAAACATTTTAGTTTTTCAAACCAGTGACTGTTTGGTTGTGGGTGGGGAGTAGGACAGATGATAGGGTAGTGTATACCCTTTATTATATTCTTTGTATATTCTTTATTGTAAAGTAGCATGAGAAAACAATGGGGAGTGGATAAGTTCACTATCTTGACAGTGATGATGATTTTATGGGTATACAGATATGTGAGAACTTATCAAGTTGTTCACTTTAAAAGTGTGCCTTTTATTGAATGTCAATTACAACTCAATAAAGTTTAACATATAAAAACTCACACTATAGTCTCTTATGACTTACATAAAAGGTTTTCAAAAAGCATTAAATTATTTTATATCTTCAAATCAGTGTCTAAGTGTCTTTAAATATCTGGAAATTTGAAATCAATAGTGAGAAGAAAGATCTCATGCCCAAAGCAACTTTCCTACTGCTGCTGGTGCTGCTGCTAAGTTGCTTCAGTCGTGTCCAACTCTGTGTGACCCCAGAGACGGCAGCCCACCAGGTTCCCCCGTCCCTGGCATTCTCCAGGCAAGAACACTGGAGTGGGTTGCCATTTCCTTCTCCAATGCATGAAAGTGAAAAATGAAAGTGAAATCGCTCAGTCGTGTCCGACTCTTAGTGATCCCACGGACTGCAGCCTACCAGGCTCCTCCATCCATGGGATTTTCCAGGCAAGAGTACTGGAGTGGGCTGTCATTGCCTTCTCCGATCTCTCCTACTACCCTATGATAATACCTGAAACTCCTTTAAGTGGTTGAAGCCAAATCCATGAATGTTATTTGGAAACTGTGATGTCCTTATAACAGTCATCGTACAAGTGCCACGAATTCATACCTATCTCCTACAGAAAGAAAGACTCTCACAAAAACAGTAAATCTGGGATAGAAGGAAAGTGAGAAAATTAGGAGCACAGAGGCTACCCAGTTTACATTAGGAAGCTCTGGACATCCAAGTGGTTGGCATGGTGAAAGTGCTGTGATGGCAAAGGTATCTCAACAGAAATTATAGTTATCACAAAACTACAAATGCCAGAAATAGCATCATCTATAAACTAACCCTTACTGGTTTTACTGCTGCTAACTGCTAAGTCACTTCAGTCGTGTCCGACTCTGTGCGACCCCATAGATGGCAGCCCACCAGGCTCCCACGTCCCTGGGATTCTCCAGGCAAGAACACTGGAGTGGGTTGCCATTTCCTTCTCCAGTGCATGAAAGTGAAAAGTGAAAGGGAAGTCGCTCAGTCGTATCCAACTCTTAGCGACCCCATGGACTTCAGCCTACCAGGCTCCTCCATCCATGGGATTTTCCAGGCAAGAGTACTGGTGTGGGGTGCCATTGCCTTCTCCGTTTTTACTGGCACTGCTAAAACATTTGTTCTCTAGGAGTACTTTTATGAATAGTCCTTAAATAATCAATATCCTTGTGATTGTTCAGAAGGCTTTTTACTTATTGATGTTCTTCAAATGCATTACTCTCCTTAAATATAGAAAGCAGAAGATAAAATTGTCACTTTGATAAGGATTGACTAGGTTCTATTAAATTTCATATGCACATAGTCAAAGAGGCAGATGCTGGGATATGCAGTCTCAAAATCTCCACATAAATATCAGAGTAAGAACCGCACATAACAGAGAAGTTCTAACTTAGTAAAACCCCACTGGTGGCTCTATGGTGAAACAATATGAACAGAAGATAAGTTTAAAATGAAGAAAACATTCTGAAGCTGGTAGTTTTCAATTAATACTATAAAATAAAGTGTTTATGTTATCACAGTTCTTTGATTTTTAAAAAAAATACATACGTATTTTTAAAAACGTCTTCCAAGACTACCAAATTCCAGGTTATATTCATTGGAAATGACAGGGGCTAAATTTATATCATTTTCCACTGATAGGCAAAAATCATCTTTTGTGTTAGCCTAGTAAATCATCTATAGTACAGAGTAGTTTATAGTCCATCCAGAGATATCTAGTAGGATATCAAAGAGTACTTATAATCATGCATGAGAGTAAAAGGAAACACTTGAACTGGGAAGAAAAACTTCTGTCACTCTAGTTGTTTCTAATGGTTTTCCCAGAGTAAAGGCTTTAATGGAGATTTTTAGTATTATTCTTAATTAGATGAGGCACCTCTAGGGAGCTGGTCTCTTGTGAATCAGATTCATTTACTGAGAACCATGAGTGTGTTCACAAGGAAAAATAAAAACTGTAGTGGGAAAGTATATTCTGCAAAGAACTCTTGTTTCCAAAATTCTATACTTATTCAGTTGAATGAATTTATTTATAATATTTATTTTGTGTTTTTTATATTAAGTCTTTCCATGGCCAGCCAGGGGAACAAACCACTGGTTTGCCTTTTCAGGGAGTACCTCCTATTACCCAATATTCTCTCATCTTTCTCCCTTACCTCATTAATACATACCTGTCTTTTATTTCACACCTCTGTATCTGTGTTCTATCAGATAATCTGACCATCTGTTTTTTCTATTTCAACTAAAGACATAGCTGACAATGTATGAGGCCTACTGGAGAATATTTTTTGCATTTCCTGACAAGGGTCATAAATTCCTCGGACAAAAGCAGCAAAGAAATTTTACACCTAATGAAAGGCCCTAGAAGTCTCTCAAGATTTCTTCAAACAAGATAGCTTTTCATTGCCCTCAAATAGGACCACATAGGTACCCTAAGGCATCCCTAGTACTCTTATAGATAACATGTGCTCCTAAGCATTCATTCACCAAATGAAGTATTGTTTAACTAAATGAGAGAGAGAAAAAGAGCCAAAGGATTGATCCCACTGAAAATACATATGAGACAGGAAGACAAAGTCTGAGTCATGATCAGAGAAATAGAAAGGGAGCCAAGCTAGAACTGACTTGCAGAATCTAGTGGGGAAAGGATTCCACAGATAATTGGGATTATTTTATAGTGTCAAATCCTACAACTCTAGAGATAAAGGAAACAAGGACTAAAAATGGCATTGATTGGTTATTAGGAGCTCATTATAATCTCCAAAAGAGCATTTGTTTATGTATTTTCTTGCTTCCTTATTTTAACTTATTTATGTAATGTGATAAGAGCATAAAACCAGATGGTAAAAATTTAAGGAATTCGAGAAAGTAGGAAAAATGGTAACGGTGAAGCCAGACTACTCATAAGGTGTTTGGCTTAAAGAAAGAAAAATGGATTAATGTGCAAAGTGTTGACAGTCTCTAGAGAAAGGATATTTCTGCAGATGGGAGAAAACTGAGAATGTTTATACCCAAAAGAAACCAGTTGAGTAGGAAAGATGGAAGCAGAGAAAATAAGGAATTTGAAGCCAAACTAAGGAAGGTAGAAGGTGGAAATAGAAAATAAGGTTTAGAAATAAGGGCATGAACTATATAATTTAAAGAAATAAATATGGGGGAAATCATGAAATTAAAATGTAAGGATATGGGAAAAGGAAGAAGCAAACCTTTAAATCATAAAGCAAAAATTGAGATCATTCTCACAATTTGGAATAATGGTAGGAGGCTGAGCAAAATTTAAAATCTTTAGAAGGACATATCAATAAATAAAGAAAACGTATTTCCTTTGAAAAATTATAAAGTCCAACAAAAATGGAAACAAAAATCTTAAAACCTAAAGAAATGAAATGTGAAAGAAACAAGTGTGAAGGTGAAAATGTAATGAATCTAGCTATCAAATCTATACATGTTGAAATTTTATTTATTCTTCTCAATACTTTTAACTGTAAAGCATAAATTCAGTGGTCAGAAGCCATGAATTTCAGAGATAAGATTGATAAATATAGTCTAAGTAACATGGAGGAGAAGGGGACAACAGAGGATGAGATGGCTGGATGGCATCACTGACTCGATGCACATGAGTTTGGGTGAATTCCGGGAGTTGGTGATGGACAGGGAGGCCTGGCGTGCTGCAATTCATGGGGGTCACAAACAGTCGAACACGACTGAGCAACTGAACAGAACTGAACCACTAGTTTTCTCCATGGTCTTTATATAATAACACTTGGACATGCTCAATTGTGTCAAACTTCATGACCCCCATGGACTGTAGCCCACCAGGCTCCTCTGTCCATGGAACTTTAAGTCTAACCACTTCAGCTGTAACTCTATGGGTGAATATGTGTGTGTATGTATGTGGTCTTACATCATACTTTTAGCAGAAGACTGAAAGGGAAATACAAATTTTAAGCCAAACACATTAATCAAACATTGAGAAGTTGGCTGGCAAGAAAGGAGAGTTACAGTAATCGTTCGGATTGGGACATTTAGGAAAAGTTGTGTATTGGTAACAATTGCTGAAAGAGGGAAGGAAAAGAAAGATGTAAATTTTTGGTTCTGAGCTCTACTCAGGGCAAGCAGAAAAATACTAAGGAGTAAGTAATTCCTTGAAAGGAACAAGGAAATTATATCATCCCTGCTGCTCAAACACAATAAAAGCCAGGACACAATGCATTGTGAAGTTTTTGGACAGTAGAAAGACAGAAGCATTCATTCTATTTTGTCACATGGACTATTTAGTACAGGAATGGCATGCTTGTTGCTCAATTTTGCTTACCAAAAATGTCAGGAGGAATTTAGGAGCCCATGAAAATCTGTAAACTAATGAGCAGGGCACAGAAACATTTGTTTCTAAGGCACAGCTGGGGAAAACAAATTTATCTACCAAACACACTCAGAATTGTAGCCTGGTTGAAATATATTGGTTTCACCTAAAATGTTGTGATTATGAATGTTCTTACGGGCTTCATCAGAAACAATCTGGTCTCCTTTCTCCACTCTCCTTGATTTGAATCCCGTCTTTTGGTTGACAGTTCCCATTTCCCTTCCTTATTTCTGGTCTTTCCTCTAGAGCTTCATTTGCATTACAGGACAAATTTTCTCAGCTATCATCTCATATATAGCATGATTAGGTTTGTGCTCACCTTTTGCCATCTTAAATTCCCCACTTCTTTGTCCCTGATCCAAATTTCCCAGTCTTCAGAAACCTTTGGGTACGAACATGCATGATTTGTTAATATTCAAATTTCAATTCACATCTGCAAAGACAGGACTTCATGTTGATTAAGAGTTTCTCCAAGTCCCTTAAACATTTCCCAGACTCTCTGGAAAGTGTCCCATATCTCCGAAGCTCTCACAGTGCCACAGGGATGTGCACAACTGCAAAGAATGCTCCTTTCCCCTATTGTATAAAATACCCCTCCTCCAGGAGAAACAGATAACATGTTTCATGGGATCCTTCAGTGAAAAGGAATCCTCCCAAATCAGTCTCTAGCCTCTCTACTTTGATGACTCAGACTTAATCCTTGAACTGGACCAAAGAACATGTGCCACACCCTCCTCTCATTACCCCAGTATCATGTGCTTTCCCTAGTCATCTTGGGCAGAAAGCTTTCTCCTCCAAGCAAGTAAAACTCTCAGACACTTTCCTGAAGGAGATACTACAGTTAAGTCTCTATGTGAGTCTTGTCCAGTTTAGGTACAGCTGGACTTGTCCTCGTAGAAGGCAGGGACACCTAGGCTCCCTTAAGCTATAAAACTGGATTCTACTTTTGATACAGTCTCTTCTATTCCACATAGCCAAACCATCCAAGACTCATTTGTCCCTCAGTCTCTAGATATATGAGAATAATTTGATGGTGTTCAGAGCCAGCTCATACTGACTGACAAAAGTCAACTGTGATTGTCAGGAGTCTGGTGAACCAGTTAATCTTGAATTGGCAGCTTGAATTCAGTCATTGTGAAAGTATTTACACCATGGAAAGTGGGCAAACTATCAAATCAGGGCTTTTCCCCCTAGAGTCAACTGTTAAATATTTACCAGCACATCACTGGATAAATCCACTATTTTCATGTAGAATGGTACAATTCATTAATACTCAAACCTTCACAGTAATCTGTCAGCTGTTCTTCTTGTCTTTTTTTTCCATCTCACATCCACTCATCCAAATCAAATCACTGAACATTTTAAGATTTACATTAGTTCCTATTGCCAAGGGGCTCAAATGTAAATATGAAGTCTTTCAATATGTTGCTGTCTATCTTTAAAAATGGGTTACAAGAGATAACCCATGTAATGTACTTAGCACAATGCTTTGGGCCATAGCAACCATTCAGTAAATACTGGCTGTTTGTCAGTATTATTTTTATTAGCACTAATTCGCTATGCATTAAGTTCATCTTCACTTGCATTTTAAAAAACCTCCATATTATTCTTTGATACACTGAAGTCTTTATATCTACAAGTTTATTATCCAGCTGAAGTGTTCTATTCTCCTTTCCCTTAACAAATATTTTCAGACACAGAGCAATCCTTAGCTTTCTCAAGAGTATATTCTGAATAACACCAGATCACAATTATCTGTCCAGTTTCTGAATCCCTTTAGTGCTTTTTTTTTTTTACCAAGCCATTAGCAATTGTAAATACAGTACCACTAATATTGCTCTGGGATTTTATTTTTTGTACATATATTGTTTTTCATGATAAAGCATGAGTTCCTTTAGAAACTTAATATCAACTTTTGAGGACGATTTTATATACATATGTATATGGCTGTAGCCTTCATCTGTTCTTAACCACTTTCAATAAAATATCGTTCATGAGTGTGGATGTTGTGTACAGTAAGCCTGCTCGATCAAACACAGTCCATGACTCGTGAGCCTTCTATGATGCATTCTACTTTTCACCTGGGAGAAAACAGAACTGTAAGGCAGAAACTGTTACCTCCTTCCAAGCTCTGACCTCTTTGGTACATCCTTATCTTCTTTTATCGCTAAGGCCAAATTAAAAATAATTAAAATATGAAGCAGTTTTCATTTATTTTTATTACTTCATAATTCCAGCCGTTTATAACTCATTTAAAAGTTGCCCATAAATATCAAGATTATGTGGCAATAAAAGTAATTAAAAAACAGAAGTTAAAACAATGCAAATGGCAAATACTTCCCAAACTTAATATGAACACTGTCAGCAGAAAGGAAGCCCAAACTCAGAAGGGAAGATACGCAACTCACGTTGGAATTTCAATGTCATGAATATGCAGTCAGAGTCCATTCCCAACAAAGACAGTGAGGGAATTTGCTTTCCATGGCTAACAACCTCCATGTGACCAAATAGGCCCTGATCCATCAAAGGAGGAAAGCTAAGCACACTCATTAGCTCCATGTCTATTCTGACTGCAGTTGTTCCCTTGGGATCTTTTCAGGATGGAATATTAAATCCATCAATATGTTCTCTATTCAAACCCAGATGAGAAAAGGTTTATGGAAATTGCAGGGTCCAAGATGAAGGTGATGAAACAACTTATCCAATTCTAAACTTAAAAGATACAATTTAGCCTGTTAACTTAGAGAAGAGAAAGTTATTTTTCTCCCAAAATATATATCATATATACTGTATTTATATGTAAGAGTGGCAGGGATGTAAGCATATTCTTATGTGTGTGGATGCATTTCTTTCATTGATGGACTATTTGATGTGCCATTAATGCAGTCTTTGAGCTATAAGCAACTAGGCATAAAGATCGATAAGTTAATGTCAGCCTTGTTTGAAAAACACAATGACTTCATCACCTTCAAATCATTCTCTTTGGATCAGAATTACTCTTAGGGGTTAAAATATTATTTCCAAAAAGCACTTGATAATATCCATAGGTATACCAAAATGAGGATAAGCATGGAGAAAGCCACAGTCTCCTAATATGTTAATCACAAACAATAACTGGAACAGTGGTTTTTACCACCTCAAGGAAATCATAATGTATTTTTGCAGTCTTGACATCCTCATGATTCTAATAATGCCTACAACCCTAGCTAATAACTATGCATGTATTTCTAGAAATAATATATATATATATACATATATAAAGTGTATATATATATTTTGCTGCCCCATGCAGGATTTTAATTCCTGACCAGGGATGGAACCCATGCTTCCTGCACTGGAGGCAGAGCCTTAACCACCAGGGAAGTCTCTAGAAATGATATTTTTATTAAGAAATTTTTCATAATCATTATTAACAAAGAGGAACATTTTTTCTGAGTAACAACCTAGTTTTTAATCACCAGCATGTGCTGCTGATTTCAATGATGTCAATGGAGAGGCAAAATCAGTAGTCAATTGCAGCAACTAACTTAACAAAGGGCTTCCCTGGTGGCTCAGATGGTGAAGAAGAATTCACCTGCAATGAGCAGACCTGGGTTTGATCCCTGGGCTAGAAAGATCTCCTGGAGAAGGGAATGGCTACCCACTCCAGTATTCTTCCCTAGAGAATTCCATGGACAGAGGACCCTGGTGGGTTAAGTCCATGGAGTCACAGGGTTGAACACACTTTCAGATTCAACAAAAATGACTAATTTTAAAAAGATTAGTGGAAAATGAAAGATGCCCGTTGACTTGCATTTACATCTGCTGATGTAGCAGGAGGACATTAATAAGCACAATTTTTTAGTTAATTAAATCAAATTCTATTACTTAAATTTCTAAGTTGAAGATTCTTCATCTAGGGAAGAAGTCAAAAGTGTTCTTTCAGGCAAGCTCCATTGCAAAGCTAGCAGTTCCCTGCTTTTAGTCACAAAATGTCACAGACTAAGAATGACAAGGCAATTGAATTTTCATGGATTGGATTAGGGCTGATTCTACAGGAGGGAGAGTTTACTACCAATGTTGCAATCTATGATAATGAAATGAAATATTTAAATTAAATATCAGGTTCAGCACAGCTTCCCTGCAAGATGGCCCTGGAAGCTGTTTCTGAATTTCTCAATACAGTACATCACCCCCTACATAAATTGCACATTTATGCAAATGAAGCTGCAAAAATGCAAGAAGATGGAGTGCAAATTTCTTTTTTATCCATCTGAAGCACTGATTCAAACCACCATAAGAAGAAAGTGTAGTATTTATTTCAACATCAACTTTTGGAAAAGATTGCCTTTATTAAATTTTTTTAAAGGAAAGAAGAAATGAAGAAAAAGAAAAAACAATCACAGTGAACCTTTTTCTTAAGTAGCTGTTTTCCATGTACCTCATTCAAATGTAGAAACTGAAGGCAGAAGCCTGTTATCAGAGAAAAAGGTAAAATTGCATTTTAACATCCTTAGATGCAATCTATATCTTTTTCTTCTCTTCTGCTCTATTTATTCGTAGACTCTTCACAACTTCACTCAAAATGTTACCAAATCACTGACTCTACAAACAGAATTTTTCAAAGCCTTACAACTGCACTGAGGAAGCAATTCTAAAAATTCAATACAATGATGAGAAGATACATCCTGTACATAAAACTCTAGTAACTACTGATGGCACTGGAGGGCAAGACAGAATTAGGGTTTTACTTCATCTACTGACAGCTTCAACTTACAGGGGTGGGAAAAAAAAACAAAGCTTTTATTACCAAAATGAATGAAAGGCAAAGCAATTTAAATTTAGGTACAGATAAAAGTTATAGAAGAACCAGTTTTCAAAAGCCAGGGAACGGTGAGGAACTTTTGAACCTGTCTATACCCCACACAAAGTTTGGGTCCACAGCACGGCTACTGTCGTTCCAGTTACCACTACTTTTGAGTATCTGTTTCCCATTTAACGCAGACAATCAAGAGTTCACTCAATGAGCATTTATTAGCTGCCTATCCTGCTGATATCATATTCCATGACCTATAAGCAAGATAGGGCTTAAGACAAACATATGTAAGGCCAAATAGCATGTACTATTTGCTTTATGCACAGGGCACCTTGAAAATCCCCGCTGTTATTCATCTTAGCCATTAGAGGAAGAGCGTGACTGATTTCACACTATCTATAAGATAATGCCATATCTTTACCAAGTAGAAATTTCTTGGCTTGGGGGGAAAAAGTCGATAATTCTTTCAATATCATTTGTTCATTTGCATATTTTTTTGTAACTTGTTCAAATACAGAAGTGAGCGTGTTTGCTTTTTTATTTTTTAATACCATAATTTCCAATACTTCTACTACTGGTATCATTTCCAATACTTCTATAACTAGTATGGTTCAGTTTCAATAACTGGGCTTCCCTGGTGGCTCAGCTGTGAAGAATCTGCCTGCCAAGCAGGAGATGTGAGTTTGATCCCTGGGTAGGGAAGAGTCCTCTGGTTGGGAGAAGAAAATGGCAACCCATTCCAGTATTCTTACCTGGAAAATCCTGTGGACAGAGGAGACTGGCAGGCTACAGTCCATGGTGTTACAAGGGTCGGACATGACTTAGCAACTAAACAACAACAAAATACTAATACAATTAATACTGATCTTTGACATTCAACCATTGTTCTTTTTTCCAACTACCATTATTTTTTTAAATCACCATGATTGATTCCATTTGAATTCCACTAGCTACATTCAACTAATCAGAATTCTATCACCTAAAAATATTTTATTTATATTCAAGCCTATGGCTTTTGTGTATATATGCACATATATAATTTTTAAGTAATAGATATTTTCAAAAGTAATTTACAAATATATACACATATTTATGACACATAAATATACATAAGTGTCTTAAACAAATAAGACATTTACTTGTCTTTCACTATAGCATAAATATTTTTCTATGACAATACAATAATGGTATAAAGTATCCTAATGACTGCAAAATAGTTTATTGTAAAAATTTTCAATAATGAATTAGAAAATGCATTTGACTAATTTAACAAATTTATTGCTAAATATACAAGTTAATTCAAGAACAAATATTCAGTTTTTACTATGGATCATACACTATTCCAAGAATTTGAAATACAGCAAAGAACAAAAACAAAATTTTTGCCCTTCTGAAGCTTACATCCTAGTTTTGTTTCTACTCCAATAAAATTTCATACTTAATTGCAAAAAGCTTTCAAGCTGCAGAGAAATTCAACAATTACTTCCATGTGTAAAGTAAGCAGAGAGATTGCATTATGGTTTGGGATTACCAAGAGGTCCCTTGAGGGACAGGATGTTTCTGCTGCCATATATTCTATTTCTTCAGTATCTATTTCCAAGATATACATTTCCAGTATCTGTTCTCTTTAAGAACCAAAGAAGGAGGTGGAGGAGGAGGATGCTCTGTAAATGCACCTTCAAGAGATCTTGCCTCCCTTCCTTCCTCCCCCCATTCCAATGAGACTATTTTCCTTGGCTCTTCCTATGTAAAAAAATCTAGATCACTGACTGAACAGTGGTGACTTGAAGAACTAATCCCTGTTTCAAGATTTGCTCCTTCCCTATAATTGGCTGCAGGACACTTTTGTTTCAAATGAACTCTCACATACTGGGTTGTGGTCAGCACAACCTGCTCACAATCAAGTAACCAACGTTCTTTATAGTATCACTCCAGCTCTCTGTACTTGTATGTGTTTGTTTGTGTGTGTGTAAGTTCCTTAGATGGCAGATGCTGTCATATAGACATGTTTTAAGGTCTGAAACCTATACGTGCTAAGCTCCTCCCCTTCAGAGAAGAAAAAGAGACCCAAAGACATTAAAATTTATCATTAGAAGGATGAACATGTCTGAAAACTCTAATTTGAAAAGATACATGCATCCCAATGTTCATAGCAGCACAATTTACAAAAACCAGGACATGGAAGCAACCTAAATGTCCATCGACAGATGAATAGATAAAGAAGATGTGGTACATATATACAATGGAATATTACTCAGCTATAAAAAAAAATGAAATAATGCCATTTGCAGCAACATGGATGGACCTAGGGACTAAGTGAAGTAAGTCAGACAGAGAGAGACAAATATCACACGATATCACTTATAGGTGGAATGCGTGTATCTAAAAATGATACGAATGAACTTTTTACAAAACAGAAATAGATGCACAGATATAGAAAACAAACTTATGGGTACCAAAGGGGAAAGGGGAAGGAAGGATAAATTAGGAGTTTGCACACTACTATATATAAAATAGACAAATATCAAGAACAGAATATCACAAGCTACATTTGATAGCTAATAATAAACTATAATGGAAAATAATCTGGGAAAAGAATATACATATATATATATATGCTTTGCTGTACACCTGAAACTAACCAACATTGAAAATCAACTATACTTCAAATATATATATATATATAAATATTACTTTTAAAAAGATGCACATGACTGACAAACCTGGATATTTTTTCTACTGAATAGACCATGTTTCTGTAATTCATGGGCCCCATGGTTGACTCTGACGCTCCTTGTAACACGTCTAGCCTTGTTATGCCCTTCTTCTGAGTATAAGAACAAGCAGGTAACAGTGCCAGACACTCAGCTGAATACCAGTGAGGGTGAGCACAGGAAACATAACACGGTAAGAGAAGGCTTTCCTCTCTCCAGCTCAGCAACCCCCTCCACACATGCAAACACAGACCTCGAAAAACAATGCTACTGTCAGCAAACACTAAGTAGACGGAGATGTCAGCAGACATCAGGAAACCACCCGACATAAAGGTGGCACACTGTGGCCGTGGTTTGTCCTTGGGTTCTCCTTCTGCAAGGTCCTGGGAACCAGACGTGGTACTTCAGATGACGCCTTAGGAACAGAGAAACTGCTCTGGTGGCCGTGAATGCTGCGCCTTTCAGGAGTGACATAGAGAGTCCCCAGCTTGACAGTGAGGTGATACAACCCCAAGCATTGGCCTAAGATTATACCTGGGCACGCTTCTGATTAAAGGGGCCACACCTAGACTCTGGACCAGTGAGAGTGAGGACACATTGGGGCTGAACTATGGGTGAGCCCCCTTGGGATTCCGAATGCTCTGAGAGCTGTCCTTGGGGCAGAGAGAAGACATAAGTTTGAGTGGTAAGGTGGGAGGGCAGCCATATTAACTTTTATTTTAAAAAGAATTGTGACTTCTGCTCATTATCCAAGGTGATGAAATAGCGCATTTAGGTTACATGAAGTGGCTCTTATTGAAGAACATGTATGTTTTTTCATGTGCTCTCAAAAAAGCATTCCACAATGCTGCAGAGAATTATACAAACAATCATGCATATACAGACTGTATATGTATATACATGTATATATATAATTATACTTATAAATAATGCTTTCTGTAACTTAAGTTAGGAACATAGAATATATACACGTATTTACATTCAGAATTTGACTACACTACTCTGAAATTTATTTTAAACTATTTAAAGTAGTAAAATTGTCAGATATATACCATATAAGTAATAGAATTTCTTTCTAATTTAAGCTTCTGAGGCCATAAAACAATATACTAATTCCTTTTCTGCAAAAATTCTTCTAAATTGTAAATCCAAAAACCACTCCTAAAGGAGTTTTATTTTAGATTTGAACTGCTCAAGACAGGTCATTACAAAGCAAAACAAACCAGTAATGTGTAGACAACATTTTTTCTTTCAGAAATATTTTTAAAATATTTAAATCATCTAGATTTTAATTCATAATTTTAAATGCAGACATTTAAAATTAGCAAAGCATACTCTAATAATTTGAAAGGTTTCTTAGAAAATATATCATCTTCTTCTTAGTGTTCACAAATGTCAGGGATTTTTCTTTTATTTCATTGTTACTCAACTCAAATAAATAACTTCTGAATAAACCCTGTTTGAACTATGACTGATCAAGAAAGACAAGGAAAGGCTGAGCAAAGTTTTACACATCTGGAAAGACTAAGTAGATTTGACAACTGAATGCAATGTGAGATTCCCAATTGGATTCTGTGGCAAAAAAAAAAAAGGAAATGAATAGGAAAATTGTTGGGATTCAAATACCATCTATAATTTAGCTAATAAGATTTTCCAGTATTAATTTCCTAGTTTTGATCATTATACTATGTTTATGTAATATGTTAACATTAGGGGAAGCTGCTGCTGCTGCTGCTGCTAAGTCGCTTCAGTCGTGTCCAACTCTGTGCAACCCCATAGACGGCAGCCCACCAGGCTCCATCCCTGGGATTCTCCAGGCAAGAACACTGGAGTGGGTTACCATTTCTTTCTCCAATGCATGAAAGTGAAAATTGAAAGTGAAGTCACTCAGTCGTGTCCGACTCTTCGAGACCCCATGGGCTGCAGCCTACCAGGCTCCTCCATCCATGGGAGTTTCCAGGCAAGAGTACTGGAGTGGGGTGCCATTGCCTTCTCCGAGGGGAAGCTGGGTGAAGGGTATTCAGAAATTGGCTATGCTATATAGCTTTGCAAATTTTCTGTAAGTCTAAAATTATTCCAGGGATTTCCCTGGTGGCCTAATGGTTAAGAATCTGCTTGCCAACACAGGGAACATGGGTCCCATCCCTGATCCTGAAAGATCCCACCTGCTGCAGAGCAACTAAGCCCCTGCACCACAACTACTGAGCCAGTACTTTAGAGGCTGGCAGCCAAAACTACTGAGCCCATGTACTGCAACCACTGAAGGCTGTGCACCCTAGAGCCTGGGCTCTGAAACAAACAGTATCCCCTACTTGCTGCAACTAGAGAAAGCCACATACAGCAACAAAGACCTAGAGCAGCCAAAAATAGAAATAAACAAATAAATAAATCTTTAAAAAAATTTATTCCAAATTTGGACCTCCTTGGCTTAAAGCTCAACATTCAGGAAATGAAGATCATGGCATCTGGTCCCATCACTTCATGGGAAATAGATGGGGAAACAGTGGAAACAGTGTCAGACTTTATTTTTGGGGGCTCCAAAATCACTGCAGATGGTGACTGCAGCCATGAAATTAAAAGACGCTTACTCCTTGGAAGGAAAGTTATGACCAACCTATATACCATATTTAAAAGCAGGGACATTACTTTGCCAACAAAGGTTCGTCTAGTCAAGGCTATGGTTTTTCCTGTGGTCATGTATGGATGTGAGAGTTGGACTGTGAAGAAGGCTGAGCGCCGAAAAATTGATGCTTTTGAACTGTGGTGTTGGAGAAGACTCTTGAGAGTCCCTTGGACTGCAAGGAGATCCAACCAGTCCATTCTGAAGGAGATCAGCCCTGGGATTTCTTTGGAAGGAATTATGCTGAAGCTGAAACTCCAGTACTTGGGCTACCTCATGCGAAGAGTTGACTCATTGGAAAAGACTCTGATGCTGGGAGGGATTGGGGGCAGGAGGAGAAGGGGACGACAGAGGATGAGATGGCTGGATGGCATCACTGACTTGATGGACGTGAGTCTGGGTGAACTCTGGGAGTTGGTGATGGACAGGGAGGCCTGGCACGCTGCAATTCATGGGGTCGCAAAGAGTCGGACATGACTGAGCGACTGAACTGAACTGAACTGAACTGGTGGTCCAGCAGTTAAAATTCTTTGCTTCCACTGCAGGGAGCATGAGTTCAGTTCCTCGTCCAGGAAGATTCTGCATGCCACGAGGTATGCCCACCAGAAAATAAAATAATAAGTAAATGAAATAATTCCAAATTAAAAATATAAGCCAAATCCCTGGGCAGAAATGTCCTTTGTTTCCTTAGGCAATTGGGTAGATTTTAGCCGTAAATGAAATATCTCTCTATAGCATACCTAAGGAAAGATCTTGTGATCATGAGAAAAATAATTCCTCATCATCTGCAGAACACTGATTTGATACCATCCTTTGCATGAATAAAAATATTTTTTATCATAATAAACAAAACATTTAGAAATTCAGCAATTAATGACTTCTAAAAACTGTGCTAATAATGACGATAACTGAAATTACTTCATTGTAGGCTATATTCTCTACATTATTATATTAAGTTATAATTACCTTGTTTTTTCCTCCAGTAATTTTTTCTTTTAATAGTGTAGATTAAAAAGTGCTTTTTCAGACTGCATTCCACAGTGTTCTTTGGGATCTAGTCTTAACACCATAAACTACAGCAGAATCAGGAAATGGAGCCTAAAGGGACCCTACTTAAGGGAGTTTGCTAAAGAAATGATTAATGGATTTCAGCATGGAACAGTTTCCTTTTAAGTTTATGCTAAAGCATTAGCCCTGAAGGTTATGGTACTGGGAAGTTTAAGTTCAATCTACTTTCATTGTAAATTGAGTGCAAAGGTCATAATTAAAGCCCATCTTCTGGTTCCCAAATTTTAGCTTCTCTAAATTATCTTTGGTTAACTAACACAATTACTCTCAAAGGGATGAGATATAATATCTAAAAAAATAAGATTGCCTTTACCCTGGTGGCTCAGACGGTAAAGCATCTGCCCGCAATGCGGAAGACCCGGGTTCAATCCCCGGGTTGGAAAGATCCCCTGGAGAAGGAAATGGCAACCCACTCCAGTACTCTTGCCTAGAAAATTCCATGGATGGAGGAGCCTGGTGGGCTACAGTCCATGGGATCGCAAAGAATCGGACACGACTGAGCGACTTCACTTACTCACTTACCTTAGAAATTAAGCAACTTCAATATTTTAAGGTCACAATACATCACTCCTTACCCAAGTCAACTCTCCTCCTGGCCTTCCCCATGACATAATTCTACATTTCAGACTCGCACATGGCTTAAATTTTCAGAGAGCAGCAGGCTCAAAGGAGAAGCAGTTGTAGTACTTAAAGGGGTACCTGAGTGTATAGTCATTGACTAGTAGACAAACTAACAATACTTAGTTCAGTAGATTGGCTAGTTTTTAATCCAAGAGAGAAAGAGGGCTATTGCAGGAGAAAGAAAACTTGGAAGTCCAAAAGTATAAGTTTCTGTCCACAGATGAAGGTAGGAGTAGGAGACTCAGCACCTGGGGAAGAGAGAGAGAGGGCAGCAGAAACATTCATGCAAACTTATCGCTCATAGCTGACTGGAGGAAAGCCTTCTAAAACTCCATCACAAAGATGATGGTACCTCTCTGAAGCAGTCAGGATGCCAGCAAGTTGTGCCATGTAAAGGAGAAAACAAATTCACAGCTGTGAATTATCTTGTTCCAGATCTCAGCCAATGCAAATCACAAGATGCTACCTAAAATATTAACATGATTTACTTGGACCTTTGAGCGCAAATAAAAATAAATGCCAAAGAACATTGTCATAAAGTTAATCAATGATGAATAATGGCTATTGTTGAAGGGGGAAAAAAAGCCTCAAAATTGTTTTGAAACCACAAATATCCCATCAAAGTTTACAATATAGTGCATGTATTACCAAGATAATTTTCTTCCAATTAGAATAATAGAATCAGACAAAACCAAAATGTTAGGGAAAAATACAAATAAATTATACAGTTGAATTATTACATACTTTAAGACTTTGGGTAGCAGAGGTAAACTAATACTTCCAGTCTTTTGAAAGCAGCTTTCTCCTACACTTGGGCAGCCCTTCCAGGAAATTTCCTGTCAGTCTTTGTGCCACTGTTTACATTTCCAGCTGGCTTTCCAGTTTCTTGAAACTACTTGGAAGAAACCATTACATCTTCTCAGATTGAAATTTTTAATTGGTATAAACAAAATTATCATATGATTTCAACACTTCCCCTTGCTACAGTGCTTTTTTCCAAAACTATTTAACTAATCATCCTTCTAAGGATTTGGCCCAAACATAATCACAGCTTCTTTGTTGAAACAATTTCTCACCTTTAAAAAAATAAGTTGGCAGAAGTGGCTTGGTTTTTACTGTATCTTATTTGTAGTGAATTTTTTTTCCCCATAGATAATAGTTTTGGAGTCAAACCCAGTCTAAGGATCTATGAGATTGACCCCAGGGTTTCACCACTCCAGGCATGAATGGCTTCCTGTGTAAACACACATGGCCCATGTTCAGAAGTGTCCTGGGCTTGGCTTAATGCTCTGCCATCACCATCTGAAATTCTTAATAATTTTTGAGCAGGGACCTTGCATTTTCATTCTGCATTGGGTCTTGCAAATTATGTACCTGGCTCAAGGTAACACCTTCATTAAACAAGTCCTTGCCAGAAGACCCTGCTTAGGTCCTCAGAATTCCTACCAGGTTGGGTCTGATACTGAAGATATGAAAAGAGTCATTTTTCAGAATACTATTACAGATTTGCTTCTTAGCTTGAGCCAATTTATAAAGGGACCAGGTGAGCAATGGGAGAAGAAAGGGTATATAAGCAGGAAGGGAGAGGAAAACTCTCGGAAGATGTTCTGCAGCTTTCTAAGATAGACAAAGAATTTAGGGGGATTCTAGATGACAGAACAAAACTCTAAATATCACTCTCTATTAACATATACCATAATCAAAGTCAGTTTGCACTGAAAAAGCAAATAAACAATTTTAGCTTGATGATCATAGCTTAAAAATTAGAAGGGACTTTAGAAATCATGTAGTTCAACCTTTTCATATTTCTGTGTCAACAGGAATATGAAGATGACAAAGCCTCCAGGCTCACGTACAGTTAGGAGTTCAGCAGTGATGAAAATCTAGGTACTCTGGTTCCCTATCCAGAGGGCTGTCAAGCACACCATTTAACCTCTGAAAAACGAATGCAAATGTCCTTCATAAAACTGGTCCAACACAGGCACCGTTGTGTTGAATCTAAGAATGGGCCCCGATGTCAACTACACTTTTACACAGTCTCCTCCATATAAAGTACTCAAGAGCTTGTTGTCTGGATTCTGTGAACACCAAAGCCAGGTTTTGCATGGCTGGCTTTGACAGTGGTATCACTGTGGATTTACACTATTATAGTGAGGGTGAAATGGGGTGGTGGGGACAGTTTTAAATCATATTGTTCAAAGTATTTTTCATACAAAGTGTACACGCAACTCTCACTACATACGGTCTTGTGTTTTTGACTTAAGTATTGCCAGTTCTCAATAGTGGTTCTGTCTTTATTTGCAAGCAAATGTGACGTGCGATGCCCCCCCAGACACATTTTTCTTTTCTGGCACTTTTCATATTTATTATTGATTTGGGGGGGGTGGGGGCGGGTGGTGGCTGTACATGAAATTTAAGAATAGAAAAACAGTTCTGGTTTTGTCGTGAAGTTAGAGCTCCCTCCAGTGATCTATCGAGTTCACCAAACTTCAGAACACCCTTCCTTTTCAACTGTTCCTCAGTGCATACAAATAAAGCTAAGCTTTAGCCTTTTTAATGCAGATTTTCCCTTGTAAAAATTAAACTCAGCTGGTAAATATATTAATATTGATTTCTCCTCAAATCTTGTTAAATGTCCATAATCCAAATTTTTCCTCTAATAGAACATTTAGAGGGTAGGATCAATAAAATAAGACCTGGTCAAGGAATTTTCATATTGGCAGAGACGCTGTTCATGTATTGTTATTATTTATAAACTTTTATGACTCTGCAGGTGAGACTGAACTTTCACAGTCATTAACAAACAAAGAAACCAGATAGGATAAGTGCCCTACCATTCACACTAGAGTTATTTATATTTCAGAGGCTTTTAAAATGAACTGAAATAACTTTTTAGATTTATCACAGCCACCTTTAGCATTCCTCTCATAAACTGCATTCAATTTACTGGCTTTTACAAGCCAAGCATAATAGTGTTCATATCAGCAATGCCATATAACTTGATCAACTAGAGGTAGTACCCAAAGGAATACATGAATAATTCATGAAACTAACTGAGGGCCAAGTGGATATTAAATCAACTTTGACTGCAAAAACTAGTTATGACTTTTGTGATTTATTTAGTTAGTTACTTACTTGATAATTTAGTTCCTCTGAATACCAGATAAGGTCCTTCTTTGCTCAGGATCAGGGAATCACAGCCACAGTAATTGACAGGATGCTCTCTCAAACACTTGCCTATTCCATCTCTCCTCCTCTCCCTTTTTTTGTTCCTTCCTCACCTTATCTATTCTTTCTCTGTCTGCTTCTCTCTCTCTCACTATACATATATATATGTGTGTAAGCAGCAATGGAAATAGAGATGACAGAGTTTCTGTATGAAGAGATCTTAGAAAATTTTAAAACAGGAAATCACATCAGCATACAATATTTCAAAACTATGGAATCTGGATTTAAGAAAAAATTTTTTGAAAAGTGCCTTGCTCTAGCTATTTAAACAAATCTAAACAAGAGAACTTTATTTGATATCACTTCTCTTGACAATGATATTAATAATGTTGCATTATATTTATCTAGCACATTATACCTTACAACGTTTCTTCACTTAGTATACCATTCCAGACAACCAGAACATGCTCTCTTTAAAGGTCAAGTACTACATACTACATATGGTAAGAGGTAGGGAAACAAGAGAGACCTCAGAGTGGCCTTTTACATTTTATGCCACCATTAGTTCTGGGTTATTGTATAGCGGAGCTGTATATTCACTAAACGGAGAAGGCAATGGCACCCCACTCCAGTGTTCTTGTCTGGAGAATCCCAGGGATGGGGGAGCCTGGTAGGAGGCCGTCTATGGGGTCGCACAGAGTCAGACAAGACTGAAGTGACTTAGCAGCAGTAGCATATTCACTAAAATGTTTATGAAGTTTAAAGGAGATGTCAAATTTAGCACTTGAAATAGGTAAGTAACTAAGGTGTAGATAGTTAAAGCAAACTGCCTAGCCAAGAAAAATGTGCTGCCTCCTCTATAGCAAGCACAGGTGTTCTGTCACCGTTATCCACGACCAGAAAGTCCATTAGGAGGAATAAATCTAACGATAGTGCTGGCGGTTAGCCTGAACAGCAAGATTTCCTTGGTAGGAGCCCACCTGCCTAAGTCAAAACGTTGTGGGGGAAGATTCCAGGAACATTCAACCATCTTGTTAACCTGGATTGTTTGCAATGTTCAAACAGTTTTGCTAGATGTAGGCTATTTTAGTAAGAAAGTAAGTGAAGACACCGAGAAAAAGTTCACTCTGCAGAGAAACACAGCAATCCCAGTTACTCACAGATGTCAGTTTCTATGAGCAGTAGAGCAGCTTCTATGACAGATGTGAATCAAGCCTCTCACTCTTATTCCATGGATCTCAGATGTTAGTAAGCATGAGAATCACCTGGAGATCTTGTTAAAGTGCAGATTCCCAAGTCTGCCCCCCAATCTTCTGCTTGTAAAGTACAGGTATCTTTCTTTTATTCAGGAACTTAAGGTGATGCTGATGTCGACTGCCTGAGTACCACACTTGGAGAAACAGCTGTGCAGACTAAGCCAGTGAAACACGTATGGAAGGCAGGAGTGAGGACGATGACCGCTGTATTACTTTCAGTTGTTTCTGTGCCATAGAAAGAGGACTGAAGCGAATGCCATAACAAATAGGCTCTCTTCCTGCCTCTGAAGAGGAGTTCCTTCAGCTTCTGGGGGAGTATCACTGACTTCAGCTTTTAAGATCTACTCTATAGAATCACAAGGTTAGAGTTTTGTTTTTTTTTTTTTAATATCTGTATGTAAGAGTGTTTCTCAAAAATAGAACACCAAAGTAAAATGCACATTTTATTAAAGAACAAACTGCTCAGGGAATTTGGCAGCATCATTCACAATGTACAGATACATACTTCAATTAGAAATGCAATGAATTCTCTCTTTTACTTGACTGTTGAAAATGACTGTGATAAACTCCTCTAAATTAGTAGTCCTCAGTATGAGAATCTCTAGGTCCATCCATGTCGCTGCAAATGGCATTATTTCATTCTTATTCTATTCTATTTAGGTGCCACATCTTTTTCATCCATTCCTCTGTCGATGGACATTTAAGTTGCTCCCATATCTTAGCTATCGTAGATAGTGCTGCAATGAACATTGGGGTGCATGTACCCTTGTAGATCATGTTTTTCTCCAGATATATGCCCAGCGGTGGGATTGCAGGGTCATATGGTAGCTCTATTTTTAGTTTTTAAAGGAATCTCCATACTAGTCTCCATAGTGGCTATACCAATTTACATTCCCACTGAAGAGTGCTGGAGGGATCCCCTCTCTCCACACCCTCTCCAGCATTTATTGTTTGTGGATTTTTTGCTGATAGCCATCCTGGCTTGTGTGAGGTGATATCCAATTACAGTTTTGATTTGCATTTCCCTAATAATTAGTAATGTTGAAATTCTTTTCATGTGCCTCTTGGCCATCTATATGTCTTTAGAGAAATATCTATTTAGATCTTATGCCCATTTGCTGATTGGGTTGCTTGTTTTGATGCTGTTAAGCATCATGAGCTGTTTGTAAATTTTGGAGTCTAATCCTTTGTTGGTCAGATCACTTGCAAATATTTTCTCCCAATCTGTGGTTTGTCTTTTTGTATTGTTTATTGTTTCCTTTAAACAATAAACAAAAGGTTTGAATTTAAGTAGGTTTCATTTGTTTATTTTTGTTTTTATTTCTATTATTCTGGGAAATGGATGGAAAAAGATATCGATTGATTTATGTCCAAGAGTGTTCTGCCTATGTCTTCCCCTAGTGAAGTAAGTCAGACAGAGAAGGAGAAATGGTGTATGACATCTCTTCTATGTGGAATCTTAAAAAAAAAGATACAGATGAACATGCTTACAAAACAGAAAGAGACTCACAGACGTAGAGAACAAACTTAGGGTTGCCAGCGGGGAGGGATAGTTAGGGAATTTGAGATGGACATAAATACACTTCTATGTTTAAAATGGATAACCAACAAGAGCCTATTGTATCAGATCAGATCAGTCGCTCAGTCGTGTCTGACTCTTTGCGACCCCATGAATCGCAGCATGCCAGGCCTCCCTGTCCATCACCAACTCCCGGAGTTCACTCAGACTCACGTCCATCGAGTCAGTGATGCCATCCAGCCATCTCATCCTCTGTTGTCCCCTTCTCCTCCTGCCCCCAATCCCTCCCAGCATCAGAGTCTTTTCCAATGAGTCAACTCTTCGCATGAGGTGGCCAAAGTACTGGAGTTTCAGCTTCAGCATCATTCCTTCCAAAGAAATCCCAGGGCTGATCTCCTTCAGAATGGACTGGTTGGATCTCCTTGCAGTCCAAGGGACTCGCAAGAGTCTTCTCCAACACCACACTTCAAAAGCATCAATTCTTCGGCGCTCAGCCTTCTTCACAGTCCAACTCTCACATCCATACATGACCACAGGAAAAACCATAGCCTTGACTAGATGAACCTTTGTTGGCAAAGTAATGTCTCTGCTTTTGAATATGCTATCTAGGTTGGTCATAACTTTCCTTCCAAGGAGTAAGCATCTTTTAATTTCATGGCTGCAGTCACCATCTCTAGTGATTTTGGACGGCCGGGAGGAGATACCCCATGCCTCAAGCCTGAGGCCAGGGTCGACAGGCGGGAGGAGCTACCCCACGGCCCTAAGCCCGAGGCTAAGGGTGGCGGTGGGGAGGACCAACCCCAGGTCCAAGGAGCCGTGGCTCCGCGGGCACAGGAGGGCCTAGAGGAGCTATCCCACAATGAAGGTCAGGAAGGGCAGCAGTGAGGAGATACCCCTTGTCCAAGGTAAGGAGCAATGGCTGCGCTTTGCTGGAGCAGCCATGAAGAGATACCCCATGCCCAAGGTAAGAGAAACCCAAGTAAGATGGTAGGTGTTGCAAGAGGGCATCAGAGGGCAAACACAGTGAAACCATACTCACAGAAAACTAGTCAATCTAATCACACTAGGACCACAGCCTTGTCTAACTCAATGAAACTAAGCCTATTGTATAGCTCATGGAATTCTGTATGATGTTATGTGGCAGCCTGGATGGGAGGGGAGTTTGAGGGAGAATGGATACATGTATATGTATGGCTGAATCCCTTTGCTGTTCACCTGAGACTATCACAACATTGCTAATCAGCTATACCCCAATGCATAAGGAACAAAACAAACACATATGCTTAAAAAATTTTAGAAGAAGAAGGAGAAAGCCTCTCAATGGCCAATCTGAGAAGATAGAGGCTGATGTATTTTTAGTGGTCAAGAGTTAGTATAATATAAAACTGAAATGGAGGAAAGAGGTAGAGAACTTATTTTAAAATGTTTTTTTCTGATTTTTAAAATGTGTAAGGTCTCTGAATTTCTTTCACGAAAGACAATAAAGTGCTCTTAAAGTGAAAGTCGCTCAGTTGTGTCTGACTCTTTGAGACCCCATGGACTATACAGTCCATGGAATTCTCCAGACCAGAATACTGGAGTGGGTTCCTCTTTTCTTCTCCAGAGGATCTTCCCAACCCAGGGATCGAACCCAGTTCTCCCACATGACAGGCAGATTCTTTACTAGCTGAGCCACCAGGGAAGCCCAAAGTGCTCTTGGGTATCTGCAAAAAAATAAAATAGTAGTCCTAAAACAGGAATTGTTTGGAGAAGATGCACAAATGTTAAAATGCATACCAATTATAAAATAAAACAGCTGTGCAAAGCTGAACTTAGTCTATCAATCTGATAAAGTAATGCTGCTATATTTACCCTAATTTTTCAAAGTGGTTTACATTGAGTTTTGAAAATTGAGTCTGTGTTCTTTATCAAGATAAACCAAAATAATAAGGGCAGGCACCCTGGCATAAGTAGAGACGAGGGCTTTGGACTGAGACTAAAAAATGCAATGTTGGCTAAATCAAAACTTTGAGTCTTCTTAATACCCCAATCCCATCATCCATAAAATGGGGATTAATAGTGTTTCCCTCCCCTCAAGGGTTTCCTAAAAGGGATAACTAACAAAGTAAATGGTTGTAAATTATTTTGTAAGCCTGCTGTTTTGCTGCCAAATAGGAAAATTTCGATTTAAAAGCTGGGATTTTCAGAAGCTCTGAAATATTACAAAGCAAGTCACATTTCATGGCTAATTTAAAACATCAGGGGTTCACATAAGTTGTTTATAATGATATTTGCCAATTCCCATGTTACTTGATGATTTATATAGCTTCAACTTTTACAGCTGAACCTAGCCATACCTCTCTGGCCATGATTCTCTTTTATCAATACAACCAGCTCACATAACTGTCTATATCTTCAGGGGATTAAGCACCACTTTTTTATCTAGACCTAAGAGTAAATTCAGAGATGATAAAAAATTTCTGGTTGCATGTCCAATGTGTTATTTATTTAGATCAGAAAAAGAGCTGTTATATACAGGTTTAGGAGGACTTTCTAAAGCCCTGATAAAATCTCTCTATGCCAAATGGAATGGCACTGAAATTATTTCAAAACCTTAAAGCTCTTATAAGTGGAACTAATCATTCAGCTAAAGAGTCAAATTCTACTTCAGGATTTGGGACCAAAAGATGAAAGCCAAGCAAAACAAAACAATGAAAAAAGTTGGTGGTGGAGGGTGGGGGGACCTGACTACACCAAATCTCTGAGCCACAACATTAAAGTAAACAACATGTGTCTGCTTAAAGGGAACTGGGAGAATCTGAACTTTGGATGGAGATGGTATAAATGATACTCAGTGTTTGACAAAAATTATTTATCCTGAGAATTGGCTGGGATATTAGATAAAAATATGAAGTCTTAGACTTCACTCTAGCTCTCTTAAACCAGAATGTTGGGAAGAAGACACTAGAAACAAGAATTTTTAGTAAGTGTTGAGATTCTTGCAACATAAGGTATTGGTGGTGGGTCAGCAGTACACAGCATCACCTAGAAAGTTATTAGAAATGCAGAATATCAGGCTGCACTCCAGACCTGTTAAATCCAAACTGGTAATATAACAGAATCCCTGGGTATCTTTCTCTGATAGCTCAGTTGGTAAATAATCTACCCGCAATGCAGGAAACCCTGGTTCAATTCCTGGGTCAGGAAGATCTCCTGCAGAAGGGATAGGCTACCCACTCCAGTATTCTTAGGCTTCCCTTGTGGCTTGGCTGGTAAGGAATCTGCCTGAAATGCAGGAGACCTGGGTTTGACCCCTGGGTTGGGAAGATCCCCTGGAGAAGGGAAAGCTTACCCACTCCAGTATTCTGGCCTGGAGAATTCCATGGACTGTATAGTCCATGGGGCCACAAAGAGTCAGACACAACTGAGTGACTTTCACTTTCAATTTCCAGATATTATTGTTGTTGTTAAGTCACTAAGTTTGTCTGACTCTTTGAGACCCCATGAACTGCAGCACCTCAGGCTTACCTGTCCTTCACTATCTCCTGGAGTTTGTTCAAATTCAAGTTCTTTGGGTCAGTGATAGATAGCATCCAACCATCTCATCCTCTGTCATCCCTTTCTCCTCCTACCTTCAATCTTTCCAAGCATCAGGGTCTTTTCCAATGAGCAGGCTCTTCACTTCAGGTGGCCTAAATATGGAAGCTTCAGCTTCAGCATCAGACCTTCCAATGAATATTCAGGGTTGATTTCCTTTAGGATTGACTGGTTTGATCTCCTTGCAGTCCAAGCGACTCTCAAAAGTCTTCTCCAACACCAACAGTTCAAAGGCATCAATTCTTCAGTGCTCAGCCTTCTTTATGATCCAACTCTCACATCTATACATGACTACTAGAAAAACCATAGCTTTGACTACACTGACCTTTGCCAGAAAGTGATATTTTTACATACACTTAAGTGTGAGAATCACTGCCTCAGAGGATTCTTATATTCTAACAAGTTTGAAAAGCAAATACTATATTGGAAGGAGTCAGAGGATTTGATTTGGGGTCAAGCCCTAGCACTGCCACTAAACAACCCTGTGCTCCTTCTGTGAGATGCCTGGGAGTAGAGGACGACGTGTGAGTTCTGTAGCACTGAACAAATCATCACTTGACCTTTGCATCAAAGCTGAAGAGTTCCCAGAGGTTCTTATTTGAAGAAAAGGGAGAGAAAAGGCTAGCTAGGCAAAGATTATTATTAAGCAGTTAGTTCTCAACAACCACAGGGTAGGCAGGTGCCAGGCAATTTAAAAACTGCCAGCTTGCATAGAAAAAGATATATATACACACACACACGTAAACCTGGTGAAATCTGAATGAGGTCAGTGAATTTGATCAGCGTCAGTTTCCTGGTTGTGATGCTGTGCTACAGTTATGCAAGGTGTTGCTGTTATATAGGTGAAGGATATTCGGGATTGCTCAGTATTATTTCTTGCAATTATATGCGGACCTACAATTACATTACAGAGTTAGGGGAAAACAAAACAAAACTTCATGCCCAATTGAGATACACATTTTGTGTCTGAGAAATCTAAGGTCAGGAAAATCAACTTTCTCCAAAGCCTTTACTAACAAAATAGGTAAACTTAGAAAACAGTAGCTTATGGTAGATGCTACATCAGAGAAAAATTTCACAGACTGGACTGAATTTCTGTGTCTTCTATCTTATGTTATGGAGTGTTAAGTGTCATTGCTTTTAGTGCATTCATTAATGCAGGCACTACTGAATCCAAGTACTGTATTAATTCAGCATAAATCAAAGCAGGCAGAAAAGAAAGGGAAAAAACAAATCTTTCCATCATAAGAACTATTAGGTCTAATATCAGGGAACAAGAAACCAGGTGTTTTGAAAGAAAAATATTAAGCCACTGTTGAGTTTCAATCTTTTTCTTTCTTTTACACATTGAAGAGGAAATATTTTGTAACTTAAGGGGGACATACACTATAAACCTCCTCCAAATTGTAAATCAAAGTCAACAGAAAGTCTTTATCTCAGAAGCACAATTTTACAAATTTTAAAAAGTATTTCCAGTGATATCTATTTGTCTTAGAGAGAGAGAGAGGGGTAGGAAGGACAAAAGAAAAGAAGGACCAACAAAAGTTATGAAAAGAAGTAAAGACTATAGTAAGAGGTAAAAAACAACAACATGGAGCCTACTTTTTGAATGAGCACAGAAATTCATAGAGCAAGCAGTCAATAGGGTTTTTTTTTAATGCTCTTCTCTCAAAATGAAAGCACATGTTCTTTAACCTATCAAATGGTTAAATATATTCTGAAGAGTAGTAAGTTTTTCTAAAAATATGGCAGTACTGACCTATCATATAAGTGCCATACACTTAGTAAAAAAATGAATTAATATTACCTGTCTGGAACACACTTAGGTAATACACCTCTGAAAAGTCCAAATACTTCTATATAAGGATATTTATCATGTCATCACCTTTAACAGAAAAATTAGCAATACTATTAATTAGAAATTATATTAATATCTAACAATTATGCTCTAAATTATAAAACATCAGCATAGTAGAATAAAAGTTTATTTAAATAATTATTTTAATAATGTTCATTGACCAGGAACCTGATCATCATATTACAGATTGTTTCTTGAAAGGTTAATGATGATTATTTTGAATGTAAATTATTATTCTCTTTCTACAATTGACTTTCTGAATTTCCTACAATAAGCATGTATTTAAAATTAAGAATGGATGGCTCTAAGTTCTTCACTGGAAAAGAAAGAAGGATCTTCCTGGGATGATATCCCTGTCCATGGTTTTCATTTTCCCCATTAAGTTGGGTGACTGAGAGAAGGAAAATGAATGTAAAGAAAGGGGCAAGGATGGAAGAAAGGGCTAGCGGTCCATCTCCAGCCAGGACTACCCAAGATGATGAGGTAAGACTGGTAAAGAGACCAGGGCTACCAGTAGCCTGAGCTCTGCCTGCCCAGTGCCTCTGTGGTCACCTTTGGTTATGATTAGAAACACAAGGTGTTTTTTTTTTTTTTTTTTTTTAAGATTCATCCATTTCAGTGCTTTTCTTCTTTTTCTTTTCCCCATTTAAGTTTCCTATTAAAATTTAGTTTAAAAGTTTCACCTTGTTTTCCCCATCTAAGTCAAATTAGAAGAAAATCAGTATTATGCATGCAGGAAGCATGAGAGGGACTTCCCAGGTAGTTCAGTGGTAAAGAATGTGCTTGCCAAGGCAGCAGATGCAGGTTTGATCCCCAGGTCGGGAAGATCCTCTGGAGGAGGAAACAGCAACCCACTCCATTATTCTTGCCAAGATAATCCCACAGTCAGAGGAGTCTGGAGGGCTACGGTCCATAGGGTCGCAAAGAGGTGGACACAACTGAGCATGCATGAATGCCAGTGAAATGGTGCTTTCAACTTACATCACTGCTTGGATCCAGAGAGGGAATTTAGAAGAGGAAAGACTAGAAGAGGTTAGCTAGCTGCAACTGCAGATTTTTGAGCTTGGTTTCTCTTTTTGAACTTGGTTTCTATTTTGCATACAAAATAAGCTATGCTTTGAGGCAGTAATTGGCACTGCCATAATACTGCAACATGCCATGTTTTTAAAGTCAGAGGAATTCCTAAGCATAAATGGAGTATGAGCACCAAACGCCTCTTTACACACTGCATTTTTATAAGGCAAGTGTTTGGAGTCTGCATATGTGCATAAATGCAGGAGTGTAAGGGTATCTATGTGTGCTCAGCAGTGAGATTTCCTCCCTCTGCATGTGCATAAAATAGAACTCTAGCTTGATAAAACCTTGCACCTCCTCCTGAACATAAAAATCCTCTATTAGTAAGTAGACTAGACAGCTCAGAGAGAAGAAAAGCAGAAACAGAGGCAGTAGTTTACAAATTAGCCAAACCAAGAGTAACAATCAGGGCTCCTGCCTTCCTCCTCCACACCAAAAGGCAACCTCTGACACTGTCCTTGTTACTTTGAGTCCTGCAGTGAAATGGTGCACTCCTGGATTTCCATAGGCAAGGGCTTCCCTGGTGGCTCAGATAGTAAAGAGCCTGCTTGCAGTGTAAGAGACCTGGGTTCGATACCTGGGTTGGGAAGATCCCCTGAAGAAGGAAATGGCAACCCATTCCAGTATTCTTCCCTAGAGAATTCCATGGACTAAGGAACCCTGGTGGGTTACAGTCCATGCGGTCACAAAGAGTCAGACACAACTGAGCAACTAACACTACATGAGCACAATAGACTGTCAGTAGCTATTGAATAAAACCCAAAACAGTGAAAAATTTGGAAGGAGTAAAACAGGGAGGGGAGGCATCTGATAGTCATAATCACTTTTGTTTCTGTATAAACGTTCTCTATACAGGTGTTCTAGTTTTACTTCTGATGAAAGGGAGTAAATAGAGGCATGCAATAGTAGCCAAATCTCATCTGAGAACACTCCATATTGTTACCTTTTCAAAGGCTCAGGCCATTTGGGTGTAACTCAGGTTGTATACGGAGAAGGCAATGGCAACCCACTCTAGTACTCTTGCCAGGAAAATCCCATGGACGGAGGAGCCTGGTAGGCTGCAGCCCATGGAGTCGCGAAGAGTCGGACATGACTGAGAAACTTCACCTTCACTTTTCACTTTCATGCATTGGAGAAGGAAATGGCAACCCACTCCAGTGTTCTTGCCTGGAGAATCCCCAGGGACGGGGGAGCCTGGTGGGCTACCGTCTATGGGGTCGCACAGAGTCAGACACGACTGAAGTGACTTAGCAACAGCAGCAGCAGCAGGTTGTATCAGATCAGATCAGATCAGTCGCTCAGTCATGTCCGACTCTTTGCGACCCCATGAATCGCAGCAGGCCAGGCCTCCCTGTCCATCACCAACTCCCAGAGTTCACTCAGACTCACATCCATCAAGTCAGTGATGCCATCCAGCCATCTCATCCTCTCTCGTCCCCTTCTCCTCCTGCCCCCAATCCCTCCCAGCATCAGAGTCTTTTCCAATGAGTCAACTCTTCGCATGAGGTGGCCAAAGTACTGGAGTTTCAGCTTTAGCATCATTCCTTCCAAAGAAATCCCAGGGCTGATCTCCTTCAGAATGGACTGGTTGGATCTCCTTGCAGTCCAAGGGACTCTCAAGAGTCTTCTCCAACACCACAGTTCAAAA
Organism: Bos indicus x Bos taurus; assembly: GCF_003369695.1. NCBI lineage: Eukaryota > Metazoa > Chordata > Mammalia > Artiodactyla > Bovidae > Bos > Bos indicus x Bos taurus. The sequence continues at coordinate 60,467,762 of NC_040079.1, read as the reverse complement.
GCATCAATTCTTTGGCGCTCAGCCTTCTTCACAGTCCAGCTCTCACATCCATACATGACCACAGGAAAAACCATAGCCTTGACTAGATGAACCTTTGTTGGCAAAGTAATGTTTCTGCTTTTGAATATGCTGTCTAGGTTGGTCACAACACTCCTTCCAAGGAGTAAGCGTCTTTTAATTTCATGGCTGCAGTCACCATCTGTAGTGATTTTGGAGCCCAGAAAAATAAAGTCTGACAGTTTCCACTGTTTCCCCATCTATTTCGCATGAAGTGGTGGGACCGGATGCCATGATCTTCGTTTTCTGAATGTTGAGCTTTAAGCCAACTTTTTCACTCTCCTCTTTCACTTTCATCAAGAGGCTTTTGAGTTCCTCTTCACTTTCTGCCATAAGGGTGGTGTCATCTGCATATCTGAGGTTATTGATATTTCTCCCAGCAATCTTGATTCCAGTTTGTGTTTCTTCCAGTCCAGCATTTCTCATGATGTACTCTGCATATAAGTTAAATAAACAGGGTGACAATATACAGCCTTGACAAACTCTTTTTCCTATTTGGAACCAGTCTGTTGTTCCATGTCCAGTTCTAACTGTTGCTTCCTGACCTGCATACAAATTTCTCAAGAGGCAGGTCAGGTGGTCTGGTATTCCCATCTCTTTCAGAATTTTCCACAGTTTATTGTGATCCACACAGTCAAAGGCTTTGGCATAGTCAATAAAGCAGAAATAGATGTTTTTCTGGAACTCTCTTGTTTTTCCATGATCCACCGGATGTTGGCAATTTGATCTCTGGTTCCTCTGCCTTTTCTAAAACCAGCTTGAACATCAGGAAGTTCATGGTTCACATATTGCTGAAGCCTGGCTTGGAGAATTTTGAGCATTACTGGATCAAACAAGTTAACATATACAATAAGTAGAATTTTGTAAATTAACAAAGGATAATTGGACATCTGAGGATCTCCTTGTCCAGCTTGCCATTTGCTTTTCATCAATTTTCTATCTTCACACCTTAAGATATCTACCATCATATAAAACTTATATAAATTTGATATGCAAATGGCTTCCCTTTGCTAGGAAGGCCAACAGCTGTGTATTCCTAGACTTACATAGTCTTAGAGTCTATGTGACAGAACACATGGAGATGTGTCTATTACTTAAGTAAAAAAATCCTCTCTATTTTCCCATTAAAATGAGTTGGCTTTTGCTTCTTAGGAAGGGATTTTTTTAGCTTTAAAATATAGCTTACATCTTTTCTGATTTAGCAGAACAATCACCCATTGAGTCCCAAGTCCATATTGAAAATCAATAAGGTTGACCTAGGGTGACCATATAATTTACTGTACAAACCAGGGCTTTTTTAAAGATGTTTTTAAACATGGACCATTTTTAAAGGTTTTATTGAATTTATTCCAATATTGTTTCTGTTTTATGGTGTTTTTTTTTTTTTTTTTTTTGGCCATGAGGCAGGTGGGATCTTAGCTACCTGACCAAGGATCGAACCTATACCCCCTGCATTGGAAGTAGAAGTCTTCACCACTGGACCACCAAGGAAGTCCCATACTGAAGCATTTTTGATAATGAAAAGGACTACTAAATAGACAGGCAAGCCTGGCTGCCAGACATTTTTAGCCTTGTCCCAAATTAAATATTAACAGCTGCTTCTTAGTGCATTTATCATATTGCAATCATTGTAGATACCACATAAAATATACTGTATTTTTCTCAGAATATAAAAAATAAAGTTCAAAGATATAACAAAAGCAGAATGACAGCAATGTAAGTTCTTATAAGGTGATAACAGAAAAATGCTTCATTCTCTACCCACTCTGTCTGGTTCTGCCCCTTCTGCCTCAGAGACCCCTCTGCCTGTGTTTTCTGCTCCTGTCTTGTTCCTACCAACCTGCAGGCTACACGTAAGAGAGCCTTAAGCAAGTGACCATACCAGCAAAGTCCTCACTAGGTGGTTATTTCAAATAGAAATTGGATGCAGGATTTGTTACAGAGCCACGGTAGAGAACATGATTCACCCAGAAAAAAAAAATGAAATTTTATCCTTTCATCTGTTTGCAGTTTCAGCGCTAGAGAAACCAAATCTCAGAATACTTTGTCATTCTTTACTTCTTTTCCCTTGATGTCTGCTCACTCTACCAATACATACACTTAGAGCACTGGCATTTCTGCTGTGATATTTTTCTCCTCTGCCATTCCTAGAAGATTCTACCTCTAAAACTGGCTGATCATAGTTGCATTCTTAAAAGTCACAACATGAAAAGAAGCTCGTTCATTTTATGCCTTTTTCATTTTGATATCTGATTTTTCCATGGACATCCCAAATACATCCAGAGGCATCAATCTGGGTGATTTTCAGAAAGATAAATTAATCCTGGGAAAAGAAGCTACCATCTGTTTTGAACTTGCCACACTTGTGGTAATGGAAGGGGAAAATAAATAAGCTTCTACTTCCAGAGCAAAAGAAAGGAATAAAATGAGAAAGGGAATCAGAATCACATTCTACATAAAAACCTCTCTCCATTTGTCACCAAATAGTTCTAAAAAAGGTGTTTCTCCAAGCCAAAACACTGATTCTTCTTTTAGGTAAAAATCTCACTTAGGTATCACATGAGCAAGTATGTGGCTCAATGAGTTTTAGCAAAATTAACACCACTGTGTAACCAAGTCACAGATCAGGAAATAGGACAATAGCAGCACCCCAAGATATCTGTGACCCCACTTAATTTTTATACTGTTTTCCCCAAAGGTAACAATTACTCTAATTTCCATCACTGTTGAATGGTTCATTCTGCCACCAAATTTTTTTAATTAATATTAATTAGGTAAGATTTATCCTTAGTTATTCATTTTTATCAATCCATGGTATTTTTTTGCATGCTTATATCACAATTTATTTATCCATCCTACAGTTGATGAACATTCAGGTTGTTTTCAACTGGGACAATGACAAATAATCCAGCTAGAAATCTTCTTGAATAAGTCTTTTGGTTTCTATACACACATATTTCTGTTGGATATAAGAATAAAATTGTTGGTCAAGTGGTACATAAATTCTGCCACACAATTTTGCAGATAAGTTGTATTACTTTACATCCCAGTGTGTAAGAGTTCCCATTCCTCTACATTCTCATCAATATTGATACTGTCTATCTTTTAAATTTCAACCATTCTGATGGGTGTGTAGTACTATCATGCTGCTGCTGCTAAGTCACTTCAGTCGTGTCCGACTCTTTGCGACCCCATGGACTGCAGCCTACCAGGCTCCTCCGTCCTTGGGATTCTCCAGGCAAGAACACTGGAGTGGGTTGCCATCTCCTCCAATGCATGAAAGTGAAAAGTGAAAATGAAGTCACTCAGTAGTGTCTGACTCTTTGCAACTCCATGGACTGCAGCCTACCAGGCTCCTCCGTCCATGGGATTTTCCAGGCAAGAGTACTGGAGTGAGGTGCCATTTTAGCTTTAATTTGAATGTCCTTGATTATTAATGAGAGTAAATATCTTTTCATATGTTTATGACAATTTGAGTATCTTCTGTGAAATGTTTGTACAGGTATTTTTCCAACTTTTCCTTGTGGTTCTTTTCTTATGGATTTGTAGGGATTCTTTGTATATTCTAAACCCTATGAATAAATATAAATATACATATATTCTATATATATTCTATATATATTATTCTATATATATATATATATACTATATAGAATATATATATTCTATATATATTAAAAACATATTCTCCAACTCTTTGACTTGACTTTTTAAATGTATTTGATCCTCTTTCTTAAAATTAGAATAGTCCAAATTATAATTTTGCCCTTTTTGCTTGTGTCTTTGGGATGGTATTTGTATTATAAAATATTCTTTTAGGCTCTCCTCTAGAAGCTTTATTGTTTTTATTTTACATTTAACTGAAATTTGACTGTATCTACATGTGAGGTGGGGCTTCCCAGGTGGCCCAGTGGTGAAGAATCTGCTTGCCAAAGCAGGTGGCACAAGAGATGTGGGTTCCATCCCTGGATCAGGAAGATCTCCTGGAGTAGGAAAAAGCAACCCACCCCAGTATTTTTGCCTGGAAAATTCTAACCTGGCAGGCTACCATCCATGGAGTCACAAAGAGTCAGATATGACTGAATGACTAAGCACAAGCATGCAAGTATGTGAGGATATTTTTTTTTCATATAGATATCCAATTTATTGAATTTCTCAGTTTCTAGGAAAACTCGTACTTTCCTCCCTGTATTCTGTGTCACCTTTACACAAAATAAATGATTGCATGTATGTAGCTCTCTGTCTTTAAGATATGAATATAAGGCTTTGTTGTTTTGACAGTCCTGCATCTGTATGACTTTTGTTTTCATAGGCTAATAAAACACATCTTTTTTATTCCATTGTAGCTTATTTTTTACTTATAATTTTGTTCTTTTTAAAAATTGTGTTGCTTGTTCTCAAATTTTTTAGTATTTTCCAGTTATGTTGTAATTGAATCCTAGATTTAATTCTAATATGATCGAAGGAAACACTCAATATGATTTAGTACTTTAAAATATATGGAAACTTTCTTAATAACTCACCATGAGTCTGATATTAATTTAGTTATAAAGCACTTTTGGACTTCTGTTTATATATTATAATTTTTCCTAACATTTGATTTTCAACATTTCTGTTTCAACATTTCTTTTTACTTAGGGTACATTTTTTTTCAAATAGCTTATAGATGTGTTTTATTTTTCAACTTTCAATGGGAATTTTTATTTTGCTTCCACTTAATGTAATAATTTGTATGTGCTCAGTAACTCAGTCATGCCCAACTCTTTGCAACTCCATGGATTATAGACTGCCAGGCTCCTCTGTCCATGCAGATTCTCCAGGCAAGAATACTGGAGTGAGTTGCTATGTCCTCTTCCAAGGGATCTTCCCAATCCAGGGATCAAACCCAGGTCTCCCACACTGCAGGTAGATTCTTTACCATCTGAGCCACTAGGGAAAGCCAAGAATACTGGAGTGGGTAGCCTATCCCTTCTCCAGGGTATCTTCCCAACCCAGGAATCGAACCAGGGTCTCCTGCATTGCATGCAGATTCTTTACCAGCCTGAGCTACCAGGAAACCCAATCATTTCTATACTTAGATTTAAATCTACCATCTCACTCTTCACTTCTAATTTTCCCACATTTTCTATCTTTCTTTCTTTCTTTTTGCAAAAAAAATGCATAACAAATTATACTTCTTTTACTTGTACTGACAACATTAGAGAGTGCAACAAGCATCCTCATTTTATTAAAATGTAATATAAATTAGAATTTTATCTCCTTCCAGATTATGGTAGGTCCTTAGAATATTTTAATTCTATTTTCCTCTCTTTTACCTTTTGTGTAATTATTGCCATCAATTTTAATTCAATATATAGTTAACTACAATGAGACATCATTTATATTTAGGTTGGCCTAAAAATTCATTTGGGTTTTTCCATAACATGGAAAAATCTGAAGAAACTTTTTGACAAACCCAATATTGTTATTTTCACTGTCAATTTTCACTTAGGTTTACTCACCTTTCCACCTTCTCCATTTTTTTTCTTGCTTTTCCCAATTTTTTGTTTTGGTATCATTTTTCTTCTCCCTAAAGGAATTTCTTTCATGTACACTTTAATGCAAGTCCACTGGCAACAAATTCTCTCAGCTTTTGCTGTCACAGAAATGCCTTTATCCTTTAAAGGTTATTTTTACTTAGTTCAGACATTAAAATAAACAACCATTTTTTTCCTCCATACTTTTAAAGATATTATTTAATTTTCCTTATACTTCTATTATTTCTATTAAAAACTCTGTTCTGCTTATCTTTTTAGTGATTATTGTCTTGGTTTCTAATCTTCTTGCCCTGTGCAGCTCAAGACTCACCAAATGACCCAAGGAAAAAACTTCTGCAGATTGTAGGCTCTCTTCTTTATATCTGCCTCCTATCCTAGGCTTCCCTGGTGGCTCAGAGGTTAAAGCGTCTGCCTGGAATGAAGGAGACCCAGGTTCAATCCCTGGGTCGGAAAGATCCCCTGGAGAAGGAAATGGCAACCCACTCCAGTACTCTTGCCTGGAGAACCCCATGGACGGAGGAGCCTGGTAGGCTACAGTCCATGGGGTCACAAAGAGTTGGACAGGACTGAGCAACTTCACTTTCACTTTCCTATCCATAACCATGGGCTCTCAAGTCTTAGATGCTTTGGCACTCTCTAGCTCCAATTTCTGTAACTGTAGTCCCATGAGATTATTTTAAATTCTGCTTGCTTCTCAACCACCTTATCTGACATACCCCTGGCTTCTTAGCCTCTTACTGTGTGCTTCTTAAGAATCAGCAAATGCCCTCTAGCAGAAAGCAATGAATGCCAGCCCAATTCAGTCAGCTTTTCTTCACTGCATGATTTTGGACTATCAGTCCCAGTGGCTTGAAAGACTCTGATCTCTGTAAAAAGTTTTTTTTTTTTTTTTTAATTCAGCTGTTCTAGTTATTTTTGTCAGAAGCACTGGTTTATAACAAGCCATTCTATCGGATCTGGAAGTAAAAGTCAAAATGTTCCTTCTTGAAACTTGGTCAAAGCCATTTTCCCATTTCATAATGGCCTTTTCAAGATTACAATAGACTTTCTAAAAAATATTTATTTGGCTGTGTCAGGTCTCAGTTGCAGCACTCAGGATCTTCGATCATCCTTGTTGAATGCAAACTCTTTGAGTCATGGCATGTAGGATCGAATTCCCTAATCAGGGATCGAACCTGGGCCAGCCACACTGGGAGCCTGCAGTCTTACCCAGTGGACCTCCAGGGAAGTCCCTCAAGATTACGGTAGAATTTAGTATGAACAATTATTAGCTTCCATTCCCAGCAACAGCATAATACATCCTTCTATCATTGGCATCAGCCTGGCCACGTGACTTCTTTTCAACAGTAAAATGCAGTCACTTTCAACCAGAACTTTAAAAGGAAGATTGTATATTACCATGTCTAGTTTCCCTCTGCCTGAGACAGAGTTACACATAGAAGCTGTTCCAATAGCATGAAGGACAGAGTGAAGGAGAAAAGGAAGCAGAGCCGGAGCTGCCTTGACATGGACACAGGGCGTTTATTACTATCAGGGCCTAAAATTTGGGGTTGATTTTACTGCAGAATAACCCAGCCTATCCTGACTGATACATAGATGCAGAAAGGAAACTGATGCAAATAATTAAAGTGTCTCCCTCGAGAGGAGCCAAGATGGCGGAGGAGTAGGACGGGGAGAACACTTTCTCCCCCACAAATTCATCAAAAGAGCATTTAAACGTCGAGTAAATTCCACAAAACAACTTCTGAATGCCGGCAGAGGACATCAGGCACCCAGAAAAGCAACCCAACTCTTCGAAAGGAGGTAGGAAAAAATATTAAAAACAAAAAAAAAGAGACAAAAGAGGGAGGGACGGAGTTCCGTCCCGGGAAGGGAATCTTAAAAAGAGAAACGTTTCCAAACATCAGGAAACCTTCTCACTGCCGAATCTGTGCCGAGCTTTGGAAGCACAGAGGGCAACATAACAGGGAGAAAAAATAAATAAACAATTTAAAACTCGCAGATTGCGAGCCCTACGGTAACTCCCCCAGCAGAGAAGCAGCGCAGACGCCTGCATCCGCCATTAGCAAACCGGGGCTGGGCAGGGAGGCGCGGCGTGGGCTGCATCGCTGAGAGTAAGAATCTGGCCTGAATACCCTGAGCGCTATCTGAGCGAAATAATTTGGGCTAGCAAACCAGACTGTGGGATACCTACCACGCGAAAAGCCAGCCCTAACCTAAGACCGCCAGGCCCGCGCACGGAACAAAGGACTGAACAGAGATAGCCGGCTGCAGACCTTCCCCCTCCGGTGACAGGCAGCCAGAGCCGGAAGGGGGCAATCGCAGCCCCAGAGAGACATTATCTATAAAACTGTAAGCAGGCTTCTTTGCTAACTAAAACTTCTTGGGGGTCTGGACGGTCAACATCTGCCTGAGAAGGTGCGCCGGTTTTACATCCAGATAACCGAGTGGCGGGGAGGCGATAAGTCGCAGCATTGGCGCTCGCCTGGGAAGAGCAAATTGGCGCTCGGACCTGGGAAGAGCACAAAACGCAGGCCCAACTGAGTCTGCGCTTCTGAGGACTACCCGAGTGCCTGAACCTGAGCGGCTTGGACCTGGGAGGTGCATGCAGCCCAGGGCCAGCCTAGGATTGTTCCCGGCGGAACAACCTAGAGTCCGAGCAGTGTGGACAGGGAGGCTACACGCGCCGTGAGCGGGGGCAGACCCAGGGTGGCTGAGGCACTGCGAGCCCACGCCAGTGTTATTTGTTTGCAGCATCCCTCCCTCCCTCCCCACAGCGCGACTGAACAAGTAAGCCTTAAAAAAAAAAAAAAAAAAGTGTCCTCCACCGTGCCCTTTGAGTCAGGGCGGAAACCAGATACTGAAGAGACTAGCAAACAGAAGAAGATATAACAGAGGGAAACGCCTTGGAAGCTACAGGCAATAGATCAAAACCCTGTGGTTACTACGGACTACATAGGAAGGGGCCTATAGATCTTGAGAAATATAAATCTGACCAAGGAACTAGCCAAAAATGAACTGAACCCACAACACCCACAAAAAAAAAAAAAAAAGTCCTAGATATATTTTTATTATTTTTATGATCATTCTTTCTTTTTTTTTTAATTAAAAAAAAAAATTTTAAGTCCTCTATTGTTCCTTTAATTTTCACCTTTATATCCTATTACTTTGCAAAAAAAAAAAAAAAAAGACCCTATTTTTTTCTTCTTCAGCAAACTTCATATATATGTATTTTATAATTTTTTGACCTTGTTTTTTTTGTTTGTTTTTGTTTTTTTCTTCTTTTCTTTAACATTATATTTTTGAAATTCTAAACTCTACTCTAGATTTTTAATTTTCGCTTTTTGGTATATGTTATCAATTTTGTACCTATAGTTTTTTTTTTATATAATTTCTGTGACTTTTTTTTTTTTTCTTCTTCTCTGTTTCTTTCTCTTCTTCTTTTATATAACATTGTATATCTGAAATTCCAAACTTTACTCTAGATTTTTAATTTATGCTTTTTGGTATTTGATATCGATTTTGTACCTGTATTTTCTTTATAATTTTTGTGACATTGTTCGTATTTGTTTGTTTTCTCTCTTTATTTTTCTTCTTTTTTTTTTTTTTTTTAACATTGTATTTTTGAAATTCCAAACTCTACTCTAGATTTTTAATTTTTGCTTTCTGGTATTAGTTATCAATTTTGTACTTGTACTTTCTTTATAATTTTCGCGACCTTGTTTGTTTTTGTTTGTTCGTTTTTTCTCTCTTTCTTTTCCTTCTTCTTTTCTTTAACATCGTATTTTTGAAATTCCAAACTCTACTCTAGATTTTTAATTTTCGCTTTCTGGTATTAGTTATCTATTTTGTACCTGTACTTTCTCTATAATTTTCGCGACCTTGTTTGTTTTTGTTTGTTCGTTCTTTCTCTCTTTCTTTTCCTTCTTCTTTTCTTTAACATCGTATTTTTGAAATTCCAAACTCTACTCTAGATTTTTAATTTTTGCTTTTATGTATTTGTTACCAATTTTGTACCTATAAGGACCCAATCTTCAGGACCCATTTTTCACTAGGGAGTGAGATTACTGGCTTGACTGCTCTCTCTCCCTTTGGACCCTCCTTTTTCTCCACCAGGTCGCCTGTGTCTCCTCCCTAACCCCTCTCTACTCTACCCAACTCTGTGAATTTCTGTGTGTTCCAGACGGTGGAGAACACTTAGGGAACTGATTACTGGCTGGATCTGTCTCCCTCCTTTTCATTCCCCCCTTTTATCCTTCTGGCCACCTCTGTTACCTTCCTCCTTCTTCTCTTCTCTGTATAACCCCGTGAACATCTCTGAGTGGTCGAGTTGTGGAGTGCACATAAGGAAGTGACTACTGGCTAGCCCACTCTCTCCACTATTGATTCACCTCATCTGATTTGGGTCACCTCTAACTCCCTCCTCCCTCTTCTCTTCTCCATGTAACCCTGTGAACCTCTCTGAGTGACCCTCACTGTAGAGAAACTTATCATCTTTAATGTAGATGTTTTATCAATGGTGCTGTATAGAAGGAGAAGTTTTGAAACTACTGTAAAAATAAGACCGATAATCAGAAGCAGGAGACTTAAGTCCAAACCCTGACTCCAGGGAACTCCTGACTCCAAGGCACATTCATTGACAGGAGCTCATCAAATGCCCCCATACCGACACTGAAACCAAGCACCACACAAGGGCCAATAAGTTCCAGGGCAAGACATACCAAGCAAATTCTCCAGCAACAAAGGAACACAGCCCTGAGCTTCAAGATACAGGCTGCCCAAAGTCACCCCAAAACTATAGACATCTCATAACTCATTACTGGACATTTCATTGCACTCCAGAGAGAAGAAATACACCTCCACCCACCAGAACACCGACACAAGCTTCCCTAAGCAGGAAACCTTGACAAGCCACCTGTACAAACCCACACACAGTGAGGAAACGCCACAATAAAGAGAACTCCACAAACTGCCAGAATACAGAAAGGACACCCCAAACTCAGCAATTTAAACAAGATGAAGAGACAGAGGAATACCCAGCAGATAAAGGAACAGGATAAATGCCCACCAAACCAAACAAAAGAGGAAGAGATAGGGAATCTACCTGATAAAGAATTCCGAATAATGATAGTGAAATTGATCCAAAATCTTGAAACTAAAATGGAATCACAGATAAATAGCCTGGAGACAAGGATTGAGAAGATGCAAGAAAGGTTTAACAAGGACCTAGAAGAAATAAAAAAGAGTCAATATATAATGAATAATGCAATAAGTGAAATTAAAAACACTCTGGAGGCAACAAATAGTAGAATAACAGAGGCAGAAGACAGGATTAGTGAATTAGAAGATAGAATGGTAGAAATAAATGAATCAGAGAGGATAAAAGAAAAACGAATTAAAAGAAATGAGGACAATCTCAGAGACCTCCAGGACAATATTAAACGCTACAACATTCGAATCATAGGGGTTCCAGAAGAAGAAGACAAAAAGAAAGACCATGAGAAAATACTTGAGGAGATAATAGTGGAAAACTTCCCTAAAATGGGGAAGGAAATAATCACCCAAGTCCAAGAAACCCAGAGAGTACCAAACAGGATAAACCCAAGGAGAAACACCCCAAGACACATATTAATCAAATTAACAAAGATCAAACACAAAGAACAAATATTAAAAGCAGCAAGGGAAAAACAACAAATAACACACAAGGGAATTCCCATAAGGATAACAGCTGATCTTTCAATAGAAACTCTTCAAGCCAGGAGGGAATGGCAAGACATACTTAAAATGATGAAAGAAAATAACCTACAGCCCAGATTATTGTACCCAGCAAGGATCTCATTCAAGTATGAAGGAGAAATCAAAAGCTTTTCAGACAAGCAAAAGCTGAGAGAATTCTGCACCACCAAACCAGCTCTCCAACAAATACTAAAGGATATTCTCTAGACAAGAAACACAAAAACGGTGTATAAACTTGAACCCAAAACAATAAAGTAAATGGCAACGGGAACATACTTATCAGTAATTACCTTAAATGTAAATGGGTTGAATGCCCCAACCAAAAGACAAAGACTGGCTGAATGGATACAAAAACAAGACCCCTACATATGTTGTCTACAAGAGACCCACCTCAAAACAGGGGACACATACAGACTGAAAGTGAAGGGCTGGAAAAAGATTTTCCATGCAAATAGGGACCAAAAGAAAGCAGGAGTAGCAATACTCATATCAGATAAAATAGACTTTAAAACAAAGGCTGTGAAAAGAGACAAAGAAGGTCACTACATAATGATCAAAGGATCAATCCAAGAAGAAGATATAACAATTATAAATATATATGCACCCAACACGGGAGCACCACAGTACGTAAGACAAATGCTAACAAGTATGAAAGGAGAAATTAACAATAACACAATAATAGTGGGAGACTTTAATACCCCACTTACACCTATGGATAGATCAACTAAACAGAAAATTAACAAGGAAACACAAACTTTAAACGATACAATAGACCAGTTAGACCTAATTGATATCTATAGGTCATTTCACCCCAAAACAATGAATTTCACCTTTTTCTCAAGTGCACATGGAACCTTCTCCAGGATAGATCACATCCTGGGCCATAAAGCTAGCCTTGGTAAATTCAAAAAAATAGAAATCATTCCAAGCATCTTTTCTGACCACAATGCAGTAAGATTAGATCTCAATTACAGGAGAAAAACTATTAAAAATTCCAACATATGGAGGCTGAACAACACGCTGCTGAATAACCAACAAATCACAGAAGAAATCAAAAAAGAAATCAAAATTTGCATAGAAACGAATGAAAATGAAAACACAACAACCCAAAACCTGTGGGACACGGTAAAAGCAGTCTTAAGGGGAAAGTTCATAGCAATACAGGCACACCTCAAGAAACAAGAAAAAAGTCAAATAAATAACCTAACTCTACACCTAAAGCAACTAGAAAAGGAAGAAATGAAGAACCCCAGGGTTAGTAGAAGGAAAGAAATCTTAAAAATTAGAGCAGAAATAAATGCAAAAGAAACAAAAGAGACCATAGCAAAAATCAACAAAACCAAAAGCTGGTTCTTTGAAAGGATAAATAAAATTGACAAACCATTAGCCAGACTCATCAAGAAACAAAGGGAGAAAAATCAAATCAACAAAATTAGAAACGAAAATGGAGAGATCACAACAGACAACACAGAAATACAAAGGATCATAAGAGACTACTATCAACAATTATATGCCAATAAAATGGACAACATGGAAGAAATGGACAAATTCTTAGAAAAGTACAACTTTCCAAAACTGGACCAGGAAGAAATAGAAAATCTTAACAGACCCATCACAAGCATGGAAATTGAAACTGTAATCAAAAATCTTCCAGCAAACAAAAGCCCCGGTCCAGACGGCTTCACAGCTGAATTCTACCAAAAATTTAGAGAAGAGCTAACACCTATCCTGCTCAAACTCTTCCAGAAAATTGCAGAGGAAGGTAAACTTCCAAACTCATTCTATGAGGCCACCATCACCCTAATACCAAAACCTGACAAAGATCCCACAAAAAAAGAAAACTACAGGCCAATATCACTGATGAACATAGATGCAAAAATCCTTAACAAAATTCTAGCAATCAGAATCCAACAACACATTAAAAAGATCATACACCATGATCAAGTGGGCTTTATCCCAGGGATGCAAGGATTCTTCAATATCCGCAAATCAATCAATGTAATACACCACATTAACAAATTGAAAAATAAAAACCATATGATTATCTCAATAGATGCAGAGAAAGCCTTTGACAAAATTCAACATCCATTTATGATAAAAACTCTCCAGAAAGCAGGAATAGAAGGAACATACCTCAACATAATAAAAGCTATATATGACAAACCCACAGCAAACATTATCCTCAATGGTGAAAAATTGAAAGCATTTCCTCTAAAGTCAGGAACAAGACAAGGGTGCCCACTTTCACCATTACTATTCAACATAGTTTTGGAAGTTTTGGCCACAGCAATCAGAGCAGAAAAAGAAATCAAAGGAATCCAAATTGGAAAAGAAGAAGTAAAACTCTCACTATTTGCAGATGACATGATCCTCTACATAGAAAACCCTAAAGAGTCCACCAGAAAATTACTAGAAATAATCAATGACTACAGTAAAGTTGCAGGATATAAAATCAACACACAGAAATCCCTTGCATTCCTATACACTAATAATGAGAAAACAGAAAGAGAAATTAAGGAAACAATTCCATTCACCATTGCAATGGAAAGAATAAAATACTTAGGAATATATCTACCTAAAGAAACTAAAGACCTATATATAGAAAACTATAAAACTCTGGTGAAAGAAATCAAAGAGGACACTAATAGATGGAGAAATATACCATGTTCATGGATTGGAAGAATCAATATAGTGAAAATGAGTATACTACCCAAAGCAATTTATAGATTCAACGCAATCCCTATCAAGCTACCAACAGTATTCTTCACAGAGCTAGAACAAATAATTTCACAATTTGTATGGAAATACAAAAAACCTCGAATAGCCAAAGCGATCTTGAGAAAGAAGAATGGAACTGGAGGAATCAACCTACCTGACTTCAGGCTCTACTACAAAGCCACAGTTATCAAGACAGTATGGTACTGGCACAAAGACAGAAATATTGATCAATGGAATAAAATAGAAAGCCCAGAGATAAATCCACACACATATGGACACCTTATCTTCGACAAAGGAGGCAAGAATATACAATGGATTAAAGACAATCTCTTTAACAAGTGGTGCTGGGAAATCTGGTCAACCACTTGTAAAAGAATGAAACTGGACCACTTTCTAACACCATACACAAAAATAAACTCAAAATGGATTAAAGATCTAAACGTAAGACCAGAAACTATAAAACTCCTAGAGGAGAACATAGGCAAAACACTCTCCGACATACATCACAGCAGGATCCTCTATGACCCACCTCCCAGAATATTGGAAATAAAAGCAAAAATAAACAAATGGGACCTAATTAACCTTAAAAGCTTCTGCACATCAAAGGAAACTATTAGCAAGGTGAAAAGACAGCCTTCAGAATGGGAGAAAATAATAGCAAATGAAGCAACCGACAAACAACTAATCTCAAAAATATACAAGCAACTCCTACAGCTCAACTCCAGAAAAATAAACGACCCAATCAAAAAATGGGCCAAAGAACTAAATAGACATTTCTCCAAAAAAGACATACAGATGGCTAACAAACACATGAAAAGATGCTCAACATCACTCATTATCAGAGAAATGCAAATCAAAACCACTATGAGGTACCATTTCACACCAGTCAGAATGGCTGCGATCCAAAAGTCTACAAATAATAAATGCTGGAGAGGATGTGGAGAAAAGGGAACCCTCTTACACTGTTGGTGGGAATGCAAACTAGTACAGCCACTATGGAGAACAGTGTGGAGATTCCTTAAAAAACTGGAAATAGAACTGCCTTATGATCCAGCAACCCCACTGCTGGGCATACACACTGAGAAAACCAGAAGGGAAAGAGACACGTGTACCCCAATGTTCATCGCAGCACTGTTTATAATAGCCAAGACATGGAAGCAACCTAGATGTCCATCAGCAGATGAATGGATAAGAAAGCTGTGGTACATATACACAATGGAGTATTACTCAGCCATTAAAAAGAATACATTTGAATCAGTTCTAATGAGGTGGATGAAACTGGAGCCTATTATACAGAGTGAAGTAAGCCAGAAGGAAAAACATAAATACAGTATACTAACGCATATATATGGAATTTAGAAAGATGGTAACAATAACCCGGTGTACGAGACAGCAAAAGAGACACTGATGTATAGAACGGTCTTATGGATTCTGTGGGAGAGGGAGAGGGTGGGAAGATTTGGGAGAATGGCAATGAAACATGTAAAGTATCATGTGGGAAACGAGTTGCCAGTCCAGGTTCGATGCATGATGCTGGATGCTTGGGGCTGGTGCACTGGGACGGCCCAGAGGGATGGTATGGGGAGGGAGGAGGGAGGAGGGTTCGGGATGGGGAACACATGTATACCTGTGGCGGATTCATTTTGATATTTGGCAAAACTAATACAATTATGTAAAGTTTAAAAATAAAATAAAATTGGAGAAAAAACCAAAAAAAAATAAATAAATAAATAAAGTGTCTCCCTCATCATGCATCACCAGAGGAACAGTTGCTCTTTGGTCCAAAGATTGCCTTAATAGAAGAGAGCTGATCACTGAGTCAACCTCCCATATACCCAGAAGAGTCTTTTGTTAAGATTTTCAAAGATAAAGACGATAGAATAAGTCCCAAGGTGTTTTTGACTTTGACCTTTTCCTAAAAGCTCCGATTATTAGAATTCAAGTCATTATGTAAATTCAGATCATTGAAGAACTAGGTTCTTTTACCAGAAAAAGTCATTCAAAGGATTTCTCAGCTTTCTTTCCTTTCCAATGGTAATAAAAACTTTTTCCTTGACCTATTTATTTCATATAGTTGCCAGAAGACTTATATGAGAAGAGTACTTTGAAGTAGAAGAAAGCTTCATACAAATGCAAGGTGCTAAAAAAATGTATCTTTTATTTATGATGAAATTAACCCTCATAGGATACTTCATTTTCTAAAATATATTCATTCAAGGAATATTGGAGCATTTAATAAAGTAAATTCAAACTATTAGCATTTAAATTTGTTAGCTGAATAGTTTCATCCTGCCCTTACCTAAAACAGCAGCATTTCCTCCTTTATAATTAAAGGAAGTCACAGAGTCAAAAACCCAAAAAATTACCTAATGCCCTCACTGGCAGTAACTTGGTTGAAGTCCTCTATTGTCTCACATGGAACCCTGGCCTTGCCCAAAATGAAGCTCTGGTTTTATGCGTAGATTTTATAACCCTAGAAACTGACTTCCCATTAAAATAAACCTGTGACAGAAATCATATCACAGAAAATAGGAAGAAAGAAAATTCTACCTCATATGATGAGGTGTTACCTTATGAATGAGACTGCAGTTTAAATTAAGAATACTTTAGTGGCTTTGAAAATACTTTCTGTTTTTTAACTTTGAAGTGACCCGTTAAATTGATCTGTGAAGGTCATAGATACCCCTGGAAAGTGGTGCTTAAATTCTTTTCAGTAGCAGAAAGTCCTGGTTGAATTAGTGCAGACCCCATGGAGACTTCTGAAGCTGTTGATAAATCATGTTTAAGAGCTTTTCAGCCCAAAGCTCAGCTGTAAACTTAGGCAAAGCCATGAACAAAATTGCAGGTGGCAGTGCCCCATAACTATCCCCTTCTAATCCAAAGTGATCCCCTCTGAGCCACTTTGGCATCAAGCAACCATTCATCAAATTAGGCTGAGTCATGCATATCTTCACTTATACTCAGCTTCTCGGTGCAGTCAGATCTCAACCAGGTAAAGAGCAGGCATAGTGAATAACTCATTCATCAGTTAAGAGAAAGAGTGTAAATCTGTGGATCGAAAACAACCATGTAGGGCTTCAGTGTGAGCCAGTCCTGTCAGTGTTAGACAAAGACACCAGCAAGAGTCTCTCATTTTATTTGGATATCATGCTCCTGAAATATATACAGTAGTGTCACCAGTCTGAGCAAGCAACAAGACTAAGGAAAATATTTAAGTCATCTCTAGGCTTTTCTTTTTCCTTATAATAAGCTCTTTAACATTCCATAATACATATTTTCCTTCTCCAAGTGCTCAGGAAATAGGAAATAGATAAGAACCTTGTTGTCAACAAAGAGTATAACTTTAGTACATTCAGTTATCCCATCAGATTCCAGTCCCAATTCTAATTTAGGGCACAAGGCAGTAAGATACAACAGAGGTCGACTCCCGGCCACCAATTTAGCTGAGTTAGTCTTTGAGTCCTCTGGAGGAGAAGTTCAGACTGTAAGCTTACAGAAGGCAATGATAATGCCTTTACATTTTGGGGCTTAATATAGGGTGTCCAAACTGAATTCAGTCCCTGGGCTTCTTCCTTTATGTCACATATTATGATATTATAAAAATGCAATGTATTCAAATAACAGAATATTATGGAGAAGGCAATGGCAATCCACTCTAGTACTCTTGCCTGGAGAATCCAATGGACAGAGGAGCCTGGTAGGCTGCAGTCCGTGGGGTCACGAAGAGTCAGACACGACTGAGCGACTTCACTTTCACTTTTCATTTTCATGCACTGGAGAAGGAAATGGCAACCCACTCGTGTTCTTGCCTGGAGAATCCCAGGAACGGAGGAGCCTTGTGGGCTGCTGTCTATGGGGTCGCACAGAGTCGGACACGACTGAAGCGACTTAGCAGCAGCAGCAGACAGCAGCATGAAGCCTTAATAATGACATCAGTTTTTATTTGTATGGAGAAATGTTCATGATACATAGCTAAGAGAAAAGCAGGATGTTAAATTGCATTTACATCCTGAACATAAATGTAAAATATGAACATATGCAGTATATGTGCATGAGAAAAATACTAGACACAAGTAAATAACTAAAATGTTAACAAAGGCTCACTACGTGGATGGACTATGAACAGTCCCTGAGACACCCTAGGGAAAATAATATGCTAGGAAAAAAGAAAAGTTTGTCCTAATTCTTCCCTATGCCTCATCTTTGAGTTTGGGACATGAAGTCAATTTCAGAACTGAGAAGAAAGAACAGGAGACCTGAATCAAGCATCTTCCAGTTGCTCCAATAAATCAGCCATAGATTTGCCTACACTGCTCTGTATCTGAGTTTTTGTGTTTTTTTTTTTTTTTTTTTTAGGGTAAAAAGCACCTGGAAGTGACTAATTTTTTAGTTTTTTTCAGTGTTCTCTGTATGGTGTATTTTAATCAGCAGTACAATTTAGCAGTTGCATTAATTAATTAGCACATTAATCAGGAGAGCATTTTAGCAGCTAATCTCTAGCAAACTAGCAGTTTGTGATAAAATTTTAACAGTAGGAGAACATGCAGCATAGTAAATTATTTTTCAATGTTATCATCACTGTGGGGCTAGCAAAGGCTGAAATTATGTAACCAAATTGAAATCTTTCTTAAAATATACCTGCGCAGGGCACATTTGAGAAATTGTATGCTTCATGGGGAAAGGTTTAACAATTACTATTTTCTTTGCAAAGGAGCAGTTCTGAAGAAAACTGTCAGGCACTCCAGGAAACAAACTCTGTAAGTATTCTTAAAATACTCCTTGTGTAATTTCATAAAAATTTAAGTTTCCTCTTCTATTAGCAGGATCATTTATGTAATAATGAGAAGTTCCAAGATATTATTTTATTACATATGTTACAGTGATTAAAATGAAGGAAATACTTGCCTTGTGATGAAAATGTTACAAGTCTGATTTTAAGCTCTATAAAACCTTTACAATGAAACTTATACTTGGAAAGGGAAGAGAAAATATATTTCTTCCAATATAATGTTTAGGGATAAATGCATGTAGTACCACAGCCAAATGTAATATAATTTTTGATGAAATATAAGTCGAAGACTTTTGCGCATGGAAACATCACTCCTTTTTGCTTCATTATATCTGAAATGCAGTGACATGTGCTTTTATTGAATCCATGCATATTGAATTCCACATGTTCTAAAATTTAAAAATGTGACTGAAAAAATCCCATAGGCTGATATTAAAACTTCCTTTCATTTACAAAGCCTGGGGATATTGAATTCTCATATACAGCAATGTATTAGTCTGAACTGTTAAGCAGTTCTTTATCCTCACAGCATTTCCCTGGGAGAAATCAGCGTTCTTTCATGGCTCCACATCACTTTTTCAACCTCAGAAAGGAGAGGGTCAGGGTAACCAAGGGAGCATATGCTGGTTAAGCATTTCCTTACATTTCAAACTCTTGTTATATTGATTTTTTCTTCTAGCTCATAGAAATTGCACTCTATTTAAAACATATTATACAAGTTAGAAGAATTTTAATTTCCACTCTAACTTTTGTTTCCGTTTATAAATCACATCTGTATCTCCCAATCTTATGTCCTTTCTTTTCTAAATTTTCAACTCTATACAACCTACTTGATCAGCAACTCCACTCCAAACCCAAAGAAATCCCAAAACTACTGAGAAGGACAAATGAAATAGCTTATTTGACTACAAAAAAAGATATAAATTGCAGCATTTAGTAAGGATGTATTCAAATGTGATGGTACTGGGCGATTTTCTTATAAATGCCTGATAAATAAAAGGCCTGCCATTGCAATTAACTACCCATGCAACTCCATGAACTATTCTTTTGAGACAATGTCATGTATTGAAGATTTTTATGTGCTTAGGTTGGAATCTATGCATCCCTTTTGTCACAGGTAGAATCATTGTAATTATGTTGTTAGTGCATTAGTTGACTTCATTTGTAAGCACAGCATTTGTTATTAATAAATGTCTTATGGATGAAAAACCTCATTTAACTATGAGTCACCTCTATTGATATAATCCTTCTTACTTTATGAACTTTTATAATTAACATAAAGCTTGCCTGGGTTCACATTCTTTCTTGCTGACTAAATTATCTAGTCCTCTCCCATTCCCAGTCAGCTTGGATATACAGGCATGCACACATATGCATGCAGTGACACAAACACACACACACAAGTACACATGCATGCACACACACCATCCTTCTGATACAGTATCCATTTGAAGGTACCCTGGTGAAATATTGATTAATGTTGCTCTGTATTAAAGCATTAATTACTGAAGCATATTCATTTGCTCTCTCTCTCATGGCAGATTTCTATACTAAAACCTGGAACAGGTATAAACTAGGTATCCTTCGCTCATTGGCTCAATGAACATCTAAGATGTGATCAATTCATTTCTTCAATAAATATTTATTGAAAGCTGCAACATGCTTGGATTTTGCTCTTTAGGTCCTCAAGATTTGTTATCATGGTGAATACAATACTCCTGTGACAAACCTAGACAGAGTATTAAAAAGCAGATACATAATTTTACTGACAAAGGTCAATATAGTCAAAGCTATGATTTTTCCAGTAGTCATGTATGAATGTGAGTTAGGCCATAAAGAAGGCTGTGCACTGAAGAACTGATGCTTTTGAACTGTGCTGTTGAAGACTCTTGAGAGTCCCTTGGACAGCAAGGAGATCAAACCAGTCAATCCTGAAGGAAATCAACTCTGAATATTCATTGGGAGGACTGATGCTGAAGTTGAAGCTCCAATACTTTGGTCACCTGATGGGAAGAGCCAACTTATTGGAAAAGACTCTGATGCTGGGAAAGATTGAGGGCAAGAGGAGAAGTAGGTGACAGAGGATGAGATGGTTGGATGGCATCACTGACTCAATGGACATGAGTTTGAGCAAACTCAAGGAGATAGTGAAGGACAGGGAAGCCTGCCATGCTGCAGTCCATGGGGTCGCAAAGAGTTGAACACAACTTAGTGACTGAACGACAAGAATACTCCTAATCTGCTTTGCTGACTTTGGTACACCCCTTTACCAATAAACTATCATCTTTTACACTGTTGCTACAGGGCTCTTCATTAAACATAAATCTGATTGCATCACGCCTCTACATTAAATTATTAAATGGTTTTTATCACCTTTAGGAGAAAAGTTAAATCCTTCAGGATAGCCTACATTTCTTTCTTGATCTGGTCCTTGCCCACCTCTGCACTATCATCTTGTGATGGCTAATTTTATGAGTCAACCTCATTAGGCTAAAGGATGCTCAGATACCTGGTACAGCATTATTTCTGGCAGTGTTTATGAGACCATCTCTGGAAAATATTAGCATTTAAATTAGTAGACTGAGTAAAGAAGATCATACTCACCAATGCAGGGCAGCATCATCCAATTTGTGGAGGGCCTGAAGAGTGCCAGAAGGATGAGGAAGGATGAATTTTCTCTCTGTATTTGAGCTGGGACATTCATCTTTTCTACACTTAGACATCACATTCTTTGTCTTGGCTTTCAGACTCAGACCAGAACTCACAGCATTGGCCCTTCAGTTCTCAGGATTTTGAACTCAGACTGATTATGCCACTGACTTTCCTAGTTCTCCAACTTACAGATAGTAGACTGTGGAACTTCTCAGTCTCCATAACTACATGAGCCAATTCCTAAAATCACAATCTCTCTCTCTCCCCCTATATATAGACAGGGAGAGAGAGAGAATCACACATGGTGGCTGTAACTTTCGTAGTTTGAAGTGTGACAGGAAAACTAACTTGATTTTTTTTTCCCTTCTTCACAATTTTATTGATAGATTTGTTCTTTCCAGAGATCTTAGCAACCTCAGAATACATTTTTTTTCTTTTCTTTTAAGAACTTTACCTTTTCACTTAAAGGAAGTACTTTATGTCTTCTCTTTGGCATATCTAAATTGTTAGCATCACTACTCTTGTAATTCAGGGCTGTTTTGAAGTAAAATAAGGGTCAGCTGAACACAAGCACTGTGATACTACAACAGTCAGTATGATAACTGAGATGGCTACTAAGTAACTAATAAGCAAGATACTCTGGACAAAGGAATGGTTCACATCCTGGGTGGGACAGAGCAAGACAATGCAAGATTCCAACACACTACTCAGATAAGTATGCAGTTTAACCTTTATAAATTATTTATCTCTGGAATTATCCATTTAATATTTTGGAGCCACAGTTGACCTCAGGTACCTGAAACCATGGAGAACAAAACCGTGGATAAGAGGGGACTACTATATATATTGTTGTTCTTCAGTTGCTCAGTCATGTCCAACTCTTTCAGATCCCATGGACTGCAGGATAGCAGGCTTCCCTATCCTTCACTATGTCCTGGAGTTTGCTCAAACTCATGTCCTTTGGGTCAATGATGCCACCCAACAAACTCATCCTCTATCATCCCCTTCTCCTCCTGCCCTCAATCTTCCCCTGCATCAGGGTCTTTTCCAATGAGTCAGTTCGTCTCATCAGGTGGCCAAATTATTGGAGCTTCAGCTTCAGCATTAGTCCTTCCAATGAATACTTAGGGTTGATTTCCTCTAGTATTGTATATATCCCTTTAGTAGTGTATGCACACACACACACACACAAACACACACACACACTTATCTATCTATCCAAAACCATTTGGCATGGAACACATATTCTTAAGGACATTTTAGATAACATCAAATTTCAAGGACATTTTCATGAGGAACAAATGTCTTATAGGTGTTTTGCACTGGATCAGATTTCAAGGATCTTTTGGCATGGACTAAATGTTCTATTGATTTTTTCGACAGGATCAATGATTACCTTTTGGACAGAACCCAATGTCTTTCAAGCATAGTGTTTGATTCTATCCACAAATTCGGGCATTCAATGGGGGTCTTAGAACATATCCCTTGCAGATAAAGGGCTAGGGGCTACTCTATATCCTACTGGTTCTGTGTTTCTGGAGAACCTTGACTAATAAATACTTCTAGCTACTTCCCTGTGCCAATACTCCATTCCAGCATATTCCATTTGTTGTTTCCCAGATCAGAGATCAGTCGCTCAGTCGTGTCCGACTCTTTGCAACCCCATGAATCGCAGCACGCCAGGCCTCCCTCTCCATCACCAACTCCCGGAATTCACTGAGACTCACGTCCATCGAGTCAGTGATGCCATCCAGCCATCTCATCCTCTGTCGTCCCCTTCTCCTCCTGCCCCCAATCCCTCCCAGCATCAGAGTCTTTTCCAATGAGTCAACTCTTCACATGAGGTGGCCAAAGTACTGGAGTTTCAGCTTTAGTATCATTCCTTTCAAAGAAATCCCAGGGCTGATCTCCTTCAGAATGGACTGGTTGGATCTCCTTGCAGTCCAAGAGACTCTCAGGAGTCTTCTCCAACACCACAGTTCAAAAGCATCAATTCTTCGGCCCTCAGCCTTCTTCACAGTCCAACTCTCACATCCATACATGACCACAGGAAAAACCATAGCCTTGACTAGACGGACCTTTGTTGGCAAAGTAACGTCTCTGCTTTTGAATATGCCATCTAGGTTGGTCATAACTTTCCTTCCAATGAGTAAGCATCTTTTAATTTCATGGCTGCAGTCACCATCTGTAGTGATTTTGGAGCCCAAAAAAATAAAGTCTGACACTGTTTCCCCATCTATTTCCCATGAAGTGGTGGGACCGGATGCCATGATCTTCGTTTTCTGAATGTTGAGCTTTAAGCCAACTTTTTCACTCTCCACTTTCACTTTCATTAAGAGGCTTTTGAGTTCCTCTTCACTTTCTGCCATAAGGGTGGTGTCATCTGCATATCTGATGTTATTGATACTTCTCCCGGCAATCTTGATTCCAGCTTGTGTTTCTTCCAGTCCAGCGCTTCTCATGATGTACTCTGCATATAAGTTAAATAAACAGGGTGACAATATACAGCCTTGACGAACTCCTTTTCCTATTTGGAACCAGTCTTTTGTTCCATGTCCAGTTCTAACTGTTGCTTCCTGACCTGCATACAAATTTCTCAAGAGGCAGATCAGGTGGTCTGGTATTCCCATCTCTTTCAGAATTTTCCACAGTTTATTGTGATCCACACAGTCAAAGGCTTTGGCATAGTCAATAAAGCAGAAATAGATGTTTTTCTGGAACTCTCTTGCTTTTTCTATGATCCAGCGGACGTTGGCAATTTGATCTCTGGTTACTCTGCCTTTTCTAAAACCAGCTTGAACATCAGGAAGTTCACGGTTCACATATTGCTGAAGCCTGGCTTGGAGAATGTTGAGCATTACTTTAAGCATGTGAGATGAGTGCAATTGTGCAGTAGTTTGAGCATTCTTTGGCATTGCCTTTCTTTGGGATTGGAATGAAAACTGACCTTTTCCAGTCCTGTGGCAACTGCTGTGTTTTCCAAATTTGCTGGCATATTGAGTAAAGCACTTTCACAGCATCATCTTTCAGGATTTGGAGTAGTTCAACTGGAATTCCATCACCTCCATTAGCTTTGTTCGTAGTGATGCTTTCTAAGGCCCACTTGACTTCACATTCCAGGATGTCTGGCTCTAGGTCAGTGATCACACCATCGGGATTATCTGGGTCGTGAAGATCTTTTTTGCACAGTTCTTCTGTGTATTCTTGCTATCTCTTCTTAATATCTTCTGCTTCTGTTATGTCCATACCATTTCTGTCCTTTACTGAGCTCATCTTTGCATGAAATGTTCCTTTGGTATCTCTGATTTTCTTGAAGAGATCCCTAGTCTTTCCCATTCTGTTGTTTTCCTCTATTTCTTTGCATTGATCACTGAAGAAGGCTTTCTCATCTCTTCTTGCTATTCTTTGGAACTCTGCATTCAGATGTTCATATCTTTCCTTTTCTCCTTTGCTTTTCGCTTCTCTTCTTTTCACAGCTATTTGTAAGTCCTCCCCAGACAGACATTTTACTTTTTTGCATTTCTTTTCTGTGGGAATGGTCTTGATCCCTGTCTCCTGTACAATGTCATGAACCTCATTCCATAGTTCATCAGGCACTCTATCTATCAGATCTAGGCCCTTAAATCTATTTCTCACTTCCACTGTATAATCATAAGGGATTTGATTTAGGTCATACCTGAATGGTCTAGTGGTTTTCCCTACTTTCTTCAGTTTCAGTCTGAATTTGGCAATAAGGAGTTCATGGTCTGAGCCACAGTCAGCTCCTGGTCTTGTTTTTGCTGACTGTATAGAGCTTCTCCATCTTTGGCTACAAAGAATATAATCAATCTGATTTTGGTGTTGACCATCTGGTGATGTCCATGTGTAGAGTCTTCTCTTGTGTTGTTGGAAGAGGGTGTTTGTTATGACCACTGCATTTTCTTGGCAAAACTCTATCAGTCTTTGCCCTGCTTCATTCCGTATTCCAAAGCCAAATTTGCCTGTTACTCCAGGTGTTTCTTGACTTCCTACTTTTGCATTCCAGTCCCCTATAATGAAAAGGACATCTTTTTTGGGTGTTAGTTCTAAAAGGTCTTGTAGGTCTTCATAGAACCGTTCAACTTCAGCTTCTTCAGCATTACTGATTGGGGCATATACTTGGATTACTGTGATATTGAATGGTTTGCCTTGGAAACGAACAGAGATCATTCTGTCGTTTTTGAGATTGCATCCAAGTACTGCATTTCGGACTCTTCTGTTGACCATGATGGCTAGTCCATTTCTTCTGAGTGATTCTTTCCCGCAGTAGTAGATATAATGGTCATCTGAGTTAAATTCACCCATTCCAGTCCATTTCAGTTCACTGATTCCTAGAATGTCAACATTTACTCTTGCCATCTCTTGTTTGACCACTTCCAATTTGCCTTGATTCATGGACCTGACATTCCAGGTTCCTATGCAATATTGCTCTTTACAGCATCAGACCTTGCTTCTATCACCAGTCACATCCACAGCTGGGTATTGTTTTTGCTTTGGCTCCATCCCTTCATTCTTTCTGGAGTTATTTCTCCACTGATCTCCAGTAGCATATTGGGCACCTACTGACCTTGGGAGTTTCTCTTTCAGTATCCTATCATTTTGGCTTTTCATACTGTTCATGGGGTTCTCAAGGCAAGAATACTGAAGTGGTTTGCCATTCCCTTCTCCAGTGGACCACATTCTGTCAGATCTCTCCACTATGACCCGCCCGTCTTGGGTTGCCCCACGGGCGTGGCTTAGTTTCACTGAGTTAGACAAGGCTGTGGTCCTAGTGTGATTAGATTGACTGGTTTTCTGTGAGTATGGTTTCAGTGTGTCTGCCCTCTCATGCCCTCTTGCAACACCTACCGTCTTACTTGGGTTTCTCTTACCTTGGGCGTGGGGCATCTCTTCATGGCTGCTCCAGCAAAGCGCAGCCATTGCTCCTTACCTTGGACGAGGGATATCTCCTCACCGCCGCCCTTCCTGGACCTTTAACGTGGGATAGCTCCTCTAGGCCTTCCTGCACCCGCGCAGCCACAGCAAGAAGACTGTATTCTCTTACTTCTTCACCTTTGTGGATACTTTTTCTCTAATATGGACTGACCTCTTCTCTCCCTGCCCTGCACAACACATGTTAATTATTTAGGACTCCCATCTCATATCACTTATTTTCCCCACCACATTCTGTCCTTAATTAAGCCTATGTTAATTGCTATCTATGTGCCAAACTTATGCTAGTTGTTTTCTTTCTTTAATAGAATCCTATATTTGTCTCTTAGAAGTTACTATATTTGATTTTAATGATTTTCCAGTCACTCATTTCAGTCCAAGCCCCATAATCAGTGATTGTCTTTCATCCTTTATTCCCCCAATACTTTGCAAAAAACAGAGGATATTAAGTTTCAATTGTGTTAGTTGAAAATAAGGGTAATTTATTCAACTAAGCAAAGAAAAAGGCTTTGGGCTCCAGAATGGAAGCAATGGTGCTAGAAAGGATATGTGTTTTTAAAACATGACTTTTAAAGCCTTAAAGTGATGCTATGGACTTTTATAAAACCTGGACTTTTGCAAAGCTATGAAATCCATGAGTAGAATTAGCAGTAGAATAAAAGCCTCAGGCTGTTATGGATTTGTTTTATAGTGAAAAGTAGGACAAATCAACCTACTTCTCCTCTCATTAAGGGATGACACACTTTCACCATGCCCAAGCAACGGCAATATGGGAACACTGGAATTTACAGCACCTTAGCGGTCAAATCTTTTAGAATAAACCATGAAATTCATGAGATGCTAGCACAAAAATTCTCATCTAAGAGAAAGAGCAGTTCTATAATGTAGGCAGAACACCCACGACCTCGATTTTAGTCAAGGAAATTGAAGCCCAGTATCATTTAACGCCTTGCTCAAAGTTGCACTGCTAAGTAACAGATATAAGCGTCACACTTAATTTCTGAAACTAAGTCCATCATGCTCTTTCTCTATGAACAATACCAACATCCAGAATTCACAAAGATAACCAGTAGTCATAACTGCTTCTGGATATGTATCTATGTCTGTTTGGGATGGGGCAGGAAGCAGCAGGGAAGTGGTAAACAATGAATAAATATCATTCTGACATTGAAGTACTATATTAAGGTGAACTACTTTTAATCATAATTTTCATATATTATATTTATAGAAATAGCTATAGTTATATCTTTTAGTCAGAAGTAAAGTGTCAAATTGAAGAAGGAAATGGCAACCGACTCCAGTATTCTTGCCTGGAAAATCCCTTGGACAGAGCAGTCTGGCAGATTACAGTCCATGGGGTTGCCAAGGGTTGGACATGACTTAGCAACTGAACCAAAGTGTCAAATGGGAAAGATCCCTGGGAGGAGGGCATGATCACCCACTCCAGTATTCTTGCCTGGAGAATCCTATGGAAAGAGGAGCCTGGTAAGCTGCAGTCCAGTGGGTCAGAAAGAGTCAGATACAACTGAAGTAACTTAGCACACAAAGTGTCAAACAAGCTAATGCTATGGCTCTTACATCTTCTGAAATTAACCTTTTCTGAAAATTGAAACTTACTCATTGGGCCAAAAGCAGAAATGACATAGACTTTACCCTAGGTAACTACATTGATTAGCTAATGAACCAAAGTTACACCCAAAAGTAAATGTTGGTTTTAAATGGTTCCCTGAATGTCCAATCACCAAATACTTTGCAGAGAAAATCTGTAAGATAAAGACAACAGAAAAACACAAAGAAGTCCAGAAACTCAGGAGGAAAGTGAAGAAGCTATAAGAGGTACTACAAAATGACAAAAAGCACAAGCAAAGATATAAGTTCTTCCAACTCAGAAAGAAAGGGGATCCAATTATTTACATAGAACCCATGCTAGGAATTAGGGTGAAATGGTAGACAAGAAAATGTCACCTTGAACAATTATACTCACTGGCTTCTCTGAAGACATAGGCTAGCTTCCTGAAAAAAGAGAAACAGGAAATCTGGCTTTATTGCTTTCATGTTAGTGCAAGAAGAAGTCAACAAAAATATTCTCAGGAAGACCTGAAATTACTTGCAAACTCAGTAGACTGACATTTTAGGAGAAATTATTATTTTGATATACAGATATTGTAGGCTTAGAGATTTAGGAGTGGTTATTTGAGGCACTATGAGATTAAGGAATCACTCTTCAGTATTTAGTTCATATTCTTAAGAGACTGGTGTGCACAGAATGTTAATGTGGATATAGTGAGAGTAATCATTATCAACACAGCTCTTCCTTAGTTGAATTTCCTGAAACAGTGAATTGGGGAAGGGTTTTCAGAGTGAGAATGAGCATGATAGCCCTGTTGATTGTCACTGACACACATGGTGGACCCTCCAATGGGTCTAATCTTCATAACCAGCCTCTGTACCCAAGAAGTGGAAGGGAGAATGGCCCCATAGTCTCATTGTAGAGAGAGAATTCCAATAAGCAACAATGTCTCTCCTGAGTAGAAGACAGAGAAGCAATGTGCTGTTCTGAGTAATCATGGAATCAATAAACTTCCATGTTCTCCTCTTATAAGGATTGATTGGTAGTTATTATCCTAGTGAATTTAAATTTGTTAACAACAAAATTCTATAGGGTCTTGATACTATCTTGTAGTACCTCCTTGGAAGAAAAGTTCCTAGGAAGAAAAGCTATGACAAATCTAGACATCATATTAAAAAGCAGAGACATTACTTTGCCAACAAAGGTCCATTTAGTCAAAGCTATGGTTTTTCCAGTAGTCACGTATGGATGTTAAAGTTGGACCATAAAGAAAGCTGAGCACTGAAAAATTGATACTTTTGAAATGTAGTGTTGGAGAAGACTCTTGAGAGTCCCTTGAACTGCAAGGAAATCCAATCAGTCCATCCTAAAGGAAATGAGTCCTGAATATTCATTGGAAGGACTGATGCTGAAGCTGAAACTCCAATATTTTGGCCACCTGATGCAAAGAACTGACTCACTGGAAAAGACCTTGATGCTGGGAAAGACTGAAGGCAGGAGGAGAAGGGGATGACAGAGGATGAGATGGTTCGATGTCATCAATTACTCCACAGATATGAGTTTGAGCAAGCTCCGGAAATTGGTGATGGACATGGAAGCCTGTCGTGCTGCAGTCCATGGGGTCACAAGAGTCGGCCATGACTGAGCGACTGAACTGAACTATCTTGTAGGCATAAACTTGTATGATTTGATCAACCATCTCTCACTAAAAAGCAAGATCACCTTGAAATCCACAGCAAGAATTGTACATGCAAATTACAGTGAAATAATTAAGCAGTTAACTTGGTTGGAAAACATTTTACCCACCAAACAAATTTTATAAGTCAATCAACTTTATTAAATTGAGAATAAACAGCTAATAAGAGAGCACTGATTTCAACAGGCTCACACTGTTGTAGAGCACACTTATCATCACCTATTACTCCTTAATAAGTAGAGCAGTGAAAGTATCACTATAAATTAGCTTCAAAGTCCTTAAGAGGTTTCAATGGGAGAGGGGAAGGAGACTGTAAAAAGAACAGAAAGGATAAAGTACAAATGAGGGCAAGCCTTGCCAGCGATTCCACTGTTAAGAGAAAAGTACAAAGAACCTTGAAGAGGAAAGAAAGAAGTAGTGGGCCATTAAATTCAGAGCAGCAAATTCTGATAAAGTAAAGCAGTGGCAGGTAAATAAGAGGTGGGTTGAAAATATGTAATTAGTAACAGTCATGAGTTTCAGTTAATAACATGGCAATTAACCTCAAAATAAAGTAGTTTTATTAGTTAAAACAAATTATTTCTCTTCTTCACATAGGGGTTCAAAATACATTATTAATGGTATCTCTCTCTCTCCCTCTCTTTTTTTTTTTTTTTTTTTGGCTCCTTGGTAGATGTTTTCCCATTATTCCAACTACCAGTTGCATTTGCCATTCCATTTTCTTGACCCACATTAAAATTAGGCAAGTATGAAATTAAAACTCCAAACATTTTCAAGAGCTATTTCAAATTCAGAGATTTATATCCCTTGCAAAATGGGATTTTGACTTTGACGCTGGTCTGGGACATGAGATCCCTAAGAACATTTCAATAGAGATATGAAAGAGTTAGGGTAGCATGGAGGGAGAGTAATTTTTTAAAGTACCTGAAAGTCCTTTGTGACTAACTTCTCCAGGTTATTTATGTATGGAGCATTTGACAAATTCTAAATAGGCTCTAAGTAAAGCAAAATGGACTCTTATTTTCTTGGTAGCATTTAACTTTTATAATGACATGGGTATTGGAAAACAGATACCCCTGTGGTTCTTTCCATACTCAAAATCTAACCTAAGTGCCACTCAAGGTCATAAAATGCCCTCTAAACCCAATGACAACATGAAAAGCATACAGACAATCCATATGCAGGTATGCGCTATCTCCAGCTTACTCTGAAATCCAAGGTGGAGGGTGTACTTCTTTATTACTTAGAATAAAAAATGCCTTCTCGATTAATATTTTGTGAAAATAAATGCCTAGATATACCTCTTGTAAAGAACAAAATTTAGAAAGAGCTTGAAGGTTAGAAATAAAGATGATCCACTTAATACAAATGAGGTCAGGGTCCCTATACACAAGGAGCTTTTAATTAAGCAGAGAAGAAAATTCACACATGATAAAGAATCCCTTTCCCATACTCTCTCTCTCTCTCTCTCATACGCACACAGAGACACAAACACACACATGAACATCAAATTAAGCCAGAAAAGTCTGCTTTAATCCTGTCACATATATTTAAAAGTGAGCATTCCCAGGCAGACAAACCTGGATTGGATCCCAACTGTGATACTTGCTACCTGGATAACTGCCTTCTACTTACTTAACCTTCCTCAGACTTGGTTTCCTCAATATAAATTTGAGAGAATATTGTTATTTCCTGCAAAAGGCCGTTGTGAGATTTAAATTAGAAAATGCTGAATACCTATTATAAGGGAAGCTGTTGTGTAGTTACTAGACATTCAGAAGAGGAGTCTTCTTTAGTGCAGGGCATGCTGTGTAACATGTTCAGTTGCTTAGTCATGCCCAGCTCTTGCAACCCCATGGACAGTAGCCCACCAGGGATTTCCCAGGCAAGAATACTGGAGCGGGTGGCCATTTCTTTCTCCAGGAGATCTTCCCAACCCAGGGATTGAACTTGTGTCTCCTGCATTGGCAGGTGGATTCTTTACAAGTGAGCCACGTGGGAAGCCCTTTAGTACGTACACATATGATTAACCTCTGCAGCTCCATGGATACTTTCAGCCCTCACTCCTTTCTTAGTTCCTTTAAGAAGTCAATCTATGAGGAAAGCTGTGAATTAAAATATATCTCCTCTATTGACATTCCCCATCACCACTGCCACCATCTCAAATACTTCCTTCTCTTTTTCCCACAGATGGTGGGCCTTAATCTAGCCAATGATGCCCGGGAAAAGATAGAATCTCAGTTGTACTCCAAACTTTCTCTAAAATTTTTGCTTTTGATTTGTCTCCTTAAACCCTCGTCCCCTCTCTCAGTCAATCATCATTTCCATTAACTCTCTACCTATAAACAAACAAACCAAAATCATTGCCTTCATTATGCAAACTATTTTTATTTTCCTTTTCCCCACCACCAGTCTTCAGTGGAAGATGTCTCACACCAGTTCTCCTTCTCTGTAATGAATTCCAGTCCCAATCCTACAAACCATTTTTACATGCTCATCATTTGCTTCTCTGTATCAGTTCAGTTCAGATCAGTCACTCAGTCGTGTCCAACTCTTTGCGACCCCATGAATCGCAGCACGCCAGGCCTCCCTGTCCATCACCAACTCCTGGAGTTCACTCAGACTCACGTCCATCAAGTCGGTGATGCCCCATCTCATCCTCTGTCGTCCCCTTCTCCTCCTGCCCCCAATCCCTCCCAGCATCAGAGTCTTTTCCAATGAGTCAACTCTTCGCATGAGGTGGCCAAAGTACTGGAGTTTCAGCTTTAGCATCATTTCTTCCAAAGAACACCCAGGGCTGATCTCCTTCAGAATGGACTGGTTGGATCTCCTTGCAGTCCAAGGGACTCTCAAGAGTCTTCTCCAACACCACAGTTCAAAAGCATCAATTCTTCGGTGCTCCTGCTAAAAAGATTTGCACCTTGAAACGTCGCTCATTTCCATCCTATCTCCACATGTATGACTGCATCATCATCATCCCGTTGCTCCTCCTCATGCATGTGAATATACCATCTGAATAGAACACTAGCTAGAGACTTTTACTTATATTCAGTCCATCCTGCTAGTTCCTTCAGCAAAGTTCTCTAGCCCCTGGCACACACCTCTCTTGAGCTCTTCCATTACATTTCCTTCAGCTGTTGCTTTATCCTTGGCAGCCTGTGAGCATTTCCATCACTGTCAGTTGGGGCTTCCCTGGGTGGTGGTTCTGCTTC
This sequence comes from Bos indicus x Bos taurus, assembly GCF_003369695.1. Taxonomy (NCBI): domain Eukaryota; kingdom Metazoa; phylum Chordata; class Mammalia; order Artiodactyla; family Bovidae; genus Bos; species Bos indicus x Bos taurus. Next base: position 60,434,845 of record NC_040079.1, on the reverse strand, counting down.
ATTTGCTCTGGGAGGAAAGGACCTTGGAGCCATTTGTCATCACCAGTAGACTTTCTTCAGGTTATACAAGTAAATTCCTGACCAGACAGCTGTTACGTTTTCAAATGAACTATAACCTTGTCTGAATTTTCTTGTCATTTTTATCAAATTTCAATGATACTGTAAGAGACATAAAAAATCTGCATATAATCAAACTCTACCTATATATTTTTGAGGTTATAAAAAATGTTGACCCGGTGTTATTGTCTGTTACTGAATATGAAACAGCTGTGCCTTGATTTACTGTGTTTTCAAATCTGCGACATCACAGAATACTTTTCTGCAAAAATAAAAATAAAGGTGATAATACAATTATGTAAAGTTTAAAAATAAAATAAAATTTTAAAAAAAAGTTGATAGAGTGCCACTAGTAATATAATACATGCTTTAATTTTGTTATTAAGAGGAGCCTGTATTCTATGCACAGACATAGCTGGGTAAATAGGAGCTGATCTCCTTTGCTGTAAGTGGCTATCCTTATAAAAGAAAATACATTTGAAGTACAACTGGAGATATGGTGCTTTGGTCTATACCACAAATTAGACATAATCCTGGCCTTTTAGAAATTCACAGAATGGTATTTTCATAAATGTCTGTTTAGGTAATAGTACTTACAAATAATTTGACTTGAGTTTTCTTTAACGTTAGTGATTTTATTTACAGAACATGTCTGAAAAATTAATGTTTTGCTTCTTTTTTTTTCTTGGCTGCATGGCACGTGGGATCTTAGTTTCCCAAATACGGAATGAACCTGTGCTCTCCTGCATTGGTAGCACAGAGTCTTAACTACTGGACCACCAGAGAAGTCCCCTTGCTTTGTTTTGTTTTGCAAAGTATGTCCTCTGACTCTGAGTTATAATAGAGAATTGTAAACTTTAAATGATAGATTTTCAAATCTTATAATTTATTTTTCTTATTTTTATTTTTTCTTATTTTTATTTTTATTTAGACTCTGAGTTATAATAGAGAATTATAAACTTCAAATGATTGATTTTCAAATCTTATAATTTCTTTTTATTATTTTTATTTTTTCTTTTTATTATTGAAATGTAATAGACATATAGCTCTGTATAAATTTAAGGCATACAGCACAAAGATTTGATTTATATACATCATGTAATGATTACCACAGTAAGTTTAGTGATTATCATCTCATAGAGATATAAAATAAAAGAAAAAATAACAATAGTTTTTCTTGTCACAAAACCTCTTGGAATTTACTCTCTTAAATTTTATGTATAACATACGGCAGTATTAATTAATCATGTTGTACACTATATTCCTAGTATTTGTTTATCTTATAATATGAAGTTTAAATTTGATTTCCCTTTTTTAATGAGTTTGCTTGTTTGTTGTTTTTGAAGTATAATTGTCCAAGCACATGTTATCCCTCTTACACAACACAGCAATTTGTTATCTCTATATATTTCAAATATATTACCACTTAATCTTAAAAAAAATTGTGAAGCCCAATTTTTTGTAGCTCTATTTATTCTATTATAAAGAAATTTATATATTTTCATTTTATCAGTAAACCCTGATAATTAGTGCCAATAGATTTCAGTGTAAAGGCATCTTTAAGTGGAAAAATTATTTTAAAATTATAAAGAAACAATTTTTTATAAATAGATGTTTTGTATACTTAATGACCATTTACACAAAACTATATAATATTAGAAACCCATACTTTCTTAGCATCATATATTAAACCTAGAAATATAAATAGTTTGATACAAATGTAAGCATATTTTAAAATATCTTAAAATTGGGATGAAAATAGCTATTGCCCAGTACTATGCATTGATATAGTCATCAAACAATTACATGTGAGTTGTTAAGCAAAGTGTTTTGAAGTTTTTCCTTTCAACTTTAAACATTTGGGCCTACCAGTTTTGTTTGTTTTTTTTTTAAGACAAATACCATGTGATTCCACTCATCTATATTTAAGGTTGTCAGATTCATAGAAACATAAAGTAGAATGGTGGCTACTAGGGACTGCAGGAAGAAGAAATGGGTAGATGTTGTTTAATGAGTAGAGAGTTTCAGTTTCGCAAGATGAAAAGTTACAGAAAGCTGCTGACAAACACTGTGATACTTAACACGACTGTACTATACACTTGACAATGGTTAAGGTGGCAAATTGTGTGTGTTTTTTTAAATAACACTTAAAATTTGTTTAAAAGACAAAATGAAAACAAAACAAAATAAATTAAAAACACCCCACAAAAACTCATATATAGATCTAAATGCCTTTAATTCTGTACTGTAATTTAATTTTCTGCTCTGTGATAATATTGATAATCATGTTACCAGAAATACATAAGATAGAATATGCAAAAATAAACTATGGAATAAGGTAACTTCTGCTCAGTTTGAAGAGGGACATTTTGTTTTTTATTAATTGTGAAGTAAGATCTCTTGTGCTGAACTGTGAGGTCACTCTATTAGACTCTCTCTACATAGGAAAGAAGTGAGGTGTCTTCAACAAGATGGAAAATCTAGCTTTTATAGTAAGTAAGACTGAACTTCATAAATAGTAAAAGTGCTTATCCCTTGATACAACAGGAAAAAAAGAAGGTTCAAGCAAGCACATTAGCTTTACAGACATCATCCATGTCATTAAAATCTCTATTAAAGTATACCTGCCTCTTTTACTTGCTTAAAGCTAAAATAATAATACAAAGAAAGCAAACCAAAAAAAAGATTTTAATTTGCAAAAATAAAAGATATATTTTAATGATTTTAGAAACAGCCCATATCAGCAATCTTATTTCTATATTTTCCTAATAATGACTTGTGATGGCATAGATTTCCACACGAGAGGAAAAGTAAATAGTCAACTTCATCTGTCCCAACCTGAGACCAGATCCTTCCAGCTGGCATTTTCCAATGAATCAGAGAAAATATATGAACCGGCTAAACCACTGAGCCATAAAATCCACTTATAAAAAGCAAGTTATTTCACACTATGAAGGCAATATGGGTAAGCACTGGCACTTACTGAGCATCTTTACATGCTCAAGTCTGTGCAAGGTACTTTACATACATTACATTATTAAATATTAAAAATTCTATGAATTAGGCAATAATATTTTTCATTTTAAACCAAGGTTTAGTGAGCAGAACATGAACTCACCTACTTCAAAAATCTACATGCTTACCATTGCATTCAATATGTTCAAGAGCTTTCTTTTTTTCTCTCTCTGATTTCATTATATTCCAATCCTATTCTTTCATTTGCTTAATTCATCCCCAAGATTCATCCCCAAGATACAGTCCCTGCATGGGACCATATATTATTCATACACAGGCTTATTTATTCTTATATGAAATAGATATAATTTATTTTAAAAATTGCTTGAAATATAGAGATTCAATAGATCCATTAAAAATTACTTTTTTCTTTTTGGAATGAAGCTATTTATCAACACTCATCACATGAAACAAGGCTCTGTTAATAAATGAATCACTCACAAAAACAAAATAAAAATCTTTTCACTGCCACCACACCCTCATCTTCATAGCTCACTGTATTCCTTTCTGCTAAATCTTTTTTCATATTGGCTGTACACAGTCATAGTTCTTCCTCTTTATGACTAGAAGCAAGATAATTCCATTCTACTAGTGGAAATTTTAGGAATTTTTTATTTATATTTGTTCATTCATATACTCAAAAAATTGTGAATAAGCATTGAGTCTATGTCTACAATTAAGAGTGACAAGCCGGGGCTTCCCTGGGGCTCACAATGTTAAAGAATCCACCTGCCAATGCAGGAGACACGGGAAGATCCCACATGCCGCAGAGCAACTAAGCCCGCGTGCCACTACTGTGACTAGAACCTGGGAGTTGCAACTACTGAGTCCATGTGCCATAACTACTGAAGCCTGACTGCCCTAGAGCCCATGCTCTGCAACAAGAGAAGCCACCACAGTGAGAAGCCATCATAACTAAAGAGTAGCCCCTGCTCACTGCAATGAAGACCTAGCACAGCCAATAAATAAATTCATTAAAAAAAATTTTAATGCACTGTATATTCTTTTTTAAAAAAGAAAAAAAGTGATAAGTCTGATTTCTAATACTAACTAGTGTGGATGCTTTGACCAATTTTGGAGACAACTGTACAGCCATTTAACCCAACTGTTTATTATTGTTAGCCTCTGTGTTGCTAATTCTTTTTATTTAATACTCCCCAAGAGGACATTTATCCAATACCCTATATTAAATATTGATAATTCAAATGTCTACATTTTCTATCTTACTGCAAAACTAATTTTCATAGCCCCCCATTGCTATGTGGTTCTTATTAATGATTGAGATGTAGAATTACATAAATGGCATAAAACTATCTAGGTACTTATCATGATATTAGGTAAACTCAATGAAGCTTCCAAAGATAACAGGGCACTGTTTTCTGTTGTTGTTTTGCTTCTCCCTAATTTAAAGCACATAAAACTTGAGACTAGTTCTCATGTAAAAAATTCGACCATAATTTCCTGGAAGTTCAGAATACTTAAAATGATGACAAAAGTATGAGTTTGGGATGTGAGGCATGTCTCATAAGTTTAGCACATCTTTTTGTCTAATTTTCAGGAGACTTTGTGCTATATCTTCAGGCAACGTTCACTCGACTCTTGATTGTTGCTATATGCTTCCTTCACCCATTTGTGGCTAGCTCAAATCTCCCACATTAAAGATAAATAAAACCAGCTGAGTCAGACACGACTGAGCGACTTCACTTTCACTTTTCACTTTCCTGCATTGGAGAAGGAAATGGCAACCCACTCCAGTGTTCTTGCCTGGAGAATCCCAGCCTGGTGGGCTGCCGTCTATGGGATCGCACAGTCGGACAGGACTGAAGTGACTTAGCAGTAGCAGCAGTGTTAAAAACAACCTATTCTTTTGTTTTGTTTTACTGCCACAAAATCCTCCAGACCAATAAACTTGAGAAACTATACGCTAGGCACTGGCTTGGATAAGTTGACCAAATATGGCAGAAGGTGTAGAAAAGAAAGAAAAAAGAAAGAAAATGAAGTCACTCAGTAGTATTCGACTCTTTGCTACCCCATGAATTGTAGCCTACCAGGCTTCTCCATCCATGGGGTTTTCCAGGCAAGAGTACTGGAGTGGGTTGTCGTTTCCTTCTCCAGGGCATCTTTCTGACCCAGGGATGGAACCCGGGTCTCCCGCATTGCAGGCAGATGCTTTACCATCTGAGCCACCAGGGAGAAGGTGTAGAGGAAGGAATTAATTAATGTGGGCAGAATGGTTTTCCAACTCCCACAAACATACTCCACAGACTATAAAAATGACTTAGTATTCCTTTTCAAGATGCCTTTGATTTCATTTTAAACTATTCACTTGTTGAATAGTATTGGCGTGGAGAAAGGATAAATAAGAGAACTCTGGGCAGTGAAACAATATTTCTGCCTACCATTGCAATATCTTTTTGCCTTTTCATACTGTTCATGGGGATCTCAAGGTAAGAATACTGAAGTAAATTGCCATTTCCTTCTCCAGTGGACCACGTTTTGTCAGAACTCTCCACCGTGACCCATTTGTCTTGGGTAGCCCTACATGGCATGGCTCATAGTTTCATTGAGTTAGACAAGGCTGTGGTCCACGTGACCAGTTTGATTAGTTTTCTGTGAATGTGGTTTTCCTTCAGTCTGCCCTCTGATAGATAAGGATAAGAGGCTTATGGAGGCTTCCTGATGGGAGAGACTGACTGTGGGGGAAACGGTCTTGTTATGATGAGCGGGGCCATGATCAGTAAATCTTTAATCCAATTTTCTGTTGATTTGCAGGACTGTGTTCCCTCCCTTTTGTTTGACCTGAGACCAAACTATGGTGGAAGTAATGAAGATAATGGCAACCTCCTTCAAAAGGGCCTGTGCACACACTGCCACACTCAGTGCTCCAGGCCCTGCAGCAGGCCACTGACAACCCATACCTCTGCCAGAGACTCCTGGACACTCACAGGCAAGTCTGCGTCAGTCTCTTGTGGGGTCACTGCTCCTTTCTCCTGGGTCCTGGTGCACACAAGGTTTTGTTTCTGCCCTCCAAGAGTGTGTTTCCCAATCCTGTGTAAATTCTGTAATTAAAACCCACTGGTCTCCAAAGTCAAATTCCCTGGGAGTTCTCAGTCCCTTTGCCAGATCCCCAGGTTGGGAAATCTGTTGTGGCTCCTAGAACTTTCTTAGCTGTGTGAGAATTTATTTCGTACAATAAATTGGTATAATGAATCATGGCATCCAGCCCCATCACTTCATGGCAACTAGATGGGCCCCATCACTTCATGGCAACTAGATGGGGAAACTATGGAAACAGTGACTGACAGACTTTATTTTCTTGGGCTCCAAAATCACTACTGATGGTGACTTCAGCCATGAAATTAAAAGACGCTTGCTTCTTGGAAGAGAAGCTATGACGAACCTAAACAGCATATTAAAAAGCAGAAACATTACTTTGCCAACAAAGGTCCATCTAGTCAAAACTATGGTTTTTCCAATAGTCATGTGTGGATATGAGAGTTGAACTATAGAGAAAGCTGAGCACTGAAGAATTAATGCTTTTGATCTGTGATGTTGGAGAAGACTCTTAAGAGTCCCTTGAACTGCAAGGGGATCAAGCCGGTCAACCCTGAGGGAAATCAATCCGGAATATTCATTGGAAGGACTGATGCTGAAGCTGAAACTCCAATACTTTGACCACCTGATGCAAAGAACTGACTCACTGGGAAAGACCGTGATGATGTGAAAGATTGAAGGCAGGAGGAGAAGGGGTTGACAGAGTATGAGATGGTTGGATGGCATCACTGACTCAATGGACAGGAGTTTGAGTAAACTCCTGGAGTTGGTGATGGACAGGGAGGCCTGGTGTGCTCCAGTCCATGGGGTCACAAAGAGTCGGCCACGACTGAGTGACTGAACTGAACTGAACCACTGCAATATCAGTTTACCTTTTCCACTTTTCTCCACCTCTTACTCAGAAACAGGTTAAATGACCAAAGAACCCAAATAGACAAAACTAGCCTCAGGAGGGATTTAAGCATAAGATGACTCATCAAAACAAGTAACATAATTAATTATTCCATTTTTCAGATCAACCTGTTAGCCAAATTCAAACAAACATGATTTGACTATCTACAAAGAGGCACTGACCCAAATGACAGAGACACACATAGAAGTATTACAGGCTTATTCTGCAAAAAAAGGCAAATATGGGTGGTTGGAAATGGAGCTTATATTTATTGAACACCTTATTTAATCCTTATAACTGTTATAAATTATACTTAGTACTCTAATCTACACCTATGTAATTGATTCCTGAAATATCAGATAGTGTTTGAAATAAAAATGGGAAAATGTATCTCTTTATTTGTCAAATTAAAATATTCTCCTTCCCAGTAGTTTATTTAAAACTTTTTGTAAAACCAGATGGCTCTAAAGCAGTAGTTAGTTCTTAGCAGTTTTTACTAGATTACTTTGAGAATTTGAATCAAGAAGTTATGGATAATCTTTCACAGAAAAATGTGTCTCGAAAAAGTGTGAGTGCCTGCATTCTAAGTCTCCTCAATTGTATCCGACTCTTTGTGACCCTATGGACAGTAGCCCGCTAGGCTCCTCTGTCCTCCAAGCAAGAATCTGGAGTGGGTTTCTATGCCCTCCTCCAGGGGATCTTCCCAACCAGGGACTGAACCCACATCTCTTATGTCTCCTGCATTGGCAGGCAAGTTCTTTACCTCTAGCTACCTGGGAAGCCCATAAAATGTGTATATATGCCCCCAAGTTATTGATACAATTTCGGAGCATTCATGAGCCTGTAAGTATCCTTGTACCCACTGCAATATCTGGTACACAGACACAGACAGCCAGACACACACACACACACACACACACACATCAAATCCCCAAAGGCTGCAGCCTCTTTCTTTCTCTGAGTCTTTACATCATTACCTATACTTGATATCTAATTTTTTATATTTCCCCATTAATTTACTGAACATAATCCTTGCCATTTCAACCACAAAATGATATCTTCAAAGAAACGTGCCTTTTATATTCTAACTGGCACACAGAAGACACTTAATAATCACATGGGGAATTATTAGAAAGAAAAATACAAGTAAATGAAAGCTGTGATTACATGAGACTCTGCATGTTGCCCCTTGGAATGTTAACATTCCCACTTGAAACACATTTAGATAGTCTCTAATCAATGCTTCTTTGCCATCTCTTCTCCACTAACTCATGGATTACTGCATAACCTATGATCTTTTACACAAACATGGTCAAGATCTGCCCTGCAACTCACTGAATTTCAGCTTCAGTGAGCCAGAGGCACGTACTTCACAGGGCACAAGATTTAAATCCAACTTTGGGAGCTTTAGGGGAAAGACACCCTTACTTTCTTCTCTATCTCTGTTCAACACGATAATTCCCCATTTGACATCTTCACACTGCTGGGTCAAATCTCTTTGTCTTTGTGTCTGACCTAAGACTATTAAAAAGTATCAGGCCAGAACTAGGACTGCTATGGGGCTTCCTTTAATGTAGCAAATAGAGAAAACATGCTTCTCCTGGAGAGAAGTTTTGACATGCTTTGGTTACAGCAAGGTAGGTCACTTAACATGCTCAATTGACCACCTCCTGCAGTCCTCCAAAAACAAAGTAGAGCTGGGTATCTGATGCTAAGTATCATGGAAATCTCAGAAAATGTTTTCATCATTTGATCAGAGTTTTATACCTACTTCTCCTTTACTAAAAAGAAAAAAAAAATTACAGCACACGTGCTAACATAATTACAGGTACCACATGCAACAGGAAGTCACATATTATTTTAGCTTCCTTAAACTCAGTCATCATCCTGAACAAAAATAAAATTTTAAAGTCTTATTTTAAAAAATAAGTCTACACTCAAGACTACTTCCTAGAAAGTGGATTTAAAACAAAGGTTTTATGATATACAGATCTAATTTTTTGCTTCCTTTCCCTGGTCTTATTGAAGTTGTATTACATTAAAAATTAGAGAGAGGAAAAAGTGTTTCCTAAATTATTATTGGCCACTTGCTCATTTTTATAGATTCTATTCCTCCTCATATTATTTTCTCAGTGAGATTATCACTTTTTCATTTAGATAGCACTGAATATACAACTAAGAAGTCAGTTACACAAGTTGCTATTAAGAAAATGTAGTATGCATATATGTGAGAGATCTGAGGTAACCTCAGAAATACCAAAGTAGGGCTTGAGCTGTGACTCAAAGAGGGCCACCTGGCCATTATATGGCCACCTATCCATATAATGGATAGGAAGAATGGGTGATCCCAGAGACATAGATCACCAGAACAAAGCCTCAAATTAAATTATTGTTCAGCAACTATCATATAATGAATGATTAGTTTTGAAGTTTGAAGTTGCTAATTTTGGGAAGAACTCACAATCCCATATTTAGAAGAAATTTCTGATTAAACTGGGACTGACCCACCTACCAAATGCCACAGAGAACCTATCGAATGGAAACCAAAGGGAATGAGCAAAAAGGGTGGGGCATGGGTGGAAATGAGAAGGAAGATTGTGAGTTCAATTAGTTTCACTATGTAAAGAGCAAGTGGAAACCATGAAAAATACTAAGACAGTGAAAGAAAGAAAGTGAAGTTGCTCAGTCGTGTCTGACTTTTTGTGACACCATGGACTGTAGCCTATCAGGCTCCTCCATCCATGGGATTCTCCAGGCAGGAATACTGGAGTGGGTTGCCATTTCCTTCTCCAGTAGATCTTCCCAACCCAGGGATTGAACCCAGGTCTCCCACATTGTAGGCAGACACTTTACCGTCTGAGCCACAAGGGAAGTCCAAGAACATTGGGACTATTGTATTAATACAATATTAGAGCCAATGTCAGGAGCTCTTAGAGAAAAAATGTCTCAAAGGCCTTCTCTGATGCTTGCAAAGGCCCAAATGATTAATCATCAGAGGAAATGTTACCTTTTTGTTTTCTAATAATTGAAGTGTCCATAGGGCTTCCCAGGTGGTTCAGTGGTAAAAGAATCTACTTGCAGGAGATATAGATTCAATCCCTGGGTCGGGAGGATCCAGGGAAGAGGGTACCTGGAAGATCTACCTGGAAGAGGGTAGATCCCCTGGAGGAGGAAATGGCAACCAGTCCAGCATTCTTGCCTGGAAACTCCCATGAACAGAGGAGCTTGGCAGGCTGCAGTCCATGGGTTCTTAAAAGAAATGGACACGACTGAGCAATTGACCATACATGAAGTGTCTGATCACCTACACAGAATGAAGCAGCCAGATGTTTGTGAAAAGGCTCTGTTCCATCAGACCAAGGATTAGACATTGTTCAGTAATCTATTATTATTTATTTTCTTTATTGCCTTACATCTAAGTGGAATCTTAGATGGAAGAGAACATGAGATAAAAATCTAAAATGGACATTTCCCATGAGGGAGAAACCAACATAGAATGTTCTTTCCACTTTATATAACTGTGTCATGTAAAATCTGATTCCTGAATTTCACTTAAAAAATTTAGCATTGCCATCTGGGGTAAATATGTTTCATTAGTTTTCTATATGATGTCTCTTAAGGATATATGAGGCAATTACATAAAAAAAAAATAGTTCTGACCTGAGTCCTAATATGGCCTCACTAAATTGAACCACTTACTCAGAAGGAAAACTGGCCTTAAAAAATGTACCACATTTTAATTCAGCCTCCAAAATATCTCTTCTCTCCATTAAACATTTTTAGTTCCTCTGCAATGACCTACTACGTCCAACAGATTTTTGTTTGTTTGTTCATCTTTTATGAAACAACTGTTTTCTTTTGGCCTTGTATTCTGAAATTTCTCCAAAGTAAAAATTGAGCAATGATGAATTATGGAAAAATTGTTCTTGCTTCCAAAATATTCACATCTGACCTTTGTTTAAACAACTCTATCTGTCATTTTTGTCAACAGAAATTAACAACAATTTAAAAAAGATGAAAATGGACATCGTTTGATATCATTTCAGTTCCTAAAGGTTTGCCATTTTCACATAGGCTTCCCCACAAGACAAAAACCACCCCCAATATCAGAGAAATCACTCCAAGCCCCTATTGCTTCCTGAAGTGATCATTCAGTAAAATAATAAATCAGTCTCATTCCTACAGCTACTGTTTCTTGCTGTCTTCTTTTTATTTGTTTTCAGCTTGAGTGAGAAATTTATTTTTGACAGTTTGTTATTGTATGAAGGAGGTAGTTATGTTGCATTGTAAAATGCTGAAATCTTTTCTCACATAGTTACAGAGCACCTCCTTTTCCATTGAAATATAAGTTAAGTCTTTATAGAATTCCCATTAAATATCTTTCATTGTGGTACCATCATCAAATGATATTGAAACATGATCAAAGCAGATAATCCAAACTGCCAAGTATGTGGCAGTTTCATATACAAAGGAACCTAGATTTAGATTTCTGTGTTAGTGCAGAGAAAAACCAGTCATATTAGAACCAACTTGATTTTTCCCAACTTTACTCAGCTTAAGAAGTTCTTAAAGTTTCCCTCAGTTTGACTAAATTTAGACAGACCTCTTCTAGACTCTGGGCCCTCATTGCTCTTATCCAAGAGCACTTACTTTAGAAAAGTTGTCAATTCTTTCTCTGCCCCTTTAAGATGTAAAAAAATTTTAAAGCCTCTGGCCATTTTTTAAGCCAGGAATGTCTTTCTCAAGGAACTGGAAGTCATCTCTTTGAAATTCAGACACTGAGGAAGACAGAACCCCTGCCCTCCAATTTCTTTGAGAGCCTAACAGCCGAACTTTCCTGGCCACCTTGCTCCAGTTGTAAAATCACCTTATGAAGACTGCTACTCTTTGGGGTAAAGCAAAGATTAACAAATACAGATGGCTAAGAAACTCTCAGCATCACCTCAAATCTTAGAAAAACAAAACACAACTCCCACTCAGTCTCAGTTCTGGTTGAACAGGTCTCGAATAAGGCCTTCTTTGCAGGTTGAACTTTGTCCAGTGAACTTTTTGCTTGACAAGTGTTAATGGATGTGCTATTCTAGAGTATCCATATACATAAGGTTTTTCACACCAGTTTCTGGACATATTTTTAAGTATAAAAAAGAAAATATCAAAAACAGGCTTAAGGCTATCATGAAATACCAGAACTAATATAAAATCAAACCAGCTGCTAAAAAAACTATTAAAATGTTCATAAAGTCTAGGATCAAAAAAAAAAAGATTTATTTACTTCATGTTTCTTTCTACAAAAGTCTTTTGACAGTTTGAAATCAATAAAATAATAAAATATAAACAATAGAATGAGAGAATAATACAAATGCACTTCCTAGAAGAGAAAACATAGGTGTTGTGATCATGTTTCTTATTTGGTTCTGAAGTTACTGACAGCCAGGAGGAAAAGGAATCAATTCCTCAAGGCAATTTTTCTAAAATAATGTCTAAAAGTATGTTCATGTAGAATTTCATACAGAGAATAGTGAGAAATTTAAGAGTTTTCATGTTAATGTAAACGTGCATCTGTGTTTACAGCAACGCCATAACATAATTACACATTGTTAAGCCACCCAATCTGTGGTATTTTCTTATGGAAGACTGATAAGACTGATACAGCAGGTATGAATGAATAAAGGAATGAATGAATACTACCTTGCATTATTATGAATCCCTCTTAGGTCAATTTAAGAAATCAGAAAATTCAGTTGGTAAATTTGGCATCCTTTTGGCACACTGATACAATTTTTGGTGATTCAATTAATAGAGTTTATAGCAGTGAATTCATTAAGAAATGGGGCTAGTTTCTTATAGTTTAATATTGTAAATTAAATATGGCAAACCTGGGGAGGTGATTAATAAAAACACAAGGATTATAAATCAGAAGGCTCGAAGTTTATGTTTAAGCTCAGTCATTTGGAGAAATGTACTAAGAGCTATGACTATCACAGCAATGATTTACTAACTAATTTCTAAAGAGAACTCTGAAGGAAGCAGTGGTTTATAGATAAGCACTGTTGAGCTGATGAAACAGAGCTTTTAAATACATCCTTACTTCAGTTCTTCTTTGCTTTAAATCTTAACATGCTTTATTTATGCTGCCACTTAATATGCTTTAATCATTATCTGTTTCCATGTTATTTAGTCTCCTCTGAGATTTTGATTATTAATTCATGCTTTTGAACTTATAGTTTATCCATGATATTTCTGATATTCTAGAGTAAATTACCAAATGAAAAGACCAACAATTTATAAATGCCTTCAAATCATCTCTCATATTCTACTGATCCAGCCAATAGCCTTCAAAATCCCTATATGTGACCATGATGTGTTATTTTTATTAACTCATTCAACCAATATTCTTTTGGCCATCTACCAGACACTATGTCAGTTTCTGGGGCAGGGGAGATGAATTTGACATACTCCATGCACTCATTGAGCTTAACATTTAGTACGAAACTCACATGCAAACTACAAGGAGAGGTGGTAGTCAATTCAACCCAAGTGATGAGTTAATGCCTTTTAGGAAAGAGAGGACTGGCAGGACATTAAAAGATGAGAAGGTGTTTTCCAGGAGCCAGATGCATTAAGACTGAATCAGGAAGAACAAAAGCCTGGAGGTTGGCAAAATTTAAAAAAAAAATTTTTTTCAGAAAATGTTTAACCTAATTTGAACAACTGAGACACATAATACACTAGTTTCTAGAGTTTATAAAGCAAGACATCAAAGTTTATATTTCCTCAAGTTCTTATTCAGAAACATTTTCATGTCTGTCTAAACATATCAACACCAAGCACATGGATCCAACGACCTCCATGTGTTTTTATACAGAATATTTGTTTTACTTTTCAATTGACTTGTGAATCAAAATCTAGATGTGCTCAGTGGCTCAGTCATGTATGAATCTTTGTGACTCACCAGACTGTAGCCCACCAGGCTCCTCTGTCCATGGAATTCTTCAGGCAAGAATACTGGAGTGGGTTGCCATTTCCTTCTCCAGTGGATCTTCCCAACCCAGGGATCGAACACACACCTCTTGCATCTTCTGCATTTGTTGGCAGATTCTCTATCACTAGAGCCATCTGGGAAGCCCAAGATCTAGAGAAGCAATATAAAATAGAATTGATTATTTTAAATTAGATACATAGAATCTGATGTATCTATATAACCTGGGGTTCTAACCCTGAAGCCATTCATGAACTGTATACCTTAAACGTTAAAAACTAATATTGAATATTGTTTCTTTTCCTAATTAACACAAACATATTGAGAAAGATTTGGAAATACATAAAAATATCACGATCAGTCATTAATTAATGTTAACACTAGGTACATGTAATAAACATATCAGATACAGTTTCTATTTCCATTTAAATGATAGTTTCATTCTTTAAAGGACAAGGTCAAATTGCCCAACAGGAACACCACACCAAGTTCTAGTCCTCCAGAAGGGCATGTTTGTTAAAAAAAAAAAAAAAAGAAAAGAAAAAAAAAGTTTATTAAAGGCTTTGCAAATTTGATAAGAAAGAATGACATTTCATTATTCTAATATGCATTTCTTAGATTTGCATTTGCATTTCAGATAACATACTCAGCTCCATTTTCATCTAGTTCTTTGATTTCATTTTTATGTTTAAATATTTAATGCATTTTGGAATAGAATACAAAATAGAAACACATTTCCATCACTTTTCAACCAAGTAATTAATCAATTGTTAGAACATTATTACTGAGTAGTCTTTCATTTTCCAAATAATTGAGCTATTACTTTTATCATACTGACACTGAATATATCTCAGATTTTTTGTCACAGGGCTTTCTATTTATTTTCACCAATTTTAGATTCTTGTTCTGTACCACATCATTACTTCAACTATTGTAATTTAATAACACATTCACACCTGGTGGTTCAAATGACTACATATATTCAGATGTTGGACTATAATGATTCATAGAATGGTGGCATTCACCTTACATATGTGTATCAGATCAATATTGCCCAAACATCTGTAAGACTAACCTGAAGAGTGAAAAAAGCAGCAAAGAGCAAAAAAATCTGTTCATTTTAGTTCTTGAATACTTTAAAGGCAAATATCATAGAAATCTAAATTATGTCTATTATATTGTGTCCTCCTAATATTTTCCAAGTACAGCAGCTGATACACATATACATAATTGCTGAAGTGGTAATAACTGGAAAAAATTATTTTATGCTCATTCTACCCAGTATTTCCATTATATACATGACTTTAGAGCCATTGAAATAAAGTGAAAAGAGAATGTTACTATCAATTTAAGCACAAATTTAAGCAAAGGAATTTAAACAAAAATTTCAATGATTAGATATTTACCATCAGAGTGTTTTTAAAAAGCATATTAAATCAACTTCTTTGATTATTAGAGTTCAGAGTCTATTAAGACTATTAAGACCTTAGCAGCAAATAAAAACAAAGTTATTTGATCTTTTCTACTAAAACTGATTTTCAAAACAGTTGCAAAAGGTTCCTTTAAACTGGTAACAATAATACTGCACATGAAAGATGCTTGCTTCATTTGAGTATATTCAATTACTCAGTTCAATGATCATTCATACTTGTAACTAATAAATGCCATACCTGGACGTTCAAAATAATAGCCTATCATACTGCAGCCTCTTAAAAATGTCACTGAATTTGCAAGTCTTGCTTTAGAAAGTCATGCAAATATTTGGATAACACACAAATGAATTAAGTATGTATTATTGTCCTAACTTCATGTTGGGACATTTTTCATCTCATTAGAGTTGCTAAATAAATAACATACATTTTATGTATATTGAATTTTCTAAGTAACTCATAAGATATGACTTTCTGATAGAATCATGTCCAAAATATCGTGACTCCTTTCTTATCTCAGTGAGCTGGGGAATGGTGAGCCTCAACATGGTCCCCACAAGTATTTTCCAAAAGTTTACTAAAGAATCATCTATGGACAGAATCACCCACAGACAGAATACTTCATCATCCAAGGTTTCAAAGCTCCTTATCTAAAAATAATCAAACAGCAAGATGTTCCGCCCTAAGAGGGAAAAATAATAGCAGTACCTTACTTCTTTTCTTCTGTTTTCTTTTATTAGGTAGCTGCAGGGATTCATCGCATTTTCAGGAAGGTAAACATCTTCTTTATTAAAGTTTTCTCTGGTAGGAATCAGTAATAAAAGAGGATAATCTCTCCCTCTATACTGTCTTTCCTTGGGTAGTATATTTTTCACATCATTCTTTGACACTATTAAAGAACACTGTCCTCGTAGCATAGCCAACTTTTAAACTTTTAATATATTCTCCAATTTTATTTTAGAAAAGGAACTTTTTTCTGAAATGGGAAACACAGTAAATTTTAAAACTTTAATAGTTTCACTTTCTATACCATGTGTTCCAATTACATGAGTTGTGTATTTAAATGGAAAGCACTCCCTATACAATGCGGGAGCCTTGTTAGATAGGGGCAAATTTAGCAGACTTTTAGACAGATTTCTAAGGGAAAAGATAAAATCATGCCAGATATTATCCTACTAAAAAACAGAATTGATTTTGTAAAGGAAAAACAATGATGAAAAACAAGTTCATTTCTAAAAAATAAAAATCAACTTTGTTTAGCATAATGAGGTTTAAAGAAAAAAAAAAAAAACTAAGCAGGTAAAAACCTAACCCAGGGTTTCAGTTTTCAGAAAGTGAACAAAAATGTAGCTATCAACATACCAGGAAAGGGATCTGGACAAGCCCTGGGGATCAATTAGTTTAGTACCTCCAACTGGGCTTTCCCTATGGAGGTGACATATTTCTGTAAAAACAAATGTACATGGGTATGCATGTGTCTACATCAGACATATGGGGCCAGATGAGGCCCTGCTCTTGTCGTTTGTGACAGTTTGAGGTTGAAATGTAGAAACTCTCGATTGTCAAATCCTGTCACTTACCTTTTTATTGGCCTGTTTCTGCTTCAAGACGGAAAGAAAATAAAGGCTAACTCATTGCTTTCTCTAAAAACACCATTGTTGGAATGATTATACAATAGAACAATCAAGCTCAATGGTTAAAGTTGATCAATACACATGTTTTCATTGATTTTCAGTGGGTATGAAATGCAATTCACTTAAAACTGGCAAACATTTCCAAGAGTTAAAGAGAAATAGAAAAGACATCTTTTAGAAGTGTGATCTTGTAAATACATGTCAAATTTGATGTAAATAATTACAAGGCAGAATTACCCTCTCCCCAGCCTTTAACCTTTTGCCTAAAATATTACTTTCTTTGTGATAAAAGATCATTTGATTTTTTTACGCTCCAGAGTCCCTGAAGACAAAAATTACTCTTTTGAAAGTTGCTATTGTATTCTGCTAGGTCCATCAGTTGCAATTCTTAAAAACACCAAAGTTCTATTTAAGGAGAAAATCAGGTTTATAATTTGTCGGTTCCTCAATTTTCCTTCTTTTCGATACAAAGAGGAACACTTTATGTGACATTGCAATCAGGAGAAGAAAAGGGAGTGCTGAGGTAACAACCTGTACCTTTGTACGGTGCCAGGAACATCAAGAACAACACAAAATATACCAAAACCACTCATTGGAAAGGAAATCTTGATACAGAAATAAAGGACCTGATTATATTTACCACTTAGAGCACACGTTTCCCTCCTTACAACTAATGAAAATCAAGAAATTAAGTATTTCAGTGTTTCATGATTAGAAATAAATTCTAATGTATGTGTGTGCATTGTGTTATATTTAGCCATAAGAATATTTTTGCAAATCAAAGTAGACATTCCAGAGGTTCGCTTTTGCTTACCTGGGCTATCAATCAGAAAACACCCTAGATGCTGTGAAAAGTATACAACCCACTCCAAAGACCCAGGCTATTATAACTGCCACACATCTTAGCCAGGGTGAAAGAGGAGTCTGAGACAAGTATTAAAGTGCAGATCCTTTACTTGGGAGGTGCAAAACAAGGGTAAAAAGGAAAGTCAGCAAAAACGGCTCTAAACCAATATGAAGTGAGTCGCTGTGTGCTCCCTATCACTTCTCTGTAAGCCGCAGAAAAAGGTGCAGAGTGTTTAGCCGGCCTGGCTACTTAGAACGTGAGTCTTCTTTGGACCAGAGGCAAAGAGAAGCTGTGCCTTGAAATAGCTGATAAAAGGTAAGGAGGTAAAGGAATGGCTCTGCCTGCTTCCTCCTGACTTCTTTCCCAGGGAGTTAACACCCATGCACTCTGAACCTATCACCTGGCAGGCAGATGCTTAGAATGCCAGAGTCTACCCCTGGAGCATAATGTTTCATTGAGTCTGAAGTGATAGGAGCAGTTGGAAACTCGGCATGTGGCTGGTTGGCTCCACAGGCCATCTTGCTTGTTCAGTGTGGCCGAGTAGAAGGGCCAAGCCCTCCCAGAGTAAATGACTAAGCAAAAGACTAACTCTTCTGTCTTAGGGGACAGAACTGAGTGGACTTTACCTTCTGTCCCCAGAGAAAGTGACTAGCATGAAAGAGCTGCTGAAGTTTCAGGTAGGGGCAGTGCCTAGGTAAAAATGAGGAAGAAGATAATGTACCTATGTGTGGTGGATAAAGTAATAGGTTGGCATAGAAGCAAAAACATATAAGGGAACATATCCAAATGGAGCAATCACTTTGTGGGACATGATGGGTTTCTTAGACTGACTAGATGCCAGATTGTTTTCAGATCACCCCAACTCTCAGGCAGTTTCTGTTTGGCATCACAGAGTTAAAATTGCTTCACAGTCTAAGACAGATTGTCAAAGCAATGAAAAATAAGTCAAAGCTACTAACATCTGTGTCTCAGAAGATAAAGACATTGTGAGATTCGCATACCATTGATTCCACATCAGACAGAAGGCAAACACGGTAATTGCTGATGTATCCAGAGTCCTTTTTCCCATGATGCTGAGTCAATGATGGACATCAACACTGGTTTTATGAACAATTACATCTGCAAAACTTACCTGTCATGGCTAATATTAAACAAGACAGAAACATCAATGAGATCTGAGAGTAAAGTCAGAAGAGAAGATAAATGGTTTTCCCCAGCTTAGGTTCCTTATCCAATTGCCCAAAGAGGATAGTTTAAAGTGGTGTCTTCTTCAATGATATTTTCTTGGGGTCAGTTTCTGCCCTGTGCCTCTAACATTGAAAAAAGGGAGGGACAATTTCAGGGCAAATAACCCTCTGGATTGAGTTATATTGAACAAGTGGGGGACATTTTTCAGTCTATCATATGTAGTTGTGACGGGGGAATGAGAGGTGGCATGTCTGCCTCTTTAGGTCCACGGACTTTTCGTGAAAGAATTCTGTTAGTGTATCCCTTAGATCAGCTTCAGTCCTAATTTAAAATGCTGACCCCTGGGGTCCATCAGAGTTTTACTGATCTATGTGGAATGGGGACTAGAAATCTTCACATTAAAACAACCAAGGAGATTCTGAAATAAAGCTTATTAAATACTGATAAAATAATCTTCAAGGAAAATAATCTATTTGGTGCCCATAAATGCTTTTGAAAATGGAAAGAAATCACCTGATACCTCAGGGTTCCTTTCTAATAGTAAAGGTGCTAAGGCTTCAAGCCAAGATTTCCATTACAGACCTAAGGAAACAGGAGTACTCCTGTGCTGTTAATTAACAACTAAGACCCATGATCCCCCACCAATGAAAAGTTCTTAAGTAGCTCTGACTTGATCTCTCAGTACTAATAATTTAATTGGAAACATAAAAGACCATGCTAATGTGCATTAGGAAAAAGTCTTACTCAAGCCGTGTTCACTAAGCAGGGGTTGCTAATTTTCTCAATGTTCCTTAATATTAACTGTAGCTCTAACTTGGAGGTTTACCCAGTTTATATAGCTATTGACAGATGTTTACAATACCCAGAGTCCTTTAGCTCAGAGCTTTACTGTTATAAGCATCTCTGATGAGGACAAAATGTTGTGCATGGAGCAGAACACTCATTAAAATTTGTACTTTATGTTACTACATATTAAAATGGAAGTTTGGCCAAAATAGAATCGTATAATAGGTACTGTATTCCAAAGGAGACACTAGACCATCCACAGAATTCAAAAGGAGATTTTAGGAAACTATTCACATATTCTTTAACCACAAACTCACCAGAAGGATTTAAACAGATCAAGAGTGGCATATTCCAAAAAACTTGGAGGGGAGAACTATGCCACAATGCCACATTGTTCCCAAAGGGAAGTGAGAATGTAATGAGTGGTTTCAAGACCACTTGGAGGGCTTGGTATGTGTCACATGCAGTCTGGAGACACAATGGACAAGTTACTTAGTCACAGGTAAGAAATCTAAAGGGTGAGAGAGAAGGTAGCCTGCTGTTTTGACAATGGAGCAAAAGAGTTGGTGCTGGCTTATAAATTTAGACTCAGAATAAATCCTGCATGAATGCTTTCCATGGACCAGATTGAAGGTCACACACATAGGAACCCAATGTGAGGTCATCTTAAGACTCAACCAAGAAAACCACATGGCAGTTGACCATAAAAGAGAGAATTTGAAAATAACAAGAAATGTTAAAGGGCTGAGAAAGCAAAATGGAGATGCACTGGGTAGCGTCAAAAGAACTTCAGGTAAGATGTCCCCATAACTGGATAGGGGAAGGTTTCTAAAGTACACTTAAAAGAGAAGGAGCCTTCTTTAATCTCCTACTGGTCTGAGAGAGCATAGACCAGCCAATGACAGTATCAGTCAGTTGAGACTCTCCTATCTTTGTTTTGCTCTACCATTCAATACCCTGACTACAAAGTGGTCAGAAGGGTAGTTAGCCAGATCAAGGTAAGGGGATGAAGAGGAAAAATGGAAATGCTAGGGATGCAAGCGATCATGTCTTTTCCCAGTTGTAGGATTCCAGTCTGGCTCAAGTTAGGAATAGACAGAAATCTCAAATTTAAGTTTAGAATTTTGATTAGGACATGAGAATGGACATTTTAATTATGAACTAAAGATTGTGTCTAAACTTAAGGCAACCATAACTAGAAGAACAACAGATGTGGCTCTTATTTTTAACAGACACAGGAGAAGAACTAGCCTTATAGAATAGACTTAAAGAAACAGCAAAAGACAAAAATAAAGTTATTGTATAATTACAACTCATGAATTATTTTAGTTCAACTGTAATGGCTCCTTTTACTCAATGTTTAATTCTTTAAATTCACGTATCTAAAAAGCAAAACTTAGAAAATCCATTTTTTGTGGGCATTTAATTCTAAGATTGATTAATTAAATTCCTTTAAACAATTTGAAGGGCTTCCCAAGTGGTGCTAGAGGCAAAGAATCAGCCTGCCAATGCAGGAGACACAGAATATGAGGGTTCGATCTCTGGATCAGGAAGATCTCCTGGAATAGGATATAGTAAGCCGTAGGCTGCAGTCCATGGGGTTGCTAAGAGTCGGACACAACTGAGCGACTTCACTTTCACTTTTCACTTTCATGCATTGGAGAGGGAAATGGCAACCCACTCCTGTGTTCTTGCCTGGAGAATCCCAGGGACGGGGGGCGGGGGGGGGGGGGGGCCTGGTGGGCTGCTGTCTCTGGGGTCGCACAGAGTCGGACACAATTGAAGCGACTTAGCAGCAGCAGCATAGTATTTTTGCCTGGAAAATTCCATGAACAGAGGAGCTTGGCAGGCTGCAGTCCATGGGGTCACAAAGAGTCAGACAGGACTGAGTGAACAACTTACTTAAACAATTTGAACTGCGGTTGGCAAATTAGTGTGACTGAATTTTTGGATACTTTAAATACTCTAAATAATAAACAAAACATACAGAAACACAATGATTTATAATGCCCCAAACCTTAAAATAATACTGGTAGCAAAAGTGCTAATACCATAAAGGAAATGTGCTTTAATTCTTAATTTTACATGTTTTCGGGGTTCTAATTTTTATACCTTCCTAAGTTTTATGAAGCTTTACCAGAACCAAAGTTTACAATCTTCACAGGGATTAAAAAAAATTTTTTCCAGGTCTAAAAGAAAGGCAATGTTAACTTAAAATACCAGAATCCAGGTTCTTGGCTAGTCATTTACATTTGCAGTGTGGGACTGGACTTGGTTGTATAGTCCACGATAAAGCAAACTTCTGTCTCTGCAATAGGTTGATTGCCCTTTTACATCAGACTTTCAATCATCACATCCTGATACCCATGTATCCCTGACTTTAATATAAATCTTAACTTTTGATGACTTTGCTTTCTCAAAGCTTCACATAGCCAGAATCCCCTATGCCATTGCCTTGATATTATGAATCACTGACCTGGTTTGTTTCAAGTATTGAAATATACATATTTCTTATTAGTAGTTTATAAAAATTCATAAAGTTTTATTCATAATAAGTAGATACTTCATCTCCTAAGAGATGAATGATTGAATTTTTGTGCTTTTGCTTCTCAAAACATTTGGATCATTTATAATTTTGGAGCATCGCATTTTGTAATGGCCATTGTGTATGCCTATATGCCATAGTTGTAATCAATGTTAACAACCCTGTAAGTTATTATTATATAACACCATTAATTCTGATACATCTGTTAGTATTTTCCTGGTCATTTTTATGTCAAGAAAAACGTCTACCTTATTGCACAGAAATCCTGTCATATTGGTTCATTTATTTATCTTAATTCCTTTTTCATTTTTACACAAATGAGTATATGTGCTAAATATATGGAAATATATGCTAAACAAAGAGAATAAAACGTCACGTGTCAACATTTTCCTACTTGTTTTAATCGATAAAGATTTAAAGATCCTACATTCTTTTCCATATTACAAGTACCTCTTTGCATACTTCATGTTTCCTCTTTTGAGTATTACTGGGAACTCATGCTTTTTGCAGGCTTAACTTGTTCCAATTTAACCATTAGCATTATTACTTCTGTCCTTATTTGCTGGCTCTTCTGTCATTGAAGCTCTACCTCTGAGGTTTCAAGCAGCAGCTTGTTGTTTTGAATCCATCTCATTTTGTCTTTGCACCAGACACGGAGTCATCTACCCTCCAGCGATCAAAATTTGTGTGCTAGGGGTATCCATGAGGGCTGGTAATAAATGAGACTAGTGCCCCTGCTGTAGGGCCATTTATAATAATGATAGAGCTGGAAAATAAGTCTTTTAAGGACATGAATTCACACTGATTTTTCCAATGTAACATATTACTGAACCCAGCTTTTCTCGTAGACTTGCTTTTACGCTTATAATAAATATGTAATAAGATGGAAAAAATTCATTACCTTCACAGCTGGTAGCAGAATTCCACCTCAAGAGAGATCAATCTCCCTTGGGAAAAATGTTTTAATTTTTTAGAGTAGAAGGTGAACTCCTTTCCCCTCCTGATTTCTAGCATCAAGGCCTAAAAGGATGACCTCAAAGTTACAGTGAAGAATTTAGCTATCTAAAGGCTGCCAGGAAGAAGGGATTTGAGTACAGAGGATGAAAGAAGGGGAAGGAAGGAGGGCTAGTACTGCCTCTCATTGACGATCCATCCACTAGAGAAACAAAAGTTCAAATTCCTGGAGCGCTGGTGGGTGCCGGTAGCAAAGTGTACAGGGGCTGTCCATGGAGACTGAAGAAAGGGCTGAGCATCATATAGACTGAGGAGCCGTAAGACAGGTACAGTATGCAAGCGTGCACAAACCCAAAGACTTGGAGAGATCTGCAATTGAAAATTCCTTGTAAATTTGCCAAAAATTTGGAAGATCCCTTGAGACTTCAACAGGGTAGAATCGGTGAGGTTAACGCCGATTTCATTTAGACCTAAGGAATAGGAAATTTCTTTGTCTTAAAACAGAAATAACTTCTTAGAATAGGGTTGCCAGATATAGCAAATAAAAACATACAACACCCAGTTGTTTGAATTTCATATAAATATTTTTTAAAAATTAGCAGAAGTGTGTCCTGTGCAGTATTTGAGACATAGTTATGCTACATAAAAATTCAACAAAATGGGTTGAGCCCACATTGTAAAATGAAATATAAATTGTAAACAGTTTACCAGATATGATTTTTATATATATTAAAAACTACAAATATATTCAGTGTAATTATGGTATCATCTGTATCCTTCCTCATTATAAATATATAAAGCCTTTAGCTGAGAGAAATATAAAAAAGCTCCACCCCATTTGTTTTTGTGTTTATTTGTGTATCGGTCATCCTGATTTTGCATTGTTTCTTCATCCCAAGCTTTCCGCATATCCTATGCCAATATGTGATAATCATGGTTTTTTAAAACTACTGTTCAAAATTCTCAGAATATCTATGGGATTGCTGAAAAATCAAGTAGGAAGTCTTTAAAAGCTTTTTCTTCAGCTTTAGTTAACTCTGTTCTCCAATGCACAAGACGTTATCTTGAGCTCAAGCACTGGAAGACATCCATATAAATTCTGCAAGATGATAGCTATGATGTCACCCAAAAGTGTTCCTTCTCATGTCTCCCCACTTCATCTAGCTCATCGGAAGCTTTGAGGCCTCAGTAGTCTTGTGATGCTGTTTTGAGGAGGGTGAAAAATTCTTTTCTGGTTGGAATAAAGAAGCATCCGGGTTGGGGAAAATGTCTACCTCGCTCTGCAGGAACCCTGTGGCATATCGTGTGACATGGGACCCTAACTGCAGTTACGCAGCATTTTTTCCTCTCTTCCCTGACTTCACACAGGGTACGCTCATTTTTTCTGCACCCTCAGGGCCCTGCCTTCTCAACCATTTTTCCGTCCTGGGCTTTTTGCGTGTAGTGACGTAAGGGGAATTCTCAGCTTAGTTTGGTCATATGATGGATCAGGGACACAGAATTAAGAATTCATCTGGGAGACATATTTCCAGTGAAAGATGCATATCTAGAGATCTACAGCAAGAAACTGGGTTTCTTGGGTGGGTTATGCAAAATCTTTTCCAAAGGAAACACAGAAAAAAACTTAATGAAACTTAACAAAAAATGATTATCTGGGAGCAAAATGCATTTGTGAAAAGCTAAAAGAAAAAAAAAAAAAAATGGCATTATCCAAGTCCTGCTGAGAGAAGAGCTGACTGAACTGCACTAACTGTGGTAAAGAACTCTAAACGAGCCCAGGCCCTCCAAGGGAGAAATTAAGAAAGAGGCACAAAGCCTCCTGAGTTTGCTTAGCTTCTCAAAAGGTGAGAGGCACTCTTCAAGCTTCATTCTTCTCATCTGCACAGAAAAGAGTTTGGGCTAAATCTGTGGTCTTCCAGCTGTGCACCAGCAGGCCTTCTGTTTCTGTGGTGACACGGAGATGGGGGAGGTGGGGTAGGAAGTTCTATTCAAGAGCCAGAACAGTTCAGACTAACTCTTTTACATACTGGAATTCACAGAAAAATGCCATTGATATAAATATTTAGTACCTGTATTCGTTTCCTAGGGCAGCTGTAACAATTATCACAAACTTCATGGCTTAAAACAATAGAAAGTTATTTTATTGCAATGACTATTGTATTTCTAATAATGATAAGTAGGTAGTTTATCCCAGCTCTTCTTTATATTCTTCATAAATATTCTCAGGCATTTATTATTTCATATTTGATAATTTTATGAAATCCCTCACAAAATAAAATCCTCTAGAGTCTAATTAAAATTGCATTGAATTCTTATATGTACCAATTTAGTTTATCCATTGATCTGTTGATGGAATTGAGTTTGTTTTCATCTTTTGGCTATGATGAATAAAGCTGCTGTGAACACGGGTATACAATTTTGCCTGAGTCCCTGCTTTTAGTTCTTGGGGGTATATACCTAAGAGTGAGATTGCTGAATCATTTGATCTATGTTTAATTATTTGAGAAACCATCACTCCTTTCCTTAATGCCTGCATCATTTCACATCTTCACCAGCAATATGTAAGAGTCCACAAAGCTTTCTTTAAACCATATGACTTTCATCACCTTTCTCACTTCTTCAGTCATAATTATTTTTTTCTAGGTCCCTACTTCTTTATCAATTTTGGTATGTTTACTTTGCTGGGAAATCAATAATTTTCTTTGGCATTTCAAAATATCTTCCATCCTTTTTCCCTTTTATTTTACCACTTATCACAGGATTTTAAAGCTTTAAGTTTTCTGAGTTTTTGCTGTTCTGTAGGTTTTGATATTCATCATTTTTTATATTTTTAAAGATAGTTTAGTATGGGCCTGCCAAGAATGTATTCTTAATTTCCAAGTATGTTGGGGGTTGGGAGAAAAAAGAAAATTACCATCTCATTGTCTCATCTGAACATTATCAGAGGCAATGGCACCCCACTCCAGCACTATATTCTGGAAAATCCCATGGATGGAGGAGCCTGGAAGGCTGCAGTCCATGGGGTCGCTAAGAGTCGGACACGACTGAGCTACCTCACTTTCACTTTTCACTTTCATGCTTTGGAGAAGGAAATGGCAACCCACTCCAGTGTTCTTGCCTGGAGAATCCCAGGGATGGGGGAGCCTGGTGAGCTGCCGTCTCTGGGGTCACACAGAGTCGGACATGACTGAAGTGACTTAGCAGTAGCAGCAGCAGTAGCAGCAGCAGCAGCAGCAGAGGTAGTAGTCTATAAAAATCCTGCTTTTAAAATTTTGTCAAGGCATGTCCATGGTAGTCCAGTGGTTAAGACTTCATACTCCCAGGGTAAAGGATACCAGTTTGAACCCTGGTCAGGGAACCAGGAACCCACATGCTGCTCGGCACAGCCAAAAACAATTATTTGTCAAAATATCTTTTTTATTTACTTATTTTTCATTGAAGGATAATTGAAGAATTTTGCTGTTTCCTGTCAAACCTGAAGATGAATCAGCCATATTTAGCTATTATGTGGTTTTCAGGCACTTTTGCTGTTTGGTTTCCAGATTTTTCGTAGACTGTTCAATTTATCACTTTACTATTGCAAAATTCCCCTATCTTGATTACTACTTTCAACTTTCCATACCTCTTTTGCTACTATTAACATAGCTCCTACTATTGCTACACCTGCTTTCTTTTCCCTTTTTCTTTTTGTGATTTCCTTGTATCTCTTAGTCATCCCTTTATTCTAATATTTCCTCTAGGTCATATGCCCTTAGTTCTTAGGAGCTCCTTTCACACAGAGGGATGAAGTGACTCACCATCACTCTATCTAAATTAGACCTTCATGTTGGCCTTATTTTCAGCCCCAAATAGATATATCCTTCTTCCTCTTGCTCTAACAGATGATAAGCTCTAGAAAGTAGGTGACTGAGAACTAAGTCTCCTTTAAGCCACAGTATTTCTGGAATCCTCTCACTCTCCATTGCTTTCCCACTAGAATATTTCTCCTAAATTATCTTACCTAAACAGAGAAAGGGAAATTTTTACAGGGAGTTGGAAGAACTGAATTTTTAATAAAGCTCTGCCAATAGCTGTGTGACCTTAAGCAAGTCAATTAAAGTTTCTAGAACTATGGCCTCAATTGTAAAATGTTCAAATTGACAAGATGGACTCTAGGGCCCTTTCCAGTTCTGCAATTCAGATTCTACCATTCTAGAGAGGAAAATTCAAGGAGGGAGAGAAAAGATACAAAGCCAGTATAGGTCAGATACAAAAGGTCAATTGCAAATTTTGAGAGCTAGGCACAAAGATAATCTTTTATCTTAATTATGTACCAAAATATCACATGCAAGGCTATGATATAGCATCACTAACTTTTAAAATTATGGTTATGAATCGGGCTATAGGTTTCAAAGTTAATTCTGTGGCTCATTTAGACATCTATTAAATTGAATACCTTAAAATTACATATTGGTCTCCATAATTTTCTAATTCAACCCTTAAATGATGAACAATCATGCATTTGAGATGTACCTATATCTGAGAAAATTATTTTGTGTCTGAATTCATTTCAAGTCATGGTACACTTATTAACCATTCCAGCAAAATTTATACACAAATTCCATTATATAATAATCCTTCTCCCTCTAAAGTTTAACAGGGAGAGCAGGTTAAATTGTGCAGTGTAAGTTTTCACATCCGTTCACAAGAATTGCAATATTACTCTTCTATATCAGAAGGAAGGGAAGTGTGGCAGGAAGAATCCCATGGATTTCTGGTAAATCTTAACACTTTACTGTCTCAAAGCCTGTCTACAGTCCAAATGTGAGAATTCTGGAAAACAAATTAATAATTCTAATGCTTCACTCTACATTGTTTCTTATGTAGTCTGAATATAGAATCAAAACTCAAAGCTAAGATTTTTTTCTCTTGGAACATGTGTAGGCCAGACCCATGCCTGCATTCTGAAGACTGATTCAATAGTAAATTGGTAGGCTTTACTGAGTGCCTATTATGAGCATTGTTTTACTTTAAACACATGATATAATGAAGTAGTAAATAGAAAAAAAGTAAAAAATATTTTTTAAAAAAGGAAGATTTGATATTCGTCCTTGAGAAACCTACAACCTGATTCAGGAAACATTAGAAAGAATACTGTATACAGTAATAAGAAAAATAGCTACATGGCAAAATGAAATAATCAAAATGGCATTCTGATAGGCTCAATAATGACGCCTCTAAAAAATCCATGTCCATGAAACCTTCAACTTTATTGCCTTACATGGCAAAAGGGACTTTGCACATGTGATTGATAATTCTGAAATAGGACTTATACTGGATTATATGGGTAGGTGCAGTATAATTACATAAGTTCTTGTAAAAGGGAGAGAAGATTGTCAGAGAGTAGTAGGAGATGTGGGGGATGGAAGCAAGAGGTTGGAATGATGCAAAGAGCAAGTCACAAGCAGGTGCCCTCTACAAGCTGAAAAAGGCTTCTTCCCTCAGATTCTCCACAAAAATCAGCTATGCCAATGTCTTGACTTCAGTCCAAGACTGAGTATGGACTTCCAACCTTCAGACTGTATGAGAAAAAATTTGTATTGTCTTAGCTACTAACTTTGTGGTAGGAAACTAATACAGCCATGGTATTATTTGAAAACATAGTTAGGAGGTAGCACTGAATGAAATGAAAGTATAATAGAAATGAATTATTGATGGTGATGATGACATTTTATGTTAGATCAGGAACATCCTCTCTTCAGTCTTCGTTTTCATAAAGAAAACTTTGGTATAACACACCCCTTCACTTCTGGCCTTTTCATCACTCTGGCCCTGGTAATATGGAATGATGTCTTTGGTTACTTAAAGATGGATATCTGGGCTTGCTCACTTCATCTTTGCCATTCTTGGAAAGAGCTTCCTGTAAAGACTAACATGTTCTGCTCTTTTTCTTCTTTCCATGGGATGGTTGGCCCAGTGGTACTGCCATAATAGGCAGGTTGAGTCTACTTAATTCTGGAGTACATTTAGCAGGACAATTTGTCTTTCAAACTAGACTGCATTCTCCAACATTTCTCCATGATTAATAAGGTAATATTTTGCCCATTTATTTTCTTTTTCTAAAATTCCCAATTATTCATAACCTGGGTAGGAAAAGAGAGGTGCAATTTTGGGGGGAGGAGTCTCGGATTCCCCACTGCTAACATTTATACAGAGCATACCAGGCACGGAAGAGAGCATTTTGCATGTATCATCTCATTTCACCCTCACAGAGACTTGATGAAGCACGTACTGATCTTACCTGCATTTTATAGCTAATAGAACCAAGGCACAGAGAGGTTAAGTAACTTGCTCAAGGTCTCACAACTTGGAAGTGATTCATGTTCAGGTCTTTCTCACTTCAAAGCCCAGGCTTTTGAACACTCTGTACATTGCCCTTCCTCCTGGAGGACATGAGGCTAGACCTGAATACTAATGATATTCCTAAAGAAAGCTCTGTCTTCTTGGTATCAATCTTGGTTTGACTTCTTTCTAATAAGCTTCTATAAAGTTTTTTTCTAGATATAAATCTCAGATTAAAAAAAATAGAAACTATAGATCATAGTAGGTTTGTTTTGTACACTCATTTAAATGGTATTAATTACCTAGGTCACCTATAACTTGCTTTCACGTGAACGCAGCCCAAACTTGATTGCAAAAATAAAACCTCTCTGAAAAGATTTCATCATTTAAAATACAGCCACCCAGAAAGCCTTTAATCTTCCATGGCATGGAACTACCCCCATTCAATCAGAAGCTGCCTAAGGGGTAATTTCAAACATGGATGCCTACAGCTGAAAATTAAGATATTAGACTTTCATCTCATTTGACCAGTTTTATTTTACTTTTGATTCCACTTCCCTCCCCTTCTCTTATCCTGCAGGCAGGGGACCATATATTTTTCACTTCATAGAGGATTTAATAGGTAGTCACAATTCTATAGCTGGACATCCCACCAAAACAATATTCTCCATGATAAATTCTGTCATTTTTGACCCTCAGCCTTCCTTTGAGAGCCATATCAACCATATTGATAAGACCTCATATTACCATCTCAAGAGTATAACAAGGTTAAGACGATTGCTGTCTCAGCAAGAAGCTGAGTTTTTGATTCATGCTTTTATAACAACAAGGCTGGATTACTACAATTTGTTGTTGGCATCCCTCCCAGAATGCTCACTGCTTTGACTTGACTTTGCAGAGAGGATTCAGCAGTCAGGGTGTTCAACAATGAATACAGAAGTGTGTGCACATACCATATCAGTACCACAAACATTCTGTTGAAAGAGAGAACTGGTTTGAAAAAGTGTAGGTATAGGTCCTTTCTTTTAACCCTGTGAAACACAGTGAACCTTTTCCTTCCAAAAACAAGGCTTTCATATATAACCATGGCTTAGAACTGACTGTGACTCAAGAGGTCTAAGCTACTTTATAAGAAAGTCATATTTCACTGGACTCCAGGCTTTGATCTGAATCCTGGGCACAATCTCTCTATTCAAGAGCCAATTCCCATTTCTAGCACTCTTAGTTATATCTTATCAGATGACACTTCCTTAAAAAAAAAAAAAAAGTAATGTATAGAATACAATACTATTCTATAATCTACATTAACACCTTGTGTGTGTGTACTCATTCAAGTTTGACTCTTTGCAACCCCCTGAACTGTAGCCCTTAAGACCTTGATGGTGGCAGTGGTTTGGTCGCTAAGTTGTGTCTGATTCATGTGACCCCATAGACTGTAGCCCACCAGGCTCCTCTGTCCATGGGATTTCCCAGACAAGAACACTGAAGTGTGTTGCCATTTCCTTCTGCAAGAAGTCTTCCCAAAGCAGAGATTGAACCCAGGTCTTCTGCATTGCAGGCAGTCTCTTTACTGACTAGCCACCAGAGAAACTCAAATCACACAATAATATGCCAGCATACAAGTCTCACTCAAAAGTATTTCTTACTTATACTTGTAATTCCTAGATGACGTCTCCTTCCATCTACTAGACCAGTACTTATCAAAGTATACTCCTGGAACCATCCATCTCAAGATAACCTGGAGTGTTCATTAAGAACACAAATTCCAGGGTTTACCCTTAGAGTCATAATCTCTAGGGATGAGACAAAGAACCAGAATTTTTTAAACAAGCTTCCCAAGTGATCTTAATACACACTGAAATTTGAGAACTTCTGTAACTAGAGACTGTAAACCCTAGGAGTGAACATTCACAAGTCTTGTTCAGAACTTACCATGCTGCCTGACCCTGGTAGGTAATCATTGTTTCTATCAATGATGTAAGAATAAATGAACAGTTGATGAACCCATATGGAGATTCACAAAGTCCAAGGCAATGCCTCCCTCTGTTCTTGTGATCTACTCAGCACTTCTGACAGGGGCATAGAAACCACAAGTAGAGTTGGGAGATTGAGTAAAAAACAACAAAAAGCACAACACCCACCTTGTTAAATCTGAATTTCAAAGAACAAGTAATCTTCAAGATGAGTATTTTCCATAAAATATTTGGCAACTCTAGCCCCAGAGTATATAGCTCTAGACTGACCCAGTCTCCTCTTGGCTGAGTTCTCACAGCCACAGAGGGAAGACACAGATACCTTGTACACAGGATCTCAGCAGGGGAGACAGGATCCCTTACTGTATTTCTCCAGGAGAGCTGTCAGTTTTACCCTTGAGTAGTGACAATTTCCTCCCAGTCTCATTGCTACTGCCTGAACAAGCCTTATCCAAAAGTGAGACTCTTATTTCTCTGACACTTTAATAACTCATCTTTTAAAAAAGAAGTGAAAATGTTCTCTCATACAAGTTGCTATGCTGATCAAGTGAAGGAACATGTGTAAGCTTAATGATATTATTTACTTCCTCAACTTCGCTCACTTCAGAGCTGTGATCACCTTCACTTTCTACTATCACCGTTGTCAACTCACACACATATGCACATCAGCATGTACCCACACTATTTCAGAGTTCTGCTTATGTTTCAGGCAGGTGATCGGCACGATAGAGCATGGAGATTAAGAAAGAGAGGGCTCTGGAGGGAGAATGGATACATGTATATGTTGGCTGAGTCCCTTTCTTGTTTACCTGAAAAAAGAAAGCTGAGTGCCAAACAACTGATGCTTTTGAATTGTGGTGTTGGAGACGACTCTTGAGAGTCCCTTGGACTGCAAGGAAATCAAACCAGTCAATCCTAAAGGAAATCAGTCCTGAATATTCACTGAAAGGACTGACACTGAAGTTGAAGCTCTAATACTTTGGTCACCTGATGGGAAAACTGACTCATTGGGAAAGACTCTGTTGCTGGGAAAGATTGAAGGCAGGAGGAGAAAGGGATGACAGGGGATGAGATGATTGGATGGCATCACTGACTCAATGTACATGAGTCTGAGCAAGCTCCAAGAGTTGGTGATGGACAGGGAAGCCTGGTTTGCTGCAGTCCATGGGGTCACAAATAGTCAGATATGACTGAGCAACTGAACTGAACTGAACTTACCCACAACATTGTTAATCAGCTACACACCAATACAAAATGTTTTTGGTGTTAAAAAAATAAAAATTTAAAAATAAAGAAAGAAAGAGAGGACTCTGAATTCAAGTATTCAAATTCCATCTCTGCCATTTATGTCTTCTGTGTGACTTGGGCTAGTTATCTAACCTCTTCAAATTTGAGTTTTTTAATTTGTAAAGTGGAAATAATAACACTTGTTTTATAGGGTTATTGTTAAGGAAAAGGAGCACATCAAGGGTGTGTACTGTCACCCTGCTTATTTAACTTATATGCAGAGTACATCATGAGAAACACTGGCTGGAAGAAGCACAAGCTGAAATCAAGATTGCTGGGAGAAATATCAATAATATGCAGATGACACCACTCTTGTGGCAGAAAGAGAAGAGGAACTAAAAAGCCTCTTGATGAAAGTGAAAGAGGAGAGTGAAAAAGTTGGCCTAAACCTCAACATTCAGAAAACTAAGATCATTGCATCTGGTCCGATCACTTCATGGGAAACAGATGGGGAAACAGTGGAAACAGTGTCAGAATTTATTTTGGGGGGCTCCAAAATCACTGCAGATGGTGACTGCAGCCATGAAATTAAAAGACGCTTACTCCTTGGAAGGAAAGTTATGACCAACCTAGATAGCATATACAAAAGCAGAGACATTACCAACAAAGGTCCGTCTAGTCAAGGCTATGGTTTTTCCTGTGGTCATGTATGGATGTGAGAGTTAGACTGTGAAGAAAGCTGAGCACTGAAGAATTGCTTTTGAATTGTGGTGTTGGAGAAGACTCTTGAGAGTCCCTTGGACTACAAGGAGATCCAACCAGTCCATTCTAAAGGAGATCAGTCCTGGGTGTTCTTTGGAAGGAATGATGCTAAAGCTGAAACTCCAGTACTTTGGCCACCTCATGCGAAGAGTTGACTCATTGGAAAAGACTCTGATGCTGGGAGGGATTGGGGGCAGGAGGAAAAGGGGACGACAGAGGATAAGATGGTTGGATGGCATCACTGACTCGATGGACGTGAGTTTGAGTGAACTCCAGGAGTTGGTGATGGACAGGGAGCCTGGCGTGCTGCGATTCATGGGGTCACAAAGAGTCAGACATGACTGAGCGACTGAACTGAACTGAACTGTAAAGATCAAATACATTGATATAAGCAACCACTTAGAACAGCACTTGCACATAGTGAGCTTCAACGGGTATTAGCTTCTAGATATTGTTATTTTTGGAATGAAAACTGACCTCTTCCAGTCCTGTGGCCACTGCTGAGTTTTCCAAATTTGATGGCATATTGAGTGCAGCACTTTCACAGTATCATCTTTCAGGATTTGAAATAGCTCAACTGGAATTCTTTCACCTCCACCAGCTTTGTTCATAGTGATGCTTTCTAAAGCCCACTTGACTTCACATTCCAGGATGTCTGGCTCTGAGTGAGTGATCACACCATCATGATTATCTGGGTCGTGAAGCTCGTTTTTGTACTGTTGTTCTGTATATTCTTGCCACCTCTTCTTAATATCTTCTAAGGCAATGCCAAAGAATGCTCAAACTACCGCACAATTGCACTCATCTCACACGCTAGTAAAGTAATGCTCAAAATTATCCAAGCCAAGCTTCAGCAATACGTGTACCATGAACTTCCAGATGTTTAAGCTGGTTTTAGAAAAGGCAGAGGAACCAGAGATCAAATTGCCAACATCTGCTGGATCATCAAAAAAGCAAGAGAGTTCCAGAAAACCATCTATTTCTGCTTTATTGACTATGCCAAAGTCTTTGACTGTATGGATCACAATAAACTGTGGAAAATTCTGAAAGAGATGGGAATACCAGACCACCTGGTCTGCCTCTTGAGAAACCTATATGCAGGTCAGCATGCAACAGTTAGAACTGGACATGGAACAACAGACTGGTTCCAAATAGGAAAAGGAGTACGTCAAGGCTGTATATTGTCACCCTGCTTATTTAACTTATATGCAGAGTACATCATGAGAAATGATGGGCTGGAGGAAGCACAATCTGTAATCAAGATTGCTGGGAGAAATATCAATAAACTCAGATATGCAGATGATACCACCCTTATGGCAGAAAGTGAAGAGGAACTAAAAAGCCTCTTGATGAAGGTGAAAGAGGAGAGCGAAAAAGTTGGCTTAAAGCTCAACATTCAGAAAACAAAGATGATGGCATCTGGTCCCATCACTTCATGGCAAATAGATGGGGAAACAGTGGAAACAGTGTCAGACTTTATTTTGGGGGGGCTCCAAAATCACTGCAGATGGTGACTGCAGCCATGAAATTAAAAGACGCTTACTCCTTGGAAGGAAAGTTATGACCAACCTAGATAGCATATTCAAAAGCAGAGACATTACTTTGCCAACAAAGGTTCATCTAGTCGAGGCTATGGTTTTTCCAGGGGTCATGTATGGATGTGAGAGTTGGACTGTGAAAAAAGCTGAGTGCCGAAGAATTGATGCTTTTAAACTGTGGTGTTGGAGAAGACTCTTGAGAGTCCCTTGGACTGCAAGGAGATCCAACCAGTCCATTCTAAAGGAGATCAGTCCTGGGTGTTCTTTGGAAGGACTGATGCTAAAGCTGAAACTCCGGTACTTTGGCCACCTGATGCGAAGAGTTGACTCATTGGAAAAGACCCTGATGCTGGGAGGGATTGGGGGCAGGAGGAGAAGGAGATGACAGAGGATGAGATGGTTGGATGGCATCATTGACTCAATGGACATGAGTTTGGGTGAACTCCGGGAGTTGGTTATGGACAGGGAGGCCTGGCGTGCTGCAATTCATGGGGTTGCAAAGAGTCAGACAGGACTGAGCAACTGAACTGAACTGATTGTTATTTTTATTATTAGCATCATTGTATCAAACCCCAATATGTTGTTGACATTCAGTGACCTCACAGGACCAAGAATTACTTCCCCAAGTAATCCCTCTGATTTAGGACTAGAAAAACCCCCAAGTCCCCATATTTTATTCTCATTGATTATCCTCTTTAGGAGCTGAGAAAATATTTAATGTATGTATCAATAAGCTGATTTCCAGCCTCCAGGAATTTCTAAAGCATATGTGCTACTGTGACCCTTTTTAAATTGAACTAAATAGCCACAAATAAAGAAAAAGCTTAGAGTTCTCATGATTCTATATTTATTTCGGTAACTAGTTGTTTGGTTGAAAAAGCATATCCTTAGAAATTGTCTAAAGATCAAAATATGTAACCCAGTATATTTTAAACATCTAACATAGATCGAAATATGTCCATATTTCAAAAATTGTGACTCATTATCATCACCAATTTAAAATTTTGTAAGAAATACATCTGACTCTTCCTCATTGTGCAACATGATATCACCCAGTGCCTTTTATCAAACAAATAATTAGAGTATTAACATGATAGCCATTTATTTATACATTGACATACCTATTTAATAGTATTCATTGACTGCCTCTATGTGTGAGGCGCTTTGCTATAGCAGCGAACAAAACAAATAACCTTGCTCTCATAGAGCTTACATTCGATGAGGAGAATGGGGAAAAAAGGAAAATATATACTGTGTCATTTGGTGATAAATTTGTGGGGGGGGGGAAATTAAGCAAGGATGGGCATAGGCAGTGCAGTAAGTGCTATACTTTTTACTTAGAGTTGTCTGGGAAGACCTCACTGATATTTGTATAGATACCCAAGAGAGGTGATCGAATGAGTCCTACAGATACGTAGGCAGAGGGGGCAGCAATGCAAAGACTTTGAAGCAGGTCAGCACTTGATGTGCTTGGCTGAGATAAATAGACCAGTGTGACTAAAATGGAGAGAACATGAGAGGGGATAATAAATGATGTCAAAGAGAAGCAAGATGATGAAGAGCATTGTAAGCAATTATATGGACTTTTGCATTTACTCAACTGACACGGGCCACCATGGAAGGGTTTTGAGCAGAGGGGTAATGGGATCTGGCTTATATTTTAAAAGGTTCATACAACTTGCTGTGTGGAGAATGACAGTGATGGGGTGGGCATCATAAATGTAAGGAGACCTATTAGGGGTAATGCAATTATCCGGGAGAGAGAGACGGTGGCTTGAAGGTGGTGATAGCAGTGAAGCAATGAAGGTGATGAGAATTAGTTGCATTCTGGATATATTTTGAAGGTGCAAAAGCACAAGTGTGCATTTTGTGCCTTCCAAAAATCTAAGTGTGCCCATTTGTGGAATAAACCAGACAAAGGTAAATGTATTGCAACTTTCTTTAAAAATATTTAAGTTTTGAATCAACAATGATGTCCAAAGGTATGGAGCTGAGAAACTGCCTCCGGGGTAATGGAAGAGAGATTAGAAAGATAAACAATGAAATAGAGAAACAGAAAGCCATTGTAGGTTTCTGAGGAGGTAAAATTAAAAGAGTTGGTAAGAAAAGTATTGTTTAATACCTTATCCATCTTGACTTTTCTCAAATTAAGCCTGAAAAATACTGCATACCCTGTGAGAACAAAATACTGTTAATAGTTTATATGTACTATTTCCAGTTGTATTTACAAAAGTGAAATGGTCCCTTTTCCCTTAGTAAAGGTGAAATTCTTTCTAGAATGGAGTACCCAGCTTTGGATCAGTGCTGTAAATCAGCAAACCAGGTGTGCTTCCTGAGAAACCCCACAAGTGAATAAGCACCTTCCCCTAATGCCGCATCCCCTTGAATGTTCAAGAAACCTGATTTATTTATCTATGAGTTTAGCCTTATTTGATAACACCTTGATGCAAACAGAATGTTTTGCCAAGAACCAAAGAAAAACAAACCTGTATAGGAATTGGATTTAGAAGTAAAAGGCAAAAGGGCCAGAAGAACCCAAAACAGGGCTTTAGAAGATAGATAAGCAGAGAGCAAAGATTAGATTCAGGGATTTTAAAATTCCTCAGAGTAGATGTTCTTTGGGTCAAAAATCAAAAAAGGTTCAGAAAAACACAAAGCTAATTAAAGCCTTAAAAATGGAGTTTTAAAACATTGTAAGAATACTGAAAAAATTTAACCTGAAGAAAAGGTAACAAATATTTAATAGGAATGGACTTTTAAAGTAAATATATCAAAATCTGGATTCACTATTAATACCATGTCCACTGAGAACCCATAAGATGAAAGTTGCAACCCAAGCAAAGTTGGCATCTCCTTGCCTGAGTTTATCTGAGTTTAACACTCTATAACCCAGGGTGATAATTCCAAAAGTCTCTAAAAGCAATACAAATAGGCAACGGGCAAATTCATGCAATGATTATGATGGTACCTTCATGGTGGCTATGCCATTGATTTCTGATACAGAATTACTCTCTAATGCTAATTTGATGTGGGGGGAGTGTGGTTCTATGAACTTGTCTGGAAGGGAATGTACTGACAGCCAATCAAAATTTTTATGAAAGGGCTTCCCTGGTGACTCAGCGGTAAAGACTCTACCTGCCAATGCTGGAGACACGAGTTTGATACCTGGGTAGGGAGGCTCCCACATTCCATGGAGCAACTAAGCCCATGTGCCACAACTACTGAGCCAGTGCTCTAGGGCCCAGGAACTGCAACTACTGAAGCCCACACACCCTAGAGCCTGTGCTCCGCAATAAGAGAGAATACCACAATGAGAAGCCCGCCCACACACTGCAGCTAGAGAGTAGCCCTAGCTCTTTGCAACTAGAGAAAAGCTCACACAACAAAGACCCACAGCCTAAATAAATAAATAAAATTACTTTTAAAAATTCTTATGAAAAAGTTATCTTCACAAGTGGAAGTAGAGAAAATGGCTAAAAATGACTAAAAATAATAAAAGCAATCAACTCAGAATACCAAAGCATACTGATAGGTCTTGAATGTCTAAAATGAACTGAAATGAACGAAGGAGTATTCTACAGGAAAGACTGTGCCTGTCAGAGGTCCTACCATGGAAGTAGACTGAGTTTTTTCATAAAAATTCACTTGTGACAAAGACTGTGATAGCTCTTGAAAATGTCTGTAATTAATTATATTTTGTCAGCTTCTTAATTTCTCCTAAGTATATTGTTATTAGTATGCTCATATACCTTTATTCTTTGGTGTCATAAATCATTCTATTGCTATTTCTATTCTTGTTTTGTTATAAATATATTTATGGGAAGGATGCTTTGAATTTACTTGAGATATATATATATATATATAGCAGGGTTAATTAATGTAATCTCGGTCACAATGTAAAAACATGAAACAAAAGCACTAAAAATCATTGTAATAATAATAATTACATTTATTGAGTCCTAAGATGTGTCACATATTTTACACATATTATTTTTAACCTCATGACAACCTCGCTGATATGTATTATCATCTTCATTTTTCATATACAAAATCTTATTCACATAAATTTAATTACTTGAAGGAAACAAGGCCAGGAAGTAATAGTGCTGATATCTGAAAAGATATTAATTTGAATTTAAAACTTCGGGACTTTCTACTACACTGTTTTTAGGAAGGAATGATGCTAAAGCTGAAACTCCAGTACTTTGGCCACCTCATGCAAAGAGTTGACTCATTGGAAAAGACTCTGATGCTGGGAGGGACTGGGGGCAAGAGGAGAAGGGGATGACAGAGGATGAGATGGCTGGATGGCATCACTGACTCAATGGACATGAGTCTCAGTGAACTCTGGGAGTTGGTGATGGACAGGGAGGCCTGATGTGCTGCTATTCATGGGGTCGCAAAGAGTCGGACACGACTGAGCGACTAATCTGATCTGATCTGATCTGATTCATGCCTGGAAAATCCCATGGACGGAGGAGCCTGGTGGGCTGCAGTCCATGGGGTCACAAAGAGTCGGACACGACTGAGAGACTTCACTTTCATGCATTGGAGAAGGAAATGGCAACCCACTCCAGTGTTCTTGCCTGGAGAATCCCAGGGACGGGGGAGCCTGGTGAGCTGCCATCTCTGGGGTCGCACAGAGTCAGACATGACTGAGTGACTTAGCAGCAGCAGCAGCATTCAGTTTACTTGTTAAATTTGTGCTTAATCATTTTTGTTAAGTTGATGACATTTAAGAATATTGAAAATTTAGTTTGTTTCATTGTTATTTTGATTTACTCTTACTAAATCAATGTGTATGGGCAACATTTTAAAATGATACTTTGGAACTTTTATTTCTATTACAATTCACTACAAATACCATATGAAAAGATGTTCGAATTTTAGTGTAAGGGCTGTATCAGTTATGAATTCTCTTCTACAAAATAAATGAACAGAGAGTTCATTTTGCAGTAAGACTTAAAAGAATGAGAATTTAAGAACATCAGCTCCAACTAAAACCCACAACTTACCAGGTTTTAGAGATGACGGTTTGGGTAGCCAAAGGAGGAAGCTCACTTACACGAGGGAGGTCATGGAGGATAATAGTGCTGCTTGAAATCTGACCTCCTAGTATCACCTATGGATATTCCCAGAGTCAATTTAAACCCATGAGAATATCAGAATTGATTTAAAATCCAAAAACATTCATTTCTTTTTACAAAGAGTAAAACTTTTGTAAAACAAAATATTTCTCTCTGAAGATTAGGATGCAAATTCCCCTCCCTCTGAAAACAAATAAAGCAAAACAAACACAATAAACTTCAATGAGGCTAATTTACTTCTGAATTACTTAGATTAAATCAAGCCATATAGACCGCATGCTGAGGGCAATTTTGGCCCCAAACCCTAGGGTTATATACCAGGCTACCACTGTACTGATTCAGCCTTTTTGCTGCAGTTAGTAGAGTAAGAAATTCTGTAAGTGAGCTAAGCCATTTAGAATCAAAAGGCTTACCTTGTGAATCTTACTACTGTTTTGCCGGGACTCTTTACCTATAACCTCTCCAACTGTTCAGGGAGACACAAATGGGCAATGAGGAATAGAGTCAGTTCCAATGAGGGAGAAAAAGACAGGAACTGGCTTGTCTTGCTTGTTCCTGAAAGCCCTAATTTCAGAGGTGATCAGTATGTGTTTAAAAAAAAAAAAATAGTGTTTTTTAATATGCCTAGTTCTGTGTTCTCTTGTGCTAAGTCATGCTCAACTTAACGCGACCCCATTGAGTGTAGCCTGCCAGGCTCCTCTGTCCTTGGGATTATCCTGACAAGAATAATGGAGTGGGTTGCCCTTTGGGGATCTTCTCACCCAGGGTTTAAACCCACATCTCCTGCATTGGCAGGCTGATTCTTTACTGCGGAGCCACCAGAGAAGCAGGTAATAATGCCTAAGCCATTACTAACATATCTAAACTATTATATGTATATTGAACTTCTAAAGTTGGTTCAAATAAAAACACTCAAGAAAAATATGAATGTAGCAGTATTTCACTTCAAGAAAGTTAGAGATACCAAGAGAACATTTCATGCAAAGATGGGAACAATAAAGGACAGAAATGGTATGGATCTAACAGAAGCAGAACATATTAAGAAGAGGTGGCAAGAATACACAGAACTATACAAAAAACATCTTCACAACTCGGATAACCACGATGGTGTGATCATTCACCTAAAGCCAGATATCCTGGAATGCGAAGTTAAATGGGCCTTCGGAAGCATCACAATGAACAAAACTAGTGGAGGTGATGGAATTCCAGTTGAGCTACTTCAAATCCTAAAAGATGATGCTGTGAAAGTGCTTCACTCAGTATGTCAGCAAATTTGGAAAACTCAGCAGTGGCCACAGGACCGGAAAAGGTCAGTTTTCATTCCAGTCCCAAAGAAAGGCAATGCCAAAGAATGCTTAAACTACCGCACAATTATACTCATCTCACACACTAGCAAAATAATTCTTAAAATTCTCCAAGCCAGGTTTCAATAGTATGTGAACCGTGAACTTCCAGATGTTCAAGCTGGGTTTAGGAAAGGCAGAGGAACCAGAGATCAAATTGCCAATATCCGTTGGATCATCAATAAAGCAAGAGAGTTCAGAAAAACATCTACTCCTGCTTAGACTATGCCAAAACCTTTGACTGTGTGGATCACAATAAACTGTGGAAAATTCTTCAAGAGATGGGAATACCAGACCGCCTGACCTGCCTCTTGAGAAATTTGCATGAAGGCCAGGAAGCAACAGTTAGAACTGGACATGGAACAACATACTGATTCCATATAGGAAAAGGAGTTCGTCAAGGCTATATATTGTCACCCTGCTTATTTAACTTATATGCAGAGTACTTCATGTGAAATGCCAGGCTGGATGAAGCACAAGCTGGAATCAAGATTGCTGGGAGAAATATCAATAACCTCAGATATGCAGATGATACCACCTTTATGGCAGAAAGTGAAGAAGAACTAAAGAGCCTCTTGATGAAAATGAAAGAGGAGAGTTAAAAAGCTGATTTAAAACTCAACATTCAGTAAACTAAGATCATGGTATCTGGTCCCATCAGCTCATGGTGAATAGATGGGGAAGCAATGGAAACAGTGACAGACTTTATCTTTTTGGATCCAAAATCACTGCAGGTGGTGAATGCAACCATGAAATTAAAAGATGCTTGCTCCTTGGAAGGAAAGTTATGACCAACCTAGATAGCAGATTAAAAAGTAGAGACAATACTTTGCCAACAAAGGTCCATCTAGTCAAAGCTATGGTTTTTCCAATAGTCTTGTATGGATGTGAGAGTTGGACTATAAAGAAAGCTGAGCGCCATAGAATTGATGCTTTTGAACTGTGGTGTTGGAGAAGACTCTTGAGAGTCCCTTGGATTGCAAGGAGATCCAACCAGTCCATCCTAAAGGAAATCAGTTCTGAATATTCATTTGAAGGATTGATGCTGAAGCTGAAACTCCAGTACTTTGGCCACTTGATGCAAATAACTGAGTCATTGAAAAAGACCCTGATGCTGGGAAAGATTGAAGGCAGGAGGAAAAGGGGATGACAGAGGATGAGATGCTTGGATGGCATCACTGACTCAATGGACATGAGTTTGAGTAAACTCAGGGTCATAGA
Organism: Bos indicus x Bos taurus; assembly: GCF_003369695.1. Taxonomy (NCBI): domain Eukaryota; kingdom Metazoa; phylum Chordata; class Mammalia; order Artiodactyla; family Bovidae; genus Bos; species Bos indicus x Bos taurus. The sequence continues at coordinate 60,391,992 of NC_040079.1, read as the reverse complement.
CATGGAGGCCTGGCATGCTGCAGCCCATGGGCTCGCAAATACTTAGACACAACTGAGCAACTGAACTGAACTGAACAATGACATTTCTCTTGAAAAAGGCAACACTCACTTCTTGGTTAATTCTTTTCTGTCGCAAAGACAATGAGATGCATGACAATGCTTCTGTCTCTTCCTCTTCTATACTAAGAACTGAGACATACATTCAGACAACTTTATAAACCACACTGTGACTATTCATCAACCACAAAATCAAAATCTTAAGGCTACATCTGATCAGAATATTTTCATTGCAATTATCTCATCAGATGACAGAAATGTGACTTAAAGTAGCTCCTGGTGAAATACTTGCCTTTGCAACTGAGGCACACCTAACCTATGTAATTTTAGTTTAGATGCTATTTTCCAGGATTCAGGTGATGTCATCAGGATCTGGTTTCTCTGAGTTGAGAAGTACTAATAGACAGGATTTTAAGTCAAATCAGGATTTGAGGCCCAACTCTACTGTATTTTGGAAATATTAGAGAAAGCATGAATTCTGTGAATTTCAATTTGCTTATTTGAAAACTGGGGATAATAATAGCTTTTGAAATAGGATCAAAAGAGACTATAAAGGAAAGTGTTGTTAAAATTCTAAGGTATTATATAAACATTAATGATAAAAGCACAAGACTTTTCCTCCTAATAGGGTGTTAAAAGAAATTCCAGTAACAAATTACTCTTATAAGGACACATGTTGGATTTAGGGCCCACCCACATCCAGGATAATCTCTCAAGATCCTTAACTTATTTATATCTGCAAAGACCTTATTTTCAACTAAAGGCCCCATTCATGTGTACCAAGGCTAGGACTTGGATACACGTTTGAGGCTACTATATGGGGTATATGTACAATCTTTGCAACTTTTCTGCAAATATAAAATTATCCCAGAATAAAAGATTTATTCATAAAAAGGAGGGGGCAGTGGTTAAGTGGAATCAGTATAATGGATGTGAAATCTTACACATTGAAAAAATACTTCCTCAGAGACAAAAGGAAAGAAGGGGAGAAGAGGACTGAAAACAGATATTTAGAGGTTTAGGCAAGATATTAAGATGGCTCATGGCAGAAGAATCCCATTCACTCTAAATATGAGGTGTTTTATAAGCAAAAAAGGGAGAGAGTGAGAGTGAATGAGTTTGAAGATAATACGATAAGACCTCTGAGGAGAGGATGCACTTTCCAAAAGCTGAAAAGACTAGAGCACTAAACCTTCCTGGGCTCCAACTGAAGTCATCAACCATGACTAAGCAACGGTGTCAGTTAAGTTAGGTCATTTGCTCCAGCAGGCCTCAGCAGCTTGTGCACAGTAGCGGATAAAGAGGGTGGCTTGAGTGATCTAAGGAGAGGATTGGCCAATAGATACAGTGACAGGTATGTTAGTGATGAACAAACCAAAATATTTAACATTGAGACCCAGGATAGATGGGAAAGGGAGTAAAGACTGCTAGAATCATTTTCCCAATGTTTTCTTCTAGAAGTTTTATAGTTTCAGGTCTTATATTTTAAATCTCTGGTCCATTTCAAGTTAATTTTTGTGGATGGCATTCACAAAATGCCGTTTTTCCTCTGCAAAATGCAGTTTCATTTCTCTGCATGTGGACATCCACCTTTCCCAACACCATTTATTATAGAGAGGATCCTTGATCCATGGTGTGTTTTGGGCACCCTTTCAAAAATTAGTTGACCATGTACGTAAGAGTTACCATCCAGGCCTACTATTCTGTTCCACAGATTTATGTGCCTGTCTTTTATGCCAGTACCATATGGTTTTGAGGAAAATCTGAAAGTGATAGAGCAGTTCTTTTCAGACTTGTATGTACATATGAAGCACCTGGGGATCTTGTTAAACTGTGGATTAAATTTGGGGAGGGACTCTCAAGTGAGGCCAACACCACCACGATTCCACCAAACTCATTTTGAGAAGCAAGACAACCTAGAGATCCTGAGGATGTCACAATGCAGAAAAGAGAGGCATACAACTGTGGCAAGAAATGAAACTGGGAATTCAAAGATTCGGTTTTCTGAAATCGATTAGTGCTAGAGGATGACGGAGCCCAGACAGTTGTCCTGGGCATGAGTGGTGGAAATCAAGTGGCAGCAAATTTTGTTTGAAGAGTGTCTGAGGTGTTTGGTGGGTCTTCCCTATAGACACTTATGTCACATGAAATGAGGACAGTTTGAGTCCAGAGAAACACAGTCAGGTATTAAATTCTTCAATGTCTTTTAAGAGGAAAGACATAGAGACTACTGAAAGGTAATATAACCCAGGGAATCTGAAGAGCAGATATGTTTCCATTCATATTTTGGAAGTGAAACTCTCCGGAAAACACTGACCCCAGTTTCTAAGACACAGAGAGGTGAAAGAATGAACAGTCCCAATCAAAGTTTGGAGGGAAGTTTTTCAAATAAACTTCATTAATGACTCAGACTTACTAATAAATTCCAGTTAAATAAGAACATGGTAAACAAAATTACCCTGCTTATTTAACTTATATGCGGAGTATATCATGCGAAATGTTAGGCTGGATGAAGCACAAGCTGGAATCAAGATTCCCGGGAGAAATATCAATAACCTCAGATATGCAGATGACACCACCTTTATGGCAGAAAGCAAAGAAGAACTAAAGAGCCTCTTGATGAAAGTGAAAGAGGAAAGTTAAAAAGTTGACTTAAAACTCAACATTCAGAAAACTAAAATCATGGCATCCAGTCCCATCACTTCAAGGCAAAGGGATGAGGAAATAATGGGCTCCAAAATCACTGCAGATAGTGACTGCAGCCATGAAATTAAAAGTCACTTGCTCCTTCTAAGAAAAGCTATGACCAGCCTAGACAGCATATTCAAAAGCAGAGACAATACTTTACCAACAAGGGTCCGCCTAGTCAAAGCTATGGCTTTTTTCCAGTAGTCATGTATGGATGTGAGAGTTGGACTATAAGGAAAGCTGAGTACTGAAGAATTGATGCTTTTGAACTGTGGTGTTGGAGAAGACTCTTGAGAGTTCCTTGGACTGCAAGGAAATCCAACCAGTCCATCCTAAAGGAAATCAGTCCTGAATATTCATTGGAAGGACTGATGCTGAAGCTGAAACTCCAATACTTTGGCCACTTGATGTGAAGAACTGACTCATTGAAAAAGACCCTGACACTGGGAAAGATTGAAGGGAGGAGGAAACGGGGATGACAGAGGATGAGATGGTTGGATGGCATCACCAATGCAATGGACATGAGTTTGAGTAAACTCAGAGAGTTGGTGATGGACAGGGAGGCCTGTCATGCTGCAGTCCACGGGGTCACAAAGAGTTGGACACAACTGACTAATTGAACTGAACTGAAACAAAATCAATTAAAAGGCTCAATGTTATCAGGAAAACTGAAGGTGCAGGATGTAAAGTTTGTGGGGAGTCAATAGGAGAAGGCTGGAATGAGATGGAGGGAATGAGAAGAAACCTTGTCTTGTGGTACTTGCCCCTCTGATGAGGACTTGGGAAAGCTGGGAAGAGAGAGGAAGAGTGGAGAGCTAGACAGGGAGGCCATAAATGAAGTCAATATATTCCCAGGACTTAGGAAAAAATCACTAATAAAAAAAACTGTTTCTCTCCAAAATACACAATTCCTAGTTCTACACATGGATATAAACAAGAAACAGCAAGAGTGCTTCTCTGATGATCTTTAAGTTCTAAGAAAGATGGTATCTGTTCAGGAGCAATGGATTGAAGACTTCACAGGAATACAATTATCAGATTTACTTTAAATTTTGAAATATAAAAAGGTGGCTTTTTTACCTCCTGCTGTTGATTCTCATGGAAATTATGCTTATCATAGGTTTTGGGAAATGTAGCTTGGGGCCCTGTGGTGATTGACAGGAGCGCTAACAGTGGATGTAGTCCAGAATGGTGGATTAGAGATGAGACCTTTAAAGCTGTCCTGCATTCTAATTAGATGATAGTCATGAAAGATGTAAGCTTCAGACATTGACATTGTCACTTCAGGCAAGGACAAAAGTCATCTAACTTATATTAATATGAGAAAAGTTTAAATCTGTTCATTTAATATGGGAAAGTTTAGGCAAACTTTCATTAGCTTTTTGGGTTGATAAATGAAAGACTGCAAGACTCTAAAAGCCACATCATTTATTCTATAAGTTAACAAAGACTGAAAATCATCTTATGGTAAATCACCATTTTTATCAGTAAAAATATCTTTGTACTGGAGCAAACAGAATATTTTATTATCATCTTTAGAATCTTTCTCATATTATTTTTAAAGACATATACATTTTGCCTATTCCATAAATTAAAGTTAGGAGAAAATAGTAAGGAGCTGAAAAATCTGGAGTTAATATGGAAAATATTTGTATCCTTAAATATATATATTTGTTTTCAGTGTTTTTTTCTCCCTAATCCTTTGGGTTAATGTGGTATATTTATAGTTTTAAGCTCTTCAGTCTAGTCCTCTCTAACTTTATTATACTCTTGCCTACAGTGATTTAAAGACATAAGATCAAGACTTAGATTTAATTATTAAGATAATTCCTATAGTCTATTTTATTTTTAAATTGCAGTGCTTTCACCCTGTTTATGGGTTAGAGTGCAGTGTTACAAGGCTTCTACAGAATTAAAGATACATTTAAATTCTATACAATTTCAGTGGTGGGTCTGGGAAAAAGGCAAATCAAAAATTGCTATACCTTTTGAAAAGAACTAAGTTACAACTTGCTTGTTAACCAGCAATGTGTCCAGAGCTTGGACTTATTTATTTAGCAAGCAGATGTTGACCTTAACTACATCCCAGAAAGTGTGCCAAGTGTTTTTTGTTTTTTGTTTTTTCCACAAAGTATGGAAGATGATTCTTTTTGTTACAGAGTCTACAGCTTAACTGAAGAACAGAACATATAGGGCTTACAAAGATCATCATCAAAGCAGCATATGATTAAATGCAGACACTAATATCATTTCCTTTACTAAACATTTAGATATTTTCTTAAAATAGCTGATCTTTAGAATATTACTAAATACTTTTCCCTCTAGAAAATCCCAATTTATTCTAGAGTAAGTTCTTGAGGCTTACCTCTATTTTGTCAAGGTCTTAGTCTTGAATCATTTCTTTTAGTGTCTAGCACACAATAGGAACACAACAAAGGATTGAATGAATGGATGAGTGACTAAATTAAAGAATGTTGAGAGAAAATGAAAAATATATAACTTTCTCAGATGTTTCTGTTTTATCTGAACATGAGAAAATTTTATTTAAATATACATTAAGTTAAATCCATGTTTTCATCACTGTTTCTCAAAACAAAGCCAGACATTAAATCCAACTAAAGTATCTTGGAAATTTTCCTTCAAAAGCAGTAACATTCACTCCATCTATAATTTGTTTTACCTAAATGAAATATCTATAGAGTGATGCTAGAATGATTTTCTTAGTAATATCATCTTGGATGTATGCCTTCTTCACATTTATCATTTATTACCTAATTTTTTTATATAACTAGAAACCAGAAGCACACTTGTAATGTCCTACATCAATAATGACCGACATTAGTCCTTAATATTTCCCTTCTCTGGACCAAGCTTGCTCTTAATCTCCCCTTGTTTTTGAAGGATGTTGCCCTCTTCCTTGACAATCTTCTTCAAATATGGACTCTGTGGGAGAGGGAGAGGGTGGGAAGATCTGAGAGAATGGCATTGAAATATGTAAAATATCATGTATGAAACGAGTTGCCAGTCCAGGTTCGATGCACGATACTGGATGCTTGGGGCTAGTGCACTGGGACGACCCAGAGGGATGGTATGGGGAGGGAGGAGGGAGGAGGGTTCAGGATGGGGAACACATGTATACCTTTGGCAGATTCATTTTGATATTTGGCAAAACTAATACAATTATGTAAAGTTTAAAAATAAAATAAAATTATTAAAAAAAAAACAAAACAATGTCATGTTCTGAGTCAATCCTCACTATAATGATCCATTTCTCTTAATGCTATTTATTTCTGCAAATTTAGGATTATCTTTAAATCATTTTTTCACTTTAACATGACTTTTAATAGTCTTGATATTATAGAGTAATAAGAATAAATTATGGGGGGGAAGTAATGGTCCAATCTAGTAATATTTTTAATGATATTTTTCTCCCATGCACTTGTCCTCACTTTAAAGCCAGGATCACTATGCCATCTCTTTCTATTCCTGCCAGAAGGTAGCTACAAAAGGAAATTCTAAGGAACAACTGAAAAAAAGTTAACAAAAGGCATAATAAATATTAATAAGCCTGAAAAATATTCAACCAACAGCCTATTGTTATTATTTACATCAAAAGAAAACATGGGAACTAAGCCTCAAAAGCAAAAATGAAGGGGAAAAAATTAATACAACAGAACTTAGAAATTAGATGAAACATCAGAAAACTGAAAGGGGTTCAAAGGAGAAATCAGAATATCCAGAAGGAAGTAAGGATGACAAGAGTTACAAATATGCTATGGTATGAAGCAACCGGTAACTATATCATAAAGAATTCACATTCTTTACTTTAAAAAATAATTCCTTCAGGCTTCACTTCTCATTAAAGGCATGCTGCTAAGTCGCTTCAGTCATGTCCGACTCTGTGCGACCCCATAGACGGCAGCCCACCAGGCTCCCCCTTCCCTGGGATTCTCCAGGCAAGAACGCTGGAGTAGGTTGCCATTTCCTTCTCCAATGCATGAAAGTGAAAAGTGAAAGTGAAGTCACTGTCGTGTCTGACTCTTAGTGACCCCATGGACTGCAGCCTACCAGGCTCCTCCGCCCATGAGATTTTCCGAGCCATGTGGCAGAGCTGTTCTCCTGGGTTCCCTTACCCTACTGCTCTCCACCCCGGTGCCCATTCCCAATAAAATCGCTTGCTTTGTCAGCACATGTGTCTCCTTGGACAATTCATCTCCGAGTGTTAGACAAGAGCCCAGTTTCAGGCCCTGGAAGGGGTCCGCCTTCCTGCAACAAATGGTGACTCTGGTGGGGACTCTTCTTCACTGAGACTGACATCCTGACCACTCAGGGTACTCAGGGGCCAGCTTGCCTGCCAATGGACCAGACCCAGCGGCCACAACTGGGACCCCTTTGTCCCTGGTCTCCTCCTAATGTGGCCAACTGGCCAGAGTGCCCCGACCGGTAAGGAACAAGAGACTTTATTGACCTCTCTCCCATTCCCTCTCTCTTTCCTCTCCTTAACCCTTCTTATCCTTCCCCGTTTTCTAGTCCCCTAGTCCTGAATGCAGGAATCTGGTCAAAGGGCCTCAGCCTGAGCTGAGGATTAGAGACTTATCACCTCCTCTTGGCAGAGAACTCGAATTCTGGTTTTGGTCTGGTCTGATTTCTGGTAGGGCCGAGTTCCAGTCCTCCCTTCTCTGGAGGCCCAGGGTAAACTCCCATAACGCCTGGGTATCTGCCGGCGGCAGGAGACGTCTGTAAGGCCACCCCTTTTGCCCCTCTCTCCCGCCTCCTCCCCCTTCTTCTTTCAATCTGGATTCCTTTCCTCCCTTTGAAATCCTTGAAGACCTGAGATATTTTCCTTTACTCTGTTAGTACTTGGATCTGAAGTTCTGTGTCTCTATAGGAGGTTTTCTGAGAGATTGTATTAAATGCATGAAGTAGTTCAAATATGAATTAACTAGTTATTCATGCATTCATTCATCAGAAATAAAACATCCTTAGTCATCAAAGAATGCAACTGACTTCTAGAAAGTGTCTTTCTTTGATGGCCCCAATACATGGTGCATTCCATAAGGATTTCATAAAGTTCCAGTTTCTTTCCCCTATAGGTTCCAATTATTTCGTATCTCTTATCATTACTTAAGATTTCTGGCAAGATCTAAAAAAAAGTGAGTCATAGGCAAGACGTTACCAGAAAGAATGAGAAAGATACTACGCAGTTTGTTATTGGTGTATTGCCCATGTCACCAAAAGGTGCACAGCGTAATCTTTAGATGGCAAAGACATTCTTCTTTGATTCACTCCTGTATTCCTATTACCAAAAACTGCATGGCATATAGGTGTTGAAAAAAATGCAGATTAAAATTGGATGCCTTCACAGGGATATTCATAAAACTGGTTCACTAATTAGGTATGTCTTTAGAAACGTTTTAATACTTTCTATTACTCATTATAGCATCCATTCAAGATGAGCTTCTCTGGTGGCTAAGTGCTAAAAAATCCACCTGCCAATGCTGGAGACACTGGTTCAATCCCTGCGTCAGGAAGATTCTCTGGAGAAGCAGATGGCAACCTGCTCCAGTATTCTTGCCTGGGAAATCCCATGGACAGAAGAGCCTGGCAGGCTACAGTCCATGGGATTGCAAGAGTTGGACATGACTTAGTGACTAAATCACCACCACCAATACTCATTATTCAGTGTTTAAGAAGTAGTGTAGTCACAAAATGAATAGCAAATTCACACAAGGAATATTATGTTCAAGTATATTCACATAACATATATCAGCATTAACATGGAGAAAACAATTTCTCTGAAAACTGAGAATTAGTGAAAAAATAATTTACTAGGAAATAGATTAGAAATTTAAAAAGCATTTAAAAATGTGGCAAATTTGCCAATTCATAGCTCATATAATAGAGTTCACAGCATGGAGAAATGCAGGGAGTTTCCTACCTAATAAGCAAGGGAAAATTTTTACAGAATCAAACAAAACAAAACAAAAAACAAACAATAAGCAAACTGATATTCTATAAAATAAAAATTAAAAAGACTTTAACAGAAAAATCTAATACACAGGATTTAACTGGGCATAATTTGAAAGCATTCTTAGCTCTAAGAAATTATTATACAAAAATGAGGACTTCCGGATTGGAAGGACTTCCTGAACATTGAGTACATGAAGGAAGGAAATAAAGATTCAGGACTATGAAACAAGTTGGACAATGAAATCTCGATTAGTATAAGAGATGTTTCAAAAGGAAAATAAAAGAATGTGGGAAAAGGCCAAGTTATAGAAGAAGCTTATTGAAGAATAATGGGTTTTCAGTGCCTGTCTGATGAGTGGATGAATGGGGGACAAACAAGTAACAATACATGTATGTTTTAGCTGTTTTAAATAACTATATATTTAACAAAAAAACATGTTTTGTTCTACAGAAATGGTTCTCAAAGTGAGACAGTATAAGAAATCCAAAGTCTTAAATTCAGTCCACAAGTTGAGGTGATTTTCTCTGATAACATAGCTTTGTAATATATCCACATCTATAACATAAAGTTTGTCCATGGTAAGAAATAACCATTTTCTTAAAACATGACATGAAAATTACTTATTGTGATAAACAATCATGCTGAGGATGTATAAAATGTTTTTCATACTTCTTTTGTACTGTTAATGTAATACACAAACAACTTGGAAAAGATACAGGGTACTGATGGGGAAATTTAATAAAATAAGCTTATCATTACATGTTAAATAAATAATCCCTTGGAAGAAAAGGGAGGTAGCTAGACAAGGGCAAAAAATAGAAGACAGAAAAAAAAAATAAAGAAGGAGAGGGAGAAGAGGGAGGAGAGGGTATGGGGAGGAGGGGAGAGAGGAAGCAAACGAGACTGCCTACTGTTCTCAGCTTGACTAAACTTCAGATAGGTTTCCTCTGGACCTCCTGTTCTTAGAGCATATACTTTAGAGAACTTTTCTTTGTAAATTCTTTCCCTGCCCCACTGAGATGTATGTAAATCTTTTCAAAGCTTCTTGATTGTTTGAAACCCAGGAATCTTTCTCCAGGGCCTAGGAGCCATCTCTTCGAAATGTAAACATCAGGGGAAATAGTGTCCCAACTTTCTACTAGTGTGGAGAGATAGGAGACTAACCCCAGTGTGCCGAACTTGCTTCAAGTATTAAAACTGTCTCCTGTCTCAGGTTTCCCTAGAGGTCCAGTGGTAAGGAATCTTCCTGCCAATGCAGGGGACACGAATTCCATCACTGGTCTGGGAAGATTCCACATGCCACGGAGCAACTAAGCCTGTGTGCTACAACTACTGAAGCCCTCGTGCCTAGAGTCTATTGGTGCTCTGCAACTAATAAGAGAAGCCGCCACAATGAGAGGCCCATGCTCTGCAATAAAGAGTAGCCCCAATCTGCTGCAACTAGAGAAAACCCATGTAGCAGTGAAGACGCAGCCCAACCGAAAGGAAATAAATAAATACATAAATACATAAACTATCTCCTGTCCTAAAGACAAGAAAATTTACTTTTCCTTTGGGTAAAGCCTATCATCTAACAAACTCAGATGGCCTATGTTCTCTCACTCACCTCAGTCTTTAAAACTCTCACAACCTTTGCTTTTGGTGGGGTTGAACTCAGAGTGAGTTCTGGTCTTTCTCTCTCTTATTGCAATAACCTTGAATACAAAGTCTTCCTTCCCTGTTTAAATTTGTTACTTTTTTAAAGATGGAAGAAAAGCAAATTTTTGACAGAAAAGAAGAGAGATAAATAATTACTAGTTTAAAGGCATAATAAATGAGAGCTTTTTTAATCACATGGTTTTAACTAATCATTTGCTGCTACTGCTGCTAAGTCGCGTCAGTCCTGTCCGACTCTGTGCGACCCCATAGACAGCAGCCCACCAGGCTCTGCCATCCTTGGGATTCTCCAGGCAAGAACACTGGAGTGGCTTGTCATTTCCTTCTCCAATGCATGAAAGGGAAAAGTGAAAGTGAAGTCACTCAGTCATGTCCGACTCTTCGCAACCCCATGGACTGCAGCCTACCAGGCTCCTCCATCCATGAGATTTTTCAGGCAAGAGTACTGGAGTGGGTTGCCATTGCCTTCTCCGAACTAATCATTTAGTAGATACTGAAGCACTAACTTATCAAGGATGCTAAACCACTGTAAAGTGAATACATTATCAAGCATGAATCATTTCTCAATATCTCAGGTGGCTATAAAGTAGGCTCAACTAAGAGGCATTTGGGACAGTGCCAGCTGATTGTGAGGAGGAAGAAATCAGGACAGAAAAGAACAGGTAGTAAATTCAAATGCCACCAACCCAGGTATAGTGCCAACTGCTGAAGATGACTTTTGGTCTGATGTTCATCATCCCAGTGCTAGGAAGACTCACACTTGGTTCAACCAGGTACTGCAGTCCAAGCCAACATATAGAGTACTGCAACAGAAATTCAGAGCACATGTTGGTTGAAGCTGAGTTGGTTCCAAGAGTATTTTCAGTAGTCAGGGAACAGAGAGCTGTGTGTATTATTCTTGTCAAAAGGACATGGCAAGGACCCAAGGAAGAACAAGCCAGAGAAACAGAAGCCAAAGACCATCAGGTGGCCTGAACAACTCCATGAGAGGACATAGGCAATTCAGTGGACATATATACTGCTTGCAGCAGGCATCCTTGGAATTTTGATTCTGTCAACAAGACTAATTCTGCATTCCAAGGTGAGTGTGCAGAGACTCAAATACACATCCAATAATTGTTATGGTCTTAGATGCTGGGAGGTAGTGATGGGAAATGATGATGGGTCAATGAAATGGACTAAGCCTTCAGGTGGAGAGAACAGACACTAACATAAAGAGATGGGCAAGACTGAACACTTAAACTGTCTCCTTCCTTATTCCAAGGTGCTAGGCATTGTTCTTTTAAGCTTCTTAAGAACTTTTGAAAATTCCTGCTACTTTTGTCTCCAGGGGCAAGCACAGATATTTATTTAAAGGTGTGATACATGGAACTTTTTCATCAACTCACAAAATGTGAACCCTTCCCAGAAAGCAAAACAACATACTCCTATTGTCTTTCATTTCCAAGTGCCAGAGGGGAATAGCTTTTAATAAATACTTTTACACTGCACTTCAGTTGAATTGCTATCATGTGAAACAGGCCTGAGGAGAATAACACATTGCCAAATTCCCTCCAGTGAGTGCAAAATAATACTGTAGGGTCTGGCAGAGAAATAAAATGGAAATCTGATTACTTTGTTTTATTCTATATGGAGATAATGTGTGAGTACATTTAAATACATAATTCAGTGCATTTCAGCTATAGCCATAGATGATGATTTAATGTCAGCCTAACACTAACCTTGCAACATGAGAGCTGCATTTAGAGCTGACAACTAAAAAGAAAGTTGATGAAATTACACTTTATTTTATTTTCTGCAGAGCTAAGCAGACCTGTTTATTCCATTCCTAATGCCAGCTACCACTATAAATTTGAAGAAACTAAACCTACCCAGAAAAGGCCATACATATTAATAAAGCCAAAGGAACTGTCTGCTTATCATACTGGAATAGATTCAAAGAATAAATAAAAAATAAATAAAATATGGAGATCATTTTCATGGGTCAAACTACAGTAAGTGACTTATAGTCCAAATAGATTTCTAATAAATTACCTTTTAATTGTATAAAATCCATCATTGTGTTAAAGATAAGTAAATTGCTACTTTTGAAGGAATGTAGAATAGAAAACGCAGTACAGAAGATAATTTGTAAAAGTTAAGAGTGTAGGAGGCTACTAGTAAGATATTAGGTAGAGACTATCAACATTCTTCAGTAATACTACAGGAGAGCTGAAATATATTACACTGGGAAACAGTTGTAATAATTTTAAGATGATTATTTAAAAAATTGAGTTTCTCCCATTTTATGTATTTTACTTACTTCTTTGGTAACAAGTATAGTGTAGTCAGAAAGTTGAGGCATTGTCTAGTTTAATTCTAACACTAATTTTCAGGCCACAGATATAGCAGATGAGACATTATTAGGAGACGTCCAGAATGCTGTGAACATGGTGAACATGTGAAATGTTTAATAATGCCCATGTAAGATTCAGGTTATGTTGTAATATTCACATCTGAAAAGCAGTCTCCTTTCAAAGGTCAGTTTTCCAACTCCTACTTCTGTGACTTAAGGCTGAGGAGACAATTGGATCTCCTCCCACAACAGAAGGAAATAAAAATAAAAATTTAAGGATTTCATATAATGTTCTTACTTCCTTACTTTAATGACTTTTTTTTTGATAGAAATTTTTATTAAAAAAAAAAAAGAATTAAGAACTAATATAATGAATAACATGGGAAAATAAACTCCAATTTTACTTCTAATTTACACAAATAAAATAAAGGGCTAGTCTTAAAAGTAAATTATCTTTGACATAATCAACTTTTGAGTTTCAAAACATTTCTTTTGCTGATTACATATTTTCAGTTGGCTTACAGGGTAGCTTTTAGCAGTGCTTATCTATTTATGCTTAATTAATAAATTATAGCTTATCTTGTTTTCAAACAACAAAAAAAAAGGTATTTGAAGCAACCATCTGTAGGTTTGTCCTGGCTGCAGGTTTTTGTTTTTTTTTAATTCATTTAATTCCAAATTGTAATATATAAAAATATCTGCCTTAATTGCTACTGCTGCTACTTCTATGTCTACTATTCTGCCACCGCTACTCTTCATGTTGCTTCTACCTCTGCTTCTTTATAGTTACACAGATTGCACTGAACTGAACAAGGGGTTTGGAAATGTCTGTGTCTACCTGGGACATTCTAGAATTATTTCGTCTGCTACATTTGGTGCAGAGTGATTTGGCTCTGAGACCAGGGGACTTCATGGTGCCCACATGGTGAGGTGACTCTGATCTCATGCTACTTTGGATTCTCTTTTCAAGGTCAAGGCTTCTTCTCAGTCCCCAAGACTGACAGGTATATTCTCTAAGGGTCTTCACCAATCACAAGTTCTACAGCTCATTGTTTTCACTAGTCACTTCTACCCTTCTCCAAAGAACTCTGGCTTTATCATTAGTGATTTTAGCTGTCACCTCTTCTTGATGGCCACTTCGGCTCTGGAGAAAATTGCCAAACTGCATACCTCTGGATCCACCCTGTGGTCTCATGATTCTCAGGTCTCATTCAGTTCAGTTCAGTCGCTCAGTCGTGTCCGACTCTTTGCGACCCCATGAATCACAGCACACCAGGCCTCCCTGTCCATCACCAACTCCCGGAGTTCACTCAGACTCACGTCCATCGAGTTAGTGATGCCATCCAGCCATCTCATCCTCTGTCGTCCCCTTCTCCTCCTGCCCCCAATCCCTCCCAGCATCAGGGTCTTTTCCAATGAGTCAACTCTTTGCATGAGGTGGCCAAAGTACTGGAGTTTCAGCTTTAGCATCATTCCTTCCAAAGAAATCCCAGGGCTGATCTCCTTCAGAATGGACTGGTCAGGTCTCATTAGGGTCTGTTTAGTTTATTAATTCTCACAATGAGTGAGACATTTTGAAACCTGGAGCCTAAAAGTGCCTAATATACAGAAACTGTTATTCATATCAAATGGCTGCCATATTGTTCCAGAACTCTTCTCTGTATTTTCAATCTTCTCTTTTTGTATAAGGGTATGCTCTCAGAATGAATCTAGATGATAACAAACAACATGCCTGACCCAGCAGTTTCATTTGTCACAACTCTGAATATTGCTGTTGTATCTTTAGGTGGCATTTCTGCATTGAATTGAGCCAGTGGGCTGTTTAATACCAGTGCAGTCTATCTGAATTCATATAAACCCAACATCTCCATGCATACAGGATTTTGAAAGAGTTAAAAATAAGACCAGTTAAAATTCAGAGTATAGCTAACCAATACACATAGGTCCAAAGTCTCTCATGACAAGAAATGTAAACTAAAATACTTTAATTCTCAGATTTCTTTAAGAATTAAAATATTCAATAATATTCAGTCACTTTCATTTCTATTAATTCTTGTTGAAGAATTGGTGAAATTGTGACAATCCTATATCAATTTCTTCAACTATAAATGGAAATAATAATACTTATTTATAGTATAAGCATATCATATACTTAGCTTTATACAAATGCTCATTTACGTATACAAGCATATGTATAAGCATATACAAAGTAATTAGAATTGTATCTGACACATAAAACTCTAATGTTAGCTATCATTATTATTATTATCTACATTTAAAATAAGCAGACCTACGACTTAGCAACTTCATTTATAGGAATTTATCCCAGAAATAGAGGCAGACTAGGCTTTGTGAGGTCAGAAACTTAAGTCACTTAATGCCATCTTAAAGATAGCATCTTTAAGAAAAAGAACACAGCAAAATGAATTCAAAATCATTACAAAAGTGAATATATATAATAAGAAAAAAATTAAACCAAATTATAGGAGTCTTAAAAATCAGGTCCCTCCTTTTTTAAAAGCTTTCTTTAGAAAAAAAAAAAAAAGCTTTCTTTAGGAAAACCATCAGAAATACTCATGTAAAAATGTTTTCTGTTTGCATCCTGATATCCTCTTGCACCAAAAATCCTCCACACCTCTCAGCATTCAGAGAACCATGCAAGTGACACGTCCTAAAGCTTCTACTTCATTGTATTCATAGTAAACCCACCTCTGCCAAGAAGAATGCACATGTGTAATAAGGATATCATTAAAAGTCTACTACTTAAAGATATGTATGTTCATATACTCATTAAATTTAGTAGACATATAGATACAAATAAGAGGTTGTTTACTACAGCATGGCTTATACTAGCAAACAGAGAAAAAAATAAGGTCTATTAATAGGCAGCAAAGCATAATGGCTGAAAGAGTGAAGTCTGAAGTCAGAGGGACTTGGGTTAAATCAAAGCTCCACTACTCACCGCTGTTTGACTTGAAGCAAGTTACTTAACCTCTCTGTTCTTATGTTTCATTATCTGTAAAATAGGGATAATAATATTTTCTATGTCATTATGTTATTATGAAAAGTCAATGAGGTGATATTTATAAAGAGCATGTAACAGTGCTTGGCACATAGTAAATGTTATTTAAATATGAAATAAATACGAATCTACTTGGAAACTAATTAAGTCCATTACATCCATACAGTAGAATACTATGGACTTCACTGGCGATCCAGGGGTCAAGACTTTGTGTTCCCAGTGCAGGGGGCATGGGTTCCATCCTTGATCAGGGAAGATCCCACATGCTGTGTGGTGTGCCCCCCTCCAAATAAATCAGCACAATAGAATTCTATACAGACAATTAAAAAGTAAAGATAAATTTATATTAAAATTAGATAATGATATTGAAAGCTGTTGTATAAGAAAGGGAAATTACAAACTACAAAATTCAATATATCAAGGATGAGGGAAGAAAAAGAGAGACTTGCTTTTATGCTACTTATAGGTATAGGTAGAGTAGTTCAATATCATACTATTCAGAGATATTATTTGTGTCTAATGTGAAGAAAAATATGTAAACAATTCATGACAGTACAGCATTCATACTTAAGGAAGTTTAAAAACAAATAGTTCCACAATTTTTTTAACCTTCTTCCCATAGGAAAATGAGGTCTATTTCCTCCTCTTTGAACCTAGGCTTTGTCTCTGTTCTACTTGCAGAATAGGATGAGAGTGATACTACCCAGTTTCTGGATTCAGGTTATGAGAAACCTGTTTCCACTTTCTGGTATCTGGTATCTTGGGATATTCATTATCAAACCCAGCTTCTGTTCTGAGGAAGCCAAGGCCACATGAAAAGCCCATCTACAGATGTTTGGGCTGACAACCAAGCTGAGGCCCACTAAACATCCTGCATTAACTACTTAACATCTGAGCTAATATGGCTTTTGATGTAAGCCCTACCCCTCTTTTCAGCTGAGGTCCTAGACCTCATGCAGCAAAGACAAGCCACCAACACTTTACTCTGTCCAAATTCTTGTTCCCAGAGGTTTTGAACATTAGGACCAGTTTGATGGCATTAAATTTAATGCTGGTTATTATACTATAGATAGACAACAGGCAGGTAACTAGAATATATATGTTTTTCTCATGATCTATTTTATATGCTCTCAGTCAGTGACAGTATCTTCTTATCCAACTATACTTCCAACTTGTGAGTATCTAGAGTATAAGTGGACTCAGTGAGGTCTATGGCATAAATTGGGTGAGGTCTGTATCTTCCATTATCTGCTGTCTGATGATTTGTCTTTCTGCCATTTGTCTATGGATGAGCAAATAAATTAAATTAACCTCATTGAAAGCTTGTTAATGACAGGGCTGGACCTGATGCAAAGGGAAAAGTTTTCGCCACTGCTGAAAATACAAGTTTGGTGAATGCACTAAGGGCTTTGAGAGAATAGTAAAAGAAATCTAGGCAAATCTCACCCAGTAATTGAGAACTAAAGGAAGTGTTTGATATCATAAAGGACATGTTAGACTTAACTGTAATCTGGAAAGGACTGGGCAATAGTTGCATGAAATCATTGGAAAGCTGGAAGAAACCTTGGTCAAAGGCATGACATCAGTCTAGGAAATTAAATGAACGTGGAGTCATTGCCTTTGCATGGTGCATGACGCATACATCCATGTGGAAGGTACCCTATACTGTGTTTGTGTGGATTCTTTCCGGGAACCCTACTGCTCTATCAAACTGTGCATGGGTCTGAGATCACTAGACTCTGTGTGTGCATGCATTTCCTCACATGCATGTCTATATGAATCAAAAATGCCTACATATATGTTCAAGAAATTCATAATAGTGGTTAATAACAATTCCTTTTGGAGAGTCTAGGTACAGGATTTAGGGAAGCAGATGGTCTGTGGGAAGAGTGGAGAAACAATTTTTTAATTTCTTTTTTTTTTACAAGAAGAATATTGCTTATGTAATTTAAATTTAAAAATTGATTTTAAATAAATGAGTCTAATTAGAAGCATGGAGTTTATAATTTCACTTCTTGGTTTTCTCACAGATAACATGGCAGTGTTTTTTCCTGGCAAGTTTTCCTCTACTCCCTTTTTGAAAATGACAGTACTAGAGAGTGAGTTGTAAGTATTCCTTTTCAACATGGAATGGTTATAAAATGTCAGACCCTTCCACTTTTTCTTTTTATTATTTAGCTCTAAAGATTTCCAGGTTCTAAAAATAAGATAAACTTCTCTCCTGAGTTTATGTACCTTGGACATATTTTAAGTATACAGTGGTCATTTATGAAGTGCGTATCTAAAGGTGGACATCAAAACTGTGTTTGCAATAATCATTTTTCTTTTCAAGCTATCTCAGAGTGATCCCAGGAAATGTTCCTTCATGATCAAAGCAAATCATCGCCTGGAAAAATGCACTATTTTCAGTTAACTCTGCTATAAGCAAGTGCCAAATGCATTTGAAGACAGAATGTTTCACACTAGAGAAAGTTAAGTACAGCACTAAAAAGCAGCCATGAGATCACCAGGAGAATCTACACAGAAAACATGTGGGCAGACTGCACATATTTATTCAGGGCAAAAGCACCATCAATGCGCACAACTTAGCTTTATATATCCCACAACATGCCCCAGAGAACAACTGAGACTTGAAAAAGACAGAAGGCAAATATGCATGCCTCCCAACTGTCAAAGCAGGCAGTTGGGCAACTATATTAATCATGATGTAAACGCTCTGTAGCATATTCTGTTTCAATGGCATTACATTTCTTTCTCACCCCTGTGGAAAAGAATATAATCCCTAAGAAAAATGGGCAATTTGTACTTGAACTAACTTTAAAGCCCTGACTAAGGACAGATACTGTAGTGTTTCTGTCTCAGTGGATAATAATTCCTGTTAAGAAGACCACAGGCTATAGAAGAAGCCGTAGATGCAAACTCACACAGCAGCTTATGATTAGGGAAAGCTGGTCATGACAAACACATTCTTTCTTTCTTCTCTTCCCACCTCAATTAATATCAACTTCATCACGCCTGACTATCGGGAGCACAAGGGAGGGAAAGGGAAATATACTTTATTAACTCAACAACAGTTACATCCTTGCTACTAATTATGACTCAAAAAATCACCTTTCATTTGCTACACAGCTTGTCCACACTACTCTGCCACTAAAGCAGTAATTTTTGGAAGTGAGATGTGGGAAGAAAATATTGAAATTCCACTTATCCTATTCTAGAAATAGAAAAAGGCAATTAAGCTTTACTAATATTTACTGTTGAATGATCCTGGGTTTCCACCCTAAGTCTATATGTCAGAGAGTCACATGTGACATATGCTCCACACAGGATATGGAAGGAAGGGTAAGTCTTCCTCCAACTTGCCGTTCTCACTGGTTCCTTAGATTTCAACATATTGCAATGAATTACAGATTGTGTATGCCTAGTTAGAAGGTCTACAGCCTATATTTATAAGGTTTTCAACAAAACTAAATCTTCTCAGCATGGTCAAAGGGCTTCTAAAAACATCTCTGCAAAGAAACTCAGATCAAAGATAAAACTAATGATGCGAGTTCAAGTAGATAAAAAATAAAGTAACAGAGTTAGCACATCTATGCTTAATATGAATTCTTTGCTGTGTTGTAAATTAAAAACAACAATGATTTAATCATATGTGGATCTATGTCAATCCCCTCAATTATAAATTATTTAAAGTCTTCCACAATATTCTCTAATAATGAACTTCTTTTAATTGCACATTATTCTTTGAGATAGTAATTAGAGATAGTTTATATATAGATAGTTTAGGGAACGTATATATATATATATATATATGTTTAAACATATATATATATGTTGCTACACAGCTTGTATGTGTGTATATATATATATATATATATATATATGTTTGTATGTATAGATATTGGAGAAGGAAATAGCCACCCATTCTAGTATTCTTGCCTGGAGAATTCCATGGACAGAGGAGCCTGGCAGGCTACAGTCCATGGGTTCACAAAAAGCCAGACATGACTGAAGTGACTGAGCACAGCACATGTATAGATATAACTTATAAATACATATATAAATATGTATTGGGGAATGCATACTGAGTTTTTTAATGATAGATGCATATATTCAAAAATATTGAGGCCGCTTGTCAAAAAAAGAACAAGGGGCAGGAGAGAATTAAGAGCATGTAAGTTCTTAATTTCTAGATGATTTGTTCTGAAATGCTGACAAAGCTCATTTCAGCAAGAAACCACTAAGTTAAGCAGCTATACATTAAAGGGATTACTTTTTTAAAGTACCTTGTTTTGCAAACTTTGGCCTACTCACCTCCAGAGCCATTTTCTTGAAGTGATTAACTTAAGAAATGCATGATGACACACTGGATTCCAAAAGAAAATGTTGATTCACTTAAATAAGTGAGTAATCTCCATCTTTCTTAAGCAATTTAAATGGAAATGATCCATTTTATGTTTTGTTTCTGTGTCTTCTCTTAGGAGAAATGTGCATATTATTTCACAGTGAAAGTAGAAAAGATGGCTTAGAAATTAATATTTACCAGGAAAAACACAGGCAAGGACTGTCTCTGCTCTTTTCCCATCATACAGATGGAAGAGATATCAGAAATCAGCCATTGCAGCCCTCTCCATTGTGCAGGTAGGTGTGGCAGGACTGCACAGTTCATTAGCCTACAAAACCAGGACCAAACTCTTTTGACTCATGAACCAGTTATTCTCCAATGAAAGGAGACCAAAGCAGAAACACTGTGGTATTCCTAGAGAGGAGTCTGCTCAAAAAGTTAACTCATATACAATTGGTTTTCCTAAAGGAACTACCTTCCATAGAAATAAAAATAGGAAAAGAGAATGGACATAAAAAGAAGAAAAACAATAATTTTAGGACATAAAACAGTCTTTACATGTGGTTTTAAAGTGATTGCACAACTAACTGATTGCCAACTGGGAATGGTGCACATTTTCATTCTTTGTACAGAATCTCTTTGTATAGTTATGCTCTGGAAATGTTAGAAGATGAAGCACATTTAAGATGGTTTTACCTAGCATAAAGAGTGTAGTGTACTCCACTTGTACTTAATGTACCCCCAGAAAAGTGTGCAGATTTTCCTTGGCTTTGGTGACCCAGTGACTTTTTTATTTTTTTGGTATTATATCTTTCTCTAGTGGGAATAGTTTTACCTTCAAATGAATTTGGCACTTGTGAGTAGCTGAATTAACTAGAAACAATGTACTTTTTCAGGAAGTGATTTACCTTAATTATACAAGATTCCCCAAGAAATCTTTTGAGCTCCTCACCAACCTAAAGTAAGGTTTTTAAAAATATATATATAGTATCTTGGAGGTTCTGATTCGTTGAATCTGGGAACTACCATTTTTAGGAAGCACCTCTGTGATTCTGATGTAGGATCATACTTTCAAAAATACTGCTTTGTAAGAAACTTTCCAAGTGCTTATTTTAGAGGCAATTCCCTTAAAACGGGGCAAGTACAATATTCCCATAATGTGTTCAGTGCAATAACTGCTTGATATTGTGTAAGCAGATGATCTACTTATTTAAATGAATTTCTCAGTTTGACAATGTGGAATCACATTTGTTGTTGTCATTCAGTTGCTCAGTCATATCCAACTCTTTGCTACCCCATGGACAGCAGCACACCAAGCTTCCCTGTCCTTCACCATCTCCCGGAGCTTGCTCAAACTCATGTCCATTGAGTCGGTGATGCCATCCAACCATCTCATCCTATATCATTCTCTTCTCTCCTGCCTTCAAGCCTTCCCAGCATCAGGGTCTTTTCCAACGAGTCAGCTCTTTGTGTAAGGTGGCCAAGTATTGGAGCTTCAGCCTCAGCATCAATCTTTCCAATGAATATTCATGGTTGATACCCTTTAGGATTGACTAGTTTGATCTCCTTGCAGTCCAAGGGACTCTCAAGAGTCTTCTCCAGCACCACAGTCTGAAGGCATCAATTCTTCAGTGCTCAGACTATTTTATTGTCTAGCTGTCACATCCATACATGACTACTAGTAAAACCATAGCTTTGACTACACAGACTTTTGTCAGCAAAGTAATGTGTCTGCTTTTAAATATGCTGTCTAGATTTATCTTAGCTTTTCTTCCACAGAGCAAGTGTCTTTTAATTGCATGACTGCAGTCACCAAGCACGGTGATTTTGGAGCCCAATACTACATCTTCATAAAATCAAAATCATATACTACCTGTTACAAAGAAGAATGTTTTCAGAGATCACAGAAGTTATAATACATAACTTGAAATACACTATTGTAGGAGTTCCCTAACTAAATATAAATTCTGAAATGCTTTTTACTTGGCTTCAAATAGTTCCCATTGTTTAAGAATAAATAACATAAAGGAGCATGTAATAAAGAAAGCATTTTGCCCTTCAGATAAGTCTATCACAGAACTTGTCAGGATATGGAAATGAAGAACTCCTACATGACATTACTTCTCCCATTTATGACTCCCACCAAATCCAAAACTCCTAATAATACCTATGAGCCTCTATTGATCAGGGTTATCTAGAAGAATGGCGTTAGTCCATCAATGGCCATTAATGTGTAAATGCAGATTGACTTAGCAAACAGTAATGAGAAGGCTGAGCGCCCAAAGAATTGATGCTTTTGAACTGCGGTGCTGAAGAAGACTCTTGAGATTCCCTTGAACAGCAAAGAGATCAAACCAGTTAATCCTAAAGACAGTCAACCCTGAATATTCATTGGAAGGACTGATGCTGAAGCTGAAACTCCAATACTTTGGCCACCTGATGCCAAGAGCCAACTCATTGGAATGAGAATGTATGCTGGGAGAGATTGAGAGCAGGAGGAGAATGGACGACAAAGGATGAGATGGTTGGATGGAATCAGTGACTCAACAGACATGAGTTTGAGCAAATTCAGGGAGATAGTGAAGGACAGGCAAGCCTGGAGTGCTGCAGTCCATGAGGTCTCAAAGACACACAACTTAGCGACTGAACAACAAGCAAGATAAGGAACTAATATCTTAATGAGAATGCAACCAAGCTGGTAAAGAATCAGCCTGCAATGCAGGAGACCCCAGTTCAATTCCTGGGTTGGGAAGTTCCTCTGGAGAAGGGATAGGCTACCTACCCACTCCAGTATTCTTGGGCATCCCTGGTGGCTCAGAAGGTAAAGAATCTGCTTGCAATGCGGGAGACCTGGGTTCCATCCCTGGGTTGGAAAGATCCCCTGGAGGAGGGCATGGCAACCCACTCTAGTATTCTTGCCTGGAGAATCCCCATGGACAGAGGAGCCTGACAGGTTACAGTTCATGGGGTCTCAAAGAATCGGACACAACTGAGCACCTAAGCACAGCACAAAGATTTAGATTAGATTCCCGGTTGTGTGCTCTGGGCTGGAGAGGTCTGGAGCAGCAGCTGGATTCTCCCAGCCTAGAGAAGCATGAGCAAACTGAAGCCAGCAGCGTGCAAGAAGAGAAATGATAAGAAAGGAAGGATCTGCTAAACTAAGACTACTTCACAATTTTGACCTTTTCCCAGGGCCCTTTCATATTGAATATTTAAAATGACCTGGCTTCTTCTAGTAGAAGCTGCCTGGCTGAGAGAGATGGCCCACATTTGCAAAAACAAAACAGAATTATAATCCAAGCCCTAATAGCAGCTGTGTGATCTTGTAGAAAACATCACCTCTGTACCTCTCAGTTTCCCATCTGTAAGAGGGGGATATGAATTCCTGTTCTTGGACCTTTGAGAATTAAAGAGATGGGTATGTAAAGTTCCTGATATGGTGCTTCTTCTCTTCATCTGCTCATCTGTTTTCCTCCATCTGCTCACCTTTCAGTGCAGGAAAAAGGAAAGGGGGAGGCACTTTCCCTGGTGGTACAACTGAAGCATTTGTGAGATTTTTCTGATTTTCCTTACAAATGGGATTTCCCAGTTAGCACAGTGTAAAGAATCAGCCTGTTGATGCAGGAGTCACAGGAGACCAGGGTTCCATCTCTGAGTTGGGAAGATGCCCTGGAGAAGGAAATGGCAACCCACTCCAGTATTCTTTGCCTGGGAAATCCCATGGTCAGAGGAGCTTGGCAGGCTATAGTTTATGAGGTTGCAAAAGAGAACTTTGAGACTAAACAACAATTTCTGTCTTTTTACAAATTCTGCAGCCATTTCCAGGGAGAAATGAGTATCACCCCATGAATATGAACTGATTATTTCTAATTTTCTGTCATTTTACTACTCTTATAGAAAAGGTAAATATAGACTTGGAATGTTGTGGATCTTTATGAAATAAAATTAACATTAATTCTTTGAGAGATCATTATATTTGGCACTAGAGGAAATACAAAGAAATATAAGACACACGTCTTTTGCACTTCTGCATAGAACTTAATTGATTAGAGTCTCAAGGCAAGTGAAAAGTTTCACAGCCATAAAAAATTAAATGGCAACTCAAGACATAATAGGAAAGATGTCATGGGGCAGTCATGATTAATTTCAAAATGAATTGCACAGACAATAATTTTTAAATGCTTTTGAAAGAGAGAATGATCACTTCAGTTAACATACTGAAGAAAGTGTGAAGCAGAAATTGGTGGAAATTGGTGACCTATAAACTGAAGTCAACCTTCAGGTCTATTTAGTTTGAAACGCATAGTGTTTTTTTGTTTTGTGTCTTTTTTTTAGTAAGTCACCAACATCAAAATTGAGGAGAACAATGCCTATGGTCCAGGGAAGGCCTTTCTAGACTAAATTGGTTATCCTGGGAATTTAAAGGAAGAAGAAGAGAGAAATCTAATTATAGTCCTACTCTCCATTAGTTCATTCATTTGTGAATAGCATCTTTCTTCTATCTGGGCATTTCTTACACTCTCTGAAATTTATTCCGTCTTTCCTGCTGTCAAAAATTCTTGTTAGCAACAACTTTAGATAGACTTACTATTTCTTGAGCTACCAGAGATAATTAAAATCATCAGGATAAAAACCAGCAGTTCCTCCTCCTAGGTGATTATCAGCTGAGAGCTGACTTCACGGGCTGACCACTTCATACAGTGAAAAAGCAGGTAATTAAATCTTCAAATCTGTAGGAATCCACAGGGACTAAACAGCAACAAGAAATTTTACATTTGAGACATTTTGAGAATCAGGTCAATGAATAAACAGATATTTCAGATTTGATTCCAGCATATATACTGACACAAAGAAGCAAAATAAAAATGAAAGAGCTTTGTTCATAGTTGCTGTCTTTTTATTGAACTCCACAATTTTAGTAGAACATTGAAATATTCTCATTTAAATATTCAGAAGCTCAGGATGGTTTGTTTCCCCAAAATTTTTCTTTATCATATAAACATATGTCTATCACTGTGGAATTTAATTGATATTTACTGCAAGTTGTTTTCAAGACATTTTATTCCTTGAAAACACCCAACATTCTGTGACCCAATCTGCATATCCAAAGGTTTTTTTTTTCTTTATGCAACATTTCAAAGTTGATTCTACTCACATGTCTACCAAGTAATGTAGCACATTTTAATATCTTAACACTTTGGTCTCTAGACTTACCTTCTGAATTTTCATTGACAATCAGGAGAATCACTCATATCCATATGCAATATTTGAAATAGGAGGAAAGATAAATATTTTCTGGCAGAGTAGAGGCACTAACCATACATATTATTCCCGTGCGTGCATGCTAAGTCACTTCAGTCGTGTCCCACTCTTTGCCATCCCACGGACCATAGCCCACAGTTTTCTCTGTCCATGGGGATTCTCCAGGCAAGAATACTGGAGTGGGTTGCCCTCTTCCAGGGGATCTTCCCAACCCAGGGATCGAACCCACGTCTCTTCTATCTCCTGCATTGGCAGGCAAGTTCTTTACCACTAGCACAACCTGGGAAGCCCCATACATTATTCCCACGCCCACTCAAAACCTCAACACACGAAAATTTGACTTTCAAAAAATAAGAGCCATTTTTCACTTCATACAACTTTTTGAGTTGCTACATAGTATCCCTTTAAACAGACATCATTTCAGTGTCTTATATACAGTAGATGCTTGATTTACTCATTGAACATGAATTCAATGACTAAATGAGATACTTATAACATCCAAGTTTTACTTTCAGAACTTCTTAGAAATATATATATATATATATAGTTATAGTTATAGTTATAGTTATTTGAATACACTAATTATGTGGGAGTTAAGATCATTTTCACTCACTAATAAGATCAACTTCACTCACTAATCTTTTTAAGAGAAGATAAAAACAATTCATTTTGGTCAAGCCTGGGGAATCTACAACCTAGTCATGTTGTAAGTTAGCCCTGAGGATATCTAAGAATCTACTGTAAATGCTTTCAATTTACAGTTTCAGAGGATGAACGTCATTAGCCCACTAACCTGGCAGCTCAACCTCTTGGTGTTACAATTAAACAGATGGCAACATTTTGTTGAAATATCCACCTTCATAGACATAGAAGAAAAAATTGTGGAGAACAAAATGACCTTTGTAACATATTTTCCACCTAAACTAATATAGGGAAATAAATAATAATAATGAAGCTGCTTTGAATTTAAAGAAGACCACACTGTGCTGTAAGCAGTGCTGGACAGAGGACCAAATATGTCTATTTATTTATTTTTATTTTTGGCTGTTCTGGGTCTTTGTTGCTGCATGGGCTTTTCTCTAGTTACAGTTAGCAGGGACTGCTCTCCAGTCGCAGTGCAGGAACTTCTCGTTGCAGTGGCTTCTGTCCCTGAAACCACAGGCTCCAACATGCCCAGGCTTCAGTAGTTGCAGCACGTGGGTTCAGTAGTCATCGTGCACAGGCTTAGTTGCCCTGAGATATTTGGGATCTTTCTGGATTCGGGATCAAATTTGTTTCTCCTGCATTGGTCACTAAGTCACCAGGGAACCCCAAACATGTCTCTTAAGGCATGTAGTTCTAAAACTAAGAGTTTTAAATTAGGTCCCTCTGGCAATCTCGGCCCCAGAGACAGCATTCTCTACCAAACTGCAAGCAGGCTCCCAGTTACTAACCAAGACTTCCTGGGATCCTGGATGGTTGACATCTGCCAGAAGGGTCACAGCCAGACATCAGCTCCCCAGAGGAGACACACGGCACCCCTAAGATGCTGTGCATCCAGGAAACTGAGCGGCTGGGATGGGGGAGGTGATAAGATGCACTGCCCTACCTGGGGAGAGTGCGCTTACCAAGCACCTGGTCACCTGAGGTGCTCAGACCTAGGAAGGGCACAAAACGTAGGCCCAACTGAGGCTGTGCCTTTGTGGAGTACCTGAGAACCTGAACCTGAGCAGCTTAGACGTGAGAAGTGCACGCAACCCAGGGCCTGCTTTAGACAGTTCCCCTGCAGAGAAACCTGGAGCCTGAGTAGTGTAGACTGGGAAAGCACACACACCATGAGCGGGGACAAACCCAGTATGGCTCAGACACTGCAAGCACTCCCCACATATGCCAGTGATATTTGTTTGCAGTGTTCCCCCCTCCCCATAGCATAACTGAATAAGTGAGCCTAAGTAAGTGACCACCTTCACCCCCTTGTGTCAGGGTGGAAATTAGACACTGAAGAGACTTGCAAACAGAAGAAACCAAAATAAACAGAGGGAACTGCTTTGGAAATGACTGGTGCAACAGATTAAAACCCTGTAGTTAACACCGTCTACATTGGAAGGGGCCTATAGACCTCGAGAAGAAGTATAAGCTGGAACAAGGAACTATCTGAAACTGAACTGACCCCACACTGCCCACAACAACTCCAGAGAAATTCCTAGATATATTTTACTATTATCAATTTTTTAATTTAAAAAATTTTTAATTTTGTAAGTCCTTTATTACTCCTTTAATTTTCATTTTTATAACCTACTATTACCTTGTGAAAGAAAAGATCCTATTTTTAAAGAAAATTTCATATATATTTTTTATAATTTTTGTGATTTTGTTTTGTTTTCATAATATTGTGTTTTTGAGAGTTTAACCTCTACTCTAGATTTTTAATCTTTTCTTTTTGGTATTTGTTATCAATTTTGTACCTTTAAGAATCCAATCTTCAGTATCCATTTTTACTTAGTGTGGTTACTGGCTTGATTTCCCTCTCCCCCTTTTGACTCTCCTTTTTCTCCCCCAGGTCACCTCTATCTCCTCCTTCCCCCTTCTCTACCCAACTATGTGAATCTCTCTGGGTATTCAGGGCTGTGGAGAACAATTAGGGAACTGATTACTGACCAGATCTGTCTCTCTCCTTTTGACCCCCCTCTTCTCCTCCTGGTCACCTCTATCTCCTTCCTCCCTCTTCTCTTCTCTATATAACTCTGTGAACCTCTCTGTCTGTTTCAGGCTGTGGAGAGCACATAGGGAATTGATTACTGACTAAATTGTTCTCTCCCCTTTTGATTCTCCCTTTTCTCCCCCTGGTCACCTCTATCTTCCTCCTCCCTCTTCTCTTCTCCATGTAACTCTGCGAATCTCTCTGGGTGTCCCTCACTGTGGAGAATCTTTTCTCCATTAATCTAGATGTTTTATCATTGGTGCAGTATGGATGGAGAAGTCTTGAGGCTACTGTAAGAGTAAGACTGAAAACCAGAGTCAGGAGGCTTAAATCTAAAACTTGAGAACACCAGAAAACTCCTGACTCAGAGAACATTATTCAACAAGACCTCATCCAAAAGGCTCCACACCTACACTGAAACCAAGCTCCACCCAAGAGCCAACAAGTTCCAGAGCAAGACATACCATGCTAATTCCTGCAACGCAGGAACATAGCCCTGAGAATTAATATACAGGCTGCCCAAAGTCACATGAAACCCACAGACACCTCAAAACTCACTACCAGACACTTCATTGCACTCCAGAGAGAAAAGACCCAGCTCCACTCACCAGAACACCAATGCAAGCTTCCCTAACCAGGAAACCTTGACAACCCACTCATCCAACCCCACCCACAAGGAGGAACCTCCACAACAAAGAGAACTCCACAAACTGCCAGAATATGGAAAGGCCATCCTGAATACAGAAATCTAACAGGATGAAAAGACAGAGAAATATTCAGCAGGTAAAGGAACATGATAAATGCCCACCAAACCAAACAAAAGAGGAGGAGATAGTGAGTCTACCTGAAAGATAATTCAGAATAATGATAGTAAAAATGATCCAAAATCTTGAAAACAAAATGGAGTTACAGATAAATAGTCTGGAGACAAGGATTGAGAAGATGCAAGCAATGTTTAACAAGGACCTAGAAGAAATAAAAAGAGTAAATCAATAATGAATAATGCAATAACTGAGATAAAAAAACACTCTGGAGGGAACCAACAGTAGAATAACTGAGGCAGAAGATAGGATAAGTGAGGCGGAAGACAGAATGGTGGAAATAAATGAAGCAGAGAGGAAAAAAAAAAGAATTAAAAGAAATGAGGACAACCTCAGAGACCTCTAGGTCAATGACAAATGTCTGAACATTCAAATCATAGGAGTCCCAGAAGAAGAAGACAAAAAGAAAGGCCATGAGAAAATACTTGAGGAGATAATAGTTGAAAACTTCCCTAAAATGGAAAAGGAAATAGCCACCCAAGTCCAAGAAACCCAGAGAGTCCCAAACAGGATAAGCCCAGGGCGAAACACCTCAAGATACATATTAATCAAATTAATGAAGATCAAACACAAAGAACAAACATTAAAAGCAGCAAGGGAAAAACAACAAATAACACACAAGAGGATTCCCATAAGGATAACAGTTGATCTTCCAATAGACACTCTTCAGGCCAGAAGGGAATGGCAGGACATACTTAAAGTGATGAAAGAGAAAAACCTAAAACCTAGATTACTATACCCAGCAAGGATCTCATTCAGATATGAAGGAGAAATCAAAAGCTTTACAGACAAGCAAAAGCTGAGAGAATTCAGCACCACCAAACCAGCTCTTCAACAAATGCTAGAGGATCTTCTCTAGACATGAAACACAGAAAAAGTATATAAACTCAAACCACAAACAACAAAGTAAATAGCAATGGGATCATACTTATCAATAATTACCTTAAGTGTAAATGGGTTGAATGCCCCAACCAAAAGACAAAGACTGGCTGAATGGATATAAAACCAAGACGCCTATATATGCTGTCTAAAAGAAACCCACCTCAAAATAAGAGACACATACAGACTGAAATTGAAAGGCTAGAAAACTATATTTCACACAAATGGAGACCAAAAGAAAGCAGGGATAGCAATCCTCATATCAGATAAAATAGACTTTGAAATAAAGGCTGTGAAAAGAGACAAAGAAGGACACTACATAATGATCAAAGGATCAATCCAAGAAGAAGATATAACAATTATAAATATATGTGCACCCAACATATGAGCACCACAATATTTAAGGCAAATGCTAACAAGTATGAAAGGGGAAATTAGCAGTAACACAATAATAGTGGGAGACTTTAATACCCCCACTCAAACCTATGGATAGATCAACTAAACAGAAAATTAGCAAGGAAACACGAACTTTAAGTGATACAATGGACCAGTTAGACCTAATTCACATCTATAGGACATTTCACCCCCCAAAAAGTGAATTTCACCTTTTTCTCAAGTGCACATGGAACCTTCTCTAGGATAGATCACATCCTGGGCCATAAATCTAGCCTTGGCAAATTCAAAAAAATTGAAATCATTCCAAACATCTTTTCTGATCACAGTGTGGTAAGGTTAGATGTCAACTACAGGAAAAAAAACCTATTAAAAATGGAAACATATGGAGGCTAAACAACACGCATCTGAATAACCAACAAATCACAGAAGAAATCAAATATGCATAGAAACGAATGAATATGAAAACACAACAACCCAAAACCTATGGAATTCAGTAAAAGAAGTGCTAAGGGGAAGGTTCATAGCAATACAAGCTTACATCAAAAAACAAGAGAAAAATCAAATAAATAGCCTAACTCCATACCTAAAGCAACTAGAAAAGGAAGAAATGAAGAACCTCAGGGTTAGTAGAAGGAAAGAAATCATAAAAATTAGGGCAGAAATAAATTAAAAAGAACCAAAGAGACCATACCAAAAATCAACAAGCTAAAAGCTGGTTCTTTGACAAGATAAATAAAATAGACAAACCATTAGCCAGACTCATCCAAAAAAAAAAGGGGGAGAAGAATCAAATCAACAAAATTAGAAACGAAAATGGATAAGTCACAACAGACAACACAGAAATACAAAGGATCATAAGAGACTACTATCAGAAACTATATGCCAATAAAATGGACAATGTGGAAGAAACGGACAAATTCTTAGAAAAGTATAACTTTCCAAAACCGAACCAGGAAGAAATAGAAAATCTTAACAGACCCATCACAAGCACAGAAATCAAAACTGTAAGCAGAAATCTTCCAGCAAACAATAGCCCGGGACCAGATGGCTTCACAGCTGAATTCTACCAAAAATTTAGGGAAGAGCTAACACCTATCCTACTCAAACTCTTCCAGAAAACTGTAGAGGAAGATAAACTTCCAAACTCATTCTATGAGGCCACCATCACCCTAATACCAAAACCTGACAAAGATGCCTCAAAAAAAAGAAAACTACAGGCCAATATCACTGATGAACATGGATGCAAAAATCCATAACAAAATTCTAGCAAACAGAATCCAACAACATATTAAAAAGATCATACATCATGACCAGTAGGCATTATCCCAAGGATGCAAGGATTCTTTAAGGTCCACAGATCAATCAATGTGATATATCACATTAACAAATTGAAAGATAAAAACCATCTGATTATCTCAATAAATGCAGAGAAAGCCTTTGACATCCATTCAACATCCATTTATGATAAAAACCCTCCAGAAAGCAGGAATAGAAGGAACATACCTCAACATAATAAAAGCCATATGTGATAAACCCACAGCAAACATTATCCTCAATGGTGAAAAATTGAAAGCATTTCCCCTAAAGTCAGGAACAAGACAAGGGTGCCCACTCTCACCACTACTATTCAACATAGTTTTGGAAGTTTTAGCAACAGCAATCAGAGAAAAAAGAGAAATAAAAGGAATCCAGATTGGAAAAGAAGAAGTAAAACTCTCACTGTGGATAACATGATCCTCTACATAGAAAACCCTAAAGATTCCACCAGAAAATTACTAGAGCTAATCAATGAATACAGTAAAGTTGCAGGATATAAAATTAACACACAGATATCCCTTGCATTCCTATACACTAACAATGAGAAAACAGAAAGAGAAATTAAAGAAACAATTCCATTCACCATTGCAATGAAAAGAATGAAATACTTAGGAATAAATCTACTTAAAGAAACAAAAGACCTGTATATAGAAAACTATAAAACACTGATGAAAGAAATCAAAGAGGACACTAATAGATGGATCAGAAGAATCAATATAGTGAAAATGAGTATACTACCCAAAGCAATCTATAGATTCAATGCAATCTCTATCAAGTTACCAATGGTATTTTTCAGAGAACTAGAACAAATAATTTCACAATTTGTATGGAAATACAAAAAACCTCGAATAGCCAAAGCAATCTTGAGAAAGAAGAATGGAACTGGAGGAATCAATAGCCTGACTTCAGAATATACTACAAAGCTACAGTCATCAAGACAGTGTGGTGCTGGCATGAAGACAGAAATATAGATCAATGGAACAAAATAGAAAGCCCAGAGATAAATCCACGTACCTATGGACACCTTATCTTTGACAAAGGAGGCAAGAATATACAATGGAGAAAAGACAATCTCTTTAACAAGTGGTGATGGGAAAACTGGTCAACCACTTGTGAAAGAATGAAACTAGAACACTTTCTAACCGCATACACAAAAATAAACTCAAAATGGATTAAAGATCTAAATGTAAGACCAGAAACTATAAAACTTCTAGAAGAAAACATAGCCAAAACATTCTCTGACATAAATCACAGCAGGATCCTCTATGACCCACCTCCCAGAGTAATGGAAATAAAAGCAAAAATAAACAAATGGACCTAATTAAACTTAAAAGCTTTTACACAACAAAGGAAACTATAAGCAAGGTGAAAAGACAGCCTTCAGAATGGGAGAAAAGAATAGCAAATGAAGCAACTGACAAAGAATTAATCTCAAAAATATAGCAAGGTTATGCTCAAAATCCTTCAATGTAGGCTTCAGCAGTATGTGAACCAAGAATTTACAGAAGCATAAGCTGAATTTCGAAGAGGCAGGGGAACCAGAGATCAAATCACCAACATTCACTGGGTCATGGAGAAAGCAAGGGAGTTATATAAAAATATCTGCTTCTCAACTGACAAAGAATTAATCTCAAAAATATACAAACAGCTCCTGCAGCTCAATTCCAGAAAAATAAATGACCCAATCAAAAAATGGGCCAAAGAACTAAACAGATATTTCTCCAAAGAAGACATACAGATGACTAACAAACACATGAAAAGATGCTCAACATCACTTATTATCAGAGAAATGCAAGTCAAAACCACAATAAGGTACCATCTCATGCCAGTTAGAATGGCTGCCATCAAAAAGTCTACAAACAATAAATGCTAGAGAGGGTGCAGAGAAAAGGGAACCCTCTTACACTGCTGGGGGGAATGCAAACTAGTACAGCCACCATGGAGAACAGTGTGGAAATTCCTAAAAAAACTGGAAATAGAACTGCCATATGACACAGCAATCCCACTGCTGGGCATACACACCAAGGAAACCAGAATTGAAAGAGACATGTGTACCCCAATGTTCATCACAGCACTGTTTACAATAGACAGGACATGGAAGTAACCTAGATGTCCATCAGCAGATGAATGGATAAGAAAGCTGTGGTACATTTACACAATGGAGTATTACTCAGCCATTAAAAAGAATACATTTGAATCAGTTCTAATGAGGTGGATGAAACTGGAGCCTATTATACAGAGTAAAGTAAGCCATAAAGAAAAACACCAATACAGTGTGTTAATGCATATATATGGAATTTAGAAAGATGGTAATGATGACCCTATATGTGAGACAGCAAAAGAGATACAGATGTAAAGTACAGTCTTTTGGACTCTGGGAGAAGGCGAGGGTGGGATGATTTGAGAGAATAGCATTTAAACATGTATATGATCATATGTGAAACAGATTGCCAGTCCAGGTTCGATGCATGAAACAAGGTATGCATGAGGCTCAGGGCTGGTGCACTGGGATGACCCAGAGGGAAGGGATGGGGAGGGAGATGGGAGGGGGGTTCAGGATGGGGAACACATGTACACCCATGGCTGATTCATGTCAGTGTATGGCAAAAACCAACACAATATTGTAAAGTAATTAGCCTCCAATTAAAATAAATTAATTTAAAAAATAATAAATTAGGTCCCTCTGCTGGGTAAATTTAAACCTTTCAAAGAAACAATACCTCTTTCCAGACCCCCATGTAAGAAAAAAACAGATCCCCATGTAAGAATAAAACAATCTATAGCCACAGGGCCAACAAAGATAAACAATTGCTGGCAAACTACCAAAGTTCCTCTAGAGTATATGTATTCATTTAAGCAGCAGAAGGATAAACAAGACTGAAGGTTCTGCTTTGTTCCAGTCTCTGTGGCAATGTTCTGGACACTATCCAGCTGAAAAGAGCAAATATTCACAGCATGTTAAAGGAGTGAGTTTGAACCTTATTGGTTGAGGAAAATAGAGATTTGTGTGGCTTTCTTACTTGCTGGAAATTGTCTCCTATTTCTTCAGTTCTGGCTTCTGACCTCTTGACTCTACCAAGATGGGTCTTGAGTACATTACCCATGAGTTCCTAACTGCAAAATAGTGTTGACATTTTTAGGCTTCACTTTAATACATCTTTCTGCAACACTCAGCATGCAAACCACTCCATTCCCCCAAAGCCCCTCCCCTCTCAGGTCTCATGGACTTGTATGCTACCACTTCTCATTCTATCTCCTGTTAATCTTTCTCCATCTCCTTTGTGGAGCTCTTCTCTGCTTCCTTCCTAAAATGCCAGTATTCCAACTATCACATTCTCTTTAGGTAGAGTTTTATTTCCCCTCATACTTTTAATTACAACTTATTAAAAAAAAAAATTCTACAGTGGTTGCCAGGGTCTAGGGGAAGGAGGGAGAGGGAGTGCCAGTTTAATGAATATAAAGTTTCATATTTGCAAGGTGGAAAGTTCTGGAGATCTGCTTCACAACATTGTGAACATATTTAACACTGCTGAACTGTACACTTAAAAATGTTAAGATGACAAAAAACACACGTGTTTTTTTACCATGATAAATGTTAGAAAGATTATACATTCCAAATCTCAAATTTAGGATAATTTTGATTACAAGCAGCAGAACAGCCATTCTCAGGCTGCTATCCAAAAGTCTACAAGCAATAAATGCTGGAGAGGGTGCAGAGAAAAGGGAACCCTCTTACACTGTTGATGGGAATGCAAACTAGGACAGCCACTATGGAGAACAGTGTGGAGATTCCTTAAAAAACTGGAAATAGAACTGCCATACGACCCAGCAATCCCACTGCTGGGCATACACACTGAGGAAACCAGAATTGAAAGAGACATGTGTACCCCAATGTTCATTGCAGCACTGTTTATAATAGCCAGGACATGGAAGCAACCCAGATGTCCATCAGCAGATGAATAGATAAGAAAGCTGTGGTACATATACACAATGGAATATTACTCAGCCATTAAAAAGAATACATTTGAATCAGTTCTAATGAGGTGGATGAAACTGGAGCCTATTATACAGAGTGAAGTAAGCCAGAAAGAAAAACACCAATACAGTATACTAACCCATATATATGGAATTTAGAAAGATGGTAACAATAACCCTATATGCGAGACAGCAAAAGAGACACTGATGTATAGAACAGTCTTTTGGACTCTGTGGGAAAGGGTGAGGGTGGGATGATTTGGGAGAATGGCATTGAAACAAGTATATTATCATATGTGAAATGAATCGCCAGTCCAGGTTTGATGCATAAGACAGGGTGCTTGGGGCTGGTGCGCTGGGATGACCCAGAGGGATGGGATGGGGAGGGAGGGGGGAGGGGGCTTCAGGATGGGGAACACATGTACACCCGTGGTGGATTCAAGTCAGTGTATGACAAAACCACTACAATATTGTAAAGTAGTTAGCCTCCAATTAAAATAAATAAATTCATATTAAAAAAAAAGAAAAGCCATTCTCAGCACCCTGGCTAGCGCACTACATGGCTTCAAGATGGCTGCATGTTTGCACACATCTGGCCTAGTAAGCATTAAGGAACTCTCCCAGTAGGATCCAGTAAACACCCTTCTATTTCTCATTGACCAGAACTGAAACACCAGCCACTTTCTAAGCAAATGACTGGTGCAGGAATTGGTATCACTATGACCAGAAGAGACTATTCAAGCTGAGAGGCTTCTCAGAAACCTTTGTTGAGGCTGAAGTTGGACTCAACTTCCCAAAGCACATGGCTGCACAGAGAAGGATGAGGATGCAAAGTCAGACCTCTACCAGCAGGGAAGAAGAAACGTGGGGAAGATTTAGTTGGGCCACAACTGTATCTGTTACACTGATCTCTCCTATGAGCAACAGATACATGAGTACAACTGTTTCTGAAACATGTGCTCTATCAAACTTAAAATGTGCAAAACCAATCATTTGCACATCTTCTCATATTGCCCACTGTATTTGAGAACACTTCCACATAATCAAAAGCCTAGTCGAAAGCTTGGAGAAGTCTTCCACTCATTCCTTTCCCTATATAAACAATGATCTCCAATTTCAATAACCTTGACTCTCCCTCTCATTTCTATTGCCACTCCCTCCTAACTCATTTTCCTTGTCTCTAGGCTGGCCTTTCCTAATCCTGTCCAGCTGCTAAGCTGATACTGACTAGAACAATGACTCTGAAGCACAGACCTGATCACGTAAGTCTCTTTAGGCATGATCTATACTGGCAATTCTTTGTCTGTGATGCCCTGAAATCAGATGCAAAACTTTTAAATGAGTAAGCGAAACTTCCTGGAAAACTATCCCAGAAAAATCCATGACCTGGTAAAGCTTAAAAAACTACTGACATAATGGATTTTAAAAACCTAAGATATTTAGTATGAAATAGAAGAACTTTTATGGTCTGTTTCCTACCTACCTCTCTAGACTCATTGATTGCATTTCTTTCCCTTACGTCTTATCATTCCACTTAAACTACTTGCAGCTACTCAAGCAGTATAACTCATGCCTATGTATAAACTTGGAGAAGGCAATGGCACCCCACTCCAGTACTCTTGCCTGGAGAATCCTATGGACGGAGGAGCCTGGTGGGCTGCAGTCCATGGGGTCACAAAGAGTCGGGCATGACTGAGCGACTTCACTTTCACTTTTCACTTTCATGCATTGGAGAAGGAAATGGCAAGCCACTCCAGTGTTCTTGCCTGGACATTCTCAGGGACTGGGGAGCTTGGTGGGCTGCCATCTATGGGGTCACACAGAGTCGGACACGACTGAAGTGACAGCAGCAGCAGCAGCAGCAGCGTGTATAAACTAGCACTTCTTTCTAGCTTTCTTTCTTACTTTTTTTTTTTTTTTTTGGCCATGCCACGAGGCTTGTGGGATCTTAGTTCCCCAACCTGGGACCAAACTCGTGCCCCCTGCATTGGAAGCACAAAGTCCTAACCACTGGACATCTAAGGAATTTCTAAATTAATACTTCTTTCCAGATTACTTTTTCTGCCCTAATCCATTCAGAACATACCAATACATTCTTCAAAATCCAGTTTGTGTATCACTTCCTCTGGAAAGTCTTCATTTATGTCCCCAGAATATATAATTTCCTTCTATGTACCTTTATTTTATAGATTTTTTTCTATTTATAATACATTTGTCATTGTGGAGCATGTGTGCTAAGTTGACTCAGTCATGTCTGACTCTTTGCGACCCCATGGAGTGTAGCCCACCAGACTCCTCTGTCTATGGGATTCTCCAGGCAAGAGTACTGGAATGGGTTGCCATGTCCTTCTCCAGGGGATCTTCCAGACCCAGGGATTGAACCCGTGTCTCTTATGTCTCCTGCATTGGCAGGCGGGTTCTTTACCTTGTCACTGTAATATATCTTTACGTATTCTGTTCACCAAACTGAGCTGTCCAAGGAAATGATGGTGTATTATTCTTTTTGTCTGTTCCCATCTTCTAGGAAAAAAATCTCAGTACAAAGTAGATGTTCATAAAGTATTTGTTGAAAGACACAACTCAAAAATATGTTTACTCACAGTTGATATACAATAATGGAATTGTAGGTTAACAAGATACTGGGTTTTAACCTGACAACTGCTTCCTTTCTCTTACGTAGGTTTGACAGCAATTGTTCTCAAACTTTACTTTGCACCAAATATATCAGTGAAGCTTCTTAAAAATACAGAGAGAAGCCTTGGGCCCAGACCTACTAAGCCAGAATCTCTGGGGCTATGGTTCTGACATCTGCTTTAATAAGAGGCTGCCCGGATAATCATCACACACATCAGAGTCTAACTCTTGCTGTCAACTACTGACAGAAATCACTTTCCATTCCAGAGCAAGGACCAAAGAAATATTCCCACTTTCTCCCCCATTGTGACCTTAGGCAGAAAGGTCTGTCACTACTTATGACATCAGAGGATAATCCATGTTAGTCACTGCCAACCTGCTTTCACTGAAGTTTACCATAGCTAGGCCATGGAAGCAACCTAGATGTCCATTGGCAGATGAATCGATAAGAAAGCTGTGGTACAACGGAATATTACTCAGCTATTAAAGAGAGGAAATGTAAATCGAACTTCAGTCCTGGAAGTCATTTGGACGGTTCCAGCTGAAGAGCCAAAGTAGAAAATTAATATTCCAGCTCCCAGAAACTTTATTTCCATGTTCCTTCTGGGCATAAATGATTTGTAAGTCAAATAGAATTATTCTGGCCCTAGTAATTTTGCATAATGGCTCACAGCATGGTATTCTAGTTCACTTTTAGTATTATTTTTCTTTCATTTCCATAGAAGACTGGCCACATGATTCCCTAAGCATACCAACAGAGCCCCAGACCTACACACAGCCCCTGCCCAGCACACACATATATGTGCTGGGCTTAGTTGCTCAGTAGTGTCCAACTCTTTGAGACCCCATGGAGTGTAGCACACCAGGCTTTTCTGTCCATAGGGATTCTCCAGGCAAGAATACTGGAGTAGGTTGCCATGCCCTCCTCCAGGCAATCTGCCCAACTCAGGATCAAACCCAGGTCTTCCACGTTGTAGGCAGATTCTTTACTGTCTGAGCCACCTGGGAAGCCCTGGTTCTTATTTAGTTGAGTTTAAAATAAATAACTTATGTACATAATTCCTCACAAAAGAAAACATTTTAAGAGTCTATATGAGAGTATTTTCCATAGTCTCTCAAGCTATTAATTTTTAATGTAAAATTAGGTTTTATTCAAATCTAACCTGTTGAGTTCAATAAAAACTTCTTATAATATCAGGTATTAAGAAAGCACCTTTCAAAAGCCTACAGGTTTTTAATTCATTGGCTCACTTCTATCTTAACTCTATAGAAAGCAACTCAATAATCTCTCAGTTAGCATGCAATTCTGCAATTTTTTTTTATGCTCAAAAGTGGTTAGTGGGGGTCATAGAGGGTACAGTGGGAAACTTCAAAAAATTGAGGCTGTTGCAAAGAGCATGCTGCTGCAGGCAAATTTGAAATGGAACACTGATTTTATTTTGATCAATAAATCCAGATAACACGGCATTACCATTCTCAAACACTGCAGTTTTTGCTTCATTTTAACTGAATGTGTCTTGTGGAATCTTGTTTTATTCCATAAGACAGAATGACATTTTTTTCCCCAGACAAGCAAGACCTATCTAAAAATCAATCTTTCAGCATGGCAAATACATTGTAAATTATAAGGCAATGTGTATACTAAGGCAAGTGTCGTAGTTAATTTTAACAATTTATTAAAAGCGTGTCAGGATTTTGATAATACCAAGGAGATGAAATTTCTTACACAGCATGCCGGATCAGCACAGTTTTCGATTTGAGATTATAGGCCATTGACTAACATGTCATCAGGTTCACATAGTATCTATGGTCGATACACTCAAGAAATTAAAAGCACTCCATCCTGGGTAAGACATAGATATGAATGACTGAAACAGAAGACCTGAAAACTTTACAATTTTGATAAATATATACCTTTAATAGATGTTTTGATATATTTTCCAAGGAACTCAACATCTGCTTTAAAATCAAAGCTTCATGGGA
This sequence comes from Bos indicus x Bos taurus, assembly GCF_003369695.1. Classification (NCBI taxonomy): domain Eukaryota; kingdom Metazoa; phylum Chordata; class Mammalia; order Artiodactyla; family Bovidae; genus Bos; species Bos indicus x Bos taurus. The sequence continues at coordinate 60,351,971 of NC_040079.1, read as the reverse complement.
ACCTTCCAATGCTCTGGTGTCAACACGTCCCTTCAGTTCAGTTCAGTTCAGTTCAGTTGCTCAGTCGTGTCTGACTCTTTGCGACCCCATGAATCGCAGCATGCCAGGCCTCCCTGCCCATCACCAACTCCCAGAGTTCACTCAGACTCATGTCCATCGAGTCACTAATGCCATCCAGCCATCTCATCCTCTGTCATCCCCTTCTTCTCCTGCCCTCAATCTTTCCCAGCATCAGGGTCTTTTCCAATGAGCCAGCTCTTCACATCAGGTGGCTAAAGTTTTGGAGTTTCTACCTCAACATCAGTCCTTCCAATGAACACTCAGGACTGATCACCTTTAGAATGGACTGGTTGGATCTCCTTGCAGTCCAAGGGACTCTCAAGAGTCTTCTCCAACACCATAGTTCAAAAGCATCAATTCTTTGGCGCTCAGCTTTCTTCACAGTCCAACTCTCACATCCATACATGACCACTGGAAAAACCATAGCCTTGACTAGACGGACCTTTGTTGGCAAAGTAATGTCTCTGCTTTTGAATATGCTATCTAGGTTGGTCATAACTTTCCTTCCAAGGAGTAAACGTCTTTTACTTTCATGGCTGCAGTCACCATCTGCAGTGATTTTGGAGCACAGAAAAATAAAATCTGACACTGTTTCCACCGTTTCCCCATCTATTTCCCATGAAGTGATGGGACCAGATGCCATGATCTTCGTTTTCTGAATGTTGAGCTTTAAGCCAACTTTTTCACTCTCCTCTTTCACTTTCATCAAGAGGCTTTTTAGTTCCTCTTCACTTTCTGCCATAAGGGTGGTGTCATCTGCATATCTGAGGTTATTGATATTTCTCCCGGCAATCTTGATTCCAGCTTGTGCTTCCTCCAGCCCAGCATTTCTCAGGATGTACTCTGCATAGAGGTTAAATAAGCAGGGTGACAATATACAGCCTATACGTATTCCTTTTCCTATTTGGAACCAGTCTGTTGTTCCATGTCCAGTTCTAACTGTTGCTTCCTGACCTGCATGCAAGTTTCTCAAGAGTCACCTAAAATTCAGGTCTTTGTTTCTATATTAATTGATCCCAGAGAATAAGAATGCATAATTCTATCTTTTCACTAGATCTTTAAAAACCATTCTTTCTTTCTTTAACATTGCTCAAGAACCCCACTTTTTGAAGCATATGTCATTCATTCATACTAAATACATCAACATATACCTTCTGTTGGAAAAGATTTTAAAAAGGAGAAGATTGTTTAGTAAAACATAAGTTGTTTTATTTTGCAGAGGAAAGGGGGCTGTTTATTTTGTCTCGTTAATGGTTTGGCTGGTGATCAAGCTCTGGAATTTATAAAGAAAGCTGGTTCAAATGCCCAGCTTCAGGAATCTGCATTTCTATCCCTTTAACGTTCCCTCTTCTGTCTTCCCTTTCTTTTTTGGTGATCCTATGCACCCTCTTAGCTACAACTGCCCCTTCTTGGCTAATGATCCATTCTAGCTTGGACTTTTCTCCTAAACTCAGCCAGCTCTGTAGTTCCACCTGTGTATGGCACATCTCCACAAAGGTATTCTCTTCACAAATCAAAAATCAGCATTACTGCATGCATGCTAAACTGTTTCAGTAGTGTCAAACTCTTTGCAACCCCATAGACTGCAGCCTGCCAGGCTCCTCTGTCCGTGGGAGGGATTCTCCAGCAAGAATACTGGAGTGGGTTGCTATGTCCTCCTCCAGAGGATCTTCCCGACCCAGGGATCGAACTCACGTCTCTTATGTCTCCTGTTGGCAGGCCCGTTCTTTACCAATAGCGCCACCTGGGAAGCCCTTAACATTTTACTGAAGTACAATTTATTGAAGTTCAATAAATACTCATTTAAGCTAAAATGTGCATTTTCAAGATGTGAAAAATTGAATCTTAGAATGGTTTATTAGATTATCTATAGCTGCCTCCTGGAAACAAACCTATTTCTCTAATCAATAAAACTTGAACTTTGTTCTTTGAGATGACTAACAAAATTGAAAAACTTCTGATTTATCAAGAAAAATAGAGAAGACATTTAAAAAATTATCACATCAGAAAAGGATGATTTTTGGTTCTTGAATTTCCACTTATTCCTTATTATAGATTTCAGCTTTCCAATGAAACTCCCCATTCTGTCATCAATTTTTCTTGAACATAATTTTTAGTTCTTTTAAATTCCAATATCTGAATCACCTGTGTGTATTTTTATTGTCTACTCTTTCCCAAGGTCCTATCTAGTAATAAGTCAAGGCACTGGACAGAAAAATTGTAGAGAAACTGAAAGGGCAATTCTTCCTCTAAAAGGCTTTTCTCAAGCTTCTAGAAGGCAGTTTTGAATAGGAGCAGAAACATTAACCAAGTCAGGGCTTAAGCTGATTGGGGTAAAACTTTCAATATTCCTCAAGCTGATCTATTTCTGATTTGCCCTTACTTCTTGTGTATTGTCATTCAGAGCTCTAAACTGAGAACCTGGGCCCATTCACTTAGCAGACTTTATACTCCAGTTTTTGTCTCCCAGTACTATCAGATTTCTGATAACTGCTCTCTGTTCAGCTTCTCTAACTCCTGGTCAGCACTGCCTCATGGGCAAAATTGCTTAGAAGGTAAATCTCACTTCTCTGCAATTCTTTTTATTCTAGGATTATGACTGCTCAAATCTTGGCTGCCTTGGAAACCATACAATGCCTTCCAGCAGATGTTTTTCTATATTTTATCCAGATTTTCTAGTTGCTGTCAGGGAGAGGACTGGTTAACTCCAAGCCAGCCCATCATAGCTGGAAGCCAAGATATATTTTGAAGATACAGTGACTGGGATTTGCTGACAAATTAGACGTGAAAATCGAGTGAAAGAAACTAGTTGAGAGTGACAATGGGGTCTTGTTTGGGGAGTTTTACCCTCAAGGAACCATAATAAGGGAGTTGTAAGTAGTTAAAATGGGGAAGGCTAGGTGGGGCAGATAGGCTTTGAGGGAAAATTGACAAACTCAGTTATGAATACATTTAAAGTGAGACGCCTGCTATATATGCAAGTGGTGGTGCTGAGTAGATGGTTCAGTACACAAATTTAGAGTTCAGAGGTGTCCAAGATGAAAACATGAGTTCATGAATCTTCAGCCTGTGCTTTTGGAGTTTACAAGGTCAAGGCTAAGATTTATACAATATTGAAATGCAAAACAGTGAGTGGCACTTAAAAATCTTAATGAATTTTTCCATTTTTATAACAGGACTTTCAGATTGGAATATCTGAAGTAGAGCAAGAAAGCAAAGTAGAGCAGAAAGAGGCAGGATTCCACTTTCAAACAAATCCTACCACATTGTTTCTCTAAAGACAAACAACCATGATCACTTTATCTTCTCACTCAGATAGGAGGTTTGGCACCATTAATTCCCTTTTCATCCTTCCTCTCAAAGGACTCCATCTGTAGAAAGAAGCCTGAATATAGACAGAGTGGTCTGTATTAAAAGGGAAACCAGAGAGTACAAAAGTTCTTGAGAAAGAGAATGAAAAATGAGAATTTAAAAAAAAAGGTAAAAAAAAAAAAAAATACAAGGATACCTGAAAGTGAATAATCCATGAATTTGTAATATTTACTTATTTCCAAACGCTTAAATTAGGATGTCAGGGCAAGAAAGTTTGAGTCTAACCTTAGTTATCTCTAGGGGATACACACCCTCATTAATTAGTAATGTGTGTGTGTATGCTCAGTAGCTTCAGTTGTGTCTGACTTTTTTTGACCCTATGGACTATATCCTGACCAGGCTCCTCTGTCCATGGGATTCTTTCAGGCAAGAATACTGGAGTGGGTTGCCATGCCCTCCTTCAGGGGATCTTCCCAACCCAAAGAATGAACCTATGTCTCCTGCGTCTCCTGCATTGCAGGTGGATTCTTTACCCAGTGAGTCACTCACTTATTTAACTAATTAAGGAACTTTACAAGGAAGGAAAATAAACTTGCTTTTCTAGCTAAGAATCTCTACATCTGCTTTTTAAAAAGTCAGTTTTTTTTTCTATAGCCCCCCTAAAACACTTTCATTTACCATTTCATATACTTTGTTACCTATAGAGACAGGATTCATCCAGGACAAAATCAGAATCACAAAATTTGAAGCTTAAGTAGCTGCATTTTTTAAACTTCCATTGATTTCAGAAAGCCTTGGTTAGCAACCATGATAATTTTCTGTCTTTCCTCATTATTGATGTTATTCAATCACTAATTGCTACGGACAGTGTTTGTGTCCCTTCAAAATTTATTTGTTGAAATCCAGTCTCCCAAGTGGGCTTCCCTGGTAGCTCAGCTTTTAAAGAATCTGCCTGCAATACAGGAGACCCCAGCTTGATTCCTGGGTCAGGAAGTTTGCCTGGAGAAGCTACCCACGCCAGTATTCATGGGCTTCCCTGGTGGCTCAGATAGTAATGAATCCGCCTGCAATGCGGAAGCCCTGGGATCAATCCCTGGGTTGGGAATATTGCCTGGAGGAGGGCATGGCAACCTACTCCAGTATTCTTGCCTGGAGAATCCCCATAGACAGAGGAGCCTAGCAGACTACAGCCCATGGGGTCGCAAAGAGTCAGACACAACTGAGCAACTAAGCACAGTACAGCACAGCAACCTCCCCATGGATGGTATCTGGAGGTGGAGCTTGGGAGAAGTGATTAGGTTATGAGGTCAGAGCCCCCATGATTGGGATTAGTGCCCTCCTGAGACTCCAGAGAGCCCCCTTGCCCTTTCTGCCACATGAAGACAGCGAGAAGATGACTATTATGAACTAGGAAGTGGGCTTTCAGCAGACATAACATCTGCCAGTGCCTGAGTCTTGGATTTCCTAGTCTCGAGAACTGTGAAAAATTACTGTTTCTTGTCTAAGCCACTCAGTCTATGTAGTGCTCAGTCATAGTAGCCTAAATAGACTCAGACACTAAATGAAGAGTGATCCAGAGCTTCCATCATCACTTGAAGGGTACCTATTCTCATCAGTTCTAGATTAGCTCAGAAACCTCATGCTCTTTCTCTTGGTTTCAACCTATTTGCCAATATCCAGACCTGATGGAATAATCTTCCTAGAAGACCACATTGATCACATCACTCCTAGATGAAGAATCTACCATGACTTACTACCTCTCAAGTTACATTTTTTATTCATAAACTCAAGTCTCCCTAAAATAAACCCATAATTCTTCATCTTTGCCTCTAATGTTAATCTCCCTAATGAATCATATAACAAAAATTAAATTCTGTTTATGATTTATTTAGTTTATAAGGTCTTCTTGTGATTTATAATACACCATTCTGTTTGTGTATAACGCATGATATAACTAGTACCAGATATTTAAGTTGACTCCCAAATCTTGCCACAAAGGCCATCTTGGAGAATATTAGGAAAACAAGCACATCATGACCTAAGCGTCAGATCAGAATTCTAGCACTGAAGCTTCAGCTTCAGTGCTAACCAGTTGCATGACCTTGGGAAGATCATTGTTTCTTTAAGTCTCTGCTTTGTTATTTGCAGAATGCAAAGCTTGAATTCAATTACCTCTTAGGTCCATGCAACGCTAATGCTTTATGAGGCTCTCACCTCTCATAGAGAAGGGTGAACTAATGACTAAAAATAGATGGCATTAACGTACAAGTTCATGATTTTATAGAAAATAGGCATTTGAAGCAACTTAATAAGCTAATAATACTGTATTTAATAGATACATAAATTACATTTATTCTTATAAGTATTTTTGTTTCTTCTTTTTGTCATTTTGTGCAAAAAGTGTTCTGTTCTTGCTTAAAATCTAAAACGGTCCACCTCTGTCTGATGTGTCTTTTTTACACAAACTCTAATATTTCCAAACAATTCCAAATGCTTTGAATCTGCTCACATCTGGTCACAATAAAGATAAAGCTGTGACAGTATTTCTAAAAATAAGTTAAAACCATCTGAGATGCCAAAAAGCAATAACCGCAATAACCATAATAATGGAGATTGCTTCATCTGCACAAAGGGAAATGCTGCAGATTTCTGCTTCTTGGTCATCATTACCTCCAAACTTTGATTATCCACCACCCAAATTCATACGTTCTTTCAAGGTCAGGCTCAAAATTTCACTTCAGTAAATTTTTGCATTGTGCTATTAGTCCAAATTCATTAGTACTTTCAAGGTCAGTCTCAAAGTTTGGTTCACAAGCCCTTCCCTCCTATCATACCTTTATTCTTCTTGAGACAGAGGCCAGGCTTAGCTTCACTTTACTCCCTACCTATTTAAGACCTCCTTCTCCATGGCTGCACTGGGTTTCAGTTGCAGCGCAGGGGGCTTAGTTGCCCTGAGGCATATGGGATCTTAGTTTGTGTCCCCTGAATTAGAAGGCAGATTCTTAACCACTGGACCACCAGGGAAGTCATCGATTGTGTTTTGCATTCTTCAGTTACCTTGTGATAATGGAAGGATTTGATTCTGTTCATTCTTTTTGGAGGAAAATGTAACTTTGTGATCAGATTTACAGCTAAAAGCAAGCCTCCTCTCAGTATGACACAGTGTTTCAGCAGCTCAAAGGTATTAGTGTTTAAACCTCTCATGCTCAATCTCGAATGAACTGGTGCCAGTTGGACAACCAGTTGACAACTGTCCGTCAGGCTACCAGTTGTGGCAATTTTCTGGAATATGTCATGGAAAGATTTTTCTGAGTCTTTTGGTGAGACTGGAGCCAAGGATACATTCACACAAAATACCCTGGACCCCATATGTTACAGGTAGTTCCAACATAAAAAGTATAAAAAGAACAAGGGACATCAATTTCTATAGCTGTAGAGAAAAGATCCAAAATCATTTGCTTGTTTTATCCTCCTTCATTTAAAATTGATTTTCTTGAGCACAACTATTTAAGAAAATCAAATTTTAGTGAATACACTTGTTTTATTTAATCCAGGGGAAAAAAAAAAACCTGCCCGCTTAGAGAGTCCTACATGCTTCATAAAATGCTTTCTGAGTCGAGTTTTATGTCAGGGAATTTTGGAATGCAGATTGGCAAGTGATAACAGCCTTTGCACAGAGAAAAGATGGATAAATAGTCATGCTTGAGGAAAACAACTGAAAGGATGTCACTGTCCCCTGGTATAGGATGAAAGGTGAGTTATTTGCTAGCACTGGGCCTCCTGGAATTTGGGCAACAAAGAATACAATGAAGATGAGCTAAGGTCAGCTATTCCAGAGGAAACTAAATACAGGTTTCTTGGCAAGCAAGAGAAGCTGAGACTGTGGATGCTGACAGACTGGAAATGACCCACATGGCAAAGGCTTCTGATGGGCAACAGAGGGGAGAAAGACTGACCAGCCAAGCCTTCAATGGTCACGAGGCAGATGAACATTTGGAAGACTGATTGTTTTGCTTGATTCTCAGTTGTCTCTTTTTAGTCTTCAGATAAAATATGTGTATGCATGATATGCATGGATCAGGATAATTTCAATGGTTTGCCTTACATTCCCTTTCCCTTCTTTTGCTTTAAAAGCAGACGGCAGGCTCCTTGTTGGTTTGTTTCAGGAGAAGTTCATGTCAGGGTAATCTGGGCTTTATTTTCAGAAGTTTAGCACTGCGGGAGGAATAAGGTTTGAAAACAAAAGATGGCCTGGGCTGAATTATGAGCCCTTGGACCAGGAGTGGTATTATAATCCATGGTCACATTAAACTTCAAGGAAACTGGATCCTACATGGGTCTTCTGGACTGATCAGAGCCCCATAATCCAAGAATGGCATGGGAAAGGCAGAGTTATCTAATTGAAAGAGTAAGGCATGTTGGTGGGAGAGAAATTCCTGTGGTTCCACTTTCTTTCAGTCTCTAAGCAGTCCCAAATCATCAGGCCTATTGTGGGGGATAGATAAGAGTATCCATACAACAGACCTTACTGTCCCCAGCCAAGGGGACAAGTAGAGAAGTATAACTGAGTTTTAAGAACAAGTGGGTGGGAAGTACAGGCAGGACCACGTGAATTCAGAGTCGCTTGGCTGACTATCACTGAACATCACTCACACTCCTTGCCTAACAGCTTATAAACTTCAAAGATAAATTTAGGGTTTTTATAGTTAAGAATTATTTCCCTCATCATTTAATATTTTATTTGCAGCATGAAACCCTCAGACTTTACCCTGACCTTCCCCCTAAACTGAAATCGTCAAACAACACAAACCTCTAGCTTTGTTCACTGATTCACACTCCTCTCTCTACTCCTTAATGGTGTCTAACAATCTCCTTTAACATGGAAGAAATTTCTCTCACCTCAAATCCCACTGGACTTCAGCTTTCAAAACAAAACCCACAAAGTCCTCCCACAAGCTTCTCTCAACAAAGAAGCAGTCACTCTTACTATTTTCTTGAATGGAGGGAGGAAAAGAGGGGGTTTTTTATTATAAAATTTTAAGATAATGGCTTAATGTCAGAGCTATGGGAAGCAGAACAGGTACAGTTTCATTCCTCTTGAATGTTAATTCTAGTGGGTCTAACAACTGTATTCTAGGCTTTTCTCCTTTTAAATTTTCTTCTTGTCTCTCTTTTTGGGCTGAAAAATATGTAGAGCCTTCTATGCCCTAGTCAACATTTTCAAAAATTTACTCTTAATAATGGACATTTCAGTTATACCCATGGTAGAAAGGTGACCAGTGACCATCAAGGCCTATCTGAAATTTTAGTAATGTATATGAAACTTGGGGAGGGGACACTCAAGGATAATTATAGTCACATTTCCCTGCAGTACCTCAGGAAGAACTGGAATAGTGTAATTCCGTTTTTCTCTCAGGGGAGGCAGTAGTTGTACAAATGGTCTGAAGAGCTACACTTTCTGAATGGGAAACCTGACTCCATCAGAAGTATATGACTTGGGAAAATGCTCCTGGTCCTTCAGTGCCTGAAATCCCTCAGCAGCTGAGTGAAAATACTAATAGTATATGTTTCCATTTTGGGGGGATGACTGAGTTAAAATTTATAGACATTCATATTACAGAGGGCTTCCCTGGTGGCTCAGACTATAAAGAATCATCCTGCAATGTGGGCGACCCAGGTTTGATCCCTGGGTTGGGAAGATCCCCTGGAGAAGGGCATGGCAACCCACTCCAGTATTCTTGTCTGGAGAATCCATGGGCAGAGGAGCCTGGCTCCATAAGGCTCTACAGTTCATAGGGCCCCAAAGAGCTGGACACAACTGAAGTGACTTAGCACACATGCACATAATACAGACAGACAGAAAGGGAAAATCGAGAGGAAAGGACACTCCCTCCCAGAAATTTCACACATCACTTGTGTTTTTATGTTCCACTGGCCAGACTGGAGTTACAGGAATACTTCCAGTAGTCAAGGAAATGTGGAAACCATGAGCTGCCATTTACAGAGTTCCATTTCTCAGAGGAAAGGAGAATAAATATAGGAGAACAATTAGCACTTTCTACCGGAGGTATCTCTTGGAAGACTGAATTTGTAGATGGCGATTTGTTCCTGCTACATAGGCTATTCTGTCTCTTTCAACAGCCTATACTGAGGTGATATGTGAGGTGAAGAATTTTGTTCTTCTCCCGGATGTAAGTAGTTCCGCATGAACGGGAGAAGATGAACTAAGGAAGAAGATATTCCTAAATTTAGAAACCTTGCCTTCTACAAAAGAGTTTGAGCAAAGTAAGAGTTACCCAAGAATAACTTCACTGGATTAGCTAGCTGACATGGTGGACAAGGCAAGAATTATAACCCTGAATTTATAGGTGAGGAAAATTGAAGCTGATAAGGAAGCTGACAGCATTCACACAACTGTTCAAAGGCAAAGCCTGATCTCTTATCCATGACTTCTGACCACAAAAACAAGTGTTCTTTTCATTAAACCAAGTTTAGTTTTATTGCCTAGCTAAATATTGAATCATTGTTCACAGTACTTTTTAAAAGAACAAATGGCTCTGAGGAAAGCAGTGTTGTGATAAAGTTGTATTTTAGGAGCTAGGCACCTGAATTCTGTTCTCAAGCCTACTATTACTTTTGTGACTTGGACAAATCAGTAGTATTTGTGTGCTTGACTTACCAGATTGAAAAATGTGAAAGCTTTGTAACTTTACTTAGTTCTACATTATGTGTCAGTACTATAATATAAGCTAGTCCCAGGCAAGAATCTAGCCTTCATGTAACAGACAGAGAACCACTTGTCACTCAGCATACAAAAATAACTCTATCATATGTGACCTGCTGGACTAGATGACCTCCAAGGCTTTATGGGAAAATTTTTGGATACCCAAGAAGCATCCAGAAGCACTCAGTAACTGACTGGTGAAAAAGGAAAGGCACCTCTGATTTATACTGCTTGGTGAATAAATCATTTGATACTTGTGGCAAGTGAACCAAAAGGAAATTGAGATATTCTAAAAAGCAAAGTGAATCAGAAAAGAGTCTGAAAAAAATTATTTTTTAATGAATTTAACTGCTGGTAATTAGGATTGGCAGTAGAAATTAGCATAAACACACTGTCCAAATGGTAATGCAACTAGAAAGTTGTTATAAATTCTTAATGCCCCTTTTAAGAATAGAAAATGACAACTCATCAAAGAACAATTCATCAGGGTTCATGCAGCACTGACCTGAGCGCTTCATTGCTCTGATCTGTAGAGCCCATTCCAATTTACTAGGCAAAATGCTTTGAGCAGAGAAAAGAGAATTTTCATATAGTAATAGTCAAGACTGGTAGGTTTCAAACTTTCTGGGCTGAAGAAAATTGTCCCATTTTTCAAAGGAATTAGTAGGCAGAAATTCAATATAAGAATAATAAAAATAGCAGTAACTAACACTGACTATTAGTATGTATTAATAGCAGGTGCTATTTTAAATTTATGTGTTATTTTATTGAAGACTCACAGCAGCACCCAGATATTGGTAATATTATCCCAAGTTTGCACCAGATGAAGAAAGTTTGTAATAAGGAGGTTAAGTAAATCATGACGATCACCCAAGTTGTAATGGAAGAAGCCAGGTGTCAATGACCAAATCTGCCCCTGAGCCCAGTTACACGCTGCTTAAAACAGATGTACCAGAGCTGTTCTACTAGTGCTGCCTACTATTCTAAATGAAATCTGCCTTCAGAACACCTCATTCATGGATATCTTGAAAAGTACTTGTGATTCTGTCCTTAGATTTACTAGACAGAAGTCTCTCCCTTTATAACTTAATATGTATAAACACATCTGAACCTTTTGTATTTAATTTTCCAGTCAGATCTAAAAGACAGTCATGTCTGAATGAGACAATAATCAATTTTTGGAAGCCTCCAATCTAGAGCAGAGGTACAGAAGTAGACAGCAGGTGTCCCATAATAAACATTCAAGGCAACTACATGTAACTACAATAGGTGTCACATGATTGTAGGAGAGTAGTGACCTCATAGAACGCTGCTGCTGCTGCTAAGTCACTTCAGTCGTGTCCGACTCTGTGCAACTCCATAGATGGAAGCCCATCACGCTCCCCTGTCTCTGGGATTTTCCAGGCAAGAGTACTGGAGTGGGTTGCCATTTCCTTCTCCAATGCGTGAAAGTGAAAAGTGAAAGGGAAGTCACTCAGTCGTGTCCGACTCTTAGCGACCCCATGGACTGCAGCCCACCAGGCTCCTCTGTCCATGGGATTTTCCAGGCAAGAGTACTGGAGTGGGGTGCCATTGCCTTCTCCATATAGAACGCTAGCGTTTATATACCGAAGAGTTGACCAACCACCATGGTGGCTAGAGAAATGCATTAAAGATGCAAAAGCTACGGTTTTCATTTTCATGTGGTAGATAACTCAACTTTAGTTTGTTTCTAGGCTAGTACTTACACCTTGAATCAAAGTGAACTTCCTTGCAAGTGCAAAGTCCTTTTCTCTTTCTGAGGCCTTCTCTCTTTATCTTTCTTTGTCCCTACAAAGTAGAATGTATCTCCAAATCATAGCCCCCTATTTTGCAATAAATGCAAGTAACCAAGACAGACAAGATGAGAGTATGACCAACAAACCATCACGAAAATTCAACCACTCTGGGAGACACAAATCCAAACATCCCAACCTAACTATACATCAGGGTATATATTTTACTATTTTTTTTTTGTTCAAAAGACAGCATAATGCTGTATCCACAAGAACGCAGACCTCATACAGTAATAAATAAACTTCTGCGTGCTTTTAAAATGTCTTCTTATAATTCAACTCAGTAAATGTTTATCCAGCCTCCTGTCTGTCCTTGGCACCAGTGATACCAAGATGACAGTGACACAGTGTCACCCAGTTGGTACAATCTTAGCCATCTTTGCTCATTTGTAAACTTTTATTTGTCAACCATTTGTCTCTAATTATGGGTGAAGTTTTTCAACCTTAAACACTTTTACTTCCACAGTGAACATCTCCAGTGCTTCTCCTGACATGGCAACAGTAAGGAGAAAGTATTACTCATTTCAGCATCTTAGAAGCAGCCTCAGAGGGCAGGTTCCCAGGAGAGGCTTAGGCAGGGTTTACCCAGTGAAAGTTTAATCAACTTCACTAGTGGTTGTGAAGCATTATTGAGCAATACCCACATAAAATGGGCTTCACAGGTGGCACACTGATAAGAATCCGCCTGCCAATGCAGGAGATGCAAGAGATGTGGGTTTGATCCCTGGATGGGGAAGATCACCTGGAGGAGGAAATGGCAACCTCCTCCAGTATTCTTGCCTGGAAAATTCCAGACAGAGGAGCCTGACAGGGCTACAGTCCGTGGGGTTGCAAAGAGTCAGACATGACTGAGCCAGCAAACACATCCACACATAACATAATCCTCATCTTTGGTATGTGTATTACACATGCTTTGGTATGTGTATTACAGAAGTTTTACTAGCAGGATGAATTGGCTGTTCAAAAAAAAAAAAAGCTCTCTACTGACAACATTGTATAAATGAGATATATCTGATAGGTCAATGGTAGGAAGGAAGATCATGTTCATATTTAAATCTGAAATTTTCTACTTTATACCAGAGAAATGGGCAAAAAGATAGGATACATGCACTGGATAGAAAATGAGATTTCTAGTTCTAAACATCAGTCTTTTACAAGAAATTTTAATTATTAATAATCTTTTCAAAAAAATATAAACAAGGAGCATATACCAATTTATAATGATATCAAATTTGGCTTGAGATTTTGAAAGCCTATGATTTAGATATGCAACTGTATAACTGTTACTCCTGCTGTGATCAGAGATTATAAAACATGGAAGTGTGAGATTGCTATGCTTTACTGATTACCTTTTGCTATACTCAATCTTACTTTGGCTTTGTTTGGGGTTTGTTGTTTTTCTTAAAAAAAAAAAAAAAAAAAACAGGTCCATGTACAACCCTACTTTGGTGAAGTATGACTAGGACAATATTAAGAGTTCATATTGAAAAGTATAATTGATAACAATAATTTAGTAGCACTTCTATTTTTAAAAAATTGAAAAAGCTGATGCACAGCTCTAGAATGCACAGAAGTTATGCAATTTAGTAGTCATTTACAAAGGAACATAAAAAATAAAGTACCCATTTTTCCCAAGAGAAATGGAAATGCAATTTCCCCAGCAAAATCTATTCATATTTGAATTTTTATTAGCTTTCTGTAATGGAAAGGCTATTAAATATATATTGTTTTGTGCTTCTGAATAGTTTTCACATCTTCTTAAGTGAAGACAAGATCAGTATTGCATTATGAAAAGTACCATTCACGCATTGTAAGCACCAGTTCACAATGCAACGGGCTGAATAAAGCAAAATAAATTCCAAAATCTAAATAGGGCAAATGTGTTAAAAGTGAATGATAGCTTTATTACTTACTCCATTGATGCCATGGAAAAGAACACAAAAATCTGAGGTTTGAAGCGAGCTTTTACTGAAATGATCTTTAAAGCCATTTGTTTGAAAATGCAATGACATCTAGTGGCAGATTCAGCTCATCACTTCTGTGTTCGCACTGAGAGACTTTTGTGTCCACTGCTGTTTTAAGACATTCCCAAAATAGGACAATAAATCCAGCATTTGGGGTCAACACGAAAGCTGGCAAGACTGTTTACTTCACCTAAAAGAGCTTTCACTTAACAGTTAAGGGTGACAGAGTGAGACTAAGACAGCACTGTGAGAGAGGAGGGCACTGCTCTGTGTCCTTCCTCTTCCGGTGTTGGTGGTCCCTGTGTACCTGGCAGAAATGTCCTAGAATCAATTCCATCATTTCAATGAGGACAATTAAATTATTCAAAGCTTAGTGTCTATTCTGGGAACATATGAAAATGTCTGCTTATACAAAAGATGTGCAGAAGTTTGGTCTTGATCCAACCCTACCCTAAGTGAACCAAGAAGCTCCGAGTCCCCTGTAAATCATTCCTCTCTTCTCTAAGGAGCCAGCCCAGATCAAAGTCTCTGAAAACAGTTACTGAGAACTCATAGTCAGGTTAAAGAGCCACCCTTAATAGGGCCTTTTAGATACCATGGTTTAAATGGACAATTTCTCCCCTCAAAAGTATATAATACGTGAAGTATTTAGGCCACCTTAAACCATCAAGGAATTCTCCATAGGATATGTCACAACTAAAAAATACTTCTCTATTGGTGGAAGACCAGTAGCAAGAAACTATTTGGAAGAATGGTTGAGAAAGTTAGCAATTTCACTAAAAGCAAAATTCCCATGGAGCTGTACTTGGTTCTTAATTTTAGTCAGCAAAGATACATTCAATACTGCTAAACCCCAGGCACTATATTACACCCAGAAGAGCAAAGCCAAATAAGTCACAAATTTGACATTGGAACTTCTCAGTCTGGTGGATCATGAGACAAATGCACTAATGATAAGGCAAAGGTAAGCACGGGGTCCTTTTTATGAGAGTGATCTGTGGGGATAGGGGCATTTACCTAACCATGATTGGGCAGCAAGGGGGGCAGGAAGTAATAATAATAAGAAAAGTCCTCCCTGATCAGATCACATTGGTGCTTTTTAAAAAAATTTTTGATTGGACTCTAGTTGACTTACAATGCTGGTTTACTTTCAGGTGTACAGCAAAGTGAATCTGTTACACACATACATATCTCCACTCTCCTTTAGATTCTTTGCCCATATAGGCCATTATAGACTATCAAGTAGCATTGCCTGTTCTATACACTAGGTCCTTATTATTATTATAGGTCCTTATTATACACTAGGTCCTTATTAGTTATCTTTTATATATAGTAGTTAGGACCAGTGCATTTTCTTGGCAAAACTCTATTAGTCTTTGCCCTGCTTCATTCCATATTCCAAGGCCAAATTTGCCTGTTACTCCAGGTGTTTCTTGACTTCCTACTTTTGCATTCCAGTCCCCTATAAAGCCAAAGATGGAGAAGCTCTATACAGTCAGCAAAAACAAGACCAGGAGCTGACTGTGGCTCAGACCATGAACTCCTTATTGCCAAATTCAGACTTAAATTGAAGAAAGTAGGGAAAACCACTAGACCATTCAGGTATGACCTAAATCAAATCCCTTATGATTATACAGTGGAAGTGAGAAATAGATTTAAGGGACTAGATCTGATAGATAGAGTGCCTGATGAACTATGGAATGAGGTTCGTGACATTGTACAGGAGACAGGGATCAAGACCATCCCCATGGAAAAGAAATGCAGAAAAGCAAAATGGCTGTCTGGGGAGGCCTTACAAATAGCTGTGAAAAGAAGAGAAGTGAAAAGCAAAGGAGAAAAGGAAAGATATAAACATTTGAATGCAGAGTTCCAAAGAATAGCAAGAAGAGATGAGAAAGCCTTCTTCAGCGATCAATGCAAAGAAATAGAGGAAAACAACAGAATGGGAAAGACTAGGGATCTCTTCAAGAAAATCAGAGATACCAAAGGAACATTTCATGCAAAGATGAGCTCAATAAAGGACAGAAATGGTATAGACCTAACAGAAGCAGAAGATATTAAGAAGAGATGGCAAGAAAACACAGAAGAACTGTACAAAAAAGATCTACATGACCCAGATAATCACAATGGTGTGATCACTGACCTAGAGCCAGACGTCCTGGAATGTGAAGTCAAGTGGGCCTTAGAAAGCATCACTACGAACAAAGCTAGTGGAGGTGATGGAATTCCAGTTGAACTACTCCAAATCCTGAAAGACGATGCTGTGAAAGTGCTACACTCAATATGCCAGCAAATTTGGAAAACTCAGCAGTGGCCACAGGACTGGAAAAGGTCAGTTTTCATTCCAATCCCAAAGAAAGGCAATGCCAAAGAATGCTCAAACTACCGCACAATTGCACTCATCTCACACGCTAGTAAAGTAATGCTCAAAATTCTCCAAGCCAGGCTTCAGCAATATGTGAACCGTGAGCTTCCTGATGTTCAAGCTAGTTTTAGAAAAGGCAGAGGAACCACAGATCAAATTGCCAACATCCGCTGGATCATAGAAAAAGCAAGAGAGTTCCAGAAAAACATCTATTTCTGCTTCATTGACTATGCCAAAGCCTTTGACTGTGTGGATCACAATAAACTGTGGAAAATTCTGAAAGAGATGGGAATACCAGACCACCTGATCTGCCTCTTGAGAAATTTGTATGCAGGTCAGGAAGTAACAGTTAGAACTGGACATGGAACAACAGACTGGTTCCAAATAAGAAAAGGAGTTTGTCAAGGCTGTATATTGTCACCCTGTTTATTTAACTTGTATGCAGAGTACATCATGAGAAATGCTGGACTGGAGGAAACACAAATTGGAATCAAGATTTCTGGGAGAAATATCAATAACCTCAGATATGCAGATGACACCACCCTTATGGCAGAAAGTGAAGAGGAACTCAAAAGCCTCCTGATGAAAGTGAAAGTGGAGAGTGAAAAAGTTGGCTTAAAGCTCAACATTCAGAAAACAAAGATCATGGCATCCGGTCCCATCACTTCATGGGAAATAGATGGGGAAACGGTGGAAACAGTGTCAGACTATTTTTCTGGGCTCCAAAATCACTACAGATGGTGACTGCAGCCATGAAATTAAAAGACGCTTACTCCTTGGAAGGAAAGTTATGACCAACCTAGATAGCATATTCAAAAGCAGAGACATTACTTTGCCAACAAAAGTTCATCTAGTCAAGGCTATGGTTTTTCCTGTGGTCATGTATGGATGTGAGAGTTGGACTGTGAAGAAGGCTGAGTGTCGAAGAATTGATGCTTTTGAACTATGGTGTTGGAGAAGACTCTTGAGAGTCCCTTGGACTGCAAGGAGATCCAACCAGTCCATTCTGAAGGAGATCAGCCCTGGGATTTCTTTGGAAGGAATGATGCTAAAGCTGAAACTCCAGTACTTTGGCCACCTCATGCGAAGAGCTGACTCATTGGAAAAGACCCTGATGCTGGGGGGGATTGGGGGCAGGAGGAGAAGGGGACAACAGAGAATTAGATGGCTGGATGGCATCGCTGACTCGACGGATGTGAGTCTCAGTGAACTCCAGGAGTTGGTGATGGACAGGGAGGCCTGGCGTGCTGTGATTCATGGGGTCTCAAAGAGTCTGACACGACTGAGCAACTGATCTGATCTGATACATAGTAGTGTGTATATGTCAATCCCAGTCTCCCAATTTACCACTCCACTGCTTTATACCCTCGTGACCATGTTTTTTAATAGGGAAGAAATAGACGAAGTAATGCAAGGTAATGGAGAAAGGGTGGAACTTAGGTGGAAGTAATGGAAGGTAGAACATAACAAGTTGGGGAGATCGTGGCATGTTACATAAAAAGCAAATCATTCAACATAAAATTTGCACTAAAGGTAATCAGTTGTCTTTGAAGGATTTTCAGGGGAAAAAAAGTGATAATACTGGATTGGAATTTTAGAAATATCACTCTCCATGGAGAAAAACTCAGGGACTCTATGAGCCTCACTTAAGTCATGGAAGACTGTGTGGAAGACAGAGTTCACTTGATTCTGGGGGTAAACTCGTCTACCTAATTTAATCAGAGTTGGCTAATAAGACTCAGAATCCATGCAGCTTGGACAGAAACTCACAAATAAGCAAATTAGTCATTTTTAGCAATCAAGCAACTCTTAGTCATTCTGTGAATGTGGAAAATTATTAAACTTGTTTCCTCCTACCTAACAACAAAAAAAAATTAAGAAGGAAAACAAGAAGATAATACAATGAATAGTGGCAAAAGTTCTTCTGAAAGTTTTCTTACTGCTTCATCTGCTGCCAAACAGGTTAGCCATCAGTCCTATTAGAGCTGGCTTCTCCAAGAAGTATAAGCAAAAAAGTAAGACATGGAGAGATGAAAATGGAGAAGATGGAGAGATGAAGTGTACAACTTGGAGAGAGTTTTTAAGACATTGTTGCTGTTCAGTCGCTAAATCATGTCTTTGAGACTCCATGGACTGCAGCACTCCAAGCTTCCCTGTCCTTCACTATCTCCCAGTTTGCTCAAACTCATGTCCATTTTAAGACGTATGCAGTCTAGTCTCTCCATGGGTGGGCTGATGGTTTTTGTCACTTTAGGAAAATGGCAGAACAAGCTCTTGGACTCTTCCTCTCTTCCAGATTCTATCCAGAGTCGAGATGCTTTAATTTTCCCTAGAGGCACAATCCAAAAACACAACTATTTCTCCAAACCACCTCACAGAGCAAAATCAAAGCAATGACTCAATGACTACAGACTTGATTCAACCACTGAAAGGATTTCAGAAGGAGAATTTTTATTTCATTCCTTATACACTTTGTATATAAAACAAAGGAGGAAAGGAGGGTAGGAGGGACCACTCCATAATATGCAAACAAAGTGACTGAGGTGGCTACAATTTTCAAGACAAGAAAGGGTGTGGGTCTAAACAAAAGCAGTGGGAATAATGTGCGAAAATGTGACCATTTTAGAAATCCTAAGGAAACTGATTGAATAAGATTTGCTGACCAGTTGGATGTGGAATAAAGGGGAATGGAAAAATCTTGGATAATTCCCAAATTTCTGGCTTAGAAGGTTAAGTAGTGATGCCATCCATCAAGCTTGAGGAGCAAAGATAGGTGGAGGGTGTGAGAAAGAGAGGAAATTAAGTTTTATTCAAGTAAGGCTACATTTTCTATGCAACATTAGTGAGCTGTCCATCAGGCTACTGATTTTTTTTTTCCTGTTATTAAGTTGTCTTTACCTACTTTCATATGAATCTCTAATCACATATTTGCAAATATCTTCTCTCATTCTGTAATTACTTTATAATTTTGTTGATGGTTTCCCTTAGTGTGCAGAAGTTTTTAGTTTGATAAAAGAACTGAATCACTGGAAAAGACCCTAATGCTGGGAAAGATTAAAGGCAGGAGGAGAAGGAGACAACAGAGGATGAGATGGTTGGATGGCATCACCAACTCGATGGACATGAGTTTGAGCAAGCTCTGGGAGTTGGTGATGAACAGGGAAGCTTGGTGTGCTGCAGTCCATGGAGTTGCAAAGAGTTGGACACAACTGAGTGACTGAACTGATAGTCTAATTTCTTTATTTTTGCTTTCACTGCCTTTGCTTTTGTTGTCAAAAAAAGATTTAAAAATAAGATACTTATTTCTATATACTTATTTGACTGCACCAGGTTTTCGTTGAGGCATGCAAGATCTTTCAGTTGCAGCATGTGAGATTTAGTTACCTGACCAGAGATCGAACTGGGGTCTCCCGGAATGAGAGCAAAGAGTCTTAACCACTGGACCACCAGGAAAGCCCCCCAAAAAAAGATTTTTTTAATAACAAACACCTTCATTTTTTCCCTCTTTGCAAATTTCTTTTCTTTACTTCATGCTGCTGCTGCTGCTAAGTCACTTCAGTCGTGTCCGACTCTGTGTGACCCTATAGACAGCAGCCCACTAGGCTCCTCTGTCCCTGGGATTCTCCAGGCAAGAATACTGGAGTGGGTTGCCATTTCCTCATCCAATGCATGAATGTGAAAAGTGAAAGTGAAGTCGCTTAGTCATGCCCGACTCAGAGACCCCATGGACTGCAGCCTACCAGGCTCCTCGGCCCAGGGATTTTCCAGGCAAGAGTACTGGAGTGGGGTGCTATTCATACTCAGCTCTTAATGGGGACTTAACTTCTCAGGATGGCAATTGCCTTGACTATACATATTAACTTGTCCATGCATTTAGCTCCTCTTTGGAATTCCTTTAGAGGAGTTGTTTTGTTCTACTGTGGCATGGGATTTGCATAAAACAATCTCTAAGTAACAGAATTAAGCACAATCAGCACTCCTTTCCTTTACGACAAAAGAGAGCGTCCAAACCCTTCTCGACAGATTTGGATCACCATGAAACAGATGGCAAAAAATTAGCATGGGCCTTAAAGCCATACTAATTATTTTATTGTTCTTGGCAATGAAGAGTCATTTGTTGTTTTAAGAAGAAAATAGACATGATAAGAGAAAGATATCTGAGAAAGTTTAGAAGAAGCGTGGAGAGGAACTGAGATGGCTGAAGATGAAATATTATCAGGAGGATATTTAACTAAAGTAGTTGAGAAATGGGAAAGTCAAATGAGGGAAATGGCAGAGTAAATGAAAGAAGAAAAAAGAAATTTCAAAGTTAGTTTTGACATACTATCAACTAGACTTATGGATCAGTTCCTGGAGCTGTGAGAAATAGGAATCAAAGATGGCAAAGTTTCCAAAGGGGCTGACTTCAAAGTAATTCTATTAAGAGGGTTTGAAAGTGGAGAAGGGGAAGCAAAAGTTTACCAGAGAATAGTAGTTAGCTATGTGACCTTTGAGAGGCATTACAACCACTAGGTGAAAGCAATAATTGGCAACTCAGACACAAGGTCTGGGCTGGAGATAAAGGTTTGTGGAAATCAGCAATAGTTGAGGCCATGGAAATAAATAAAAGAATGAAAATAGTAAAAAAAAAAAAAAAAAAGAAAGAAAAGAAAAAAGAAAGAAAGAAAGAATTCAACCTTTGGTGATATCAATATTTACAAGCTACTGAAAGGGAAAAAAAAAAAAAACTTAAAAGGAGACTGATTTTTTAAAATGGTAAAAAATAAGAAGAAGAGGAATATGGGAGAAAGTTGTGATTCAGAAGCCAAAGGATGCTTTGTCTGAAATGCTGCAGAAGTCCTAGAGGATAACTGCTGAAAAGAAGCCATTAGATAGGGCAGGTGGGAGACTGTCAGTAACCTTTGAGAAGCTAGCTTCTGTAAAGTGATGGATGGGAATGAGAACTGAGAATCCCGGCCTAGCTAAGGAAGACTGAAGAAGTGAGTATGGACTTTTCCTTCAAATTCGACTGCAGAGAGTAGGGACAATATTAAGCACCAGGGGGACTCAAGATCCAGGGAAGCTGTAATAATTCTTAGTATGTAGACATTTTTATAGATGGACAAGCTGGCAAAGGCCAGCGAAGAGGAAAGTTCTGCAGATATGAGAGAGTTGGAAAATAAGACTAGATCCTAAGAAGAGTGAATATGGCATCTTTAAGAGGAACAGAACTCACATTTTATAACCTGGTTTTCCCTTATCTCTTGCCAGTCTCCCAATATTTTCAGAGGAACAAACTTAGCTTGCAGATGCTAGGAGCCCAGGATAAATACCTAAAAAAAAAAAAAAAAACAGCTGATCTTTTTCAGGCAGTTATTTTTTATAATCTCTTCAGACACACAACCCACTATGTCTGCAATGCCCAGTAATCCAAGTCCCCAAATCAAGGTGTTTAGTGGCAGATATTGCTTGTTTCAGAGTGTGGCACCTCACCAGTGCCCTCCAACCTCTATTTCTCACCAGGCTTTTATTTACAGCTCTCTTTTGTGTGTCTCTCAGATACTTTAGGAATAAAGCACTCTCTCATTAAGCCTCTCTTCACTTACCACAGGATTTATCCCACCTACTACTAATAAACTGGTATGATTTATGACACAGGATTTACTTTCACCAACAGCAGTCATCTAAGGCTATCTCTGAAAACTCTCCAAATGCTTATTCAAATGTTACTGAAGCTGAGCCCCTCTCTGTTCCTAATTATTTCATAGAATAACTTAGAAGAAAATTTCAAAGTTTCCCTTAACACAGAGCACAAACTTCCCTCTATGAGACACACTTCTTCAGTCTTGAAATAGGCTTCACCTGTTTTGTCTCTTCTTTGGTGGCTCAGATGGTAGAGAATTTACCTGCAACGAAGGAGACGCAGGTTTGATCCCTGGGTCAGGAGGATCCCCTGAAGAAGGAAATGGCAATCCACTCTGGTATTCTTGCCTGGAGAATTCCATGGACAGAGGAGCCTGGTAGGCAATGGTCTGTAGGATCACAAAGAGTTGGACACTACTGAGAAGTTGGACACACTTTCTTCTTTAGTCATTCCTATCACCCAAACTGACTTCCCTTGTGGCTCAGACGGTGTAGCATCTGTCTACAATGCAGGAGACTCGGGTTCAATCCCTGGGTCGGGAAGATCCCCTGGAGAAGGAAATGGCAACCCACTCCAGTACTATTGCCTGGAAAATCCCATGGACAGAGGAGCCTGGTAGGCTGCAGTTCATGGGGTCGCAAAGAGTTGGACATGACTGAGTGACTTCACTTTTTACTTTTATCACTCAAATTGGGGCCATACTTTCAATGCTACTGAAGTGTGCAAAGTAATGAAAAAGTGAGTCTGGGGAGGAAGAGTCAAGGGAGGTTCAAAAAGCTGTTGAGGAAAATCCAGATGGAGTCAGATAATCTTACTCTGAAACTTAAGGCAAAATTCAGGGTTAGAGATAACACTCCCTATGCTGGAAGGAATCCCTTTCTTATTTTAGCAGCAATCCTTAATGCTTGCCAGATGGGAGAAATGGTTCAGATAATATTATATCTATTTTCTCCAAATTGGCACTCAGCACTCCTAATGTCAGGACCTGTCATAAATGACAAAGATTAATACTGGTTTTTTAAGGATTAACATCAAAAAATGGCTCCAAGTCTTAAAGATTCTCATTCAGCAACCAGAAACAAAGAGAAGATAGAAATAAATGATGATGAGATTTTAGATGATAAGTTCACATCCATGATAAGAGAATAAATAGGTTCCATTTAATCAAGTGAATAGTTGTTTCTTAGTTCATTTTTCCTTTTATTCAGCTTTCAAACTAATATAAATGATTATGGAAGAGGTTAGAAACAGGGGAAAAAATAGTAAATCTGAGCTATGAAAACATGGGAAGGTAACATTCAGTATGATCAGCAAAAGAGAACTAATAGAATTCCCATTAAAAGTTACCATTATAAGAAAATACTTTAGAAAAAAAAATGGTACTCCTTGTTTATGAAAATAGAAAGTAAGCAAAACTATTTTTCCCAAAACAATAAAAACACCACTTCTGCTTTCCTTTGACAAGGCATTAATGAGGGAAATAATTAATGATGCCATCTTACAACCATTCGCCCACAAAATTTCCTTAGCAGAGACCTTTTCTAGTTCTGTAGTTTATAAATGGATCTGGGCTTCCATATTCTGTAGGAAAGCTCTTATTAAATGAATCACTGTATTCTGTAATAAGGTCCTTGACTCTCCAGAAATCACAGCCCCCACGTCAAATGCCATGGGGGACTGACTGCCTAATTTTAGATGATGTCTTACCTCATTAGTGCCGAACATTGAGGAGATGCATGATGCAGTATAAGAAATTTGGGCTTGGAAATTCATAAACAAGGGTCCTATCTCTGCATCTAAAAAGAAAGTGATTTCCATTAAACTATAATCTCTAAGACTATGTCTCCTTCATCCTTTTAAAAACTTGATTTTCTTGTTACAAAAGAAGTTGGGATGATCATAATTATCACAAGTTAGCATTACTTTTTTGATGAGAGTACTGCATTTAAAAAAGCTGAGACCAAATTACATTATTAACATTTTATATTATTTTCTAAATTACCTTTAATTACCATCATAGTCATGGTGGTTAATATAAGGAGTAGATTAGGTAATTTATATTTGATATTTAGACCAGATAATATATTTAAAAGGACTTTGCTCTTCTGAAGTCCTAATTTTCATATGAATTATAAACACCTTTGTTATTAACAGCTGTTCTACTATCATATCTTTCTTGGAGCACATAGGTGTGATAGCATTGAGATCCACAAAATGCACAGAGAGATAAATATCCTCTTAGTCCATTCCAGTCATACAGTATTTCTTCCTGTGGTGAACATTTTCTGAAGAGTCATTAAAACACTATTTCCCTGCATAACTAATAGCAGCATGGGGTTAAATCAAGTGAATAAATGACTAAATGGAGATCATTTTCTTAGAGAAATTGTTTTCTCCTATTTGTCTCAAGCTTGTGAATTGTCTGATATTTGCCTGACCCATCATCACTTTTAAAAATTATGAAATAAATACCACATGTGTGCACTTGCACTCATTTACATATCACACAAAAGAGAAATAGGCATCATGTCTTAACAGGAAAGCCTGGATTATAGTGGAAATCTAGAGTTCTAGAGGGTGAAGCAGATAAGCAGCTTCAAACTGTTATGATTCCCCTGTTTTACATGGCACAGACCTTACCTTGACATTGACATTCACTCACTCATTCATTCACGTACATGTTAATATATGGATCCCTGGCTGAAAGCTGAGAAAACATAAAGGTAGCCTGAATGGTCAAAAACTACTCAATTTATGACAAAAGTGGATATGTATTCAATACAATGTGTTAAGTTTTATGATAATAAAAGTTTGTTCTGGATACTGGGGACTGCAGAGGGGAGCACCTCTGTTGAATGTTCTTCAGTTATACTTGCAGATCTGGTTTCCATCCTTCCTCCATGATGCTGCCAGGAGGTGGACCTTATGGCTATTTCAACACCTTACCAACTGGCTCCCAGTGGGGTACAGACAATGGGAAATGTTGAACAAAGGGCAGAGAGTGCAAGAATACCAAGGATAGGTATTTATCTCCAAATTCCTCTTTGAGAGGTAGCTGCAGGTTGTGCAACAGACCACATCTCCTGTGAGTTGGTCCCTTCTGGGGTAACCACTACCACCTCTTGTCCTGTCAGACCTAGGAGAAATTATGACTCCCAGATGCTGCTAGTCCTGTATTCCTGCACTATCTCTTATGGGTTTCCCTTAATCATATCTAAACTTTTGGAAATAATCCCTGTATTAAATCCTCCTTAAATGAACAACTTTGAGCATGCTGTTTTCTTGATACATCTACCAACCCAGACTCAGTTGAAAAGAACCACATTTAAGAAGACAAATTTCTCATTGTGTCATGAAAAAGAAGGGAAGACTGGATAAGAGAAGAAAAAGGATTAAAGAATGGAAAAAAAAAAGGATTAAGACTGGAAAAAAAAATTGCATTTGCAAAAATGTAAAGAGCAAGGAATATTTGATATTTCTGAGCATCAGTAGCTCAGAAAATGGTGGGAGAGATAGCCAAAGAGGCAGTCAGGGGCCAGATCATGTAGCACCTAGTGTGATTCAAGGAAATTTGGGTCTCATTATGAATATAGCTCACTTTTCTTGAAGCGTTTGGTTCGGTGCAGTTTCAAAAGGTCACAATAGTGGCATTTTGGAAATTAGAGGCAAGAGAAGCAAAACTGGAGACAGGAAGACCATTTTCAGTTTAGTACAATTATCTCAACAATACAGTTGAGAAGTAACACACATCTGGACTGAGGCCATATCAGAGGTGATTGAGGAAAGGAAGTGGAGAAGCACATATGTGATCGTACTTTGTGACCAATTAAATACTGGGAGAAAAGTAATGAAACAAACTGGCTAGATAACCAAATATATGTGTGTGTGTGTGTGTGCGTGCGTGCGTGCGCCCCACATATATATTTGTTGGGGCATTATTATGTGCTAAGCACTGTTCTTACAGTTTTGCATATTTTGCCTATTTTGGCTGTTTTTGTCCTCCCAGAAACTCCTAAAAATAACAATAACTTTATCCCTATTTTTTTCAAATGTAGCAAGCAAGATACAAAAAGCTTAAGCATCTTATGCAAAGTCCATTCAGGTAATAAACAGAGAAGACAAGATTATAGAAGGAGAAAGAATTTGGAGAGGGGGTTGAGTGAAATTAGGAAAATCAGGTTGGAATTCATTAGTCTAATAGTTGGAAGATATTTAAGTAAAGAAGTCTGATAAGCAATTGTATACAGTAGCTTGGAGTCTAGCAACACAGAAAGCTTGAAATTTTTCAACATCTATTCTTCATAACTGAAATCTTAGGACTAGATGTGAGTCCCTAGGGAGATTATGTAAAGTGAAAGTGGGTTTCAGGTTGGAGACTAAGGCAGTATCAACATTTAATAAATAGATTAAGAGGGATATGAGCAGGAGACCACACAATCCATTCCTGTCCCAAATTGTTGCTGTTCAGTCACTAAGTTGTGTCCGACTCTTTTGGGACCCCATGAACTGTAGTACATCAGTCTGCATGGAATTTTCCAGACAAGAATTCTGGGGTGGGTTGCCATTTCCTTCTCCAGGGGATCTTCCTGGCACAGGGATCGTATTCGCACCTCCTGCATTGGCAGGTGAATTCTTTACTGAGCCACGGGGGAAACTCAAATCTTCTGCCTAATCTTCCATCTTTCTCCACCGAGAATCATCTGCTCCAGACAAATTTATTTCCTCCTCTTATATTGTGCTTTTTCTAAATAACTTCCTTTGAAAGATGGCCCCTGTGTTCCATTCATCCAAACTTTCTCAGTCCATTTCAAATCCTACTTGCTCATTGGAATTTGGTCCCAACTATCTTATTCTAGGAATTATATGGGCTTCCCTGATGGCTCAGTGGTAAAGAATCCATCTGCCAATACAGGAGACACAGGTTCAATCCCTGGCCTGAGAAGATCTGCTGGAGATGGAAATGGCAATCCACTCCAGTATTCTTGCCTGGAGAACCTCATGGACAAGAGCCTAGCAGACTATAATCCATGGGGTCACAGAGTGTCAGACATGACTTAGTGACTGAACAATAATAACAACAAAGGAATTGTACATAGCACTCTCCTATAAAACTCAGGGAGCTTTCTCAATTCTTTTTGTGGATATTCATATCACACACTAGCAAAGTAATGCTCAAAATTCTCCAAGCTAGGCTTCAACCATGTGAACCGTGAACTTCCAGGTGTTCAAGCTGGATTTAGAAAAGGTAGAGGAACCAGAGATCAAATTGCCAACATCCACTGGATCATCAAAAAAGCAAGAGAGTTCCAGAAAAACATCTACTTCTGCTTTATTGACTACCCCAAAGCCTTTGACTGTGTAGATCACAACAAACTGGAAAATTCTTAAAGAGATGGAAATACCAGACCACCTGACCTGCCTCCTGAGAAATCTGTATGCAGGTCAGGAAGCAACAGTTAGAACTGGACATGGAACAGACTGGTTCCAAATCGGAAAAGGAGTATGTTAAGGCTATAAAGACGCTTACTCGTTGGAAGGAAAGTTATGACCAACCTAGATAGCATTGGAGAAGGCAATGGCACCCCACTCCAGTACTCTTGCCTGGAGAATCCCGTGGATGGAGGAGCCTGGTGGGCTGCAGTCCATGGGGTCACTAAGAGTCGGACACGACTAGGCGACTTCACTTTCACTTTTCACTTTCATGCATTGGAGAAGGACATGGCAACCCACTCCAGTGTTCTTGCCTGGAGAATCCCAGGGATGGGGGAGCATGGTAGGCTACAGTCTATGGGGTCACACAGAGTTGGACATGACTGAAGTGACTTAGCATAGCATAGCATAGATAGCATATTGAAAAGCAGAGATATTACTTTGCCAACAAAGGTCCATCTAGTCAAAGCTATGGTTTTTCCAGTAGTCATATATGGATGTGAGAGTTGGACTGTGAAGAAAGCTGAGCACCGAAGAATTGATGCTTTTAAACTGTGGTGTTGGAGAAAATTCTTAAGAGTCCCTTGGACTGCAAGGAGATCCAATCAGTCCATTATAAAGGAGATTAGCCCTGGGTGTTGTTTGGAAGGAATGATGCTAAAGCTGAAACTCCAGTACTTTGGCCACCTCATGCGAAGAGTTGACTCATTGGAAAAGACTCTGATGCTGGGAGGGACTGGGGGCAGGAGAAGGGGATGACAGAGGATGAGATGGCTGGATGGCATCACTGACTCAATGGTCATGAGTTTGAGCAAACTCTGGGAGTTGGTGATGGACAGGGAGGCCTGGCGTGCTGCAATTCACGGGGTCGCAAAGAGTCAAACACGACTGAGCAACTGAACTGAACTGAACTGAGCTGAAGGCTGTATATTGTCATCCTACTTATTTAACTTACATGCAGAGTATATCATGCAGAATGCCAGGCTGGATGAAGCACAAGCTGGAATTAAGATTGCCAGGAGAAATATCAATAACCTCAGATATGCAGATGACACCACCCTTATGGCAGAAAGTGAAGAAGAACTAAAGAGCCTCTTGATAAAAGTGGAAGAGGAGACTGAAAAAGGTGGCTTAAAACTCAACATTCAGTAAACTAAGATCATGGCATCCAGTCTCATCACTTCATGGGAAATAGATGGGGAAACAATGGAAACAGTGACAGACTTTATTTGGTGTGGGGGGGGGGGACCTCCAAAATAACTGCAGATGGTAACTGCAGCCATGAAATTAAAAGACACTTGCTCCTTGGAAGAAAAGCTATGACCAACCTAGACAGCATATTAAACAGCAGAGACATTACTTCGCCAACAAAGGTTCGTCTAGTCAAAGCTATGGTTTTTCCAGTACTCATGTATGAATGTGAGAGTTGGACTATAAAGAAAGTTGAGTGCTGAAAAATTGATGCTTTTGAACTGTGGTGTTGGAGAAGACTCTTGAAAGTCCCTTGGATTGCAAGGAGATCCAACCAGTCCATCCTAAAGGAAATCGGTACCGAATATTCATTGGAAGGACTGATATTGAAGCTGAAACTCCAATACTTTGGCCACCTGATGTGAAGAACTGACTCCCTGGAAAAGACCCTGATGCTAAGAAAGACTGAAGGCAGGAGGAGAAGGGGACAACAGAGAATGAGATGGTTGGATGGCATCACCGACTCAATGGAGATGAGTTTGAGTAAACTCTGGGCGTTGGTGATGGACAGGGAAGCCTGGTGTGCTGTAGTCCATGGGGTCGCAAAGAGCCAGATACGACTGAGCGACTGAACTGAACTGATGTTTGTTATTGCCTCTTTGTTTTTTTCTGTAATTTGATGTCTGTATCTTAAACAGATCAGAGACTCCATAAAGGTGAAAGGATTTATATTTTTTTAATTTATTTTTAATTGGACTATAATTGTTTTACAATATTGTGTTAGTTTCTGCTGTGTAAATCAGCGAAGGTGTCTTATTTTTTACATTCTGTTGTTCCCAAAGTAGTGCCTCATACATGACGGATATTTGTTAAATAGTGTACATTCTCTGATTTGATGTTAACAAGGAGTTGTTGCTCTTCAGTCACTAAGTTGTGTCCACTTTTTGTGACCCCATGGACTGTAGCCTGCCAGGCTCCAGGGGGTTCTCCAGGCAAGAATACTGGAGTGGGTTGCCATTTCCTCCTCCAGAGGATCTTTCTGGACCAGGGATCAAACCTGTTTCTCTTGCATTGGCATGCAGAATCTTTACCACTAAGTCACCAGGGAAGCCTTAACAAGGACTAGACGCTATCCATATAAGCAAGTACATTCTATATTAAGTTTCTGAAAGAAATTATGGAGAGTTGAAATCTTTACTCTTTACCATGCTCTTCTCTCATATGCCCAGCATCTTCATGTTTATTGCGATTACTCTCATAGGAAATGTCATGAGCTCTACACCCTTTCTGATCTACCTTCTATACAAGCTCATCTGACCACAGTCATTCTCTCATTGCAATCCTTTCTGCAAGATGAGAAATCGCTAACCTAACTTACTGACTTATTTTTCCTCCACCAGATAAAAGGTGACATTTCCATCTAGAACTGCATTAAACCTATTTCAATGGCAAGAATTTAGGCAGCTAGAATATACTTTGAGACAAATAAGGTTTATGATTTTTTTTTAAATCTTACTACATGCTTCTAGTTCTTAATTATTTCTAGGATCTTGACTTGAAACCTATTAAAGTATAAAGGTATCTGGGGTAGAATTTTCCCACATTATAAATTCAGTACTTTACTGTTTCTCTTTATATGACTTTGGACCAATTTTTAGGAATAGAATGCTTTTCCCTTAAACGATATACTAGGAAGAACATCCTATCCAAAGTTGTCCTATCCCATATATCTAGTTATGAATGAACCATCCACTTGCCCCAACTTTGAAAGTGAAAGTCGCTCAGTTGTGTCTGACTCTTTGTGACCCCATGTACTATACAGTCCATGGAATTCTCCAGGCCAGAGTACTGGAGTGGGTAGCCTTTCCCTTCTCCAGGGGATCTTCCCAACCCAGGGATCGAACCCAGGTCCCCTCATTGCAGGCGGATTCTTTACCAGCTGAGCCATAAGGGAAGCCCAAGAACACTGGAGTGGGTAGCCTATCGAACCAAGGTCTCCTGCATTGCAGGCAGATTCTTTACCAACTTAGCTATGCCCCAACTTTAAATCCTATAAATCTTAGTATCTAAAATATCTATACTTTTCACAAATAATGTTTGCCTTATCTTAAAGATGAATTTTGTATGTCTTTTTTTTTCAGTATAACTGTACATGGGTTATTAAAATGGCATGTGTAAATGATAATACGAATAAAATACTAATTTGTATTCTAATAATGGTCTCCCACTGATATAAAAATGCTGGGAAAGATAGGTTGACTTTATTTCTGAAGCAGTTTTAGCTCATTATAAGAACAGCAAAATCTTCTATCGTTTTTTTTCCCTAAGATAATGGTACAGTTTCAAAGCTCATCATCCATTTGACATTCATCTAAAGGAAGGAATGCTATTGATGGCTGATAGTGGCTCGAGAATTAATAAATCTTGGATTAAGTGCCATTTCTCACTAATTAGTTTTCCTTTTCAGGTTCTAAACTTCTCACTAATTAATTTTTTATCATTTAGGGAGTAAACTCAACATTTAAAGAGTCAATAAGGCTATATCCATTTAAAATATCCACATTGATATGTGCTTTGGAAGCAGGTTTCAGTTTTATTAGTTGCTGGATTAAGTTATTAAATTGTGATTTTTCTCAAAGTCCTGAATAATGTGTGAATAACAAAACTACAAGGATTCAATCAGCTACTAAGTATGAAAACTGAAGTACTCTTAACTGGAAAAACCCTATATAAAAATAACTTACTAACATTATCCCAGATCTTTGAAGAGCTTACTAATTTAGTGTGCTATAATGGAGGGAAAGTAGGTTTTGAAGTTCAACACCCAAAGTTTTCTTAAGTTTCTACTTAGGAAAACTTAGATATTTACTTATTATCTAAATACCAAAAATTTCAATCATTGAATTCCAACCCACAGAAGAAAAAACTGGACAGTATACAAAGTTATAACATTTTGTGAGCCTTCAGAGAACAAAGCCTCCAGACAACTAAAGAACTGAATTCCAGAGTGAAAAACTCCCTCCCCTTAAAGAAGAATGGTAATCTTCTTTATTATTATTATTATTTATTCTCTGATTCCAGGACAGAGGTTAGCAATATTTACTGGTGAACAGGGTCACACTATTTAAATGAATGAAAAAATGAAGTGCCTATAAATGTGGCCATTTCTTCATTCTCATACATGCTTTTTTCCATGTTTTATCTTTCCCTATAGAAGCACAGTATGCCCTCAAATCTGGATTAGGAGGCAAGGAAAAGGTTCAGGTCATAAGTATTCTGTTGGAATTTTAGGCACAATTCCAGCCCAAATAAAGTGTTTCTTTGCATCTATGTTCCTTATGTGTATATCTTTCTTAGGACAACAGGGAGGGTCAGCTCTAATTTAGGGCAGAATGTGATTATTGCTGAGTATGTGCATGCTCAGTCACTCAGTCATGTCCAACTCTTTGCGACCCCTGGATTGTAGCCCACCAGGCTCCTCTGTCCATGGGATTTTTCAGGCAAGAATACTGGAATGGGTTAACATTTCCTTCTCGAGTGGATCATACCAACCCAGGGATTGAACCTGTGTCTCCTGTGTCTCCTGCATGAGCAGGAGGATTCTTTACCACTGAGACCCACCTGGGAAGCCCTCTATTCCTGAATACTTTTGGCATAATAATATAACCACTTTTATACAATCAAAACCTTACTAATATTTCTAAGAAGTATTATAATAAAATTAAGATAAAGAGCTTTTACTGTTGATATAGCATATTTGTTACCACGTTTCCCAGGTGGCTTAGTGGTAAAACATCTGCCTGCCAATGCAGGAGACACCAGATGTGGGTTCAGTTCCTGAGTTGGAAAGATACTCTGGAGGAGGAAATGGCAAACTACTCCAGCTTTATAACAGACAACTGTATAGTGCTTTATACTTTAAGAACTTTTAACATCCCTTAGAATTGTACAGCCTTGGGGAATTACCTGGCAGTTCAGTGTTTAGGACTTGGTGCTTTCACTGTGGAGCCTTCAGTGAAAGTTGGTACTTTCACTGTGGGGGCCTGAGTTCAAACCCTAGTCTGGGGAGTGGCCAAAAAAAAAAAAATTTTTTTTTTTAAGATGCACAGCCTTGCAAAGTGAAGCTTCTTATTCTTCTAGCTCTACACAGCTCTCTTTACATTTTGAGGTTCCCACATTAGGTGCATCTCCCAGCATAAAAACTATCTTGCTATGAAGCACATTGTTTTCAAACATAGGTCTCCACTGCATGTCTTCACTCAACCAGAGAAAACCATACTGGTCATTTTAAAATATGCAGTGTCTGTTTTCCCACCATCCCCAGACCCAACTAAGGATCTTTTCACTGCAGTACACAGAAAGCCATATCCAACACACATTCCAAAATGCTGGAATAGATACAACAAAAGGAATTTGCTCCAAGGGTTAACTCCAAGTTCAGCTAGACAGATTATTGCCATAGTTTTAAGTCAGACCTGGCTGAAAAACCAGAGAGCAGAGAAATAAGGAATGCAGAGTTACCTCTGCATGGCTGGACAAAGCTCTTTGGCCAAAAAAAAGAAAAGGAATATATAATGAAATGTTATCAGGATTTTTCTGACAGTATAGCTTGGATCAGTTTATCACTTCAACTGTATTAGGCAAAAAGGAGAAAATGTAAGACAGATCTATGTATATATTTTATCACCGTGCAATGCCCCTATCCTCTGGCAAATATTTTACAAATAATCTCTGAAATTTAACTAATTAAATTATCATCCCTCTATTCTGGGGTAGATTGAAGAGAGAGGGTAAATGCAAGAAACCTACAGATTTTCCACACCAACACTATATACTTAGTAAATAATTTATAAGGAACAGCAACCACAAATCTTCAGAAAACAGTGTATTTTCTTTTATGTCCTTTCTACCATTGTAATGACCTCCAGGTCTCCCAGTCTCTTCCTAAAAGTTCTTCCTTATTAATTATCACATTCCTCCTTATTACTAGTCATTTGTATTTAGGTTTTTTCCCTTCCCCAAAGATGGCAAATTATTTGACAAAGGTACTGTGCCTTATTTCTCTTTGTGTCCACTTCTGTATACTCCACACAGTAGTAGTTCTATCAGTATTGATCAGTGCCATTGACCTCCCTGCTGCTCTTCTCAAACAGGTAACCAAGCCAGGAGAGAACTCAGAAGTTCTGTTTTGCTTCACACTCTGACTCAGTTATATTATTGACTCTGAGGTGGAAGCTAAGCTTTAGCCAAGCTTTTATTACTTCTGAGCAAGTCACTTCATTAAGACTCTATTTGCACTTTCCACGTTTTCACTAGAGAATAATGGTCAGCTTCAAATCTACCAGACTGGATGACAGAAATTTCATTTGGCATCATTTATTATATCCAAACATTATTATACAGTGTCATTAATTCTGTCATTCAGCTGTGAGAGATCTAATCTTACAAAACGACTTGGAAGAAAAAGATGAAATACAATTGACAGCCCTCTCCCTTTGCGTGGATAATCCCTTCAGTTGATAATCTAAAATAATCCATCATCATCACTCAGATCACTCTCCATGCCAAAAAATAGCAAGGAGCTGGTACTTTCCTTTCTCCACTGTGTAGCTAGAGAGAGAGGAAGACAAGCTTTATAGCTGATTTTTTAAATTAATTTATTTATCTATTTATTTTTGGTAGTGCTGGGTATTCATTGCTGCATGTGGGCTTTCTCTAGCAGCGTGAGTGGGGGCTACTCCTTGTTAAGGTACATAGGCTTCTCACTGTGGTGGCTTCTCTGGTCACCAACCACAGGCTCTAGGCTTGCGGGCTTCAGGAGCTGTGGCACAGTTGTTGTGATGCAACTAAGCTACAGGTGTATCCCACAGCATGTGGAATCATCCCAGACCAGGGATCGAACCCACTGCATTGGCAAGAGGACTCTTAACCACTGGACCACCAGGGAAGTCCTATAGCTGATTTTAAAGCCACTATCTTTTATAAATAGTGTGTAATGTGAAAATAAATGATTTTTCACATTGAATAATTAATACTTGCAATATTCTAATATTTTAAAAGTTTGGGCCAAACCAGTCCTCACAACTGAAACAGTGAACTATGCAAGGTTTCTCCTGCCTTTCTTTCCAAGAGAGAATAGCTTAGTTTTGACATCCACTTGAAATAAACTCCACTGTCCTAGAATAGTAGAACAATGTGTTTGCAAATTCGTGGGGAAATACCTGCTCAGTACAGCAATGCTCTGCCACTGAGTTAAAGATCCCCATCAATTACTCAGAGTCATCCAAGACCATGACATGCTTCTGAATTGAGCCATTCTCTGGCCCACTAATCCAGGACTTTCCTGTGTTACTAACCACTGATTCTCTAACAGTTTTGATTATTTATTCCTCAGCCACTGTTGGTAGCTACTAATCTATAATCTCCATAAATCTTACAGAAACATCCTAGAAAGGTTTTTTTTTGTTTTTTTGTGTTTTTTTTTAATCTTTGCTACCACCAAATTTCAACTACAGCCTGTATCTGCTGTGTTCTAGAACAAACTTAGCTCCATGCAGCCCACATCCTGGTCTTATCCAAGGCTGGGTTAAAAACTGACCCACACCCTGAGTGTGTTTCAAAATAACCAAACTTATCCCAACATATGTTTTCAGTTCTCTGTACAGTAAGCCAAATCAGAGACAATACTTTGCCAGCAAAGGTCTGTCTGGTCAAAGCTATGGTTTTTCCAGTAGTCATGTATGGATGTGAGAGTTGAACTATAAAGAAAGCTGAATGCCAAAGAATTGATGCTTTTGAACTGTGGTGTTGGAGAAGGCTCTTGAGAGTCCCTTGGACTGAAAGGAGATCAAACCTGTCAATCCTAAAGGAAATCAGTCCTGAATATTCATTGGAAGGACTGATGCTGAGGCTGAAACTCCAATACTTTGGGCACCTGATGTGAAGAACTGACTCATTTGAAAAGACCCTGATGCTGGGAAAGATTGAAGGCAGGAGGAGAAGGGGACGACAGAGTTTGAGATGGTTGGATGGCATCACCGACTCGATGGACGTGAGTTTGAGCAGGCTTCAGGAATTGGTGATGGACAGGGAAGCCTGGCACGCTGCAGTCCATGGGGTCGAAAAGAGTCAGACATGACTGAGTGACTGAATTGAACAGTACAGTAAGCCAGTGTTAAAATAAAGGATTCAAATTGGTACATTTATTATTTAAAAGAGGAAGAAACATGCCACCAAGGAATAAAATCATATTTAAACCAACTCTGCTCTTCCCATAAAAATTATGTATACATTAATATTTTACTTTTTCATTCAAGTTAATAATCAGAAATCTTTGGCAGTCTGCATTTCCCAATATAATGGTACCCCATGTCCCACCACATCATTCACATATTCTTTGGGGTGGGAAGGGGTGTACCACTACACAGTTTGCAGGATCTTAGTTCCCAAATCAGGGATTGAACCCAGGGCTATGGTTGTGAAGACACAGAGTCCTAACCACTGGACCACCAAGGAAGTCCCAAATTATTTGCTTTATTTAATTTTATTTTATGAAATTGGATTCTGGTTCTTGTGGAAACATATAATTAAATCTCTTGTGCTGCTCAAGAGAGGTTAATTGTTTTAAATAAAAATCGTTACAACATTTTGCAATGACAACATGAAAACAAAAGTTTCTTTTGACAGACCACAACTTTTGGTAGAAATTGTAAAGAAATCAATCAACAGAAAAGGGATGGTGACCTAACTCTTTGTATTTAAGAAATCTTTTTTTTTTTTTTGCTAGAATTAATTAATTTTAGCTAAGAGCGCTAAGAATTCATTTACCAAACTAAACTCCCACACTTCTTTAAAATTATAATTTAAATTCTTCAGTAAACATGCATGTATAATCCATTCTTCATATTTTTTGCCAAATGATATGACCTTCCATTTAATAAGCATTACTGACAAACAGCTTAGTTTTTTTAAACATGAAATATTGTTTGAAGATTAAAAGGTCTGTCTCTGAAGGGATCATAAGCACTTGAAAGTAGACATCTGAAAAGTAGTAACTATTCCTTAAGTTTCAAAGTATCACTACCATACCACCTGCTGCTGCTGCTACTGCTGCTAAGTCGCTTCAGTCGTGTCCAACTCTGTACGACCCCATAGACAGTAGCCTACCAGGCTCCCCCATCCCTGGGATTCTCCAGGCAAGAACACTGGAGTGGGTTGCCATTTCCTTTCCAATGCATGAAAGTGAAAAGTGAAAGGGAAGTCGTTCAGTCATGTCTGACTCTTAGCGACCCCATGGACTGCAGCCCACCAGGCTCCTCCGCCCATGGGATTTTCCACCTACTCCATCTTAAATGTCAAGTTCACATGGGTTAAATGCTAGAAGTCCATAAGGTTGTAAGATAAAGGTCTTGAATGCATAAATATGCTAATAGCTACTAAAGAACAATCTTTATATTTTTAATAGCTTAAGACAAAAAATATTTCAAAAGAAAACTATGTCCATCTTTCTTTTATTGATATGGAATAATTACTTAGTAAATCTCTTTTTTTACTCTATGCTTATGATTGAAACAGGTCCGGTAGAAAGAAAAACTGGCATTATTCTTATTGAGTCTCTCTTATGTTGCAAAGAGAATCCTCAGATTTGAAGTTGAAAATATGGTGTCCCTGTTTATAGAATGCTCACACTGTACCTGGCAGGGTACCAGGGAAGGCAGAGGTAGGTTTCTGCTCCAGAGACTTACTATCTAAGAAATGCAGACAAAGCTATTTGCATATAACAAGAAAGCCTGTTCTTCAGTTAAATGTCAGTTTCAGAAGTACTGGCTTTCAGGCATCTCAGGTTTCCACCCTCCCTTTTTCCTCCTGCACTTTTTTCCTCCCCTTCCTTGAGTTTCAGTGCACACAGGATTTTCACAGAAAAGGTAAATGAAAAACTTGCATTCTGATGACAAAAGAGGAAAGAAATGGACAGTTACAAGTACACCGGAATGTTTCGGGATCTAGAGAACATAACAGAGAAAAATCTCACCAGGACATAAGAGACTTAGAAAGGAATGCGAGTGAGAAATGGAACCAATTTCTACAGCTGTTATTGAGTTCTGGACATGAAGATGAAATAAATGTTCTGTCTTTTGTGGTTTACTTTGACACCAGTGAGATTGTAGAGTAAGAAGCAGCTATTGAAAACACCCCTTTGCCTCTATCCCACTTTGAGTTACATTAAAATCCTGCAGATGTTGACTGAAACAAGTAGAGAAAAACATCAAGGTCAACTAGACATCCCATATAAAATATTATAATTTAGGTGCCCAGAAAACTTAGGGTTGAAAGATTGCAATTACTTTACTTGTACTAGACTAATCACGAAAGCATAGTCTGAATAGACTCCACTTTACTTTTGTTTTCATTAATTTCCTAGTGGGATAACTTTGTACCTTTCTTTGTGTGTGTGTGGTGGAGCGGGGGGAATACCTTTGAATGTGTGTACTGAAGCAAATGTTGATCATTTTTTCAGGGAACTTAGCTCAATGTGATGTGGGAGACTCAATGGAAGGGGAGTTTGGGGAAGAATGGATACATGTATGAGTATGGCTGAGACCCTTTGTTCACTGTTCACCATTGTTTTTGGTTGTTTTTTTTTAAAACACTTGCTGCCCTAAGCTGCTTAATTTTTAAGATTTAGTTATTTAGGGCTGCACTGGGTCTTCATTGTGGCATGCTGGCTTTCTCTAGTTGCAGTGCATGGGCTTCTCATTGTGGTGGCTTCTCTTGCTGTGGAGCATGGACTGCAGAGCATGGTCACAGTGGTTGTGACATATGGGCTTATTTGCCCCGAGGCATGTGGAATCTTCCCTGACCAGGGATTGAACGCATATCCCTTGCATTGACAGGCAGATTCTTAGGCACTAGACCACCAGGACAGTCCTTATTACAGCACTGTTAATCAGCGATACTCCAATACAAAACAAAAAGTTTAAAAGAATGTTGATCATCTTTTAATGATATGGCGCACAAAAGGAGAGCTAGAATAGTCAGAAAATACTGAATTCTTCATGCATTATCCTAATAATATCTCACAAATCTTCAGGTAGGAATTAATATTACCCCTTTTTTGCAAAAGAGGAAACGGGAGCTTAACTGGATATTCAATAACATGTCCAAGGTCACATAATTAGTGAGTGGGAGGTCAGAAATTGAACCCTCTCATCTACCTCCAGAGCCGGCATCATGACTCCCTACTTACAGTTATGCATGAGCTCATCCTAAGGATGAGTCAGAGACGATTAGATGGACTTGGGAAGGTGGGTTAGCAAAGTCTTTCACAAAGTGTAGTACACACATCACTGGTGGTGTTCAAGATGAATTTTTGGTGATATGTAGACAGACTTTTTAAAAATGTAATAGTAGTATATTTGTTAGGATATGTTAAGAACTAATATGATCAACTTATTAAACCCAATATTTCATGAATTTTTTGTTGTTTAGAATAAGGCTAAAGTTTTTTAAGTGAACTGTTTAAAATGTGTGCAAATAAAAAAGTCATAGGAAAGTAACAGTACAGATGGAACTCTTAATTCGGGAAAAGGCACAAAGAAAAGAAATCAAATTTGGGAACCATGGAATTAAAGCACTGCATGATGGTAAAAAATCACTAGTAAAATGTCATGGAGACTTGAAAGCAGACAATAAGTATACAGAAGAGCAAATATGTCATTATGACTAGATTATGGGGTGGCTAGATAGAAATTAACCTGAGAGGTTAGCATGTTAAGAAGCTTAGAATTTAAAACAAAAGAAATTGGAGAGTCATCAATAGATTTGACAGTCAGATTTACAGGTAAGAAAAAACACTCTAGAGAAAAGTCCTGGAGACAGAGGCCATGACATCACACTCATTTTGATGGCTACTACCAGGCAATGGCACCCCACTCCAGTACTCTTGCCTGGAAAATCCCATGGACGGAGGAGCCTGGTAGGCTGCAGTCCATGGGGTCGCTAAGAGTCGGGCACGACTGAGCGACTTCACTTTCACTTTTCACTTTCATGCATTGGAGAAGGAAATGGCAACCCACTCCAGTGTTCTTGCCTGGAGAATCCCAGGGATGGGGGAGCCTGGTGGGCTGCCGTCTATGGGGTCGCACAGAGTCGGACATGACTGAAGTGACTTAGCAGCAGCAACCAGAAATCCAGAAAATGACAATGATTAGCAAGCATGTATAGAAATTGTAACCCTTGTGCACTATTGATGAGAATGTAAAACCCATGCAGCTACTATGGAAAACACTAGGGTGATTTTTCAAAACTTTACAAAGAGAATTACCATATAATCCAGTAATTCTACTTTAGGGTATATACCCAAAAGAATAGGATAGGTACTCAATGAGATATTTGTAAAGTCATGTTCATGCCAGCATTACTTGCAGTAACTTAAAGATGGAAGCAATTCAAGTTTCTATCAACAGATGAGTAGGTAAACAAGATGTGATATATATATAACTCAGTCTTAAAAAGGAAGGAACTTCTGAAACATGCTACAGAATGGATAAACCTTGAGAACAATACGCTAAGTGAAATACCTCAGACACAAAGGACTAATACTGTCTGATTCCACTTAAATCTAGTACTTAGAGTAGTCAATTCACAGCGACAGAAAGTAGAACAATGGTCACCAGGGCTGGGAAAGGAGGGAATGAGGGAAATTATTGTCTAGTTGATACAGTTGCAAGATAAAAAGTGTTTGTGGATGGATGGGAGTGATGGGAGGACAACAGTGTGAATATATTTGGAATCCATTGAACTGCACATTTAAAAATGGCTAAGATGTTAAATCTTAATGTATTTTAACAATTATTTACTTCAAAAATGAAAAAAAGGAAACCATTATAATAGTCCACACACAAAAGCATTGAATCTTTAGCTAAAACTTTAACTAAGAAGCAACAACTGATGGAGTCACTGATTCCTAGTCATGGAAATGGCTGGATAACCAGCAGGGCATAACTAACTCATCTGTTCAACAGGTTGGGTCACTTCAGATGTTTTCAGCAAGTGATTTATTCATGGAACTTTTGGATTTATTTAAATAAAAAATCATTGAACACTTAGTGCATATGAAGCTGTGTAAGTCCTGGGGATAAAGTGGTGAAAAAAAAAAGATATTATCCATCTCATTTTCTAGAATGGATAGTAATGGATCTTTCCACCACTGGCAGGTGTGAGCCCTTTAATTATTCTTATCTTGTGAGTCCAGATAGCACCTTCCATCCACAGCCCATTTGCTTAGTCAATGTTTGCCAGACTTGAGGCATGCCAACTTTTCATTTTGAAAGTTCTTTTTAATTACCATTGATTCAGAAAAAGAAAATCTAACATGAAAACAATAGTCTAACACTAGATATAATCCTAAAATGAAGATCAATCTAATAAACACATTTAATTATAACTCACTACTTGCACCTTATTTTTTCTTTTTTGTCATGAAACAGTAACAGTATCTTCAAGGGTATTTACTGTCCTGTGGACATTTCTGAGTCAACCATTAGAAACCACTGGACTAGGATACTTGCCAATTCCCCAAGTCTGATTCAAGTTATCTCTGCCTTCTTCAAATTAATTAATGGCTTCAAGGGATCCTACTTTGGCTGTCTTTGAACATTAAGACCTATAAATAAGAGATACACATAATAATACCTATAAATACCCAAAGATTTCTGCCAAGCCCCTAACAGTTCTTCCTGCCATTAAATGATAAAATTCAATTCAAACTCATTGACAAACTCTAATTGAATACCTCCATGTAACAGATAACAGATGAAGTACTGAAGGCGAAAAGTTCTTCACCATAGAATGGACATCTCCTCTACTAAGAGTGAAAGGGGGCCCTCTTAATACTTATATCAGCAAAATTGACCCAAAATTTAAGAGATTATACTTACCCTACTTAGTTGAGTTCAGTTCAGTCTCTCAGTCGTGTCCAACTCTTTGAGACCACATGGACTGCAGCATGCCAGGGTTCCCGGTCCATCACCAACTCCTGGAGTTTACTCAAACTCATCTCCTTTGAGTCCGTGATGTCATCCAACCATCTCATCCTCGGTTATCTCTTTATCCTCCCATCTTCAATCTTTCCCAGCATCAGGGTCTTTTCCAATGAGTCAGTTCTTAGCATCAGGTGGTCAAAGTACTGGAGTTTCAGCTTC
The DNA here is from genome assembly GCF_003369695.1 of Bos indicus x Bos taurus. Lineage (NCBI taxonomy): Eukaryota > Metazoa > Chordata > Mammalia > Artiodactyla > Bovidae > Bos > Bos indicus x Bos taurus. The sequence continues at coordinate 60,310,286 of NC_040079.1, read as the reverse complement.
GGCATCAGTCCTTCCAATGAATATTCAGGACTGATTTCCTTTAGGATGGACTGGTTGGATCTCCTTGCAGTCCAAGGGACTTTCAAGAGTCTTCTCCAACGCCACAGTTCAAAAGCATCAACTTTTCAGCACTCAACTTTCTTTATAGTCCAACTCTCACAACCATACATGACTACTGGAAAAACCATAGCTTTGACCAGATGGACCTTTGTTGGCAAAGTAATGTCTCTGCTCTTTAATATGCAGTGTAGGTTGGTCATAACTTTTCTTCCAAGGAGCAAGTGTCTTAATTTCATGGCTGCAGTTACCATCTGCAGTGATTTTGGAGCCCCCCAAAATAAAGTCTGTCACTGTTTCCATTGTTTCCCCATCTATTTCCCATGAAGTGATGAGACTGGATGCCATGATCTTAGTTTACTGAACGTTAAGATTTAAGCCAACTTTTTCACTCTCCTCTTTCACTTTCATCAAGAGGATCTTTGGTTTTTCTTCACTTTCTGCCATAAGCGTGGTGTCATCTGCATATCTGAGGCTATTGATATTTCTCCTAGAAATCTTGATTCCAGCTGGTGCTTCATCCAGCGTGGCATTTCTCATGATGTACTCTGCATATAAGTTAAATAAGCAGGGTGACAATACACAGCCTTGACGTACTCCTTTTCCGATTTGGAACCAGTCTGTTGTTCCATGTCCAGTTCTAGCTGTTGCTTCTTGATCCGCATACAGATTGCTCAGGAGGCAGGTCAGGTGGTCTGGTATTCCCATCTCTTTCAGAATTTTCCACAGTTTGTTGTGATCCACACAGTCAAAGGCCTTGGCGTAGTCAATAAAGCAGAAGTAGATATTTTTCTGGAACTCTCTTGTTTCTTCAATGATCCAACAGATGTTGGCAATTTGATCTCTGGTTCCTCTGCCTTTTCTAAATCCAGCTTGAACATCGTTCACGGTTCATGTACTGTTGAAGCCTGGCTTGGAGAATTTTGAACATTACTTCGATAGTGTGTGAGGTGAGTGAAATTGTGCAGTTGTTTGAGCATTCTTTGGCATTGCCTTTCTTTGGGATTGGAATGAAAACTGACCTTTTCCAGTCCTGTGGCCACTGCTGAGTTTTCCAAATTTGCTGGCATATTGAGTGCAGCACTTTCACAGCATCATCTTTTAGGATTTGAAATAGCTCAACTGGAATTCTATCACCCCCACTAGCTTTTTTCATAGTGATGCTTCCCTAAGTCCCACTTGACTTCACATTCCAGGATATCTGGTTCTAGGTGAGTGATCACACCATTATGGTTATCCGGGTCATGAAGATCTTTTTTGTATAGTTCTTCTGTGTATTCTTGCCACCTCTTTTAACATCTTCTGCTTCTGTTAGGTCTTTACCTTTTCTGTCCTTTATTGTGCCCATCTTTGCATGAAATGTTCCCTTGGTACCTCTAATTTTCTTGACAACATCTCTAGTCTTTCCCATTCTATTGTTTTCCTCTATTCCTTTGCACTGATCATTGAGGAAGGCTTTCTTTCTTTTTTTTTTAATCAATTATTTTATTTGGAGGCTGTTTACTTGACAATATTGTAGTGGTTTTTACCATACATTGACATGGAGGAAGGTTTTCTTATCTCTCCTTGATATTCTTTGGAACTCTCCATTCAAATGGGTATATCTTTCCTTTTCTCCTTTGCCTTTCACTTTTCTTTTCACAGCGACTTGTAAGGCCTCCTCAGACAACCATTTTGCCTTTTTGCATTTCTTTTTCTTGGGGATGGTCTTGATTACTGCCTCCTGTACAATGACACGAACCTCCTTCCATAGTTCTTCAGGCACTCTATCATATCTAATCCTTTTAATCTACTTGTCACTTCTACTGTATAATCATAAAGGATTTGATTTAGTTCATACCTGAATGGTCTAGAGGCTTTCCTTATTTTTTTCAATTTAAGTCTGAATTTTGCAATAAGGAATTCATGTTCTGAGTCACAGTCAGCTCCTGGTCTTGTTTTTACTGACTGTATAGAGCTTCTCCATCTTTGGCTGCAAAGAATATAATCAATCTGATTTTGGTATTGACCATCTGGTGATGTTCATGTGAAGAGTCTTCTCTTGTGTTCTTGGAAGAGGGTATTTGCCATGATCAGTGTGTTATCTTGGCACACACTCTAATAGCCTTTGCCCTGCTTCATTCTGTACTCCAAGGCCAGGTTTGCCTGTTACTCCATGTATTTCTTGACTTCCTACTTTTGCATTCCATTCCCTATGATGAAAAGAACATCTTTTTTGGGTGTTAGTTCTAGAAGGTATTGTAAGTCTTCATAGAACTGTTCAACTTCAGCTTCTTCAGCATTACTGGTCGGGGCATAGACTTGGATTACTGTGATATTGAATGGTTTGCCTTGGAAATGAACAGAGATCATTCTGTCATTTTTGAGATTGCATCCAAGTATTACATTCCAGACTCTTTTGTTGACTATAATGGCTACTCCATTTCTTCTAGGGGATTCTTGCCCACAGTAATTGATATAATGATCATCTGAGTTAAATTCACCCATTCCAGTGTACTTTAGTTCGCTGATTCCTAAAATGTTGAAGTTCATTCTTGCCATCTCCTGTTTGACTACTTCCAATTTGCCTTGATTCATGGACCTAACGTTCCAGGTTCATACGCAAAATTGCTCTTACAGCATCGGACTTAACTTCTATCACCTGTCACATCTACAACTGGGTGTTGTTTTTGCTTTGGCTCCATCTTTTCATTCTTTCTGGAGTTATTTCTCCACTGATCTCTGGTAGCATCTCCAGTACCCTACTTAAGGAGGTCACAAATTGATAAGTAGCATAATCAAATTATTGGGGCTGCCCAGTCAGTGCTAGTGGTAAAGAACTCTCCTGCCAATGCAGGAGACGCAAGAGACATGGGTTTGATCCCTGGGTCAGGAAGATCCCCTGGAGGAGGGCATGGCAAACTACTCCAGTAATCTTGCCTGAAGAATCCCATGGACAGAGGAGCCTGGAGGGCTACAGTCCATAGGATCACAAAGAGTTGGACATGACTGAAGTGACTTAGCAGGCACGCATGATCAAATTTATATGAAAACTCAAATGAAAAAGCACTTAATTGGTGGGTATGGAGAGACTTAAGGATGGTGATTGGGGATACTTCCAAAGAAACTAAGGCTTTAATTAAATCTCAAAGAACTACCAGTATTTCAACCCAAGGAAGAAAATGAGAAGTACACTTTGAGCAGAGGAACAGCAGAGAGCTCATCAAAATACTGGCTGCAACTCTAATATTACCATTTACAGTGGAAAATATTAAGGGTTTCTAAAATGCATTTGTCATACTCTTTACCTGTGTGGAGCTTATAATTTTTTTAATGTTAAAACAATTTTTTTAAAGACAAAATAATGGACATCTTTTCCCTGACTGTACGATACACACATAAGATTCAGATATTAAAAAGGGGGGAGGGGAGGGGAACAGAGACAGATACTGAGAAAGAGAGAAAGCAATAAAGAGAGAGAAGGGGGATAAAAGGAAGGAGAGGGTGAAGGAAGGAAAAGAGAAAGAAAGAAAATTTACCAGCATAATTGAACAGGGTTCTTAACTTCCAGCATGACAGTTTTCTGGATTCAAGATAGATTTCAAGGATGGATGTATAGAACTACATATATTAGATTATGTTACAGATGCTAAGGTCCTATTTTCAGTGGCTGCTATTCTTTGTCGCTTGGGAATGACTAACAGAAGATAAGGGGCTTCCCTTGTTGCTCAGCTGGTAAAGAATCTGCCTGCAATGCAAGAGACCCCAGTTCTATTACTGGGTTAGGAAGATCCACTGCAGAATGGATTGGCTACCCACTCTAGTATTCTTGGGCTTCCCTGGTGGCTCAGCTGGTAAAGAATCCACCCATAATATGGGAGACCTGGGTTCAATCCCTGGGTTGGGAAGATCCCTGGAGAAGGGAATAGCTACCCACTCCAGTATTCTGGCCTGGAGAATTCCATAAACTACAGAAGATAGTCTGATTTATAGCTCTCTTCATTTTTTTTTAACATCATGATGTGTTACTTCCTGGCATTCAGTGCATGAGTTCTCCCAACTAATTCCAAAGCTTGCATATTAAATGAATTTTTTAAGATATCTCTCATTATAATATTTTATAAACTTTTCTGATGTTCAGCTCCTTCTCATCATCATGACAACCTGGCAATTATCAGGTAGGAGTCCTATTACACTGTCTTTTAATTTCCATTCCCTTTGATAATTTTTATCATCTTTTGATTTTCAGCTAAACCTTATGGCAGTTGAGTTCTCATGTCCAATCTCACTAAATCAGGCAAGTATACATAATTATGTAATTTTTATGTGTTAACCAGGGCTGTGTTCCAAAGTGTTTCATTGGCTGCCGACCTCAGAACTATTTGAATGGTTATTAAAATGCAGATTTCTAAGACCAGTTTCATAGTCCTGGAAATTTACATTTTTAACAAGTTCCAGGAAAATTCTCCCTTCAGACTCGTGTCATTTAGAAATACATGAGGCTTGACAGACTCATCAAGAAACAAAGGGAGAAAAATCAAATCAATAAAGTTAGAAATGAAAATGGAGAGATCACAACAGACAACACAGAAATACAAAGGATCATAAGAGACTACTATCAGCAATTATATGCCAATAAAATGGACAACGTGGAAGAAATGGACAAATTCTTAGAAAAGTACAACTTTCCAAAACTGGACCAGGAAGAAACAGAAAATCTTAACAGACCCATAACAAGTATGGAAATTGAAACTGTAATCAGAAATCTTCCAGCAAACAAAAGCCCAGGTCCAGACGGCTTCACAGCTGAATTCTACCAAACATTTAGAGAAGAGCTAACACCTATTCTACTCAAACTCTTCCAGAAAATTGCAGAGGAAGGTAAACTTCCAAACTGATCCTATGAGGCCACCATCACCCTAATACCAAAACCTGACAAAGATGCCACAAAAAAAGAAAACTACAGGCCAATATCACTGATGAACATGGATGCAAAAATCCTTAACAAAATTCTAGCAATCAGAATCCAACAACACATTAAAAAGATCATACACCATGACAAAGTGGACTTTATCCCAGGGATGCAAGGATTCCTCAATATCTGCAAATCAATCAGTGTAATACACCACATTAACAAATTGAAAAATAAAAGCCATATGATTCTCTCAATAGATGCAGAGAAAGCCTTTGACAAAATTCAACATCCATTTATGATAAAAAAAAAAAAAACTCTCCAGAAAGCAGGAATAGAAGGAACATACCTCAATATAATAAAAGCTATATATGACAAACCCACAGCAAATATTATCCTCAATGGTGAAAAATTGAAAGCATTTCCTCTAAAGTCAGGAACAAGACGAGGATGCCCACTTTCACCATTACTATTCAACATAGTTTTGGAAGTTTTGGCCACAGCAATCAGAGCAGAAAAAGAAATAAAAGGAATCCAAATTGGAAAAGAAGAAGTAAAACTCTCACTGTTTGCATATGACATGATCCTCTACATAGAAAACCCTAAAGACTCCACCAGAAAATTACTAGAGCTCATCAATGAATATAGTAAAGTTGCAGGATATAAAATCAACACACAGAAATCCCTTGCATTCCTATACACTAATAATGAGAAAACAGAAAGAGAAATTAAGGAAACAATTCCATTCACCATTGCAATGAAAAGAATAAAATACTTAGGAATATATCTACCTAAAGAAACTAAAGACCTATATATAGAAAACTATAAAACACTGGTGAAAGAAATCAAAGAAGACACTAATAGATGGAGAAATATACCATGTTCATGGATTGGAAGAATCAATATAGTGAAAATGAGTATACTACCCAAAGCAATTTATAGATTCAATGCAATCCCTATCAAGCTACCAATGGTATTCTTTACAGAGCTAGAACAAATAATTTCACAATTTGTATGGAAATAAAAAAAACCTTGAATAGCCAAAGCAATCTTGAGAAAAGAAGAATGGAACTGGAAGAATCAATAGTCTGACTTCAGGCTCTACTACAAAGCCACAGTCATCAAGACAGTATGGTACTGGCACAAAATATAGATCAATGGAACAAAATAGAAAGCCCAGAGATAAATCCAAGCACCTATGAACACCTTATCTTTGACAAAGGAGGCAAGAATATACAATGGAGAAAAGACAATCTCTTTAACAAGTGGTGCTGGGAAAACTGGTCAACCACTTGTAAAAGAATGAAACTATAACACTTTCTAACCGCGTACACAAAAATAAACTCAAAATGGATTAAAGATCTAAACTAAGACCAGAAACTATAAAACTCCTAGAGGAGAACGTAGGCAAAACACTCTCCGACATACATCACAGCAGGATCCTCTATGACCCACCTCCCAGAATATTGGAAATAAAAGCAAAAATAAACAAATAGGATCTAATTAAACTTAAAAGCTTCTTCACAACAAAGGAAACTATAAGCAAGGTGAAAAGACAGCCTTCAGAATGGGAGAAAATAATAGCAAATGAAGCAACTGACAAACAACTAATCTCAAAAATATACAAGCAACTCCTACAGCTCAATTCCAGAAAAATAAATGACCCAATCAAAAATAGGCCAAAGAACTAAATAGACATTTCTCCAAAGAAGACATACAGATGGCTAACAAACACATGAAAAGATGCTCAACATCACTCATTATCAGAGAAATGCAAATCAAAACCACAATGAGTACCATCTCATGCCAGTCAGAATGGCTGCGATCCAAAAGTCTACAAGCAATAAATGCTGGAGAGGGTGTAGAGAAAAGGGAACCCTCTTATACTGTTGGTGGGAATGCAAACTAGTACAGCCACTATGGAGAACAGTGTGGAGATTCCTTAAAAAACTGGAAATAGAACTGCCTTATGATCCAGCAATCCCACTGCTGCATACACACTGAGGAAACCAGAATTGAAAGAGACATGTGTACCCCAATGTTCATCACAGCACTGTTTATAATAGCCAGGACATGGAAGCAACCTAGATGTCCATCAGCAGATGAATGGATAAGAAAGCTGTGGTACATATACACAATGGAGTATTACTCAGCCATTAAAAAGAATACATTTGAATCAGTTCTAATGAGGTGGATGAAACTGGAGCCTATTATACAGAGTGAAGTAAGCCAGAAAGAAAAACACCAATACAGTATACTAATGCATATATATGGAATTTAGAAAGATGGTAACAATAACCCTGTGTACGAGACAGCAAAAGAGACACTGATGTATAGAACAGTCCTTTGGACTCTGTGGGAGAGGGAGAGGGTGGGATGATTTGGGAGAATGGCATTGAAACATGTATAATATCATATATGAAACGAGTCGCCAGTCCAGGTTCGATGCACGATCCTGGATGCTTGGGGCTGGTGCACTGAGACGACCCAGAGGGATGGTATGGGGAGGGAGGAGGGAGGAGGGTTCAGGATGGGGAACACATGTATACCTGTGGTGGATTTATTTTGATATATGGCAAAACCAATACAATATTGTAAAGTTAAAAAATAAAATAAAATTTAAAAAAAAATAAATTAAAAAAAAAAAAAGCCCTAACTACCTACAGCAGTTCCTATTACTGCAGCTGATCTTGGGACTGTAAAAAAAAAAAAAAAAGAAGAAGAAATACATGAGGCTTGAAATAAGTCCCCTGATTCCATTTGAGCCACCTTAACAACTTGAAGTAAAATGGCAGGTTCATCTCAAAGGAACTAAGGAAATGCTATTGTGAGAGGAAACAACCACAGGTATGTTGGAAAACTAGTGGATGGCATCATCTAGGTTAATAACTTAGCTACAAATGGCTCACTTGCTAAAACTATTTTGAGATCATAAAATTTTATAATTGGATGTGTCTACAGGATCATATAGAATCATATAGGATCGACTGAACTGAACTGATAGGATCAATAAGGCTTCCCTGGTAGCTCAGGTGGTAAAGAATCCACCTGCAATGTGGGAAACCCAGGTTTGATACCTGGGTTGGGATGATCTCCTGGAGAAGGGAATGGCAACCCACTCCAGTATTGTTGCCTGGAGAACCTCATGGACAGAGAAGCCTGGTAAGCTACAGTCCATGGGAATCACAAAGAATCAGACATGACTGAGTGACTAACACTTGACTTTAATAGATCATTTGGCTTCCCTGGTGGCTCAATGGTAAAGAATCCGCATTCCAATGCAGGAGACACAGGAGATGAGAGTTTCATTCCTGGGTTAGGAAGATCTCTTAGAGAAGGAAATGGCAACCCACTCCAGTATTTTTTCCTGAGCAATCTCATGGACAGAGAAGCCTGGTGGCCTATACTCCACAGGGCTACAAAGAGTCAGACACAACTTAGCAACTAAAGTATGGGTATATATAGCACCATTTAGTGTAATGTTAGCTTGACCTTCATATTAAACCTGAGGAAACCAAGGATTATAGAGTCCAGTTATTATGTTATTTTATTTACTTTAAAATAGGAGATTTTTGCTTGCTTTTTCAAGTGTAACACCTAATAATGACATACGGAAAATGTATTCATTTTACCAAAATAGTCAGTCTCCTGCCAGTTTACAGAGTGTAAGTATAGCAGGCCTGACTTATTTTTTGCTATAATTTAATCCAATTATCTAAAGCTCCAAATGCAGGGGGAAAAAACTTATGTGAATAACTGATTCAGTCTCACAGTTATGAGTAGGTTAGAATGTGTCAATCATCCGGTGCCCTGAGAAGGCTATGAAGACACAATTTCAAATGTCATGTTTCTTCTTGCTGGGAGCCACATGAAGGTTACTGAATTTTAAACATATTTGTAAGCTTAATAAGTACAGATTCTTCTGCACATGTGCCATAGAAGCTCAAGAATATTTTGCTTATTTCTGTGTTATGCTGACAGAATCATCTAACATGACAAATCACAGAACACTTAAAAAAGAGATTTTTTTTAATATGAAAAAGCAGCCCATAGAAATAAATATTTGACCAAAAGCTAAACAAATTTTTCCCTGGTGGCTCAGCTTGAAAGAATCTGTCCACAATGTGAGAGACCTGGGTTCAATCACTGGGTTGGGAAGATCCCCTGGAGAACATAGCAACCCACTCTAGTATTCTTGTCTAGAGAATTCCATGGACTGAGGAGCCTGGCAGGCTACAGTCCATGGAGATGGAAAGAGCAGGACAGGACTGAGAGTCTAAGCACAGCACAACATATTTAAACAGATTTAACCAAGACTGTCCACCAAAAATACACAAAATTCAATCCTGGGTAAGAGAAGGAAAGTAGTTTCTTTTTTTAGAGCATGTAGCTAACTTTAAAATTTGTTTTCACTGGGAAAATGAGGTTTTTAATCACACATTGTTACAGACACTCCAACAGCTGCTTCACACTCCTTGCTTCTAACGCAAGTTCACCTTTCACTGAGAAATTAGAAGCAGTCCTAAAAGAATGTCCACAAGCTCTGGCCACAGCACAAGCACAGCTGTGCTTACCCATCCTGCTTTGTGGATGTGCTCTCCATTCCTCTCACGAAGGCCAAGCCCTCCACTTACACTGACTGGTAATCCTCTCATCTTCTCAACAGCAATCACTCCAGTGATGTAAAGCGTCTGTCTACAATGCAGGAGACCCGGGTTTGATCCCTGCGTTGGGAAGATCCCCTGGAGAAGGAAATAGCAATCCACTCCAGAACTATTGCCTGAAAAATCCCATGGACAGAGGAGCCTGGTAGGCTAAAGTCCATGGGGTCACAAAGAGTCGGACACAACTGAGCAACTTCACTGTAGTCACTATAGTCAATGGTCTTTCCTCTCTACTAGAGTATAAAAATCTATAATATTGCACATCAAAGAAAAGGAAGAAAAGAAGGAAGGAAGAGGATGAGGGCAGGAAGGAAGAGAAGGAAAAGGAGAGAAGAGAGGAAGAGAGAAGTTAAGAAAAGCCCTCCTATACCTTCTCCTGCTTCTCTTGTTACTAGGAAATAAGGCTCACCTTATCAGGACTAATCTTCTTTAACCTGGGGTCCTAGAAAAGAATTTGTTTTCTGATGGAGCTCCTATGGAAACTGGGGAGCTAGTACTTATAATATTCAACCCTGGTCAGCCAGAAACTTGAACCTCAGCCCTGTTAGCAATTAAGGCAGGGATTTAAGGAATTGGGCTGAAATCGGCCCCTACTTACATCAGAAGAGGAGCTGGTGCAGCTTTAAAGCCCCACCGCCTAGTGTCAGAATTTCTCTCCTGGAGCCTGACACTCAGCCCTGCTGGTTCTCTGTGCACTGCCCTAAATGTCATGTGCAGCGGGGGCTCGTGCATCGGACACTGGTTCTGCCCCTTGGAGCTTTTCCCAGCAAACACTGCTCTAGCCAGCCTGGTATGTATGCTGCCTGGTTACCCATTCAACACGGTTGGGACAATGGTACCATTCTCCTGTTTAGAGCAAAACTCATAAATAGTTACTTATACTGTTGCCTCTATTTTTTTTATTGTCTCTTTTTTTTTCTAGACATTTTTAAATTAATTAATTAATTACTTTTATTTGTGGCTGCTTTGTCTTTGTTGCTGCATAAGGGTTTTCTCTAGTTGTGGTGTGCCAGCTTCTCATTGCAGTGGTTTCTCCTGTTGCAGAGCACAGGCCCTAGGACTCACGGGTTTCAGTAGCTGCAGCTTGCAGCCTCTAGAGCACAGGCTCAGTAGTTGTGATGCATAGGCTTAGCTGCTTCACAGCATGTGAGATCTTCCCGTGTCTCCTACATTGGCAGGAGGATTCCTTATCCACTGTACCACCAGGGAAGTCCTTAAATTTTCTTTTAAACTCTCTCCAGAAAGCCTTTTCTATTAATATTTCTCTGAATAACTCACAAAATGGTCAACAATGATTCCCAGTTGCCAACTCTGTCCTTATTTCATAGACCTATTGTTGCTTTTGACACCATGCCCCCTCCCTCCTTTCTGAAGCAGTTACTTCACTCGGCCCCTGAAAGACCACTCTTTTGGTTCCCTTGTCCCTCACAATCTCACCCCTTCTCAGCCTTTACTGTGGATCCCTCCAACCTCTAACCCTGGAAAGAACCCAAGCCTTGGGTCTCAGAACTTTTCTACCTAAATTACTCCCTAAATGATCTCTTCCAGTTTGCTGTATTTAATGGTATTAAACATCAACTTTATGTTGACCACTCCCAAATCTACATGTCCAGTTATGACCTTTTTCTTGGAACCAAATACTCATCCGTAATGTCCACCCTGGATTTATCCCAAAATGAACTGCCGCGTTCCCTACCAAACTCTCTTTTCTTCAGCCTTACCCTTCTGAATTGCTCAGACCCCAAACCTTGGAACATCTTTGCTTGCTTTATTTCATACTTAACATCAAATCCATCAGGATATTCTGTCACCCTTATCTCCAAAACAAAGCAAAAATTGAATCACTTTTCACATCCTCTATTGCTGTTGCCCTGATCCAAACCATTATCCCCCATTGTCTGGATATGAACTAGCTTACTACAGCATTTCTGCATTTTGGCACCTTGACAGTTTTTCTTATAGCATCCAGACTAATCCCTTTAAAAGGAAATAAGATCACTTCTCACGATTATGACTTTCTATTCACTTTCATCTCACTCAAAGTAAAAGCCAAAGTTATATAACGGCCTCCAAGGCCCTAGAAGATCTGACTCTTCCCACTTGCTTGCTGATATCTGTTACTTTCCTGGCAGTAAAGGTCTCCTTGCTATCTCTGGAGCATACTCCTAACTCAGGACATTTGATCTTACTCTTCCTTCTGCCAGGAACACTCTGCCAACAAATACAAATATGGCCCATTTGTCCCTTTTTTAGGTCTCCAGGGTGGCTTCCCCAACTGCAATATGTAAAATGCTACTACCATCCACATTCCCCATTCTGTTCTGTTTTCTTTTTCCATAGTACTTACTGCTACTTGACACACTACATCATTTTTTATTGTATCTATTCCTCCTCTAGAATCCAAACTCCACTAAGGGAAGGGCTTTGCTTTGTTCTCTAGTGTGACCCCAGAACCTAGGACAACAACAGCCTTATTGGAGGTGATCACTGTATATTTGTTGAATGAATAACTACATAAATATTAAAATTATTAACACGTTAAACCATGTTCCTTTATATTTCAATCACAGCATGACTAAAAATATAATTATGTAATATGCCAATGAAAGGCTTATTTTTGTCATGTGAGATTTTATTCTGAGATGGCTGATTAAACATTTCATTTCTGAAATGAAATCTCTATCCTTGGGTCACTTATTTTCAAACAACCTTTCAGCTCTTTTGAAAGAACCTCACATAGATTATTATTTACTCTTTTTATTTTTTCATGACATTCTCAAAGATCAAGTGAAAAACACATGTCAAAGCAATTTCTCCCTGCTCTTTCTGATTAAAATCAATATTCTCCCTGCTTTTAGCAGCAGTAAAAACCAACACAACAGTTTCTGTTAACTCAATAGAATGTCAAGTGATATCTTAGTGTATTGTTACCAGCAAGGATATCAACAGAGAACTACCAACAGCCTATAATCACTGCTGTTTTATTATCTACAAAATGTCATCTGTGCATATGGCATTTTACAAAACAACACAGTGAAAACAAAGCTCCTGTCTCAAGTAAACCTTATTTAGACAAAGAACTAAAGAAAAGGAGGCAAAACTTAAAATGAGAGCCTGTTGTTGTTGAGCAAAGAGTGTGATTGATCCAAGTAAGGGCAGGGTAGTGAGTCTCATTCCTGCTCTGTGAATATGTAGCTTGATCCTGCTCTTTGGATCACAAACAACAGCCATAACCCTAACTGGTTTTCTCAAAACACTCCTCCTGTTGATCACAGAGAAGAGAGCTCAGGACATACCCATCAGAAAATACACTGTTAGATATGTCCAACAGCAATATAAAACCACACCCCACCAAGAGTTGCTGGCACCTTTTAATATTTTGCTTAAAAAAAAATTGAGCTTTCCCAAGAAATCTTATAAAAACTGTATTGACTTTAGCCTAATAGTGAATTTCTAAGTTTACATAATTTATATCATCTAAATTAAGGAAATTTACAGTAGGATTATTAGTAATAATTAATATTAACATTGCACTTACTAAGAAATGATTTTACAAATACGTAAAAATGTGCATTAAAAAACTAAATATGGTAACAAACAAAAAATTGGAAACAACCTAAATGTCCAAAAGAAATTATTTGAAAGGACTGGATAAATAAATTAAATCTAGTACCACAGAATACTATTCAGTCATTAAAAATGGATCTTTGGGACTTCCCTGGTGGTGGACTTCCCTGGTGATTGCCTTCCAATCAATGCAGGGGGTGTGGATTCGATCCCTGGTCAGGGAGCTGAGATCCACATGCCTTGCAGTCAAAAAACCAAACTATAAAACAGAAACAATATTGTAACAAATACAATAAAGACTGTAAAAATGGTCCATATTAAAAAATATATTTTAAAAAAAGAGCTTTGGATCTAGATTTATTTATTGTTACAAAAAATATTTTAATTATAAGGCTGCATGTATCCTATGGTCCTATTTTGACATATGTATATATATACATACATACTCACATTCACGTCACATATAGAGACTCACTCACACTACATATGTATGACTCTGTATACAAAGAACGTGAAAAACAGTGAGAGTGTGTGTGAGATAGAGAGATAAGGGGCAAAAAAGCAAAAATAAAAGACAGGAAACCCCTTATAGATAGAATGGAGTAAAGCATATAAAAAAAGAGAAATCTCAATGAAGAAAGAGAAGCCAGTCAAATAGGCCCACTGAAGACACCCACAGAATGGTCTGAGATGCACAGATTAAGTTGTGCCCACAAAGATTCATACAGACAGGTGAAGGATGAAAGGATAAATACTAAAAGGCTAATAGTGGTTAAGTCTGAGTGGAAACATTATAAGTAATTTTCAAGCTACCTTTCTATATTACATGATTTTCTTTTACTATGAAAATTTACAGCATTAATAATCAGAATTAATAAAATAGAAAGCTATTAGCAAAAAACACTAGAACTCGAATGAAATAGACACACTTTAAACACAGAAATAAACACAACCCTCAAATTCTTAAGTGTTAAAAATTTAATGAAAATATCATTTACCCTTTAAAATCCTGAAAGTTTTTGGTTTCTACTTATTTAACAACATATCTTAGTGAAGTCAACAGAAAAGCATGCAGCCTGTTCTCCAAAGGCCCACTGTATGCCAACAAAGAAGTTACTTCTCATTCAGAATATTATTTCCATATGAAAAGAGCACATACGTATTTGTATTTCATCTTCTCTTTAAATCTCAGAACTTCAAAGCCTTGAGGCAATTTCAACATATCTAAGTAGGAACAAAGATAATCTCCATCACATCATCCAAATCAGATATTGAAGGAAGTTTTTCAGGGAAAAACAGAATTCTTGATCAGAATTCTCTAGTTCTCAAAGGTAGCTTTAGACAGATCCAAATATAAAGAAAAGTTTGCAAAACTGGCACACAATTTTTGCTTTAGAAAAGGTCAGAAAACGTCTACAACTTTAGCAAATCATAAAATAAGTCACTCTATGTGTCCGAAAGTGATGAAAATATACACTACTTTTAATTCATCAAATTATGATTTTTAACTTTTTCACCAACCTACAAGGAATTCACTAGTCTGAAAGCAAAACTAAAGATAATCTCTTTCTCTTTTTTTTTTTTTTAGCATAAAAAGCACCAGTATATGAGGTTTTATTTCTGAGTTTAAAAATCAGTAACTTTTAATTCACTAGAGAAACTAGAAATCAATAATACAGCAAAATCTAATGATTTTCCACTTAAATTTCTTATGCATATAAATATGGCTATGTGCATTAAAATAATAATGTCAGATTTCTCAATATCAGACAAACATAATGCTTAGAAGGCTATAGATTAGGTGTCTCATTTCTAACAAAACCTGGAATAAGCATCATTTAAAATTTTGTTATTTTAAAACATTTTCAAATACGTGAGTAGAATAATTCTGAGCCACTGGAAGTTTATTAGTAAATGTTATTTACAAAAACCACAATAATTCTCTTAAAATTCAACAGTATCACTACTCTTTCTTATAATCCTTTTTCATTCCATTCTTCCACTGATGACAAAGTGACCACTTGCTAAATTTAGAGATTATGTCCCTGATTCCTCCAAGGTACTCGTGTTGATCAAAATTATTCCGTTGCAAATGGCAGAAACCCATCAAAGTATATTAAACTTTTAAATACACACACACATTAGTTCATGTAAATAAACCTTAGAAAGGGAGAACAGAGTCTATCTTTTTAAACCCAAAAGAAAGCTCTCAAACACTGATAAGAAAATACTTTTCTCTTTTTTCCATTTCTCTTTGTAGGTTACTTCACTCTCTCAGACCATCTTCTCCAGATGGCTATGAATTAGTAGCTAAAAGTCCTACCTGACACCTTAATACCCTCTAACTTAGGGGGGGAAATCAAATGAACAAAAAACAACAAAACTTCATCTTCAAACTCTAGTTAGAAACAAATCCACAGAAGTATTCTGACCAGCTCAATCTGGCCAACAGCTTAAATGGAAAAGGACAGACTTCAAGGAGGAGGATTGTTCACAGAACCTTTAAGGAAAGGCATTGTTGATAGCTGGAAAGAGTGAGGTAGTTGATGGGTTTGGTGGGACAGGAGGGGGAATACTCACACAACATGGGGTGAAACTGCACAGCATGTTCCAGGAATAAGAGACACTCCAATGCAACTAAGGATATGAGGTCGGTAGAAGCCTTGATGGACTTCTCTCAATGTGAGTAGATGTTCATTGTCCAGAGTTAACCTACTCACATCCTCATATTCTCCCTTAAGCCTGATCATTGTGAAGAGCAGAGAATTCTATTTTCTTCTAAGATGCTCTCTCACCTACATAGTATAGTGATACAGCATCTTGCAGGCAATATTCCCCATAATCACACGTTCCCATAGGGAATACACAAAACTGTCCACAAAGTTGAAAACCTTGTGGCTTCCTCTTCTCTGTCTCTCTCTGAGCCTCCCTCTCCATCTAGAAGTGAAGCAAGTCTGTGCGTGCACCATGAAGCATGCAGCAAGAGGTCTTATTGCAGGGACAGCGTGGAAACGTGAAAAGGACTATTCCAGAAAGACATTTAAACTTTGACCTAGAAATGTGGGTTTTAAGAAATCAAAAGCCAGGAATTGATGCCTCGGATACTGAAAAGTTTACGATTCTGCTCCATCTCTCTATAATATCCTGATTTGGAAAGCAAACTTGGTTGGTAGAGAAACTTTGGTTCAGTCATAAAGAAGCCCTCATGAAATCCCTTTGCACTCTCCACTGCCTCCCCCCACCCCACTCATTACAGAGAATGTCTATTGTTTTTCCTCTCAGAATCAATTTTCACCTCATCCTAGAAACAGCCCCTGGATTTCCTCTTAGGCAGACACCTCTCACAGCTTAGAAATATCTGAGAAAATAAAATTGGTGCTCAGCTGGTGACTAAAAAGAAGGCATGTATGAACTGCTTTAAGGCATAATGTGAGTTTTAAGTGTCAGTATCCCACTGGAGAAAGATGTTAGCACACACTATCTTCCCCTTGCATTAACTGGTTACTAATGTGGCTTTTATCCCCCAAAGTTTTATTAATTGTTATTAATAGGATAGCCCTTTAAAAATAATTGTAAGTCAAATGATTTGCCCTCCAAGAAGAAACAAGGCACTACTTTCCTCTCTCTTTAATACGATCATTGCTGAGGTTAAGATGGAGACATATCCACCTGCGAGAGACACATCTCTTAGGGGCCCCTCAGGCTGTTTCTCTGAAGGTAATTTTGCATACCATATTTCTAACACCATGACTTTGACCCTAGAATGACTGCAGTCATATTTTGACAATATCTCTTATTAAAGTATTCACTCTTCAACCCCAGACAATGGCTTTTTTTTTTTTAATGTACACCTTCTTGTCTGTAATAATGGTTAAAAAGAGAAAAGAAAAGAAAGAAGTTTCTTCTTAGCTATTCTACTCTCATTTTCCACATCTATAAGAGAACAGATGAACTGATTTATGAAGTTTCTTTGGCTCTAATAACCCAAGATTTGAAAACACACTAAGCATTTCAGTTGGCAGCATGGCCAGGTAGAATGACCTCTCACTCTGCTACCATTCAAAAATAGTAAAGCTATCATTCAGTGTGTAGATGAATGGGCACAAGACAAGCTGACATTGTCTCACCAGGACTTACAGACAGAACACTGAAACCTGAGTTAAAGAAATGAGTATATGTGGAGCAAACGCAACAGGATTCATAGGCATGGAGTTGAGAGGTTAGGTTTCAGATGGAAGGGGGCTGTCATCTTCTCTATAAATGTGAAGCAGTTCTTGAAAATCCCCTTTAGCAAAAAGACATAATCATGATGACATTTCCTATGAATCCTATAAAAAACATAAAGCGTAACCAGCCCCTTTGTCAATGTCGTCTATTATGAGTGATTTAATGAAATTTGAAGGTGACAGTAAAAGTCTCATGACACACTTTAGATCAATAAAACAAAGGTGAAACAAACCAAAATATAAAGCATATGCCTGGTATTTTAAAGTTACATACTTGCAACCTATCACAGGAGTCAATTATTCTGACACATTCTGTTCATGGGCATGTAAAATATGCACAAAATTAAAGGTTTCAACTTTAACCATGTACTGCTGCTGCTGCTGCTAAGTCACTTCAGTCATATCCGACTCTGTGTGACCCCATACACAGCAGCCCACCAGGCTCCTCTGTCCCTGGGATTCTCCAGGCAAGAATACTGGAGTGGGTTGCCATTTCCTTCTCCAATGCATGCATGCATGCTAAGTCACTTCAGTCATCTCCAACTCTGTGCAACCCTATGGATAGCAGCCCACCAGGCTCCTCTGTCCGTGGGATTCTCCAGGCAAGAATACTGGAGTAGGTTGCCATTTCCTTCTCCCATGTGGTAGGGACTGAATATGAGCCAGTCGTTTGAGACAACACAGCAAAGACAGACTCTTGATGTCATTGATTATGTACATTTTTCAAAGGATGCAAAATATTGAGTGGATTTTCCTTCAAAATTTATCTAGAATTTTACCACTCTTTCTCTATTTCTATTGTTAATACCCTGGATAAAGCTTCCATCTTCTCTCATCTGATTAATATAAAAGCCTTTGGATACCCTATTTCCACTCTGGTCCCCTGCATCTATGTTATCATACAGCCAAACTCATCTTTGCAGTGTGCTCAATGGCTCGGTCATGTCCAACTCATTACGATCCCCATGGACTGTAGCTTGCCAGGCTCCTCTGTCCACCTATGGGATTATCCAGGCAAGAATACCAGAGTGGCTTGACATTTCCTCCTCCAAACTCATGTTTAATGGTAACATAACTGAAATGAAAATGAGATTTTGGTTGACTGCAGGGTCAGTGGTATTGTACAAGCACTAGAAAAAAAATTTTAGAACTTATTTTATTGCTTTTGAGGACAGTAAATATTTGTAGAATATATGATCATAAAAAGGGAAGAAATAATTGCTCTTTTTACTATGCTGATAAAAGTAGGGTTGCACAGTCTGAGAGGGTCGCTAGTCAACAAGAATTGATCAAGATAAAAATGAACAAAATATTGAGAAGGAAAAAAGAGTTGTGTCATGTGGGGAATACTCAATTCTCATGAACTAAAGAAATTTGGGACATTCAACCACAAGAAAAAAATTCCCACATGATGGATGGAAATAAAGGGAAAAAAGACATGAATGGCTGCCTTAAAAATAGGAAGGACTTCCATATAAAAACAGAATTAAATTTGTCCTGTATGGAAGTTCCAAGATGGTAGTTTGACTCTGTATGGGCAAGACCTATTCAACAAGCACAGCACTCCAAAATTAAGAGAATATTAATAGCTCCAAGAAATGTTCACATAAAGTATGATTATAGTCCACCCCTCCACCTGAGTTACTTTTGCAGCTTCTTCCTACCTGATCTCCTATCTCCAGTGCCTCTCCAACAGCCTAAGCAAACCATTCAAAGTATAGAACTGCCCTGTATTCCCCTACTTAAAAGTCTTCAAAACATTCCACTGCCTTTAGAACAGAATCCAAACTCCTTCACTAAACATTTTCAGCCTCCTCTTTCATAGTTCTGCCTTTGTACTCTGGACTTCAGACCGAATGAATGTTTCCCAGACCTATGAAAAGAACATGCTTCACTCATCTTCAGATTTCAGCTCTCATTAGTGTCTTTATATACCACACAATAATTTCCCCTCAACATTGGGTAAGTTCTTCTCATCCTTCAGATCGCAGCTTTGGTATCCAGCTCAAATATCCTTATCAGATGAAACATGCTGAAGTCATCATCAAGCTCATAAACACTAACAAAAGAAACAAAATCATGTGATCTTTTGAAAACATAAACCAGAACACCCCACTCTTTGTTCAAATTCTACAGTCGCTTCTGATCACATTTAGAACAAAATCCTCTTCACCATGGTCTGCAAAGCTTTGTGGTGACCTCTGGCTCCCTCCATCCTCAACTGCTGTCAGTGCTTCTCTCTGCTCCAGCCATGCTGCCTGCTTGCTGTTCCTTCAACATGTGATGCATGTTCCTGGCCTCATAATCTTTTCACCTGCAGCCTCCTCTACCTGGAACAATATTTTCCCAGATATTTGCATAAGTTACTTCATGCAGAATTTGGCTCATTTGTCATTTCCCCACCACCATCTATCAAAAACAGACTTCTCCACACTCTTTCCCTTTTTCTTTTGTTATTTCATTTTATAATCCTTATCACTATCTGAGATCCTATTATACATTCTTGCTTATGTATTCTTTCTTTCCCCTGACAGAAATAAATGTAAGCTCCATGAGAAAAGAGACAATGTCTTGTCTTGTCTGTATCTCCAGCACTTAGACCAGGGCAAAGAAAATACTAAGCACTCATTAAATTTTAATAATGAATGACTGAATCATCCTGTTTTTCTACATAGCATTCATTATTATCTGAAATTTAGCCTACTCATTTCCTCTATTGTTTGTTTACTCTGTCTCTACCTTTTAAATAGAATATAGGTTCTATGAGCCCTAGAAGTTTATCTCTCTTGATCCTCGAGAGAACAGGGCTGGGGAAGAAAAAACAAAATAGTGTGTGAACTTGACAGGTGAAAGTGTTAGTCACTCAGCTGTGTCCGACTCTTTGTGACCTAATGGACATAACCCACCAGGCTCCTCTGTCCACGGAATTCTCTAGGCAAGAACACTGGAGTGGGTTGCCATTTCCTTCTCCAGGGAATCTTTCTGACCTAGGGACTGCCACATTGCAGGCAGACTCTTTACCAAGAGAGCCACCAGGGAAGCAGAATAATATCCTATATAGTCCTGGTTATAGCCCTTGCACTTTACAAAAATGCTTATTTCATTGTCTGTATTTTCCACTAGACTGTAGGCTCAGAGAAGTCAGGAACTTATTTTCTTCACGAGTTACACCCTCAGCATTTACCATAAACCCTTGGTATAAAAACTTTCATTTTATAAGTGTATCCATGCAAAGAAGGAAAAGAGTGGAGGAAAGGACAAAAGAACAGGCAGAAGGAAAGATGAAGAACTTTTTCAGAGGGTTGAAAAGATTATTTAGGATCTAAAGTGATTGAACGAGATGACCATTGATATTCCTGAGTTTTTCCCAAGGGAAGTCCCAAAGGAGCTACAAAAGAATAAATGCATAAATTAAGGCTCTAAAATAGATTCTAAGAAGCCAGTTAGAGTATAAGAATCTAAGCACGTGGCTTCCTGTCAAACATTTGTCACTAGGACACTGCTCACATTAATGTCAAATATATACCAGTCACTTGCGTCAACAATGCTCAAGTAGTTCAAATATTTTTGTTTGTGGGTCCTAGGGAAAATTCTTTCTTTTCCTAGAATTTCATATTTCTCCTCCTGTGTCCGCACAGCTTGTGATCTTTATATACATTTTTATACTTGAAAGTTGTTCACTATCACCTTATTATAGTTCTCTACAACAAAATATAGGAATTTTAGTATTCTATGAACACAAGGCTATACATTTTCTTTGAATTAATAATTCATTAAAATTAGTATTGATTTAAAATGAACAAAATAACATATAAATTTAAAAGGTGAACATAAATATAAAAAAGTATATCAATATTAAATAGAAAGTAAAATTGTAAATATGAAAACGGAACTTTATTGGGCCTATACAGCTTAATGAGAAGGGGAAATGTACCATGTCTTTTTTTTTTTTTGTACCATGTCTTGGTTAGAGGACTCACTGAATGGTCCCTCTGCCTGTGGCTCTACTGGCTTTGAAGTCCCAAGGTCAAGTCTCATAATAAGATTCCTGGTGGGTGAAGGTAGGTTTTTCTTTTATAATTTGAGCAGAGAGGTTTTGTGGAAGAGGAGGTCACAAAGGGAATATCCACCTCAGATAACTTCTGAGGTAAATCAGTTTTTGAAAATAGTACATTCTTGCATGCTCAGTCACTCAGTCATGTCTGACTCTTTGTGACCCCATGGACTGTAGCTTGCCAGGCTCCTCCGTCCATGGGATTTCCCAGCCAAGAATACTGGAGTGGGTTGCCATTTCCTTCTCCAGGGGATCTTCCCCACCCAGGGATAGAACCGTCACCTCCTGCATCTCCTGCATTGGCTAGGGGATTCTTTACCACTAGCATCACCTGGGAAGGCCATTCTCTGGGAAATGGTTCCCCTAAAATGACCCACCAGTGTACCCCTTAGAAAATCTCTTTGTACCCTGGTCTGAGGATCACCGGCTGTCATCACAGTGAAGCTCATCTGAAGCTCTCCTCCTCTTGTGAGCATCTCTCCCCCAGCAGTTTCCCTCACTCTCTTCACTGAAATTTAGAGCCTCTCTACTAAATTTCAGGCCAGCCTTTCCAGCCCTGGCATGGTATTCCCACATGCACACCTATCTGAAAACTTACAATCCACACACCCCAAGATAACATTATCCCTGTCTCAGCCCCCAAAATAGGTTACACCATCTCTTATATTTTCTATTTTACACAGTGGCATCACAAACCTTCCAGAAACTCAAGCTAAAAACATTAACTCTGAACAGTGAATCTAGTAAGAATTGAGATAATTAGCTGATCTCTAGCCAGCAGACTAATGAAGCTCAGACATGACACTTTCTGGGTGGTCTTGGAAGCTGGAAGTACAGAAGGTATATCTCTTTCCCTTGAAGATGAATCTTAACAGATGAGATCTCAGTAGGTGGAGATAGGCTGATTCTTCTGACAATGGTCAGTAAGCCCTCCAGAATAAGCCAGGGAACCTTGGTTAAGACTGAGCCTCTTAATTTGGTTCTAGTAAATTAGAATGGGTCTTATACAGGAAGGATATAGTTATAACACCATCCCCTCCCATGGGATTACAGATCTAATGTGATTGGACTAGAAGCCTTGTTTCTGGTTCTATTCAAAGACAGCTTTCCCATGTTCCTTTTCACGTCTAGAGTTAAAATACTGGTCATGAGGTGCTGACATTAGCTGCTTAGTCGTGTCCAACTCTGTGACCCTATGGACTGCAGTTGGCCAGGCTCCTCTGGCCATGGGATTCTCCAGGAAAGAATACTGGAGTAAGTTGCATGCTCTCCTCCAGGGAATCCTCTCAGCCCAGGTCTCCCACATTGCAGGCATATTCTTTACCTTTTGAGCCACCAGGAATTCCCAAGAATATTGGAGTGGGTAGCCTATTCCTTCTCCAGGGGATCTTCCTAACCCAGGAATCAAACCGGGGTCTCCTGCACTGCAGGTGGGTTCTTTACCAGCTGAGCTACCAGGAATTAAATACCAAGAACTACAGTTTGCTCTTTGAGATGTTAACCATTCCTCAGTCCCAAGGTCTGGAAGAAGACACTACAATGAACTAAGGTGGGGTCTACTTCACAGCTTCTACAGAGGAACCTGAGAGATATGTATTATATATAATCTCAACATAAGAAAAGGGGGAAGAGACACTGAAAGTAAATAGAGCCCTAAGCAAGTAGGATGGGAACTTGAGATACAAAAATATTCAGATGCTCTGGACTAATAAAGACTAATTCATGGAAAGTATTACTGGACAATAATTATTCATGTGAATATTCCCACAAAGACTGCTGAAGATGTGCATTATACAGAGCTCCTTCCATTTTAAGGGGGGGAAAATCAACTTAAACTAGCTGAAAAGAAAAAAAAAAAAAAAACTGTGGGATTTATTAATTCATGTGACTGGAGAATTCAGGGGCACATCAGCCTTAGACACTGTTAGACCCTCAGGCTCATGCTGCCAAGCCATGTATTTTCCTCCCCATTTTCAGTTCTGCCCTCCTCCTTGGTCAGCTTCATTTTCCAAGCAACCTATCAAATTCAACCAAGGAAATGAAGGAAAATGAATGCTAGCAATTCTACACTATGACCCTTATAGCTAGTGATACACAGAGGAAGAAAGAGTCCACAACCAATCTCCAGGAGGGCATTTGACTGACCCGATTTTGGACACGTGTATGTCCTTGAACCGCTCATTTTGTCAGGGGAACGAGGGAGTTTGATGGCCAGTGCTTGAGTCCATCTATCACTGTGGCCACCTGGTAAGCCTTAGAAACTCCCTGACAGTATTCCCCACAGGAAGAAGTTATATACCAAAGAGAAAAGGAAGAAAAGGGAAGGGGAGGGAAGCAAGCCAGAAAAATCAAGCTGTAACTATTAAAGACCCTGGTAGGAGGATTCCCATGTTTGCTGGCTTGGTTTCTTTTCCTTCTCTGCTTTCAGAGACTGATTTTCTCCTGCCAGATTGGTTCCTCTGGATCTTTTCTTTCAAAATCAGTACATAAGAGAGAATGGGGAAAAAGAAGAGAAAAGACATAAGGTGTGCAGGGGTGTGATTTGGCAAAACTTGGAGAGAAAGAGGCACAGAGCTGAGATTGTGTGAGAAAAATGGATGGGTGACAAAGGAAATATTTAAAGTATTGCTTTAGGTTATGTAATGCCTTTCATGTGGTTTAAGCAAATAAGTAAACAGAGAGCTATTCTGAACTGTTGTTGGGTTTCTAAATCATTCCTTTGACAACTATAGTATGATTAGATCCTATTGTAGAGTATTGTACAAATACTATACTCTATTAATGTTTACACATGTATCTCCCTTACTAGATCAAAGTTTTCCTGAAGGTCGTTATATCTTACACCATAGTGCTTTGCACACAGAAAGGACTCAGAAACTTAATTGTTGATGTGTGATTTTTTTTCACTCTCAAGATACTCCAATAAATTAGGTCCTTCATTTTTAAAAATCCTAAAGATCGTGTTTCCATGGCCTCTGATTACAACTTTTTTTAAGTACACAAGAATTCCCTTTGTGCCTTCATAAACTCATTCTAAGGAATTTTCTCTCTTCATTTAAAAATCAAGATAGTTAGATCAGATCAGATCAGATGAGTTGCTCAGTCATGTCCTACTCTTTGCGACCCCATGAATCGCAGCACGTCAGGCCTCCCTGTCCATCACCAACTCCCAGAGTTCACTCAGACTCACGTCCATCGAGTCAGTGATGCCACCCAGCCATCTCATCCTCTGTCATCCCCTTCTCCTCCTGCCCCCAATCCCTCCCAGCATCAGAGTCTTTTCCAATGAGTCAACCCTTTGCATGAGGTGGCCAAAACACTGGAGTTTCAGCTTTAGCATCATTCCTTCCAAAGAAATCCCAGGGCTGATCTCCTTCAGAATGGACTGGTTGGATCTCCTTGCAGTCCAAGGGTCTCTCAAGAGTCTTCTCCAACACCACAGTTCAAAGGAATCAATTCTTCGGTGCTCAGCCTTCTTCACAGTCCAACTCTCACATCCATACAGGACCACAGGAAAAACCATAGCCTTGACTAGACGGACCTTTCTTGGCAAAGTAATGTCTCTGCTTTTCAATATGCTATTTAGGTTGGTCATAACTTTCCTTCCAAGGAGTAAGCGCCTTTTAATTTCATGGCTACAGTCACCATCTACAGTGATTTTGGAGCCCAGAAAAATAA
Source organism: Bos indicus x Bos taurus (assembly GCF_003369695.1). NCBI lineage: Eukaryota > Metazoa > Chordata > Mammalia > Artiodactyla > Bovidae > Bos > Bos indicus x Bos taurus. The sequence goes on along the minus strand of NC_040079.1, from coordinate 60,285,149 downwards.
AGTCTGACACTGTTTCCACTGTTTCCCCATCTATTTCCCATGAAGTGATGGGACCAGATGCCATGATCTTCATTATCTGGATGTTGAGCTTTAAGCCAACTTTTTTACTCTCCTCTTTCACTATCATCAAGAGGCTTTTGAGTTCCTCTTCACTTTGTGCCATAAGGGTGGTGTCATCTGCATATCTGAGGTTATTGATATTTCTCCCGGCAATCTTGATTCCAGCTTGTGTTTCTTCCAGTCCAGCGTTTTTCATGATGTACTCTGCATATAAGTTAAATAAACAGGGTGACAATATACAGCCTTGACATACTCCTTTTCCAATTTGGAACCAGTCTGTTGTTCCATGTCCAGTTCTAACTGTTGCTTCCTGACCTGCATACAAATTTCTCAAGAGGCAAATCAGGTGGCCTGGTATTCCCATCTCTTTCAGAATTTTCCACAGTTTATTGTGATCCATACAGTCAAAGGCTTTGGCATAGTCAATAAAGCAGAAATAGATGCTTTTGTGGAACTCTCTTGCTTTTTCCATGATCCAGCGGATGTTGGCAATTTGATCTCTGGTTCCTCTGCCTTTTCTAAAACCAGCTTGAACATCAGGAAGTTCACGGTTCACATATTGCTGAGACTGGCCTGGAGAATTTTGAGCATCACTTTACTAGCCTGTGAGATGAGTGCAATTGTGCGGTAGTTTGAGCATTCTTTGGCATTGCCTTTCTTTGGGATTGGAATGAAAACTAACCTTTTCCAGTCCTGTAGCCACTGCTGAGTTTTCCAAATTTGCTGGCATATTGAGTGCAGCACTTTCACAGCATCATCTTTCAGGATTTGGAATAGCTCAACTGGAATTCCATCACCTCCACTAGCTTTGTTCATAGTGATGCTTTCTAAGGCCCACTTGACTTCACATTCCAGGATGTGAGCACACCATCATGATTATCTGGGTCATGAAGATCTTTTTTGTAGAGTTCTTCTGTGTATTCTTGCCACCTCTTCTTAATATCTTCTGCTTCTGTTAGGTCCATACCATTTCGGTCCTTTATCAAGCTCATCTTTGCATGAAATGTTCCTTTGGTATCTCTGATTTTCTTGAAGAGATCCCTAGTCTTTCCCATTCTGTTGTTTTCCTCTATTTCTTTGCATTGATCGCTGAAGAAGGCTTTCTTATCTCTTCTTGCTGTTCTTTGGAACTCTGCATTCAGATGTTTATATCTTTCCTATTCTCCTTTGCTTTTCGCTTCTCTTCTTTTCACAGCTATTTGCAAGGCCTCCCCAGACAGCCATTTTGCTTTTTTTGCATTTCTTTTCTATGGGAATGGTCTTGATCCCTGTCTCCTGTACAATGTCATGAACCTCATTCCATAGTTCATCAGGCACTCTATCTATCAGATCTAGGCCCTTAAATCTATTTCTCACTTCCACTGTATAATCATAAGGGATTTGATTTAGCTCATACCTGAATATTCTAGTGGTTTTCCCTACTTTCTTCAATTTAAGTCTGAATTTGGCAATAAGGAGTTCATGGTCTGAGCCACAGTCAGCTCCTGGTCTTGTTTTTGCTGACTGTATAGAGCTTCTCCATCTTTGGCTGCAAAGAATATACTCAATCTGATTTCGGTGTTGACCATCTGGTGATGTTCATGTGTAGAGTCTTCTCTTGTGTTGTTGGAAGAGGGTGTTTGTTATGACCAGTGCATTTTCTTGGCAAAACTCTATTAGTCTTTGCCCTGCTTCATTCCATATTCCAAGGCCAAATTTGCCTGTTACTTCAGGTGTTTCTTGGCTTCCTACTTTTGCATTCCAGTCCCCTATAATGAAAAGGACATCTTTTTTGGGTATTAGTTCTAAAAGGTCTTGTAGGTCTTCATAGAACTGTTCAACTTCAGCTTCTTCAGCATTACTGGTCGGGGCATAGACTTGGATTACTGTGATATTGAATGGTTTGCCTTGGAAATGAACAGAGATCATTCTGTCGTTTTTGAGATTGCATCCAAGTACTGCATTCCGGACTCTTCTGTTGACCATGATGGCTAGTCCATTTCTTCTGAGGGATTCCTGCCTGCAGTAGTAGATATAATGGTCATCTGAGTTAAATTCACCCTTTCCAGTCCATTTCAGTTCGCTGATTCCTAGAATGTCGACATTCACTCTTGCCATCTCTTGTTTGACCACTTCCAATTTGCCTTGATTCATGGACCTGACATTCCAGGTTCCTATGCAATATTGCTCTTTACAGCATTGGACCTTGCTTCTATCACCAGTCACATCCACAGCTGGGTATTCCTTTTGCTTTAACAAGATAATTAAGGCAATATAACCTATCAACATCACAGAATCAAAGTAAGTAAGGCATGGAAGAGAACTTAAAATACCAAAACCAACTCCTTCATTTGCTAGAAGGAAATGGGATCTCTTTCTAGTTAAATTATTTGTTGACCCATATGACTATTTAGAGCCTAAATCACGGATTTGAGTTCCAAAACTACAGTTTCAGGACTGTTTCTATGCATCATCTTGCCTCGTAAACATTACACCTTCTTGAAGACATGTTCAATCCTCTTCTCTTCATACTGCTGCTGCTGCTAAGTCGCTTCAGTCGTGTCTGACTCTGTGCGACCCCACAGACAGCAGCCCGCCAGGCTAAATAAGTATAATTATTCCTGCCTTTCCCATAGTTCCCAATTAAAAAAAAAAAAAAAAACAGTGTGTGAATAATATGGGGTAGTATAAGAACACATCTTTAGATTCTGACCAGTCTTGATTCTTCTTTTTTGAAGTTGTATGATTTGGTGGAAGTTTTTCTATAAAATTCATGTAATCATACTTATAGTTTACCAGGTATCTATAAGGTACTGAACTGTAGGCACCGAAAAGATAAAACAAATAACATATCATAGACCCTAAACATATATTAGGAGTTTTTTTCTGCCAAACCACAACCCCATCCATAGCTGAATAACATTTATGAAAAATACTGAAACATACAGAAGTCTATGTCAGAAGTTACAATTTTAGCTCAATGAAGAAACTGCAGTTGAAAGTTGGAATATCAAGAAATTTAAGTACTATATGTTAAATTAATCATTGCTCAAGTTAATAACATTTCTTAGCTAACTCACAGCCCCATGATACTAATGAAATAAAATATTGCTTTAATTTTTTTTTTATCATGAGAATGTATTAGCACCAAATAAGAATAGGAGCCCAAACCACAAAGTACTCAGAGGGGTCTGAGATTTATTTAAAAGACAAAGTTATTTTGTCACTGATAGCAGTAGAGATTAGAAACTAAGTAACAACTCTCTCTCAAACATTACCACCTAATTTACAATAGCGCAGCAGCAAGGAGAGCAGTCTTGTAGATGAAAAGTAATTTGATAAAATAATGGCTGCCATTTTTCTACTGCAATTGCTCTGCAACATAATTTATAGGGCCCATACTTCTCATCTCCTTGATGACAGGTAATGGAAAAAATTTCAGCAGCAAACCTTGATAGTAGGCTAAGACCATTTGGATCAGTATTTCTAACTCATTTTTAACTGTTTCCTCAATTATCTTCTTTCAAATTTTATCCCATTTCATCAAAAAGAAGGACAAAGGTTGATAATAAGAAAATCTCTGTTCAACATTGAGACTTTCAGATTAAAAATAGCTGTAAAATGATTTTGACTCTATATTGTAAAGATATTGGTTCATTTTCTACATTGAGATGATAATAAATTAATCTACAACTATCACCATGAATACTAAAAGATGCAATACAGAGTTACATGTATGGCTCTTCTAAAAATGAAGCTCACAATTTTTTTTTTTTTTTAGTTGACTCTGTGCCCTATGCATTTCAAGTAAGCCCTGAAGTAATTTAAAAATTATCACAAAATGTGATATTTAAGAACAAAAGTGAAACAGACCACCAGAAAGATGTAGGTGGAATATAAATTTTAAGCACCTAAGTTGAGTTGATTAAAATCTTGAATCCTAAATTTAGCTATTGAATTTCTGTAATCAAATGATATAAATAATGAACAACTGCAGTAACTTTCACTTTTAGCCACTCACACCATCCTTTCCCTCACATTTTGTATGAATTCTAATTTCTTCCATACTCTTTGTATGGATCTTATCTTGATTTTGGGATTATGTGGGGTAAAATGATAAATAGGTAAGTCAGATATTTGATCCTTAATCTTTCCTAGTCATAGGTCAGGATGCCACATCTCCATGCAAGATAATAGGGGGGGAAAGACCATTAAAAACCCAAAAGATAAAATTTTAAAGTACTAAGTTAAGAAACGACTAATTATATTTTATAAAGGCTTCCCAGGTGGTGCTAGTGGTAAAGAATCTGCCTGCCAATGCAGGAGACATAAGAGACTCAGGTTCGATCCCTGGGTTGGGAAGATCCTTTGGAGGATGGCATGGCAACCCCTCCAGTATGCTTGCCTGGAGAATTCCATGGACAGAGGAGCCTGGTGGACTATAGTCCATTGGGTTGCAAAGATTCGGACATGACTGAAGTGACTTAGCACTCATGCATGACAACTAAGATTATGCTATTGATATTCAGCTGTTCCTCCTAGTAAGTGCTAAGCATAAAATTTAACCTTTTAGAAACTGCTCCTAGAGCAAGGCAATATACTCTGTATTTAACACAGTCAAAGAAGTTTCATTATTTCTGGTACAGTTGAAGGACAACTATACAATCCATCTAAAGAAACTATTCCAAAATATTTACATAAAAATCTACATGTTTATTCTCCCAATAAATAATCAGAAACTTCGGTGTTCTGGGCACCATTCTGGAAGCACGAGATTTAATAGCAAAGCTGCCTTTGCTGAGTTTCCTTTCATTCCAGGGAAGAATACACAAAAAAATAGATCTGGAATACAACAGGCAAGTGCTCTGAAGAAAAATAAAGCACCATGGAGGAGAGAAAAACATAGGTAATATTTTAAATAATTAAATCTGAGATAATACAGATTAATATTTTTCAGAGTAACTAAGAAAACACCTTTAAGGAGAAAATTTTGGAGCAAACTGCTGAAAGTGATTATGTAGCCAACAGAAAAGCATGTCCTAAGGTCCTGAGGCAGGATATTAGAAAGGAGACCTAGGGTACAAACCAGGATAATGCTAATTTAAAATAGAATTCCACATCATTTTATATCTTTCCTCTCTCTAATCGGGTTTTGACAACAATGTTTTAAAACAGAGTAAAGAAATAATGATAGTCTGAGATCAACTTCCTGGGCATAATTAGGCCAATATATAGCTTCTGAATGTTGAGAAAAAGGATTCTGATAAGCCAATTAATTATTAAGTTGCCTTTAATCATCCTTGGCAATTTTCCTAGTAACATGAAATTGCTTTGCATTGTGACTGATAATAAAACACATGCTCTTAAGTTATGCTTCTCATATGAAATACAGTTTGAGGAAATGATAATTCAGTTGTTTCTAAGCTAACAGAGTCTGAAATGTATGTCCAGAATTTGGTCTATAATTTTGAAGTCATAAAGTGACTGCTTCCTGAAAGAAGCATAAAACTAGAACTAATTTAAGAGTTTGACTATTAGAGGTAGGGCTCATCACTCAGGAAAGATTTTGTGTGGTTTTTCTGCCATGTGATTCTCTCTTGGGGTTTTGTTCAACTTGACCTGTGAGAAATTCTAAGGGAAATGAGGCTGAACTAGCTTAACTATGGTGAAGGTGCTGAGGATGGCATGTGAAGAGAGAAACCTGTCATGTGTATATGTTAGCAGAACGCTCAAGGTTTTCTGGAGAATTTATCAACAACTAAAATGGTTTTCTTTGATGGTGGTCATCTCAAAACAAAACAAACAAACAAATTCCAGCCTAACTTCTCTACTACTTGCCAGATAATTATTTTACTGAAAAAATGCAAAAATGTTTTTTCTCGGATTAACTATAGTTATTGTTGTTGTTTAATTACCCTCACCCCTCTCTCTCTTTTAATCTTGATTTTTTCCTTTGTTTCTTGGCTCAGTCTACCATGTCTCCCCAACATTTGAGTGTACAATTTTCCTTCCAAATGACTTTGAGAATACAAACATATCCAGTTAAATATCTCTGAATTATTCCTTGGTTAATCTTCACTGATCCTTCAAGAATCTAATGAAAGTTATTGAGTTTCTCCCCTCCTAAAATGCAACACATCCATGCACAGAAAATTTTATGCAGATTCTCAGGCTTCTGTGAGAATCCCCTTGTGTCACATAAAGTAAGAGCTCCTGCTGATATGGAATTACAGACTTCTCTAATGCCACCCACAAAAACTTTACATCCAATTACAAGTCAGACAGACACAAACTAACACTTTATAAATATTTATAGATTTTATTTATAAATATTATATATTTATAAATATTTATATTTATTTATTTTTATAAATATATTTATAAATATTTATAAATTATTTATTTATAAGTCATTTATAAATATTAAATATTAGCACTTCTCATTCTGCTCTTTCATGAAGCCATGTAATGAGCACAGCATCTCTACCTGTCATGAGCTTGATCTGAATACCTGATAAAACCTGCCTCCTTAGAGAATGCAATGTGTTTAAATTGTTCTATAAGCCAACGAAGCCTTTGATGGCTTCTATTAACTTGCTTATGACATTGTCAAGATAGTTTTGCCTGATACTCCTAGTTTCCTATGGGATTTTGCCAAATAATATAGCCAATATTATCAGCTCTGTTTCTTTCTCTCTTTCTCTCTTTAGTCCCTAAGTCATGTCTGACTCTTGCAACCCCATGGATTGTAGCCTGCCAGGCTCCTCTGTCCATGAGATTCTCCAGGCAAGAATACTGGAGTGGGTTGCCATTTCTTTCTCCAGGGGATCTTCCCAACCCAGGGATTGAACCCAGGTCTCCTGCACTGCAGGCAGATTCTTTACCAACTGAGCTATGAGGGAAGTCTGTTTCTTTAACCAAGGCTAACTGTAGCATATCTACTGTTTGTTTCACATAATTAGAATCTTTCAGACAGCATCACATGCACCATATTATCAAAACCCAAGAAATTCTCCAGAAAAAGAACGAGATCTTCACTGTACCTAGTGGACTTACCTCTCATAGCTTTACCTTTCCAGTTTAGCAAGTAACCAGCTTGATAATGAGAAATATAAAATTTAAATTGGAAATAATCCTTTTACATGCTCAATAACATTATTATACCTTATTGAAGAAGGTCAATAAGCTGGCATTGAATGTACATTGGGAATATGTGCCCACAGGAAAGCTGAGATCCAATATCAATGTTAAAAATGCAGAAACCTATCTCGCTTGGCAATTTTCCTTGAAAAAGTGAGTAGTTTTTGTGCTTTCTAATGCTTAGAAAAAATCCAATTTGTTGAAATTGAGCATACGCTAAATAATTAATGTGCATGTCCTAAAAGCTATTCATTGTAAAGCTAGTCCGGCCCTTATTTAAGTCATCCTGCATAGGTATTCTGCATCACTCAATACCTAATAAAAAATAATTGAGATAACCACAGAACTAAAGGCACTCAGCCAGGTCACTTAGCAAAACTCAGTGTTGAGGAGCTGTTTTCCATAGCTTCAACATGTGTTGTGACAACTTTCATCTGCACTATATTTCCAAGAATGTCTGCATGGCAAACAGTCTTAAAAGAAAGAGATAATGTCTCCCTCTGTGCAGAGAATAGAGGTCTTTAGTGACAAGAATAATTTAAAAAGTCTCTCCCTCTGGAACAAATTTTAGCAAACTGGCTAGCATCTTCTTCATAACACTGAGACTCAGGATTCCTCAGCTATGCCACAGATCCACTCTCTACACTATGTATCTAGATCATTTCATATCATGCCATAGGACTTAGGGGACAAAGGAAACCAATAAGAACAGGAAGTTCAAGTTTCTTGATCTGCCCAGAATAATAAATCCTTTGTCTCTGATCCAGGAGTCTCCTGTCTTCTACCAGCATTTTAAAACAGAGGCCGACTAACTTGTTATTCTGCAGTCTGGGTGAAATCTCAGACTCTTCATGGTTCTTGATGCTAAGCTAAATAAGCAAAGCCAATTGAGATAGAAAATTGAATCTAGGAACTTCTGCATTTGGCCAAGACAGAGTAACGAACCAAATTTAATATCATGCCCAAAATAACTATAACAATAAAAAAATACAGGAACACAATGTTTTTAAGACACTTGTACATCAGGCAGTATAGAACAGTGATCTCTGAGAGAGGGGGAACAAAGTGCCTGCTAGAATTTCCAGTCTGCAAAGAGAAGAACCCAGCAAGAGCCATCAGTTCCCCTAAGTTAAGGAGATACAGTTGAGAAATCTAAGCAATTAGAGTTTGCAAGGCAGAGGAAAGGACAGAAGGAAATGGCACAGAGAAAGAACTCCAGAGACTGGAGAGAATTCTCCTTCAGTCATCAACTGAGTACTGATCAGTGCACATGTATGAAGAAATCACCAAAGGCAGAGAAAAGAAGCCCCCCTGGGGCTCACAAAGGGCAAGGAATAATTTGTGCTCCCAACAGCCGGAGTGAAAACCCCCTAAGTGATGGAGAACATAAAAGAGTATTGTCTCAGTTCTTTTTTCTTTTTTTAAGTCTCTCAGTCGTGTCCAACTCTTTGTGACCCCATGGACTGTACAGTCCATGGAATTCTCCAGGCCAGAATACTGGAGTGGGTAGCTCTTCCCTTCTCCCTTACCAACCAAGGGATTGAACCCAGGTCTCCTGTATTGCAGGTGGATTCTTTACCAGCTGAGATACCACGGAAGTGGAATAAAATCATCCCCAGACTAAATTAAGACTGCTCTGGATCCACCAGACACCTCAAAAGAATCAAACTGCTTCCAAGTGACTTAGCTGCACCCCAGAACAAAATTCAAGAATATTTATATTAATAAACAAGTAACAATATTCAGCATGCAACAAGGTAACATTCATCATATCTGTATCCAATCAAAAGTCACTATACGTGCAAAGAAGCAGGAAAATACAACTTGTGGATGGTGGAGGGAGATATCCAGGAGATTCTCTCTATTCAAAATGTGATTCACAGATCAGGAGCATCTGTCACCTGGGAGCTCGTTAGAAATGCAAAAAATGTTAGGCCCCACCTCAGCTCCACTGAATCAGAATCTGCATTTCAATAAGATCCCTCAGGAGATTAAATGCACATGAAAATTTGAGAGTCACAGAACTAAAACTCAGAAGTCAAGGGAGTAATTCTAAGGACTGACTTGAAGAAATGTTTGCTCAGAGACTTATATAAAGAACACAGATGTGGAAAGGAATATTTATTAAGCATATTCTAGATTCTGGATATTTTATTTTCTAAACATATAACAAAGTAATATATGCACTTGTTAATAAAAATAAAATTCTATAATAGGTGTTTTAAATGGAAAGTAGAATTCCCCAATCCACCTTTTCCAATCTGAACTCTGGCTTTCAAAAGGTGATCACTTTTAACTTTTTTGTTTCAGCTCTTCTAGTAGTTAGTTCTTTAATATTTAAAAATATGCTTACATTAAAATCTCTTGATCTGTCAAATCTCTCTGGTATAAAATATAAAGACAGCTTACTAATACTATTTTTCTAGCCTCTCCTTATTTTTGACAGTTACTATAAATTTTTACTATAACTTTACATTTCTACTGGACATCTATGTAATTTTAAATCATTAATATATGTATATATAATATTTCTTTTTTTCTTAAGTAATGGCATCCTTTGATGGCAGTAATGCAACTATTGGAATAAGAGATCACAGGAGAGGGGGACTTCCCTGTTAAGAATCCACCTTCCAATGCGGGGGACACGGGTTAGATCCCTGGTCTGGGAACTAAGATCTGCCATGCCGCAGGGCAACTAAGCCCGCACACTCTGGAGCCTAGGGCTCCGCAACTAGAGAGAAACCCACGCACCTCAACAAAGATCCTGAGTGCTGCAGCTAAGACCAAATAAATAAATAAAAGACCACAAGAGAAAGAGCAGGTGACATGTCTGGAAGACAGACGTGGAGTACAGAAAGAGGGTGGAACAGAGTCATTCAGTGACTATCACTGTAAAAATACAGTACATTATATAGATATCTGCATCATCAATTTTCAACTCCAAAATAGTACTTACATTTTCATTACAATCTTCATTAGGGAGCAGTTTTTCTTTAAAACCTTGGCTGGATGGCAAATTAAAATTTGGGGTGAATTCATAGTCCCACGGGGTTCTTAGGCTGAATATTCCAAGTGAAGGGTTCCAGCTTCACCACAAATTTCTGTTTTAAAAAAGTATTGAGTTTTGCTTTTACAAAAGAAGATTCTCAAAGGAAGCGGGAAACACCCAACCACAGCACACTGAGTATTCTTCCTTACTTTACAAGCACTAAGGGCTGCAGCCCTCTGCTTCAAGGCTGACACTGGCGGCTGAAGAAAAATCTCACTAATTATGGTTTTTAAAACAAAATGAAAAAGACACAGAGACAACCTGATCATGGTGCACTGACCCTTTGGAGGCTGCTCAGTCCGCCCTTGCTTCTGGTGATGGTTATAAACAATTTATATGTTTCAAAGAAAGTATTACTTTAAAAAAGAGAGGGGAGGAGGGACAAGGAGAGAGAGAGAAAGAAAAGAAAGAAAAAAAAAAAAAACACCCGAACTCCTTCCCCCAAGTTTCCAATTCTGCATGAGGCCCTTAAATATTGCACTGGGAAGATGGGGTGCAGGGAGACGCTCGATTCCGGCTTAACATGACTGGCGAAAGGGGGAGGTCGTGGGGACAAAACCTTTAAAAACATATTTCAGGGACCCAGAGTCTGGCTTACCCTCGCGGGCCGAACCGTTTCCAGCAAACCGGCTTCCGGAACCGGAGAGGGTCTTGGGGGCCAGTTTCAGGAAAGAGCGAGCTACGTGGGTACGTGGGTACGTGGCTAACCCGGGGCTGGCGGGGGCGCCCTCTGGTGGCGAGTCGCCTGTGGCGGCGCAGGGACCACAGGGGCCTTGGGCCTGGGCCTGTTGTAATCGTTCCACCTGTGACCTCCGCCTCGCACCCATTCCCACTGGCCTTCCCTATTGGAGGCCCGACTTACAGACAATTAGGGCTCTTCGGCCTGGTCAGCTGAGCTCTTGCTATTGCCCTCGAGGCCCTTGGTCCAGGCGTCCACATGAGCAGTCTGCCACTGGCTAAGTACCCAGGTGGCTGCTTTGCCACCTGCATTGGGAGTCCTTGGGTCGTAGAGGCGGACGCTGGTCAGCACGTTGCCCCGCCAACTCCGGTGCTCTGGTCCAGGTCGCCAGCACGCGGGGGTCAAAGCGGGCAGCTGCAAGTACATGCCAAGGTCCGGCCCGGTGTGCTGCCCACAAAGCCTCTCAGATGCTCGGGATAGTATCTGCTTCAGCTCCTCAAAGTATAAGAATATTAGTGGTCTTCTCCCCTCGGTACCATGTCACTCTTTAGTACCAATATCTGAAAATTCTGCCTGTACCCAGAACTTAATAAAATCAAACAGTTATCTCAGCTGCTTCTTCAGCCCCTCTTTAGGCGCTCACAGTTTTAGTCCCTGGAAGGAGAAATTGATACCAATCTCTCCTCTTCATTATCATTCTCACTCCTTCCTGCCCTGCCTTTAGCAAACCCTCCTTCATCTCTCCTGGATGTGTATATATATATGAGTCCCATTAGTTATCAATAGATGTCAGTGCTAAGTTGCTTCAGAAGTGTCCGACTCTTTGTGACCCCAAGAAGGCCTGCCAGCCTCCTGTATCTATGGGATTTCCCAAGCAAAAATACTGGAGTGGGTTGCCATTTCCTTCTCCAGGGAAATGTTAATGCCTATGTGACTTAAAAAGTGGTCCTTTATGAGTTAATTCCTATGAGATCTAAATGGTACTATTAGCAGAATTATATAGTTATTTAAAGCTTGGCTGTGAATATTATATGCCTATATATGTTTTATTCATATGTAAAAACTTATAAAAGTATACATATAAAACAAACATACAAAAGCATCTCATGTTTAAGTTAACATGAAAATGAGCATTTACTATGTTCTTTCCATTTTTTTCCTGTAATGCTATGTGGTTCCTCAACATCAATTCAGTTCAGTTCAGCCGCTCAGTCGTGTCCAACTCTGCGATCCCATGAATCGCAGCACTCCAGGCCTCCCTGTCCATCACCAACTCCCGGAGTTCACTCAGACTCACGTCCATTGAGTCAGTGATGCCACCCAGCCATCTCATCCTCTGTCGTCCCCTTCTCCTCCTGCCCCCAATCCCTCCCAGCATCAGAGTCTTTTCCAATGAGTCAACTCTTCGCATGAGGTGGCCAAAGTACTGGAGTTTCAGCTTTAGCATCATTCCCTCCAAAGAAATCCCAGGGCTGATCTCCTTCAGAATGGACTGGTTGGATCTCCTTGCAGTCCAAGGGACTCTCAAGAGTCTTCTCCAAGACCACAGTTCAAAGGCATCAATTCTTCGGCGCTCAGCTTTCTTCACAGTCCAACTCTCACATCCATACATGACCACAGGAAAAACCATAGCCTTAACTACATGGACCTTTCTTGGCAAAGTAATGTCTCTGCTTTTGAATATGCTATCTTGGTTGGTCATAACTTTCCTTCCAAGGAGTAAGTGTCTTTTAATTTCATGGCTACAGTCACCATCTGTAGTGATTTTGGAGCCCAGAAAAATAAAGTCTGACACTGTTTCCACTGTTTCCCCATTTATTTCCCATGAAGAGATGGGACCAGGTGCCATGATCTTCATTTTCTGAATGTTGAGCTTTAAGCCAACCTTTTTACTCTCCACTTTCACTTTCATCAAGAGGCTTTTGAGTTCCTCTTCACTTTGTGCCATAAGGGTGGTATCATCTGCATATCTGAGGTTATTGATATTTCTCCCGGCAATCTTGATTCCAGCTTGTGTTTCTTCCAGTCCAGCGTTTCTCATGATGTACTCTACATATAAGTTAAATAAACAGGGTGACAATATACAGCCTTTACGTACTCCTTTTCCTATTTGGAACCAGTCTGTTGTCCCATGTCCAGTTCTAACTGTTGCTTCCTGACCTGCATACAAATTTCTCAAGAGGCAAATCAGGTGGCCTGGTATTCCCATCTCTTTCAGAATTTCCCACAGTTTATTGTGATCCACACAGTCAAAGGCTTTGGCATAGTCAATAAAGCAGAAATAGATGCTTTTCTGGAACTCTCTTGCTTTTTCCATGATCCAGCAGATACTGGCAATTTGATCTCTGGTTCCTCTGCCTTTTCGAAAACCAGCTTGAACATCAGGAAGTTCACGGTTCACATATTGCTGAAGCCTGGCTTGGAGAATTTTGAGCATTACTTTACTAGCGTGTGAGATGAGTGCAATTGTGCAGTAGTTTGAGCATTCTTTGGCATTGCCTTTCTTTGGGATTGGAATGAAAACTGACCTTTTCCAGTCCTGTGGCCACTGCTGAGTTTTCCAAATTTGCTGGCATATTGAGTGCAGCACTTTCACAGCATCATCTTTCAGGATTTGAAAGAGCTCAACTGGAATTCTATCACCTCCACTAGCTTTGTTCGTAGTGATGCTTTCTAAGGCCCACTTGACTTCACATTCCAGGATGTCTGGCTCTAGGTCAGTGATCACACCATCGGGATTATCTGGGTCGTGAAGATGTTTTTGGTACAGTTCTTCTGTGTATTCTTGCACCTCTTCTTAATATCTTCTGCTTCTGTTAAGTCCATACCATTTCTGTCCTTTATTGTGTCCATCTTTGCATGAAATGTTCCCTTGGTATCTCTAATTTTCTTGAAAAGATCTCTAGTCTTTCCCATTCTGTTGTTTTCCTCTATTTCTTTGCATTGATTGCTGAAGAAGGCTTTCTTATCTCTTCTTGCTGTTCTTTGGAACTCTGCATTCAGATGCTTATATCTTTCCTTTGCTCCTTTGCTTTTCGCTTCTCTTCTTTTCACAGCTATTTGTAAGGCCTCCCCAGACAGCCATGTTGCTTTTTTGCATTTCTTTTCCATGGGGATGGTCTTGATCCCTGTCTCCTGTACAATGTCACGAACCTCATTCCATAGTTCATCAGGCACTCTATCTATCAGATCTAGTTTCTTAAATCTATTTCTCACTTCCACTCTATAAACATAAGGGATTTGATTTAGGTCATACCTGAATGGTCTAGTGGTTTTCCCTACTTTCTTCAATTTAAGTCTGAATTTGGCAATAAGGAGTTCATGGTCTGAGCCACAGTCAGCTCCTGGTCTTGTTTCTGCTGACTGTATAGAGCTTCTCCATCTTTGACGGCAAAGAATATAATCAATCTGATTTTGGTGTTGACCATCTGGTGATGTCCATGTACAGAGTCTTCTCTTGTGTTGTTGGAAGAGGGTGTTTGTTATGACCAGTGCATTTTCTTGGCAAAACTCTATCAGTCTTTGCCCTGCTTCATTCCATATTCCAAGGCCAAATTTGCCTGTTACTCCAGGTGTTTCTTGACTTCCTCCTTTTGCATTCCAGTCCCCTATAATGAAAAGGACATCTTTTTTGGGTATTAGTTCTAAAAGGTCTTGTAGGTCTTCATAGAACTGTTCAACTTCAGCTTCTTCAGCACTACTGGTTGGGGCATAGGCTTGGATTACTGTGATATTGAATGGTTTGCCTTGGAAACGAACAGAGATCATTCTGTTGTTTTTGAGATTGCATCCAAGTACTGCATTTCAGACTCTTCTGTTGACCATGATGGCTAGTCCATTTCTTCTGAGGGATTCCTTCCCGCAGTAGTAGATATAATGGTCATCTGAGTTAAATTCACCCATATCCATTCGCTGATTCCTAGAATGTCGACATTCACTCTTGCCATCTCCTGTTTGACCACTTCCAATTTGCCTTGATTCATGGACCTGACATTCTAGGTTCCTATGCAATATTGCTCTTTACAGCATCGGACCTTGCTTCTATCACCAGTCACATGCACAGCTGGGTATTCTTTTTCTTTGGCTCCATCCCTTCATTCTTTCTGGAGTTATTTCTCCACTGATCTCCAGTAGCAAATTGGGCACCTACTGACCTGGGGAGTTCCTCTTTCAGTATCCTATCATTTTGCCTTTTCATACTGTTCATGGGGTTCTCAAGGCAAGAATACTGAAGTGGTTTGGCGTTCCCTTTTCCGGTGGACCACATTCTGTCAGATCTCTCCACCATGACTAAGCGCAGGCAGCTGCGACGACCGGCGCACAGTTGAGAGGAGCTATCCCACGTCTGAGGTCAGGGGCAGAAGCCAGGAGGACCCCATACCCGAAGGGCGGTGGCCAAGAGGAGTTACCCCATGTCTGAGGTCAGGGGCAGTGGCCAAGAGTGCCAGACTGCAACAGTGCAGGAACGGCCGGGAGGAGCTACCCCGTGTCCGAGGTCAGGGGCGGCAGCCGGGAGGAGCTACCCCACGCCCCCACGCCCGAGGCCAGAGGCCGCGGCTGGGAGGAGCAACCCCACGTCCAAGGGCACAGGAGGGCCTAGAGGAGTTATCCCACGTTGAAGGTCAGGAAGGGCAGCGGTGAGGAGATACCCCTCGTCCAAGGTAAGGAGCAGTGGCTGCGCTTTGCTGGAGTAGCCGTGAAGGGATACCCCTCGTCCAAGGTAAGAGAAACCCAAGTAAGATAGTAGGTGTTGCAAGAGGGCATCAGAGGGCAGACACACTGAAACCATAATCATAGAAAACTAGTCAGTCTAATCACACTAGGACCACAGCCTTGTCTAACTCAATGAAACTAAGCCACGCCCGTGGGGCAACCCAAGACAGGCGGATCATGGTGGAGAGATCTGACAGAATGTGGTCCACTGGAGAAGGGAATGGCAAACCACTTCAGTATTCTTGCCTTGAGAACCCCATGAACAGTTCCTCAACATAGCCTTTGGTATTTGCTTCAAAGTACAGATAAATACTTAACCTCATTTTTATATTTAAAGAAAACTATGGTAAGATGTTTTTCTTAAAGCTTTTTAGTTCAAAACTTGAAATTCCATCCTAAGACCCAAATTACACTCCTCTGCAGAAGTCAGAATTCGTGAGAAGCATGTCACGCTCACCAATGACAGCAGTAAAACAGGGGAAGCCTGTCATGCCAAGACAACACAACAAGCCCTTCTAGAATATGCCAAAACCTGTGGAAAGGGAGAATAATACATCATATGATAAAATGGAAATGTTATCTGACTCCTTTTTAAGTCTTTACACAATTATCTATTCTGTTTCTGTAATTAAAGAGCAGACCATGTTGTCAATTTTATATAATATTACTATAAAGAGACAGAAATGTGTGATAATCACCACCCCAAATTTGGCAGATAAAAAAGCGGTAGCTCCCCTTCCCCCCGAAAATAACAATTTACATTATTTTTTATGCTCAAAGAAAAACTCATGGATTTTTTAATGCCTAGTCAGTTTTCTATATCAACTTGACTTGCAAGGGTAAACTTCCTTCACGGCTTGAACTAGTTCTCATCCCCAATATTGAATTTCTGCTTTAAAAAGTGTTTTTCTGTGTTAGGCTATAATTGTAACCATTTCTGTGTTCCTGGATTATCAACCTTGATGTGAGATTTGTGCTGGATAGAGATAACGCTCTCTATTTTTTTCCACATGGGCAGCTCAGTCCCTTCCTTAAACAGAAGGATAATTAAAGGAAAGGAAACATGAAAAAAAAACACGTGCAGGCCAAGGACCTCCTTACCAAAGAGAATCAGGCCATATTAAGAACACATCAGCTAACTGTAATTTAGAATAGCTTTCTAAGGAGGCACAGAAATATAAAGCCTCTTTTCCAGTGGTTACAGGTTTCATATAGATTCTGTCCAGATAATATGGAAAATGATCGGTCTAAAATGAGTTAACTGCTCAGCATAATCCAGTACCACTCCTGGAAACGTATTCCAAATGAGTGCCATCATTTGCACCAAAAAGTGAGAGAATGCACTTTAGCTCATATGCAGATACAGACCATAGAAGTCTACAAGCCTATAAAACTACCCCTCCCAAAAAAATAAAGTATTAACCATGTATGGACAAAAATATTGTTTATGGTAGTCAAGTGACTCACTCACTCTCCACCCACATCAGCAAACTCAATAAGAATGTCTGTTTTTCTTAACATTTGAATAGAAAATCAGACATATTTCAGTAGCCAAAATACTGGTCTCCTTTGGGTCTCAAGAGCCACCATTAAAAGTGACACTAATTGGTGTCATCGCTGACAGCACAGAGTGATGGGTGCAGGCTCTGCAAAAGAAGCACAGTTCATCTCTGGGAGTGCATACCAGCTTACTCATGGACTGGGAAATTCAGGTAACCCCTGGGTGAGCCTGCCCTTGTCATTCATACTCTGTGAAGACAAAGGATGACAGGACTTTTGATCCAGCATTTCCTCCAAACACTGTTTACTCGCTGCCTCTGTGCACAGTGCCTCCCTTCCCAAGCTGAACTGAGGAGTAGGAACTGAAAGGCAATGAAAGCCTGGCTCTGATCAGTGATGCATGCATGGCAGATGCTGAGAGGCCCAGGGCAGTACTCAGCTGTATGTAGGTGTTATGAGAGGAGCTGAAGACTGTGATGATGATGAAACCTGTACAACAGAATGCTTCAACCCAAAGAAGCACCGCACACCTGAGTAACAGGAATCTTCTTGGGTTCCACTGTTGTTCACTTATGGTGTACATGGAAAACTCATTCTATTGCTAATTCTGGGTTTTGTTTTTACTTTTTATTTATTTGGTTAGTTAGTTGTGGCTATGCCAGGCCTTCGTTGTTGCTCGGGCTTTCCTCTAGTTGCAGCAAGTGGGGGTTACTCGTGCACGGGCTTCTCATTGTGGGGGCTTCTCTTATTGTACGGCACGGGCTCTGGGGCACCCAGGCTTCAGTAGTTGTGGCATGTGGGCTCATGAGTTGCAGCTCCTGGGCTCTGGAGCACAGGCTCAGTAGTTATGCTGCATGGGCTTAGTTGTTCCACAGCATGTGAAGTCTCTCTGGACCAGGGATAGAATCCATGTCTCCTGCATTGGCAGGCAGATTCTTTACCACTGCTGCTGCTACTGCTAAGTCGCTTCAGTCGTGTCTGACTCTGTGCGACCCCATGGACTACAGCCTACCAGGCTCCTCCATCCATAGGATTTTCCAGGCAAGAGTACTGGAGTGGGGTGCCATGAAGCCCTAATTCTGTTTTATTTATATCCTTCATTCTGTTCTTACATAGCATCTGGATTCTTCCTAATATAGTCCTCTTATTCCATACCTATGTAACTGCTGTTGAACTGTAATAGTATATCAGAAAATCTGCATTATAAACCCAAATGTACATAGACTTTATATTTCCTATTGGTAAGAAGAAAAAAAAACCTTTCCTGTTAGGGCATGATCCAGAATGTTCATCTTGAAACAATTTATATACAGATAATTAAGATAGCCAAAGAAATGCCCTCTAAAAAGCCATCCATGTACAAATCACAGATTTTTGAATTAGGGAAAAGAAAGGAGAATAATTTCAAATCAAATATTGAGCAGTTACTGAAAAAAAATAAAGATGCATGAAAGGATCCATCAGTTCAGTTCGGTTTAGTCGCCCAGTCACGTCTGACTCTTTGTGACCCATGGACTGTGGCACGCCAGGCTTCCCTGTCCATCACCAACTCCTGGAGCATACTCAAACTCATGGCATCAGTGATGCCATCCAACTGTCTCATCCTCTGTCGTCCCTTTCTCCTCCCACATTCAATCTTTCCCATCATCAGGGTCTTTTCCAATAAGTCAGTTCTTCACCTCAGGTGGCCAAAATATTGGAATTTCAGCTTCAACATCAGTGCTTCCAAGAAGGGATCCATAATGAATGAATAAATATAGGATACCTTAAAGAGAAAGAGTGCAAATCTGCATATGTACTCCTTTGTTTTATCTTGAGCCATAGAATAGCATAGATTTTACAAGTCATTTTAGAAGTCATTCTGTTCATCATAATGCCTCTCTGTATAAGATGGCATATGAGGGGAATGAGGTTCTATTAATAATACTAGTATTATCATATGTTTCCCATGTACTGCACAAGTTTTGGAAAGTTGGAACTTATGTCCCCAATAGCAAAATCATACCATAATGAGGGGTATGGGAGTGGGGATAACAGAACAAGGTCTACTTCTCCAAAAATAACAGCCATTTAACCAAATTTGGAGGAGAATTTCATTTTTAGATCGTCAGGTATAGGTTCATGCAGAATCCAAAGTCGCAGAAAGAAGGTCATATTGAATCTATATTTCTTGAACTCACCCACTCAGAGTCCATTCAGAGTAGAAGTTATACCAACGTATGAGACCATCATCCAGGTAAAATAAAGTAACTCTACAGTCAGGAATGCCTCAGAGCACCAAACTAATGATAAAAAAGACACACAGTGGAATTGTATATTGAAAATATTCATCAAAAAATGAAAAACGATTGGAAAGAAATATATCTGACACTCAACATGTGTGAAGAATAAAAATGACTTTTCAACTATAGTTAAGAGCATAGCTGGATTCGAAATTTCATATTACTCAGTTCTAGATGAAAATTAATAGTATTATATTACTTTAGCATGGCAGCATCCATAACAAAGAGAGCTGGCGTTCTCTATGAACTTCTTGGGCAAAAATGAGGAAAATGTAGAAAGTGAGCTGGTAAGTACCTTTTACTAAATTCTTCTTTGGTATCCCGAACATCCCCTTATACATCATTTAGTAGATCCTTGCTGAGTCCTTAGAGGGGCATAAAAATCTCTGCAAAGCAAGCTAAAGTGATTTCCCTCAGGCAAGGAAAATTACAGATTCTAAGGTTCCAGTCAAATCTTAGTGATCAGAATTCAACCTCTCATTTTTCCGATGGAAAAATTTAGGTCTAAAGTGGTAAAGGATGTCCCCCCAAGGAAAATTCAGTCAGTCAACTAGAAAGGGCCAGTCTCTTCAAGGAGTCAGAGTTTCCTTTGCTGTCACTCTGTGTCAGGACTCGGCAAGACGCTGCCAAAGACGAAGGTAGTATCCTTGCCTTCATGCAGGTGACAGAATGTCGCTTGCAGAGTGTAGAATATTTAAAATAGCTCCTATAGATTGAATTGTGCCCCTTCAAATTTCATATGCCTAAGTCCCAATGTAAGTCAGTTAGGTCAATGTAAGTCAATGTAAGGCCATTAAGGTTAAATAAGGTCATAAAGGTAGGACTGTGACCTTTTGAAAAAAAGACTGATCCCTGCCCCCTCTCTCTTCCTGTCATGTGACAATACAGCAGACTGTCTGCAAACTAGGAAGAGAGAACTTACTAGAAACCGAATCCTGCCAGGACCTCAATCTTGGACTTGCCAGCCTTCAGAACTTTGAGGGGGAAAATGCTTTGTTTAAGCCACCTAGTCTATGGTATTTGTAGTGGCAGCCCAAAGTGACAAAGCCAACAGAGACAACAATGTGTAGTGAAAGAGAGTGGATAGCACTCCTCAAAGGGGGATGCATTATAACCAGAGAGCCTTATATAGACAAGGTGGTGTGCCTTCAAAATACAAGTAAGGAGAGCTTTGGGAAACTTGTAGGCAAGATGATATATTCATGAAAAATTAAGCAAAGATGGTCAAAGAAAGAAGGTGCTGGCAGTTCCCCCTTCTACCTGGATGGCCTTAGTTGGGCAAGGAAGGAGATCTGTTATTAGGACTCCCAGTTCTACCGTGTCTGTGACCAGGGTGGGATACTGGAGGAGAGATCGAGAGTTGTAAAGAGACAAGTTTATTAAGTTTTATCTGACCTAGAAGCCAATTTTAATAGAAACCTACATACTAAGGTTGGGGAGTAGTCCTTTTTTTTTTTTTTGAAATTTTGAGTCCTTTTTTATTTCATGATAAAAGGAGACCAAGAGAAGAGGCAGGGTTTTATAGAAAAACTAAACAGAATTGTATATATCTAGCCAGACTTTTCTATTTCCGAATACAGAAATAAATTACTTTCTACAAGCATTGAAGAAGAGACCACATGAAAGATTTAAAAAAAAAAAAAACCCAAACTCAGAAACATAGAATGAGGATTATAATTAGCATAGTGATCTCTGAAATGGCACCCCACTCCAGTACTCTTGCCTGGAAAATCCCATGGATGGAGGAGCCTGGAAGGCTGTAGTCCATGGGGTCGCTGAGGGTCGGACACGACTGAGCGACTTCCCTTTCACTTTTCACTTTCATGCATTGGAGAAGGAAATGGCAACCCACTCCAGTGTTCTTGCCTGGAGAATCCCAGGGACGGCGGAGCCTGGTGGGCTCCCGCTATGGGATCGCACAGAGTCAGACACGACTAAAGTGACTTAGCAACAGCAGCAGCAGCAGCAGCAGTGATCTCTGAAAATATGTCACAGGGGGTCTGTTAGGACAGAGGCCTTCCTGAGGAGCTAACATTTAAGCTAAAAGATGGTTAGGAGTTAACCCTTTGAAAGAACAGTGGAGAGTGATAAGAACGGCTCAGTCGGAGGGCGTTCTACAAATGTGCACTGTTTGGGCACATGTGCAGAGTTCCTGAGATGAAGCAAAACATG
Source organism: Bos indicus x Bos taurus (assembly GCF_003369695.1). Lineage (NCBI taxonomy): Eukaryota > Metazoa > Chordata > Mammalia > Artiodactyla > Bovidae > Bos > Bos indicus x Bos taurus. Next base: position 60,263,575 of record NC_040079.1, on the reverse strand, counting down.
GTGCGTTAAGGCATAAAATAATCAGAGTGGCACGTATGAAAGAGGGGAGGGAAAAGACAGGAAGGCAACAGTACAGAAAGGGTCCAGGTGGCAGACCTTACAAACTGAACTCAGGATCTTGACTTTATATCAGGACAAGAGGAAATCATGACAGCATTTTAAGTATGAAATGTAAATTATGAAGTTTTATAATATTTCTGTAAATAAAGAACGTAAAAAGGTTTAATAGGAACATGATTACAACCAGGAAGACAAGTTAAGAGCTGTCACAGAACTCCAGGTCAGAGAGGACAAAGGGAGGTGTCAGTGGGGATCTGAAGAATCTAACAGTTCATGTGTTAACTCCATACTTGACATTTCCTTCCTAAACAGGCAAATCATGGCGGCTTCTAAAGCAAAACATATTCAAAGCCCTACTGATGATTTTCAGTCTTTCCAGACTCAATAAAAGACACATGCTGCTAGATATGGAGGTCAGAAACCTTGGAGATATAACGGATGCTTCTATTTTTTCCTATTTTGCCTCCCCACAACCGCCCACCCCCCATATTCAGTCTTCTCTGCTCTGTTCACAAATTTCATTAATTCTGCCTTCAAATTTGGTTTCTGATTTTCTTGATTAAGGTTGGAAACAGATTCAGAGAAGACTTACAGGCAAGAAGTCAACTGGGGATGGCTCAGGACAAATTTGTAGGAGAATAGGGAAGCAGAATGGATAAAAGTAGAGGCTGAACTGAAAGTGCAGCTGCATAGAGGGCTCAGACAGTTCCACGGGAAACTCAGAATGGCCTTTCAGAGTTATCCCAATTTAAAGCAAGAACCTTATCCTCCCCGCTCACTGACCAGATACTGGATGTTCACTAACTCAGAGGCATGATCTTGAGTGAGGCATTTCTGTTGGGCAAAGGACAAGTCCTGGAGATCGACTAAGCTCTAAGCTGTCAGCAGCCAATACTTGTAGCACTGGGAGAGCACCTCAGTCCTGGAAGGGGCATCTGGGTGCCATGGCACAGAGTACTCCATATCAAAGCGATTTAGTTCCTTTTTTACTGCTCCCAGCATTATTACAAGTAACGATGGTGACCTTGACCTCTTTCACCTTGACAGTGTGTTAGCTCTGAACTGGATTTCCCTGTCCTTACTCCTGATACCCTCAAATCCACTCTCTACCAAATAACCAGAAATATCTTTTTGAAATGTGAAGCTGATTATGTCACTCCCCAATTTTCAATGACTTTCCACTGCAATGAAAATAAAAAACCAACTCCTAATCCTGCTTGGGTCTACTACTTTCTGAGCCTTTGTGTCTCAGTCAATTCAGGCTGCTCTAACAGAACTTGTAGAGTGAATGGCTGATAAACAACAGACATGTATTTCTCACAGTTCTGGAGGATGGGAAGTTTAAGATCAAAGTGCTGGCAGATGCAGTCTCTAGGAGAGCACACTTACTGGTTCATGGATTATCATCTTTTCACTGTGTCCTCACAGTGTAAAAGCAGCAAGGAAGTTCTCTGGGGTCTCTTCTATAAGAGCACTAATCCCATTTATGAAGGCCTATTCTCAAGAACTAACCATTGCCCCCAAATCTTACTTCCAAATACCAGCATATTGGGGTTAGGATTTTAACATTCGAATTTGGGAGGACACATTTAATCACGGCTTCCCAGAAGGTGCTAGTGGTAAAGAACCTGCCTGCCAATGCAGGAGACATAAGAGACACAGGTTCAATCCTTGGATTGGGAAGATCCCCTGGAGGAGGGCATGGCAACCCACTCCAGTATTCTTGCCTGGAGAATTGCATGGACAGAAGAGCCTGGCAGGCTACAATCCATTGAGTCACAGAGAGTCAGACATGACTAGTATGCATGCAAACTATAACACTTTAACCATTTATCTCAAGTCAGTTCTTCAAATCATGTTTTTTCTCTCTTCAGAACCTTCACACAGCTCTCTACCACCACTCTAGCACCCTCTGATATTTGATACACCAATTCTTGCATGACTGGGTCCTTCTCACTTTCCATGCCTCATCCTGAATATCACCTTCTCAGGGAGGTCTTAACTAATTATTCTTTTTAAATTAGGTTCCTCTTCCCTTATTCTCTAACACAGCATCTTATACTATAGCAATTTGCAAGTGTGCATTTGTGTATTTATTTATTTTTCCTTCACACTGCATTATCAGGACTGTGAGGTCAGGACCACGAAGACTTACTCATCTTTGGATCCAGAACCTAGCACAGTACTTGACACTTCAGTACCTTCTGAGTGAATGAACAAGCCAATGAATGAATAACACATCAAGATATTTGGGAAATGAAATCAACAGAATTCCGCCAGATGGCATGGTGAATTGAGTGTGATGATTTAGGGAGCATGACACCTACAATCCTATATCATACATTAGGGTGTCACCTTTTGAGATGCTTCATAAAGAGAAGTGGCTTGAGGGGAGTAGAAAGAACGTCATCTAAGCCTGATTCTTAGTGATTAATAAATATATACCTTATCCCCTACAATTCTGAGAACAAGAGATGTGCCAGACATGCCTCTTTATACCTTAAAGCCAACTTCTCTCTTAATAGGCAACTCCCATAACTTTTGGTATCAGCAAATACCAATCCACCCCCTTTGCTGCTTGCTTTCTTTCTCTGCATTTTACAGTTCTTGAGAACTCCTCAACCTCTGAAAGAAAGTAAAGTGAAAGCGTTATTTGCTTAATCATATCTGACTCTTTGTGACTCCACGGACTCTAGCCCATCAGGCTCCTCTGTCCATAGGATTTCCCAGGCAAGAATAGTGGAGTGGGTTACCATTTCCTCCTCCAAGGAACTTCCCGACACAGGGATTGAACCTGGGTCTCCTACATTGCAGGCAAATTCTTTACCATCTGAGTCATGAGGGAAGCCCCTTCAGCCTCTACCACATACACACACCAAACTATGGCTGCTCTTAAGGAAGAAGCATGAGAATAAGAAATACAGAATTAGAAAGAGAATGAAGGAAGCTGAATATGGAAAGGGACAAATAAAAGAGAAGTGCTGCCTAGGAGGAAAATAAACCCTTGCCCCATGAAAAGCAAAAGACGAAGACCCAAATCTAATCTGAGAGTGTAGACCACATGGAAAACAGTCAATGGCTTTACCATTATTATCTTTGACCTTCAGTGGATGCTAATCTGCAGGCATATATTCTAAGGGAAACAAAAATAAAAAACATAGCCATCTCTGCAGTATTGGAATTCCAGCATTCTCTCATGTTTCAGCTTTTCATTGGTTCCAAATACTTGCATTTAATTTCATATCACAAAGCTATAGCAGGCTTTGTACAAAGGACATCTGTGTTTATGTCAGCTTCCAACTAACCTTGCTGTGATATTATGGATAATCCCAAATGGTGATAAAACTAAAATCACATCTAAATGGTTTTCATTATTACATACATTTGGGGCTGTGGATTTGCCTTTCCTAAGTATATATTACAGAAGTTATCTGTGATTCAGTAGTGGTAATAGTGACCTTCACAAGTTAGAACAATAAGCTTCCTCATGTATGAGGAAGAGTCACAGAGACTTGCTTATTTGGTGGTATAGCCAGCACCCACAGTTTCCAGCCCCCTGTTCATCAGACTCAGTGGTACAGCCAAAACTGCAGGCATGGATTTTTTTTCATGACCCAGCAGTTTCCAAACTTAGACTTGCAATGCTGTTTGTCGCTGGCCTTTTTGACATGACCCCACAAAATGACTTTAACCATTGTTTAGAAAAAATTTTAAACCCCTTCAGATAACTGGAGCACATTTCAGGAAACAATAGTACAGCTGAAAATTAGAAATGTTGTGGTTATTGTTCATTTAGCGCCATAAATTTGTTCTTAGCTCTTCTTCTTCCTGCTCTGTCACTGGTCCAATGGACCAAGGTACTTGAGATCCTTTGTGGCTGAGCTTAAGTAAGGTGTGGCCACTGGGCAACATCAGAAGGAAAACATGTTGGGAGGAGAGAGAAGTCATAGTTTTTCTACCCTTATGGTCTATGCTTTAGGCTATATTTCTACCAGTTACATTCCTCCAATACTGCAATTAATATTAATTGATCCCTTCTCCAAAGCTCCAACTCTCGGTAGGCTCAAATGATACTATTTCTCTTCAAGCCTGGGGCCTCAAATGATATCTCTTGTTGCTAGTTTCTGAGTGCCTCAATATCGCTTATTTATTTCCTTAAAACCACTCATCCTGGACCTGCTGCTGCTGCTGCTGCTGCTGCTGCTGCTAAGTCGCATCAGCCCACCAGGCTCCCCCATCCCTGGGATTCTCCAGGCAAGAACACTGGAGTTGGTTGCCATTTCCTTCTCCAATGCATGAAAGTGAAAAGTGAAAGTGAAGTCGCTCAGTCATGCCCGACTCTTAGCGACCCCATGGACTGCGGCCTACCAGGCTTCTCCACCCATGGGATTTTCCAGGCAAGAGTACTGGAGTGGGGTGCATCCTGGACCTAAAGATTATCATACTGAGTGAAGTCAGATAGAGAAGGAGAAATATCGTATGACATCCTTTATATGAGTTATCTAAAAAGAAATGATACAAATGAACTCATTTACAAACAGAAACAGACCCACAAACTTAAAGAACAAATTTATGGTTGCCGGCAGGTAAGGATGGGGCAAATGGATAGTTAGGGAGTTTGGGATGGGATGGACATGTGCACACTGCTGTATTAATATTTTATATGGATAAACAAGGACCTACTATATAGCAGATGAAACTCTGTTCAATGTTGTGTGACAGCCTAGATGGGAGGGGAGTCTGGGGGAGAAGGGATGCATCTGTACGTACAGCTGAATCCTTTGGCTGTCCACCTGAAACTCTCACAACGTTGTTAATCAGCTATACTCTAATATAAAATGAAAGGATTTTTTTAATTAAAAAAAACACCAACAGGAAATGGTTTTATATTTACTTGGGGGAGGAGGGGTTATTGTTTGTGCTTTTTATCATAAAGAGTAACAATAGTAGGGCTATGATGACCCATTTAGGGGAGGAGGAAATAACAGAGAAAACCAAATTCAGACGCTTGAGAAAACGTCACCTCTCTCCCCAATCCCAGATTTCTGAAGTAGTCAAAGTTCACCTCAGAAATACCACTCATCTAGCAGTAGTATTAATTAGATACAAAATGGTGATGTTATCAGAAAGCACCAGAACCTTGTCTGAAAAATTGCTACATTACCAGCAAGTCCCTGACAGCTCAATTCGATGTTAAGGTGTTTTCGCCCAAACAATGGCTTAATCACACCATTACAAGCAAAGCTACCAAAAGAACTGATAAGGCTTATAGCACGCTATCCCTTATCTCTGGCAGCAGCATATAGGTCAGCCCATGAGAGGGTGACTCCCAGGAGTGTATATCACAAATCCATGCTTAGAAAAACTTCTGGCTTCAGCAGTTCCTGCACTTCCCAGTGATCACACTTCCTCAGAGACTGGGAGAAACAACACTGACATTTTGTGTAAGAGTGCAGGGGGATTTATAACCAGTATTGCCACCACTATGTCATCTTCCAGAAACCACAACTCATGGGACTCCCTATAGGTTCACATTTAATTTAATCAAAATTTAAAACCATCTTTCTTGCTGCTGTGTGGATTAAGGATTACAGGAGTGTGGCTGTGCCTGGAAGCAGGCAGATGAATTGGGCAACTTTTGTAGAAGTTTGGGAGAAAGATGATGGTAATTGGTAATAGGGTAATGGAAAAAAAGGGGGGAGAAAACCAAGGGTTTTGGAGTGGTTTTTTTTTGGCCCTGTGGCACGCAGGATCTTAGTTTCCTTGGCAGTCATCGAACCCATGCTCTCTGAAGTGGAAGCATGGAGTCCTAACCACATGAAGTTTTAAAATGTCATATTTAAATAACAAAATAAGAAAAAATTTCCTAAGTTTTCCTATTAGTTGTTAAGAAAGAGATTTTTATTTTCCCTAAAATCAAACCAATTGAAGATGAACAACTGAATTGTAAGAATGTTATGTAGCAAAAGGAACAAGCTTAAATTATTTTTCCAAGAATAACAAAGGAGCTGTCATGCACTGAGAATGTTTCTCAGTCAAAACCTTAAGTAGTAGACAAGGCGTCTAACTCTCTGCCATTCAAATCCTTCTACCTCCTTTCCCTCCTTGCCTTTGTATTTTGGCTCATACTCCTCCCTTTATCTGGAACACCATTGTCCAATAACTCTACATTTTGAGATTATAGCTATTCTTCAGATGCCATTCATTGGAAAAATCTTTTCAGTCTTTGCCAAACAGAATTAATCTTCTCCTGTAAACCTGGGGAGGCTGTTTCACCTTCTATATAACATTTATCACATCCTGCCCTCTATCTGGGCATGAGGACCTCTGATAAGTTCTGTGAGGACAGGAATCATGTCTTATTCATTGCACACTGCCCTGAAAATAGTATCAGTTTAGTTCAGTTGAGTTCAGTCACTCAGTTGTGTCCGACTCTTTGCAACCCCATGGACTGAAGCACACCAGGCTTCCCTGTCCATCACCAACTCCCAGAGCTTACTCAAACTCATGTCTATAGGGTCAGTGATGCCATCCAACCATCTCATCCTCTTTCATCCTCTTCTCCTCCCACCTTCAATCTATCCCAGCTTTAGGATCTTTTCCAATGAGTCAGTTCTTCACATCTGGTGGCCAAAGTATTGGAGCTTCCACTTCAGCATCAGTCCTTCCAGTGAATATTTGGGACTGATCTCCTTTAGGATGGACTGGTTGGATCTCCTTGCAGTCCAAGGGACTATCAAGAGTCTTCTCCAACACCACAGTTCAAAAGCATCCATTCTTTGGCGATTCCCAACAAATTGTCACTTTGAAAAATGTACTAAAGTTTTCAAACATCCTGTCCCACCATGATATGCATTCAGTTCATTTCAGTCGCTCAGATGTGTCCGACTCTTTGCGACCCCATGAATCACAGCATGCCAGGCCTCCCTGTCCATCACCAACTCCCGGAGTTCACTCAGACTCACGTCCATTGAGTCAGTGATGCCATCCAGCCATCTCATCCTCTGTCGTCCCTTTCTCCTTCTGCCCCCAATCCCTCCCAGCATCAGAGTCTTTTCCAATGAGTCAACTCTTCGCATGAGGTGGCCAAAGTACTGGAGTTTCAGCTTTAGCATCATTCCTTCCAAAGAAATCCCAGGGCTGATCTCCTTCAGAATGGACTGGTTGGGTCTCCTTGCAGTCTGAGGGACTCTCAGGAGTCTTCTCCAACACCACAGTTCAAAGGCATCAATTCTTCGGCGCTCAGCCTTCTTCACAGTCCAACTCTCACATCCATACATGACCACAGGAAAAACCATAGCCTTGACTACACGGACCTTTCTTGGCAAAGTAATGTCTCTGCTTTTGAATATGCTATCTAGATTGGTCATAACTTTCCTTCCAAGGAGTAAGCATCTTTTAATTTCATGGCTGCAGTCACCATCTGTAGTGATTTTGGAGCCCCCCAAAATAAAGTCTGACACTGTTTCCACTGTTTCCCCATCTATTTCCCATGAAGTGATGGGACCGGATGCCATGATCTTCGTTTTCTGAATGTTGAGCTTTAAGCCAACTTTTTCACTCTCCACTTTCACTTTCATCAAGAGGCTTTTTAGTTCCTCTTCACTTTCTGCCATGAGGGTGGTGTCATCTGCATATCTGAGGTTATTGATATTTCTCCTGGTATAATGATATGCATTAGGACTGAAGAATAAAGGACAGACCACATTACTAACCAAGCTTTTTCATAGTATGCGATTGCTGTAGAGATGGAAAGGGAGGTCAAAAGCTAAACCTGTGTCTTGTAAGTTTGGTGGTGGTGGTGGTTTAGTTGTTCAGTTGTGTCCAACTCTTTCGACTCCATGGACTGATAGCCCACATGCTCCTCTGTCCATGGAATTTTCCAAGCAAGAATACTGGAGCGGGTTGGGTTGCCATTTTGTCCTCCAGGATATCTTCCCCACCCAGAGACTGAATACTCATCTTCTATGGCTCCTGCATCACAGGTGGATTCTTTACTGCTGAGCCACCAGAAAAGCCCAATGATGCCCGAAGAGGCTAAAACTTTGCTCTTATGGCTGACATCCACAGATAACAATCACCCAAGGTGATTTTTAAATGCTCTGAACCTCTGTTTGACTTTGTGATTAAATAAAGTTTTCTTTATAAAAGGATCAATTTGAATAGTTTTACATCTAAGCAAGGCTGATTTGTGGGAAAAGCCATAAGCACGTGCATTGTTTGGTATGCTTAGAAAAATATCAAGATGCACTTACCACCTCTAAATACAAAGCATCATTCAAGCTTCTTTAAGGTGAAAAGTAGCCTTTAAAACTTAGTGCTTAAGAAACTCCACAGATGGAGTTAAATAACAGTTATTCATATGCTAATTGAATTTGTATAATGAGATTGCCTCCACCCTGACAGCCAGTAAAAAATGGCGGCCCTGGAAGAAGAACAGGTTTGAAGTCAGAGGGAGGAGGAAAAACTGTAACAAATTAAACTGCTTTATGAGCACAGAGCTGATGGGTGTCTCAGCTGACCCTGAACAGTAGGGTAGGAATCAGGAATGGGAAGAGGGATATGCCAGAGATCACACAAGGAAACAAAAGAGAAGATATGTGGGTGCTAAGGAAACTTCTAAAACCTACCACTGAGTGTCCTGAGACAACAGTCAGGTAGGCTGAGTTTATGTGATACCAAGCAAATCCTTTGGCTTCACTCATGTAATTATGTTGGAGTGGAGGATAAAATCAACACTACTCTCTGACATTTTAACTGTCAGACTCCCTGATTCACATTAAGAAATTTCTGTAAGGTAATTCAGAGGCAATGTCTACATGACGGGAAAGAATTAGAAAATATATACTTAAAGACATCCATAACAAATGTCTAGATGACCAGTTAAAATTAAAACAAAAATATAGAATAAAAATTTGGTATCACCCCACAAAATATTAAGATAAACTTCCTTTCTAATCATTTTGATTCAAATATTTGAAACCCTGCCGTGATCCAGAAACTGGATTAAAAATAAAAAATAAATGAGATATCTTTGTTAGCTTCAAATAGCTTGCAGTCTAGGAAGGGAGACAGACTCAGAGATAATTCAATAAAATTGGAAAGAATTGACTGGACACAATAGAAGAAGTGGTGATTCATGCAGAACAAGCAGTGGAGTGAGCCATCTGGGGAACCACTTTAGTTCTGCCTAAACTATGAAGCAGCCAAAAATGAAGCTTTTGCCCTATAGGGGATAGAACTTGAACATCTTTCTCTGCCATACTGGGAAATTTAGGGGTTCTTTTTTAAGGAATGGAAATACATAGAAGAGTTTTAGGCAGGGGAGTGAAATGGTTAGATGTAAGGTGATGTGTTATGTAGTTGGATGTGAGCATATTGGGGAGTTGAAATGAGACTAGGCAGCTTTAGCCGTAGTTAAATAATAAGTAAGAATCAAAAAGCACAGAGCAAAATACCAATAATGTTCTGGTTCTTGGGAAGGTGGCATGTTCACTGATGTTTTCTATATTATTACACACAGTAAACATGCATACATAACATACTTTTCAATATTAAATATTTAGTTTAATAGACAATTAAGCAGAGTAGTTACAGATTCAAGGAGATAGAGGAGTTGCAGATTCAAGGATATTCAGGTGTTGAAAACTGATCAGATGTAGGTTAAAAAGTAGAAAAATCTAGACTGAGGATTGTTCCCTATTTTTATGCATGTCATGCTCCAAATTGAGGAGGGAAATGGGAACTGCAATCCAACCTGAGCTTTCCTATGAATAGAATCTGTGTATGCACAGAGGAATGTCAACACTTTCTGCTTTTCACAAAAGCACAAAAAAGTTTTTCTGTCTCAAGCAACTGGATAAATGGTGATATCATTAACACTAGAAGAGTCACCATTGCTGGGTAGTGCTGGGGAAAAAGAAGAAAATGCTGATACTAGTTTCAGGTTGTGTGTGACACCCAAGTGAAGATGTCCACCAGGACTGTGTATCTATGATTCTCCACCTCTCAGGTGGAGAGGTCAAAGCTGGATACAGAGGTCAATGGCACATGTGCAAGAGAGAGGCGAGTAATTATAAAACTAAGTAGCACTTAATCTATAGGGACAGCAAAGAGGAGCCGGAGAGACATAATATTTGAACCTATTGCTCTAACCAGAGATTTAATATTCCCTAATAGTTTGTTTCAGTGACATCCCATTGCACTTAAAATTTTCCTGAAAACTTAACGCTTTTTTCCTGCAAATAACACATTCTGTCCCCTAAAGCCCCAGCAAGCCCATTTCTCATCAACATTAAAGCTTTTAACTATGTCCTTATCACTTCTTGAAAAAGAACTGATTGCTGTCATTGGCTTATACTTTTCAAGATGGATTCTGTAAAAGGTATTTCATCTTATGTATTACCTTAGTCAACCAAAGATGTATTGCCTCATGTTTCAAGATACATTCAATTCAAAGCTGAAATTTCAGCCTCGTCCCCTAATGCTTTGTCCTTTTGCCCCTGTAGAAAATAGAATTTTTATATAATAATTTCAGTAACATTTTTTTGCTGTTCAAATGGTTTTTAAAGCAACACTGCACTGTAACATCTCATTAGTGAAAAGGAAGAAGTCTGAAGTGGATTTCTGAAGAAATCTGAAATGCTTTCACTCATATGTTGTCCATAAAGGTCTTAATGGGTGAGTTCTCAACTAAATTCACAGGATTATCTGATTAGCTTAGTGTTGACTATTATCAACTCCACTTCTGTTTTGAGGGAGAGAGGCCAGACTTTATGTTAGATCTTAGGAATTCAAAGAAGAATGGGACATTATTCTCACATTTTAACAATTCAACCTAGCAGACTACCAAAAGCAAAATATCCCAAATTATCAGTTGACATTTTCTCCAGTTCTAGTTATATAAAAAAATGTGTAGAGGTCTCCTTCATAATTAAAATTTTATTTTAATTTTACCAAAAGATATTATTACACAGCCGAATTCATTCCACTATTGCGTCCTTTCTCCCCTAAGTTTTCAATTTTAAAATTTCAAAGTAAAAGAGGCTTCTATGACATTATTTATGATATTTTTAATGTACTCATCACTATTCAAGGTAAATGCCATATGAAAAGAGATAAATTATATGTCTAGGTAGGCTGCAGTTCATAATTCTTGCTCTCTTTAATGTCAGTGAGCCCTGGACAAGTTTTCAGGGACAAACCAGCAGTTAATGTAGATTATGTAGATTCAACCTTAACCATTATTTTATGACCCAGAAACTCCTAGATTTCCAAGCCTGAATTACCAATCAATTTGATATCATTTATTTTTATTTTATTCACCTGATTATACCCTGCAAAATTAAATGAAAAACCTAAGATAGTATATCATGTCATTTATTCTCTTTGAAACCAATAGGACATGTACCTTGTCCATTCATCCTACAAATAATAATTGAGCACATATATTGTGCCAGACACTACCATAGTTAAGAATGGTATTTACGCTGGTGAATAATACAGTACCTGATTGCTTAGAAAGGTTTATAAACTCTCAAAAAGACTCTTGTTGATTATCTCCTGAAATGATATAGGTGGGGGGGGGGGGGGGGGAGCGGGGAGGGGCCTGGAAGTCAGATGTATTTCCCAGAATATAAACTTAGGAGAGTTACATCACATAAACACCAAAAAAAAAAAAAGTTACTCAGGAAAAACCCCTTCTGTAGCTCAATTCAAAATGTGCAAAATGGGTTTATTGTATATTTTGATGGTCATCACAATGTGATTCAAAGCCTAGGGAATCCACAATTGATTTGATTGACAAATTCAAAATCAGCAACTACTGGAAACTTGGGTGGTATTAGTGGGTAAACAGAGTATTTTCCCAACAAAAACTGCATCGAATTTAAGTTGTTTCATTATTTCTTTTCCAATTCCCTACAATACGTTTACCATTCCCTTTGGAACTAGAAAGAGAGATACATCTGAGTTTTTCTTCACCCTTCGTCGATCTTCTTTAGATATATTATTGACCTTAGACTTTCAATAACTCCCATAGTATTTCTCTAAGAACTGTTCTTAATCTCAAAATAGCTTCCAAATATACAACTTATTTTTTGTTCTTTACATGACATTTACATATACATTTAAAATATATATTCTCAAATCTCCTGAGAATCTAGTTTTCTAATTCTTAGAAGATATTTCCCTTAATTGTTTAAAATAATTCCCCTTCCTGCACAAACACATACACACACACACACAATTTACATTATCTTCTTTTTCCTCTACCCAGTATTCAAAAGACTGTTTATTTCAGATTGGAAGAAATAAAATAAACCAAGAACATAACTGATTCTACAGACTCTTACTTAAATAAAATATCTGAAATAGGCTCACAATCAGTAACAGTTTCAAGTCCATCTTGTCCTATTCATGATGGATTGTCCCATTCATTAAATCTACCTATAAGCTGACTTCTTTTTGGCAACCATCCTCTATAAGGAGTCAGGCTCAAAAAGGTCATTCTTTTGCATCCTATATCTGGCACACACTGGCTGAAACAAAGCATTAAACCACATTTAGTAACTTTTGGACTGGCCTGCAAAGGAAATAAATATCATGCTAACAAGCATACTACATGAACAAAGGGTTAGTATGAAGACAAAGGTTTTTGTTTTTTTTTTTTTGTCTTATATAACAAAAGGGGAAACAAGATATCCTGTTATTTTAGGTGCCCAAATTATTGGCATGCTACAAAATTCCACAGTAAAAATTTCATTTATCTGTTTCTTTATTTTCCTAGAAGTACTAAAGATGGACATATATTATTTTATCATTTCCTCATTTTCTCTTTTTAAATAATACGTCCATACTTCACTCTTAGAAATTCTGCTATCATACCCCAAGACAACACTCTAGCCAAAGCTAACTGGAAGAAAATATCCACACTGAGCCAATTATATCATCTCATTTGGATCATCATTTTGAAGTTAGAACTGGGATACCTCAGTCTGTCTCTGTTGAATATTTTAGTTGTGAGATAACTTAAAAGGGATTAGAATGTTTATTTTTCACCTTATGTGAAATGAAGTACAAAAGGTCAGTTAACATTAAGAGAATAAAGTGAGCACAAGAGAATTGTAGAGACTGGAGACTCTGTTGAGTGGAAAACACAGAAGAACGACTGCCTTAAATTCATAGCCTGGCAGGCTCCTCTGTGCATGGGATTCTCCAGGCAAGAATACAGGAGTGGTTTGCCATTTCCTTCTCCAAGGGATCTTCCTGACACAGGATCCAACCCATGTCTCCTGCATTGCAGGTGGATTCTTTACCATCTGAGCCACCAGGGACTGTTCAGTTCAGTTCAGTTCAGTTGCTCAGTCGTGTCTGACTCTTTGCGACCCCATGAATCGCAGCACACCAGGCCTCCCTGTCCATCACCAACTCCCAGAGTTCACCCAAACTCATGTCCATCGAGTCAGAGATGCCATCCAGCCACCTCATCCTCTGTCATCCCCTTCTCCTCCTGCCCCCAATCCCTCCCAGCATCAGAGTCTTTTCCAGTGAGTCAACTCTTCGCGTGAGGTGGCCTAAGTATTGGAGTTTCAGCTTTAGCATCAGTCCTTCCAAAGAACACCCAGGACGGATCTCCTTTAGAATGGACTTGTTGGATTTCCTTGCAGTCCAAGAGACTCTCAAGAGTCTTCTCCAACGCCACAGTTCAACAGTATCAATTCTTTGGTGCTCAGCTTTCTTCACAGTCCAACTCTCACATCCATACATGACCACTGGAAAAACCATAGCCTTGACTAGATGGACCTTTGTTGGCAAAGTAATGTCTCTGCTTTTCAATATGCTATCTAGGTTGGTCATAACTTTCCTTCAAAGGAGTAAGCGTCTTCTAATTTCTTGGCTGCAGTCACCATCTGCAGTGATTTTGGAGCCCAAAAAAATAAAGTCTGATACTGTTTCCACTGTTTCCCCATCTATTTCCCATGAAGTGATGGGACCAGATGCCATGATCTTCGTTTTCTGAACGTTGAGCTTTAAGCCAACTTTTCCACTCTCCTCTTTCACTTTCATCAAGAGGCTCTTTAGTTCCTCTTCACTTTCTGACATAAGGGTGGTGTCATCTGCATATCTGCGGTTATTGATATTTCTCCTGGCAATCTTGATTCCAGCTTGTGCTTTTTCCAGCCCAGCATTTCTGTAAGACCACCCAAATCTTCCTTTTGGCTTAACATATTATTAATAGGTTCTATGTTGTATAGTCAAATACACTTTGATTAAGACATTGATCTTTTAAGTACAGAGGTAAAAGCAAGGTTCCAGGCATTGTCAGAAAATCTGATTGTCTTGTCTTAAAATTAGTATCTAATAGTGCATATGCGGTTGTTCAAAAGAACTGTATGATCTTAGGAAAGTCATGGTAACACTGAATCTATGTTTCTTTACCTTTGAAATAAAGGTAGAAGGACTTCTCCATTTGACAGTAAGACAGATTAGATATCCTGAATAACCTGTTTGAATAAAACAAAATATCAGATAAAATATTTGAATTATTCTTAAATACATCACTGAGATAACAAAGAAGTATAAAGATGTCAAGCCTTAAAAGTAACTTAAAAGTAAAAAGAACCAAGGCTGAGTTTTGACCTGAAGATTTTTATTGAACTTGTGTGACCTTGAGCATCTATTTGACACCTGCTTAGAAAGTAGGGGCTTTCTGACATAAAGGCCAGGGCACCTCAAGATGGGTAATTCAATAAGTGGTCCCTGCTGCACTCACTGTATAAGGGTGAGTGAGACATAAACCCCACCACACAGAATGGAGCAGAAAAGAAACTCATCTGTGCCAAAGAAACTCATCTCTTGGAAGGGAAAGAAATATATGTATTTACCCTAGTAATTCACAACCATAAGCCATTCCTCAACCTCGTTTACAATCTGAGTTCACACTATCTGAATGATCTGAGAAAAATCCTCAAGAGAAAACTTTTAACTTATGGTAGCTCCAGATTGGTATCAGCTCCAGGGAACTGGCAGAGTGAATGCAAATCTTACTTTGAGATGTGCTGATCAACTAACTAAACAGAGAATAATTCATAGAGCAAATTAAATACAGTCCTACTTTCTAAATACAAAGC
The DNA here is from genome assembly GCF_003369695.1 of Bos indicus x Bos taurus. Taxonomy (NCBI): domain Eukaryota; kingdom Metazoa; phylum Chordata; class Mammalia; order Artiodactyla; family Bovidae; genus Bos; species Bos indicus x Bos taurus. The sequence continues at coordinate 60,248,384 of NC_040079.1, read as the reverse complement.
TGGTCATCTCACCCTAGTTCTTAAAAATTTCATTGCCTTTTAAAAGTCAAACTGTGTTTGAAAAGTTTACTTCCATTATGTGGATCACACATAATGATCCACCCACAATGTGTTTTGTTCCTACCCCACACATTTGAGTAGTTTAGAGATTTTCACCACAGAAAAGAGCAAATTGCTATACAAGGAAGGAATTTCTACAACAGGCATCCAACAACAACTCACCAAAATGAAAGCTGAGACTGCCTCTGACAGAGCAGGGATCCTCTTGCCATTGGGAAAATAGGCGAAAGTGGTGTTACAGTGCTGACCAAGATCCTGAAGTAGTTACTACAATTAAATGGGTTCAAGGATAACAGCTGGAACCCAGGTAATTCCCTGGAACATGTTTGTTTTTTTTTTTTTTTTAATAATCATGCTTAGTGATAAAAACTAAGAACTTGACTTAATAAATGGGTAAAGAACTTGAATAGACATTTTCCCGAAGAAGACATTTAAAAGGTCACAGGTATAGAAAAGGTGCTCAATATCACTAATGATCAGGGAATTGCAAGTCAAAAATCACAATAAAATCTCATACCTACTAGGGTGGCAATTATCAAAAAAAAAAAAAAAAAGGGAGATAAAGATAAATGCTATAAAGAATATGGAGAAATTAGAACACTTGTATGCTACTGCTGGGAAAGTATTAGCAACACGGGGTAGCCATGATGAATAATAGTGTGGCTGTTCCTCAAAAAATTAAACATTAAACTACCATATGATCCAGCAATCCCACTTCTGGGTAAATTGAAATTAGGATTCTTAAAGATCCTGCCACTATATTCCTTTTTCCCTAAGTTGGCCAGAGGTGGTTTTTTGTTTTATTTTATTTATTTATTTATTTTTTTTGCATGCATGCACCCAAATAACTAACTCATTCAGAATAAGATATTTTAAAATCTGACACTAATACTACTTTTAGGGTCTAAGAGTTCAGGAAAAAAATGAATAATTACAGAAATCACTTTATTTTCTTTTTGAGTAAAGATACTGGACAATGAGGAATGAATTAACTGGAATAGTGTTAGCTAACAAAACTTGCAGCAGTGGTGGAAATGCCCTCAGTCTGTACCGTTCAGTACACCAGCCGTCAGCCACACGAAGCTAGTGAGCACTTGAAATTCGACTACTGAAACTGAGGAACTGAATTTATAACTTTATTTCATTTCAACTAGTCTTAAATTTAAATAGCCACATGGGGATCCTTCGACAGAGAATCAGAGTTTTTATATTTTTATAATTAAGAATAGTCATATATGATAGAGCACCTCAAATAAATGATTAGTTCTTTAACCATGAGCATTAATTACTCTAATATTTACAAATACTCTTGAATTTCACAACCATGACCCATGGTCAGTGGGCTGGATATTGTGTTTGCCCTTTCAAATCAAGTCTCTACCTTTCTCTTCAGTACTCTAGACCCGACAGGCTGACAGGCATGAATTATGTAAATAGACTCATTTGCCCTCTGGTTTCCATTTGAACTCGGTTACTGTGAATTCCCTACAGATGGAAAAGAAGGAGCAGAGGAAAATTGGGTTACTTCTCTCCCTATTCCCTTCCTGCTGCATAGCTGTGGGTTAGCAATATCCCTCAACCACAAGTCACAGTTCCTTTCAGACAGCCTTCTCCAGATACCTTTCTATCTCCAGGTTCTAGTAATTATCCCACCTTTTTGGCTCCAACAGATAGTGATGACACTCCAACTGTTACTAGCTCTCAGGTACTTACTATGCTGGGTTTCCCTGGTGGCTCAGAGAGTAAAAATCCGCCTGCAATGCAGGAGCCCTAGGTTCAATCCCTGGGTCGGGAAGATACCCTAGGGACGGGAATGGCATTCCATGGACAGAGGAGCCTGGTGGGCTACAATCCATGGAGTCGCAAAGAGTCGGACACAACTAAGCGACTAAGCGCACGTGCACACACACACACACTTACTGTGCTATGCCTTGCTCCCCATATGGGCCTTTGTTTATCATTCCCTTTAAGTATCCCATCTGTTTTCTGCTGAAATGCTCACTGATAAAATCAGTCAATATTTTGTTTAACAATACTTTAGAATAAGGTTTAAAACCATATGCTAGCAAATGAATAGATTTCCCTATAGAGCTGAAAGAAGACCTTCATCAAAGGTTTTATTGATCATTTCTATAGATACTTGTCATTATACACACACACATGCACATATACTCACACAGCACAAAGGCACACACACAGAGTCAGGAATAAAATTCAACTCCAAGCTCTAAGGGACAGTGACAATAGTTTTATCGTTAAAAGTGGATATCAAAAAAGTAATTACAAGTATATTCACACAGATCTTAGATTGCAATTTGGTCTGACTCCTGGGAGCAATGTTTTCTAATGCCGGTCTCTTAGAAAAGAAGGTAAAATATTACTGGATTCCCATCAGGTTAGTCAGTTAAGTTACTATTAATCAAAACAGAAAGTGGAAGCAGAATTTAGTGTTATTTGTGAACTAAATACAGAAGAACAAAATGGAAAAACTTGTTGTGTTTTCCCAAGAGGATGAGAGCATGTTCTATCCTAAAGAATCTTTAAAAATTCATCTAACTAAAAATGGTCCAAATTCTGTTCTGAGTGGCCCTAGGAAGCTTCTGCAGAGCCTTCCCTAATCTGGTGGAATTCAGCCCTTCACCCACTACCATCATTTCAAAAGGAGAAATTCTGAAGTTAATTTCCATCAGATTTTAATTTGAGCAAGCAAATCACTGATAAAAAATGAAAAAGAAAACTATGAAAGCCACTTCTATTTCAAAACCACCCCTTTACTTTCCATTAATTAACAGGGTCCTAATCCAAGTTAGGTAAGGGATCTCCCCAGTGTCAAATATCTTGCAACTCAAATCAGATCCCCAGAGTATTTGTCCAGTGTTCTTATCATCATATTCATTATTCCATTTGAAACATCATCAATGATTTCCTTTTACATATATGGGTATGTGTGTGTGTATTGCATGTATAAAGATCTTATGTATCTAATATATACATTGTATATATGTTGTTTTAGTCACTAACTCATGTCTAACTCTTTGTGACCCCACTGGTGGACTGTAGCCCACCAGGCTCCTCTGTCTATGGGTTTATCCAGGCAAGAATACTGAAGTGGGTTGCCATTTCTTCCTCCAGGGCTTCATCTCAACCCAGAGATCGAACATGCATCTCCTGCATCTCCTGCATTGGCAGGTGAATTCTTTATCACTGAGCTGCCAGGGAAGCCTATCAGATCAGATCAGATCAGATCAGTCTCTGAGTCGTGTCCAACTCTTTGCGACCCCATGAATCGCAGCACGCCAGGCCTCCCTGTCCATCACCAACTCCCGGAGTTCACTCAGACTCATGTCCATCAAGTCAGTGATGCCATCCAGCCATCTCATCCTCTGTCGTCCCCTTCTCCTCCTGCCCCCAATCCCTCCCAGCATCAGAGTCTTTTCCAATGAGTCAACCCTTCACATGAGGTGGCCAAAGTACTGAAGTTTCAGCTTTAGCATCATTCCTTCCAAAGAAATCCCAGGGCTGATCTCCTTCAGAATGGACTGGTTGGATCTCCTTGCAGTCCAAGGGACTCTCAAGAGTCTTCTCCAATACCACAGTTCAAAAGCATCAATTCTTCAGCGCTCAGCCTTCTTCACAGTCCAACTTTCACATCCGTACATGACCACTGGAAAAACCATAGCCTTGACTAGACGAACCTTTGTTGGCAAAGTAATGCCTCTGCTTTTGAACATGCTATCTAGGCTGGTCATAACTTTCCTTCCAAGGAGTAAGCGTCTTTTAATTTCATGGCTGCAGTCACCATCTGCATTGATTTTGATGCATATGTACATTTATATATGTTTGTTAATTTATGAACTTCTTAAGGATATTTAGGAGGCGTATATGATCCGAAGTTTAGTTAATAGCTATATTGGTTGGAGCAATACTAGCTGCCAAAATGTGTATTGCTTCAAACTCAATAGGATTTTATTTCTTGCTGGGCAGCTGGTCAGATCAGGGGTGCCTTCACAGTTATTTAGGGACCTAAAGTGACAGAAGCTTTGCCATCTTCAGTGTGTAGCTTCCAAGGCTATCATGGTCATTTCCCTCCCAGCCAGACAAAAAGCAAAAATAGGATGGAAGATTTTTTAAAGCCAGAAAAAAATGTGGCCTGTATTACTTCTACTCACATTGTATGAGCTCAGACACATAGCTATCCCAAATGGGGTGCAAAAGAGGCTGGAAAATTAGCCAGCTGTGTGTTCATGAAGAAAAGGAGAATGAGAACTTGGGGAACATCTAATAGTCTCTGCTAAAAATGGCATTGAACCTTTCTTTCGACTCCCAAAACATATACCTAGGAAACAAAGAAAGAGAATCGTTGCCATTTTCTAAATGGGAGACCTAAAACGCAGAGAGTAAGCTGATGATAGACGCAAGAAAAGGTCCCCACCCTCACCCCAAACATACATACATTAGACCTGAGATTGGTATTAACCTTCCTGCCAGGATAAAACACACTAAGCTGAAAACAGCATGTACTAGAGGAGAGGATCTAGGGAAATAAATAACTGACTAGTTCTACCATTGCCCTAGAGAGTAAAATCGTCTTCGTTCACTGCTCTACTTCCCAGTACAACATCTATGAAATTTACTGCCCACAGCAGGGGAAATTGAACCTCTTGACCTATACCAGAAGGCTATACACTTGCTACTTATTTCCCCTGGAGTGGTCTGGGGCTCAATCCTGTACACAGTTCCGAAAACTGACAATGGTTAGTTAAGATGACATGGGCAGCTTTTAAAACAAGAAACCCTGAAATCTCTGTGGCTGAATACATAAATGTATCTATCTTTAATGTAAGGGAAAAGAGGATGCTGCTGATCAGCTGCCAGCATTCCTTTGAGCAGTGTTTCAAGACCCAGCCTCCATCCAATTTACTCCTCTTCTGTTTTCAGCAGTGGTCTCCAAGGTAACCCCAGGGGTGTTCATCCAGCCAGTAAGTGAGAAAAAAGAGGCTATGGAGAGGGTGTGCCTCATTCTTCACCCTCTTTTCCTGCAAGGTACACATGTCACCTCTGCTCGTATTTCATTGGCAAGGCCGCTGGCATGGCCATACCTAGATGTGAGGGAGGCTGAGACAGATGCAGTCATTTCTCAGCAACAATTTTACACTGTAATAAGGACACAAGTTTCTGATGAAAGGCTAGCTGTCTCTGTCACAACCCACTAGGAACCCATGGAAGGAATTCTTTTATTTGACTAGTTGTTATCTGTGCCATAGAGTTCTGTTTCCATAAATAATTATTACAGTGGGTTTTCTTTAGCCTGGTATGGCTGAGCTTCAGATGTAAGTGAACACTTTGAAATGTATGCAAATTTTTATGAGGTACAGGCTGCACTTTTTAAAGGATCTGCATGTCAGATTTCAGAGGGCTTCAAAGCCCCCAGATATATTTTTTTTTTAATATCATTGCCATATAGAGATTTTCTAATCTATCTTTTCCTTCTCAGCTTCATTTCCTAACCCAGTAGTTTCTGGACTAAGTAATCAGACCCTCTGAGGATCACTTTGAATGAACAGATTTCAGGATCTTCAGTTCAGTTCAGTTCAGTCGCTCAGTGGTGTCTGACTCTTTGCGACCCCATGAATCGCAGCACTCCAGGCCTCCCTGTCCATCACCAACTCCCGGAGTTCACTCAAATTCACGTCCATCGAGTCAGTGATGCCATACAGCCATCTCATCCTCTGTTGTCTCCTTCTCCTCCTGCCCCCAATCCCTCCCAGCATCAGAGTCTTTTCCAATGAGTCAACTCTTCTCATGAGGTGGCCAAAGTATTGGAGTTTCAGCTTTAGCATCATTCCTTCCAAAGAAATCCCAGGGCTGATCTCCTTCAGAGTGGACTGGTTGTATTTCCTTGCAGTCCAAGGGACTCTCAAGAGTCTTTTATAACACCACAGTTCAAAAGCATCAATTCTTCGGCGCTCAGCCTTCTCACAGTCCAACTCTCACATCCATATATGACCAAAGGAAAAACCATAGCCTTGACTAGACGGACCTTTGTTGGCAAAGTAATCTCTGCTTTTGAATATGCTATCTAGATTGGTCATAACTTTCCTTCCAAGGAGTAAGCATCTTTTAATTTCATGTCTGCAATCACCATCTGCTGTGATTTTGGAGCCCAAAAAAATAAAGTCTGACACTGTTTCCACTGTTTCCCCATCTATTTGCCATGAAGTGATGGGACCAGATACCATGATCTTAGTTTTTTGAATGTTGAGCTTTAAGCCGACTTTTTCACTCTCCTCTTTCACTTTCATCAAGAGGCTATTTAGTTCTTCTTCACTTTCTGCCATAAGGGTGGTGTCATCTGCATATCTGAGGTTATTGATATTTCTCCCGGCAATCTTGATTCCAACTTGTGTTTCTTCCAGCCCAGAGTTTCTCATGATGTACTCTGCATATAAGTTAAATAAGCAGGGTGACAATATACAGCCTTGATGTACTCCTTTTCCGATTTGGAAACAGTCTGTTGTTCCATGTTCAGTTCAAACTGTTGCTTCCTGACCTGCATACAGGTTTCTCAAGAGGCAAGTCAGGTGGTCTGGTATTCCCATCTTTTTCAGAATTTTCCACAGTTTATTGTGATCCACACAGTCAAAGACTTTGGCATAGTAAATAAAGCAGAAATAGTTGTTTTTCTGGAACTCTCTTGCTTTTTCCATGATCCAGCGGATGTTGGCAATTTGATCTCTGGTTCCTCTGCCTTTTCTAAAACCAGCTTGAACATCAGGAAGTTCACGGTTCACATATTGCTGAAGCCTGGCTTGGAGAATTTTAAGCATTACTTTACTAGTGTGTGAGATGAGTGAAATTGTGTGGTAGTTTGAGCATTCTTTGAGCCTTTCTTTGGGATTGGAATGAAAACTGACCTTTTCCAGTCCTGTGGCCATTGCTGAGTTTTCCAAATTTGCTGGCATATTGAGTGCAGCACTTTCACAGCATCATCTTTCAGGATTTGAAATAGCTCAACTGGAATGCCATCACCTCCACTAGCTTTGTTCATAGTGATGCTTTCTAAGGCCCACTTGACTTCACATTCCAGGATGTCTGGCTCTAGGTGAGTGATCACATCATCATGATTATCTTGGTCGTGAAGATCTTTTTTGTACAGTTCTTCTGTGTATTCTTGCCACCTCTTCTTAATATCTTCTGCTTCTGTTAGGTCCATACCATTTCTGTCCTTTATCGAGCCCATCTTTGCATGAAATGTTCCCTTGGTATCTCTAATTTTCTTGAAGAGATCTCTAGTCTTTCCCATTCTGTTGTTTTCCTCTATTTCTTTGCATTCATCGCTGAAGAAGCCTTTCTTATCTCTTCTTGCCAGCCCTGTTCAATGACATTTCAGTTGGAAAGGGGCAAGGATGTGAAGCAGTCTGGGAATATATGCATTTTTTTTAACTCTCCTGTGGAGCCACTGTCCTTTGTCCTGAAACTAACCAGGTGCATTTCTTTAAAAGAGAAGTGAGCATGTGCCCAAGTGATTAGCTTCCCCCACTCAGAGGACACCTGCAGTTCCTCAGTCTATCCATAGTTCTCTGCTTGTTTCTAACAAACAACTCTGTGTGTATTCATCAGACCCATTTTCCATTTCATACATCCCTTAGGTATCCCTTTTTAATTATGATGACTGACATTTATTAAGCATCTCCCCTGTGCCGGGCATCACATTTATCACTTCATGTTTAATTTAAAACTCACAGCAACCCACTTATAGTTGAGCAAACTGGAGTTTATAGACCCAAGTATTTCATCTAGTGTCACAGGGCTGCTAAGTGCCCACACCTAGATTCAAACATCACTGCCTGATTCCAACCTGTTTGTTTGATTCACGAACCTATTTTCAATCTGTCCTCCTCTTCAGAACATTGCTGAATATTTTCATGGCTTTATTATTTGCCTCTCCTACTCTCAGCAGTTTTTGCTCCCTCTCAAATATTACTTTAGATTTTTATCTTTCCCCAGTTTAAAATTGTAATTCTGAGTAGTCCTTGAATTAAAAAGAGGAACTATATAAAATTTCCCAGTGGTAACAATGCCCATATTTGTCACCGATTTTTTCAAGTCAGAGGCACCAAATGAAGCAGATACGAAACATTCTGGGTCTTACCGGGATGTCAGCTTGAGCTACAGAGTTCTTTTTCTCTGCTTAAACAGAAAGAGATGTTTGCTGTTATGAGTCTACAGATATCCTTAGAGCTTTGATCACAACACGCACAGCTGAGTGGGGCTGTTAACGACAAACACTTCAAAAAATAATTAACTGTTATATCTGACTTCATGTATCAAGGAATTTAAGGTGCAGTATCAGGAATCTGTACTGAGACTGTAAATTATTTTATAGCAGATGGCACATGGCTACATTCCCTTAATTCATTCGGTATAAATGTCCCATGCTATGTCTTTCTGAGACCCTGTCTCTGTTTTCTTTCCCTGCTGACATGAGTGACTAAGCTCCATTGGCAATAGAAAAGCAAGTCTGGAATCAGCAATGTCATAAGGAAATGGTTACAACCTTATAAATGGCAGAAAGTTCCCGATCACAAAAACTTTTTCTTGAATTTTCCAGTTGTATAGGCTACTTCAATCTTCTGGTTGGAGTTGGGAGAGTTCGACAGTATTTTGTTAAATATTTTTGTTGAAAGAAATGTTAGAATTTTTTCTCATTAGTATTTTTTCCTGGGGGTAAGTTGTAAAGTAAATGGAGAAAAAACATGTCAGTCAATGACATTATATTTTGAATTCCACTAAGATACTAGGCAGTTCCAAATGGTTAAATATAGTCTTAAAATAGTTTATAATGAATTATCAGGGAATTTTACTTGTTCCTGATATCCTTGTGCCAGTAGCAATGGTGTTTGAATTCTACTACAAACCAGAAAAAGGCAAAGAAAGAGAAATTCCATCACTTATAATAAGAGATCAGAGACAGAAAGTCTTGGCACAGATAGCAATGATTTAATAAATCAACTTAAGAATTAGACACTATGCTTGTTTACAAATATCTTCTGGTATCCAGCTCACAGAGTTGCCAAGCTGTCACTGGCAACTGCCTATCAAGGTGAAATCTTCCATATTTTTTTTCTCTTGGCTTCTTTAGTACCATAATTTTTTTAACTTTTTAAAAAATAATTGTATGTATTTTTTCTTTTTTAATTAATTTATTTTTAGTTGGAGGATAATTGCTTTACAATATTGTGTTGGTTTCTGCCATAAATCAGTATGAATCAGCCATAGACATTCATACATCCCATCCTTCTTGAACCTCATTGCTCTCCTCAGGCTTTCTTTAGTTGCAGTGAGCTGGGGCTACTCTTCATTGCAGTGCTAGGGCTCTAGAGTGTAGAGTCAGTAGATGTGGCACATGGGCTTTGTTGCTCATCAATATGTGGGATCTTTTTGGACCATGGATCACATCTGTGTATCCTGCATTGCCAGGTGGATTCTTATTCACTGGACCACCAGGGAAGTCCCTCAAACTTTTAGTCCTTTTGCAACCTCCAGTCTCTCACCTCTAGCTAATAAACATGCTCAAATTTCTTCTATCCTGAAAAAGGATCTCTTCTTGGCCCAGGCCTTATCTCTAACCCTGTGCTCATTTTGGTTTTTGTTTTTCAGCTACATCTGAGGAATCCTCTTCTCCAACTACCTTGGCATCCTTGCCTCCCATTCCTATATTCCCTCAACCATGAAAAGCTGGTTTTCACCTCCTGTGCATCACACATTTGCTTCAACTCTACAAAAATTGCTCTGGAAATGGCAACCAGTGGCCTCCATCTTGTCAAATCTATCAATTCTCTATTCTCAGTTTTTTTAGTCTTTTCTTTCTTATCTGAGAGTGATTGAGACTCAGTCCTTTCTAAAATTGCATATCCTTGGTTTCCATGATATTATTCTCTTCTAGGTTTACCTCTATTGTGTTACCATCTCCTATATGAGTATATTTGCTTCTCTTGTACCTGTTCCTTAAATATTAATGTTCTGCAGGGTTTTATCCTCTCATTATTTTTCTGCATAACTGCCTTTCTCACCATAAACTCTTTTCAGGTAGTCTCATGTGAGCTAATGATTTGAACTCTCACTTATGTGCTAATGACAACCAAAACTAGTTCTAGAGTTCTGCCCTCTGCCCTGAGCTTCAGATTCAACCAAACAAATCACTTCTACATACGTGCTCTTGGATATCTGCAGTCACTTCTTGTTCAATACAGGCAAACATGACTTTGACATCGTCTCCCCATAACACTTCTTCTGTGGATTTATTTCTCCTTTGCTCCCAGTAACATTTTTGGTAACAATGTATTTTGTGACAATATCACATCTGTATTATCAAGGAAACATTTCCCACCTATTGTCCCTGCTGAGAGGACAGTAGATTATTGATTCCCTCTGCTCTGCAGCTGATGGACAAGGGGAAAGATGTAGTCCTTTGCAGTGCAACTGAGTCCCCATGCTCCTGCCACTAAAGTTCATGGGGAGCCTTGTATCTAGAACTATGACATCAGACCTCCTGTGAAACTGAGACCTCCTGTGATGCTCTCAGAGAACAGTCTACTTTGTTCAGCACACTTGAGAAGGATCTCTCTTTATTGAAACCAGAATAATTCACACAAAGAACAAAAAGCAAAAAGAATAAACAAAAAGCCCCACTTATTTCTTTAAATCAAACTGACCTCAACACTTGGAAAGGGTGATGATGCAATCACTATTAACATACAGTGTCTCTACCGCTGAGTGTTCCTCATTTCCATGAAGCTCCTAGAATAGACTCTAACATGGCTATCTAGATGCATCTAACTAAACAAAACCCTACAAAGCATATTGTCTCTGTTCCAATTCTCTTCTCACTCAGGAGCTGCTCAAAATCTAAAACGTCAAATACAAATTATTAAAGAATGCTTTTAAGAAGTTGTTTCTGTAGGTGTCTGGAATTTCTGGTGTTACATTTCTGCTAGATGTTTTAATAATCCTCTTTTGAATTCCGTTTGTCAAATTACCTCTAATCAGCAAGAGTGCTGTTGCATGTGATATAGAAATGGGAGAGAACACAGTGTGCCTCAAGGTGCCTCCTCTTGGAATGAGCCAGAGAAGTGACTCCTGAGAAAGCCTGGTTTTAAGAAAAGGTGTACTCAGTTCTAGCATGAAATGTCAACCTTTATCATAAAGGGAATCCATATACAATAGGTATTGCCTGACATCAGATGATAATATTCATAATTGTTAAGTTTAAAAGCATTTCACACATGATCGCTTCTTTCAGGAATAAAATGGAGTCCTTTCTGAAACCAACCTGGGTTTGGCTATTCTTTAGTGTGTGAGAAGTAACACAGAGCAGCTAAAGGTTAAAACAGTTTATCATAGTCACGTTTATCATAGTCATGTGTGAGCAATTCAAAGTTATTTAACCTTGGGGAGACGGTCCTAAGATGGCAGAGAAATAGGACAGGGAGACCACTTTCTCCCCCACAAATTCATCGAAAGAACATTTAAACGCTGAGTAAATTCCACAAAACAACTTCTGAATGCCGGCAGAGGACATCAGACACCCAGAAAAGCAGCCCATTGTCTTCAAAAGGAGTTAAGAAAAAATATAAAAGACAAAAAAAGAGACAAAAGAGGTAGGGACAGAGCTCCATCCCAGGAAGGGAGTCTTTAAAAGAGAAGTTTCCAAACACCAGGAAACACTCTCACTGCTGAGTCTGTGGCGAGCCTTGGAACCACAAAGGGCAACATAACTGGGAGGAAAAATAAATAAATAATTAAAACCCACAGATTATGTGCCCAACGGTAACTCCCCCAGTGGAGAAACAGTGCAGACGCCTGCACCCACCACTAGCAAGCGGGAGCTGGGCAGGGAAGCGTGGGCTGCATTGCTTAGAGTAGGGACCAGGCCTGAATGCCCAGAGAGCAATCTGAGGGAACTAACTTGGGCTAGCAAACCAGAATGTGGGATAGCTACCACGTAAAAAGCCCTAACTTAAGACACCACCAGGCCCACTCACAGAACAAAAGACTGTACAGAGCTAGTCGGTTGCAGACCATCCTCCTCCTGTGACAGGCAGCCAGAGTGGGAAGGGGGCAATCGCAGCCCCAGAGAGACATTATCTACCAAACTGCAAGCAGACTTCTTTGGTAACTAAGACCTTGGGGTTCTGGACAGTCAACATCCACCTGAGAAGGTGCGCCAGTTGTACACCCAGAAAACCGAGCAGCAGGGACAGGGGAGGCGATAAGTCACAGTGACTGCACTCACCAAACACCTCATCACCTGAGCTGCTTGGACCTGGGAAGGGCACAAAACACAGGCCCAACCGAATCTGCACTTCTGAGGATTTCCTGAGTGCCCGAACCTGAGCAGCTTAGAACTGGGAGGTGCATGCAGCCCAGGTCTGGCCTCAGATGGTTCTGAGCAGAGCAACATAGAGCCTGAGCAGTGTGGGCAGGGAGGGCACACACGCCGTGAGTGAGGGCAGGCCCAGTGTGGCTGAGACACTGCGAGCACATGCCAGTGTTATTTATTTGCAGCATCCCTCCTTCCCCACAGTGCAACTGAACAAGTGAGCCTTAAAAAAGTGTCCACCACCGCCCCCTTTGTGTCAAGGCAGAAATCAGACACTGAAGAGACCAGCAAACAGAAGAAGCTAAAACAGAGGGAACTGCCTTGGAAGTGACAGGTGCAATAGATTAAAACCCTGTCGTTAGTACCGACTACATGGGAAGGGGCCTATAGATCTTGAGAAATATAAGCCGGACCAAGGAACTATCTGAAAATGAACTGACCCCACAGTGCCCACAACAACACCAGAGAAAGTCCTAGATATATTTTTACTATTTTTACGATCATTCTTTTATTTATTTATTTAAAAAAATTTTTAAGTTCTCTATTACTCCTTTAATTTTCATTTTTATAACCTACTATTACTTTGCAAAGAAAAAAATACCCTATTTTTTTAAAGCAAACTTCATATATATATATATATTTATAATTTTTGTGAATTTTTTTTTCTTTTCTTTAATATTGTGTTTTTTAAAATCCAACCTCTACTCTAGATTTTTAATCTTTGCTTTTTGGTATTTGTTATCAATTTTGTACCTTTAAGAAACCAATCTTCAGTACCCATTTTTACTTGGGAGTGAGATTACTGGCTTGACTGCTCTCTCCCCCTTTGGACTCTCCTTTTTCTCCACAAGTCTCCTCTATCTTCTCCCTCCCCCTTCTCTTCTCTACCCAACTCTGTGAATCTCTTTGCGTGTTCCAGACGGTGGAGAACACTTAGGGAACTGATTACTGGCTGGATCTGTCGCTCTCCTTTTGATTCCCCACTTTATCCTCCTGTCCACCTCTGTCTCCTTCCTCCCTCTTCTCTTCTCTGTATAACTCCATGAACATCTCTGAGCGGTCCAGACGGTGGAGCACACATAAGGAAGTGATTACTGGCTAGCTTGCTCTCTCCTCTTTTGATTCCACCTCATCTCATTTGGGTCACCTCTAACTCCCTCTTCCCTCTTCTCTTCTCCATGTAACTCTGTGAACCTCTCTGGGTGTCCCTCACTGTGGAGAAACTTTTCATCTTTAACCTAAATGTTTTATCAACGGTGCTGTATAGATGGAGAAGTCTTGAGACTACTGTAAAAATAAGACTGAAAACCAGAAGCAGAAGGCTTAAGTCCAAATTCTGAGAACACCAGCGAACTCCTGACTCCAGGGAACATTAATCGACAGGAGCTCATCAAACGCCTCCATACCTACACTGAAACCAAGCACCACCCAAGGGCCAACAAGTTCCAGAGCAAGACATACCACACAAATTCTCCAGCAACACAGGAACACAGCCCTTAGCTTCAATATACAGGCTGCGCAAAGTTACTCCAAACCCATTGACATCTCATAACTCATTACTGGACACTTCATTGCACTCCAGAGAGAAGAAATCCAGCTCCACCCACCAGAACACCGACACAAGCTTCCCTAACCAGGAAACCTTGACAAGCCACCCATACAACCCCACCCACAGACAGGAAACTCCACAATAAAGAGAACTCCACAAACTGCCAGAATACAGAAAGGCCACCCCAAACTCAGCAATATAAACAAGATGAAGAGACAGAGGAATACCCATCAGGTAAAGGAACAGGATAAATGCCCACCAAACCAAACAAAAGAGGAAGAGATAGGGAATGTACCTGATAAAGAATTCTGAGTAATGATAGTGAAAATGATCCAAAATCTTGAAATCAAAATGGAATCACAGATAAAGAGCCTAGAGATAAGGACTGAGAAGATGCAAGAAAGGTTTAACAAAGACCTAGAAGAAATTTAAAAAAGAGTCAGTATATAATGAATGATGCAATAAATGAGATCCAAAACACTCTAGAGGCAACAAATAGTAGAATAACGGAGGCAGAAGATAGGATTGGTGAAGTAGAAGGTAGAATGGTAGAAATAAATGAATCAGAGAGGAAAAAAGAAAAACAAATTTTAAAAAATGAGGGCAATCTCAGAGACCTCCAGGACAATATTAAACACCCCAACATTCGAACCATAGGAGTCCCAGAAGAAGAAGACAAAAAGAAAGACTGTGAGAAAATACTTGAGGAGATAATAGTTGAAAACTTCCCTAAAATGGGGAAGGAAATAATCACCCAAGTCCAAGAAACCTAGAGAGTCCCAAACAGGATAAACCCAAGGTGAAACATCCCAAGACACATATTAATCAAATTAACAAAGATCAAACACAAAGAACAAGTATTAAAAGCAGCAAGGGAAAAAAAAACAAACAAACAAATAACACACAAGGGGATTCCCATAAGGATAACAGCTGATCTTTCAATAGAAACTCTTCAGGCCAGGAAGGAATGGCAAGACGTACTTAAAGTGATAAAAGAGAACAACCTACAGCCCAGATTACTGTACCCAGTGAGGATCTCATTCAAATATGAAGGAGAAATCAAAAGCTTTACAGACAAGCAAAAGCTGAGAGAAATCAGCACCACCAAACCAGCTCTCCAACAAATGCTAAAGGATATTCTCTAGACAGGAAACACAAAAACGGTGTATAAACTAGAACCCAAAACAATAAAGTAAATGGCAATGAGATCATACTTATCAATAATTACCTTAAACATAAAGGGGTTGACTGCCCCAACCAAAAGACAGAGACTGGCTGAATGGATACAAAAACAAGACCCCTATATATGTTGTCTACAAGAGACCCACCTCAAAATAGGGGACACATACAGAATGAAAGTGAAGGGCTGGAAAAAGATATTCCATGCAAATAGAGACCAAAAGAAAGCAGGAGTAGCAATACTTATATCAGATAAAAAAGACTTTAAAACAAAGGCTGTGAAAAGAGACAAAGAAGGTCACTACATAATGATCAAAGGATCAATCCAAGAAGAAGATATAACAATTATAAATATATATGCACCCAACATAGGAGCACCACAATATGTAAGACAAATGCTAACAAGTATGAAAGGGAAAATTAACAATAACACAACAATAGTGGGAGACTTTAATACCCCACTCACACCTATGGATAGATCAACTAAACAGAAAATTAACCAGGAAACACAAACTTTAAATGATACAATAGACCAGTTAGATCTAATTGATATCTATAGGACATTTCATCCCAAAACAATGAATTTCACCTTTTTCTCAAGCACACACGGAACCTTCTCCAGGATAGATCACATCCTAGGCCATAAATCTAGCCTTGGTAAATTCAAAAAAAATTGAAATAATTCCAAGCATCTTTTCTGACCACAATGCAATAAGATTAGATCTCAATTATAGGAGAAAAACTATTAAAAATTCCAACATATGGAGGCTGAACAAACATGCTGTTGAATAACCAACAAATCAGAGAAGAAATAAAAAAAAATCAAAATATGAATGAAAATGAAAACACAACAACCCAAAACCTGTGGGACACTGTAAAAGCAGTGCTAAGGGGAAAGTTCATAGCAATACAGGCATACCTCAAGAAACAAGAAAAAAAGTCAAATAAATAACCTAATTCTACACCTAAAGCAACTAGAAAAGGAAGAAATGAAGAACCTCGGGGTTAGTAGAAGGAAAGAAATCTTAAAAATTAGAGCAGGAATAAATGCAAAAGAAACAAAAGAGACCATAGCAAAAATCAACAAAGCCAAAAGCTGGTTCTTTGAAAGGATAAATAACATTGACAAACCATTAGCCAGACTCATCAAGAAACAAAGGGAGAAAAATCAAATCAATAAAATTAGAAATGAAAATGGAGAGATCACAACAGACAATACAGAAAT
Source organism: Bos indicus x Bos taurus (assembly GCF_003369695.1). Classification (NCBI taxonomy): domain Eukaryota; kingdom Metazoa; phylum Chordata; class Mammalia; order Artiodactyla; family Bovidae; genus Bos; species Bos indicus x Bos taurus. The sequence continues at coordinate 60,231,989 of NC_040079.1, read as the reverse complement.
ACAAAGGATCATAAGAGACTACTATCAGCAATTATATGCCAATAAAATGGACAACGCGGAAGAAATGGACAAATTCTTAGAAAAGTACAACTTTCCAAAACTGGACCAGGAAGAAATAGAAAATCTTAACAGACCCATCACAAGCACGGAGATTGAAACTGTAATCAAAAATCTTCCAGCAAACAAAAGCCCAGGTCCAGACGGCTTCACAGCTGAATTCTACCAAAAATTTAGAGAAGAGCTAAAACCTATCCTACTCAAACTCTTCCAGAAAATTGCAGAGGAAGGTAAACTTCCAAACTCATTCTATGAGGCCACCATCACCCTAATACCAAAACCTGACAAAGATGCCACAAAAAAAGAAAACTACAGGCCAATATCACTGATGAACATAGATGCAAAAATCCTTAACAAAATTCTAGCAATCAGAATCAAACAACACATTAAAAAGATCATACACCATGACCAAGTGGGCTTTATCCCAGGGATGCAAGGATTCTTCAATATCCACAAATCAATCAATGTAATACACCACATTAACAACTTGAAAAATAAAAGCCATATGATTATGTCAATAGGTGCAGAGAAAGCCTTTGAGAAAATTCAACATCCATTTATGATAAAAAAAACTCTCCAGAAAGCAGGAATAGAAGGAACATACCTCAACATAATAAAAGCTATATATGACAAACAGTAAACATTACCCTCAATGGTGAAAAATTGAAAGCATTTCCCCTAAAGTCAGGAACAAGACAAGGGTGCCCACTTTCACCACTACTATTCAACATAGTTTTGGCCACAGCAATCAGAGCAGAAAAAGAAATAAAAGGAATCCAAATTGGAAAAGAAGTAAAACTCTCACTGCTTGCAGATGACATGATCCTCTACATAGAAAACCCTAAAGACTCCACCAGAAAATTATGAATATAATAATATAATCAACGAATATAATAAAGTTGCTGCTGCTGCTGCTGCTGCTGCTGCTAAGTCACTTCAGTCATGTCCGACTCTGTGTACCCCATAAACGGCAACCCACCAGGCTGCCCCATCCCTGGGATTCTCCAGGCAAGAACACTGAAGTGGGTTGTCATTTCCTTCTCCAATGGATGAAAGTAAAAAGTGAAAGGGAAGTCACTCAGTCGTCTCCAACTCTTAGCGACCCCATGGACTGCAAACTACCAGGCTCCTCCGTCCATGGGATTTGCCAGGCAAGAGTACTGGAGTGGGGTGTCATTGCCTTCTCCAATAGTAAAGTTCCAGGATATAAAATCAACACACAGAAATCCCTTGCATTCCTATACACTAGTAATGAGAAAATAGAAAAATTAAGGAAACAATTCCATTCACCATTGCAACGAAAAGAATAAAATACTTAGGAATATATTTACCTAAAGAAACTAAAGACCTATATATAGAAAACTATAAAACACTGGTGAAAGAAATCAAAGAGGACACTAATAGGTGGAGAAATATACCGTGTTCATGGATCGGAAGAATCAATACAGTGAAAATGAGTATACTACCCAAAGCAATCTATAGATTCAATGTAATCCCTATCAAGCTAACAATGGTATTTTTCACAGAGCTAGAACAAATAATTTCACAATTTGTATGGAAATACAAAAAACCTCAAATAGCCAAAGCAATCTTGAGAAAGAAGAATGGAACTGGAGGAATCAACCTGCCTGACTTCAGGCTCTACTATAAAGCCACAGTCAACAAGACAGTATGGACTGGCACAAAGACAGAAATATAGATCAATGGAACAAAATATAAAACCCAGAGATAAATCCACACACCTATGGACACCTTATCTTTGACAAAGGAGGCAAGAATATACAACAGAGAAAAGACAATCTCTTTAACAAGTGGTGCTGGGAAAACTGGTCAACCACTTATAAAAGAATGAAACTAGAATACTTTCTAACACCATAAACAAAAGTAAACTCAAAATGGATTAAAGATCTAAATGTAAGACCAGAAACTATAAAACTCCTAGAGAACATAGGCAAAACACTCTCCGACATAAATCACAGCAGGATCCTCTATGACCCACCTCCCAGAATATTGGAAATAAAAGCAAAAATAAACAAATGGGACCTAATTAAACTCAAAAGCTTCTGCACAACAAAGGAAACTATAAGCAAGGTGAAAAGACAGCCTTCAGAATGGGAGAAAATAATAGCAAATGAAGCAACTGACAAACAACTAATCTTAAAAATATACAAGCAACTCCTGTAGCTCAATTTCAGAAAAATAAACGACCCAATCAAAAAATGGGCCAAAGAACTAAATAGACATTTCTCCAAAGAAGACATACAGATGGCTAACAAACACATGAAAAGATGCTCAACGTCACTCATTATCAGAGAAATGCAAATCAAAACCACAATGAGTACCATCTCATGCCAGTCAGAATGGCTGCGATCCAAAAGTCTACAAGCAATAAATGCTGGAGAGGATGTAGAGAAAAGGGAACCCTCTTACACTGTCGGTGGGAATGCAAACTAGTACAGCCACATGGAGAACAGTGTGGAGATTCCTTAAAAAACTGGAAATAGAACTGCCATACGACCCAGCAATCCCACTGCTGGGCATACACACTGAGGAAACCAGAAGGGAAAGAGACAAATGTACCCCAATGTTCATCGCAGCACTGTTTATAATAGCCAGGACATGGAAGCAATCTAGATGTCCATCAGCAGATGAATGGATAAGAAAGCTGTGGTACATGTACACAATGGAGTATTACTCAGCCATTAAAAAGAATGCATTTGAATCAGTTCTAATGAGGTGGATGAAACTGGAGCCTATTATACAGAGTGAAGTAAGCCAGAAAGAAAAACACCATTACAGATCAGATCAGATCAGTCACTCAGTCGTGTCCAACTCTTTGCGACTCCATGAATCACAGCATGCCAGGCCTCCCTGTCCATCACCAACTCCCAGAGTTCACCCAGACGCACGTCCATTGAGTCAGTGATGCCATCCAGCCATCTCATCCTCTGTCATCCCCTTCTCCTCTTTCCCCCAATCCCTCCCAATACAGTATACTAATGCATTTATATGGAATTTAGAAAGATAGTAACAATAACCCTATATGCGAGACAGCAAAAGAGACACAGATGTATAGAACAGTCTTTTGGACTCTGTGGGAGAGGGTGAGGGTGGGATGATTTGGGAGAATGGCATTGAAACATGTATAATATCATATATGAAATGAATTGCCAGTCCAGGTTCAATGCAGGATACAGGATGCTTGGGGCTGGTGCACTGGGATGACCCAGAGGGATGGTATGGGGAGGGAGGTGGGAGGGGGGTTCAAGATGGGGAACATATGTACACCCATGGCAGATTTATGTTGATGTATGGCAAACCAATACAATATTGTAAAGTAATTAGCCTCCAATTAAAATAAATAAATTTAAATTAAAAAAAAAAGCTCTTTAACCTCTTCATTCCTTAAAAGTAGGCTCTGACATTATTTTATAGCAATTAAGTCATGGTAGGTAGAAAATTGAGAAGTGCCAGCTTCTCAGACAAAACTTTACAAGGAAGAACAATAGAATCTTCCAGTTAATTAATTTTGAAAAATCTTAATTGGATATTTTATTCAGTTCAGTTCAGTTCAGTCGCTCAGTCATGTCTGACTCCTTGCGACCCCATGAACCTCAGCAGGCCAGGCCTCCCTGTCCATCACCAACTCCCGGAGTCCACCCAAACCCATGTCCACTGAGTCAGTGATGCCATCCAACCATCTCATCCTCTGTCGTCCCCTTCTCCTCCTGCCCTCAATCTTTCCCAGCATCAGGGTCTTTTCCAATGAGCCAGCTCTTTACATCAGGTGGCCAAAGTATTAGAGTTTCTACTTCAACATCAGTCCTTCCAATGAACACCCAGGATTGATCTCCTCTAGGATGGACTGGTTGGATCTCCTTGTAGTCCAAGGGACTCTCAAGTGTCTTCTCCAACACCACAGTTCAGAAGCATCAATTTTTCGGCACTCAGCTTTCTTTATAGTCCACCTCTCACATCCATACATGACCACTGGAAAAACTGTAGCCTTGACTAGATGGATCTTTGTTGACAAAGTAATGTCTCTGCTTTTGAATATGCTATCTAGGTTGGTCATAACTTTCCTTCCAAGGAATAAGCGTCTTTTAATTTCATGGCTGCAATCACCATCTGCAGTGATTTTGGAGCCCGCAAAAATAAAGTCAGCCACTGTTTCCACTGTTTCCCCATCTATTTCCCATGAAGTGATGGGACCAGATGCCATGATCTTCGTTTTCTGAATGTTGAGCTTTAAGCCAATGTTTTCACTCACCTCTTTCACTTTCATCAAGAGGCTCTTTAATTCTTCTTCACTTTCTGCCATAGAGTGGTTTCATCTGCATATTTGAGTTTATTGATATTTCTCCCGGCAATCTTGATTCCAGCTTGTGCTTTATCCGGCATGGCATTTCTCATGATGTACTCTGCATATAAGTTAAATAAGCACAGTGACAATATACAGCCTTGATATACTCTTTTTCCTATTTGGAACCAGTCTGTTGTTCCATGTCCAATTCTAACTGTTGCTTCCTGACCTGCATACAAGTTTCTCAAGAGGCAGGTCAGGTGGTCTGGTATTCCCATCTCTTTCAGAATTTTCCACGGTTTATTGTGATCCACACAGTCAAAGGCTTTGGCATAGTCAATAAGGCAGAAATATTTTATTAGGGTTCCCATATCATAAAAATGATAAATACCCCCAGCTTATATAATGAAAATCATAAATTGTTAATCCTGTAGTTTTTCAAATAACTATGATTCACCATGAATCATGCTAAAGGAGAAAAAAGAAAGAAAAATGAAAACAAAGTTGAGTAGAGGAACCACTAGGTTGAGCTGCATTTACTCACTCAATGCCCTGGTTAACTGTTAAGATTTTTAAATATCATTGTACTTATACACTTAAAAGCTTGATTCTGTATTCAGAGCAAAGTGTGAAAGTGGGAGATTCTTTCAAAAAGGTTTGTTCAACTTTTCCTTTTACACTAATCAAGAGAGAGGTAGGTCACATCACCATTTGAACTCATTTGAGCTCAGCTGAAATCTAGAGACAGATATTTTCATTAAGAGTCTAGAGTCTTATCTGGTCCATATATGAAATATGGATGTCATAATCTTTGTTTTCAAATTTGGATATAATGGCATACTATATAGTTAAATCACCAACCTAACTCATCTAAGATATCCTAGGAATTAAAAGATATACTGATGATGCATATTTATTCATTTTAATAAAAACATAAGCCTCTTATTGTACTGAGTAGAAAAAAATAAGATCAGGAAAAGTGGCTGTCAGTAATACAGGATAATTAAACCAGCTTTCCCTCTACTATTTAATATGCTGCTTTGGCATTTCCCTTGTGGCTTCCCTTTGTGGCTCAGATGGTAAGGCGTCTGCCTACAATATTGGAGCCCCGGGTTCAATCCCTGGGTCGGGAAGATCCCCTGGAAAAGGAAATGGCAACCCACTCCAGTATTCTTGCCTGGAAAATCCCATGGACGGAGGAGCCCGGTAGGCTACAGTCTATGAGGTCGAAGAGAGTCGGACATGACTGAGCGACTTCCTTTTCTTTCTTTTTTGGCATTTCAGCAGAATTTAACTTATGTGTATATTCGTTCATGCACACACACAGATACATATTCTCCCATATACTCTGTGCCAAAGATGACAGATTAGGATTACTAGATTATAAGGCATCTGGATTGTATCTTAACAATTTTGAAACATATTTAAGCAATCTAGGAGGAGAAAAAATGATTCATTATAAATATGTTAGACTGCAGCCCAGTAATTATTGAAAGTATTTATTTATATCAGAGGTGGTTTAAATAATTATACATAAAATTCCTTTAAGACACACCTCATGACCACAGGCAGCATATTTTTCAAGTTAAAAAAAAAAAAAGGCATGTGAAAATAGGTTAAGCAAAAAGAATTCAAAGAAGGGAGAATTCAAGTGGGCTGTTTAAATGAAGAGTCTCTCAAAGCAGTGGTTGTCAACTTTGACTGCACACTGGAATTACCTTGATTTGCATCTATTTAGGTTCTGATTTAATTGGTCTGAGGTGTGGCCTTGGGGCTTTCCAGCTTGTGCTAGTAGTAAAGAACATGCCTGGTAAGGCAGGAGACATAAGAGAAGAGGGTTCAGTCCCTGGTTGGGAAGATCCCCTGGAGAGGGCATGACACCTGACTTCAGTATTCTTGCCTGGAGAATCCCATGGACAGAGGAGCCTGGTGGGCTACATCCAAAGGGACACAAAGAGTCTGGCACGACTGAAGTGACTGAGCACGCACATGGGCTTAACATTGAGATTTATTAACTGCCCAGTTAATTCTAATGGGCAGCAGATAAAAAATAAATAATCTTTAAACTACTCCCTCTCGTGACTTCCCTGGTAGCTCAGAGTGGTTAACAGTCTGCCTGCCAATACAGGCGACATGGGTTCAATCCCTAGTCTAGGAAGATCCCATGTGCCACAGGGCAACTAAGCCTGTGTGCCACAACTACTGAGTCAACACTCAAGAGCCTGAGCTCTGCAACGGGAGAAGTCACCGCAACAGGAGAAAGCCCACACACGGCAATGAAGACCCAGTACGGAAATAAGTAAACAAATAATATTTTTAAAAAAACAACTTCTCCCTCTTTTTCCAACACCTGCTATTTCTAATCCTCAGAGTATATGGATCCACTGCTTTTAAACAGTTGTAGTAGGTTGATCCCGAGGAAGAGATCAATTTTTTCTAATTTGTAAATGCATATTAATAAACACTAGCAATGGCACCCCACTCCGGTACTCTTGCCTGGCAACTCCCATGGACGGAGGAGCCTGGTAGGCTGCAGTCCATGGGATCGCGAAGAGTCGGACATGACTGAGCGACTTCACTTTCGCTTTTCCCTTTCATGCACTGGAGAAGGAAATGGCAACCCACTCCAGTGTTCTTGCCTGGAGAATCCCAGGGACAGGGGAGCCTGGTGGGCTGCCGTCTATGGGGTCGCACAGAGTCGGACACGACTGAAGCGACTTAGCAGGAGTTAAAAAAACAAAAACAAACAAACAAAAAAACACTAATGATTCCAGAAGGTTTCCAGAATTCTTCAACATTTTTTACAGACCTCTGTGGGATATGACAAGATATATCAACTGAAACACTTTGTCAACCTATTACTTCAGGGAAAATACATGGTTAAATTTCTATCAATTATTTAGGAAATTTGGGAGGTTTTGTTGTTGTTTGGTTGCTAAGTTATGTCTGACTCTTTTATAACCCCATGGACTGTAGCCTGCCAAGTTCCTCTGTCCATGGGATTTCCCAGGCAAGAATGCTGGAGTGGGTTTAAGTGGATATTTTCTTCATTATAAAAACAATCTTTCTCCTCCATGGTCATTTTCAAATCCTATATGAATTTTCATTTGAATGAATATAAGTAACTATTAGAATATTAATAACAACTAATGATACTTTATTTTAGTTTTTTCTTGGTGTAATTTTCTTTTTTACTAATCTAATTCTAATATAGTCATGCCTGGAGAATTCCAGCCAGGTTATAGTCAGAAAACAAAGTCATTATAAAATAGAGGAAAGAGAGGTTAAAATGAAGTACAAACATGTTTCTGAGGCCAGAACAGCAGAGCACATTTACACTTCTTAGTCAATTTTTTTCACACCCAAAATTGTCTACAAACTTTCCCAACATGTCAAAAACAAAACAACAACAAAAAAATTCAGTGTTCTTGCATCTTTCCATTTCTGCAAAACTCTAGGGTAACAGTTCTTGCTCATACTTTTACGGACACATTATTGTTTAGCTTCCTTCTCACCAAGAAAATTGGTGAAGTTAAAAACCTGCTGGGCTTTTGATTTGAAATAAGAGGTATGACTGTTATTCAAAAAGCAAGACTTGATTTATGAAGCCTCAGCCACATTTGTAAGAAATCAGCTATTCTGTCTGTTTCCCCGTGGACAGGCATAATAGCACCTACCACGGTTATAGCAAGCACAAATGACAATGCCTCGTGCAGAGAAGGTAGTTCTGGGGAGTCGTGACTTCCGGGTGATACCTTTCAATGTGAAAATTGAGGGAAATTGATGTCTCTACTGCTGTCTTGAACAAACAATGGCTTTGCCAAACAATGACTCCAACCAAAATTTATACTCTCTATATATGGCAAAGTTGAGAAAAGCCTATGAATATTTGAGGAGAAATGATGGCTTTTTTTTTTAAATACATGTTCTTTATTTTATGCCATAAATGTGTGGGATGATCTTATTGCTTTAAATTAAATATTATTTTGAATCATCAGTGGTATCTGCTATTTACTGTTTTGTGATATAGCTACCTCTAATGTATATATTAGAGTTCACCTAGCTCAGATTTATATGTACTGCATTTTCTTAAGGGACATCTCTGTGTATTGCATCAAATAATTACATCCTATAGATGGCAGGCAAAGATGTCTCACAAACAAGCAATGGTTGGACCAAAAGATTGTGTGCCTGAAAACTGAGTCCAAGGCTCTCTCTTGAAAATCTGATTATAAAATATCTCATTTCTCCATTGTTCCAAGGCCATAATATTTGGACAGTACTTTAGAGAACAGTAAAGCTATAACTGTGGGAAGGATTACAGCAGCCTTCCTCAGAAAGGAAGATACAAAGTGATCATGAAAAACTTGACTGAGGTAGGTCCTCCAAAGGAGTCTTGGACTCTATAAACAGCATTAGAATTCCTTAAACAAATCTAGATGGGCGACATTAAATACATGCTCTGCTTCCATAAGAAATGGCCTCAGGAATCCATAGTCCCAATCTAGAATTCATCTATACCACTCTCCCTGGGCCATCTCACAGCATGGTTTCTTGAGCAAAGCTTCCCACCAGTCAAAATCCCAATACCTGGTTTTCCTCCATGCCTTAGCTATGTGTTCTTGACTAACCCAACTGATTTCCACAGCTCAACATTCTGTCTTTGACATCCAAATTCATCGAACACCAGACTGTCACTATTTAAAAGAATTCAGACTATGGACAGGAGGTACCTTACCTAGATTTCAAAAGAACGAGACCACCCTCCACTAGGAACTCCTCTCCAGCGGAGGGCGAAGGGATGTTCCTCAAAGGCAAGAGCGAGAAATCATGGAGCAAAACATTTGAGCAGTTGGAAGTGGTCAGAAGTTCTTTCTGAAGGGGAGAAATTGTTTCTGGATGGATATCTGTTTATTCACTTAACAAATGTTTATTGAGTCCTTTACATCTCAGGCAGTGTTCTATACACTGATGACAAAGGGGTGAAGAAGACAGAGAAGGTCTCTTTTTCCTGGATCTAACATACTAGTTAGGGGAGACCAACACCAAACAAAAAACAAATACAAGCATAAATTCATGACTAAAACATTGATAGTGCAATAGCAAAAGACTAGGGGATTGGAGATACCTCTTTAGATCAGGCATTCAGGAAAGGCCTCTCTGCAGACACGGCATTTGAGCTTAATCTAAATAAAAGAAAAAAAGATAGCCATGAAAGACATGCGGTAAGAGGATTCTAGGCAAAGGAAATGGCACATGTGAAAATACTAATTTTAACTTGGCTAAAGAACAAAAAGATATTCAGTGTGGCTAGAGCACAGCAAATCTAAGTGGTGGATGATGGCAGAGACTTTAGTGTGGCCAGGTATATAGGACTCTGTAAAAGCATGACAAAGTGTTTGGACTTTATGTTAAGAGCAGTGGGAAGCAATTAGAGGGTTTTATGTAGGATAATGCATGCTGTGATTTATGTTTTAAGATCTCTCTGGCTGCAAAATATAGTATACATTATAGAGTTCAAACATAGTAGCAGAAACAGCAGTAAGGAGACTCCTGGCCAGGAGAGACATGATAGTGGCTTGAACTGGGATTTGCAGCAGCAGCAAAGAGGCCATATCTAGGGGGTTGATACGTTGAATTCTCCCAAACTGTGCTCTAAAGTCTTATCCCTTACAACCCTGGCAACATTTCAGCCAACACTACCCTGAAATGAAAGGTATTGCTAGTTCTGATAGGTAAACTCCCTCTCTAGGCTCACAGGATGGTAGAGTTGGAGACAATAATGGCTAGCCAACAAGGAGAGATTTTTGTGACAATGACAGTGGCTCAGACTCAGAGCACATAGGTCTTCATCGAAACATCTGCAACACTGATGACATTTGTCACAGGTAAGGGAGAGGAGGAGGAAGAAAGGAGGAAAAGGAAAGGGGGAAGAGAGAGAAAATGTACTTGAAATACTGCCACTAGTTCTTTGTTTTGTTTTGGATTTTGAGGGGGGCTACCATTTCAGGTACGTACTCAAAAAGATGAGTGATGCTAAGAAATGTTATATCAAGCTAGGCACTGTGTTAGGTGCTTCCCATTGTCTCTAATCCACATAGACATCCTGAAGATTGGGTGTTACTATTTCCTGTTTAAAGAAGAGGAAATTGAAGCTCAAAGAGGGCAAATGGGTATTTCCTGGGTGGTCCAAGTCGTTAAGACTCTGTGCTTCCGCTGCAGGAGGCCTGGACAGGAAACTAAGATCTCAGTTGCCATGCTGTGCAGCCAAAGAAAAAGGCAACTGATTTGTCCACAGTCATGCTGTGTGTTAGTCACTCAGTCATGTCCAACTCTTTGTGACCCCACGAACTGTAGCCCACAAAGCTCCTCCATCCATGTAATTCTCCAGACAAGAATACTGGAATGAATTGCCATTTCCTTCTCCAGGGGATCTTCCCAACCCAGGGATAGAACCAGGGTCTCCCACATTGCAGCTAGATTCTTTACCATCTGAGCCACGGGGAGCCATTAGGAAATCCAGGATTCAAGCCAAGTCTGCTGGACTGTTTGAATCCAAGGCCTATGGGTTTGTGGAGGAGCCTACAAGACAGCCCTTGACCATGAAATCCACTCTGGCTAGCAGAGCAACACTAAACACAGGAAAATTTCATGGAAGGTGGGGCCAGGACCAGGGACTCTGCCCAGCAGGAAAGCAACGTGCGGAGAGTGGAAGATAGAGCATTTTCCTGGTGGAGGGAGATTATGAGGATCTCTGGATGTTGCTATTGTTACTTTGACCCTGATGCCTGCCCCTTTGGGTTGTGGTAGGGACAGTGGGGGAAATGCTGACTCATAACTGCATAATTCTGCAGCTAAGTAAGCGCAGTGTAACTTCCCACTCTGCTCCCAGGTTGCCGCAGCTAGAAAGAAAAGCAAGCTTATCTCCACGTGTACAATTAAATCTCTACAGAGAACGCTGTTAGTCCTACTCAAAGACGTTTCGTGTTCCCCTCATTTTATGAAAGAATTATGAAAGTGTTCCTTGCTGAGTTGAGTTATGTCCTGAAATCTTTGAAGAAAACTTAAGTCTCTCTGGAATTGCCTAATGCTCTTGAAGTCCGTAAAACAGGAAGGAAAGATAAGGTTGCATAAGCTTCAATTAGTTTCTTTTCAAACATCCACAACTTTATGCACATAAGAGGAATAAGCTCTCATTTCTTGCTTGCAATATAAACACTGATAATGTTTTAAAATGTATTTTTCACAGAAGGAATATATTTTCCTACTTTAAATCTTTCATATTTTCATATTTGGAAAGTTGGGGAAAAAGTTCTCTGGCTTCTGACTGGCCTCCTTTTTTCTTTTAAATAAAACTCTAAGGCACCAGTTTTTCACCCCTGATACTCCCTTCCCCTCCACTAGTCACTCCAAAAGGTATGAAGTAAGAGCCACTAGGGTTGCCATACACACACATTAACTCAAAATGGATCATAGCCCTTAATGTAAAAGCTAAAATTTTGCAATTTTTAAAAGAAAATATAGAAGATATTTGTCATGACCTTGAGTTGAGCAAATAGTTCTTAGAAGCAACACCAAAAACATGATCTATAAAAGAGAAAAATTATAAGCTCGACTTGATCAAAATTAAAGTCTTTCACATTTCAAAAAACATTATTAAAAAAAATAAAGAGACACAGACCAGGAGAAATTATTTGCAAATCATACATCTAGTAAATGACTTGTACTCAGAATACACATAAAGATCTTTTAATTAAATAATAAGAAAAAACAACCTAATTTTTAAATGACAAAATATTTGAATAGGTATTTCATAAATAAAATATGTGAATGGTTAAAAGTCACATGAAAAATTGCTCAACATCATTAGTAATTAGTGAAATGAAAATTAAAATCACAATGAGATACTATTGTGCACCCACATGAATGGCTATAATCAAAAAGACAGATAACATCAAATGTTGGTGAGGATGTGGAAAAACTGGAATTCTCATATATGGTTGGTGCAAATGTGAAATGGCACAGGTACTTTGGAAAACAGTTTTGCAGTTTTTTTTTAAGAGTGAAATGTAAACTTGCCATCTTATGCAGGAATTCCAATCCCAGAAATTCACCCATTTAAAATATATGTCCCTATAAAGACATATGCATGAATGTTTATAACAACATTGATAATAGCCAAAGTATAAACAAATCAAATTTCCATCAGCTTGTGGATGGATAAACAAAATGTAAAATTACCATATAATGGAATACTATTCAGCAATGAAGAGGAACAGACCCATTGATTTGTTCTAAAACAAGGATGAATCTCAAAAAACATTATCCTAAGTGCAACAAGACAAATGCAAAAGATTACATGATTCCATTTCGACTTGCATGATTCCAAAAGTACAAAATGTCCAGAAAGGAAAAATTCATGCAGACAGAAAGCAGTTTAGTGGTTGTCTGGGTCTAAGAATGGGAGTTAAGGATTGATTACAAATGGGCACGAGAAAACTTTTGGAGATGATGAAATTGCTCTAACCTGGATTTTAGTGATGATTGCAAACTCTATACAGTTAACAAAAATTATGGAATTTTATGTGTGAATTTCATCTGGTTTCTGTCTAAACTCTTCAACTCTGTCTAGATGAGGTATACATACAGGGGCATGACTGTGTTCCAATAAAACTTTATGGAAACGGGCAGTGGGTCAGACTTGGCCAACAGGATATGGTTTTCCAATCTCTGATATAAAACATCAATGATTTGCTTATAGTTCATAGTTAACGTTTACTGTTCAGTCAACTGGAGACTTTATATTCCATGTTATTCTCACTGCAACCCAGTACAAAGAAGTACTCACCATGTGGATCATTAGAGTTCACTGAGGCAGAGTCCAGAAAATGTGATGAATGCCTCACTGGCCCTTATGGCTCTGCTCACATTTTATTGCCTGAAACAATCTCCTGGCTCTGCCTAATTTCAAAGGGTGTGGGAGAGTATGAGGCCACTATATGCCTTAGAAGGCAGAGACCAGGAAGTTATCGGAGAACAGTATTCAGTTACTGCAACAGAGGATGTAGGGAAATGTGAACTCTTATGGACTGTTGGGAAGAGTGACAGCTGGAAAGCCACTTGGGGGATTAATTCAGCACATTTAGCAAAATTAAATATAAGCTACAAACCAAAATTTTCATTCTTAAGTGGATACCAGACAGTCTCTCCCACAAATACCCCATAAAAAATATAGACAAAGATGTTCACTGCAGAATGGTTTATAGTAGAAAAAATTAAATGTAGTTTTAATATCTAGGAACAGTGGAAAAGATAGGTGAATTATGATGCTTTTCATAAATATACATAACAGGATCCATAAAAACAAACTGCTGTATCTGTATGAATATATCTAAAGAAACTAATTTTGAGTAAAAAAGAAAAGTTGCAAAAAAGCACATACACAGTGATTCTATTCATGTAAATTATTAAAAACACAATGTTTTTGGAGACATAATATAAAGAAGTAGGCGCACATTAACAATATTTATTCCTGAGAAGATTTGGGGGTTAAGGAGCTTTCTGATGTTATCTGGAATGTTGTATTTCATTAAAAGTATCTGAAGAAGTTATGGCAAAATGTTAATATGAACTAAATCTGGATGGTGGAAAATATAGATTTCTATTACTATCTCTTGTATGCTTGGAACATTTTTAAATTAAAAGGAAAAGTAATTACTGATGTTAATGTCTAACTGTCAGCAGAAAGAAGTGTCACAGTGATATTAAGTGACACGAGAGAGCAGGCTGAACTAAGAACAAAGCGATGAGTTGCCCTTACCAGAGCATCAGCTACAAAAAAATGAACCAAAAAGGAGAACAAACCAACATCACTGACAGAGCAGTCTGAAAGCAAAACTGTCAGGACTCAGTTCTCTGATATCGAGAAAGCTGCGACTGAGCGCACACATACACACACAATAGTGAATAAAGGCTTCCCCAGTGGCTGAGTGGTAAAGAATCCACCTGCAATACAGGAGACACTCAGAAGACCCAGGTTCAATCCCTGGGGCAGGAAGATCCTCTGGAGGAGGAAATGGCTATCCACCCCAGTATTCTTGCCTGAAAAATCCCATGAACAGAGAAGCCTGGTGGGCTACAGTCCAAAGGGTTGCAAAGAGTCGAACACAACCAAGCACACAAGAAATAGTGAATAAAACACTCAAAAAATAAACTCCATCTTATTACGCCTTTGAATAATATCAGGTGGTCATTTAAGAGATGCTTGTTAGGACTTTTATGATATAAAAAATATTGTCTTCTATGCTGTGAAAGTGTTCCCACATGACAAAAATAAAATAGAAGGGAGAAAGGAAGAAGAAATGGAAGAAAGAGAGAGAGAATGAGAAATACATGGAATGGAGCAAGGCAGGAAAAGTCTGTGCTGGAAATCAGGTAAATGAGCTCCCAGACTAGCTCTGTTACTAAACCCATCTCGAGCAAGGAACTTCCCATCTGTGAGCCTGTGTCCTCCTCACTAATAAGGGGACAATGATCTAAATTTCAGCTCAATATTCTACGATCCTTGAAGTAGCCACTGAAGTTCAAGCGGTATTATCCTGGGATAAAAAAACTCTCAGCCTTTGTCTGATCCAGCGAACAAAGTACTAGAATAAAAAGTCATGGTCACAATTCAGCATGAAGGTCAAAGCCACACATCAATCATCGGGGCAGTTGCTAAATACTATAGATAGGTGGGGTGGGAAGTGAGTGAAGACAACTTAGGGAGACTGCAGGGTTCCAGACTTCCATTTATGACAAGCAGGATCCAATAGCCACATCCTTTCTCAAGGAGCCCTAAAAGAGAACTGAGAGAAGACTCCAGATTTATGCCCACCTCCAATTTTTCAGAATCTCAGAACATAAGGAAATCCAGGAAACTCTGTCATATTCAAACCTCTAACTTGCCTGAAGTTAGTATGAAAAGGTTTAGATTACAGGATGTGAAACAAAGTCTCACCAAACTGGTTTCTCAAATACCAACTATATGCCAAACATTACACCAATAATAATAATAAAATTAACTAGTCCAGTCCTTCCCCTGACCCATTTCTCACTCCTTCCCTGCAGCACATCAGCCCCTTCCTCTAGAAGTCATACAGTATTCTTGCCTTTCTCTCCAACTGAGCCCTTGGCCTTTTCAGCGGAATTGGGCAATAATAAGCCATTTTCTCTATAGCTACCCACAAGAAGTTATCTGGAAATATAATTTGGAGGGGTGAAGGCAGCATGCAGGATCTATGAACTGGAGGAGGTTCCTTTGAGAAGCAGACTGTCACTGGCTTAAAATAATTTTTCTTCAAGTTTATAGATAAACATTCCCAGATGAAAGTTTTCCAAACAATGCAACCATCTCTATTTTACATTTGATATGATGTCATCACAAACCGAGATCTTTCCATTAAAGTGTCAAGACTCAGATTTATACAACAAACATAAAAATAAAAGCTAAACACCAAGGCAAAGGACGTTAATGGAAGCTATATACATGCATTAAGGAGAAAATGCACCTCTGAGTGGTGTTTATGTAAAAGGCTATTTGTAAGTTTGAGTTTGCATTTCCTCAGACATTATTTGAAAGTGTCTATATTACTGATGTGCTAGAAACATTTCTCACATTTTAATTATGCTGAGGAACATGCTGATTCCAATCAACACATTGAGGACAGTTTTAAAGTCATGAGCAAGAAAGCACTCCCATTCATAGAGTCCAGATTTTATTTATAAAAAATATTGACATATATTTAATACTTACTAAATGCTAGCATCTCTATTAAACACAGGTATTTAGATACTAATCCTTCTCCGCTGCATGGTTAATGAGGTTTCTTCTTTATGTTCCCAGGACAAAATGCAAACATTTTCTGTGTGACAAAGAGAAGCAATAGCTCAGCACAGTGAGCCAAGCAAGGGCCAGGAAATGAAAGATCTTGTGAGTCAGACTATATATAACATTGAAAGCTAGGAAAAACATGGAAAGTTTTAATCTGAGGAAGTAGGGGATCAGATTTTTATTTGTGAAATACCATTCTGGATGAAGTGGGAAGAACAAAGTAGTATGAGTAAGGGCAAAGAGATGGGTTCAAGGTCCCTATAGTAATAAAGGGCTTGAGTGCGGATGAAGTTTTTTTGTGTTTTTTTTTTAATTAATTTTATTTTATTTTTAAACTTTACATAATTGTATTAGTTTTGCCAAATATCAAAATGAATCCACCACAGGTATACATGTGTTCCCCATCCTGAACCCTCCTCCCTCCTCCCTCCCCATACCATCCCTCTGGGTCGTCCCAGTGCACTAGCCCCAAGCATCCAGTATCGTGCATTGAACCTGGACTGGCATCTCGTTTCATACATGATATTTTACATGTTTCAATGCCATTCTCCCAAATCTTCCCACCCTCTCCCTCTCCCACAAAGTCCATAAGACTGTTCTATACGTCAGTGTCTCTTTTGCTGTCTCGTATACAGGGTTATCGTTACCATCTTTCTAAATTCCATATATATTCGTTAGTATACTGTATTGGTGTTTTTCCTTCTGGCTTACTTCACTCTGTATAATAGGCTCCAGTTTCATCCACCTCATTAGAACTGATTCAAATGTATTCTTTTTAATGGCTGAGTAATACTCCATTGTGTATATGTACCACAGCTTTCTTATCCATTTATCTGCTGATGGACATCTAGGTTGCTTCCATGTCCTGGCTATTATAAACAGTGCTGCGATGAACATTGGGGTACATGTGTCTCTTTCCCTTCTGGTTTCCTCAGTGTGTATGCCCAGCAGTTTAAACAGGGCCATTGACATAACTTGGTAATCCAATGAGTTGGAGGTAAAGGATTGACAGCAAGGATAACTCATTGTTTCGTGGCTTCAGCTATGAGATAAGAAATGACCTGTTGACTAAAGGAGGGAATAGAGGAAGCAGGTTTGCAAGGAGTGGTGAGTGATAGATGATGAGTTCACTTCTAAGCATGTTGTTTGAGATACCCTGTGGGCAGCCCCTGCAAAACTGTCCAGAAAGTGCTAGGAAATGTGTCTAGAGCTCATAAAAGATATAAAGGGAATGCTTGAGATTTTGGGTGTATGAGCTCCTGCAAGGAGAGTCTCTGGTGGATGAGATTAACAGTAAACAATAATAAACAAAAGCAATAATAATGGCCAACCGTGAGTGTTTCTGATGTGCCTGACCCTGTTCTAAGCCCTTTATATGTATTAACCGATCTCATTCTCACATAAATCCAGTGAAGTTGGTTTTATCATTATCCCTATTTTGTGGTTTGTGAGCCAAGACTCATATGATTTAAGCAACTTGCCCAAGGCCACACACAGTGCTGGAGCGGGAATATGAACCCAGCTTCTGCTCTCAACCTGTACCCAACAGAGCAGTCATTAAAGAGGCTGACCACAGACCTAACCCTGGACAGCAATGATGTGGGAGGAAGGAAAAGACCACTCAAAGAATATTGAGAATAAGAAGCTATAAAAGGAAATGGGAAGATAAAGGAAGAAATAGGTTTAAGAATTAGGGAGTCTTCAGGAGAGGCAAACACTAACAGTATCATTAGCCTATATCATTTTAAAATTAAAAAAAAATTTTTCCTTAAAAGACAGCAAATAAAACTTGTAAGTAACCTAGTAATATGTTGCAAAAATTCTTTTGAAATAAAGGGTTTCTGCCCCATTGACCACATAAACATGAGGAGGTCAGGCAAACAGTATGAATTTCAAAGTACAGATACATGCTATTTAAAATAAAGTTTCCTTTCATTCCTCTTCTATAGCTACCTAGAGCTCAGCTCTGCCTCTTGGTAGGTAAAGGCCACTGAAAACCAAAATGATTCATTCTGCTGAGACATCTTGCCCAAAGGAGACAGTGAGAGTCATGAGGGCACTTCTCAGTAAGAAGGTAAAACCCAATCTGGGGACTCCCCTGGTGGTCTAGTGGTTAAGAATCCACCTGTCAATGCAGAGGACACAGGATCGATCCCTGATCCAGGAAGATCCCATGTGCTGCAGAGCAACTAAGCCCACGCGCCACAACTATTAAACACCCACTCTAGAGAGCCCAGGAGCCACAACCACTAAGCCGGTGGCCTAAGGCCCACACTCTGCAACAACAGCAGCCACTGTGATGAGAAGCCTGTGCACCACCACTGGAGAGCAATCCCCGGCCACAGCTGGAGAAAGCCCACACTCAACAGTGAAGACCTGGGGCAGCCAAAAAGAAACAAATAAGTAAGTAAATAAATAAATCTTTTCTTAAAAATTAAAAATAAATAAATAAATAAAACCCACTCTGGCCAGCACTGACTCCCCACTGCCACCACCAAAGAAATGAAAAGAGGAAGTAGAGAAAAGGCAGCTTTGCAATCCATCCTTGAAAGAGCCACAATCAGGTCAAAAACATCCTTAAAGTCTTTAAATGTGCTCATCAAAGCTGTTGATGCATCATAAACCTTGACATAGCATGCATATTCCAAGACTCTGCAAATAACTGAGAATTCCTAAATCTAATCTCCCATCCCAAAAGAAAACTGAAAAGCCAAACTTGAGAAAGCCTACCCTTTTCTTATTTTCAACAAGGGAAATATCATAAAATATTGTGCTCTGAAAAGTTAGGGATTGGTATCTCATTAGCTACACTCTACTTCAATGGCAATATATCTCCCTCTTGTGGATTTTTAGGATATTTCCACCCAGGAGCCTCCCTTCCAACCTACCTCCCTCACTTAATCACAAGGTTGCACTGTGCAACTATAAGCTTAAATAAAAGGTACAATACTCTGCCTTATCCCACTACTAACTGAAGTACTAGGTAGAATACATACCCTGGCAACTCACATTCGTTCTTCTTCTGGAAATGAAGTAGCTGTTAACAAAGTTTGATCATGCATCAAATATTTATTCAGCTATTATGAAAAGCATGGACACAGGGCACTTGAAAATGCAGAGGTCATTCCTGCAGACATTTACAACCTAAAAATAAGACCAAATAGAGGGCTGGAAATTGTGTGTCGGTTGCTGTGGTGGTAAAGATAGACTTGTCCTAGGACAGCTACCCAGGTAGAAATTTCCAGCTGTGCCCGTAGCGCTAAATGCCTAGACTCTAGAAGGGTGAAGTGTGCTAAAGTCCTGTGACTATGAAACAGATGTCTTCTCCTATTTGCACAAAAAGTAATTCAATATAAGAATTAAATTCCATCATTCTTTACAGATATAACACCACCCAACAAAAACACCAAAAAGTTCTTGTACTTTTACCTAAAAATTTTATAAACGCTAAGCCTATATTTTGCTTGTTTGTTGTTTTTTCTGTTTCAGAAAAAAAAAAGTATTTTCTCCCAAGAAAAAATCCTTTTTACCAGTTTTTTAGCTCCATTTTCCTCTCCTGATTCCTTTCCCCCCACCCACAATTTTGTTAGGTCTTTTTCATCTCCCATACCCACGCCCCCCTGGAGAAGGAAATGGCAACCCATTCCAGTATTCTTGCCTGGAGACGTCCATGGACAGAGAAACCTAGCAGGCTACAATCCATGGGGTCGCAAAGAGTCAGACATGACTGAGGGACTAACACACACACAGACACAGAAACACACACACACACATACACATTCACCCCACACTTACCCCACCCCACCCCACCCCACCTCCTGCTAATACTTTGAACTATGAAGTCCACCAGAATTTCTCACATTAGAATCAAGCTCCACTCTCTTTATTCATTCACTAATGAATCCCCAGTACCATCAATGCCTTGAATAAAGCAAATATAAATATTTGTTTCGTCTGTAAATTTTTTACCTGAAATATAATTTGCATGCCATAAAGTTCACCGTTTTACAGTGCACAATTAGATTTTTATATTCAGAATTGAATGATAGTGGTATAGTCATCACCACTATTAATACATTTTTCACTTTTTCTTCTTTACTGAGGTATAATTGACAAAACTGTAATACATTTAAAGTGTATAACGATGGTGCTTTGATACATACACCTTGTAAAATGATCCTCACCATTGAATTAAATCTATCACCCCACGCACGTACTTATCTTTTGTGTGTGTGTGTGAGAACACAAGTTCCACTCTTATCACATTTCAATTACACAATACAGCTGTTTAGTTGCTAAGTCATGTCTAACTCTTTTGCGATCCCATGGACTGTAGCCCACCAGGCTTCTCTGTCCATGGGATTTCTGAGGCAAGAATACTAGAGTGGGTTGCCATTTTCTTCTCCAGGGGATCTTTCCAGATGAGGGATCGAACTGACATCTCCTGCTTTGGCAGGCATGTCCTTTACCACTAAGCTACCAGGGGAAACCATACAATACAGTATTATCAACTATAGTCACTGTTATGTGTTAGATTCTCAGATTTTATTTCTCTTCTAACTGAAAGATTGTACCCTTTTACCAACCTTTCTCTTTCCCTCACCCCTGCCCACTGACTGCCACCATTCTACATTTCTATGAGTTCAACTTTCTTTTTTTTTTTTTAATTCCTCATGTAAATAAATTTTTATTGTTTACAAAATACCTAGTCTGCAGTATTTGGTTATAGCAGCCTAAATGGACTAAGACATTTAGTTCTATCCTCTTGCTAGTGGTCACTTTTGTCTCCATTGAATGTCCAGAAGAAATCAAAATCTGATGTGGTTTCCCTCAGGAAAAACAAAGGAACAAATGAATGGCGTGTTTGCAACCACTATCCCAAGACTCCAAAATAAAGGATGCTTGTTGATGACCTGAAATATATTTCATTTTTGAACACAGTAGAGTGGTGCTTCTCAACCAGTAAAGGTATAATTATTCAAGAATCTCAACGTAGAGGAGCATAAGTGTCAAGGAGCTATAGTTTATTATCTTTCCACACTTTGCTTCTCTAAAATGTGGGATTCCCAAAGGGATTTATACTATTTCCTGACAGCTCCTAAGCATAAAATTAATAAGGTAAAAGAAAATTTGCCATAGAGATTCAGAGCTGATTAACGTAAGCCATGCCCGTCTGTCATTCTCTGGAAGCCAATTAAGCAAAGTACTCAAATGTAACACTTTAACATCATAAATTAAAGTTGGCAAAAAGTTTAAATTCTATCATAAAATTAACCATTGTAAGTAAAGTAACTGTAAAAGTGTACTTTGTAAAAATAAAGTATATTTATGCTCTATTTGTTAAACAAAATAAAGGAAATTTCTTTTGTGAAACAGCCAAATGACCTCATCAATTTTTTATCTCTCTGAATTGGAGGAAAGAGGATTTTGCAACATGAAATATGTAAAATTGATTTCTTCAAGCCTATTATTCTGCAGGATCTTATGAAAAACCCCATGAAGACTATCTTAAAAAAAAAAAAAAAGACAGAAAACTCACCAGATTACAGAAACAGAAAGAAGGTGATAGATGGCCCTAAGTTTTTCTTTTCATATTAAATATTTTAGGTACATTTTCTATCTTCTAGGAAATTTGAGTTCTAACAGTATCATACCCAACCATATTCCCACACAGTAAATAAAGAATGGATACATTAACAGTTAAATTAGATAAACTAGTCCTATAATCTGTCTTGTATGCATGTTCTCAATACTTGTTTTTTGTTGCTTTTTTTTTTTTAATTCAATTGCCATGGCTACTGACCTATAGGTTTTATGACATAATCAGGGGGAAAAAAAAAAAAGCATTATGATGAGGGAAAAAGAGCTCCATGTTTTAAACCTAGAGACCCTGAAAACACAGCCTTGGTTAACTGATTATGTGAGATGATTCTAACATTAGATATTACTTCAGCCACACACACCACACCACCCTAATTCCATGCCCCAGAGCTCTATAAGAACTAGATAAAACCCCTCTTCTTCCACTTCCATACTGTCCTTGACTTGAAGAGAAAGGTGTCCAAATTGATGTTCTATGAGTAATAACAACTCTGATCCCTCACTACACCAACTATGACTGTCTCAATGCCTTGTAACTCAGACAGACAGCCTCCTATTCCTGATTTGTTGATCACCTCAAAAAGCCTATCCCCACTCCTTGCCTAGAAATGCCTTCATCTCTTCTCAGATAGTTGTGGATTTACCCTTTTAGAAACTTATCTCCAACCTACCCAAATTCCCCAGGAACCCCCAATCAATCACCAGCAAAATCCCTTGTATCATTAATATACTCAACTTGACCTGGCCCTCCCCCAAGCTATGCTATGCTATGCTAAGTCACTTCAGTCATGTCTGACTCTGTGTGACCCCATAGACGGTAGCCTACCAGGCTCCCCCATCCCTGGGATTCTCCAGGCAAGAACACTGGAATGGGTTGCCATTTCCTTCTCCAATGCATGAAAGGGAAAAGTGAAAGTGAAGTCGCTCAGTCGTGTCCAACTCTTAGCGACCCCATGGACTGCAGCCTACCAGGCTCTTCCGTCCATGGGATTTTCCAGGCAAGAGTACTGGAGTGAGGTGCCATTGCCTTCTCCGTGCTATGGCTTCCCTTCAACTCATCAGAGTATCAACCCTTGTTGCAGCAACCCCTCCTTGTTGAAATTATGTACAGACCCAGGTCCTTCCCCATTCCTTGAAGACTTAAGCTCCTAACTCACTGTCAGTTCCAGAACTCTACTTGTCATTGTTCTTGGTGATTTCAATAGATCCCCTGATGATCCTTCCAGTCCATTTGAGCTCATCTCCAATGATCTTGTCTGCCACTTAACCCAGTTACCTTCTCGTTACCAATAATAGCAATTCCCTCATAAGTTCAACTGCAGGCACCCTGCTCTCCCACCACCACCTCTTGCCCTTCTACCTCTTTCCTCTAATATCCCATTCCCAACAAGGACCTTTTCCCCACATCCTATTCATGTAGATAATATTCTTCTTATGTAGTTTAGAATCCACAATCCATTATTCCTCTTTTGCACAAAACCTCAACTCCCTTTTTTCCCCCTCAACTCTCTTGTGCTCTTCTTATCTCATAAATCTTACTTGGCAAATTTTAATCATAGTTTAAATCAACTGACCACCTGCTCTGTCCTGATACCCATGAAGCCAAGAGGCTGGAGAAAAGCAATTTGCTGTATCT
Organism: Bos indicus x Bos taurus; assembly: GCF_003369695.1. Classification (NCBI taxonomy): domain Eukaryota; kingdom Metazoa; phylum Chordata; class Mammalia; order Artiodactyla; family Bovidae; genus Bos; species Bos indicus x Bos taurus. The sequence goes on along the minus strand of NC_040079.1, from coordinate 60,208,520 downwards.
TTAAATCATGATCACTAATTGCAAAGATCTTTAGTTCTGTCCAGTGAATAGACTGCATTTGTCTACTGCACTCAATTACATTTTCTTTCACCTCAAAATTCCAGCATGTTCTCATCTTAACTCTCAACTTTGCTTCCTGTATCTCTGAGAGAAGGATAAATAGCTCTAGATACTATTGCCATCACCTCCATCAACAGTTTAGTTCAGTTCAGTTGCTCAGTCGTGTCTGACTTTTCAACCCTGTGGACTGCAGCATGCCAGGCTTCCCTGTCCATCACCAACTCCCGGAGCTTGCTCAAACTCATGTCCATCCAGTTGGTGGTGCCATCCAACCATCTCATCCTTTGTCGTCCCCTTCTCCTCCTGCCTTCAATCTTTACCAGCATCGGGGTCTTTTCCGATGAGTCAGTTCTTCGCATCAGATGACAAAGTATTGGAGTTTCAGCTTCAGCATCAGTCCTTTCAATGAATACCCAAGACTGATTTCCTTTAGGATGGACTGGTTGGATCTCCTTGCACTCCAAGGGGCTCTCAAGAGTCTTCTCCAACACCACAGTTCAAAAGCATCAATTCTTCAGTGCTCAGCTTTCTTTACAGTCCAAATCTCACATCTATACATGACTACTGGAAAAATCATAGCTTTGACTAGACGGATGGCTACAGTTATTCCACCTTCCTTTCTGTTAGCACAGGTAAATTTTCCACGCCTTCATCTAGAGTCAACTCCACTACAGCACCAAAGCCCAGCCAAGCCCAGAAGAGCCCACAGTCAGATATGACCTACAAGCCCATTAGAAAGATATATATGCTTGTTATTGAAAGCCACTAGATTTTGGAATCATTTGTTATGCAGTGTTATTGTAGCAAAAATCTGAAGGTAATTTCATATATAGCATCAACCTCATATAGAAAGATTCTACAATTTTAGCCATGAATTTTTTTTGCCACACCCCATAGAGGGTTTTATTCTTTCTCTAGTACTCAACTAGCACTATCACTCTTCTATAGTGATAACTTCTAGAAACAATAGTCTATCTCTGTTTGTCTCTTTTTGCTCATTTCCACATACTTTAGCCCCTCCAATTAGGTTTCCATCTTGACATCATAGGGAGCACTTTCTCAAAGATCACTCATTTCTTTACCAAAGGGGCAGCTATGACACAGAGTTGGGTCAGTAACAGTCATGATGACTGAATCCATCAATAGGTGACAAGTAAAGCATTGGATTGAAATGGGGGCAGAGCATGTAAAGCAATTTGAGAAGCTATTTGTTCAATCCATTCAGGCTTTTATCCTACCCCTCTCTTCTAATTTTTATATTAAAAATTAAAATACTTCATCCATCAATCTCAGTTTTCTCAAAAACTAGCCTGGCAATTTTATATCATGCCACTTAACTGCACTGATATTTTCATTCATAAATATAGACAGCTAAACGGCTTGGTTTTTAAACAAGAATGTGGGAATTTTTCAAAATTCACATAACCATTGGACCCCCTTCTCCTCCATCAATTTTGATACTACCGTTTAGGGTAGAGTGGGATTTGGGCAATCTGAGGATATTCTAGAATTGATTTCTTATCTGCTCAAGCCCCATTGCCTGTCCCCTGAAACATATGCACACTGATCATTCAAGACGATGAAGAAAATGTTCTCCAACATCTCCTTAAATGCTTAACAGGTATGTTTATCGGCTATAGATCATGGTCTGAACACATTAACCAAAATGATGTTTCGTATCTCTTATACAATCTGTCTATGCCATCTAATACATGTAAGCTTTCTTTTATTCCTTTCACAATACCCATAAAAGCAGTAGATGTTAATAGTTTTATATTAATTTATTTTCCCACATCCCTCATATATGCAAGGGCTCAGGTGCCAAGAAAGCAACTTTGCAGTGACATATGTTAATTTCTTCATATAACCCAGAGCATAGAGGCTAAGAAAGAATTTGCAAACTAGTGTGAACTTGGGAATTGTGTATTTTAGTTAGTGTATTTTCCCATGTGAACATTTGAAAGAGTTACAATAATTAAATGTTTCTTCTCATTATCTGCTTATTCTGAAAAATACAGTTACATGTTTTAATTTAATTTGAGTTTTTAGGATATGAATGTATTTCTCTTATTTGTTTTGTCTTCGGCCATGTCAATATGAATTCACATGCACCCAACTTCTAAAAATCCTAATACTCTTGCTGCCCAGACAGACATCAAGCAGTTTCCAAGGGAACATTGCTTCCAAGGCAATGATCCTATTAAAAAGATCCTTCTAAGAACAAATATCCATTCACTGCAATATCATTCAGAAGCATTAAATTAGAGCCACTCCTCCTAAAATGAAGAGAACAAGCCCACACTTAACCATCACAGCAGAGAATGTTCTCCTTAAAAGCATTATTATTCTACAGGGCAGCAGTACCGGCATGGACCATTAGCTCTGACCGTGAAAAGCTTCCAATTCCTCTCCAATTGAAAAGTTGCTTGAGATGACAAGAGATCTACAAATCATGATTATCTTAAAATCAGAGAATTAGGCCATGTTGATGAAAGGGCCCTCCAGAGATCTGATGCCCAAGTCCTCTGGTTCAGGGAGGGGACATAGACAGAAACTAGTCTTTAAGGGGTGCTGCTAGCCTAGTTTGAACCATCAGAGCATTAGAATGCCTCTTAAAATATTTTTATTATTAATCTCATTTCAAAACTATAAAATTTAGAAAATGTAGCAAAGCACATAAAAGAAATAAAAATCAACCATATTCCTACCACCCAAAGAACCACTGTTAACATTTTGGGGCACTTTTCGAAACTTATTCTGTAGCCCTATTTTTGCTTTTATAAAGACTCTAATGAAACCATATGTGTGTGTGTGCTTAATCGCTCAGTCGTGTCTGACTCTGCAATCCCATGGACTGTAGCCCACCAGGCTCCTCTGTTCATGGCAAGAGTACTGAAGTGGGCTGCCATGCACTCCTCCAAGGGATCTTCCCAATCCAAGGATGGAACCCAGGTCTCCTGCATTGCAGGCAGATTCTCTACTTGTCTGAAACACCAGGGAGCCCAATGAAACCATAGCATACACATTATTTTATAATATTCTTCTTTCTTGGAATATTTAGCTATAAATATTTTCTCCATATTACTAAATATTCTAATAAATATTTTTAATGGCTGAAGAAAATTCCAAATTACCAAACTAGAATTTATTTAACAACTACTCATTTGGGGACCTTTAGATTTTTCTGATTTTTCACTCTTAACTGACTTTTCACTCTTAACTGATTTTTCACTCTTAACTAATAGTGTACTAGACATCCTCAAAAATATTTTTTGTGTACGAGATATATAATTTCCACATGACAAATTTCTAGAAAGAGAACTGCTAGGTCCTAGACTATATGTGTGTTAAAACTTTTGATACACTTTCCAAAGGATTCCTCAGAAAGGTAATAACAATACAAAGTCTACCATCAGTATGAGAATGAACACTAGAAATAGCATTGGAATCTTCAGGCAGGGTCCACCCAGGACAGTGACAATGAGAAGAAGGATTTGGCCACCTTTTAAAGGCCAGAAGTTAATTCACTAAGAAGCACCAGATTTACACTAAAAAGTAAAAATTAGGTAAAGTTTACTAATAATGTTAATTTAAGAATTGCATGCATGCTTAGTAATTCAGTCATGTCCAACTCTTTGCAACCCTTTGGATTATAGCCTGCCAGGCTCCTCTGTTCATGAGATTTTTTCAGGCAAGAATACTGGAGTGGGTTTCCTCCTCAGGACATCTTTCCAACCCAGGGATCAAATTGCATCTCCTGTGTCTCCTGCATTGCAGGTGGATTCTTTACCTGCTGAGCCATTGGGGAAGCCCCAGTGAATATTTCTAAGCATCCGTAGATACTCCACAGAGAAAATTCTACAGTAAATTCTAGTTCCCCCTCAAAAATGGAAATACTAAGCCATGGCTAAAGCAGTGTTCTCTGGTTTGCTGTGGAAAATTCTTCCTAATTTAGCAGGGCATTCTGTTGGTGCTAAGCATCACTCTTTTCATACACATCTCTGTCACAGGATAAAAGGACCCTTAATACAAATGCTGAGGGCTTCCCAGGTGGCGCAGTGGTAAAGAATCTGCCTACCAATGCACAAGATGACAGAGATGTGGGTTCCATCCCTGGGTCAGGAAGATCCCCTGGAGTGGGAAATGGCAATCCACACCAGTATTCTTGCCTGGAAAATTTCTACAGAGGAGCCTGGTGGGCTATAGGCAATGGAGTTGAAAAGAGCTGGGCACAACTGAGCACAGCACCACCACCAATACAAATGCTTGATTCTCAGAGAGCATGGACTCAATAAGCTACAAATCCCCTACAGGTATATACAGTTGTAAACCTTGCCAATTTTTAAGCACTGGAGAGTAGTGGAGTGTTTAACAAACTGGAGTAAAGTAATCCAAATTCATTTTTTATCATGAAAGATGGACTACTTATATTACGGAGGTATTTTTTAAAACCTTTCTTTTAGAATAGTTTTAGGTTTATATCAAGTTCTTCTCGATGTTTTACATAGACAGTCACATCATTTATGAACAAAAGCAAATTTATGTCTTCCTTCCTAGTCTGTATACCTTTCGTTTTCCTGCCTTATTTTAGTAGCCAGGACTTCCAGTATGATGTTGAAAGGAGTGATGAGAGGGGGACGTCCTTGCCTCGTACCTTATCTTAGCGGGAGAACTTTGAGTTTCTTACTACTGCATATGACATTAGCTGAAGGTTTTTGTAGACAGTCTTTACCGAATGGAGAAAGTTCCTCCCTATGCATAATTTACAGTATTTTTATCATGAACAGATGTTGGATTTTGTCAAATGCTTTTCTTGCATCTACTGATGTGATCGTGTGATGTTTTGTTTTTAGTCTGTTGAAGTGATGGATTACATTGATTTTTGAATGCTGAACCAGGCTTGCAAACACGGGATAAATTCCAGTTTGTCACGATGTGTAATCCTTTGTGTACATTGCTGGATTCAATTGCTAATATTTTGTTGAGGATTATTGCATATATGTTCACGAGAAAGACTGTTCTGCAGCTTGTTTTTTCTGCTCTCACATAATGAGTTAGGAAGTATTCTTTCTGCTTCTGTCTTCTGAAAGAGATTGTAGAGAATTGGTATAATTTCTTCCTTGAATGTTTGGTAGAATTTGCTGCTAAGTCCATCTGGGCCTAGTGCTTTCTGTGTTGGAAGGTCATTAATTATTGATTTTTTCTTTAATAAATATGAGCTTATTTAGATTATCTATTTCTTCTTGTCTAAGTATTAGCAGATTGGGTCTTTTAAGGAATTGGTCCATTTAATCTAGGTTATCAAATTAGCGAGCCAAGAGTTATTCATAGTATTCTTTTATTATTTTTATTATGTTAATTTTCATGGGATTTCTAGTCATGTCCTTCCTCTCTTTCACATCTGGTATTAGTAATGTGCATCTTTTTTTTTTTTTTTTCCATAGACTGGCTAGAGGCTTATCGATTTTATTAACCTTGTCTGAGAATCAGCTTTTGGTTTGATTTTCTCTATCGATTTCTCATTTTCAACTTTATTTATGTTCTAATGCTTTTCTATTGTTATGTTTATTTTGGCTTTAATTTGCTCTTCTCTTTCTAGTTTCCTGAGGTGGAATCTTGGATTAATAACTTAAAATTTTTCTTCTTTTCTAACATAAGTATTCAGCACTATAAATTTCACTCTAAGCACTGCCTTCACAGCATCCCATAAGTTTTGATAAGTTCATTTCATTTCAGACTAATTTTTAAAACCATCCTGACAATCAAGCAAAATACATGGAGGAGAAAATCTCATTCATGGACCTCCAGATTGAAATCTTGCTTTAAAAAAAAAAAAAAAAAAAAGATTGTAGGTTATTTTCAGTCTCTCTCTGATGATTTTTCAAGTATGCTTGGCAACAAACATTTATTGAAGGATTTTTATAAATGTTTCCGTTGGTGTGCTCTTTAAAACTAAACGCCACCAAACCTATGACATTTCATTTATTAATACTGAAATAGGGCTGCTTTCTAATATAAGCCTCTGTCCTGTGTTGCTTGTATTCTGCCTTAGTATAGCAATTTTGTGCTGTCCATACCCTGACAATGGAAAATTGTTGCACATTTATTTTAATAATAATAATAGCTAATATTTGCTGAGTGTTTAATGAACCTGACCCTGTTTCAGCTGTCCCCATTACCCACCCCTCCCTAGTGGTTCCAAAGATATTCCTTTACCCACTAACATATATAAAGTCTGCCCTTATTGTGAGAATGAGGACACTCAGGCTCCAAGAAATTGAGTTGTCCAAAGTTAAATGAGCTTTTGGCATTTGGACATGGCAGCCTATTCTAGTCACTAATTATCGAATTAAATTTACAAACCTTACACAATATACGTGTAAGACTTGTCTCCTTAGTCACAAAGTCTCCCAAAACAAGTAGGGGCATAGTCGAGGAAGGAAGGGAAGCTTGGGGAAAGAAAGGCAATGGATGACCCTTACAAAGCTTGCTTTTGTGTTGGTGAGGCTGATGTCCTGAGAGAGCTGAACTCTATTTAAGCCTAATACCTTCAGGGGGTTAGTAAATTTATTGAACTCACAGGCTGAAACATCTCAAGAGCACTGTTTATTCAGAGCAGACATATTAATCCACTAAGCTAATGCTTTAACATAAAAGGCTGGACTTACTACATTAGCTTCAGTGACCCAAGTGATTGTATATGTTTGGATAAAATAAGTTTTGGTGTGAGCAATATCAAGAAAAAAAAATGAGTATCAAATTTTTTGTGTGTGTCTATGTGTTCCATCTGTTGGGTTAAATTTGTAAACTTGGCCTGTCTATTACTTTGAAAATCACAAAATCATCTATACTCTGAAACATATATTTGTTCTGAAAAAGAAATTGCCACCAAAATCCTGTGCGTATCTGAATAAAATGAAAGTTGCCTGAATGTGTTTAAGTGGGAAATGCTGCATAAAAGAAACGATAAATTTTGACAGCTTGGGTCTCCAAATAATAATGAAATGAAATTATATCTTAATTATAATTAGAAAGGCTTGGAGAGTACTGAAACGTGTGTCAAACATTTGTTTTCAGTGAAGTTTGCTCCTTAAATATGTTGAAATATAATTTTCACTAAATCTTAATAAATCATTTATGACAGATGTTAAGTGTATCAGTATAACAGGATCATGCAAAGAAGTTGGTAAATTCCATCCTACTAATAGCATAAGGCAAAACAAATGTGCATGATTAACAGTGACAGTTTGAGAAAATAATTTAAAGCAATTTAAAGACTCAGGAACCTAAAGGATCAAAAGAAACACATTACTTTCATTGGGTGAATAGAAGTAACTTTAAAATTAGGATTGTTATAAGATGCTACTTAAAATGAGGTACAGGAAAGAAATGAAACAGGACCTATTTTACTCTCAAAAAACCTATTTTGTTAAGGTTGTTGGAGAACCAATTGTTCTCAGGAGTTTGTCAAATAAATGCCTCTGAGCCTGTCTCAAGCTAAAAAATTATATACAAGCATTTAGCATGTATTAGTTTGACCCTGTGAGCTGACCTCATTCATGAGATTTCAACAGAGTTGTTGAAAAATACTTCAACATACTAGCATACCTTAATTGAACATGGCATGTTTTATAGCAAAGGGTATAATGTGGGAAATTACATGAAAACAAGAGTGAAAAAAGAAATTAATTTAACACCATTCTATATGCCAGTACCATTCCAGAATTTAACAAGAAACACAAACCATATAACCATTAAATTCTAGTTTCATTGATCCAAATCACCTCAAAGGTATCCAACCCACCCACCCACTTGTCTCATTTTAAATATTTAAGAATACAGCTTTTTATCTGGAATAATTATCAGTTGTTAATTGTTATATTAATAATGGAAAATTAAAATTCAACACTGAAACAGATGGCTTCCCTTCCACTTCACTCCAATCTTTTTATGTTATTGAAAATGCTCCTAAAAGCCAAAAACTATTTATCAGTTGGATGGGTTTTACAATATGCTTGTTATTATTCAAGATGGGGTGTCAGTGAAAGCTTTTCTTAGTGAGAGGCAGTAATTTCAATCTGGATAAAGTTCACAGCGTTTTTCATAACATGCGCCTAAACATAAACATTTTCTCTCTTTATCCAAGAAAAAAATGGAATCTCTTACTCTTTGATGTTTTATTAAGTGTTAATCTGGTGAATATCTATTCAATACTCAATGACAATGTAGGTCATACACTTGCATATATTTGAGAACATCTCTTTATGGTCTGCCTGGGATTTGAGTCTACATGCCTACTGCCTTCTCTCTCCATTCTGAGACTCCTTTATGCCCTTCCACCACATGCCTCCCTGACAAAATAGGCACTACGAGTCTGCTTGGAGCTCAGACACTTTCCCAATTAAATCATCCTCATCTCTTCATACACCGTATGACTGAAGACCAATAAAAGCCTTTCTGACCTCAAAAGGCTACATACCATAATTTTAAAAACTATAACAAAGACATAAATGCAAGTTTGATTCTTGTAAGGCCGACTTACACATTTCACAGCACTGTTTTATTTTACTATATGTATTCATTTTCCATGCACATAAGAAAATTTAAGTTATTATTTTCATGCAAAAGGTAATCAAACATGATGTAATTGGCAGCAAAGCACCTTAGACTCAATAAGTCAACTATAAATATTTTAGTCAAATTATTTAAGTAAATAACAGTAATGTCAATTTTTATTTTCCTAGAACTTATTTTGTATATTTCCTTTAATCAGAAACATTATGAAGTATGTTAATAAGATAAATATGTGTCTATATTATTTATATCAGCAATGTTTTTGTTTCTTTTCATTAACCAATTACATTTCAGCATCAGTTCAGTTCAGTCGCTCAGTCGTGTCCGACTCTTTGCGACCCCATGAATCGCAGCACGCCAGGCCTCCCTGTCCATCACCAACTCCCAGAGTTTAGAGTAGCCAGCTTAATTCAGCTGTCACCTTATTACTTATCAGTAGATGAAGATTCACTCAGGATGTAGTGCTTTCCTGCTTTTTCAAATCAGAAGCCATTTCTCAGTTGCAAATAATTTAGCAAATAGATACCATTCTTTCTAAATCTGCAGAAGGAATTCTATTAAAAACTTCATTCTCTCTACAGCACTCCTATGATAGCTTTCTTGGAAAAACCACAAATGAGACAGAATTTTGAGATGGAACTTTGCCTCTAACAAACATGGCAGGCCTTAGTTTTGGTGCTAAGAGTTTTTGAGACTCTTAATCCAGAAGTTCAAGCAAATGAACCCCTTCTGGTAAGTTTTGCCCTCCCTAGGCTGTGGGCCAGCTCTGGACAGAGTTTTGCTCTGAAATCCTGCACTGATGCTACTAGAACTCTGATGTCTTTATTTCCACAGTAGCAACCAGGAAAAGGGGAGATTCTCAATAGTAGCAGGGCAGCATGAAGTGAAGGAAGTAAAGTGTTATTTGCTCAGTCATGTCCAACTCTTTCCAAACCCATGGATTGTAGCCCACCAGGCTCCTCTGTCCTTGGGGTTCTCCAGGCAAGAATACTGGAGTGAGTAGCCATTCCCTTCTCCAGGGGATCTTTCCAACCCAGAAATTGAACCTGGGTCTCCCATATTGCAAACAGATTCTTTACCATCTGAGCCACCAAGAGGTCAAAGCCAGAGATGTTGTGCTGAGCAAGAGATGGGAAAGTGAAAGAGCAGCTGTACCTAAGAAGATAAATCATGCACCAAAAGCATGAAGAATAAGGCCCAAGTCAGGTTATGGCCCCTCAAATGGCTGAAGGCAAAAGGTTCAGGATGAAAACCATGACCAACATGTGGGTATTTGGTGACACCACCTATGTGACATAACAATGGGCTTTATGGTTAATAGGATCCTGTAAGGCTAACTATAAGCTTTAGTTTCAACTCTGTAGGCAATAATACCAAAAAATCCTGAGTAAGAACATGACATGATCTGACACACAGTTTAGAAGTTTCACTCTAGCGTCAATATAAGGTCAAGGGTAGCAAGAACATTAGGGAGCAAGAAATTACAAAGGTAGAAAGAACAGCACTCGAATTGGGGTATGTTTGGAAGATATTGATTGAATAGAATTGATAGTAATTGTTAAAATAATTGTCTGCTGGGGCTGTGTGGGGTTAAAGTGGTATTTTTATATTATTCCCAGGTTTGGCTTGGCCAGATGTGGAGGTAGTAGTTCTATTCACAAGGATAGGAAAATTTAGAAAGCAGGTAAGATTTTTTAGCAAAACTAATGGGGTCATTTTTAAAGTAAATGACTGTTAAAACAGTAAATTACTGTTAATCAAAGTAAAAATATCCAGACCAAACCAGAGACAGACCACTCCTTCAGCCACTCTGGCTTGGTATACCTCCATTCTTGAGAAATTAGAGCTTGTACCCAGAATATCTGGAGAAGGAAATGGCCACCCACCCAGAATATCACTGTGGAGTATTCACAGATGCTGGGCAGTATTGATAAACCCACATTCTTAGTCTATCTTGCTTATTTTTAAAAATTTTATTGTAAATCTAGTGTTTGTCAGTGAATCAGCTTCTGGCCTTAAGAATCCCCATTTGTGGCCATATACAGATATAACTCTTCTAAGTGCATGCTAAGTTGCTTCAGTTGTGTCCAACTCTTTGCAACCCTACAGACTGTAGCCCACCAGGCTCCTCTGTCCATTGGATTCTCCAGGGAAGAATACTGGAGAGGGTGGCCATTGGGATCTTCCCAACCAAGGGATTGAACCAGAGTCTCCTGCATCTCCTGCACTGGCAGGCAGGTTCTTTACCACTAGCGCCACCTGGGAAGCCCTCTCTCTCCTAAGTGGAGCTTGCCAGAGGAAATGGAACTTGCCATTTCTGGTGTCCATATTCATACATTGATGGTGGACCTTGCATCGTTACTACCTTTCTGAGGAATACTTTGACAGAGCGTACCAAAAGTCTTAACATACATATCTATAAATTTGTCCTAAGAAAATATCACAGATGTGCACAAAGATCTATGTATGAGAATATCTAGCACACTATTAGTTCTAAGAGTCAAGAATTTAAGGGCTAGTCAATGGAATTGTTTCACGACCAACTGGAAATAGCTGATCCTCTCCTAATCCAGTGTCCCCTATTTGAATGGGCATGCTTAATGTGTAGATAACACTTCCTTCCATCCTCCCTTAACCTAAAGCTTATTCTTGCCCTCATGTTGCTTTTACCTGTTTTATGTTTGATCCACTCTACATCTAAATCTGCACTTTAAATTTCACCTGTCCTCCACCCAGTCCTCACAACTCTCTACAAGTTCTACAGTCAAAGCTACAATTTTTCTAGTAGTCATGTATGGACATGAAAGTTGGACCATAAAGAAAGCTGAGCGCCAAGAAATTGATGCTTTTGAACTGTGATGTAGGAGAACATCACAGAGTCCTTTGGAATGCAAGGGGATCAAACCTGTCAATCCTAAAGGAAATAAGTCCTGAATATTCATTAGAAGGACTGATGCTGAAGCCGAAGCTCCAATACTTTGGCCACCTGATGCGAAGAACTGACTCATTAGAAAAGACCCTGATGCTGGGAAAGATTGAAGGTGGGAGAAGAAGGGGATGACAAAGGATGAGATGGTTGGATAGCGTCACCAACTCAATGGACATGAGTTTGAGCATGCTCTAGGAGTTGGTGATAGGGAAGTCTGGCATGCTGCAGACCATGGGGTGTCAAAGAGTTAGACACGACTGAGTGACTGAACTGAACTGATACTCAAGTGCAGGTAACAATACAGGTAGAACACCAAGTCCACTGTATTCTTCCCCACTATTCTCCAAGATGAGATGTTTAACACTGTCTGAACCCATGCTCTTTGTTTCCTGTATTCATGAAAGAGTGATTACAAGGATAAAAATTCCAAACAAATCAGAAGACAGCAATGGCATGAAAACTGCTACTCAGTTGCTTCAGTTGTGACCCCATAGATGGCAGCGCACCAGGCTCCCCCATCCCTGGGATTCTCCAGGCAAGAACACTGGAGTGGGTTGCCATTTCCTTCTCCAATGCATGAAAGGGAAAAGTGAAAGTGAAGTCGCTCAGTCGTGTCCGACTCTTAGCGACCCCATGGACTACAGCCTACCAGGCTCCTTCGTCCATGGGATTTTCCAGGCAAGATTACTGGAGTGGGGTGCCATTGCCTTATCTGAGCATGGAAACTAAGTAAGGTAAATAGGAAATGGAGATTTCTAGTATCCCTCTTTCATCTGGTCATTTATTCCATTCTACCACTGGATCCATCCCAGTCTCTGATCCACTGGAAGGTTGTTTATATACTGCTTCTCTGCAAAGTTAAAATAAGTCAACATTTCCAACAAATATTTATCATGCAAAACATTGTCATTATTCCTGAAATAGATTGTAATCATTATTATAGATGGATGCTTATTCAGAATATGAATACAGCCAGTACCTCCTTGAGTAGTTAATGACTATCAGTCAGTTCAAGAAATGAGAACACTAACAAGAAATTTAGCTTTAGATAGTTAAAATTTAGATGAATTATAAAACATTCAAAAATATATTGTCCTAAATACTGCCCTTCTCAAATTCCAGAGCCACCCATGGGAGCACAGAAAATTAGTAAGGGTGCCACAGGATATTTTAATTTTCAAAGGAAACACAGTGACATCTGTCAGATACATGCAGAAAACAGCTCTGAGATAGTTCAGTTTCAACATATACATTCCTTTTGATGTCATATTTTTTTGCAGTTTTATTTAGATACAATTACAACCTAGATAGCATATTGAAAAGCAGAGACATTACTTTGCCAACAAAGGTCCATCTAGTCAAGGCTATGGTTTTTCCTGTGGTCATGTATGGGTGTGAGAGTTGGACTGTGAAGAAGGCTGAGCACCAAACAATTGATGCTTTTGAACTGTGGTGTTGGAGAAGACTCTTGAGAGTCCCTTGGACTGCAAGGAGATCCAACCAGTCCACTCTGAAGGAGATCAGCCCTGGGATTTCTTTGGAAGGAATGATGCTAAAGCTGAAACTCCAGTACTTTGGCTACCTCATGCGAAGAGTTGACTTATTGGAAAAGACTCTGATGCTGGGAGGGATTGAGGGCAGAAGGAGAAGGGGACGACAGAGGATGAGATGGCCAGATGGCATCACTGACTCGATGGACGAGAGTCTGAGTGAACTCTGGGAGTTAGTGATGGACAGGGAGGCCTGGCGTGCTGCGATTCATGGGGTCACAAAGAGTCGGACACGACTGAGCGACTGAACTGAACTGAACTGACTGAACATATTAGTATTATAATTAACATAAACTGTATTAGTTTTAGGTGTACATGAGTGCATGCTCGGTTGCTCAGTCATCTCTGACTCTTTGCAACCTCCCGGACTGTAGCCAACCAGGTACTTCTGTCCATAGAATTTCCCAGGCAAATATTTCTCTGTAACCTGGAGCGGGGTGCCATTTCCTACTCCAGGGGATCTTCCTGACCCAGGGGTCAAACCTGCCTCTCCTGCATCTCCTGCTGGTGAATTCTTTGTCTAGGAAGCCCCTTTAGGTGTACAACATAATGATTTAATATATGTCTATATTGCAATGATGTCATATCTTTGTGAAATATTTTTAGCAGTTACTGGGATAAAAACCAAGAACTAAAAAAAAAGAATCAATATAAAACAAGAAATGAGAACAGTAGGTCCACTTTACTCCATGGTTTGAGAATCTGTGCAGTGGCACAATCATACACATCAGTTCAGTTCAGTCACTCATTCATGTCTGACTCTGTGACCCAGTGGAATGGAGCACAACAGGTCTCCCTGTCCATCACCAACTCCCAGAGTTTACTGAAACTCATGTCCATTGAGTCAGTGATGTCATCCAACCATCTCATCCTCTGTCTTCCCCTTCTCCTCCTGCCTTCAATCTTTCCCAGCATCAGGGTCTTTTCAAATGAGTCAGTTCTTCACATCAGGTGGACCAGTATTGGAGTTTCGGCCTCAGCATCAGTCCTTCCAATGAATATTCAGGACTGATTTCCTTTAGGATTGACTGGTTGGATCTCCTTGCACTCCAAGGGACTCTCAAGTAACTTCTCCAACACCACAATTCAAAAGCATCATTCTTCAGAGCTCAGCTTTCTTTATAGTCCAACTCTCACATCCATACATGACCACTGGAAAAACCATAGCTTTGACTAGGTTGACCTTTGTAGGCAAAGTAATGTCTCTGTTTTTTAATATGCTATCTAGGCTGGTCATAACTTTCCTGCCAAGGAGTAAGCATCTTTTAATTTCATGGCTGCAATCACCATCTGCAGTGATTTTAGAGGCCAAAAAATTAAGTCTGCCACTGTTTTCACTGTTTCCCCATCTATCTCCATGAAGTGATGGGGCCACATGCCATGATCTTAGTTTTCTGAATGTTGAGTTTTAAGCCAATGTTTTCACTCTCCTCTTTCACTTTCATCAAGAGGCTCTTTAGTTCTTCTTCACTTTCTGCCATAAGGGTGATGTCATCTGCATATCTGAAGTCATTGATATTTCTCCCAGCAATCTTGATTCCAGCTTGGGCTTCCTCCAGCATGGCATTTCTCATGATGTACTCTGCATATAATTTAAATAAGCAGGGTGACAATATACAGCCTTGACATACTCCTTTCCCGATTTGGAACCCGTCTGTTGTTCCATGTCTTAACTGTTGCTTCCTGACCTGCACACAGATTTCTCAAGAGACAGGTCAGGTGGTCTGGTATTCCGATTTCTTTAAGAATTTTCCAGAGTTTGTTGTGATCCACACAGTCAAAGCCTTTGGCATAGTCAATAAAGTAGAAGTAGATGTTTTTCTGGAACTGTCTTGCTTTTTTGATGATCCAGTGGATGTGGGCAATTTGATCTCTGGCTCCTCTGCCTTTTCTAAATCCAGCTTTGAATATCTGGAAGTTCATGGTTCATGTACTGTTGAAGCCTGGCTTAGAGAATTTTAATCATTACTTTACTAGCATGTGAGATGAGTGCAATTGTGCGGTAGTTTGAACATTCTTTGGCATTGCCTTTCTTTGGGATTGGAATGAAAACTGACCATTTCCAGTCCTGTGGCCACTACTGACTTTTCCAAATTTGCTGGCATATTGAGTGCACACTTTCACAACATCATCTTTTAGGATTTGAAGTAGCTCAACTGGAATTCCATCACCTCCACTAGCTTTGTTCATAGTGATGCTCCTAAGGCCCACTTAACTTCACATTCCAGGATGTCTGGCTCTAGGTGAGTGACCATACCATCGTGATTATCTGGGTCATGAAGATCTTTATTGCATAGTTCTTCTGTGTATCCTTGCCACCTCTTCTTAATATGTTCTGCTTCTGTTAGATCCATACCATTTCTGTCCTTTATTGAGCCCATCTTTGCATGAAATGTCCCCTTGGTATCTCTAATTTTCTTGAAGAGATCTCTAGTCTTTCCCATTCTATTGTTTTCCTCTATTTCTTTGCATTGATCACTGAGGAAAGCTTTCTTATCTCTCCTTGCTATTCTTTGGAACTCTGCATTTGAATGGGTATATCTCTCCTTTTCTCCTTTGCCTTTCACTCCTCTTCTGTTCACAGCTATTTGTAAGGTCTCCTCAGACAACCATTTTGCCTCTGTGCATTTCTTTTCCTTGGGGATGGTCTTGATCCCTGCCCCCTGTACAATGCCAGGAACCTCCATCCATAGTTTTTCAGGCACTCTATCAGATCTAATCCCTTGAATCTATTTGTCACTTCCACTGTATAATTTTAAGGGATTTGATTTAGGTCATACCTGAATGGTCTAGTGGTTTTCCCTACTTTCTTCAATTGAAGTCTGAATTTGGCAATAAGGAGGCTTCCTGGGTGGTGCTAGTGGCAAAGAATCTGCCTGTCAATGCAGGAGACATGAAATATCCCTGGAGTCAGGAAGATCCCGTAGAAGAGGGCATGGTAACCCACTCCAGTATTCCTGCCTGGAGAGTCCCATGGACAGAGGATCCTGGTGGGCTACAGTCCACAGGGTAGCAAAGAGTCAGACACAGCTGAAGTAATTTAGCATGCACACAATAGTAAATAACTGGATATTTAAGAATGAAAAAAACCATTGTTTAAAAAAAAAAAAAAAAACAATATTGTTTTTCCAACCAGCTTCTATGATGTTAGGATATAAATCCTTAAGTTATTTGGACCTAAATACTCAATAAGTAGATCTACTAAATGAGTCTTTTGGCCTAAAGATGCAGTGAAAAAGAATTGTTATTTAGTCAGTAAGTCGTGTCCAATTCTTCTGTGTCTCAAGTTCATGGAATTTCCCAGGAAAGAACACTAGAGTGGGTTGCCATTTTCTTCTCCAAGGGATCTTCCCTGCCCAGGGATTGAACCTGCATCTCCTGCATTGGCAGTCAGAACCTTTACCACTGAGCCACCAGAGAAACCCAGTGAAAAAATTATCAGATACTAAAAGTCCTATTTACAGGAAAAGCTCAGAAACCTCTGCCAAATGATATGAAACTCTAGACATAGACTATACATTATTATTACCTTTTAGTTCTTTCATAAAATTGAGTGAAACACTTTTTATGCAATTTTATTTGATTATTACAAAAATTACTTTACTTTCAGATATAAAGTACTTCTTATTTTGTATCCAGTTTTGCCATTAAACACTGTTCACACCTTTTAGGATTTAAAAAAGATAAACATTAAATCCTTAGTTTCAAAGGAATTAATCTGAACTATACTTTCATATTTCTGTAAGTTTAAGCAGTACAGACTTTTAGGCAAGTGCCTAGTAATTAGTTGCCAAAGAATTTATTTGTATGTAAATTTCCCTTCAGCCCTCTCCACTGATACATAAATATAGTAAGGAAACTTTAATTTCATTGATATAAGAAGAAACACCTGAGGCAATGCCAATCAAACCCAAATCTTTTATAAAATTGCAGATGTATGTTTTGTTTTCAATATGCAAACTAGCACCAATTATTCAAATCAGCTTACTTTATGTAAATTAGTGTCTTCAAAAACTTCCTTAATCCAGGCAGTTATTAAGTGAAATGAGATTTGCCTCAACTAATGTCTATACAAAGAGGAAAAAGCACACAGGAGAAATCCTATTATAGCTTCAAAGCTCTGGGTTCTCCTTTGTTTACTTACAACTCCCCCTCTGGCAAGAACAATGAGCAGGGTATAATTATTTTCTTGACTCTCATCTTTAAGTTTTAATTAGGCCCAGCATTTTAAGGAGGAGAGAAGAGGCATACAATGCAGGAGCCATTTTGCCTATACCAGTCTGACTTCGGCATTAAGAAACAAAGACATCAATTTTGCCACTAATTCCAAAAGGGACATGTGTAAGAAAACCTGTACTTTTCTCCTTGAGAAATATGATAGATTGATCTTCCAAATGACAGGACAGTTTCATTTCTCAAAATCAAAATCATTTTCTTTAGAAAAACAGACTTCAACTTGAAATTTTTCCCCCATTAAAATAACAATGTATTTTTTTTAATTAAGAGTTCTCAAAAATATTTACAGTCTTAATATGAATCAAGCACAGAATTTACTGCATCAAACTGAAGTTTATCCAGGAGGTGAAGGTGAGTTCTGATGTGTCTTTCAAAAAAGTTTAAATTGCTATTTATGATAATTAAAAAATAGCCTAAAAAAATTAATGTTTGCTACCAAATCCAGTCATTGATGGCAGACAAATTCTTTTATTTATGTTCAGACTGTACATGTACAAATTTAAAACTGACAAACACTGGGAAAACAAGTTGTAACAGTGTTTCTCTGAAGGTAGTGGTTCACATATCACACAGAAAGTAGCACATCTTGATTTTAGGAATCCAAGAGAGTAAAACCCTTGGTACCATAAAATACACAACTGGGGTTGAATCTGGAGAAGGCAATGGCACCCCACTCCAGTGCTCTTGCCTGGAAAATCCCATGACAGAGGGGCCTGGTGGGCTGCAATCCATGGGGTCGCTAGCAGTCAGACATGACTGAGCGACTTTACTTTCACTTTTCACTTTCATGCATTGGAGAAGGAAATGGCAACCCACTCCAGTGTTCTTACCTGGAGAATCCCAGGGACCGGGGAGCCTGGTGGGCTGCCGTCTATGGGGTCGCACAGAGTCGGACACGACTGAAGCAACTTAGCAGCAGCAGCAGCAGCAGCAGGGGTTGAATCAGGATGGAATTCACTTCCTAACAGTGTTAGCCTGAGCTGGAGCCAAGGTAGAGTTGCTGTAAGAATAATTTTGAGGGAAATTATGGATGGGTGCTTTTATTTTTCTTAGATTTTCATTTTTCCAAGTGATTTTGTGTGTTACTGTAATACACTGACACATTTATTTCAGATTCTCTTATTCATTTCGGTAAAAATTTTAAAATCCTAAACACATACTAATTGTCACACATACATGCAAGATTATCACTATAATCCCAGTCTCAGGTGAGCCCCAGTAAAGGAAAGAGAAGATGGTATTTTTGGTCCCCTTGCATTTTTTAATAATTAGTGCATAATATACCCCAAGTCATTCAGAGAAATTGGGAACAAATCAGAAAAACCATTCTCTGTAAAATTGAAGTTTATATTAATTAATATGGAAGGGAGGGATGTGATTAGCCTTCTAAAGGAGTGACCCTTGAGAGACACTTTGAAATGAGTTGTGCAGGAGACTACAGTGTTTCTGAATTTCCTTAAGGTCTCCAATCCAAATATAATATTACTGTAGCCTGAGCTTTGACCTTTTATAACCTGGATAATCACATGCTCGTAATAAATGCAAACAAAATGATGTGGTACTCAGTATGAAGTTTAGAAACAGAAAGTTGATGAATAATAATGAGCTTGGGTTTATTCAGAGAGACCTGCAATACGAATCATTAGATATATGTAGTCAGCAGTAAAGCAGGAGCGATTTCTCTAGTTTTTGCCACAATCTGAAAGAAATACCCTTCAAGCCTACTCAATTTATTTTACCATTATCTCATATATTCATTCTTACCTCACAACTTTTTGATTAGCAACTTGGATTCCAAGGAAGTTTGATAACACAAAGGGCTATTTTAGATAAGTGTTCTCTAGTGACCTTATTTACCCAAAAAGGTAAATCCCCATTGAATATTAATAAGTTAGCACTTGTTTTATGAATAAAACAATGAGACCTCATAGCCTAAAGTCAGCTCCCACAGAATCTCATCCTTCCTTAGTGAACTGATAGCATCATTTCTTGAAACTGGATTCTGGACCCATCGGACTTCATCAGTTTGCAAAAGAACCCTCCCTGCCTGAGCAAATGTGTGAAATGGTTCAAAAGCAAATAACAAATAAGAAAAATTTAATAAGCAAACAGCTTTTATTTATTGGCCTGTCACATGGCATACAGAATCTTAGTTCCCTGACCAGACATCGAACCCAGGTCCCCTGCAGTGGAAGCATGGAATCCTACCCATTGGAATGCCAGGCAACTTTTAGAACTTATTCCCAAATGTGCTATGTGGATGACTAGGTTCCATTACCATAGCTTTCAAAGTTGTTGGAGTTTTTGTGTTGTTTTCGGTTTGCTTGTTTTCTTTCTGTTGCTGGTCTTGGTGTCCCATCTCACAAGCACCAGACTGCAGGACAGACTGCACAGTGCTAGATGACATGGCTCCCATTACTTCACAGGAAGTCACACTAAGGCCAGGGCTCTGCTGAGGGGATGGCACAGGGTTGGTGTGCGGGGAGGGGAGGAGGTTGTGTTCCACTGCAGAGCATGGTACTGTGCTATTCTGCCTTTTTCACAGGATCAATAAGAGAAAGCAGTGAGGGAGTATACAGGCTGCCAGCCCCAGGCTGTCTGTTTTGGCCTATCAGACCTGTATGGTATCTACCTGCAAACACCAAGCTTTAGAGACTTCCAGAGCACACAAGTGTCTTCCCTCTTCTGGAAAGAGGAAGCCCGAAGTCCCATGGAAGCTGAGTTTGTACACTCCTCACTCCCCATCCCTGCTCTGAGAGACATGCTGTTTCAGGTCTCAGCTGGTTCATTGTCCAGGCCACCCTGAGTGGGCCTGAGGGTCACTTACAGTCACTTCTTATCTGCTGATAAATGTTTAACAATAGTGGGTCTTCAACGGAGAGGGTGTGAAAGCCAAGTTTCCTAGCATTTGCTAAGGTATAAGTGGAGAAGGCGATGGCACCCCACTCCAATACTCTTGCCTGGAAAATCCCATGGGCGGAGGAGCCTGGTAGGCTGCAGTCCATTGGGTCGCTAAGAGTCGGACATGACTGAGCGACTTCACTTTCTCTTTTCACTTTCATGCATTGGAGAAGGAAATGGCAACCCACTCTAGTGTTCTTGCCTGGAGAATCCCAGGGATGGGGGAACCTGGTGGGCTGCCGTCTATGGGTTCACACAGAGTCAGACACGACTGAAGTGACTTAGCAGCAGCAAGTAAGCCTATATGGCTAATTTCAAGCTATCAGTGTGCCATCATGGCATCGAGTTGAAAAGAGATGTCAAAAACACAAGGGTTGGCTATCACACACCAGCACAAGGTCATTCTAGGACACCACTTCTTGCGACACATAAGGTTTCACCAGAAGTCTACTGACAGTTTGGTAGCACTTGGCAATTTTTTTCATCGCTTTTATTCCTTTTTAAAGGATTTAGGAACAGGAGGAAGACAGTAATACTAGATAACAAAGAATTGCTTGTACTACCCCTCACTTGTGAATAGCATTTACAGCATGTAAATGCTGAGAGGGCTATACAAATTTTAGTATGATACCACTAAAATATAAGGGAGTTGAGAAGATGTTACAGGCTTTGCTTATTCATATACGTACTAGTTTTTGAAAGGCATGGAAAGAAACAGCTAGAGAGGTTGAATAAAGATAGCAACTATATTTTTTATTCCCTAATTTTTTTTTATTTTATCATTTAAATACAGACTTCATTATTTGTTCATTATTTCCATAGTCAAAAAATAAAGAGTGCTTCTAGGCCTTGCAGTCTAGAAGTCCTCATTAATTTACAGTAAAACATCAGAGTTAGTCCCTTTGCTGAAATGACTGATATTTGGGGGAAAATAGTTTCTTAAATAAGAGCACCTAGTACTTGAATAGTATTATGTAGTTTACATACACTCTCCTACTTACTCCTCCACATGACCCTAAACTATGGGTCTCATTTTTCATCTATATTTTGTCTACTAGGAAATAGAGGCTCAAGTAGAGACATTTACAATGATTTACCAAAGACCATATTATCTTGTCAGTTGAAAAGTCAGCTCTCTTCTACTATCTGCCTTTTTCCCTTCCTCTCCTTTCCAAAAATATTTTTTGGGTAGTGAGTTAATCTATGCAGGCTGCCATAACAAAACACCACAGACAGGGTAGCTTAAACCACAGAAATGTATTTTCTCACAGTTCTGGAGATTAGAAGTCCAGGGTCAAGGTTCTGTTAGGGTGAGTTTCTAGTGAGACCCCTTTTCCTGGCTTGCAGATGACTGCCTTCTCATTGTGTCTTCATATGGCTTTTCCTTTGTGCTGGAGAAAGAGAGATCTCTGGTCTCTCTTCTTCTTCCATAAGGCCACAGATGTATAGGATTAGGTTTTTACCCTTATGAATTCATTTCATCTTAATCACCTCTGTCAAAGGCCCGTCTCCCAGTAGTGTCACACTTAGGATTAGGATTCCAACATATGATTTTGGGAGGACACAATTCATTCCATAAGAGGCAGCAGACACTACACCAGAGATGGAAATATAGTGATGGACAAAAGAGAACTGGTCCCTGACTTTGCGGAGCTTATGATGTATTAGGAAGGACAGATGCTGTCTTGGTCCACATTTTCCCTCACATAACACTATAGAAGGCATACTGCTTACCCCCATATCCTTCATGCCATCCCCACCCGCCTCAAATATATTTTAATGAGTCAGACACGACTGAGTGACTGAACTGAACTGAACTAATACAGGATAAACTTCAGACCACCTTGTGTCTTGTTCATTTGTCTTTAAATTTGTAGAGACGGAACGAATAAAATTCACTTGAAAGTCCCCTTAGAGGAAGGCTAGTGGAATCCTTTCTGAAAGCAGAACAAGGGTTAGGCCAGGATTCGTCAACAATAACAAAAAAGCTTATTGCAGTGGTGGAGAGCAAGGAACGTTTTTGTGAATTCCATGAGGGTGCGTGCTGTGCTTCAGTCTTCAATCTAGACTGGTGAGCAGCAGGAAAGCTTTCTCTTTTCATCAGTACCCCAAATCAAGAGTTATTATATTTAAGAAGTCTCTGCTGTTAAGCCAAAGTAAATTCACAAGTGTTTCAGAAATTTTTTAAAAATAGCAAAAAGAATCGGACTCACCAGCATCACAGCACTTTGAGTCTGTGATTCTGTGTCACCTTCCCACAGCACAAATGGAGGTTAAAAGAAAAATGTGGGCGAAGAGGAAAAAAACATTCTAAGACCTTTTGTTTAATGATATGCAAATGAAACAGTTACTAGGTCACCAAGCACCATGGATGCTAATTCTGCAGTGTTTTTTGAATCCATTCTCTGCCTTCCAGCTGGCAGAAGCTTTGTATTGAGTTAGATATAATATCGGCTCCAACTCAGACAAATCTGGCTTCTGCTCCTGACTCCAGTGCTTGCTAGTTTTATGAACTTGAGCAAAATAGCTAGTCTCTTTCTGCCTTGGTTTCCTTACAACAAAAATTAGAATGATAATGCTGTGCTGGGCGCTCTTGGGTTTAAGAAAACAAGGTACATTCCAATTACTGCATATAAAGATACTATAAAGATGAAAAGGAAACTGTGTCAGTCACCATCCTGATAATCGGCACGTTGTTCATCATCACTCAGAACAGGGCAGGTACTGTTCTGAGGGTCCATGAGGACTCAGATTCACCTGAAGATGAGAGTTCATTTCTCCTAACACTAGCACCTCTGCAAAATGATGACAATCTCTCTCTCTCTCCTTTTATCCACCTGCTTCCTTCTAGTTTGGGTGGTGGTGGTTTGGTTGTAAGTCATGTCCAACTCTTAGCTATCCCATGGACTGTAGCTCTCTAGGCTCCTCTGTACATGGGATTTCCCAAGCAAGAATATGGGAGTGGGTAACTGTTTCCTTCTCTAGGGGATCTTCCTGACCCAGGAATTGAACCCTGGTCTCCTGCATTGCAGGTGGATTCTTTACCGACTGAGCCACCAAGGAAGTCCTTCCTTCTATTCAACCACCAACTAATTTCTCTCTACTCCTCATGTTATGACTCCTGTTAACCTCCTACTTCTATTATTGCCTTCATTCTAAAGCAATTTCTTCATGTATTCCTTTTCAGCCGCTTCCACTACTCACTGCATCCTTTCTTGTATGTTTGTTTCATTTTTAAGCTGCCTAAAACACAAGGTTTGATCAAATTCTTAATCAAAATAAAACTCTGCTTTTGCACAGATTTTGGTCCCCATCTCTTATAGACCACTGTTCAGCCTGTGGATGGCTGCCTTGGAGACTGATGCTCCTCTCGATACACTCGTGTGGCTACCATGGTCAGGTCACATGGACACAGCATGGTTCCATCTGCTGAGAGAACTGTTGACAGACCAGCCCTTGGAGGTTTCCCAGGAGAGAGCAGTGTAATTGAGTACTCTTTTGGTTGACCTGTATAAAACAGGCGCTGGTGAGGATCAGATAAAGATGTGCGAACAGCTTATTTAGTGCCTGGAATATAACAGATGCTCAATAAAACTTAGCCCCACTCTTTCATCCCCATTGCAATTACTGTAGTTCAGGTCTAAGTTCTCTCTTACAACTGCAGTGGGTTCCCACAAGTCTCTTTGCCTCCACTTTCTTTTCTCCTCAAATTCATCACCCATACCTCTGTCAGAACAATTTGTAGAGACCAGGTGGAATTATTCATTTATTTAGCATAAATTGAGTCTTTGCTGTGTCAGACACTATCTCAGAAGATGGAAATATAGAAATTAATAAGATGTGCATTCTATTCTCAAGGGACTAAAGTACAGGAAAGGAAATTAC
Organism: Bos indicus x Bos taurus; assembly: GCF_003369695.1. Classification (NCBI taxonomy): domain Eukaryota; kingdom Metazoa; phylum Chordata; class Mammalia; order Artiodactyla; family Bovidae; genus Bos; species Bos indicus x Bos taurus. Next base: position 60,184,385 of record NC_040079.1, on the reverse strand, counting down.
TCATGGTAAAGATATACAATAAAAAGTGCAGTGGAGCCCTACCTAAAATTATCAACAGGCTCTTCCCTGTTCAGCAAAGAACAAAGTTGCTAAAGAAGAGGAAACAGGTGAATCTTGAGAAATACAGTAGCTCAGAAAATGCTAGTGCAAAGGAAGTTCATTGCACAAAGAGGACCAGATCATGAAGAGTTTGCAAATTTTATGTGAGGAATTAGAGAATTTTAAGTCCAAAAGAAAAAGCCTCCTCTACTTATAAAGAAAATTAAAAAAAAAAAAAAAAAGTGGGGTTGATGTTTAAAAACCAAAAAAAAAAAAAAAAAAAAAGGCTTCTAGAATCTAATAAAATCCAGGAAATGCTGGGTTAAAATAATTGATAATAAAAGGACTTCTTTGCCACAGGATTTCTCAGAGCTTTTAATATACAAATGTGTATTACGACTGTCCAAGAGGAAATTTTGATGTAAGCCATTTGCCAGATTTATTTGACCTGGAACCACTTTTTCCATAGAACATCTGGCAGGATACATTATTAAACCTATTCTAGGATATAAAGTTGTTGTCTATGGGCTTCCCAGGTGGCACTAGTGGTAAAGAACCTGCCTGCCAATGCAAGAGAACCAAAAGATGTGTGTGTTATCCCTGGATCAGGAAGATCCCCTGGAGGAGGGCATGGCAACCCACTCCAGTATTCTTTCCTGGAGAATCCCATGGACAGAGAGTTCCAGTGAGCTATAGTCATTAGGGTCCCAAAGAGTCAGACACAACTGAAGTGACTGAACATGCATAAGAACTGAGAAGTTTCAGCAGGAGAATAAGGTGAACAAAAGTCACTTGCAGAGCCCAATGCCCTGGTCTCCCAGCCTGGCCCCACACTGCCCCTTCAGCCACGCTTGTCAGCTGCTTCCATCCGTGTTCTCTACACCCTGCACACACTGGACATTTCGTTTTTCACTAAGCATGCTTCATACTCCCTTGCTTTGGAGCCCTTGAACAGTCTCCTTCTGAAATTCTACTCATCTTTCAGGATACACCTCAAAGACCACTTCTTAAATAAAGTCATTCATAATTGCCCAAATTGTGTTGATAATACTCCCTTTGGGTGTTGCTTTTACTTCTGGCTAGCCCTTGTTTCATTCTATTTTGGCAATGCTCATGAATAACGATGTGGAATGCTGGTCACTCCTTGCCAGAACCACCCACAACCAGTTCTAAATTTTTCCTTCTATATTCACTACTTCCTCTTTGGGTTTTGAAATGGGATCTTCCCTGAATAATAGATGTACACACACACACACAACAGAGGGTTCCCAAATTTCCCTCACTGCACAAAAAATGTGTAGAGAAAATTCAGCTTCTTTGTCTGTAACCAATCTAATCTTCGTCATTAGCACCCACCTGCTGAGTGGTGATAAAAACTGAGTTTATTCCTCTCTTATTAATTAATCTAATTCTCTCTAGGGAACTCGGTGTTTTTTTGGATAAATGTCTAGTCTTTCAGATGCTCTCTCTCAGCCTTCTCATCCCCAAAGAGACATCTGGGTATATGCAATGTGTTTCCTATGCCCTCTTGACAGTAGAGCAGGGAGGTCTGGGATTTATATTCTCTGTCCTTATGTTTTTCTCTGGACTAACAAACACAGAAGTACCACTGGGCCTGTCCCAGGTTGTTCTGCTAGCATCTGCTGTTAAGTTTGGCGGCTGGTGGGATTTATGACCTGATCTCTTTTGGTCTCCTTAAAGCCTCATTCTTTTTAAGCCCATCTTATCTCTCAATGAACATCTGGTCCTGGTACAGCGGTCTATCATGTGATACTCAGCTGCAAGGTCACCTCCACTCTGCGACAGCAACTCTTGGCATGCCAGAATAATTTTTTATTAATAATTTACTCTTCCACCTCACCCCTGGGGCTTAAGAAAATCTGGGATTCTATCCAAGACTGAAATAAAAAGACTGCTTGGGAAGTCAATATGAAGTACAGTGTAGTTGCTCAATAAAAATTTGAATGGAAGATTCCAAGAAGGAAAAAAAAATGTTTATAAATTTTAACTTTTTAGCATCTATGATACTGTTTTCAAGAAGCTCTGCTATACATGATAATATAAATTGTATGCAAAGATTTCAATGTTTCTTGTAACTATTTTAACATATACAAATTTGATTTCTTCTTTCTTTTAGTTTATCATCATTACCATCCAAGAGCATCATTTAGCAGGTGCAAGGCCCCTACATTAGATACTTTACATTTTAAGAAAAATAATTATGGTGCATATATACAAGTGAGGAACAAGAAAATGTGAGCAAAATATTACCTTTAAATTGAAAAGCAAACTGAGGATGCCACACACTAATCAGTGGGAAGGTCAAGACACAAAAAGAGTCTGCCAGTGAAATGAGGATAGCCAAAGGCATGAGAGAAGTAGACTTTGGGATTTAAGCAGTGTAAGATTAGGGATGTCTCTGTGCAGCTGACCCACACTGATTCCATTTTGTCAGCTCCTTCTTAGACTCACCGTGCCTTCCCTTCTGAGTGGCTGAGCGTTAGCATCCTTATAAGAAGTGCATCCAAGCCTCATCAGCTTTTACCCTTGCCTTTATTTGATATGAAAACCAGAAGATTAATGATCATGAGACCCTCGGTGGAAGGAAAAGCCCCTGGTTCTTGTCATGCAGATGTGTTTCTTCCTTAGCAATCAGATTCTATTTTTAGCTTTGGCCCCTTTAAGTCCCTCTGTACTGGGTCAGGAAGATCCCCTGGAGGAGGCATGGCAACCCACTCCACTATTCTTGTCTGGAGAATCCCCTGGACAGAGGAACCTGGCAGGCTATAGTCCATAGGGTTACAAAGGGTCAGACCCCACTGAAGCAACTTAGCATGCTCACATACCCCTTTTAGGGTACGTCCCTGGATCATTCTCAACTCAGTCTTGCCTGTATGTTATTACCCACAGTAAACCTCATAACTGCCCTTCATGGAGTTGCCTGCTTCACTGTTTTCAGCCTTAAAGTTCCTTTTCAGTTTCAAGGATAGTATTCAATATCTCCACCTTCCAATAGTCTCTCATTAGTTATTCTCTATAAAGGTAATAGTACAATGTTATGCAAATGAAATGAAGTATCTCTAAGAGTGACCTTAAACTCTTCTCCAAATACGAGACAATCTAAGTGGATTGCAAACTGGAGCTCTTAAATAGTATTCTAAAACATAGCTTCAGAATAAAGATAACCAAAGAATGAAGAGAATTAAACCCTTGCTAATATACTAATCATATCTGTTCTCATTCTTCTGTATTAGTTCACTGGTCAGAAATTGGCTTCTGGCTTCCTGTTAATCTTAACCTTAGCAGAATTTACATAACACTTGTTACTGAAGGGATGAGAGAAATCCAGACAGCTTTTAGCATATGAGTAATCAATTTTTTAATAGGCTGTAGTGGATATTGGGTATTGGGGAGGATTAAATACTATCTTAATAATGGGTCAAAGGACAAAAGAGCTTTTAAATATCATTTTTCTTCCTGAGAATATCTTGGAAGTTATGGCTTTTAAAAATAATAATATCTGATACAAAGTCAGGGATTCATTAGTTTATTTCTTTTATTTTTTTGTTTTAAGTAAATTCTTCCCTCATGATCACTGCATCACCTAAGTGTGAAGCCAAGCAGTGACTATTTCATCACACCAAATACAATCTCCTTTCCTCTGAGAGGTGTTGAAAGGTTCATTTAATCCAATGACTCAATTGGAACCTTTTATAATGCATTTTATATGACACACAATTTATCTACATTTTAAAAATGCATTGGAAGAATATCTCTGTTCATTTCAATGACCCTGAGAGAGCCCCAGTTACTTTAGATTATACAGATATTGTGCTACAACCTGCTGGCTTAACTGTAAACTTTTATCTTCAATTAACTTCTGCCTATGATCTATTTAAATCCTCAGAGAAGGTGGGAGAGGTAGGAAGTCAGAGAGAGGCAAAGGGCTCCTCTTGGAATACGGCAGCTCTCAATCAACATCAAAAGACAAGGAGACCAACAAAAGCTGCAGAAAGCAGGGCATCTTGCCTTCACTCGGCCTTTGTTGAGCCTAGGTGGGCACGAGCTGGTAAATTGAGCTGAAAAATAGAAGCATTCCAGGTGGGCAAAGCAGCAAAGAGAAGAGCCTGGCCAGCTCTTTCCAGGCTCAGCAAGGGCTGGTTCCACGTGACCACTGGGAGATGGTACCCATGCTACCGCAGAAGGCATTCATTAGTGCAAATGAGGACAGAAGCAAAAATAAAATCCTAGAGCCTGTACAAGTGTATACATTTCAACTGGAGGAAGGTCATATCAAACAGACAATGAACACTCGATCCAGTAGTAAGAGAGCTGAGGTTTGCTGTAAGTGAAGTCAAAAGAATGGTGGGAGACAAGGTGTCACTTCCCTAAGCAAGTTATGTCCGCAGTGCTTGCAGACCAGGTATCACCCTATTGCAAAAGCGGCCAGCTATAGTCCATGCGGTCGAAAAGAGTCGAACAGGACTGAGCAACTAACACTTTGGCAAAAGTAGAAAACTTCCTTTAGTATACCTACTAAGAGATGATTCCTTCCTTTCTTAAAGAACTACATCCTCTTGATGATGTAGATACTTGTAACAAGCTTAATCTGACAAATATTTAACTTGCACCTGTAGGCCTGAGTTTCCTTCTGGAAAGATGATGTCAGACCCCACTCAGCACTTGTTCTAGGTGGCTAATTCCACTTAGAAGTGTGGGGCAACAGTCTCCACTAAGCCGTGGCAGCCATGCCCTCTGTGTCCTGGGTTCCTGTTACAACAGACACAAGAAGGATGTTCAGCAATTTCAGGTCATAGTCCCTCATTATGGAATTCCTGATCTGGTTCAGGGCCAAACTCCTGGCTTCATATTTGCATCACCTGGGGAACTTCTGAAAAACAACCAGAGTCTAGGTAGGGCCTGGATAGGGATATTTTTTAGCCATTCTTTGCAAGCATTTCCTTCACCTGTAAAACAGGGATAATAATAGTGCCTCCCTCACAGAGGTCTAGTGAAGATTAAATGTGTTACTAAATAGAAAATGTTTAGAACAGAACCTGGCATCAGTGACCAATCATCCTGATTTTTTAGGATTGAAATGGTCCCAGGATGCAGAATTTTCAATGCTAAAGCTTTAATGAGCAAGTGAAGCGTTAGTCACTCAGTCGTGTCCAATTTGTTGTGACCCCTTGGACTGTAACCCGCCAGGCTCCTCTGTCTCTGGAATTCTCCTGGCAAGAATAGTTGAGTGGGTTACAATTCCCTCCTCCAGGGAATCTTCCTAACCCAGGAATCGAACCCCAGTTTCCTGCACTGCAGGCAGATGCTTTACCATCTGAGCCACCAGGGATGGCTAAAGCTGAGAAGTCCTGGGCAAACCAGGATGATTTGGTTACCCTACCTGGTACATAGTAAGTAGTGTATACATGTTAGAACTTTTTGATGATACATGCCAAGATTATTCTTTTGAACTATATGTAGATTGTTACATATTTCCTACTTCTGTTTTTTTCAAAAGTCAAATCATTTAAGCAAGCAGGATGCGCACCACCTAAACTTCTCATCCTGGAATCATTACTTCATATGGATTCTTTTGTCTTCAAGCTCATCATTTTAAGTAGAGGCCTGAATCCTTTCCGTTTCATCTTCCCCAAAGTTTGTCTATTAACACCAGAAACTCACTTCTCATTGGCTTACTTTCTCTTAAAGCCTGCTTGTTAGAAAAGAGGCTTCCTTCTTATTGGCTCATTTGTTTGATCTTGTTTAATGAGGCAAATTTTTATAACACTAGGAGGTAAAACATCATTACTGTCAACAGTGCCCAATTTTATTTGGCTTCCTATCACAGTGCTTGCTATGTATAAAAAAAATTGCATTTCTTTCCCTTTCTTCGTTGCTCAAAGCCACATAATCACAAACAGATTATTAGAAAATGTCTCCTATGCACTGGCCCAGGCTTACATAGATAATGCATGTGACATAATTAAAAAGTAATGTAGACATACAGGAAGATGTCAGCTGGTGGGGGGGAAAGGTGCTGAGGCCTCTCGCGAGACTTGAAGGTACCGCGGCGGCCAGGAGGACAGAACCGGAAGTCCTTAGTCGTGAGCGTCCAATGCTGGAAGCGGCCTGACTTTCTTTGCCGGAAACTCTTTTCCAGGGGATGGGAAGACGGCCCACCTGGCCGGAAGTCCCGCCCCTTTGAGCTCCCCCACCCTTCCAGAAGTTTTTCTGTCACCTGTGCTGGTCTCCGTTCCCTTTCCCAGTTTTATTACTATACCAGAAAAGGATTATTTTTAGTCTCTCCCTCCCAGCTCCAATAGACTAGTTGGGTACCTCACTCCCCGAGTCGGAGGTCCTTCCCCGAGCCCCCATGTAGCTGGGAAGTGGGACCTGGGGGTGGTTGGACCCCTGGGATCCTGAAGGAGGGCCAGAGAGGGCGCAGAACTCCGTTTCTGTTCCTGTTATCCGGACGCGGCCCCCTCCGCCTCTCCTGCCGCTGCCATGCACCCTGCGGCCTTCCCGCTTCCTGTGGTTGTGGTCACTGTGCTGTGGGGAGCGGCCCCCAGCCGGGGGCTCATTCGAGCGATCTCGGACCACAATGCCAGCATGGACTTTGCAGACCTCCCAGCTCTCTTTGGGGCTGCTTTGAGCCAGGAGGGACTTCAGGGCTTCCTTGTGGAGGCTCACCCAGGCAATGCCTGCAGCCCCATTGCCCCACCACCGCCCCCCCCCCCCAAAAAAAAGAAAAAAAAAAAAAAGTAATGTAAACTTTCACAAACACAACAGAACTTATTCCAAAATGAGGTTGTCACCATGGAAGGAAATAATAGGGAGTATAATAAAGAGAAGAACTTCAGTGCCAGGTAAGTCCCAATTCTACACTAGTTCTAAGGCATTTAAATCACTTAAACATTTTTATTCTGCTTCCTCATCTAGATGACAAGGATAATACCTGCTTCATAAGACTTTGGTGAAGATTACATAAAAGTGATTTATATTAATCACTGAGCTTCCTTCTTCCCATTTTTAAATCTGAGTTATCCTGGGGTAGAAGAGGCACATAGCCATTCCAGAGAGGATGCTGCTAAATAGAATACTTTGGAATTACTTATCCCATGTCTTCGTAAATTTCTCTGCTAACAAAAATTCAGGCTCTTGAGTCAAATTTGATGACTAGAGTAAGTGAACTAAACAGGGCAATACCATCAGTAGTGATGATGAAAACTCAGCCTCTGCACACTGGTGCACAATGGAATCTAAGAGATGGAGTTTTGGGTAAAGTAGAAAAGAATAGCTTTATTGCTATGCCAAGTTAAAGGGGATACAAAGGGCTTCTGCCCTTGAAAGCTATTTCCCAGCTAAGGAGGATATGAGGAAGAATTTTATAGCAATAATTTAAGGGCAAGGTTGCAGATAAGATTAGGGTGTGAGTAGGGCCAGCCCTCCTATAATCTGGCTTCAGTTAATCTTATTAATGAGCTTCTGTGGTTCCATTAGTCTAGCCTCAGGTGGTCTTCTCCCATTTGGAGAATGCTGACAACTTCCATTGTTGGGTTTTAATTCTATAAATGGGATTAAGGATATTGTTATGTGTGTCCTTTGAGGTAGAACCAGGACCCTGCCCCAAAGCCAAACTATGTTTTTTGGCTGCTCCTCCCTTGACTCTGAATCCTTTCCCTTCCTGGATTAGCAACTTTTTGAATCTGCCCTTCAGAACTCAGGGAAGGTTATAGGGGTGGAACAGAAAGTCTCCCAGTGCCCAGGAGCCCCTACAGGGGCCTGCTTGCTTTCAATAATAAAAATGTAACTACAGTAATAGGGCATACTTCTAACCATTTACAGTTTGGCATTGCCCAAATGGGCTCCATTCTGTGCAATCTCTTTGTGCATTTTTCAATATGCATCTGTTTATCTTTTAACAGTTCTGGTGTCCAAAAAGGGAACCAAAGGAGACCCCCAATGGCCCACAAAGCAATGAGCAACCAGGCATAGGACTGCGTGAGCCCCTTGATTTCACTGTCTCTGGAAATGATTGGTAAGTTCTTTCTGGGTCCTGGATCCAAGCTCCACAGCTTTTGAATTATGAGTTTTCAGACTATATTTGAGCATTTGTTTTTCTGGGTAGGGTCCAGAAGCTGTCCAGAGTTAGACTCGGTCTGGGATCAGACTAAATTCAGCTTAGAAATGGGAGATAATCTGGACTGGGTCCAATTTAAAACTAGATTGGGTGCAGTGTGAGGCCTCAGGTGAGTAAAATTGTTTTGAGGCTAAATAAGTAGGTTAACTTTACCAAAGATAATATTGAATTACAGTGTACACAAGTAGAGAAGTTTTAATCATCTTCAGGTCAGTTCAGTTCAGTCGCTCAGTAGTGTCTGACTCTTTGCAACCCCATGAATCGCAGCACTTCAGGCCTCCCTGTCCATCACCAACTCCCGGAGTTTACCTAAACTCATGTCCGTCGAGTAGGTGATGCCATCCAGCCATCTCATCCTCTGTCATCCCCTTCTCCCCCTGCCCCCAATCCCTCCCAGCATCAGAGCCTTTTCCAATGAGTCAACTCTTCACATGAGGTGGACAAAGTATTGGAGTTTCAGCTTCAGCATCATTCCTTCCAATGAACACCCAGGACTGATCTTTAGGATGGACTGGTTGGATCTCCTTGCAGTCCAAGGGACTCTCAAGAGTCTTCTCCAACACCACAGTTCAAAAGCATCAATTCTTCAGCGCTCAGTCTTCTTCACAGTCCAACTCTCACATCCATACATGACTACTGGGAAAACCATAGCCTTGACTAGATGGACCTCTGTTGGCAAAGTAATGTCTCTGCTTTTGAATATGCTATCTAGGTTGGTCATAACTTTCCTTCCAAGGAGTAAGCGTCTTTTAATTTCATGGCTGCAGTCACCATCTGCAGTGATTTTGGAGCCCAAAAAAATAAAGTCTGACACTGTTTCCACTGTTTCCCCATCTATTTCCCATGAAGTGATGAGACCGGATGCCATGATCTTCGTTTTCTGAATGTTGAGCTTTAAGCCAACTTTTTCACTCTCCACTTTCACCTTCATCAAGAAGTTTTTTAGTTCCTCTTCACTTTCTGCCATAAGGGTGGTGTCATCTGCATATTTGAGGTTATTGGTATTTCTCCCAGCAATCTTGATTCCAGCCCAGCGTTTCATGATGTACTCTACCTATAAGTTAAATAAGCAGGGTGACAATATACAGCCTTGACGAACTCCTTTTCCGATTTGGAACCACTCTGTTGTTCCATGTCCAGTTCTAACTGTTGCTTCCTGACCTGCATATAGGTTTCTCAAGAGGCAGGTCAGGTGGTCTGGTATTCCCATCTCTTTCAGAATTTTCCATGGTTTATTGTGATCCATATAGTCAATAAAGCAGAAATAGATGTTTTCCTGGAACTCTCTTGTTTTCTCAATGATCCAGCGGATGTTGGCAATTTGATCTCTGATTCCTCTGCCTTTTCTAAAACCAGCTTGAACATCTGGAAGTTCACAGTTCACATATTGCTGAATCCTGGCTTGGAGAATTTTGAGCAGTACTTTACTAGAATGTGAGATGAGTGCAATTGTGCTGTAGTTTGAGCATCTTTGGCATTGCCTTTCCTTGGGATTGGAATGAAAACTGACCTCTTCCAGTCCTGTGGTCACTGCTGAGTTTTCCAAATTTGCTGGCATATTGAGTGCAGCACTTTCACAGCATCATCTTTCAGGATTTGGAATAGCTCAACTGGAATTCCATCACCTCCACTAGCTTTGTTCATAGTGATGCTTTCTAAGGCCCACTTGACTTCACATTCCAGGATGTCTGGCTATAGGTGAGTGATCACACCATTGTGATTATCTGGGTCATGAAGATCTTTTTTGTACAGTTCTGTGTATTCTTGCCATCTCTTCTTAATATCTTCTGCTTCTGTTAGGTCCCTACCATTTCTGTCCTTTATTGAGCCCATCTTTGCATGAAATGTTCCCTTGGTATCTCTAATTTTCTTGAAAAGTTCTCTAGTCTTTCCCATTCTGTTGTTTTCCTCTATTTGCATTGATCACTGAGGAGGGCTTTCTTATCTCTTCTTGCTATTCTTTGGAACTCTACATTCACATGCTTATATCTTTCCTTTTCTCCTTTGCCTTTCACTTCTCTTCTTTTCACAGCTATTTGTAAGGCCTCCCCAGACAGCCATTTTGCTTTTTTGCATTTCTTTTCCATGGGGATGGTCTTGATCCCTGTCTCCTGTACAATGTCATGAACCTCCATCCACAGTTCATCAGGCACTCTATCTATCAGATCTAGGCCCTTAAATCTATTTCTCACTTCCACTGTATAATCATAAGGGATAATCATTTAGGTCATACCTGAATGGTCTAGTGGTTTTCCCTACTTTCTTCAATTTAAGTCTGAATTTGGCAATAAGGAGTTCACGATCTGAGCCACAGTCAGCTCCTGGTCTTATTTTTGCTGACTGTATAGAGCTTCTCCATCTTTGACGGCAAAGAATATAATCAATCTGAGTTCGGTGTTGACCATCTGGTGATGTCCATGTATAGAGTCTTCTCTTGTGTTGTTGGAAGAGGGTGTTTGTTATGACCAGTGCATTTTCTTGGCAAAACTCTATTGGTCTTTGCCCTGCTTCATTCCGTATTCTAAGGCCAAATTTGCCTGTTACTCCAGGTGTTTCTTGACTTCCTCCTTTTGCATTCCAGTCCCCTATAATGAAAAGGACATCTTTTTTGGGTGTTAGTTCTAAAAGGTCTTATACGTCTTCATAGAACCGTTCAACTTCAGCTTCTTCAGTGTTACTGGTTGGGACATAGACTTGGATTACTGTCATATTGAATGGTTTGCCTTGGAAAAGAACAGAGATCATTCTGTCATTTTTGAGATTGCATCCAAGTACTGCATTTCAGACACTTTTGTTGACCATGATGGCTAGTCCATTTCTTCTGAGGGATTCCTGCCTGCAGTAGTAGATATAATGGTCATCTGAGTTAAATCACCCATTCCAGTCCATTTTAGTTTGCTGATTCCTAGAATGTCAATGGTCACTCTTGCCATCTCCTGTTTGACCACTTCCAATTTCCCTTGATTCATGGACCTAACATTCCAGGTTCCTATGCAATATTGCTCTTTACAGCATCGGACCTTGCTTCTATCACCAGTCACATCCACAACTGGGTATTGTTTTTGCTTTGGCTCCATCCCTTCATTCTTTCTGGAGTTATTTCTCCACTGATCTCCAGTAGCATACTGGGCACTTACCAACCTGGGAGTTCCTCTTTCAGTATCCTATCCTATCATTTTGCCTTTTCATACTGTTCATGGGGTTCTCAAGGCAAGAATACTGAAGTTGTTTGGCATTCCCTTCTCCAGTGGACCACATTCTGTCAGACCTCTCCACCATAACCCACCCATCTTGGGTGGCCCCACATGGCATGGCTTAGTTTCATTGAGTTAGACAAGGCTGTGGTTCATGTGATCAGATTGGCTAGTTTTCTGTGATTATGGTTTCATTGTGTTTGCCCTCTGATGCCCTCTTGCAACACTTACCATCTTACTTGGGTTTCTCTTACCTTGGACATAGGGTATATAATGGGTATTGTTAATTGTCAAAAATGTGTGGAAAATGCTATGTCTAAAGCAATGTTTTCTTCCCTGTGCTCTCCAGTTCTATAATCATCTTAGATAGGCTTATCAATTTACATAGTTTCCCTAGAGACAAAGGAGTTTCACTCAGGCACTTACTATAAAGAATAGAGGGGAAACTATTTTTCTTCCTTTATAGTTTCTGGTGACCAGGATGAGACTTGCAAATGGGATACTGGGAAAACTGCAGAGGTCAGGAAAGGATGAGAATTCTCACCAAAGTCAGCTCCCCTAGATCTCTCTCTGTGGTGTCTAGTGTGAAATAAAATATTTCCTGCCATATCAGTAGACAGGGATTCACAGTTATCAGCGATTACAGCCCTCCAATGTGAGCTGGTGAGTCGTAAGGGCACTCAGGAAGAATACCTACTAGCCATCAGATTGCAGCCACTCCCTATAGTAAGCTCCAAAAGAGCTCAGGATGTGAAAAATACAGGGTACCAGGTGAGGTGGCCATGAAAGGAACGATTTCAGTGAGTCAGATTCTTGCAGCTTCCCATATATAGACAAGCACTAAAATCCTTAACTTGGGATATCTGGTTTTCTTTAACAATACTTTTTTTAAGAGATAAATAAGGCCTTTATATACAGAGAAGAGCTAGTGGTGAGTGGAGTTAAGGTAGCACTAGTAGTAAAGAACCCGCCTACCATTGCATGAGACATGAAATCCAGGTTCAGTCCTTGGATTGGGGAAATCCCCTGGAGAAGGGAACAGCAACCCACTCCAGCATTCTTGCCTGGAGAATCCCATGGACATAGGTGCCTGGCGGGCTACAGTTCATGGAATGGCAAAGAATCAGACATGCCTGAAGTGACTGAGCACACATACAGAGAAGCATGACTAACTAGCGGGGGCAGGCGGGCTGTCAGCAGCAGCAGACCAGACAGGGTGACCACACCAGCAGGGCCCTGTCAGTGGTGGAAGATGCGCCAGAAGCAGGCCTTGTCCTCCTTGTCTTTCTGAGGGATCTGCACTTAGAGGCATGGCTCACAGCTAGATCTGCACCTAGATCCACAGCTCAGGGCTCACCATAGTCGCCAGGGTGGGTCCCAGCTCCAGCACCTTGGCAAAGTCAGCCTGGGCCTCTTAAGTGTTCCACATTGATGCATGTGCCTTGATGTACTTGAAGTAGGACTTGACCTTGTCATCATACTTACTGAGGATGGAGGAGCAGTGGCCCAGCACTTCTGATACTCTTCCACCATCAGCTTGCACTAACAGTAGTTGAGCAACAGCAGTGTGATCTGCTGATCCAACTGGATTCTGTCAGGGGACTCAGACTGTTCTTTTATCTGAAGGTTCTTGACACAGGCGATGGCCTCATAGTATTTGGCAGCAGCCTCCTTCACATGGCCTTTGAGGTACAACCAGTTGCCCTCCTGGTGGATGACTGGCATTGCCTTTGCCTTCTCCTCAACTGTCATTGCCCATGGGTCCTGCTGATATGTGCCAGGATTCTCCATCTTAAGCATCTCAATGTCAAAGATGAGAGGCTAGGCCTTCTGCTGCAGGGTATCCAGATCAGCATGGCCCAGGGAATTGTGCTCCTGCATCTAGGTGATGCCCTCCAGGAGGTCCTTGCTGGCTTCGATGTTGAGTAAACTCTTGGCCAATAGCGGATATAAGACCACATGCTTGACGTCACAACAGAACTGAGCGATCTCCCCCTCCCACATGGTGTACAGGATGGGCTCCCACAGGGGCAACTTAAACTTCTTGCCAATGATGAGCTCCATGGTTTGCTCCATGATTTGCCCCCTGGCCGGCTGTCATCCAGCATGGTGTTCTCCTTATCATTGCAAAGAGTCTGGTAGCGGAACGTGATTTTGGTTCCATCCTGAAAGTCAGAGAGCTTTCCTTGGCCATCCTGTATCATGTGCTTTTGGATCCCATCCTCCCAGAGTCTTTCAATGATATCTACCATACTCCTTCCTCACTGCTCTCTTTCAGCAGCTTCTAGACCAGCTTCCGCAACTTGTAGAATTTAGGCAACTTCTGAGCTGGCGTCATTTCGGCTATGGGCAGAACAATAATATTTTGATGTTCAGATTACCTGCCCTTTGTGTAAAACTTCTATATAATCTGGCTCCTCCCCACCTCTCCTCAGAGCAGTTCTCTCAGGATTACTTGAGATGCTGTTTCCCAGCCTTGAAATTCTAAAACTTCCCACCAAATAAAACATAACTCTCAACTTTTGGAGGAGGAACTGGCAACCCACTCCAGTATTCTTGCCTGGAAAATTCCACTGACAGAGGAGCCTAGCAGGCTACACTCTACAGGGTCACCAGGAATCGGACAAGACTGAGCACGAATGCACATGGCATAGATTTCTTTTAAACTGGCATTCTTGCTTAATGATGTCATCTAGGCATCATTGGAGACTAAAAAAAATTACTGCTCTGTAAATAAAGCTAATTAAATGTCTACATAAATTTTAAAAGGGGCAATATTTTAATTTTTTCTTAATAGTGTAAAAATTCTTTGAACTAAGCTAAAACCATGAGAAAACTTGCTACTTTAGTGTTTAGCAGTATACCAAGACTAGCAAGAGTTTGCTTCAGGATTTCATTGAATAATTAAGATTATATTTTGACTGTGTCAGAGCCATTCAAATTGTTGGTGTTGCATCATAGCTACCTTAATTGTTTTAAACATGGATCCTCTGTGCCTGTGAATTTATTTGCATGCTTCTACTTGACTTTACTGACTCAGCTTTTAGGTTGTGACTATTTTTTAAGTCAACAAAAGAAGAAGCTAAAATTTTACATAGTTCATTTTTCCCCAAATTAGGATTGGCAAGGAAAAATATTGATTCTTGACCCTTTCTTTCCCTTTGCCTTCCTGTCTCACTGTGTATCCTGAGAGGTTGGCCTGGCTACCATCAGATTGTAGGGCCCCAAAATATGGCCAGATACAAATGTGGGTTGTACTCCATTTGCAGCTAGGGTCCTACCAACCATTCCCAGCTCTCAAGGGAATTGTCTAAGTCATTCTTTCAGTTATCTTTGGGGGTGGCTCTAGATCTCGGAAGAGGAGTAACGTTTGCATTTCACTGGAGACCCCTCTCGTGTCCAGGTGCTGTGTTGAGCTGTGCTGTGCCTAGTTGCTCAGTTGTGTCTCTTTGTGACTCCACAGATGGTAGCCCACCAGGCTCCTCAGTCCATGGGATTTTCCAGACTAGAATACTGGAGTGGGTTGCCATTTCCTCCTCCAGGGGATCTTCCCAACCTAGGGGTTGAATCTGCATTCCTTGTGTCTCCTGCATTGGCAGGTGGATTCTTTACCACTGAGTCACCTGGGGAACCCCTGTCAAGAATATTTACTCTCTGTCTCAGGTAAAATGTGAGACAATATATTGAAGAGGATTATTTTTTAAAGTAGTTCTCTTGCCAAAAAAAAAAAAATAAAGTAGTTCTCTGGTCAGAAATTGACTTAATTGAAAGCTGACATTCAGAATCTGATAAGAACTCTTTTTTAGACCTTGTCTACTAAGCTAAAAAGCAGAGCCATTTCTTTGCCAACAAAGGTCCATCCAGTCAAGGCTATGGTTTTTCCAGTAGTCATGTATGGGTGTGAGAGTTGGACTATAATGAAAGCTGAGTGCCAGAGAATTGATGCTTTTGACCTGTGTTGTTGGAGGAAGAGAAGGGGATGACAGAGGATGAGATGGTTGGATGGCATCACCGACTCAACGGACATGAATTTGAGTAAACTCTGGGAGTTATTGATGGACAGGGAGGCCTGGCGTGCTGCAGTCCATGGGGTCACAAAGAGTCGGACACAACTGAGTGACTGAACTGAACTGAACTAAGCTAAAATGAATCTACGCACCCAGAGGGAAAGAAAACCATTCTGAAGCCATTGTGGAAGGATTACTAAACATTCCAAAGAAATATGGCTCTAAATCTAGAATGTAGGAGTCTTTTGATTTCCATTTTTGTTGGAAATCTTCTCCCGGAAATGAAAGAGAAAATTGAGAATAATGCAAGATTGGATGGTAGGGTCAGCATCTTGAAATTATTTAGGTTACAACCCAATTCTTTGAGGAATTAAAACAATTGTACTTGTCTTACAATTGAGTCTTTACCAGAACAAAAATGCAGCTCTAGCAACAATTCAAAGTCTACCTATCTTTTTACCAATCCCCTCAACTTCCCTATTTATCTCAAAAGGCTTGTAGATGTTGTAAAACATCTGAATTTTGGAAACAAAAGTCCTTTTGGAGAAATTTACAGCCTTTCTCTGTCCTTTGAGATTGTAAATGTTCTACCTGGTCTTCCTTAGGAACCCAGCTCCATCTCTTAAAATGCAAATTTATGAAAGAATTTTTATCAGAGAAAAAATAAACTATTTGGAAACAAGGTGAATGAAAAGTCTCAAGCCTTTTTCACAAATATTAGTAAAAGCTTTAGCCATCTGACATGTAATCTTAATTTATTCTTTCTGCCAGAAACACAACCAGCCTTTCTTTTATAAACCACAGTTTGCACTGTTGCACCTCATGGATAACATTTTAAAGCAAAAATTATAAAATCAATGTGTCTGTATGCCTTTGTATGTATGTTATAGTTGCATGAAATTTTTCTGCCTCTGGATGATATTGCCAAAACTAATATGTCAAGAGTTCTATTTAATTTACTTGAAGACAAAATTTTAAATTAATCATGTTCTCTCAGAAATAGAAACTAACCCAAATGTTTTTCAAGTTCACATGATCTAAGATAAAAGCTAAACTTTGTTGGTTTAATTACAGTAGGCATGTCTTTAGAGTTATAAGCACTGAATATGCTACTTTGATTCTACCTAGATTCACTAAAAATCAGATAAGCTCATGTTTTCTCTGTTACAGAATTGAGGGTGATTGTGAGGGAAAAAATATATTTCAGTAGAGAATTATAATACAGTTCTGTGGATATCAGATTCTAGTTCCATTTATTGTCTTTGAGGTTTTGTTATATATCTATAAACCAAACTAGATCCTGATTCTTCCAGTATCCTCAAATATCTGGCTACAAGTCTCCAAACTAACACTGTCAGTTTTCTCCCTTTCTGAGTGGGAATCCTTAAGAGCAAAGACTGCCCTTGAACCTCTCTGGCAGGACAATACCAGATATGCCTAATAACCCAGAAAGCAGCCAAACTTCAAGAACTTGAACTTTGGGTCCACATCCCCCAATTACAAATGGGCTCTCTAGACTCTTGAACTGCACACTAGCTAGAGATCTAAAATTAAAATTGTCTTGGGAAGTTCCTCCCCAGAAGCAGATGGCATCTTGAGGTAGACAGCTCTCCCAAAATCAGAGGTCAAGATCCTTATTCAATATAAAAGCTTGATTCCTTTTGCCTTTTCACAACTTAGTTTTTCTCTCTGTTAATGCATGAGAAAACAGAGCTCCTTAAATCTGGCAACTATTGCTGAATCTACTGCTAAGCCCATCGCTGCACAGCAAAAGTGCCTATATTTTCTTGCTAAAGTGGTTTTAGGTAATAGAATTGCTTTTGGCTGAACAAAGAAGAGTCTGTGCCATAGTAAATACCTTCTGCTCTACCTGGATCAACACCTCTGGTATTGTAGAAAATAGAGGAAATAAATAAACCGCTTGACTAAAACAGGCTGTTTCCCCTTAAGGTACATTCCTTAATTTATTTGCTAACAACTGGTTTGGTTCATGGGGGCTCTGTCTAAGGAGTATACATCAGTGTCTTGGTATTATCCTCCTAACAGCTATCCTTGAAGTGTCTGTCCCTGGTGCACTGTGTTCTCCCAAAAGTCTTAAATGAATGTCCACAGTCACCAGTAGTTCATTAGATGGTCTCAGTATGCTTGAGAACAATCAAGATCAACAGCAGAAACAATCTCTTCCACAGATCTGACATCATAACCTATGAGTTTCACAGTGAGACAAGAGCAGCTTAGATCTGATGGTGACTGAGAGTGACACTAACTCTACATTTTCGGTCAATATCTCATGTATCAGAGGACGACCAAAAGGGGAGAATTGTTTAATTAATTAAACAGGGAAGCCATTACACTGATGTGACTGTAATGCCTTAGTGGCCTGTTTAAGCAAACCAAAATCTAAGCCTGTAAATGCCTCAAGGTAATGAAATCAAAACACTAAGGACACCAATTACAGTCAACTAAGCTTTTTGCTGTAGCCAATCAATAATTTCTTTAACTTCTCCCTTTTCCCTAGAAAACTATCTCCCTGAGCTCCAAACCACTTTTCATTTGACACTTGCTGTTTTTCAGTCATTCAGTCATGTCTGACTCTTTGCGACCCCGTGTACTGCAGGACCCCAGGCTTTCTTGTTCTTCATCTCCTGGAGTTTGCTCAAACTCATGTACATTGAATCAGTGATGCCATCCGTCTCATCCTCTGTTGTCCCCTTCCCCTGCCATCAATATTTCCCAACATCAGGGTCTTTTGTAATGAGTCAGGTCTTTGCATCAGGTGGCCAAAATATTGGAGCCTTAGCTGAAGCATCAGTCCTTCCAATGAATATTCAGGATGGATTTTTTTCCTTTAGGATTGACTGGTTTGATTTCCTGGCAGTCCAAGGGACTTCTCCAACATCACAGTTCAAAAGCATCAATTCTTTGGTGCTCAGCTTTCTTTATGGTCCAACTCTCATCCTTACATGACTACTGGCCAAAACCATAACTTTGACTAGATGGACCTTTGTTGGCGAAGTAATGTCTGCTTTTTATTACACTATCTGGGTTTGTAGTAGCTTTTCTTCTACGGAACAAGCATTTTTTAATCTCATGGCTACAGTCACATTTGCAGTGATTTTGGAGCCCACGTCTCTCACTGTTTCCATTGTTTCTCCATCTATTTGCCATGAAGTGATGGGACTGGATGCCATGATCTTCGAATTTTGAATATTGAGTTTTATGCCAGCTTTTTCACTCTCCTCTTTCACCTTCATCAAGAGGTTGTTTGGTTCCTCAGTTCCTTTTCACTTTCTGCCATAAGGGTGGTGTCATCTGCATATCTGAAGTTGTTGATATTTCTCCCAGCAATCTTGATTCCAGCTTGTGCTGGAAAAATCACAACTAGCTGCTGAACAACCATCAACTGGAAAATGTTGGATCCCACCAAAAAAGGATACCGTGCATCCAAGGGCAAAGGAGAAGCCCCAACAAGATGGTAGGAGGGGCAAAATCACATTTAGATCAAACCTCATACCTGCCAGAGATGCTCAGAGGGTGCAAACAAATCCTTATGGACAACCAAGGTCCAGGGAAAAGAGCAGTGACCTCCACAAGAGACTAAGCCAGGCCTGCTTTTGAGTGTCTGAGTGTCTCCTGAGGAGGTCAGCAGTAGCCTGCTGCAGGGACAGGGCTCTGGCTGCAGCAGACCTGGGATGCGTGGCGTGTTGCATAAGTTCTCTTGGAGGAGGTTGCCATTAGCCCCACCATAGAGCCGCCGAGCAGACAACCTACAAACTGGAGAACAATCAAAGAAGGCAAAAGTTCTAAGACCCACAACAGATTTCCCAACCTGAGGATCCAGCACAGGGACTAAGAATCCCCAGGGAATTTGAAGGTCAGTGGGATTTGATTACAGAACTTCCACAGGACTAGGGAAACCGACTCTTGGAGGGCACAAACAAAACATTGGGTGCACCAGGACCCACAAGAGACAAGCCAGACTTGCCTGTGAGGGTCCAGGAGTCTCCAGCAGAGGGTCCAGAGTCTCCGCTGTCAACCCCCATGCCATGGGTTGACAGCGGCATGCTGTAGGGTCAGGGGCACTGAATAACAGTCCTGGGAGCTTCGGCATGCTCCTTTTGAAGGTCTCTATTACTGCTATTACCCCTACCAAAGTTTGGCCTAAGGCCAAACTACAGGATGGTAACACAGCCCCACCCATCAGCAGAAAATTGGGTTAAAGATTTTCTGAGCATAGCCATCCTGCCACCAGACCAAGACCCAGTTTACCCCACAGCCAGTCCCTCCCATCTGGAAGCTTCCACAACCCTCTTCATCCATCAGAACGCAGACAGGATGGAAACCACAATCACAGAAAACTAACCAAAACTAATCACATGGATCACAGCCTTGTCTAACTCAATGAAACTATGAGCCATATGGTGTAGGGCCATCCAACTCAGACAGGTCTTGGAGAGTTCTGACAGAATGTGGCCCACTGGAGAAGGGAATGGCAAACCACTTAAGGCAGCATTCTTGCCTTAAGAACCCCATGAACAATAGGAAAAGGTTTGACACTGCCCAATTCCAATTGATTCATTTTGCTCAAATAAAATCTTAAAATTCTTAAAAAATAAATAAGGCAAACTAGGTCATAAACCAACTTTCAAGCAATTCTGACACAGGGTTTTTAAAAATATTTTGAAAAATAGATTTATTTTTTCAAATCTGTCTGTAGCTTCCCAAAATAATTCCTTAAACTAACAACCTTAAACTGAACGATTACTTCTATATTCATTTTTAAAGTCACACTTATTCTCATCTATTTCATATAATTAAAATTAATTCTGGTTTCAGACACCAATTTAGATATTCTAATCATGGAAAAAGCAAGAAAGTTCCAGAAAAACATCTATTTCTGCTTTATTGACTATGCCAACGCCTTTGACTGTGTGGATCACAATAAACTGTGGAAAATTCTGAACGAGATGGCAATACCAGACCACCTGACCTGCCTCTTAATAAATCTGTATGCAGGTTAGGAAGCAACAGTTAGAACTGGACATGGAACAACAGACTGGTTCCAAATAGCAAAAGGAGTACATCAAGGCTGTATATTATCACCCTGCTTATTTAACTTATATGCAGAGTACATCATGAGAAACACTGGACTGGAAGAAACACAAGCTGGAATCAAGATTGCCGGGAGAAATATCAATAACCTCAGATATGCAGATGACACCACCCTTATGGCAGAAAGTGAAGAAGAACTAAAAAGCCTCTTGATGAAATTGAAGGTGAAGAGTGAAAACGTTGGCTTAAAGCTCAACATTCAGAAAACAAAGATCATGGCATCCGGTCCCATCACTTCATGGGAAATAGATGGGGAAACAGTGGAAACAGTGCCAGACTTTATTTTTCTGGGCTCCAAAATCACTGCAATGGTGACTGCAGCCATGAAATTAAAAGACGCTTACTCCTTGGAAGGAAAGTTATGACCAACCTAGATAACATATTCAAAAGCAGAGACATTACTTTGCCAACAAAGGTCCGTTTAGTCAAGGCTATGGTTTTTCCTGTGGTCATGTATGGATGTGAGAGTTGGACTGTGAAGAAGGCTGAGCGCCGAAGAATTGATGCCTTTGAACTGTGGTGTTGGAGAAGACTCTTGAGGGAACCTTGGACTGCAAGGAGATCCAACCAGTCCATTCTGAAGGAGATCAGCCCTGGAATTTCTTTGGAAGGAATGATGCTAAAGCTGAAACTCCAGTACTTTGGCCATCTCATGCAAAGAGTTGACTCATTGGAAAAGACTGTGATGCTGGGAGGGATTGGGGGCAGGAGGAGAAGGGGATGACAGAGGATGAGACGTCTGGATGGCATCACTGACTTGATGGACGTGAGTCTGAGTGAACTCTGGGAGTTAGTGATGGACAGGGAGGCCTGGTGTGCTGCTATTCATGGGGTCATGAAGAGTCAGACACGACTGAGGGACTGAACTGAACTGAATCACCATTGATGCTTGATATATCATAAATCAAACCTCAAAATTATTTCTTGTATCAGGCTAATCCCAAGAAATAATTTTTAGCTTTGGTTTATTTTGCAGATCTGAGCTGTTATATACAGAATGGATTAACAACAAACTCTTACTGTGTAGCAAAGGGAATTATTTTCAGTAGCCTGTGATAAACCATAATGGTAAAGGATATGAAAAAGAATGTGTGTATACATATGTGTATAAGAAATGAAGTAGCTCAGTCGTGCCCAATTCTTTTCGACCCCATGGACTTTAGCCTACCAAGCTCCTCTGTCCATGGGATTTTCCACCCAATAGTAGTGGAGTGGATAGCCATTTCCTTCTCCAGGGGATCCTCCCAACCCAGGGATCAAACCTGGGTCTCCCACATTGTAGACAGACGCTTACTGTCTGAGCCACGAGGGAAGTCCATATATGTGTGTGTGTATATATATATATATATATAATTGAGTCATTTTGTTGTATAGCAGTAGTTAACACAATATTGTAATTCAACTATACTTCAATAAAAATGAATTTTTTTAAAAATCTGCAAAATACATAGAAAATTATTTCTTGTCATGTACATTCTTCAGGGTTTATATGACAAGGAACAAGCATATAAGGAATAAGCATATAACATGTAAGAGTACCTATGGTACTTAAAAAAATTTTTTTTTAACTGGAGGATAATTGCTTTGTAGTATTGCATATGGTACTCTTGATGACTGCTACATGAAGGGCAGATTTCCATAGCCAGAATGAAGAAGAAATTTGTGTTTCTCACCTTGACATTGAGAACAAAATACTCACATAAACTGGTTAAAAATCTCTTGGCGTCAGTGTGATTAAATAATATGCTTGCATCAATATCTATTCACTTTGCTGTGAACTCTTGGCCTCAACGTACATTATCAGAAACATGAGACATGTTTTCTTATTTCTCAAAGTAAGAGGTTTTTCTCCTAGTTCTGACTGCCGTAACTGTCTCAAAGGAAAAAAAATATGCCCTCAGCCACAAAGATAAATTATAGAAGAACTAAAAAAAAAAGTTAGGTTTAGTGATTTAAGAGGCACTTGGTGAGCTTTCAGACCTCAATTAAGGCTGTGATTTGAGAAAAAGAAAATGAATTTTCCAAGCAATTAGGTGGTAATAGATCTAATGGCTTTGGGGGGGGAAAAGAAATGGGTATATTTAATTTTGACAAGTGGCTGCCGTGCATGTGTTATATAACCTCTTTTGATAAGTATTTTTGCTCCAAATACCTTTTTTAATTATCTGCAAATGCCTTTTACAGGGAATTATAAAGAGTAACAACCACAAAGAAGACAGGCATTCTGCCCTACTGAGTCAATAGCATTCACTTTTCTAAAAATATCTCATATTAATTTCATAATACTTATTTTAAAAGGTCCAAAAATATGTGCTTACCAATAAACCATATGGTCTCAGAAGGATATTTTACAAGAAAATGTGTCAGCTTTCATAAACTTCCACAGGGGACCCTTTTCCTTTTGAAAGAAAAAAATCTGACGTTGAAAACACAGTGGAATTTGAACATGAAAAGACTTTTTAACAGCATGGGAATGCAATAGGATCCAACAAAATCGGTACATTTTATATTGAAGTAAGGTTCTGTGTTCAGCTCACTCGTGGGACAAAAGAACAAACTATTGGTTACAGTGATATAGCACAGGTATTCACATTAATGTAGGTTGAAGTTCCTCATTTACTCATTGTTGAAGGACAAGCTAAGATTGAGTCATCTGAAAATAGAACCACATCACTATACCTTATTCCATAGGTAAAAATCTTTTTTTAAGCCCTTTTGTTCACAGTGTACAATTTTCTTCATTATTTGACCCTACTTTTATCTCTGCCAATTCTTTAGAGTGCCAAAATTTGTCCTACAAAGCCTCACAAGGAGGAAATCCTCCATCCACTAGTTTTGTATGAGCAGGAAATTAATTCTCTGAGCTTTGGCGCCTGCCTCTTCCAGACCCCAGAAGCCTGACCTCTCTGACCTACAGAATAGCAAAATGAGTTGGCTTTAGGGTACAGAAAATATTTCAAGCTAGTCAACTGAATGAGGTTTCTCTAAAAGAAGGCATACAATTAAAATACATAATGGTTACACCTAAAACTTGGCTGGAGACAAAAGAACTCTATGTCTATTTTGCTGGGGTTGAAATAATTGTTTACAAGATAGGAATTCTGAGGTCATACCAGCAATTAATCAATGAGTGGTGAGTGGGACAATCCATTCAGTCATTTTAACCACAGTGATAAGGAATATTGGTTACTTCTCTTTAAAATGTTTATTATTATTATTTGACTGTGCTGGGTCTTCACTGTGTTGCACCAGCTTTTCTTATTGCAACCCACAGGCTCTCTATAGGAGCTGGGCTCAGTAGCTGCAGTGCACAAGTTTAGTTGCCTCACAACGTATGGGATCTTAGTTCCCCAACCAGGAGTTGGACTCACATCCCCTACATTAGGAGATGGATTCTTTGCCACTGGATCACCAGGGAAATCCCATGAATAATGATTTCTAAAGCCAAATCTTTCAGGAGGTGATCATCTGTTTATTCAGATGACAAAACCAATGGGTCAATTCTACTGCCCATTTGGTCCTTTATGTGATGAAATCTGAGGAATGCTTGCTGTTATCTGCGATGGAAGCATAGTGATATTGGTGATAATAGGAAAGCAGAGGCTCTCCTAACTCCAAGAGAGGAAGCAAGGGATAAAACAAGCAGAGGATGCACTCAGCTCAAGAAAAGCTGGACAGGACATCAGTGCCACAGAATTAAGCAGGAGAAAGCAGCACAGATCATGCAGCCAAAGTAACAGAGCTAAAAACAATACCTAATTAGTCGTAACAACAACTGGCATATGGTGAGCACAAATATTTGTCAGGAATTGTGTTTAGCTCAGCAAATATTTTTTAACATTTAAAAAAAATGATTTATTTGGCTGTGCCAGGTCTTAACTGCATCATGTGGGATCTGATCTTCTTTGGGCATGTGGAATCCTTACTTGTGGCATGTGAGATCTAGTTCCCTGACCAGAGATTGAACGTGGGCCCTCTTCACTGGGAGAGCAGAGTCTTAGCCCCTGGACCACCAGGAAAGTCCCCTATCTCAGCAAATCTTGACGACCTTTGATTGTGAGCTTCCCAGGTGGCACGCTAGTGGTAAAGAACCCACCTGCCAGTGCAGGAGACATAAGAGACATGAGTTCCATCCCTGGGTCAGGAACATGCCCTGGAGGAGGGCATGGCAACCCACTCCAGTATTCTTGCCTAGAGAGTCCCATGGACAAGAGGAGCCTGGTGGGCTATGGTCCAAACAGTCGGAAAGAGTCAGACACGACTGAGTGACTTATCACGCATACAATACATCCCCACGTTAGAAAGAGAGAAAATCGAGACTCAGAAAGCCAGTGGTGGAATCAGAGACAAATCCAGGCAATATAACTTCATGGTCTGTGCTTTTGCCAGAACCCCTTAGGAGCACTGGCTGAAGAAAAGAAACAGCAAAAATGAGCATGAAACTGAAATGAATCAGCCAAATATCAAGGGAGGGGCAAAAGCAGCCAGTGGACAGTCTTTAAGCTGTGGAACCCTACAGCCGGGACAGCAGGTAGGTGTGTGATGCTGCTTTGGAAGCCTGTGCTCAGCCTCATCCAGCAGCTTTAACCACCTATATTTATAAGCCGCCATCAGAAAGGGGTAACTGGAAATAGCCATTTTGGTAAGCATGGATCATTCAAGAGCAAATTCTGCAGGTCAAACAGAACTCTTCACTTGAAAAAAAAATCCAAAATCTTGCTTGAAGAACATACCAACATGTGGAATATCAGGCCTTCATTTGAGGAGCTCAAAACATTTTGTAAACACTCTCACAGGGGCCCTCACAAAAGAATCCTTTTTATTCTGTGCCCTGAAGCTAGGATTGGAATATTAGAGAATCCAGTACCTTCATACAACCTGTGGGATATCCTGTACTTTCACCAAGGCTAGAGAGAAGACAGTGATGATTTAGAAACTGGAATCTCAGTTTGTTTTGCAGGGATTACACATACTTCTAGAACCTCTGAAGGATGTGTTACTTACTGTGAATCAAAGCATCTGTGGTAGAGTGTACCTACCAGATTAATCGCATTTCCTGTGTTGATTTGTTAAGCAATTAGAACATGTACCATATAAAGTCTTACACCCATTATGTCATGCTGGTAAATAGCCAGCTTTAATCTTCAGTATCTTTAAGCAGTTGCCATTGTGTTATATTGTCCTCAGTGGATCCATGCATTTCTACTTATAATTCCTCTATTTCTAGAAGTGTGGTTTGTAAAAAATAGCTCTGACCTGTCAAATCTATAATATGGAATTGATTCTCTTTACTAAATATGTTTATAGCACTTTATGTTTACAAATGGATCTGTTTAGGTAAGTGTGGCTATTTCTTTTTTGTTGTTGTTAACTGAAGTAAAATTGCTTTACAATGTTGTGTTAATTTCTGCTTTACAGCAAAGTGAATCAGAAGTGTGACTATTTTCATCTTACTCTGGAAGGCTAAAGACCACATGGCTATAATTTACCCACTAAACCCATGATCAAAACAACTAGAAGTCTATTGATACTCAGCACAGTTTTGGCTCATGTTTTTCTTTCACTGAGGCAAAAAATAAAGAAATATGGACAACTAAGGATTTTAATTTAACTAATGATTATAGATAGAAAAGCTGAAAGACTCAGACTAAATCCTTCCCTAATTCTCACTTTATATCAGTATTAGTGTTTCTGGCAAGAATTACTCTCTAAGTAGCCTATGAACTGATATTTCAACTTTTCTTCAGTTATTAAGGTTTAGGTAGTCTTGCCTGGAGAATCCCATGGATGGAGAAGCCTGGTAGGCTGCAGTCCATGGGGTCGAGAAGAGTCGGACACGATTGAGCGACTTCACTTTCACTTTTCCCTTTCATGCATTGGAGAAGGAAATGGCAACCCACTCCAGTGTTCTTGCCTGGAGAATCCCAGGGACAGGGGAGCCTGGTGGGCTGCCATCTATGGGGTCGCACAGAGTCGGACACGACTGAAGCGACTTAGCAGCAGCAGCAGCAGACATATGCTATAGAACAAACACTGTAATTAGCTTTAGGGGCCTCTAAGGGCAATCACGGGACAAAAGGTTCAGCCCTCTTCGAGTGACTTCAAGTGTGCTCAGAAAAACAATATAGATACACAAAATGTCTTGATTAACCAGTATGCCCAAAGATGCGGGACAGTATTCACATCAAATCCTAATAAATATATCCAACTGCAGAGCTGAGGAAACTTCCTGAGCCACTGTCAGCAGCCACTTGGTTTCAAACAATATTGAGCCAAACCAAATTCCAGCATAACAAATGGGTAACATTCTTTAGGCTTTGCTGTGACGATATTTGAAAGCATAAACCGAATGAATATATGCTGAACTATGGTTCTCCAAGTGTGATCTCAGACTCGCAACATCAGCACCACCTGGCACTTGTTGGAAGTACGTATTCTCCAGGCCCTGCCCAGACTTACCAAACCAGAAACTCTGGGGGAAGAACGCTACAATCTGTTTTCAGAACTTTTCCAGGGGATTCTGAGGCACACTAAAGAAAAGTCATCTGTTTAAGGTGGAACGAGATCAGGAATATTTCTTGAAGGAAGAGGATCTGTAATCAGACTTGACAAGAGCTTGCCTGAACTACAAGCAAGACCAGAAAAACAGATTAAACATTTACCTTTTCAAAGAAGTGTAGGCTCTGTTTAAACACTAAACCATATTATTCAACCACTTGGCTGATCTATTTTCCATTGATGTTGCAACCTCAAAAATATATACTTCCCAGCCAGCCGTTTAAAAAAAAAAAAATTGATCATCACCCCCAAAATATTTGAGAATTTACACGCTATCATTCAAGATGAAAAGTGAAGTATTTCCCTTCACTGATAATTATTATTTCTTTTCTTTGTCCATTTCGTAAGCCATATATTTAGCTCAAAGGTGAAATTGGTAGAAAATTTACAAAATATAAGGAGGCTAAGGCTTCTCTAGTGGCTCAGTGGTAAAGAATCCGCCTGCCAAGGCAGGAGACAGAGATTCAATTCCTGGTCCGGGGATATCCCACATGCCGAGGAGCAATTATGCCCAGTGGGCCACAACTACTGAGCCTGCGCTCTAAAGCCTGGAAACCACAATTATTGAAGCCCGAGTGCCTATTAGAGCCTGTGCTCCTCAATAAGACGTGCCTCCACAGTAAGAGAAGTCCACACACCACAATGAGAGAGCCCTCAATTGCCGCGACTAGAGAAGAGCCCACTGCAGTGAAGACTCAGCACAACAAAAAGTACATAGAGTTATTGAAAAAGAGATTTCAACTTTCAAAATATTCTTTAAAAATATTTATATACACACACACATATATGAAGGAGCTGAAATTAATGTGAATATGAAGCCACAGAGATTACTAAATTCTAGTCAACTTTTTTTTTAAGTTCTCATTTTTTGTGCAACATATTACGTTTCTTCTTAACACAAATGCACTACATTTTTCATTAGCCGCCATTTCATTACAATTTTAGTGTTCTACTTCCCCCTTGTGGTGGAAATTAGAATTTTACTATTTTTGACATCAAAAAGAGTCCCCCGATAGTCAACAGCAAAGGTTTAATCAAGTTTAATAGAAATTGACAGATTCATTCCTCTCATTGTTTTTGTATCCTTTTGAAATGCCTGATAGTTTGTAGAATGTGTGCTTTTCACCTAGATATAAGTCGTTATCTGCTGCTGTTAAGTCACTTCAGTCGTGTCCGACTCTGGGCGACCCCATAGACGGCAGCCCACCAGGCTCTCCCATCTCTAGGATTCTCCAGGCAAGAACACTGGAGTGGGTTGCCATTTCCTTCTCCAAGTCGTTATCTAGATACAGACAAAAACAACTGATAGGAGCAGCCAATCAATAAATTTTTTCAAACATTCAATTGTTAGTTTTTTAGAGTGCCTGAAAAAAAGAAATTCAATAGTTCAGAATAGTATGATTGTTACTGTTAAAAATGAAGTCGCTAAAACTACACGGAGAATGTGTGGTGAGCTTCTCACCATTTATTTTGTAAATACTGAACTACTTAACAGATAGCTATCGCTGGGGGGGGGGGGGGGGGCAGAAATCCCAGTTTAATCAAAATTTCATTATAAAATCTACAATTTGCAACTCTGGAGCTGTGGCAGTTTAAGTGCCATGACAGCAACACATTTCATTCACCCATCAGAATGAACTTGGGCTAAATTACTGGGGTTGTGAGAGTGGTTTCAAGACTGAGAACTTAAAAAAAGTGAAAGAACAAAAAAAGAGAGAGAAATGACAATTTCAACACCTAAGTGTGTTTGCATATATGATACATCCAGTTTTCAACTCCTATCTTCCTTTGGTATCTGTATGATAACCTAAGGAACCTTGATTATGTGATCAAATGACGCCACACTAGAACCACACAGGGGTTTCATGAATGAGATGAACTGGTTCGACCTCAGTCCAAGCAAAAACTGAGAGAACCAACAATGAACTCAACTTTCAAGGAATTCTAGTTTCCTCCGTCTCGGAGACTGTTAGACAATGACATTTATTAAACTGCTATATTCAGGATGCTGAGCTAATGAGATACTCAGAAACCTTCTTGTCCTTGAAGGACCAGCTCAAATGCCAGACTGTGTCTAAAGCTAGACAGAATTCGTTCTTTCTCTTCAATTATATGAGCAATTTACTTTTACAGCTAAGAATGCACTTCACATATCGTTTTAAAACTACTGTGTGCCCATCTGTCTCCTTCACTAGACTCTGAGCTCTCTAAGCAGAGGAACTATAACTTAATCATATAGAATGATTAACGTCTAGCATCAAGTCCTAATTGTTCAGTCGTGTCCGACTCTTTGCGACCCCATGGACTGTAGCCTACCCGGCTTCTCTGTCCATGGGATTTTCCAGGCAATAGTACTGGAGTGGATTGCCATTTCACTCTCCAGGGGATCTTCCTGACCCACGGATCGAACCCCGGTCTCCCGCATTGTAAACAGACGCTTTACCATCTGAGCCACCAGGAAAGAACATCTAACATAGTGCCTGGCAAATAGTTCAGTTCAGTCGCTCAGTCATGTCCAACTCTTTGCTACCCCATGTACCGCAGCACGCCATGCCTCCCTGTCCATCACCAACTCCCAGAGTTTACTCAAACTCATGTCCATTGAGTCAGTGATGCCATCCAACCGTCTCATCCTCTGTCGTCCCCTTCTCCTCCCGCCTTCAATCTTTCCCAGATTCAGGGTCTTTTCAAATGAGACAGCTCTTTGCATCAGGTGGCCAAAGGACTGGAGTTTCAGCTTTAACACCAGTCCTTACAATGAATATCCAGGACTGATTCCCTTTAGGACGGACTGGTTGGATCTCCTTGCTGTCCAAAGGACTCCCAAGAGTCTTCTCCAACACCACAGTTCAAAAGCATCAATTCTTCGGCACTCAGCTTTCTTCACAGTCCAACTCTCACATCCATACATGACCACTGGAAAAACCATAGCCTTGACTAAACGGACCTTTGTTGGCAAAGTAATGTCTCTGCTTTTGAATATGCTATCTAGGTTGGTCATAACTTTCCTTCCAAGGAGTAAGCGTCTTTTAATTTCATGGCTGCAGTCACCATCTGCAGTGATTTTGGAGCCCAAAAAAATAAAATCTGACACTGTTTCCACTGTTTCCCCATCTATTTGCCATGAAGTGATGGGACCAGATGCCATGATCTTCGTTTTCTGAATGTTGAGCTTTAAGCCAACTTTTTCACTCTCCTCTTTCACTTTCATCAAGAGGCTATTTAGTTCTTCTTCACTTTCTGCCATAAGGGTGGTGTCATCTGCATATCTGAGGTTATTGATATTTCTCCCGGCAATCTTGATTCCAGCTTGTGCTTCCTCCAGCCCAGCGTTTCTCATGATGTACTCTGCATATAAGTTAAATAGACAGGGTGACAATATACAGCCTTGACGTACTCCTTTTCCTATTTGGAACCAGTCTGTTGTTCCATGTCCAGTTCTAACTGTTGCTTCCTGACCTGCATACAGATTTCTCAAGAGGCAGGTCAGGTAGTTTAGTATTCCCATCTCTCTCAGAATTTTCCACAGTTTATTGTGATCCACACAGTCAAAGGCTTTGGCATAGTCAATAAAACAGAAATAGATATTTTTCTGGAACTCTCTTGCTTTTTCGATGATCCAGAAGATGTTGGCAAATAGTAGGCACTCAATAAATGTTTGCTAAAAGAATTGAATAAGTGAAGGTGGATTATACTTCAACAAATAAGTTGAAGTATAATCATTGCCCTTAACTAGTTTTTATGGCTAATCTTCATAGGCTTTCTAAGAATATATTGATGGTTTGGTCTATTGTATGATTATAAAAAGTGTGATCTCTCCTGGGATTAAAGAGAGGTAAGAAAGGTGTTTTGTTAGCTAAATGCTACTCAAACCAGCTTTTTCAGGTTTTCTTCCACTAGCCCTTCCCTTGAAGCACAGAACTTGTTTGCAGCCAAAGTGAGCTGGGAACCATTTTTTTTCATTTTCTTTTTTTTAAATTTATTTTCGGCTGGCCCAGGTCTTTGCTGTGGTGCACAGGTTTCTTATTGTGGTGGCTTTTCTTGTTGTGGAGCACAAGCTGTAGGGTGCACGGGCGTCAGTAGTTGAGGCTCACAGGTTCCAGAGTGCAGGTTCAGTAGTTGTGGTTCACACAAGCTTAGTTTCCTTGCGGCATTTGGGATCTCCCCAGGCCAGGGATGGAACCTGTGTCCCTTGTGTTGCAAGGCAGATTCTTAACCACTGGACTACCAGGGAAGCCCTGGGCCCCTTTTCTTGATCAGTGTTATTTTCCTCTCTTCACAATAGCTACATGGCCCCCAGCTAAAGGTGCACATGTTCAGAATCAGGAAATGGTCAATAAGGTATATTTCTAAAGATATGAAGAAGACTCCCATTTTCCAATGATATTTTCCCCACTGCTGCTGCTAAGTCGCTTCAGTTGTGTCCGACTCTGTGGGACCCCATAGACAGGCTCCCACCAGGCTCCCCCATCCCTGGGATTTCCCAGGCAAGAACACTGGAGTGGGTTGCCATTTCCTTCTCCAATGCATGAAAGTGAAAAGTGAAAGTGAAGTCACTCAGTCGTGTCTGACTCTTAGTGACCCCATGGACTGCAGCCTACCAGGCTCCTCCGTCCATGGGATTTTCCAGGCAAGAGTACTGGAGTAGGGTGCCATTGCCTTCTCCACTACTATGTTAATTAAATCCCACCGAAAGAATTGATTCCATTGTGTTATAAATCTCTCTACCATTTAAAAGTGCAGTTTCCCCTTGGAAAAGCAGTTCACCCAGTTCTTAGCACCTTGGTATGTGTGGGTGTTTATTAAGCTACCTTTTGTCTGCTCTAACAGGAACTGAAAAAGAGCATGACGATTCTGGATACTTATTAAGGGAGGTGAAGTGCTGAGGGGTGAGAATGAACATAAAAACTGACAGTGACAAGAGGAAGCCCTACCATTCCAGACCCTGCATTCCTGGGGCTGCTCGGGCACCTGTGAAGGCAGCCTTCCTGTACACTTCCTGCTAGTACCTAGCCACCCATAGTTTATCACTACCGTGCCTCACCTCCCTTCAAAGTGACAGCTAATTAATTTGACAAAAATCATTCCTAGGAGTACTATGAACTCTCAGAATCTTCTTCCTTCTCTAAGTAACATCTGCTAGCCTTCATGATGTGGGCAGGCTGTGACTAACCCAAAACTAAATGCCATTGCCAGCAAGAGGAGTTGAAAACTCTCATCACCTAGCCCTGGGGCACAGTAGTCTGATTGTCCAACAGGAGAGCAGCAAGTACACAGACACAAGGTAAGATGCAGAGGGGCAGCTCCATGGGGCCCTGCTTCCTTCCTTCACAGACTAGCAAAGTAGGCATCCAGTGCAGTGGGGAAGATAGTAATGAGGCACTGTGCCCTGGGGAACTGGTCTGGTTGTCCAGAGGTTATGACTCTTCACTTCAAATGCAGAGGGTACAGGTTCTAGCCCTGATCGAGGAACTAAGATCCCATATGCTGCTCAGAGCACCCGGGAAAAAAGCACTATGCCCTGAACATCAGCAGATGGTAGTTAAGTCCTTAAAGCTATGCTCTGGGCCAGAGCTTAAATAACGCTAACAACTCTGCATGATCAGGTATGTAGATTTCAAAGCAAGGGGTATTCATCGTCTCTCAGACAGGGTGCCAAGAGCAGCCTTAAACACATTGAAAGGGAGTCACCCTGGATGGATCACCAGCTCTGAGGAAGCAAGAAGGATTCAGAAGCTAGTGGACATTTGTTGTCATTATTGTTATTATTGTTCTGCTAAACAGGATTCATTCCCTCTTTCTTATGTTAGCCTAACTCCTTTTAGAAAAATTACTTCTTCACCTCTCTGTGAAGTCTTAGTCGAACTATACCTTACCCCTATCAGATTTGGCACCAACTCATGAAATGCAGCCCTCTCTCCATGGACTTTGAACACTGAGAAGAAGAATTCAAAGATAGTTCAAATAAATAAATAAATAAATAAAATTTGGGTCACATTCATTCCAGGAGCAGAGCCTGTAAAAGATAGCCAGACAGTTTCCATTGCCTGGAGGCCTACCTGCCTGCCCTGCTTTCTGTTTCTACCCTGATATTGCGTAGAAGCCATCCTCATGTCTAAGTCAATATATTCTGTGATGAATCCCTTCAAAAAGTTCTCATTTTTCTCTCTCATTCTCTCTCTTTCTATACTATATATATAATAAATATTTATCTATACTAAATAATAAATACATATAACTAAATAACAAGTCTAAGTATGATTATACTTAAATACCTATATCAAGTGGGGCTTTCCAGGTGGCTCAGTGGCAAAGAATCCACCTGCCAAGGCAGGAGACACAAGAGACATGGATTCAGTCCCTGGGTCAGAAAGATCCCCTGGAGTAGGAAATGGCAATCCACTCCAGTATTCTTGCATGGAAAATTCCATGGACAGAGGAGCTTGGTGGGCTACAGTCCATGGGATCACAAAAAGTCAGGACTGAGCATGCATGCATCTATATCAGATATCTCACTTGATTGATTGAAGACACCTGTAGTAGGCAGAATTAGGTACACAATTCTGTCTTAGAGCTTATTTTCCTCTGGATATGCCACATGCTACATTTTAATTCTATCAACTTATTTCCAGCCTCTCACTCTGGATGATCTCTGCATGAGCCAGGAGACATGAAGCAAGGATAAAATGTTGAGCATAATCCTTTTGACCTCATCACATAAACCTACTGAATTGAGAATTCAATCTCAGTCTCTTGAAAGGGGGAAAGATATTTCTCAGATGAAGTGAAAGAATCAATAAGCAGTACCAAGCCTGAAGTCTGTCTAATCTTCAATTCTCCCAGTCCCAAAGAAGATTTTTCTAGTGATTGAGACACTCTGGTTCAGGGTGGATGTGGCTGGCAACAGATTCACACTAAAACAAGTCTTTTTGGATCATGCCTGGCTGGCTCGTGGCTAAGGTTCCCATGCGTGAGTTGAAGAGGCTAAGTTCAGGCAGTTCCTGTGTGCCTTAGTTTGGGCTGCTGTAACAAAGTACTGTAGACTGTGTGCCTTGACTTACAAACAACAGATATTTATTTCTCACAGTTCTGGAGGTTGGAAGCCCTAGATCAGGGGACCATTATGGGCGGGTTCTAATGAGAGACTTTGTCCAGGCTGCAGACTGCCAACTGCTCCTTGCATCCTCATGTGGCTAAAAAGGGAGCAAACACCTCTTTTATGAGGACACTTACCCCATTCATAAGGGCTTGAGACCCAATTATCTCCCAAAGATGCCACCTCCTTATGCCACTACACTGAGGGTTAGGATTTCAACATACGAATCTGGGGGGACACAAATATTCAGCCCATTGCACTGGATGGCAGAAAAGCCCCAAACACAGCAGTGCCCAGGTGAAGCTCAGACTCAGTTTTCTGGTCCATCTGCCCTATTCTTCTCAAAAGCAGGATTCATTTCCATTGACTTTACTCCTAAGCCCCACTCAGAGAAACAAAGGCAGAATTTAATTATGAGCAGAATTTAATTTTCTCATAGTTCTTGAGGCTTGACATTCAAGATCAAGATGCCATCAGAACTGGTTTCTGGTAGGGCCTGTCTTCCTGGCTGTGGGGGACATAATTCAGTCCATAAGAGGCAGACATAAGCAACACAGATTGGAAGGTTTAAACCACAGAAATTTACTTTCTCACAACTCAGATTACTTTCTCCTTAGTTGGCTTGTAGATGGCCATCTTCTCTCTGTGAATTTCACGTGATCTTCCTTCTATACATGTTTGTGTAAAAATTTCCTCTTAAAAGGACACCAATCATATTGGATTGGGGACCACCCTAATGACCTCATTTTAACTCAGTTACCTCTTTAAAGATTCTCTCTTCAAACATAGTCCCAGTCTGAGGTACTGCAAGTTATGATGTCAGCATACAAATATTAGTCAGAGAAGGCAATGGCAACCCACTCCAGTACTCTTGCCTGGAAAATCCCATGGACGGAGGAGCCTGGTAGGCTGCAGTCCATGGGGTTGCTAAGAGTCAGAAACGATGAAGCAACTTGGCAGCAGCAGCAGCAATTCAGCCCATAACAGTAAAATAATAGATAAGTCAAGAAATTGGACAAACGTTAAGAATAGGAAAGATGGTGAGAGAATAAAGAGCAACATTTGTCAAGGCTGGGTTAGAACCCTGACTCTGAGATTCCCAGGTGCCAACACAGGGAGGGGAACGTGATCAGTTACAAGATACTCACCATGCTCTGCACATGGATTTTTTTTTTTTTTTTTTTTACTGTGGCCCATTTTTAAAGTCTTTATTGAATTTGTTACAATACTGCTTCTGTCTTTGCTTTCTTTTTTCTGCTGCAAGTCATGTAGGACCTTAGCTCCCTGGCCAGGGAGTGAACCTGCACCCCCTGCATTGAGGGGTGAAGTCTTAAACACGGAACCACTAAAGAAGTCCCTGCACAAGGGTTTGAATGAAGATGCTCTTTCAGAGGCAGTGTGCTTCTGTTGTCTAATAAAAAGTCCTGACTCATGGTGGGAGACTCAAGATGGGGAGGAAAGCAGAATAGAACCATGGCAGCCCAGTATTCTTTGATACAATTTTATTGACTCTTTCACAACACTGTTATGGGGTCAACTATCTGTACTTCACAATTCCAGGGTGACAAAGAATGTCTGCAAAGAAACCGATGTTTCATAAATAATACATGTTTATGTATGCTTGTGTGGAGTGTTTCAAAAATTGTATTACTTCAATTACTTTTAATAACACTCTAAAATTAACTAGTTTTAATTTCTCAACTAAATGACTAAAGCCACAAGGGATATTTTGATCTATGCAGGCTCTTCACAGTCTCCAGCATGTTTATGTCTCTGAAGACTATCACAGCTCAGTGGGCCAAGATGAAAACAATCCAGGTGCTGGAGCACAAATTTTAATCTTTGAGTTATGTCTTGGCAGACCATTTAGATCACCTTTGGAAGGGGAACCACATATTTGGGAGTGAAGTAACACGCAGGCAAACATGAGGATGAATGGCATAGGCTGGGCCTGGATTGTCAGTTTTTCCAGTCCTGTTCAGAGATAAAGTTTATCTGTCAAGCTGATAGGAATTATGGAGTAAGCCTCCTTTTCTACCCACTGACAGAAGTTCTGTGTAGTGCTAAAGGGACAAGAACTTGGGGGACAACCTTCCTGGGTTTGAATTCCAGAATCACCATTTATTAAAATGTATGACTTTGGGATATTTCATTAAGCTCTGCACCCTGGTTTCCCCATCCAACAAGGAGAACAATTGTACCTATTTGGAGGGTTATGAGGATTTAGTTAAATATGTATAGTGCTTACAGCAATGCCTGGTATTTAGTAACTGCTATTATTCTTACATAGTTCCTTAAGTTCTGAAAATTATAGGTTGGTATATTCAAATTTCTGTTAAATTGTTTGACTAGAAGTGATAGAATCAGAACAGTTCTGGCCACGTGTACATATTCACATGACCCCCAGTGCACTCTGTACTGTGAACAAGGTTCATTTGGTCAGCTGTGTAGTGAAGATCTCACTCTGTTAGTAAAGAGGGACATAAGCTCCTTTGTCAATGCTTCATAATGAGACACCTCTGCATTAAAAACCCCAAGAGGGAACTCTCACCTTTTGGAGCTGTTGTAATACTTTGCAATTCTGATAGTATTTGCTACCTGCTTTCACTCCACATCCAGGCTTTACACAGGTTTTCTCCAAATAGGTATCTTTACTTAAGATTTTGTTCCCCAGGTGTGTGTGTGTTCACTTTTCTCAGTTGTATCCTGAATTTTTTTCCTGTTTTTTTGGTTCAAGCCTCTGAGCTCCCTT
The DNA here is from genome assembly GCF_003369695.1 of Bos indicus x Bos taurus. Lineage (NCBI taxonomy): Eukaryota > Metazoa > Chordata > Mammalia > Artiodactyla > Bovidae > Bos > Bos indicus x Bos taurus. The sequence goes on along the minus strand of NC_040079.1, from coordinate 60,147,487 downwards.
AAGCCTTTGTAAACTATCTCAGTCTGTAGTGTTCTCAGCATCATTATTTGGTGCTAGATTGTAAGCCTTATTGGAACATCTCTCTGCCGGATCATTGATGATGTTTTAAAATTTACATCCCAGTTCTTCTTGGTCTTTTTCTTACATCCCACAAGCCTTTCTCTACAAAATGGCACTGGCTGACTTGGTTCTCTTTCTCTGTTCCCTCTCATTCATTCTCTTTCTCCCCTTTCTTTTGTCCTTTTAAGAATGAAGGGAAACTTTGTTACCCAAGTAGGTTTCATTCCAAGATGACTTGTCTCTTAGTGTATTTGACGCAGGTATATAATTAGTATAGAACATATTTGTATGGGATCTTTTGTTTTATAAATTACAGCCACAGGCTCATCCGTTTTTCTCTATGTTCCCTTTTTTTCCCTGGTACCTAAGGTAACCAGATTTATGCTGCTGTTTATGTTGACTCCCTATTGTTCTTGTGATGTGTGACATCTGTTATTTTACAGCACTTCACTCATGTGCACTGGCAGCCAGGAACCTACTGGAAATAACAATTAAGGGCATAAATAACACACATCTGCATGAGTTTGGCTCCCTCTCAGGTATTAACTCTGCTTACCACCTTCCAGAGTTTTTCTCTTCTGCATTGTGATAACCATTTGATTTTTAAGACTTTAGTTTTCCTCCCTGTGGAGATTTTGGCGTACATTTTATGTAATTGTCTGTTTTTGTGGATTGGGACTTGTGTGTACTGTGTGCTCTCTGATAATTGAACATTCAGGAAAAAAAGACACTCCCCATCGTGTTCCCGTATTGCAGTGTTAGCCTTCCCACCTGAATAGTTTATACAACAACATCAAGCATGACTCACTGGTAATCCCTGCTCACATAAAATTCATATGCCTGTGTGCTTTCTTCTGAAGGCAGCGATTTGCATTTCTGTAGGGGTCTGAAAGAATAGGAGAGAGTTATTATCAATTATTATTTGCTGACCACCCAGAGCACTCACAATGGGGTACAAGAGACAGAAAGGGGAGAGGTCAGTTCTTTAAAATGTATGTGTAACCAGCTCAGAGCCAATGCAAGCATCTTGGTGGCACTTTAATTAGCAGTTTCCAGGGTGAGAGGACTCCAAAAATTTTCCTAACATCTACTTTGAGTCCATGGAAAGTGCCACTTCACAGACTCCTGAGATGAGAGGGCTAGCAGTGAACAGCTGTGAATTCTCTCTGCTTCTCAGCTAAGCAAGATGGCTAGCACCACCTCACTCCTCCTTTGTAGAGCTTGAGGCTGGCCTGCTCCCTGAATGCCACTAGCACCTGCTGGGGGCCACACAAAAGCTTGAAATGTTTGTTTCCCCTAAAAAAAAAAAACAGAAAACCAGAAATGAAGAAGGGAGGAATCATTTGCGCACAGTGGTTGAAGGGCTGGTGCTTTAGATGGCACTATAACGGCAGGACAACCCAGATCCACTGGGATAGAATGTTGCTGAGCAAGGAGCTACTCTGATGGTTACATCAGACTAGAATCCTAAACCCATGCTTCCTAAACTAATCGTTAGAAAATAAAGTGGCTTTTTCATTTTTCAAAACAAAAGCATAGCTTGCAACACCAACAGTACCGTTCCTTAGAACATTCTAATTTTTTTCTCTAAAAGCCTCTCAAATATTTCTAAATGACAGAGTATGAGATCACAGAGTTTCTTTTTGTTTATTTTTGTAGCATAACAGGTGAATGAGAAGGATGAAATAGGTCATGTATAAACTGGTTTCCAAACTATACACGAGAATCTAGTCTCAGAAATTAGGGCAAATCTTTATGTCTAAAATATGTCATAATATGATAATATTAAAACAAAAAATCTAGATATGTAAGTGTCCAATGACAGGGAAATGATTTAGCTATGGTCCATCTATAACTATTAGACAATTATAGAATTATGTTTTCAAGTCATTTTAATGGTTTGCAGAAACGTTCACTATATAATTCTAAGTGAAAGAAATATAACACAAAACTACTTACAGTGTGATTTTATTTGTATGTATATCTGTACAGATGTATACACACACATACACTGGAAGGAAACACACCAAATTGTCAATAACACAGTTATATCCAAATAAGACCATTAGAGATGATTTTTATTTCTTCTGTAATTTTTTAATCTTTCCATGATTAATGTATTTTACTATTAAAATCAGAAAATAAGTGAATAGATTAAAATGCCTAGCCTGAGCTGAAAAGATAACTCAAGTCATCAGCAGGACAAATATGCACTTATGTAATAGAAATTTAACAAGATTTGTAAAAGTCCATCTTACCCCCAGATCTCTTTCATTAATATCCTTCAGGTACCCAAAATTCCTGAGATTAGAATTCATTCAACAGCAGTTGAATTCACCTGCAATGAGGGAGACCTGGGTTTGATCCCTGGGTTGGGAAGATCCCTTGGAGAAGGGAAAGGCTACCCACTCCAGTATTCTGGCCTGGAGAATTCCATGGATGGTTTAGTCCATGGGGTCACAAAGAGTCAGACACGACTGAGCAACTTTCACTTTCACTTTCAACAACAGTAAACTATCTCGAGCAAAGAGTATATATTTATGACTCCATTTCTTTTTTTTAATGAGTATATACTTTAAATCTATTTACTTATTATTCATATATCTTATTATACAAGTGTTGGGGCTTCTCTGGTAGCTCAGATGGTAAAGAATCTGCGTGCAATGCGGGAGATCTGGATTCAATCCCTGGGTTGGAAAGATCCATGGAGGATGGCATGGCAACCCATTCCAGTATCTTGCCTGGAGAATCCCCACGGACAGAGGAGCCTGAAGGGCTACAGTCCATGGAGTCAAAAAGAGTCAGCACAACTAAGCATCTAAGGACATACACAGATGTGCTGGGAACTGACCCAGTCCCACTTGTTCACAATCGTAGGTTCTTTTTCATAGAGAATGGTAGGCTCTAAAGGTTAGAAGTAGGTGATAGTAAAGGATCCTTCTTCCACAACTGTCCCCACTGTGGGTATCTGGTACAATGAAAGCAGGTCTCACAAGAACTTTAGCTCAGAAGACAAAGATTTATTAGTAGGTACAAATAAAATCACACTTACTTCTCTTAGCTCAAAGAATTGTCCCACAAGACAGAACAAAATCCTAAACCTAGTGAAAGAAATTGTTAGTCACTCAGTCATGTCCAACTCTTTGTGAATCTATGGACTGTAGCCCGCAAAGCACCTCTGTCCATGGAACTCTCCAGGCAAGGATACTGGAGTGGTTTGCCATTCCCTTCTTTGGGGGATCTTCCTGACCCAGAGAGCAAAGCTGGGTCTCCTTCATGAGCCTCTGGGGAACCCAATATAATATTTCTAATCAATTCACATATTTCAAACATTAATAATCTTACTAAGGGAATATTATTTCTAGCATCCATTATGCTAAAAAATAAATATTTGAGTCCCATCTGGGGTAACAAAAATTTTTTTTTAATTTTAATTTAAAAAATAAGAAATAAACAACTGGAGAACTAGTTTCTCTGAAGTAGGGCCTTCTGATTAGAACTTCAATGGTAACTGACCATTCCTTGAACCCTAACCTTGATTAGCATATATCAAAGATTAACTAATCAGCCCTAAGGTATTGATTAAAGCTAAAACACAGGCACAATTAACTAATTTATAATACATTATAGATCATATAATGATATGCACTTACTTGAAAAAAATTCTGAAAAAAATAGCCAGCAAATTATTATTAGTGATTTTCTCCAAAAAGAATGAAATTAGAAGAGGAGTCATTTTTCTTGATATTCTCCTACATTATTTGAGGTTAAAAAAATATTACTTTTATACTGTATTAATACTAATAAGAATGTTTAAAGGATGACATAAATGATAACAGAAATTTACTCATCTAAATTAAAGATTTATCCCTACTCACCTTCAAAAGTACACAGCAGTGTGCTGGAAGTTTGCAAAAGCACATGATGGTCAGGAAAATCCCCTGGAGGAGGAAATGGTAATCCACTCCAGTATTCTTGCCTGGAGAATCCCATGGACAGAGGAGCCTGACAGGCTACAGTTCAAAGGGTTGCAACGAATGAGACACAACTGAGCATGTGTACACACACACACACACAGTCACACACACAGGATGGACAAGGTATGTATAGAGTGTTTTCTGCTGGGAATTTCAGATAGGCTAGAGCATTGTTTAGTCTCTAAGTCGTGTCCGACTCTTTTGTGACCCATGGACTATAGCCAGCCAGGCTCCTCTGTCCGTGGGATTTTCCAGGCAAGAATACTAGAGTCGATTGCTATTTCTTCCTCCAGGGGATCTTCCCCACCTAGGAATCAAGTCTGGGTCTCTTGCATTGCAAGTGGATTCTTCACCTGTGAGCCACCAAGGAAGCCAGGAGCATTAAGTAACCTAAATGATAAATAACTTAAAATAGATTTTTAAAGCAATTTCTCTCTTGCTTTTCTTACCTCAGCCTTACACCCCTGCCTCTCACCCTACATCCCTCAGCCCCATTAGAGATTTTCATTCACTGTAGTGAATTTAAGATTTTAGTGGAAACATTTGAGAAATTATACTCCTTTCTATTAATATTATCATCCATTAATACTTGTTATGCATTACTATGGCCTTCCCTGGTGGCTCAGACAGTAAAGAATCTGCCTGCAATGTGGGAGATCTGGGTTTGATTCCTGGGTTGGGAAGATCCCCTGGAGGAGGACATGGCAACCAGTATTCTTGGCAACTCCAATATTCTTGCCTGGAGAATTCCTATGGACAGAGGAACTTGGTGGGCTAGAGGCCATGGGGTTGCAACGAGTCGGACACAACTGAGTGACTAAGCACAGCACATGAATTAGTATGTGATCAAACAGTTATCTGCAAGGGTCAAGGAATAACTGAGAAAAGGATGTAACTGGTGGCAGGTGGTGGTTAAGGAAGTTGAGGAAAAGGGAGAAAAATAATCTGGAATTCAACAGATAGTTGAGACCAGGATACCCCAAACCTTGGGATAGCCCAGCCATTAGCCCTCTAGCAACTAGAGCTCTGAAAATGTGTGCCTTGGAGCTAAATTGAAGCAGAAAGGACAGGGAGCATTAACATCAAATGATTTTATGTCACAATTTACCCCTCCCCAGGAAAAAACAGAGGTACAAATTCAACAGCTATGTCAGTCATAAGATTTACTGCAGATGATAAACATCTGTCAGCTTACTTGTATCGAGCAGAAGAGCTGAAACTACAGTCTGTGTTCGTGATAAATGAAGATTTGGAAGACATTTACTTTATCCTGCCTTTTGCTTACTTAAGCATCATGCAGACACAAAAGACATCACCAGAATTTGCTTAGACAATGCTGAACACAGAGAGAAGGGAGGGAGAAAACCACCATGAAATATTGCTACTTCCACTGCTATTCCGGAACCATCATTTCACATTGCTAATGCTTGCTCCTGCATATGAGGAGCAGGAGCCTTTCCTGATCCAAAGGCCTTGGCAGGAGGCTTCATTTATCAGGCAAGGAAAACGTATAATTCAAAATGAAAGTCACCTAGCCCTGATAAGTTGAAACAAATGAAGCTAAACTTCAAACTCTGGCTCAGCACCAGGGAACCACTCCTGTCCCTCCAGAGAGTAAGCTTCCACCCTTTTCTCGCTTACTATCAGACTCTGTAAACCTAGTGAAAGAAGAGAGGAGGAGGTGGGGAGCATCGTTGGGCTCATAATATTTAACTGTTTTTTGTGTATTTGACTTCAGTGGTCTTAGGAAGTGTCTCTCTCTCTCTCACTTGCTCTTAATCTCTCTTCCTCTGTCACTGCAGAAGGAGAACTTTCATTCTGCACCCCCTGTGTCCGAAAGATTACAAAGCGCTCCAGAGAGTCTGTTTCCTTCTTTCTCCTGGCATCCCCCTTTCCCTCCCCTTTCTTTTTTATGGCAACTTCTTTTCCCAACCTCCCTTCCCATCAACCGAAAGTTTAACTCAGGCAGCTGGTGCATGATAATGAGTCATCCTTTCATCCATCCCCCATCTTTTTGACAAATATTTATTTATAGTCTGTTATGGGTGAGATGTTTGAGAAGGGAGGAAAGGCATCCTCCTGTGCCCCCTTCTGCAGCTTATATTCCTGTGAGATTCTGAAACTCTGCCCCCAAAGTGACTGTAAACAGTTTGCAGCTGTGATCTGTGTAGATCTATAAAGAGAAAGTATTACATAAAAATTACAGATCTATCCTAACAATGCTCAGTGATTCCTGGTTGAATGCTACCCTCCTTCTTCAGCAGCTAAGTCAAATGAACCAGCAGAGCAAATATGATCTGGTGGCCATGGCAACATACATTTCTGCTTTGAACTTGTCAATCCACCACAAGGAAATCACATTAACGGGATGTTTTTCTGCTACACGTAGCTTTTGTCTTCACATTTTAATTATAGAAAGAGATTTTTTTGATTTCTAAATTCTTCAAAGACCTGGGCAAAAAGGAAATAATAATAATAATGTTGTTTCAAAAATATTTTTTGCAATTCCAATTAGCCTTTTAGTTGAGGAAGGAAAGGTAGAGAAAGAGAAACCATCTATTTGTCCCTGTTTTTTTCCCCACCATATAACTTGGAAAATCAGAGATATAGTCAGATACTCTCTAAGCAATTTGCTTCTTGGTCTTTTTAAGGTCATTTCCTCATCTGTAAAAATAGAGTAAACAATATCTGCCTCACAAAAGTGTATAAGGTCTAGTTAATGCTTGCAAAGTGCTAAGGATAATTGCTAGGATTATGAATTAATGTTGCTGGTTAATGCTGGATAGGGAACCCTTGGTTTCACCTGGGGCCCTTAGCTACTTCATTCAGTTATTAATGCCAGAAAATGCTCATTTCATCTAAGTTTTATTGCTTAAATGTGGACCATGGCTGTAGAAGTTTATCAACACATTTTATGAGAAGTTAGTAAGCTCATAAAAAGGGCTAATTTAGGACTAATTTCTACCATTGATAAAGCTGAGGAAATAGGAGATGGCACCTATGTGCCACTGTGCTCGATAGGAAGACAAAATTGGACAATGAAAGGAAAAGAATCCATGAACATTTATGTTGCAGGTTTCAGTAGTCTTCATTCTGACCACAAAACTAGCCATATGATAAAAGAAGACAAAAACTAACTGCTTGCAAATGAGGATTGATAATTTCTGAGTTGTGAAGGTCTGGCTCTGTAACTCTTCCCATCTTTTCATACTGATTTTTGAGAAGAATAAGAAGGACAAATCTGTACAAAATAAATAACTCATTTGCAGGCCTTGGTTTTACTCACTTTGCTCACCTGTAGGCACAGAAGATAAAAAATGGTGGAATATGGCCCAGAGCTCTGGCCCTCCGCATTCTCAGTTTTTTTTTTTTTCCTAATATTTATTTTTATTCATTTATTTGACTATTAGTTACAGCACATAGAATCTTCCATCTTCATTGATGCATGCAGGATCTTTAAATTACAGCATAGGAGCTCTTGCAGCATCTGGGATTTATTTCCCTGACCAAGGCTGAAACCCTTTGAATTGGGCTCTTGGAGCCTAAGCCCCTGGACCAACAGGGAAGTCCTTTGTTCTTAGTTTTTAAGGAGAAAAGCCAGTGCCTCAGGATTTTGTTGATGGAGGAAACTGAACCAGCTTCAGCTACTTCCTGATTGTCAGTGCCATCTGACTGCTTCCAAACCAGGCCCCATAGGGTGCAGAGAGCAGTAAAAAGTAGCTAACTTGTTTAGTCACTCAGTCATGTCCAACTTTTGTGACCCCTGGACTGTAGCCCACCAGGCTCCACTATCCACAGGATTTCCTGGCAAGAATACTGGAGTGGATTGCCATTTCCTTCTGCAGGGGATCCTTCTGGCCCAGGGATTGAACCCATATTTCCTGCATTTCAGACAGATTCTTTACCACTGAGCCACTGGGGTTATCAAATCAAAACTTGGGTCTTCTCCCCAATGAAGCCTGTTTACTAACACTGCAGTGTTTGTTTCAGGGCACCAAGCAAGGAGTCCAGAGCAGCTAGTGCTCAAAACACCTGAATTCCCCATGGGTTTCTGGGAAGCATTTTCAAAGCCCAGATGAGGGAAGGGAGTCCCAGGGTCAGTGATCAACTTGTGTACGATTCCCTGATTGGTTGATTGTGAGGTAACAGGGCGGTGTCACAGGGGTTAACATTATCAATCCTTAGTTTCCAATAGGCCTGCGGGCTATGCGCACTGTCATCAAGTAGCTAACATCTTCCTTTTGGTGGGGGCTTTAGTTTCTGTGAAACAACTCAGGAAATGTGCATTAGATGCTATTATCTTAGGGACTAAGGTAATATGCAAAGATTATGCAAAGGTACACAAAAAGAGTCAGACATAACAATGACTACAGCATTTCAACAATCTTAGGTACTTAGGAGAAGAGAAGCAGCAGAGGACGAGGGGAGGCATCTGTTCTGGGAAGACCCCATAGGGTCCTGCCTTGTTACACTCCACTCAATCCTTCACTTGCTCTTCTGAGTCCTTGAAAAGAAATTATGGGCTGGTCCTGCAGATATTCATGTCAGCATAGGTAATAAAAAGTCTTGTTGGTGAGGATGTAGAGAAATTGGAATCTTTGTGCTTTTTTGCTGGTAGCAATGTAAGGTGGTGCAGCTACAGAGAAAAGCAGCTTGGCAATTACACAAGAAATTAAACAGAATTACTGTATGACTCAGCAATTTCATTCCTAGGTATATACCCAAAAGAATCAAAAACAGGAGCTCAACAGTAGGCCAATGTTCATAGTAGCATTATGCACAACAACCAAAAGCGGAAGCAACCCAGGTATTTATCAACAGATGAACTTGTGGTATATATATATATGATGGAATGATATTCAGCCTTAAAAAGGAAGTTCTGACACAAGCTACAACATGGATGAATCTTGAAGACATTATACTAAGTAAAATAAGTCATTCACAAAAGGTCAAATACTGTATGATTTCACTTATATAGAGTATACCCAAATAGTCAAATCATAGAGACAGATAGAATAGTGATTACTAAAGGTTGGGGGAAGGGGGAATGGGGTGTTATCATTTAACGGGTATAGACTTTAGATGAAGAAAAAGTTCTGGAGATGGATAGTGGCGACAGTCACACACCAATGTGAATGTACTTAATGTCACTGAACTGTACACTTTTATACGGTTAAAATGGTAAATTTTATATTATATATATTTAACCCCTCTAAGCATTTTGGGCAATAGAATATCTTGCCAAATTCAATACTAAAACTTTATTCTTTATTCAGTTTTACTTCCTCCAAACCCACCCCAGCCCCTACTTGTTCCATCTGCAGGTTAGGCAGCCCTAAGATCAGGAAACTTGGGAGTGGGAAGCCCAGGATATGGTGGAACACTTCATCTTCCTTTCTGTAGTTGCTATTACCCTCTGGAGCCCTTCAAGGGAGACCAAAGTGAGAGGAGAAGGATGAGCGGGAAGGAAAGTCTGGGTCCAGCTGTCTTTTTTGCCTTGGAGCTCAATGAGTTGAGCAGTTGGCCAAAGAGAATTGCTTGGTGGTAGGCTTTCGTAGACTTTTCTGAAATCACTCCTCATGAGAAACACACATGCACTCATACACAGGACCTCTTCTCTGTAGTTCTCTTGATGCTGAGGGACTCCTCCAATGGCTTCCGTTCAACTTCTTGCTCGGCCCCCTAGTTCCCAGTTCCCAGTCAAGAGGGGGGCATTGGAAAATGGGATCAGAACCAGGCTTCATCTTGTCTTAGCACATCTGCCCTTTGCTGGTAGTACTCAATATCTACTGTGTTGCTACCAGCCTTTGAAGCCTCTGCCTTCCTCTGAAGCAAAAGCAAGAGCTGCATCTAGTGTTCTAAGAGGTTTTTGTTTGCTTGTTTTGGACTTTCGATTAGATGTTCAATGATGCAGAAGTGAAATAAATAATACACAAGTAGGTTGGGGTGGGGGGGAGGTTGTGGCAAATAATAGTAGGGGAAACTCCTGAAGGATGCTGGAACATATGAACAAATTTGTGTAAGCAGCGTAGAGGTCTTCTGAGGAAAGAAGGACTCAAAATCTCAGTCTTCTGTCTCAAGATTCAATCAACGAGATATGTGACTACATTGGTGGCTTAGTCACTAAGTCATGTTCAAGCCTTGGGATCCCTTGGACTGTAGCATGCCAGGCTCCTCCCTCCATGGGATTTACCAGGCAAAAATACTGGAGTGAGTTGCCATTTCCTCCTCCAGGAGATTTTCCTGACCCAGGGATCCTGTATTGCAGGCAGACTCTTTACCGACTGAGCTACTAGGCACTGACCAAAGGTCAGAGCCAAAGACAGTCAAGAGGTCCCTGTGATTAAAAAATCACTGAAAGACAGGAAAAGAGCCAGGGAGTGGGACCAGCACCAAGTCAGGTAAATCAGTGGGGTAATAGTATCAGGTTTCATCTGAGGCTGACTCCAGCGTTTCTGCTGGCAGAGCTCTGAAGATCCTTATCCTTGGAGAATTGTGAAAACTTGTGGCTTAATTTTCCCCAGATCTACGAGCCCCACTGTGACATGGAATATTTAATTTACTGAAACATTAGTATTTATTAATATATTATACAATGTAACTTTTAGATTAAAAGGTATGTGTTAATATTCATGATCTCCAATAAATATGAACCATTAGATGAGAAAACTTGGAGCAAATGAAAGATGTAATCCATAATCCAGGAACTGGTGATAGAGAAGAATTCTCCTCTATAACACCACTGGTCTAAACCTGATGAAGTACCAGGAGGTACTCACTTTTTAATACACATGCAATGAAAGGTGACATGAAAGAGATGCTGCAGCTGGTAGCTTCCATCCTACTCACTGCCAGGATGGCAAAGTTTTACCTGCTCTCCTAGAGATCTCACTAACTCCTAATCCCTTGCTTCCTCATAATTCCATGAGGATGCTAGTTAGAGCTGGAGTTACCCCAAGTAATATTTTTAATGAAGACAGTTGATCTCCAAGAAGAATGTTCTATACCTGGAGGTCCTTAGACACCAGACACATAAGAAAGACCAGCACCCTCATGGAGCAGAAATATTATTAATAGGTGAGGGAGTGAAGACTTCTCACAGCCAGAGTCATTGTTAAAGACTCAGGGAAATTCTGCAATGAATACATGGTTCTTTATAGTGTCTATCACCATGTTCTCCAAGTTTATTGAACACATCGAAACATTGTGGAAACAGCTATGGCACATCAGTTTGGAAAATCTTTTAGCAAATTACAGTGCCAGAATAGCTAACAGCCATCTGGCTGAGAGATGGCCGATAACCTTTGCCCTCATAGAATTTTGGTGAGAATGAGATGAAATGGTTGGTGTGAAAGTTTCTAGCACAGAAGGAACAGTGAGTAGGAACAATGAGTACAGTATTAGAAGAACCAAAATATGAATCAAAATCCTTATGAAGAAACAAGACACTGAAAAGGTGTCTTGATAAATATATCAGGAATGCCAAAGGAAGTGAGGCCTCGTGTATCCTGTGTGTCCAAAAGCAGGGTAGTGGATACTGATGAGCAAAATGGGAGGAAATAAAGGAATACCTCAGCTTCCTCACAGTGCAACTTGTGGTAGAACCAGTTTTAACCTCTGATTTTCCTGCTCTCCCTGCTTCTGACTTAATCCTCTCATTCTCTTATGGCCCACTCCAAAGGCCAAAAGCTTGCACAAGGCACAGATGATAGCTAACAATTAAAATAGAGCAATGGAACACAGAAGGAAAAAGAAAAGCCCGTAGGATGTTATTCATTTTTACAACACACTGCAGCACCCAGGCGGTCCACGGCTTCAAAGCAAAGCAAGGCCTCCATCTAGTGGAAAAGTGGAGGTGTCTGACATTGCAAATGTTACTTGCAAATGTTATGAAACCCTCCTCCACCCTCCATATTAAATTTGGCAGCTGTTAAAGCTATATGCCAACTAAATCATGCTTGACAATCATATTTGTTTCTGGCTACTTAATTCATTCATTTAGTCCAGTAATAGATATTAACAACATTATATTCCCTACAGCAAAGCAAACAATTACAAACATTTGTAATGTTCCAGCTTCTGCTGTATCACAAATACTAATGCATCAGAGAAAATAAATGAAAAAAATTTCTCCTTCAGGCAGTAGGTTAAGTAGAATAAAGGTAATTTTTTCCTCGTTTCTAATAATAGTGGGAAAAAATGAAACATACAATCATTTTGAAGAAAGTCTTTTCACCTTTGGATGAAATATATTTTTTAACCCATCTAATTAAAACAAAGACTACATTTTAAACTACAATTCAATCAATATATTTAAATTGCTTTTTATAAGAAATAATAGCAAGAATAAAGACTGCAGTTACTCTATATGTTACAGTTTAATGTGGAAAATATTGAATACTTTAAAATATATGAAAAATAGCACCTGATCACCCAAGACACAGTCAATAAGTAAAATTAAATGTCTGAGAGTTCCTATCATTACTCAAAGTATTTGGGAAAAGAAAAAAGATGTGACCTGGTATCACCAATATATGAGCTTATCAACCCAATTGGTAATATGTTTCCATTTGAAATGACATTGAATTGCTTTTGCATTTTAATTATATAACAGAAACTGCAGAAGCTGTTTCAAATAGATTTAAAAATTTGAGAAACTGATAGACAAATGATGCATACATGCTTGGTCGCTTAACAGAAGAAAATTAAGTAAAGGTCAGAGAATGGGTGGGCTTTAAAGAATATGAAGACTAGTTAGAATCCTAAGAGAGGATAAATTCATGATCTTTCATGATGATTAGTGCCTTTTAAGATAACAACAGGATGTCTTCAGAAATGAGGATGGAAGAGGGAGGGTTTGGGCCTAAGAGCGTTCACTGAGGTGGGAGAGACAGGCCAAGAATAGAAGAAATGAGGGAATTCCCTGCTGGTCCACCCTGCTTCTGGTTAAGACCTAGCACATCTACTGCATGGGGTGAGGGTTGGATCCCTGGGTGGGGAACTAATAACCCAAATGCTTCAAGGCAAAAAAAAAAAAAAAATAGAAGAGATGAGATTTGTAACTAGTAGGCTACTGCTCAAAGTGGGTGCAAGTTGAAAAAGGAAAAGAAGGAAAATGAAGTCACTCAGTTATGTCCGATTCTTTGCAACCCCACGGACTATAGCCTGCCAGGCTCCTCCGTGCATGGGATTTTCCAGGCAAGAGTACTGGAGTGGGTTGCCATTTCCTTCTCCAGGGGATCTTCCTGACCCAGGTATCGAATCTGGGTCTCCTGCATTGCAGGCTGACTCTTCACCATCTGAGCCACCAGGGAAAAAACGAACTCATAAAAGTTTGGCTATGATTATCAACAAAGATGGAATAGTGCTGCTGCCGCTGCTGCTAAGTCACTCAGTCGTGTCCGACTCTGTGCGACCCCATAGACGGCAGCCCACCAGGCTCCCCCATCCCTGGGATTCTCCAGGCAAGAACACTGGAGTGGGTTGCCATTTCCTTCTCCAATGCATGAAAGTGAAAAGTGAAAGGGAAGTCGCTCAGTCGTGTCCAACCCTCAGCGACCCCATGGACTGCAGCCTTCCAGGCTCCTCCATCCATGGGATTTTCCATGCTACTGCTGGTGAAAATAATGTCAAAAGGGAGAAATGCATGAACTTCATACAGTAGAAATCCTCCAGGAAAAGCACAATTAGGGGTTTTATAGACACAGTTGTAAAGACTTGACACTAGTAATTAGTTCAAAAAGTGACTTCAAAAGAGTATAAATGAACAAAATTCAAAATTGATGTTATACAATTGATAAACAACATTTTCATTGTTCCATGATTTTCTGATACCAGTACATCATTTTCCAAATAAAATTAAATCTGGTTTGGATTTCCTACCTACCTGCTGATGGGATGGTAAATACCATTATTGGTGCACCTTGCCATCCTCTGAGAAATGTATGAGAATCCCAGGACTCAGATGGCGACAGCAAAATGGGGCAGGCCTGGCCCTCAGTCACATCTGTCTTCATCATCCACCTTCTGCTGCTTTATTTTTCCATCAAGCACTGAGCCTCTGTCCTCTACAGGACCCTGTATTATTTTCCTACTGTAGCTGGAACAAATTACCACAAATTTAGTAGTTTAAAATACAAATCTATTATCTCATAGTCCCAGAGGTTAGAAGTCCAAAATGGGCTTTACTGGGCTAAAAGCAAGGAGTTGGCAGGCCTGTGTTCCAGTCTGGAGGCTCTAGGGGAGAATCCATTTTCTGGCCTTTTTCAAACCTTGTAGAAACTGCCTTCATTCCTTGATGAGTAACCCTTTGCTCCAGCAATGACAAATCTTTTTCAGAACACCATAGTCTCAGATTCTTATTCTTCTGCTTCCCTCTGACCCATTCAAAGACCCTTGTGATTACGTTAGGCCCTCCTCGATAATCCAGGAAACGTCCTTAGGTAAAAGTAAGATGATTAACAACTGTAATTCAATCTTCAACCTTAATGCTCCCTTGTCACCTACCTGAGCATATTCTTAGGTTCTGGGAATTAACATGAACATTTTGGGAAGACCATTACTCTATCTACTACAAACACTATGAGAGAAGTCCCACAATGTAATCCTCTCTAGTGCTTTCAAACGTCTTTTTTACATCATGAAACTCAGTGAAAATGAAAATATTTGATGGCATACTGGGGCAACTGGTTAACCCTGTCATGCCTCAGCACAATTTTGGGGAAGCAGTCTACATTGACTACAGGACTGGTCACGGGGCTTACAATAATGCCATTGAGACTGAGACTTCATAACATTATTAAGGAGATCAAACCACAGACCTGCATGTGCTGTCTCCATGAAGTCTTCCAGGACAACTAAGTGGGAGGGGAAGTTCTGCCGTCTTTAATCTGCCACACTTGCTACCTTCCAGTCTCAGAGGATCCCTCTCTCCATGAGGCCAGCACACATTCACCTTTTTATCTAAGCATAAGAGTCGGACATGACTGAGCGACTTTCTCACACACACACACACACACACACACACACACACACACACACATGCTTTCTTTGTCTTCCTGTCCTCCCCTTTCTTCTCTGGGACTACCCAATGTGGTTCCTCACTGCTCCTGACACTCAATGAAGGATTTGTGTGACAGCTGCTAGACCTCAACTACCTCAGTCTAACTAATATAAAAAGACTTTTTTGTTGTTTTTTTCACATAACGAAGACCCCAGGGGAAGTATTGGCTTTAGGCATAGCTGGATCCAGGGATAAATGACTCTGGATCTGTTTATCTAAACTTCCTCCATGGAAGCCCTTTCTCTGTTTCCATAATGTAGCCCTTGGCAGCATGAGGTTGACATCATTTTTCCTGTTAACAGTCTCAGCTGAAAGCACATCCTATACATTTTCCAAACATGAATTCATTGAGATTTCCTTTGACTTATTTTATGATCAATTTTAAAATTTTCCAGAAGCGCTGAAAAAGATAGAATTCTTTTGTTTATTTCTAATTACCACGTAGGAGATATTTTCAGTACACCATTATTATAGCTTTAAAGTAAAACTTAAATTGCACATTTATGTCCCTGCGCACACAGCTCAAAGGGGTTTCAAGAAGGAAGATTTATCATTTTCAAAGTTTTTGAAAGAAAAGCTCACATATTCCCATTCAGTAATGAGTGTCTATATAAAAAGAGTTAACAGCTGATTTTAACTTCTTAGCTTAGTAAAAGTTCTTTTAAAGTTCCTCTTTGATCTTCTTATAAGTGAGGAGCCATGTCCTAGTTTTCTGAGTATCTAAAGATCCACTGTATCAATATATAAACTAATTTTGTCTCCTTTCAAAAATAATTTCTTATGAGATATTATCTCTGACAGCTGAGACTATGGTATTTGAACAGAATATTACTTTCTAACACTATAATGTCTGAAAGAAAAATAATGAGAAAAAACTAATAGCAAAAGAGATGTTATCATTTAGTAAAAAAAAAAAATCCACTGGATGACTACATTAGATTCTCAATGTTTTTATGAATAGATGTCATTTATCTGGTATAATCAAAATGTCCCTATTCAGATTAACCCCTTTCTAAGAGATAAATGAAAGATACTGCAATGTTTCCAAAAATCAAATTGCTGTGATATGCCATCTTATTGAGATGTCTAATTCATTCATTCAGTAAATACTGAGTATCCACTCTATGCCCGCCACAGACCTAGGTACACAAGACACATGAGTGAACAAAACAAAGATTCCTATCCTCATGGAACTTATATTCTATCAAGAAGAAAAATGACAACATGATAAGTAAGCAAATAAGAGGGCATTTTAAAAAAATGAAAAAAAGAGATGAAAGGAATGGGGAAGGTAGAGGAGGGACACTTCATAATATTAAATAGGATGACCCAGGAGGTTCTAACGAAATGGTGACATTTGAGCCAAGAATGAAAGGAGGTGAAAGGGTCGGCCGTATGGTCAAAGAGTGGTCCAAAGAGAGGAAAGGGCTAGTGCAAAAGCCCTAAGAAGGAAGTGTGCCTGGCACGTTCCTGAAAGATTAAGAAGTCCAGCTTGGCAGGAACAGAGTGAACAAGGGGAAAAGGAGTAGAAGATAAAATTAGTGAGTTAAGGAGGAGGATGGGCTGATTGTGCACGACCTTGTGGCCAGTTATAAAGGATTTAGCTTCTACTGTTGGAGAAGGCAAGGACAACCCTCTCCAGTATTCTTGCCTGGGAAATTCCATGGACAGAGGACCCTGGCAGGCTACAGTCCATAGGGTCACAAAGAGTAGGACATGACTGAGCCACTAAACAACAACAACCAGCTTCTACTGTGAATGACAATGGAGTACATAGAAAACTTTAGGCAGAGAAACGTCAAATTCAGACTTACCTTTTAAAAGGATAATCTTAGTTGCTGATTTGATGACACATTATAAGGAAAAAAGAATGAAAATATACCTTTTTCAACTACAAATTGGCACTTACCAAGAGCATTGCTAATGACTGAACAACAGAGGCCTTTGCCATCTGCCTCTATGAAGATTGAACCCAGGGCTGCTATGGCTGTTGACCTTCAACAATCCCTGAGGGATTTCAGGGTGGAGTGAGGCACTCTGTGCTCCAGGGAATCTAGTGGGACAGTTCAGTCGCTCAGTCATGTCTGACTCTTTGCGACCCCATGGACTGCAGCACACCAGGCTTCCCTGTCCATCACCAACTCTTGGAGCTTGGTCAAACTCATGTCTATTGAGTCAGTGATGCCTTCCAACCATCTCATCCTCTGTCATCCCCTTCTCCTCCCACCTTCAATCTTTCCCAGCATCAGGGGCTTTTCCAATGAGTTAGTTCTTCACATCAGGTGGCCAAAGTATTGGAGTTTCAGCCTCAGCATCAGTCCTTCCAATGAATATTCAGGACTGATTTCCTTTAGGATTGACTGATTGGATCCCTAGTGGGAAAAGTCTTTGGGTAGTTGGATGTTTTTAGGAACAGATTTTATTATCTCAATCCTTCCATCTCCTCATATCTAGAGAAGCACTAAATCCCTTCATGGTTATGAAGGGATTTCATCCTCATGACTAAAAACAACAAAAAAGTCTTTTTAAAATGAGGGCTTCATGGTATTGAACTCCCTCTTCACCAAAACCTTATATATTCACCTTCACCCACTGCTGCTTTGGAGCATTCTCTCAGAGCTATCTGAGATGCTGCTTCCCAGCCTGCAGTCCTCATTTTGCCCCAACTAGAACTTAACTTGCAACTCACAAGCTGTACATCTTTTTTAGTCAACACTTTGACCCCACTAATCCATGTGAGAGCTGATGGTGTTATTAATATTAGGGTGATAAGAAGTTGTGAGATTCTGAAAAGATTCTGAAGGTATGGCCAGTAGAATTGGCTATGCGGTGGGATTGCAAGAGCAAGAGAGAAACCAAGAATCAACCTGAGCACCTGGCAGGATGGATTGACAATCAGCTGAGATGAAGCAGACTTGAGTTGGAATATCTTGAATTCTATTTTAGATATTCTGAAGAGAGCTGTAGATAGTTGAATATATGAGTCGGAGTTTAGGAGAAAGAGTTGTCCTAGAGACAGAAATTTGTAAGTGGCAGTTATACTGATGACTTTAAAATCACAAAAAGAGGAAGAGAAGAGAGGTAACATATGAAAGGGGAAGGGAAGAAGAAAAAGGAAGGAAAGAAAGAGGAAGAAGAAGAAAGAGAAGAGGGAAGAACCAAGACTGAAAAGACACAAAGAAGAGAAAAAAGAATCAGCAAAGAAAACTAAGAAGCAATCAATGAGAAATAAGAAAAACCAAGAGTTTGGTGTTCTGGGAGCTCAGCCAAGATATATATTAAGGAGGAGAATGTTGAACTGTGTGTAAAGATGAGGACTGAAAAGTGGCCAATTTATTTGTTATTTGACATTGATATGCAATGTGGAGCTCATCAGCGACCCTGATGAGAGTAGTTCTGGTAGAGAGTTCTGGTGGGAATGGAAACTCTTTGAAGAAGTCTCACTACAAAGATGAGCAAAGAAATTAGACAGCAACTGGTTGGAAAAGTAGAGTCAAGAGAAAAAAAAATTTTTAACATAGAACTAGCAAAAGGTTTGTTTCCTGGTAGGAATTATTAAATGGAAAGCAAAAAAACTGATAACAGGAACAAGAGGGAAGAATTTCTGAAGAATATTTTTGAATGTTCTGAGAGATGTGATCCAGTCTATGGTGGAGGGGTTGGCTTTAGGAGGGAACATAGGGAGTTTACTGATGGTAGTGGGCTCATAGAAAGGCAGAGGAAGTGGAGCAGCCTCTATAGAAGATGATAGGAAACTTGGAGAGTTCTTTTCAGAATTCTTCCATTTTCTCAATGAAGAAGGAAAATTGCCAGCTATGAATGAGCATGGATGCATTTATCTTTGCGCTTTTTTTTTTTTTCCATCCAGGTGAATTTTCTGATTTCTCCAATACTAGTTTATTATATGCATATTTTTTATGTCATTTTCCATGTGGCAAACCAACACAGAGACATCAGTGGGCATTCTGAGAATAAGAAAAAGAGGACTTTTAGGCTTGGATCCCTTAAGGTGCATTACTATGTATAATGTATCTCTTAAGCATATGTATTCTATCTTGATGACCAAAATCTAACATTAATCCAGAGCTTTGTAATGTTTATAACAAAGAAAAGCAAAGTAATACTATACACATGTGCTTTACACTTTCAATGACATGGCTGTCTCTTCAAATCACTCTTCTAATTAATTTTCTCTACTGCCCATAGTAGTGCTATAAGGGACATTAATCCTAACACTTATTTATGGAAAACTTTTAAAGTGTTTTAAAGTTTGTCTTTTCCACAAAAGTGTGTTCTTTAATTAGATTTAAAGGTATTGGTAGTCCAGAGTTTCCAGAGTGTTACATGGAATTCTTTTACTTAATTGGTCCAGAGAGATGCTCCTAGAAAAAGAGTTTTTTGATCATAGATTTTAGAACTGCCTCAAACTATATTTGCTTCTCGGAGCTATGCATGTAAAAAAATAATTGAGAAGTCTTAGGGGAATACGGGATTCCCTGGTGGCTCAGAGGTTAAAGGGTCTGCCTGCAATGCGGGAGACCTGGGTTCGATCCCTGGGTCGGGAAGATCCCCGGGAGAAGGAAATGGCAACCCACTCCAGTATTCTTGCCTGGAGAATCCCATGGATGGAGGAGCCTGGTGGGCTCCTCCAGGGCGCAAAGTCCTCCTCCAGTCCACAGGGCGCAAAGAGTCGGACATGGCTGAGCGACTTCACTTTCACTTCAGGGGAATAAAGAAAACTAGTGTTTCCCATACTTATTTTCATTGAACACACAAATAACACAGTTTACAGCTATTCTTTTTTTTAAATATAGCATTAAGTAATACAGTCATTAGGCATATTTATTTTGATATTATTCCAATATTTAAGAATATGAATGTGACTGATACATTATTACAGAGTAGATTAGCCTATTCCAACTAACATAGCACCTCTACCTACAACAGGGAAGGAAACGGAGTGAAGGAACAAAAACGCTCTCTGAAAAGGAAAGAAAATGTTTTTCTCTGTATCTTACATCTCTAATGTATGTGGGTCTATATTCCTGATGTGTGTCAGGGAATGAGAATCAGTATTATCTAAATGATAAGAATGAATACAAATAACCAAATAATTATGCATTAGAAAACATCAACTCATTCCATTTCTAATTATGAAACATAATGTAGAAAATAGTAAAATTCATTTAAAACAAGAAAATGTTATTGCTCTTTTAATAATACCAACATGTTAATACATTTCATTGTCACTAAAAATAAACTGTAAAATACCAGCGAATGATTTTAATGACTTTTCCCTAATATGTGTAATCACTCATGTAATTTTTCAAGTGATCATTATTACTTGAAATTATATTTGAATAATAATAAATTAAGCTTAAAAAATTAAATAGTGGAAAGTTTTTTATTTTAAGCTGCTAATTTAGTGAGTGATAATTATATAATGTGTCATAACCCAAAAAAGACTACCATGAAGCATCTTTGAGATGTCAGCAGCATAGATTGGTGGAGGGAAGGTGAAAACAATGTAGATTTGAAAACAGGTGTAGATTTGACTCCCTCCAGGCCAGTAGTTAAAATTCAAAACAGGTATTCAAATAAATGAGGGAAATTGAGGTTTGACAGTGGCAGGATGGGGCAGAATAGAAAGCAGTGGATCAAAGCAAAAGATTTGATCCGGTAAATGGATCATGGTAGCAACCAATCTTCACATGAAAAAGAATACAATAGCCTCAACTTTGAAGAAAGAGACTTATATCTCTAATTTAGTCAACACCATTAGCATATGATTTCCTTCTTTAAATGCCTACACAATGATAAATACGAGGTACTCAAAGATACTTTGATTTGTAGATATTGGATAGGTGGCTAGGTCTACTTACTACCTAGTAATACACTAATATGGCATGGAATTCCATTTTATACCTCAAAAAATCACAAATTCTTATATTATAGAAATTTGGAGTCTGTCCCAAATAGTTGAAACCACAAACATTAAACCTACCAATGCCAAGATTCTGTAACATTTAAGATGAGGTTGATTCCTAACTGAAAAATTCAGCTGTCAGTTCAGGGTACAAAGAGAAAAGCCCAGTCTTCTTTAAAAATCTCTAATGGTGGGGCTTCCCTGGTAGTCCAGTGGTTAAGAATCCACTTGCCCATGCAGGGGACATGGATTCGATATGGAACAACTAAGCCCGAGTGCCACAACTCCTGGAGCCCATGAGCTTTAGGGCCCTCAAGCCACAACTACTGAGACTGTGTGCCCTAGAGCCTGGGCACTGCAACTACTGAAACTGGCATGTGACTCTCAGGCTCTAGAGCACAGGCTCAATAGGTGTGGCACATGGGCTTTGTTGCTCTGTGGCATGCAGGATCTTCCTAGATCAGGGATCAAACCTGTGTCTCCTGCATTGGCAGACAGATTCTTCACCTCTGAGCTACTAGGGAAGCCCCACTTTCTACTTCTTGATAAACTTTTTTTCACTTTCTCCCAAGACACAAAACTCCTAACACACTGGCTGCCTCTTCTGAGATATCGTTGTGTATTCCTCATTTTCTCCTCATGTTTCTTTTGGGGGGAGGGGAGGGGCTCTTTTGCCTTTAATTTTAGAGCACTTGAGGGCTTAGTTCTTGGATTGTTTCTTTTTATATCTATAAATATTCCCTTGGTGATTTAGACTCGTGGTTTAAAATATTCCCTATATTTTGACAATTCAGAAATACACATCTTCAGCTCATCTCTCTCCAAATTCCAGGCCTATCTCTAACCCTGTGTATACATTATTTCAAAACTGTATGTCCAACTGAACTTCCCATCTTTCCCCTTAAATGTCTTCTTGCAGCTTTCCCCATCTTAAGTTAACAACAACTGTCCTTCTGGTTCTCTAAACACTAAGCTTGGAATAATCTTTTTATCCTCTTTCACGCCTACATCCAATTGTTAAGCAAATAATCCTGGCAACTACTGGCAACCATTCCCACTGGTGCAGTGTGAGCTGCATTAATCTTTCATCCGGGAATATGAAGGTAGTCTAACTGATCTCTCTAGCCCACCACTGCCCCTCTACAGTCTACTAGCAACACAGCAGCCTGTATGATCCTTCTAAAGTCTATGAAAGTGAGTCATCTATTTGCTCAAAACTCAGCTATCACATTCCATTGTCAAATCTTTACAAAAGCTGACAAAGCCCTACAGGATCTGTCCTGCCCACCTACCTCACTATCTTTATAGACTCATCTCCAACTACTCCGCCTTATCAGTGACCTCCAGCTATATCGGCTTCTTCACTTTTCCTAGGACTTGTTACACATTTCCATCTTTCATACATATAACTCAAGTCTGTATATTCACCTTCTCAATGAGGCCTACATAGTCAACCAGTAAATACGGGGTTTGATGTCCAGGCTTCTATTCCCTACTGTTGGTTTTCCTTAAATGTCTGAATTCCTTGAGCATATGTATGTGTTTATGAAGGAATTCAATTTGCATAGATGAGAAAAACAGTTTCTTCAACAGTAACGTATGCCTGCATTACAGCTCCTTTTTCAATAGGAGCTATGGTTTCTTGTAAGTTGTCAGGGTATTTCAACCTGCAAGCAACTGCAGGTAAGTATGTAATCAGGATGCAGAAATTATTGCTCCCTACATGTCAAAATATGGTTTTATTTACTCTGGGACTGGAGTGTTACTATTATTCAACACCACCCTCTCCACCACCAAGTGAAAATTCACCTCTGCTCAATCTATCATGTCATCTCAATGCCCACAATTGGGGAGCCTGCCCAGAAATAATCTTTTTCTTTGAAGAGTTACACTGAGTCTCTGACCTTAAGAAAAAGCTGTCAACAGTTTACCTGAAAGCAAAAGGGCAAGAGTTCCCAATGAAGTTCTTCAATGAATTAACATAATTGAGCTCTGGCCCATTTCTTCACTAAAAATCTGAGACTTAAAAGCTTCTCCAACATCTTAACTATGGTTCTCAGATTTACCTCTCAATTCAAGCTCTTTGCTTTATACCCTTTTATATCATGCCTCAAAACTCCTGGATGTTATTTTATGTTATAAGCATGTTCATGGCTTCGTTTAGATTAGATCTGATAGAGAGAGTGCCTGAAGAACTATGGACTGAGGTTTGTGACATTGTACAGGAGGCAGTGACCATCCTCAAGAAAAAAAATGCATAAGGCAAAATGGTTCTCTGAGGAGTCCTTATAAATAGCTGAGAAAAGAAGGGAAACTAAAGGCAAAGGAGAAAATGAAAAGATATACCCATTTGAGCAGAGTTCCAAAGAAGAGCAAGGAGAGATACAAAAGCCTTCCTCAGTGATCAATGCAAAGAAATAGAGGAAAACAATAAATTGAGAAAGGCTAGAGATCTCTTCAAGAAAATTAGAGATACCAAGGGAACATTTCATGCAAAGATGGGCTCAATAAAGGACAGAAACAGTATGGACCTAACAGAAGCAGAAGATATTAAGAAGAGGTGGCAAGAATACACAGAAGAACTGTACAAAAAAGATCTTCATGACCCAGATAACCACGATGGTGTGATCACTCACCTAGAACCAGACATCCTGAAATGCAAAGTCAAGTGGGCCTTAGGAAGCATCACTATGAACAAAGCTAGTGGAGGTGATAGAATTCCAATTGTGCTATTTCAAATCCTAAAAGATGATGCTGTGAAAGTGCTGCACTCAATACGCCAGCAAATTTGGAAAACTCAGCAGTGGCCACAGGACGGGAAAAGGTCAGTTTTCATCCCAACAAAGGCAATGCCAAAGAATGCTCAAACTACTGCACTCCAACATCTTAACTATGCACTCATCTCACACGCTAGCAAACTAATGCTCAAAATTCTCCAAGCCAGGATTCAACAGTACGTGAACCGTGAACTTCGATATTCAAGCTGGATTTAGAAAAGGCAGAGGAACCAGAGATCAAATTGTCAACATCAGTTGGATCATTGAAAAAGCAAGCGAGTTCCAGAAAATACTTACTTCTGCTTTATTGACTATGCCAAAGCCTTTGACTGTGTGGATCACAATAAACTGTGGAAAATTCTGAATGAGATGGGAAAGCCAGACCACCTTACATGCCTCCTGAGAAATCTGTATGCAGGTCAAGAAGTAACAGTTAGAACTGGACATGGAACAACAGACTGGTTCCAAATCGGGAAAGGCTGTATATTGTTACCTGCTTATTTACCTTATTTATAGAGTACATCATGCGAAATGCCAGGCTGGATGAAACACAAGCTGGAATAAAGATTGCTGGGAGAAATATCATAACCTCAGATATGCAGATACACCACTCTTACAGCAGAAAGCAAAGAACTCAAGATGAAAATGAAAGAGAGTGAAAAAGTTGGCTTACAACTCAACATTCAGAAAACTAAGTTCATGGCATCTGGTCCCATCACTTCATGCAAATACATGGGGAAACAATGGAAACAAGAGACTATTTTGGGGAGCTCTAAAATCACTGCAGATGGTGACTGCAGCCTTGAAATTAAAAGACACTCTTTGGAAGAAAAGCTATAACCAACATAGACAGCATATTGAAAAGCAGAGACATTATTTTGCCAATAAAGGTCCGTCTAGTTAAAGCTTGGTTTTTCCAGTAGTCATGTATGGATGTGAGAGTTGGACTATAAAGAAAGCTGAGCAGAGAAGAATTGATAATTTTGAACTGTGGTGTTGGAAAAGACTCTTTGAGAGTCCCTTGGACCACAAGGAGATCCAACCAGTCCATCCTAAATTAAATCAGTCCTTAATATTCATTGGAAGGACGGATGCTGAAACTCCAGTACTTTGGCCACCTGATGCAAAGAACTGACTCATTTGAAAAGACCCTGATGCTGGGAAAGATTGAAGGCAGAAGAAAGGGACGACAGAGGATGAGACAGTTGGATGGCATCAACAACTCGAGGGACGTGAGTTTGAGCAAGCTCTGGGAGTTGGTGATGGACACAGAAGCCTGGCATGCTGCAGTCATGGTGTCGCCGAGTCGGACACGACTGAGCAACTGAACCATGGCTTCATCGTATTCTGTCATTGGAACTAGGCGGGAAACCACCATGACTGACTTTATTCAGTATGTCACACGGAACTGAAGGTGCCAGCATTAACATGAACAATATAAATTTTAGAGACCTATTCCTGATATAAATTTCTGTATTCTGTTCAACAGTGGTCTCATTTTCCCCTGCTGCTGCTGCTAAGTCGCTTCAGCCGTGTCCAACTCTGTGCGACCCTATAGACGGCAGCCCACCAGGCTCCCCCGTCCCTGGGATTCTCCAGGCAAGAACACTGGAGTGGGTTGCCATTTCCTTCTCCAATGCATGAAAGGGAAAAGTGAAAGTGAAGTCGCTCAGTTGTGTCCGACTCTTCGCAACCCCATGGACTGCAGCCCACTAGGCTCCTCCATCCATGGGATTTTCCAGGCAAGAGTACTGGAGTAGGGTGCCACTGCACCATTTCCCCTAGTGTGGTTTTATTTAGAAAAATTAAAATAACTACTTCATGAATGCATAAATTCTTAACTGACCTTGAAGTGAAGTGAAGTGAAGTGAAGTTGCCCAGTCGTGTCCAACTCTTTGCGACCCCGTGGACTGTAGCCTACCAGGCCTCTCCGTCCATGGGATTCTCCAGGCAAGAATACTGGAGTGGGTTACCATTTCCTTCTCCAGGGGATGTTCCTGACCCAGGGTCGAACCCGGGTCTCCCACATTGGAGGCAGATGCTTTAACCTCTGAGCCACTAGGCAACCTAAATTTTCATGGAACTGATCTCAGAATTGGATCTGAAATTTAGAGCACAAAACTGCCTACCAATCTACAGCACCGAATGAACTTCAAATTTACCACATGCACTACAGTACCCAATGCAAGACATACTCAATCCCCAAAACTTGAAGAATTACACAAGTTAGCTCCAGAAAAACATAAAGTCATGTTATGTTACTATTTTATATAGAAGAAAAAAAGGTGACAGATTTTGTGTTGACTTATATAGGGAGTACAGATTAAGCTATCATATTGGTCATTGCATAACTACAGGAGTTCACCATTCTCTTTGTACATTCAACCTATACAAACTATAAAGAAAAAAAATTCTAAATTACGGAGGAAATTGTTATACTGATTACTGGTCTAATTTCTAGTTGCTTACACAGCTAATTACTCACACATATACCTAGATTATCTAAGCATCTTTCTTTATATTTAGCTTGTATCCTAAGTGTGTATGACTCATGGTACATTTTCCCTTGCAAAAAGTATGCCAAGGAGCAAAATGGGAGGTTTAAAAAAGGGGGGGCGGGGGGGGGCAAGCAAATGAATGTTTAAAACTAGATAAAATAATCCTTCATGTTTGTGATTTGAAATTTTTTTTTGCTTATTTTTTTGCCTTACTTTTTCTGTTTAATAGGCCACAGAGAATTTTTAGACCAAAATTCAAGGCAGGCGATTTTCTTATTATCAAATGAAAGTAGTATGTATAACTTTTAGGAACTAATAAAGATACATAAATATAATACATTCATTTTCTTCACAGATTTCAAATTAAAGATGATTACTAACAAATATAGGTTCATGCAGTCTGCTTTTTCCCAACCAGGCCTGAAGAGGAAAGAACCAGTGGCAAGAATACTCGCTCCTAGCAAGCAAATATACCAAAATTATAATTAACAAAATCTTCAAACTTCTAGAATAGTCTATGGTCAGTATTAGCAGCTCAATTGCTTATATACCCTCCAGAACTGCAGAATAGACTTTTAAGAATAAAATGAAAACAGAGATCATATTGTAAATATTATATTTCTCTCACTCACAAAGCTGTATGAGATATTTACTAGTTTTAATATGTATCCATAGGATTAGTACTCATATGGAGTACAACATGGAACAAGTGCAGAACTAAAGAAATAAGTCCATCTGAAAACAAAAGCACACATTTCTTAGGATTTAAAAATATTGCACATAATAAGGTTGCACAGAAATTACTGGCTGTTTTTATAAACAGAATGAGGTATTAGTCAATCTCTAAAGATGAGTGCAAAGAAGAAAAACCACACACACACAAAAATACATAAATTCACACTAAGACCTAGAGGGCCAACAACTAATTAAGAAATGTGAAAAGATGTGTAAAACAGCTATGACTTTAACACTACAAAATCATTAGCCAGGGATCAAACAGGTAACAATCTCTTGACAATATTTAAGTTTTCAACTTTCTTTTGGTCTTAAAAACTATGAGCAACACAATCATTTCCTTTACTCCAATTCTTCTGCATGGTTCTGTGGTAAATATTAAACCATACTTTTCTCAAGCTTTCAGTGGAAATTAAACAAGATACTGCTTGCCATCCTTTGCTGAACTGAATTATACAGTTTCACATACATTTTGCAACCTAAGTCAGAGATGCTACAGAGCATGCAATTTTAAATTAGCAAAGGTTTCACTCAAAAAAAATCATTCATGTTCACATAATTTAAATCTAGAATAACTTTTAAAGTTTAACCTTTAAATATTTATCAGGCAAAGTCAATTCTTTCCTTAAATTGGTCATGTTAATAAGCCCAAGGACAAGTAGAGAAAAAAAGACCAGGCAGAATTATAGTATCTTTTTTTTAAAGAACCTTGTCTAATTAGGGAAATTAATTAGCTATTGGTCTCCTAATTAGATGTTGAATTGTCAAAAACAATTTAAATATATTTAACAGCTATATTAAGTTAAGTGAAATCATGCACTTGTCAAAATAGTTCACAAAAAAATCCTTTCTGCATCAAAGATATTGAAGAGGAGTCACCTAATTGGGTTTAATGAGAACAGAAAAAGAACCAACTACTGTCCTGAACAGTCAGTGTATGTAGTAACCATATTTCCTCTTCGTTGAGTGACAGTCCTACAGTGCTTGCTAGATCCATGGAATCTATTTTCAGTCTGTACTGTATGTCCATTGTTGGTGGTGTCAAAACCACTAAAAGAAAACATTTTCTCCATATCTTCAAACATGTCATCAAACAAACCACCTCCAAAAGAAAACTCCTGGAAATGGTGCCTTTGTCTACTGGAACCATCCTGGCGTGTCTGGAAGTGATTTTCAAAATGCTTCTTGGACCGAGTATTTTGGTTTTGACCAAAAAAATCAAAGTCCTTAAATAAGTCATCAAAATTGAAGTTAAATGAGTGCTCAAAAGGACTTCCACTAGCTCTTTGTCCTTTACCATTAGTAAAAGCATTATGTCCAAGTGTATCATATTCTTTCCGCCTATTAGCATCTGAGAGAGTTTCATATGCTGAAAAGAAATAAAAATACTTTAGTAACTGAAGAGAAACAAAATTACATATATCCAAACCTTTTAAATTTATCTATTTTATGAAAAGATTTCACAGCACAAATAAAACGAAAGCTTACAAGCCTAAGAGTAAAAAGTCACAAAAGGCAGAGATTTTTTGTCTTACCCACTGTATGCTATGCCTCTAGTATCTATACAATAAATGTTAAATAAATGCTACCATTACTAAAAATAATTATATGGGCAACAATTTCAGAGTTATTCTTCATACTATTTGTGTAAAAATCACTGCTTGCATTAAAGAATTTAATGAGCAAATTAAGAGGAATTCAGATTTTTCACCTCCTTACTAGCTGAAATAAATGTTTAACTCCAACTCCCAGTTACCACTACCCAATATTAACTACTGAATGCTCAGGAGATGCAATCTGTTTCGGAATTAGTATTAAGTCAAAACTTGTTTAAAACTTTTCCTTTAAAGACAAATGTGGCTTTGAGATGTAGACCAAGTGAGGAAGAAAAAAAAAACATTTAAAATCTATTTAATTTTTTTATGCTCAATAGTTTTATATTTAATCTCCATACTTCATAAAAACTTTAAATTTGAGGTATCTAAAATTCCTAACATAAACAATAAGCGATGTTATAAATAATAAAAGAATGAAATAATACATTTTCAACATTTTTAGATCTGAATGCCCAAAAAAGTATATACTTCCATACATCCAGGATCAAAATGTTATAAGAAAACAGCCTTGAGACTTTCATTACATTTACATATACATCCCACTTTACCTCTCATCTCCCACAAAACCTTCAAATACATACAAACTTCTTACCTATCATTCTCCTTTACTACTTAATACCTTTGAGACCTTGGAAATAGTCATTTACATACCTTCTGCAATCTCTCTGAATTTTGCTTCAGCATCAGGGCTCTTATTTTTATCAGGATGGTATTTCATGGCCAACTTGTGAAAGGCCTTCTTGACTTGGCGCTCCGAGGCCGACTTTGGCACACCTAAGATATCATAGTAACTTTTGGAAGCCAAAATTAATTCAGTTATCATTAAAATGCAGATTGCAAAGATGAAAACTGATTGGGGAGTAGCCATTTCTAATATCCTAAAAAAGAAAAGAAAAAAAATTATGGAATTAATCTTTAGATTTTTCTTTTAAAAGGAACTGGGTGAGCTTTTAGGATTTAAAGTACACTAATGCAGTAATGCAAAAAGGGTGGAAAATCAAAATACTTTTTGAAAGAATCCTAATCTTCAAGAATGTATACTCTGCTTCTGCTGCTGCTGCTAAGTCATTTCAGTCGTGTCCGACTCTGCGACCCTATAGATGGCAGCTCACCAAGCTCCCCCGTCCCTGGGATTCTCCAGGCAAGAACACTGGAGTGGGTTGCCATTTCCTTCTCCAATGCATGAAAGTGAAGTCGGTCAGTCGTGTCCAACTCTTCGCGAGCCCATGGACTCCAGCCTACCAGGCTCCTCCGCCCATGGGATTTTCCAGGCAAGAGTACTGGAGTGGGTTGCCATTGCCTTCTCCGATGTATATTCTAAAGGGGTTTAAAAAAATTTAACTGGAAACATGTCTATGGTAAATAGCCCCATATGTCTAAATTAGCAGTAACCTTCCCTCCTTAAGAAACAGGCTTCCCAGATGGCTCAGTGGTAAAGAATCAGCCTGCCAAGCAGAAGACGCAGGTTCAATTCCTGGGTCGGGAAGATCCCCAGAGGAAATGGCAACCCACACCACAATTCTTGCCTGGAAAATCCTATGGGCAGAGAGAAGCCTAGCAGGCGACAGTCCACGGAGTTGCAAAAGAGTCAGACACAACTTAATGACTCAACAGCAACAAAGAAATTTTCAGTTTTCATTTCGGCAAAAGGAGCCAAGGCTTGCACTTATAGAATCTCAAGGAGCCAAGGCTTGCACTTATAGAATCTCAGTATCACAATAATATTGACAACTCAACAGAACGTAATCTCTTTAAAAAAAAAAAACTGTAAGATCTCAAATATTTAATACAAAAGCATGAATATATGTTATGTTAAAAACTCGTAATTAACAAAATTTAGGATTTCTGCTAAGGCTGCCAAAAAAAAAAAAAAAATGAACTTTCATTGTTTGTACTACAGATAAGGTAAATTTACTTTCAAACTTCTCAGGAGTCATTAAAGTATTTCTCTAACCTCAAAGAAGTTTCCACCTAGAATACAACTTGGAATTCTCGAGACTACAGATTAAATGATTCGCGATTTAAAAAGAATTGATCCTGTTTTTTGAATATAGGAGTGCTTATAAACCTAAGATGACATAACATGCCTGACGAAAGACACTCTGGTTTGTGGAAACTGCCTGCCTTCCTCTCCTGTGGCCCGTTTGAAACGTAATTAGTAGACAGATCACTTCTTTCCAGAGAGTTAGTCACAGTCACGGGTACCAAGAATCAAGTACAAACTCCTGGTTAAACGAACACAAACCGAGCGTGTACTGCGGTGCCAAAGGGCGGTTGCCAAAGGGCGGGTCTAACACTGGCAGAGAGGTACCTTCCTGGTTTAATAAACTTCATTTCACAGTTTCAAGGTGAATATCCCATCCTTTCCTAGAAGACTGACTGCCTTATACTGACTCCTCATTCCTAAGAGGGACCTGGCGGACAGTCCCGAGGGTCTCTCCTCAGAACCGGTGACTGCTTGGACTAGACCGTCAGCCCTCACCCATACTCGCCCTAGCAGACCAGATGCAGCCGTTGGGTTGAAGGGCTCGAGGTCCCACCCGGGGTCCGGCCCTGAGAGGAGCTGCCCACACCCGAGAAAGCCCGCGGCACAACCCCACGACAAACAGCACTACGCTGTGTTTCTGCCATCACCTTTCCCCTATTTTCCTCAAGAACACCGGGCAGCCCGAAGCCCCAGCGGCGATCGTAGCGGATACCGAGGCCTAACCCCCCTCCCCGAGACCTCGGCCTCGTCTCTCGTCCACAACCTCCGGCTGCTGCTGCTCCTAACCGGCGACACTAACCAGCGACTCCACACGGCCGCTCGGCTCGGCCTTCACCCCGGCCTCAGCAGCTTCCGTGAGCCGATACGGGCCCACTGCCTCCTGTCCGCCGACCTCACACGCCTCTCGCAACCGCCTTCCCGCACAGCCCGCTCCCCACTGGCTGGCCGGTAGCTGCGGGCGCCTGCACCTCAGGAGGACATACACGAAACGCTTTTCTATTGGCTCCCGCCTCCCCACCTGACCCTGGCGCCCTACGCGCACGTGGAAAACTGTTGTTGCTGATCAGCCCATGCGTCACTTCCGGCTCCAACCCCCTAAAGGGCCGAACAGAAGCCGGCGGAAACGGAAGTGAGTTCAGCGTGGCCGAGTCTTTCCACTCCACCCCGCCTGGCGCAGGCGCGATACCTCGGGCAGCAAGGATCTCCAGCCCCGCCTCGGTGAGGAAGTCCCGCCTGTGCCCCTTGGCGGCTCGGGTCTTGTGTGGCAGCGCTGCAGGGATGCCCCGCTATTGCGCAGCGATTTGCTGTAAGAACCGCCGGGGACGAAATAATAAAGAGCGGAAGCTTAGTTTTTACCCGTAAGTTGCCCCTAACGCGGAAGCTTCAGCTTGCCTTTGGGTCGCTGTCCTGTGGCGTTTGGGGTTAGGGTTTGGCGTCTCCTGTCTGCTCTGTAAATTTGTCCTGGGTTCTCCGGGAGTGTTTGATTTCTGCGCAGGAGGAGGGCGCGAAGGCGCGAGTTGAGTCTACCTGGAAATGTTCTGACATTTCTAGGGAGGACGCTGGGCGTGTGGCGAGGCATAGGGAGGGGTCTGTTGGGGGTGTTAATAGGGCATTTTAAGCGGTAAAATTTGAGCGACACTTCTGGTTTTCAGAGCGTTTCCCCACCTCCCCTGACCTCGTTTCATTGAACAACGCTAATGGACGTGAGTTTGAGTGAACTCCGGGAGTTGGTAATGGACAGGGAGGCCTGGCGTGCTGCAATTCATGGGGTCGCAAAGAGTCGGACACGACTGAGCGACTGAACTGAACTGAATCACTTCAGGTGCATCAAACGTGCCGAATGGGAAGGTGCCCTCCAAGTTTATCTTACACCTCCTGTGAGTTAGGTCGCGTAGATGTTATTCCATTTTCTCCTGAGAAAACAGGCTTTTCAGAAAAGATAAGGTAACATACCTTGAAAGTTTTGTGGCAGAGGCGGAATTATAATCTGTCACCTGCTCAGGGCTCTAGATAATTCTTCATTGGTACAGGGAGCAGGTAAGTAAGGGCTAACAGGTTTTCCCCGCTCTCCCAACGTAGAGCGTTCCTAGGAAGCCTTTTCTAAGCGAGGAAGCAATTGCTTTTATTTTGTAAAAGCGAAAATTTTGTTTGGGCCCTAATACCTGTTAGACCAAACTTTCCTAAAAGTGAAGTGGCAGAAAGCGAACTCTGGAAAAGTAGGGAATATTCCATTTTATTCCAAATTACTGTATGTATTCCAAATAACTATAGCCACGAAATATTTTTTTGAGGAACCCCAAAAGTACTCATTTTTACTTGGAACAATAGGGAAGAAGTATTGTGTACTACTTATTAGTAAGATACCCGGCTCCAAAGCCAGATTTAGGTTCAAATCCTGGCTCCATCACTTTGTAGCTGAACGACCTGTAAATTATTTAACCCTGCTACCCAAGACCTTCCATCTGTAAAGTGGACACGTTAATAGTACAGAATTCACACGTAACGTCTAAAAACATAAAATAGCACTTGGCATTCATAACATGCTTCGTGTTTGTGAAAAATCAACGTGTTTAGACTATTCTATAATTTCCTTTATTTCTTATGTGAAAGTGTTTGTTGCTCAGTCGTGTCCAACTCTTTGTGACCCGTGGACTGTAGCCCACCAGGCTCGTCTGTCCGTGGAATTCTAAATAATTTAGCTCTAATGTGAGTGTCTTTAAGTTAATTTGAAGTTTCACTAGCTATTTTGTGAAGCTTTTTTGACTTTAGACCTAAAGCTCATTGTTCAGTAATGACTCAGCTGCTTTCCATTATCTTACCTAATGGAAAAAAACAAAAAACTGATAACTCCAAATGATTTGCACTATGTGCCATATTTCTACAGTTATCTTCCTTGAAGCCCTTCCACAGGTTGCAGAGATATTTTACGGGGATAAACATACTCTGGTATATGAATGTCACTGGCTCTGAGGAGGTTTGTAGCAAAGAATCATGTTGAACTTAATACCATGTTTCCCATATTTATTTGGCCTTGGGTTTGGGGGGCTCATAACCTCAGACTAGGACTTCTTTAGTCTTGTAGACTGCATAGTTACTATTTTTAAGGAGAGAAAAATAATAAGGCCAGAGAAAGTCAATTATAGATTTTTATTCCTCAAAATATGAATTTGCTGGAAATGGAACTTTTTATTGACTTTTTAAAATTTCATGTGTTCAGTCCCCTAATAGCATCCAACTTGAAGAATTTTCTTGCTAACACTGTCACGTGCTGCAAAATAAATTTATATTAATTAGGAAATTCAATGAATATAGTGCTCAGTTTATACCAGTGATTATTCTAAGTCCTCTGAAAGTAAAATTCTTTTTGCCACTAAATGCCTTTTCTCATTACGTTTATCATATTTATAATATAAGTTACTGATATATGTAAGGTTAAAAACTTTTCAAACTGTGTATGAATATTGTATTAATGGTAAAAAAAACTTCCAAAAGCAGATAATATGATTTTTCTGTGGAACGATATCAGGGTTAAAAATTATTTCCTACAAAGCACCCAGATTCTTTTCATCTAGCATCTTACTACATTATCAATATTTATTTTTTTATAAGATCTTATTACTACAAAGCATAAATGGTTGTGATTGAGAGAAATGTATAACAGCTGCTTCTTGTATGAGAACCTTTTGTGTTACTCCTTTTTAAAAATAGATTATTATATGTGTCTTGGACTGTGTTCCTATAAAATCTTCAAAAGAAGTATAAATCACTGTTGTTTAATACAAACCTGTTTACACTGGTAGAATAAAGTTTTCTGTCAAATTCTGCAGCAAGTCCAAATTTTACCCTAAAACATGTAGTGTGTTAGAGCCAACTCTGAATATCCAGGCTATTTGGTACAGGAACAACATATATAAAGAACTCTCTTGCCTTTCTTTGTCTTTTCGATGTGTTTCCTATTATAAAATATGAGTCTGCCCTCTTAACATGTTTAGTTCTCTTTCAGAACTTGAATACTTGAATTTTAGAGTTCCCAAACCACTAGCTAAAGAAGACTAGAAATGTTGGACTACATTATAGATGGTTGGAATTGAGGCTGATTCCAGTAAAGAGAATGGAATATTAGTAGTTTTATAAGATATAGTATTCCTTTTATGTTAGCTAAACCATTTTTTGAATTAACATCTCCTTATTTTAAAAATATTAATATAAAAGCCTTAGGTTTAATGCTGCTTATAGACAGGAAATGGTTTGATTTGTTATATTACTATGAAGAATATTTGAATAGAACTTTTTAGTTAACAAAACTCTTTACTAGTTCTACAGACTATACAACAGAATGAAAAAGAGACATAATCCATAGAAAATATGAATAGATTTTATCCTTTGTAGTAACATAAATATTTTACTTGAAGGACCCTGAGTTATACTTCTCAGACAAAAGCTTTGGCTGCACACCTCATACCTTAGCTTTCTTTGCTGCAGAGGTGATATGGCAGTTGTTGTCATGAAGATGCTGTTGTATGGTAGGAACAGTTGTCTTTGTGGCCCTTGGGTTACCTGTATATACAGGCCTGGAGTCTGGCATTATTGTTAAAATATAGCAAAGTTTTCCTTTTTTTAATTTCAGGTTTCCTCTACATGACAAAGAAAGACTTGAAAAATGGTTAAAGAATATGAAACGAGATTCATGGGTTCCAAGTAAATACCAGTTCCTGTGTAGTGACCATTTTACTCCTGACTCTCTTGACATCAGATGGGGTATTCGCTATTTGAAACAAACTGCAATTCCAACAATATTTGCTTTGCCTGAAGACAATCAGGTATTGGAGGCAGGGAGTAGGGGAGAAGGGGCTAATGCTGAGTATGGTGGCAGATTGCAGGGTGGCAGATAGTCAGGAAGGGGGAGGAGAGTGAAAAATAACTGTTGGGAAAACACATACTTAAGAAAGGAAAACTCATGTGTACTTTTACTGAAAGTGATAATTTTTTAATAAACCATTCTGAAGCATAGCTTAAGAGGAGCCAAAGATAACACATACATAAATTATCAGGTTAAGTTTTTAATGTAAATTAATGATCTAAGATTTTTTTACTAGTCTTGTGAATGATCTGAGATTTTTCTTTATATATTGATTATGCATAATTTTTTTAAAAAATGCTTTCACATACATTTTGAGCTGTTAACATACTGAAAACATTTTTTAACTGAATTAAATTTGTTTGGTCAGTATACTACTCAAAGTTGTATGGAAATAGCACTAACTAATAAGAGGATAAAGCCTAGTAAGGACATCTTTTTTAGAATTTGAAAATGTTATTTTATAGGAGAAAGATCCTTCCAAAAAAAAATCTCAGAAGAAAAAATTGAAAAGTGAGAAAGAAGTATGCCTAAAAGCCAAGTCAGAAGAATCTTTTGCATCAAATGAGCCAAAGAAGCATCCAGTTAATACAGATCTCCTCCCTGAACATGCAGAATTACTTGAATCATCTGCCTTGGTAAAACCACCAGATCCAAAAGCAGAAAGTGTGCAAAATAACATATTAACTCTTAGTCTAGTTAAACAAGGTACCAGAAAACCAGAATCTATATTGGAAACATCAGTTAACCAAGACATGGGTATAGGTGGTTTTCACACATCATTTGAGAATCTAAGTTCTACAACTATTACTTTGACAACTGCAAGTTCAGAGGGCATTCAGCAGCCTTTAGAAACCCAAGAAGTGATTGAAATAACTACTAATCATCTTGCTAACCCACACTTTACAAATAATTCTGTGGAAATTAAGTCAGCACAGGAAAATCCATTCATACTCAGCACAGTTACTCAAACAGTTGAAGAATTAAACACAGATAAAGAATCCGTTATTGCCATTTTTGTACCTACAGAAAATTCCAAACCTGCGATTAATTCTTTTATACCTGCCCCCAAAGAAACAGTGGAAATGGAAGAAGATATAGACATCGAAGACTCATATAAGGATGTAGACTATGAGACAGAAGTTTTACAGATTGAGCATTCTTACTGCAGACAAGATGTAAATAAGGAACATCTTTGGCAGAAAGTGTCTAAACTACATTCAAAGATAACTCTCCTTGAGTTACAGGAACAACAAACTCTAGGGAGATTGAAGTCTTTGGAAGCTCTTATAAGGCAGCTAAAACAGGAAAACTGGCTATCTGAAGAAAATGTCAAGATTATAGAAAACCATTTCACGACATATGAAGTTACTATGATATAGATTAAGAGGTTTCCAGGTTTGTGACTTTCATGTAAGGTTTCTGTTAGCCAAACCAAATTCTCTGTAAAGTGAACTTTTTCCTGTGTAAAGTTCTTAACCTTAAGCCAAGCAAGTGCTCTAATGTTATGAACTGCATCCTATTCTTATTATGCTCATTTTTTTAAAACAACTCGAGAATTGTTGGGTAGATGACATTTCATTGCTTGTTAATTTTCCAAATTTAAAGTAAAAACTTAGTGAATAAGTAATATGATTCAGTCATAAAATGAGAGAACACAGACATGGTAAGCAAGAGCCCAGAATAGAAGTCAGGTTCCAGAATCAGTCCTGATTCTACCATTGAGATGTGTCTTGGACAAGTTACTTAAGATTGAGTCCCAGTCTCTTAATTTGTAGAAGGAGGGCACTGAACTAGATCTCTTACATAGTTGTTTCTTTTTAATAGAACAATGATAATCTTACACAAAAGTAGATGCTGGCTAGAATTTTCTACTATTACCTGTTAGGTTCTTCTCAATGTGTATTAAATTCTGTGTTGCTTGACCTTTGGGCTATAATTTTTTGTATTATACAGCTTCTCTGATGCCTCGAGCAGTAAAGAATCCACCTGCAATGCAGGAGAGCCAGGTTTGATCCCTGGGTTGGGAAGATCCCCTGGAGAAGGGAATAGCAACCCACTCCAGTATTCTTGCCTGGAGAATCCCATGAACAGAGGAGCCTGGAGGTCTGCAGTCCGTGGGGTCACAAAGAGTCGGACATGACTAAGCGACTAATATTTTTTGTATTTTACCAGAAAATACTCTTGTTAGGTTTTATTCCAGTTGAACTAAAATAAGGAATCAACCATTAGCCTAGTTCTTAGGAGAGGTACTTTAAACTTGAAAGAATATATATCTTATATGTAGCTGACCATCATAATACACAGTTATTTGAATTGACACCCTGCAATTAAAGTTATTTTTATAAACCAAAAATTAAAATGAGGTTAATTTTTTAAATATTTTTTAGGAATTAACAGTTTATATCTATTTAAAATGTATAACCTTTAAACGTGTGCATGTCTCATTTTAAAATTCCAGAATAGAATAATACTTATTATTATACCTTCCCACTTACATGTATTTTATTAAAAGAAATTATAGATAGGTGGTGATGACCATGGCTTTGCAAGTGGTGCAATGATAAAGAATCTGCCTGCCAATGCAGGAGATGCAGGTTGATCCCTGGGTTGGAAAGGTCCCCTGAAGTAAGAAATGGCAACCCACTCCAGTATTCTTGCCTAAAAAATTCCTTGGGCAGAGTAGCCTGAGAGGCTACAGCCCATGGAGTTGCAAACAGCTGGACGCCACTGAGCACGTGCACATGGTAATGACCTTAGGGAGGTAACTAAGAAAGAGACGAAGGATGGTTTTTTTGATTTCTGTAAGGTAATAAACGTGTTTTGGTGCTGAAAAATAGGTCGTGCTCAATAAATAGTTGACTACACAGCAGATAGTATTTTAATTGTTTTTCTAAGTGGATGGTGATTATTTGCATATGAATGTGTGTTAGCTAATTATAAAAAAGTTAATCAGAGGTATCCTTATAACCATGGGGGGGGGAATCCTTAACATTTTTGTATAAATTATGTACGTATAATTAATAAAGTTGATATATTAAGTTCCATTTTGATAATATTTAAAATACATACTCTAAATGTAAATAGCCCTTTTAAGTCATTATAAAGTGTACATTATAGTTATTTTCTATTTATAGTTTACTCAGGAATAATTTCGGAGAAGGCAATGGTACCCCACTCCAGTACTCTTGCCTGGAAAATCCCATGGACAGAGGAGCCTGGTGGGCTCCAGTGCATGGGGTCGCTATAAGTCTGACACGACTGAGCGACTTCACTTTCACTTTTCACTTTCATGCATTGAAGAAGGAAATGGCAACTCATTCCAGTGTTCTTGTGGAGAATCCCAGGGACTGGGGAGCCTGGTGGCTACCATCTATGGGGTCGCACAGATTCAGACACACCTGAAGCAACTTAGCAGCGGCAGCAGGAATAATTTAAACTAGTTGTATTTCTTTAAACTACTATATTACAAGTATCTAAGATACTCTTGACTTGTATATTCAGTTTAGAGTGTTCCAACCTAACTCAGTTAACTGTTAAATTTTATTTGGGGGTTTTGACCAACTTTATTTCTTACTTGGATTATTATAGGAACTTCTTAACTAATAGTACCTGTATTTTGGATCTCCTGCTTTTGGATCTTCCCGGAGTCCACTGTTAAGTTTTTTACCTAAACTATACATCTAGCTGTATCACTTGTGTACCACTTAACTTTCCTAGCTCAGAAATCGGTAATCACCCTTTAATACCTACAGAATACAGCACAACTTGTTTCCATCATGTATATTATCCTCTGTGATTCTGTTCATCCTGTGTTCTAGCCATACTCGAATTCTTAGCATTTCTCAAACATGCTGACTTTGTCTGTTTATTTTATTCTTTAAATTCAACCAGTTAAAATTACATTTCAACTTTGTGGGAATATCATCCCTTTTACCAATCAAAATGGATTTTTCTTTGTTTCTACAGGGTTTGTGTTATAACACTGTAGCAGTACTTACACGTTTTTTAATTAATTTTTATTGGAGTATGGTTGCTTTTGGTTATCCTTTTTTTATATCATGATGTTATGGCTTTCTGTTCGACTTGACTATGCTTTTTTTTTTTTTTTAATTCTAGTGTTAATTGAATAAATGAAAGTACAGCTTTTAAGGATCAAAGAGACGTGTTAACATGGGATGGGGGAAGGTAATGTGATGAAGTAAGAAGTAAAAGCAGACAAGAGAGAGCATCCCTTGCTTCATAGCCAGGGCTCATCTTCACTTTTGTTTCATTGACAATGTAATATTCACTCAATAAAGGTTTGGATGAATATTCTGAATTTGCCTACTTAGAATTTCTTATTATTTAAAATAAAGAACCTTTTTAACAATTATGTCCTTCATACCTTGAGAATGTTTAGGGAAGGATATTGATCTTCTTATAGTCTTTGAAACATTCTGTGTTTCCAGTGTACAGTACAATTTACCAGTTATGTGCTATGCCACCTATTAATTGATTTTGGTTGTAGAAGGCTATCCCCACCACAAACTATTTCCTCCTTTCTATCCCAGATAATTAGAAAGGATATTAAGTCTAAGGAAGCTGTGTATCTTTATGCCTATACTTCAGGGAGATTGATAAGTCATTTAAAAAGATTTCATCATAAATAATACATGGCATTGATCTAAACATCAAGCAGGAAATTTTTCTGCATACTTTTGATCTTAAAAAAAATGACTTATGCATCGAGAGTTGAAATATTGATGTGCAGATGAATTTTTCTATTACTAGCTAAATTGAACAGTTCTGTCAACTAATTTGGTGTTCAAGTATATGCTTTCTTCTTTTTTAGATTACACTGTTTTTCTGTGGATGAGGTGAGTGGGTTAAAACACAGCTGTCAGGGAAAAAGCTATAGAGAAAGGTGAGGGTAGAGATACTGACCAAGATGCATCTGTGTTAGAGAAACTTTTCTTCAAGGAATGGCCTGTTTGAATTATCATTTTTAACCTATTCACCACCCTCTGATTTTTTGGTTGCTTGACCACCTCATCTCCAGTGAACTTTTCCTCCATTCCTTCTCAGCCACCTCATTTCCATGGTAAGTGGTAGACCTTTGTCATTTCCAGTACTTGCATCTGCTTTGAAAATTGCCAACTTAAAGCTCTTCATTCTGACCACCAGCTTCTGTTCTTTAGCATAGTTATTGGAACAGCTTACATTCCAACCAACCCTTTTCCATGGCCCATCATCCCTGCAGTGATTACGTTTTCTAAATATGGCTGCAAAATATCTCTCATCCTATATTCTCCACAGTATAACCTTGCCACTCCATTATCAAGAAGTGGAGTTTATTTCTCTACCTTTTTCTGGAAAAGAGTGTGGCTGCTTTGATTGATAAGAGTACAGTAAAAGTGACTGCTAATTCCAACAGCCTGTAATGGGCCTGACAGCTTTCATTTCCTCTCTGGAGCTTTTGCTTCCTTAGAATACCAGGTGCCATGTAAGGTGTGTGATTACCCTGAGATCATGCTGGAAAAACCAAAGTCACATGGAAAAACTGGAAAGTGAGATACCAGACATGGAGTGAAGAAGCCACCTTGAAATTGATTCTCAAGCCCATCACTCCAGGCTTCAAATGCAGCAGAGACAATCTCTTAGCTGAGCTCTTGCTAAATTCCTTTTGGGGTGGATTGTTAGGAAGTGTTTTAGGATGTGTTTTCCAGAGAAACAATTTCCCAGATCTGCAGCTGGTGAACTGCAGACTCAGAAGAGCCCAAGGTGTAGTTCTAGTCCAAATCTGAAGGCCTAAGAACTGGGAGACCTGATTGTATAAGTTCTAGTCTGGGTTTGAGTTTGAAGGAAGGAGAGTCAATGTCCCAATTCAAAGGCAGGCCAAGAGTGAATTCTGCCTTACTCTTCTGTGCTGTGCTTAGTTGCTCAGTCATGTCTGACTTTGCAACCGTATGGACTGTAGCCCACCAGGCTCCTCTGTCCCCTGGATTTTCCAGGGAAGAATACCGGAGTGGGTTGCCATGCCCTTCTCTAGAGGATCTTCCAACCAAAGGATCGAACCCAGGTCTCCTGCATTGCAGGCAGATTCTTTACCATCTGAACCACCAGAGAATGAGGCCTACCTATATTAGGGAGGGCAATCTACTTTACTCTGTCCACTCATTGAAATGTTAATCTCATTCAGAAACACACACAGATAGACCCAGAATAACATCTAACCAAATATCTGGGCACTCTGGCCCAGCCAAGTTGACACATTAACTGTTACAGGTAGCAATAGATAACCAACGCTATCCCCCTTCTGTATTTACCTCCATCCTTACTCTGATGCTGTGAACCATCATAACTGCTCTCCAGTAAAACCTTAAACAATATTGATCCCCTGTCTACTGTTCTCACTTGCCTAAACTCCATCTCATTGAACTCAAATACCTGTCTGCCTTTTTCTACATCAGAGTACGTTAGACTTAGCTGGAGAAGATCATACCAATGGACAGGCTTAATTCCACATTCATATCCAGAAACCCCAATTGGACCCAGCAGCATTATTGTATTTCTCAAGTGAGTTCATATCTCCAGTCTGATTCTCCCTCACACTGCTCCCTTCCCATCCTACTACCCCTTACTACTCTCCCAAGGTGAGGATCCCATCTCATGCTTCTCTGAAAAAGAAAAAATCTGAAACACCTCTGTAAATCAAAATAGACTGTTGCACAGTAGTAGTTGAGTGAACTACATGTACATGTATCAACATGGCTAAATACCCAAATTATGTGAAAAAGGTAAATTCCAAAACGTCTGGCAACAGTCTGCTGTGTGCTGTGCTGTGCTGTGCTGTGCTTAGTCTCTATTGTCTCCAAATCATGAGACCTGGTGGACTACCCCACCAGGCTCCTCTGTCCATAGGAATTCTCCAGGCAAGAATACTGGGATGGGTTGCCATGTCCTCCTCCAGGGGATCTTCCCAACCCAGGGAACAGTCTACTACTTAATTAAAATTTTAAAATACACAAAACAGTAACATGGTGCTTATGTTTACATTCCTGCATAAAAGAAACACACCAACTTCAGGATAATGATTACTTCTCAGGAGGCAAGAAGGGGTGACGGTGGAGAGATCTTATGTGTTATTGCTTTAAAAGAGAAAAGTGAGGAGCTGAATAAAGATGACAAATTTCGTTACTGATTTAAATAATAGGTACAGGTCTACTATTTTTTTAAATGTTTCAGAATTTAAAGTTACATATTTTAGTTGAAATGACAGAAGACTGTTAGGCTTATTAAAGTAACTAAAGAAGGAAATGATAACCCACTCCAGTATTCTTGCCTAGAGAATCTCATGAACTGACCAGCCTGGGGAACTACAGTCCATGATGTCACGAAGAGTCATACACAACTGAAGTAACTGAGCATGCAAACTTGGATTTGAAGTTAGGCACTGTGCTAGGCAGAAGAATAGCCCCTCCTCACTAACTGTCTGAAAAGGGGCAATTTCCCTTTTTAGTAAGTGGCTAAAGTGGGGTGGAATGGGGTAGGGGGGAGCAGGTCACAAACTTCTTTAGTTCTCTGCAGCAGTAAAATAAGAGCCAAATGAGGATGACATTTTTGCATATCATTTTCCCACTTGCTAGCACATTCCGGTTTCACGTCTCTCCTTGAGCTTGTAATAACAGACTGGCCCACTTCTCTATTCCCAGAGAAATTCCCGGCTCTACGATCAAGATGGGGTGGAGATGCACCAGGGGTAGACCTGATGGCGTCCCAGACCAGTGTCCAGTTTCTCACCATTAAAAACTTGCTTGCCTCTCATGTCACGCAGGGTGCAATCAAAGTAACCTTCCAGAATGCCTCCCAAGCTAAGATCACTAGGGAAAACATTCATCACCTGAGTGCTAGTGTATGACCCTGAGTATATTCCTGACCACAATAAGACCGATACAAACATAAAACCACAATGTTCCTTCCAAGCGTCACCACATGAGTATAAGTGATAGCAAAAGAGATGGTGAAGGGCTGGCCAGTGAGGAAAAAGTGATTTTTTTTCCTTGAGTTATTAGGCCCAGTCCTTCAGTTCATTCCCAAAGATTCCACAGAAAGAATATCTGAGTAGTTGGGACAAAAGTTACTGGAGAGCCTCCTCTGGTCCCACTAAAAGCTAGTGTTACCAAAGGAAGAAGCCTGCTGTACTTCCTATCTGAGTAATCTTTAACCTGAGAGATGCTCTTGGAGCTTGAGCTCCATCTAGCTTCTGAACTTCGGATTCTTAGCAAGGCTGGGCGCTTCCTGACTACCAATCCATGTTTGGGACATAAGTGACAGTACACAGTAACATCATGGACAGCAAGTCCCTTGAAAATCTGTGATCTGACAGATGAGGTTAGCAGTTCTAATTCCCAAGAAGTTTTGAAATTGTCAGAGAGACCAGAAAGCTTGACCGAGAAAAGAGACTTTGGTCCACATGCTTTGTCCATTTCTGGTTGCTCCCCTCACAAGGAGGTTGGATGTCCTTGGCATTGGCAGGTCGGTATAAACCCCCAATGAGGTGCCCCTTTTTGAGGCTGCCTTCAGTAATTACGAGGCATCTCATTCAAAACAGCAGAGCAGGGCTCCTAACTTGCTTCGCCCAGGGCATGTCATTCATTCACACAAGCACACCTTAGAGTTAGTCAGTTCAGTCGCTCAGTTCAGTTCAGTTTAGTTGCTCAGTCGTGTCCCACTCTTTGTGACCCCATGAATCACAGCATGCCAGGCCTCCCTGTCCATCACCATCTCCCAGAGTTCACTCAAACTCATGTCCATCGAGTCGGTGATGCCATCCAGCCATCTCATCCTCTGTCGTCCCCTTCTCCTCCTGCCCCCAATCCCTCCCAGCATCAGAGTCTTTTCCAATGAGTCAACTCTTTGCATGAGGTGGCCAAAGTACTGGAGTTTCAGCTTCAGCATCATTCCTTCCAAAGAACACCTA
The DNA here is from genome assembly GCF_003369695.1 of Bos indicus x Bos taurus. Classification (NCBI taxonomy): domain Eukaryota; kingdom Metazoa; phylum Chordata; class Mammalia; order Artiodactyla; family Bovidae; genus Bos; species Bos indicus x Bos taurus. The sequence continues at coordinate 60,103,029 of NC_040079.1, read as the reverse complement.
GGGCTGATCTCCTTTAGAATGGACTGGTTGGATCTCCTTGCAGTCCAAGGGACTCTCAAGTCTTCTCCAACACCACAGTTCAAAAGCATCAATTCTTCAGTGTTCAGCTTTCTTTATAGTCCAACTCTCACATCCATATATGACTACTGGAAAAACCATAGCCCTGACTAGACAGACCTTTGTCAGCAAAGTAATGTCTCTGCTTTTGAATATGCTATCTAGGTTGGTCATAACTCTCCTTCCAAGGAGTAAGCATCTTTTAATTTCATGGCTGCAGCCACCATCTGCAGTGATTTTGGAGCCCCAAAACATAAAGTCTGACACTGTTTCCACTGTTTCCCCATCTATTTCCCATGAAGTGACGGGACCAGATGCCATGATCTTCGTTTTCTGAATGTTGAGCTTTAAGCCAATTTTTTGACTCTCCTCTTTCACTCTCATCAAGAGGCCTTTTAGTTCCTCTTCACTTTCTGCCATAAGGGTGGTGTCATCTGCATATCTGAGGTTGTTGCTATTTCTCCCCACAATCTTGATTCCAGCTTGTGCTTCTTCCAGTCCAGCGTTTCTCATGATGTACTCTGCATATAAGTTAAATAAGCAGGGTGACAATATACAGCCTTGACGTACTCCTTTTCCTATTTGGGACCAGTCTGTTGTTCCATGTCCAGTTCTAACTGTTGCTTCCTGACCTGCATATAGGTTTCTCAAGAGGCAGGTCAGGTGGTCTGGTATTCCCATCTCTCAGAATTTTCCACAGTTTATTGTGATCCACACAGTCAAAGGCTTTGGCATAGTCAATAAAGCAGAAATAGATGTTTTTCTGGAACTCTCTTGCTTTTTCCATGATCCAATGGATTTTGACAATTTGATCTCTGGTTCCTCTGCCTTTTCTAAAACCAGCTTGAACATCTGGAAGTTCACGGTTCACGTATTGCTGAAGCCTGGCTAGTAAAGTTAGTAAAGTACAGCAGAAAACGTGTTTGCTAGGAAAACAAAGAACTAGACCTCTGAGCATCCTCACCTTGTCCTGAAGAATCCCAGATGATCCCCCAAGATGAAAGGTCATTGCTAAACCACGAAGATGCTGGTATTCTTGGCCTCCAGAGGAGAAGAATTCAATCTGGAGCCAGAGATGAGGCTTGATGGCTCAAAGCTTTTGTATAATAATTTTTTCTTTAAAGTATAAAAGAGATAGAGAAAGATTCTGACATAGACATCAGAACGGGGCAGAGAGAGTGTGTCCCTGCTAGTCTTTAGCCGAATGTTACATAGCTACTAGCAAGCTGTTAATTAAAGAAAGGAGATGTGTCAAAACTCAAAACTGAGTGGCACCAGGCCCCTCACCCACAACATGCATTTTGAGATAACATTAGCACCAGGTGAGTTATCCCAGGCCATAAAGCAGTTGACATGAATCTTGAAGAAAGGCAGGTTTCCAAGTAAATATAGAGTTTCATTAACATAGATTAGGAGAACAATGCATGAGTAGAACATACTGGTTTGTCAAGTCAGTTCTGAATCTTAGGTGGAACTGACTTGAAGACACAGTCTAGGGCAAATACATAGTTCATTAACATAGCTTAAGACAAACGTTTCCATAAGAAAAACGTATTGGTTAGCTCAAGGTTTGAGAAAAGTTAAGTTCAGGTGGAGCCAGATGTCATCATGGCAACACAGAATTTTAAGGGAAACCTCTTTTTAAATTTGTATAGAGAAGGGGGAAAACTCTTTAACATTCCTTTGTTTCCTCCTGCTGCTAAAGAGAGAGAGAAAAAATGTCTGACACTTGCAGCCTATTTCCTCTGTTTGGAGACCTCTGGCCTTCCTGCCTGTTACCCTCTCAGTTTTATATCAAAAATCTCAAAATATTGCCTCCTCTGTACTCTTTCCAAGGAAGACATTGGAAAATGTATCCTAGGGAAATTCAGCCATAAAAGAAAATCAAATCTAGAATGGTTTCCTAGATGATAATTTTTCATTCAACTGAAATCCCAAGTTGTTGGTGAAGGGCAGTTCCAACGTGACAACTGGACTACAGACCTAGAGAGCCACCCATCCAAATTGGAATAGGTCAGATAGCTCAAAGACAGAGATGAAATTTGATAGAATAATGTGTTGAACATCAGAGGAAACTTACATATCTAGGGTAGCATTTAGAGGTGACAAAATACTAAGTACAGGGAAAACTACATACAAATCAGACAAATATTGATGCAAAATGTATAGCAAAGATTAGGCCATTGTATCTTGGCACATTGCTCTAGCCACACGTTCCAGGAAACAAACTCACTCAAAAGGACAATGCAGATCAGTTCAGTTCAGTTCAGTCAATCAGTCGTGTCCAATTCTTTGCAACCCCATGAACCGCAGGACGCCAGGCCTCCCTGTCCATCACCAACTCCCAGGTCCACCCAAACCCATGTCCATCGAGTAGGTGATGCCATCCAACCATCTCACCCTCTGTCGTCCCCTCTCCTCCTGCCCTCAGTCTTTCCCAGCATCAGGGTCTTTTCAAATGGGTCAGCTCTTCGCATCAGGTGGCCAAAGTATTCGAGTTTCAGCTTCAACATCAGTCCTTCCAATGAACACCCAGGACTGATCTCCTTTAAGATGGACTCGTTGGATCTCCTTGCAGTCCAAGGGAGTCTTAAGAGTCTTCTTCAACACCACAGTTCAAAAGCATCAATTCTTCAGAGCTCAGCTTTCTTTATAGTCCAACTCTCACATCCATACATGACCACTGGAAAAAGTATAACCTTGACTAGACGGGCCTTTGTTGGCAAAGTAATGTCTCTGTTTTTGAATATGCTATCTAGGTTGGTCATACTTTCCTTCCAAGGAGTAAGCATCTTTAATTTCATGGCTGCAGTCACCATCTGCAGTGATTTTGGAGCCCAGAAAAATAAAGTCTGACACCATTTCCACTGTTTCCCCATCTATTTGCCATGAAGTGATGACTCATTGGAAAAGACTCTGATGCTGAGAGGGATTGGGGGCAGGAGGAGAAGGGCACGACAGAGGATGAGATGGCTGGATGGCATACCGACTCGATGGACATGAGTTTGGGTGAACTCCAGGAGTTGGTGATGAACAGGGAAGCCTGGTATGCTGCAGTTCATGGGGTCACAAAGAGTTGGACACAACTGAGCCACTGAACTGAACTGAAGTGATGGAACCAGATGACATGATCTTAGTTTCTGAATGTTGAGCTTTAAGCAAACTTTTTCTCTCTCCTCTTTCACTTTCATCAAGAGGTTTTTAGTTCTTCTTCACTTTCTGCCATAAGGGTGGCGTCATCTGCATATCAGAGGTTATTGATATTTCTGCCGGCAATCTTGATTCCAGCTTGTGCTTCCTCCAGCCCAGCGTTTCTCATGATGTACTATGCATATAAGTTAAATAAGCAGGGTGACAATATACAGCCTTGATGTACTCCTTTTCCTATTTGGAACCAGTCTGTTGTTCCATGTCAGTTCTAACTGTTGCTTCCTGACCTACATACAGGTTTATCAAGACGCAGGTTAGGTGGTCTGGTATTCCCATCTCTTTCAGAATTTCCCACAGTTTATTGTGATGCGCACAGTCAAAGGCTTTGCATTGTCAATAAAGCAGAAATAGATGTTTTTCCGGAACTCTCTTGCTTTGTTGATGATCCAACGGCTGTGGGCAATTTGATCTCTGGTTCCTCTGCCTTTTCTAAAACCAGCTTGACCATCTGGAAGTTCGCCATGGATAGTAAAGTGCAGTTTATTACATCGGCGAGCCCAAGGCAGAGTCTCCTCTTCGGCAAGGACCCCAGCTGACTTTTGTGAAAACCTTTTATACCTTAAGTGTACTGCTCAAGCCCACATCCCCAAATTCCTTAAACCTAGCCTAGAAAGTGTTAAAGGGAGATACAATCAGGTTACAGCCATGATTCATAATCAGAAGGGTCAGCTGATTATACATTGTAGCCTATACAAATGGGTGCCATAAAGATTACAAAGGTGATTGACTACATAGGGGATTATTACATTTTTCTGGGGGATGGAAAATCTTGGTATGGAATCTGGTGTTTATCAGTACAGGAGGCCAGTTTAGCCGTAGGTATGTTATTCCTGTGCTACTAGGCACATAGTCCAAAGCTCACTGAAAGTGCAAAAAGTTTTCTTCTTTTTCAAGATGGAGTCAGCTCTGCCTGACTCCTGAAAATTCCTTTCCTCCCTCAACATAACTGTATTTACATGGTCAAAATAATGTAAGCATAATATAAATACTGACAAAATGGGAAGATGAGGTATGGCATGGGAGGATGTGTTTACATGTGCATAGGTTTGTGCTAAGGCCAGGAGCAAGGGATTGAAGATAAGGTGATTAAAGAGAGCAAAATCTTCATCAGTAGGATATCAAAAGATAATACCTAAATTCAAACTCTTTGAAATGCAAATTAAGTGTGTTAATTTTGAGATATATAGATAAATAAACAGAGTCTGTGTGTATGACTGGAAGATATTAACTCCAGGGAGCAGAAAATGAAGGACAGCCATTTTTGTAATAGGTTTCATAGAAGGCTGACTTTTTAAGCACATGTGTCAGAGGTATGGGCTCACTCCTATGCATCCTTCAGAACTGACCTGTTTCTTATTTTATTTGGGAAGCCTTCATTTGCTCTTCCAGATGCCCTTCTTATTTACTTTATTAGACATCTTTACTTACCCTATGATAATACCTATCATCTAGTATCATTATTGCTCTTGTCTTCTAACCCCAATGTAAGTTTTCATACCCTTAAAGTGTGTGTGTGTGTGTTTTTACAAGTTTTTTTTACTTCATTGCCTAGCACAATTCCTAGTACATAGTAGAAGCTCCATAAATATTTGTGAAGTGAATAACAGCACCTGCTAAAACCATATTTCAGGAGTTATTTTCCAGGTCTAATTCTAGCTCCACAGTGAGACAACTACCAAATAAATTAACTAATTTGTAGCTCCATGAGTGTATTATTACTCCACTATTCAAACAGGCTCTGTTAAATTATTAACGTGAATTGTAAGGTAAATAAACTACTTTAAATCTTTTATAGCATGCTATAAACAGTACCTAGTAAAGGCAAAGTAACAGTCCTTCCAGACTAGTGTTTTGTAACTTGGAGGTCTTTGGGAAGCCCCTAGGAAAGTCACTAGAGAATACCCTAAAATTGAATGCAAAATTTTGTGTGCAGGCATTTTTCTAGAAAGAGAACCCATAATTCCTGTTAAATTAGGAAGGAGAGAATGATTTCAGAAATTTAAATGGCACTGCTCAGGGCAGCATGCCTTACATTTTACATTGTGCCAGTTTTTTAGAAAGGTATAGGACTCTCTACATATTTTGTTTTCTAAAAATCTTGAAACATAGAGATGGGAAAGTTACTATTCTAGACTTGAGTATACAAAAAACACCAATTCAGGTTTGTGATTTTAATTAATCAGGAATAGAATTCAAATTGAAAGAAAAATTTACCCATATCCAAAAGCAGGCTGTGTAAATTCTACAGAGAATTATTATGAGTTTTAGGCCAGTGTTATTTCATATTTTATGAAATATAAATTTTAATGTTCAAGTAGAACAATGCTATATAGAATGTCAGATAAATTAAATATTAAATAAGTATTACTTTTTATTGTTATAAAATACTGTGTAAGTTCAATTTGTTTGTTTCTTGATTACTGAAATATAATTCAAAATGAGAAGCAATAGAGCAGGAGCCAATTTCAGAGGAAGCCTAGTCTTTATTTTTTTTCAGTCCATGCTTCAGGAGTTTCATTAATAAAAAAACATGGTTTTTAAATATGCACAGTGGACTAGAATATCATAAATGTTAAATGGCATTAATTTTATTGGGTGTTCAACCTTGCTTAGTCTAGGTAAAAATACAGTCACTGATATGAGACTAGAACATACCTAAACCACAGGAAAATAAATCAGTCAATTCAGTGATGTGATATTAAACTATAAGAAGAAATTTGCGGGGAAGTGAAGAGGGAAGGGCAAAAGACAGCATTCCAATTATTCAAATAATCCCCAGAAAGTCATTAATAAGAAAGCATTCACCTATTCCTTTTTGGAACATCAAGTAATATGTTAATTCACTTCAGTTCTGTTTCTCAGTCCTGTCCCACTCTTTGCTACCCCATGGAGTGCAGCACGCCAGGCCTCCCTGTCCATCGCCAACTCCCAGAGTTTATTCAAACTCATGTCCGTTGAGTTGGTGATGCCATGCAACCATTTCATCCTCTGTCGTCCACTTCTCCTGCCTTTAATCTTTCCCAGCATCAGGGTCTTTTCCAATGAGTCAGTTCTTCGCATCAGGTGGCCAAAGTATTGAAGCTTTGGCTTCAGCATCAGTCCTTCCAATGAATATTTAGGACTGATTTCCTTTAGGATGGACTGGTTGGATCTCCTTATAGTCCAAGAGACTCTCAACAGTCTTCTCCAACACCACAGTTTAAAAGCATCAATTCTTCGGTGCTCAGCTTTCCTTATAGTCCAGCTCTCACATCCATACATGACTACTGGAAAAACCATAGCTTTGACTAGACAGACCTTTGCTGGCAAAGTAATGTCTCGCTTTTTAATAAGCTGTCTAGGTTGGTCATAACTTTTCTTCCAAGGAGCAAGCATCTTTTAATTTCATGGCTGCAGTTACCATCTGCAGTGATTTGGGGCACACAAAAAAATAAAGTCTGTCCCTGTTTCCACTGATTCTCCATCTATTTGCCATGAAGTAACACTGGGCTGGAGTAAGCACAAGCTGGAATCAAGATTGCCAGGAGAATTATCAATAATCTCAGATATGCAATGACACCACCCTCATGGCAGAAACTGAAGAGGAACTAAAAAGCCTCTTGATGAAAGTGAAAAAAGAGAGTGAAAAAGTTGGCTTAAAGCTCAACATTCAGAAAACGAAGATCATGGCATCTGGTCCCATCACTTCATGGGAAATAGATGGGGAAACAGTGGAAACAGTGTCAGACTTTATTTTTGGGGCTCCAAAATCACTGCAGGTGGTGATTGCAGCCATGAAATTAAAAGGCGCTTACTCCTTGGAAGGAAAGTTATGACCAACCTAGATAGCATATTAAAAACAAAGACATTACTTTGTCACCAAAAGTCCATCTAGTCAAGGCTATGGTTTTTCCAGTGGTCATGTATAGATATGAGAGTTGAACTGTGAAGAAAGCTGAGCACTGAAGAATTGATGCTTTTAAACTGTGGTGTTGGAGAAGACTCTTGAGAGTGTCTTAGACTGCAAGGAGATCCAACCAGTCCATCCTAAAGGAGATTAGTCCTGGATGTTCTTTGGAAGGAATGATGCTAAAGCTGAAACTCCAGTACTTTGGCCACCTCATGCGAAGTGTTGACGCATTGGAAAAGACTCTGATGCTGGGGAGAATTGGGGACAGGAGGAGAAGGGGACGACAGAGGATGAGATGGCTGGATGGCATCACCGACTTGATGGACATGAATTTGAGTGAACTCCGGGAGTTGGTAATGGACAAGGAGGCCTAACATGCTGAAATTCATGGGGTCGCAAAGAGTCGGACACGATTGAGTGATTGAACTGAACTGAATGGGACCAGATGACATAATCTTAGTTTTCTGAATGCTGAGTTTTAAGCCAACTTTTTCATTCTCCTCTTTCACTTTCATCAGGAGGCTCTTTAGTTCTCCTTCACTTTCTGACATAAGGGTGGTGTCATCTGCATATCTGAAGTTATTGATATTTCTCCCAGCAATCTTGATTCCAGCTTGCGCTTCATCCAGCCCAGCGTTTCTCATGATGTATTATGCATATAAGTTAAATAAGCAGGGTGACAATATACAGCCTTGATGTACTCCTTTTCCTGTTTGGAACCAGTCTGTTGTTCCATGTCAGTTCTAACTGTTGCTTCCTGACCTGCATACAGGTTTCTCAAGAGGCAGGTCAGGTGGTCTGGTATTCCCATCTCTCAGAATTTTCCACAGTTTATTGTGATGCGCACAGTCAAAGGCTTTGGCATAGTCAATAAAGCAGAAATAGATGTTTTTCTGGAACTCTCTTGCTTTGTTGATGATCTAACGGCTGTTGGCAATTTGACCTCTGGTTCCTCTGCCTTTTCTAAAACCAGCTAGAATATCTGGAAGTTCACAGTTCATGAACTGTTGAATCCTGGCTTGGAGCGACCAAACTGAACTGAACTTACTAGCATGTGAGATGAGTGCAGTTGTGCAGTAGCTTGAGTATTATTTGGCATTGCCTTTCTTGGAATGAAAACTGACATTTTCCAGTCCTGTGGCCACTGCTGAGTTTTCCAAATTTGCTGGCATATTGAGTGCAGCACTTTCACAGCATCATCTTTTAGGATTTGAAATAGCTCAACTGGAATTCTATCATCTCCACTAGCTTTGTTCACAGTGATGCTTCCTAAGGCCCACTTGACTTCACATTCCAGGATGTCTGGCTCTAGGTGAGTGATCACACCATTGTGATTATCTGGGTTGTGAAGATCTTTTTTGTATAGTTCTGTGTATTCTTGCCACCTCTTCTTAATATGTTCGGCTTCTATTAAGTCCATACAATTCCTGTCCTTTATTGTGCCCATCTTTCCCTTGGTATCTCTAATTTTCTTGAAGAGATCTCTAGTCTTTCCCATTCTATTGTTTTCCTCTATTTCTTTGCACTGATCACTGAGGAAGGCTTTCTTATCTCTCCTTGCTATTCTTTGGAACTCTGCATTTGAATGGGTATATCTTTCCTTTTCTCCTTTGCCTTTCACTTCTCTTCTTTTCATAGCTATTTGTAAGGTCTCCTCAGACAACTATTTTTCCTTCTTGCATTTCTTTTTCTTGGGGATGGTCTTGATCACTGCCTCCTGTACAATGTCATGAACCTCTGTCCATAGTTCTTCAGGCACTCTATCAGGTCTAATCCCTTGAATCTATTTGTCACTTCCAATGTATTGTCTTAAGGGATTTTATTTAGGTCCATGTGGCTCTGATGGTAAAGCATCTTCCTACAATGCAGGAGACCCGGGTTCATCCCTGGGTTGGGAAGATCCTCTGGAGAAGGAAATGGCAACTCCACTCCAGTATTTTTGCCTAGAAAACCCCATGAGCAAAGGAAACTGGTAGACTACAGTCCATGTGGTCGCAAAGAGTCAGACACGACTGAGCGACTTCACTTTTTTTCTTTCTTTCTTTCTTTTCATACCTGAATGGTCTAGTGGTTTTTCCCTACTTTCTTCAATTTAAGTCTGAATTTGCCAATAAGGAGTTCCTGTTCTGAGGCACAGTCAGCTCCCAGTCTTGTTTTTGCTGACTGTATGGAGCTCCTCCATCTCTGGCTGCAAAGAATATAATCAATCGGTATTGACCACCTGGTGATGGCCATGTATAGAGTCTTCTCTTGTGTTGTTGGAAGAAGGTGTTTGCTATGACCAGTGTATTCTCTTGGCAAAAGTCTGTTAGCCTTTGCCCTGTTTCATTCTGTACTCCAAGGCCAAATTTGCTCATTACTCCAGGTACTTCTTGATTTCTTCCTTTTGCATTCCAGTCCTCTATAATGAAAAGGACATCTTTTTTGGGTGTTAGTTCTAGAAGGTCTTGTAGGTCTTCATAGAACCATTCAATGTCAGCTTCTTCAACGTTGCTGGCTAAATTACTTGGATTACTGTGATATTGAATGGTTTGCCTTGGAAATGAACCGAGATCATTCTGTCATCTTTGAGATTGCATCCAAGTACTGTATTTTGGACTCTTGTTGAGTATGGTGGCCACTCCACTTCTTCTAAGGGATTCTTGCCCACAGTAGTAGATATAATGGTCATCTGAGTTAAATTAACCCATTCCAGTCCATTTTAGTTTGCTGATTCCTAAAATGTCGACATTGACTCTTGCCATCTCTTGTTTGACCACTTCCAATTTGCCTTGATTCATGGACCTAACATATTCCAGGATCCAATACAACATTGCTCTTTACAGCATTGGACTTTTCTCCATCACAGTCACATGGACAACTGGTTGTTGTTTTGTTTTGGCTCTCTTTATTCTTTCTGGAGTTATTTCTCCACTGATCTCCAGTAGCATATTGGGAACCTACTGACCTGGGGAGTTCATCTTTTAGTGTCCTATCTTATTGCTTTTTCATACTGTTCATAGGATTCTCAAAAAAAGAATACTGAAGTGGTTTGCCATTCCCTTCTCCAGTGGACCATGTTTTGTCAGAACTCTCTATCATGACCCATCCATCTTGGGTGACCCTACATGGCATGGCTCATAGTTTCATTGAGTTAGACAAGGCTGTGGTCCATGTGATTAGACTGGTTAGTTTTCTATGATTGTGATTTTCAGTCTGTCTGCCCTCTAATGGAGAAGGATAAGAGCCTATGGAAGCTTCCTGATGGGAGAGACTGACTAAGGGGGAAACTGGGCCTTGTTCTGATGGGCAGAGACATGTTCAGTAAATCTTTAATCCAACTTTTTTTTTTACGGTTGGAGCTGTGTTCCCTCCCTGTTATTTACCTGGAGCCAAATTATGGTGGAGGTAATGAAGATCCCATGCAGGCACTGCGCACTCAGTGCCCCCAACCCTGCAGCAGGCCACCACTGACCCACACCTCTGCCAGAGACTCCTAGACACTCAAGGGTAAGTCTGGGTCAGTCTCTTGTGGCATCACCGCTCCTGTCTCCTGGGTCCTGGTGTGCACAAGGTTCTGTTTGTGCCCTCCCAGAGTCTGTTTCCCCAGTCCTGTGTAAGTTCTGGTGTTCTATAAGTTAAAGAGATATTTATTTTTCCTTGTTAAAATTTGGTGCTATGGAGGTTTGAAATATCCTGCAACATATCAACTTTCAGTTCACCTGTTTAGTATCATTAATTCAGGAAATGATAAAAAGCAAAGGGAAATAATTTGATATTGAAACCATTTACCTCAGATTGGGACTTGAACACATGTGCTGGGACTTGAACCTGGCCAAAAGCCTGCTTGGGGCTTGAACCCACCTGGCTGGGACTAACCCAGCCAAAACACTTGATATCTGGTTTCAGGACCTAATGAGCTCAGGTTCTTGATGTCTCATCACAGAAAGAATTCAATGAGAGACAAAGTGATAGGTAAGAAGTGGATTTGTTCAGATTCAAAGCAGAAAAAGTGTGGGCCATCACAGAGGGTAAGTCAGGTGGCAGTGGAATGTGGTTGTTACTTTTTATAGGCTGGGTAATTTCATATGCTAATGAGTGGGAGGATTATTCCAACTATTTTGGGGAAAGGGTAGAGATTTCTAGGAATTGGGCCACTGCCCACTGCTTGGTCTTTTGACAGTGCCTTAGAACTGTCATGGAACCTTTGGTGCTTTAGTAACTAAGTCATGTCTGACTCTTGTGACTCCATGGCCCTAGCCTGCTGGTCTCCTCTGTCTGTGGAATTCTCCAGGCAAGAATACTGGAGTGGGTTGCCATTTCCTTCTCCAGGGGAACTTCCCAACCCAGGAATGGAACCTAGGTCTCCTGCATTGCAGGCAGATTCTTAACCTACTTAGCTAGGAGGAAAGCCTGGCACCTCTGGGTGTGTCATTTAGCTTGCTGATTGAGGATCAAGGTCTAATCTAAGTTGTCACTTGCCAGCCATCTCAGGACTCATTTGATTCTAATCAGTTTATGTTGTGTCCTTGGGCTATGTCATTCTTTCAAAAGTTGTGCCCTGCCCATTTCCCTCCTGTTACAATCTGTCTTTTGTCTTTGTTTTGTTAATCTGGAAAGAACTGAACCAGAACTTCCTGGTGGGGGGAAGGGGTTTGGTTGGCCCTATGTATCACTGAAGAACATGTTTAAATGTCAACTTTTAAATGCAAGTCAAAACTACAATGGGATATCTCCTCACAATAGTCAGAATGGCTATCATCAAAAAATTCACAAACAATAAATGCTGGAGAGGGTGTGTAGAGAGAGGAACACTCCTATACTGTTGAAGGGACTGTAAACTGGTGCAGCCACTATGGAGAACATTATAGAGGTTCCTTGAAAAACTGAAAATAGACCTACCATATGACCCTGCAATCCCACTCCTGAGCATATACCCAGAGAAAAACATGACCCAAAAGTATGCATCCACCCCAATGTTCATTGCAGCACTGTTTACAATAGCCAAGACATAGAAGCAAACTAAATGTCCATCGACAGTTCAGTTCAGTCACTCAGTCGTATCCGACTCTTTGCGACCCCATGGACTGCAGCATGCCAAGCCTCCCTGTCCATCACCAACTCCTGGAGTTTACTCAAACTTATGTCCATTGAGTCAGTGATGTCATCCAACCATCTCATCCTCTGTCGTCCCCTTCTCCTCCTGCCTTCAATTTTTCCCAGCATCAGGGTTTTTTCCAATCAGTCAGTTCTTCACATCAGGTGGCCAAAGTATTGGAGTTTCAGCTTCAGCATCAGTCCTTCCAATGAATATTCAGGACTGACTTCCTAGGGATTGACTGGTCTGATCACCTTGCAGTCCAAGGGACTATCAAGTGTCTTCTCCAACACCTCAGTTCAAAAGCACCAATTCTTCAGTGCTCAGCTTTCTTTGTAGTCCAGCTCTCACATCCACACATGAGAACTGAAAAACCATAGCTTTGGCTAGACGACTTTGATCCGCTCCTCTGTCTGTGGACAGATATGGCATATATATATATATATATATATATATATATATATATATATATATATATAATGGAATATTAAACAGACATTAAAAGTATGAAATAATGCCATTTGCAGCAACATGGATAGACCTAAAGAGTGTCATGTTGGTGAAGAAAGTCAAACAGAGAAGGATATATATCTTACGGCATTCCTTATATGTGGAATCTAAAAAATGATACAAATGAACTTATTTACAAAACAGAAACAGACTACCAGACTTAAAGAACTAACTTATGATTGAGGGGGAAGCAACAGGGGAAAGTGTTAGTTAGTGAGTTGGGGGCAGACAAGTACACACTGCTATATTTAAAATGGATAACCAACAAGGACCTACTGTATAGCACACAGAACTCTGCTCAATGTTATGTGGCATCCTGAATGGGAGGGGAGTTTAAGGGAGAATGGATACTTTATTTATGGCCCAGTCCCTTCACTCTTCACCTGAAACTATCACAACATTTTTAACCGGATATACCCCAATACAAAAAAAAAAAAAAAGTCACCTCTTCTAAGAGAAAATCAGTTCAGTTCAGTTCAGTTCAGTCGCTCAGTCATGTCTGACTCCCTGCCACCCCATGAATTGCACAACGCCAGGCCTTCCTGTCCATCACCAACTCCCAGAATTTACCCAAACTCATGTCCATCGAATCAATGAGGCCATCCAGCTTTCTCATCCTCTGTCGTCCCATTCTCCTCCTGCCCCTAATCCCTCCCAGCATCAGAGTCTTTTCCAATGATTCAACTCTTTGCATGAGGTGACCAAAGTATTGGAGTTTCAGCTTCAGCATCAGTCCTTCCAATGAACCCCAGGACTCATCTCCTTTAGGATGGACTGGTTGGATCTCCTTGCAGTCCAAAGGACTCTCAAGAGTCCTCTCCAACACCACAGTTCAAAAGCATCAATTCTTTGGCGCTCAGCTTTCTTCACAGTCCAACTCTCACATCCATACATGACCACAGGAAAAACCATAGCCTTGACAAGGTGGACCTTTGTTGACAAAGTAATGTCTCTGCTTTTGAATATGCTATCTAGGTTGGTCATAATTTTCCTTCCAAGGAGTAAGCATCTTTTAATTTCATGGCTGCAGTCACCATCTGCAGTGATTTTGGAGCCCCCCAAAATAAAGTCTGACACTGTTTCCACTGTTTCCCCATCTATTTCCATGAAGTGATGGGACCAGATACCATGGTCTTAGTTTTCTGAATGTTGAGCTTTAAGCCAACTTTTCCACTCTCCTCTTTCACTTTCATCAAGAGGGTCTTTAGTTCCTCTTCACTTTCTGCCATAAGGGTGCTGTCATTTGCATATCTGAGGTTATTGATATTTCTCCCTGCAATCTTGATTCCAGCTTGTGCTTCCTCCAGCCCAGCATTTCTCATGATGTACTCTGCATATAAGTTAAATAAGCAGGGTGACAATATACAGCCTTGACGTACTCCTTTTCCTATTTGGAACCACTCTGTTGTTCCAGGTCCAGTTCTAGCTGTTGCTTCCTGACCTGCATATAGGTTTCTCAAGATGCAGGTCAGGTGGTCTGGTATTCACATTTCTTGAAAAATTTCCCACAGTTTATTGTGATCCACATAGTCAAAGGCTTTGGCATAGTCAATAAAGCAGAAATAGATGCTTTTGGGGGCTCTCTTGCTTTGTTGATGATCCATCAGATGTTGGCAATTTGATCTCGGGTTCCTCTGCCTTTTCTAAAACCAGCTTGAACATCAGGAAGTTCACGGTTCACCTATTGCTGAAGCCTGGCTTGGAGAATTTTAAGCATTACTTTACTAGCTTGTGAGAGAAGTGCAATTGTGCGGTAGTTTGAGCATTCTTTGGCATTGCCTTTCTTTGGGATTGGAATGAAAACTGACCTCTTCCAGTCCTGTGGTCACTGCTGAGTTTTCCAAATTTGCTGGCATATTGAGTGCAGCACTTTCACAGCATCATCTTTCAGGATTTGAAATAGGTCCACTGGAATTCCATCACCTCCACTAGCTCTGTTTGTAGTGATGCTTTCTAAGGTCCACTTGACTTCGCATTCCAGGATGTCTGGCTCTAGGTCAGTGATCACACAATCATGATTATCTGGGTCGTGAAGATCTTTTTTGCACAGTTCTTCTGTGTATTCTTGCCACCTCTTCTTAATATCTTCTGCTTCTGTTAAGTCCATACCCTTTCTGTCCTTTATCAAGCCCATCTTTGCATGAAATGTTCCTTTGGTATCTCTGATTTTCTTGAGAGATCTCTAGTCTTTCCCATTCTGTTGTTTTCCTCTATTTCTTTGCACTGATCACTGAGGAAGGCTTTCTTATCTCTCCTTGCTTTTCTTTGTAACTCTGCATTCAAATGTTTGTATCTTTCCTTTTCTCCTTTGCTTTTTGCTTCCCTTCTTTTCACAGCTATTTGTAAGGCCTCCCCAGACAGCCATTTTGCTTTTTTGCATTTCTTTTCCATGGGGATGGTCTTGATCCCTGTCTCCTGCACAATGTCACGAACCTCCATCCATAGTTCATCAGGCACTCTGTCTATTAGATCTAGTCCCTTAAATCTATTTCTACTTCCAGTGTGTAATTGTAAGGGATTTGATTTATGTCATACCTGAATGGTCTAGTGGTTTTCCCTACTTTCTTCAATTTAAGTCTGAATTTGGCAATAAGGAGTTCATGGTCTGAGCCACAGTCAGCTCCTGGTCTTGTTTTTGCTGACTGTATAGAGCTTCTCCATCTTTGGCTGCAAAGAATATAATCAATCTGATTTCGGTGTTGACCATCTGGTGATGTCCATGTGTAGAGACTTCTCTTGTGTTGTTGGAAGAGGGTGTCTGCTATGACCAGTGCATTCTCTTGGCAAAACTCTATTAGCCTTTGCCCTGCTTCATTCCATATTCCAAGGCCAAATTTGCCTTTTACTCCAGGTGTTTCTTGACTTCCTCCTTTTGCATTCCAGTCCCCTATAATGAAAAGGGCATCCCTTTTGGGTGTTAGTTCTAAAAGATCTTGTAAGTCTTCATAGAACCGTTCAACTTCAGCTTCTTCAGCATTACTAGGATTAATGGGGCATAGGCTTGGATTACCGTGATATTGAATGGTTTGCCTTGGAAACGAACAGATATCATCTGTCATTTTTGAGATTGCACCCAAGTACTGCATTTCAGACTCTTTTGTTGACCATGATGGCTACTCCATTTCCTCTAAGGGATTCTTGCCCACAGTAGTAGATATAATGGTCATCTGAGTTAAATTCACCCTTTCCAGTCCATTTTAGTTTGTTGATTCCTAGAATGTCAACGTTCACTCTTGCCATCTCCTGTTTGACCACTTCCAATTTGCCTTGATTCATGGACCTAACATTCCAGGTTCCCGTGCAATATTGGAGAAGCTCTATACAGTCAGCAAAAACAAGACCAGGAGCTGATTACAGCTCAGACCATGAACTCCTTATTGCCAAATTCAGACTTAAATTGAAGAAAGTAGGGAAAACCACTAGACCATTCAGGTATGACCTAAATCAAATCCCTTATGGTAATACAGTGGAAGTGAGAAATAGATTTAAGGGACTAGATCTGATAGACAGAGTGCCTGATGAACTATGGATGGAGGTTCGTGACATTGTACAGGAGACAGAGATCAAGACCATCCCCATGGAAAAGAAATGCAAAAAAGCAAAATGGCTGTCTGGGGAGGCCTTACAAATAGCTGTGAAAAGAAGAGAAGTGAAAAGCAAAGGAGAAAAGGAAAGATACAAACATCTGAATGCAGAGTTCCAAAGAATAGCAAGAAGAGATAAGAAAGCCTTCCTCAGTGATCAGTGCAAAGAAATAGAGGAAAACAACAGAATGGGAAAGACTAGGGATCTCTTCAAGAAAATCAGAGATACCAAAGGAACATTTCATGCAGAGATGGGCTCGATAAAGGACAGAAATGGTATGGACCTAACAGAAGCAGAAGATATTAAGAGGAGATGGCAAGAATACACAGAAGAACTGTGCAAAAAAGATCTTCACAACCCAGATAATCATGATGGTGTGATCACTCACCTATAGCCAGACATCCTGGAATGTGAAGTCAAGTGGGCCTTAGAAAGCATCACTACGAAGAAAGCTAGTGGAGGTGATGGAATTCCAGTGGAGCTATTCCAAATCCTGAAAGATGATGCTGTGAAAGTGCTGCACTCAATATGCCAGCAAATTTGGAAAACTCAGCAGTGGCCACAGGACTGGAAGAGGTCAGTTTTCATTCCAATCCCAAAGAAAGGCAATGCCAAAGAATGCTCAAACTACCACACAATTGCACTCATCTCACACGCTAGTAAAGTAATGCTTAAAATTCTCCAAGCCAGGCTTCAGCAATATGTGAACCGTGAACTTCCTGATGTTCAAGCTGGTTTTAGAAAAGGCAGAGGAACCAGAGATCAAATTGCCAACATCCACTGGATCATGGAAAAAGCAAAAGAGTTCCAGAAAAGCATCTATTTCTGCTTTATTGACTATGCCAAAGCCTTTGACTATGTGGATCACAATAAACTGTGGAAAATTCTGAAAGAGATGGGAATACCAGATCACCTGACCTGCCTCTTGAGAAACCTGTATGCAGGTCAGGAAGCAACAGTTAGAACTGGGCATGGGACAACAGAGTGGTTCCAAATAGGAAAAGGAGTACGTCAGTGCTGTATATTGTCACCCTGTTTGTTTAACTTATATGCAGAGTACATCATGAGAAATACTGGACTGGAAGAAACACAAGCTGGAATCAAGATTGCTGGGAGAAATATCAACTACCTCAGATATGCAGATGACACCACCCTTATGGCAGAAAGTGAAGAGGAACTAAAAAGCCTCTTGATGAAAGTGAAAGTGGAGAGTGAAAAAGTTGGCTTAAAGCTCAGCATTCAGAAAACAAAGATCATGGCATCTGGTCCCATCACTTCATGGCAAATAGATGGGGAAACAGTGGAAACAGTGTCAGACTTTATTTTGGGGGGGCTCCAAAATCACTGCAGATGGTGACTGCAGCCATGAAATTAAAAAACGCTTACTCCTTGGAAGGAAAGTTATGACCAACCTAGATAGCATATTCAAAAGCAGAGACATTACTTTGCCAACAAAGGTCCATCTTGTCAAGGCTATGGTTTTTCCTGTGGTCATGTATGTATGTGTGAGTTGAACTGTGAAGAAGGCTGAGCACCGAAGAATTGATGCTTTTGAACTGTGGTGTTGGAGAAGACTCTTGAGGGTCCCTTGGACTGCAAGGAGATCCAACCAGTCCACTCTGAAGGAGATAAGCCCTGGGATTTCTTTGGAAGGACTGATGCTAAAGCTGAAACTCCAGTACTTTGGCCACCTCATGCAAAGAGTTGACTCATTGGAAAAGACTCTGATGCTGGGAGGGATTGGGGGCAGGAGGAGAAGGGGACGACAGAGGATGAGATGGCTGGATGGCATCACTGACTCGATGAACGTGAGTCTGAGTGAACTCCGGGAGTTGGTGATGGACAGGGAGGCCTGGTGTGCTGCAATTCATGGGGTCACAAAGAGTCGGACACGACTGAGCGACTGATCTGATGTGATCTGAAAGATGTTTAAGATAGTTTAAAAATATAACTATCACTTGAAACTGAAAAATTTGAGGCATCACTGAGAAAACCACAAAATATTTACTCTAAGACTTCTGTTTTCAAAGGCATTATATATAATGTTTACAAAATAAATAAAATTTGAAAGTCTAAAACCCAATGATACTATAGGCGACTTATTGGCTACTCCTAAATCTTCCTATGTTGGACTTATCTAAATTCTAATTGAAGAATAATATTTTTGGCCACACTGAGAAGCTTGCAGGATCTAACTTCTCTGACCAGGGATTGAACATGGGCCATGGCAGTGAAAGCACCAAGTCCTAACCACTGGGCAACCAAGGAACTCACTAAATGGAAATTTTTAAGGCAAGCCTTTCATATTTTTTTAGACAGTTATCTTCATTCTGAATGATTTCTCTCTTGATTTGGATTTTATTTTATAAAGTTTAAGCTCCAGCTGCATTTTATTCTGTACCTTTACAGATATATTATGTCTAGAAGTATTTATAAATATTTTAATTAGTCACAATTTTCATGCTTGAACAGGGAGCGAAATAAGTATACTTTGAGACTTAGAAACTGACCTTTGTTCTTATTGCCATAGGATGTTTGCTGCTAACTCCCTCGAGGCAACACATATTTACTGTTTATGATTGTTTTGGGAACCATACTCATCTACTGAGACATGAAAAGTGGTTTTCACTACACTTTAATGCAATATGGATTTTCTTTTTTTTTTTTTTTCATTTATTTTGTAATTCGAGGAAAATTGGTTTACAATGTTGTATTGGTTTCTCCCTTACCACAACACAAATCAGCCATAATTGTACATATATCCCCTCCCCATTGAGCCTCCCTCTCCTCCCCCAACCCCACCCCTTGAGATCGTCACAGAGCACCAGCTGGGTTCCCTGTGTTATAGAGCAACTTCTCACCAGCTGTCAGTTTTCCGTATGGTGATACAAATATGCCTATGCCATCTTCCCCATCTGCTCCACTCTCTTCTTCCCTCACTGTGTCCACAAGTCTGTTCTCTGCATTTGCATCTCCAGTCCTTCCCTGCAAATAGCTTCATCAATACCATTTTTCTATATTCCATATATATGTGTGCGTTAATACACTATTTTTGTTTTTCTCTTTCTGACTTACTTCACTCTGTATAACAAGTTCTAGGTTCAATATGGATTTTCTTAATGTCACATCATAACATGAGTAACACCACCACACTTCATTTACTGATCTTCCTAAATTTTATATCAATTCATTTTATGGAGTAATTCAATTCAACTGCTTTGTCTTTCTTAGCAATATGTCTGTTGTTGTTGTTTTAAATGTAGCATCAAATTCCACATAAACTCTGGCAGTTTATATTTTTTAAGTAAGACAAAATGAAACAAAATACATGTTGGAACTGTTTTTTCTGAAATATGTCTCTAGCAAGTTTGTTTTGATTATCTTTTCCTCCTAAACTTGTTTTACTTCATTTCTAATGTGGGATTTATAGAGAACCTATGGAAAATTTGTTTCACACTTATTTTCAAACACTTTTTATTTACTTTGTTTTTACACATTCTTTCAATGTCCTTTGTTTAGAAGATTGTTCATTTTGATGATGGATTGTCTCATTTTCTTCCTTAAATACTTGATAGACTTTACCAGCAAAATAACCTGGACCTGAAGTTTCCTTCGTGGAAAAGTTTTTGAAAACAAATTCAATTTTTTAAATAGAAACAAGGGTATTCAGGTTTTCTTTGTGATCTTGTACTAGTTTTGGTAAATTATGTTTTTCAAAGACTTCATTTCATTTAAGTTGTCAAATTTATTGGCATATAGGTGTTCACAAAATTACCTTTTTAATGTCTATAGGACCTGTAATGATATCTATCCCTCTTTTATTCCAGTTATTAAGCAACCCTTGAGTCAAGGACCATCTTTAATATTCTTTTCATGTAGGAAAATAAGACCCAGTAATGAAGTATATCACATGCTGGCTCAAGTGTCATGATTTACTATTAACTCTGGTTTGCAATGTATTGTGCTTTCCTGTGTGTATGTTTACCTGGAATATCTTACAAAGTTTTATTTAACTTTGTAAGCAACCTAGATGTCCATCAGCAGATGAATGGATAAGAAAGCTATGGTACATATACACAATGGAGTATTACTCAGCCATTAAAAAGAATACATTTGAATCAGTTCTAATGAGGTGGATGAAACTGGAGCCTATTATTCAGAGTGAAGTAAGCCAGAAGGAAAAACACCAATACAGTATACTAACGCATATATATGGAATTTAGAAAGATGGTAACGATAACCCTGTATACGAGACAGCAAAAGAGACACTGATGTATAGAACAGTCTTATGGACTCTGTGGGAGAGGGAGAGGGTGGGAAGATTTGGGAGAATGGCATTGAAACATGTAAAATATCATGTATGAAACGAGATGCCAGTCCAGGTTCAATGCACAATACTGGATGCTTGGGGCTGGTGCACTGGGATGACCCAGAGGGATGGTATGGGGAGGGAGGAGGGAGGAGGGTTCAGGATGGGGAACACATGTATACCTGTGGTGGATTCATTTTGATATTTGGCAAAACTAATACAATTATGTAAAGTTTAAAAATAAAATTAATTAAAAAAAAAAAAAACAAAGGCTAAAACTATCACTGGGATGAAAAAATACTAGTAATGAAAATCCAAATCATATATGTCTTGGATATCCTTGGCTGGAATAATTTATTATCAAAAATATTAACAGATAGTTCAGGCCTAGAACTGAAAGTTACAGATCCTGGCTGCTACAGATTGCAGTATTTTAAAGATACTTTCTTTTTTTTTTTTTTTTGGTAAAGCAGTCATTTGGTGATGAGCTCCTTGGTGTTGGTCCATAGTCATCATGATTCCAGTACCGTCATGATGGTAGAGGGCTGCCATCAATTTCTTCTCTCCTTATACAAGCATGCCATACTCCCATCAAGAGACAGAGGAAAGAGCCCATTCCTTTTCTTCTTTGATTTTGGGCTAGCCTTAATGACTTGCTTAATGAATAAAATGTGATAGAAGTGATGTTCTGGAATGTTCAAAGGTAGACTATAAAAAGTCCTACTTCTATCTGGGCCTCTTGCAACACTCATTCTTGGGGAAACAGATGTAAGAAGGCAGATTTCTCTGAGCTTATTATGCTCTAGAAGCTATGTGAAGATGCTCCAGCCAATAATCTGAGCCTCTGTTGTAGCCATACCTACCAAGGCACCGGACATGAAGTGAAGCCATCTTGAACCCTCTAGACCAGCCTATCCACCAGCTGAATTCACTACTAAGTGACTTAAATCAGTGACATTGGAACAGAAGTTAAGTCATACCTAAATACCTGACCAATGAAATTGTGAAGTACATAAAATGTTTGTTGTTTTAAACCACTAAGTTTGGGATTGTGACACAGAAGAAGATAACCAGAAAAATGACTTGTATAAATACAGGTAAACATCTCTATTATCTGGCCTCATAAATATGGCTGTAATATTTCAGATTAGGTGAGAAAAAATCTGGAAAAATGCCACCAGCAAATCTGCCATATTAAGTAGTATATCCTAAGAAAGTTTGTTCCTCTCCACAGTGCAAGAATGAGACTATAATTTCTAAAAATTATAAAAGTTCTTGCCAACACAGCTATTTGAGTTTAAGGTGATGGACACTTTCTGGTCTTCAGTTAATTCTGACTTATTTTTATGTTCAAGGTGCTATAATGAACAGGTTAGATTATTCAGTATTATCTCGTAGAGAAAATAAAAACATCTTCATGTATAAGGAAATGTTTGAGTAGCAAAGCAAGGGTTGAGCCACGAGGTTATGGCTGGTAAACTATACCATGGTACTAAGCTAGCTCAGATTTTGGAATGCTTTGTAACATATCTTGTGATTGAATGAATCTGTGATAGGGCATTTGCTTCTGGAAGAATCTCTCTTGCTGTTGTTTAGTTGCTAAGTTGTGTCCAACTATTTGCAATCCCATGGACTAGAGCACTCCAGGCTTCTCTGTCCTTCACTATCTCCTGGAGTTTGCTCAGATTCATATCCATTAAGTGAGTGATGCTATCTAACTATCTCGTTTTCAGTGTCTTCCAATGAGTCAGCTCTTCGCATCAGGTGGCCAAAGAATTGGAGCTTTAGCCTCAGCATCAATCCTTTCAATGATCAGGGTTAATTTCCTTCAGGACTGACTGGTTTGGTCTCCTTGCTGTCAAAGGGACTCTCAAGAGTCTTCTCCAGCACCACAATTCAAAAGCATCAATTCTTTAGCAGTCAGCCTTCTTTATGGTTCAACTCTCACATCCATACGTGACTACTGAAAAACGATAGCTTTGACTATGCGGGCCTATGTTGACAAAGTTATGACTTTGCTTTTTGATATGCTATCTAGGTTGGTCATAACTTTTCTTCCAAGGAGCAAGAGTCTTTTAATTTCATTGCTGCAGTCACCATTCACAGTGATTTTGGAGCCCAAGAAAAGAAAACCTGTCACTGTTTCCACTTTTTCCCCTTCTATTTGCCATGAAGTGATGGGACCAGATGCCATGATCTTAGTTTTTTGAATGATGAGTTTCAAGCCAACTTTTTCATTCTCCTCTTTCACCTTCATCAAGAGGCTTTTAGTTCCTCTTCACTATCTGCCTTTAGGGTGGTATCATCTGCATATCTGAGGTTGTTGATATTTCTCCCAGTAATCTTGATTCCAGATTGTGATTAATCATTTCACATGATGCACTCTGAATATTAAGTTAAGTAAACAGGATGACAATATCCAGCCTTTTCATACTCCTTTCCCAATTTTGAACCAGTCTGTTGTTCCATGTGAGGTTCTAACCTTTGCTTCTTAACCTGAATACAGGTTTCTCAGGAGACAGGTAAGATGGTCTGGTATTCCTATATCTTAAAGAATTTTCCAAAGTTTGTTGTGATCCATGCAGTCAAAGTTTTTCATGTAGTCAATGAAGCAGAAGAATGTGTTTTTCTGGCATTCTCTTACTTTCTCTATAATCCAACGAATGTTGGCAATATGATCTCCGGTTCCTCTGCCTTTCTAAATCCAGCTTGTACATCTAGAAATTCTTGGTTCACATACTGCTGAAGCCTAGCTGGAAGGATGTTGAGCATAACCTTACTTTAGCATGCAAAATGAGCCCAATTGTTTGGTGGTTTGAACATTCTTTGGCACTGCCCTTCTTTGGGATTGGAATGAATGACCTTTTCCAGTTTAAAAGGCTTTATGTTGGATACATGTGGAGCCCTCTGCAACTTAAAAGTTATTCTGAGCTTTGCAAGCTGCTTTAGCCGAGAGGATCATAATCAATGCAATAAAGATGAAAATACAAATAAAAATGAATTCTATATTTAATCAAATCTCTAGTGCTTTGAAAAGAACATCCTGGATCATAAATTACTTTTAGTAAAAGCCTAATATCTAATTTGGCTTGCTGAGAACTTAATTGAAAACTGTATGTAAAGTAATTGAATATGTTTATTGTGAGATTTTAATCTTCCTTTTTATTCTTTAATAAAGAATAATTGTATAGCAACAGAAAACACAGTCAGTATCTAAAGTCATTGATTCCTTTCTTGCTCAAGCAAGATCATTCTCATTAAACAAAAATAGTGTAGAGAAAAAGTTGCCATTAAAGGATCATCTCCTTGGGGCATATTAAAAATCACTCTGAGCCTCATATGGATGCCATGCTTCTAAAAAGTGAGCTCTTTTCATTTAGCTTTACAGTGGTACTATCAAAATTGTTCAGATTAATGAAGAAAATAAAACGGTGCTTATATGCCCACTGAAGGGAAACCGAGTTGCATGAGTTAAACTTCCAGCCTCTTATTAGCTCAGAAGGTCAATTTTTAAAATCTTTTCTATGGTTTTAACAAAAGTCATTGGCTACAAAGCAGACTTTTTAAAGAAAATTACTTATAAACAAATTATATCAACCCCAAAGCTCGATATATACAATCTATATACATTCATAAATCAGTTAATAATAATGCCCATTTTAAAAAGTGTTGGTTTCTCTGGATACACAAAGTCCCATGTCAATAGTAGAGTGGTTTGTATTTAGTAACCATTGTTGGAAAAATGATAGAAAAGCTATTTTATCCCTTGAGGTTACTAAGATATAAAAATATTTTACCCATTGAACAAACTGAATTGTTTTCTGACATAATTACATTGTAATTCAATAAAAACTTTAATTTAAAAGCTATTATTTTTTTAGTTATTTAGGTATATATCAAAAAGTATATTTTGGATTATTTGTATTCATTGCAAAAACTCTTGCTTAGACCTGTGCTCTGGAGGAGTCATTAATTCATCCATTTCTTTATTAACAGATATTTGATGAGCACGTATTGCTGAGAAGTTGGCTTAAAGCTCAACATTCAGAAAATGAAGATCATGGCATCCGGTCCCATCACTTCATGGGAAATAGATAGGGAAACAGTGGAAACAGTGTCAGACTTTATTATTCTGGGCTCCAAAATCACTGCAATGGTGACTGCAGCCATGAAATTAAAAGACCCTTACTCCTTGGAAGGAAAGTTATGACCAACCTAGATAGCATATTCAAAAGCAGAGACATTACCTTGCCAACAATGTTTCATCTAGTCAAGGCTATGGTTTTTCCTGTGGTCATGTATGGATGTGAGAGTTGGACTGTGAAGAAGGCTGAGCTCTGAAGAATTGATGCTTTTGAACTGTGGTGTTGGAGAAGACTCTTGAGAGTCCCTTGGACTGCAAGGAGATCCAACCAGTCCACTCTGAAGGAGATCAGCCCTGGAATTTCTTTGGAAGGACTGATGCTAAAGCTGAAACTCCAGTACTTTGGCCACCTCATGCGAGGAGTTGACTCATTGGAAAAGACTCTGATGCTGGGAGGGATTGGGGGCAAGAGGAGAAGGGGACGACAGAGGATGAGATGGCTGGATGGCATCGCTGACTCAATGGACGTGAGTCTGAGCGAACTCCAGGAGTTGGTGATGGACAGGGAGGCCTGGCGTGCTGCGATTCATGGGGTCGCAAAGAGTCGGACACGACTGAGCGACTGATCTGATCTGATCTGATTCTGTATTCTGGGTTTGCAACAGTAAACAAACCAGAAAAACAATTCCTCCCCTTTTAAGGCTTACATTCAATCTGAAGAGAGAAGAACAAAGTAGTGGTTATCAGTGGGGAGCTGGGCAGAGGGAAAGGAGTGGGAGGTACAAACTATTGGATGTTAAGACAAGCTCAAGGATGTATTGAACAAAACAGTGAATATAGCCAACATTTTGTAATAACTGCAAATAGAAATCTTGAAAATTATGTAAAAATTTTTAAATGTTTATAAGTAAAATATCTTTTTAATTTAAAAAACTTTCAAAAACCATGGAAATATCTGGAGAGAGAATATTATAAGCAGGAACAACAAGTCTAAAATCCTGAGGCTGGAACTTGGTAGGTAAATTCAAGGAATAGCAGAAGATCAGTGAAACTGACCTTAAGAAGAATGGTTGGAAATGACGTTGGAGATATGGCCGATACCTTTGGATTTTATTCTGTGATGAGACACCTTTAAAAAAATTTGAGCAGAGAAATAAAGGATTCCTTTCAGTACAGTTCTGTCACTCAGTTGTGTCCGACTCTTTGCAACCCCATGGACTGCAGCATGCCAGACCTCCCTGTCCATCACCAACCTCCAGAGTTTACTCAAACTCATGTTCATTGAGTCAGTGATGTCATCCAACCATCTCATCCTCTGTCGTCCCCTTCTCCTCCTGCCTTCAATCTTTCCTAGCATCAGGGTCTTTTCAAATGAGTCAGTTCTTCCATCGAGTGGCTAAAGTATTGGAGTTTCATCTTTAGCATCAGTTCTTCCAATGAACGCTCAGGACTCATCTCCTTTAGGATGGATTGGTTGGATCTCCTTGCAGGCCAAGGGACTCTCAAGAGACTTCTCTAACACCACAGTTCAAAAGCATCAATTCTTTGTTGCTCAGCTTTCTTTATAGTCCAACTCTCACATCTATACATGACTACTAGAAAAACCATAGCCTTGAATAGATGGACCTTTGTTGGCAAAGTAATGTCTCTGCTTTTTAATATGCTATCTAGGCTGGTCATAACTTTTCTTCCAAGGAGCAAGCGTCTTTTAATTTCATGGCTGCAGTCAACATCTGAAGTGATTTTAGAACCCCAAAAAATAGTCTGCCACTGTTTGCAATTTCCCCATCTATTTGCCATGAAGTGATGGGACTGGATGCCATGATCTTAGTTTTCTGAATGTTGATCTTTAAGCCAAATTTTTCACTCTCCTCTTTCACTTTCATCAAGAGGCTCTTTAGTTCT
Source organism: Bos indicus x Bos taurus (assembly GCF_003369695.1). Classification (NCBI taxonomy): domain Eukaryota; kingdom Metazoa; phylum Chordata; class Mammalia; order Artiodactyla; family Bovidae; genus Bos; species Bos indicus x Bos taurus. The sequence continues at coordinate 60,076,403 of NC_040079.1, read as the reverse complement.
TCTTCGCTTTCTGCCATAAGGGTGGTGTCATCTGCATATCTGAGGTTATTGATATCTCTTCTGGAAATCTTGATTCTAGCTTGTGCTCATCCAGCCCAGCATTTCTCATGATGTACTCTGCATATAAGTTAAATAAGCAAGTTAAATACAGCCTTGATGTACTCCTTTTCCTATTTGGAACCAGTCTGTTGTTCCATGTCCAGTTCTAACTGTTGCATCCTGACTTGCATACATATTTCTCAAGAGGCAGGTCAGGTGGTCTGGTATTCCCATCTCTTTCAGAATTTTCCACAGTTGATTGTGATCCACACAGTCAAAGGCTTTGGCATATCAATAAGGCAGAAATAGATGCTTTTCTGGAACTCTCTTGCTTTTTTGATGATCCAGAGGATGTTGGCAATTTGATCTCTGGTTCCTCTGCCTTTTCTAAAACCAACTTGAATATCTAGAAGTTCATGGTTTACATATTGTTGAAGTCTGGGTTGGAAAATTTTGAGCATTACTTTGCTAGCATATGAGATGAGTGCAATTGTGCAGTAGTTTGAGTATTCTTTGGCAAAAAAAAAAAAAAAAAAGAAGAAGTTTCCTTTACCTACTCCTTAAATGGCAATGGACTCCCCTGGTGGCTCAGATGGTAAAGCGTCTGTCTACAATGCAGTAGACCTGGATTTGATCCCTGGGTTGGGAAGATCCCCTGGAGAAGGAAATGGCAATCCACTCCAGGACTATTGCCTGGAAAATCCCATGGACAGAGGAGCCTGGTAGGCTACAGTCCATGGGGTCGCAAAGAGTCGGACACGACTGGGCAACTTCACTTCACTTCACTTAAATGGCCATAGGGGCAAGTAAGAAAGCCCTGAGAACAATTAAGAGCAGTTAGAAGGCTATGCCTTGGATTAGGATGTGTGCTGGATATTTTCTGTTTGCATCTCCATTGCCTTTCAATCCTTCATGGATGTTTTGTGCCCAGAAGACTGGTTTGATTCAGTCAGTAGAAGACACTGGCGGAAACTGGAGAGCAGGAGGAGAGTCAGTAGGGTTCTTATTCTCCAGATTCATTCCCTCGAGGTCACAGGAGTTGGGCTGTTTTTACCATAGCTCTTCCCAGGCAGCCCTCTCCAAATATCTGCTCTCTCCCGGTGGTTCTATAACATCTCCCATCAGTCGCCCCTTTAGACTATAGTGATAGTGTTCTGCACTGCTGCTAATGCCAAGATTTTATACTAACCCTTATGGAGTTTCCTAAATTCTACTTATATCTTTAAGCAGTCTTTTCAATATATACTCCTCAAATTACCTCATTTTAAGGAGCCACGTATATCTTGCTGGGCCTTCAATGGCACAGGATAATAGTGAGGATTTTGAACTGGGGTGTTGGAGAAGACTCTTGAGAGTCCCTTTGACTGCAAGGGGATCAAAGCAGTCAATCCTAAAGGAAATCAATCCTGAAGATTCATTGGAAGAACTGATGATGAAGATGAAACTCCAATACTTTGGCCACCTGATGGGAAGAACTGACTCATTAGAAAAGACCCTGAAGCTGGGAAAGACTGAAGGGGATGAAAGAGGATGAGATGGTTGGATGTGTTAGGTAGTTACAATAGGAAAAAGAGTCCAAAATGGTGGTGGCTAAAAGACAAAGAAGGGAAAAACCAGTGAAAATAGAACAAAGGAAGGTCTAAGGACAGGAGTGAGGATCTCAAGTAAAACAAACAGCCCTCTTGGCTAGCCCAATTTACATAGGGCAGGCTCAAGGGGGAGGAGACAAATGTATAAAAAAAGGAAGCCTAGAAGGATTGAAGCCTCTCTTCTCTTGTCTTTTGGGTTGACCTACCCTCTCTCCTCGAGTGTACTATCCTTTGTTTTTCCTAATAAAACTGAGCTTAACAGGGATTCCTCCCTCACTTCAAATTTTTGCTTTGGTGAGACGGAAAATTACACACTCCCCCAACAGAAGGCATCACCAACTCAATGGACATAAGTTTGAGTAAGCTCTGGGAGTTGGTGATGGACAGGGAAGCCTGGCATGCTGCAGTCCATGGGATCACAAAGAGTCAGACACGACTGAGTGACTGAACTGAACTGAACTGAATAGTGAGGATGATAAGAAGTAGCTGAATTCAGGATATATTTTCACAGGATCCACTGAAAGACTAGATGTTTGTATGCAGCATGAGATATGGAGAAAGGATCCAAGTTTTTTTCCCCTACTTAGTAATATGGAGGTCTTCTTCTAAGTTAAAACATATACTTCTATTTGTTTTCAGTTAAGTCATAGAATTCCTGCATTGACAGGCACACTTTTTAAAAGACCAACATATAATAGAATTACTATACCAAGAAATGTATACCTTTAAAAATTATTTTATTATTTCCAAATTGCACTCCAAAAAGCAGTACTAACAAAGCCTTCTAACTATGTTGACTTTCACCTTCATCATCAAGAGACTTCTATCAAACTTCAAAAAAATCTTAGGATAAAAACTTTTGTTATCTTATTTGCTTTTACTTGAATGCTAGTGGTGTTACCAAGTCCAAGCTTGCTCTGCTTCTCCACTACAGGCCAATGAATCCAAGAGACTGAGACGTTGGGGCAAGGAATATAACTTTTTTCCTAAAGCTGGCTGAAGAAGAAGATGGCAGACTAATGTCTCAGAGTAACCATCTTGTTGGTGTCTGGATGCCAGATTCTTCTATAGAGTCAGAGAGAGAGAGAAGATATGAGGAACTAAAGTCAAAAAGCAGCCTACAGAGGGAGAGGGAGTGGGGAGGTAAAGTGAGAGTCTTCAGTTTTCCAAAACATCTCCAGGATTGGTAGTAGTTTGTTAATCTCTTCTTTCTGTTGTAGCTATTCACAGGTGGAGAGAGTCAGATTATCTCTCCATGAGCTGAACAAAGGCACTTGTGTTTACAGTCAGGTTGATGGGCAGGGTCCTCTGAGGCAGGCTGTTATGTGTGGTTATAATATTACGTTTGTAGTCCTGGGGTCTGTGATGAAAGAACTAGCCCTCAAAGCATCATCTCTGGGCCCTGAGACAGTAGAAGGCGTCGTGGTTGTGACAACATGGATTGAAAAAATCCTCACTGATCTAAAGGTCCAGCATAAACAAGTTCCCTGTGGAAGGAGGAAATCAGCCTTTTCCTAACAGCTATAGAAAACTCCTGGATTCACTTAAGGAGAAAGAAAAGAGATGGAGCGAGACAACTCGCTCCCAAGAATGTGATCAAAGCCTTGGAAGAGAATAAGTCTCCCCCCAGAGAGTCTGGCAGTAGCCAGGATGTTGCCCAGGGCCCCCAGGAGAGTGCCCCGGGGAACCCTGCTCCACTGGAAGGCGAGTCTGCCACTTTGGGGGGCCATAGCTCCAGCCAGGACTCGCTTTCCTGGAGGAAAACCCAGAACCCATGGAGGATGAAAGGAGTGAGGAAAAGGGGGACATGGAGGTTCTGGAAGGTTGTAAAAGCTCTAGTAATGGAGCCCAGGACCACGAGGCTCCTGAGCCCTTCAGCAGCCCAGTGTCTGAAAAAGGGAACCATCTCCAAGGAGTGGCTGGACATTACTTAGTCAAGTGTCCGATAAACGTTAAGAAGGAGGCAGATGATGCCTTAGTTGAAATGCACTGGGTTGAGGGCCAGAACAAGGGTTTGATGGTCCAGCTTTGTACTTACGTACATAACCAAATTTTCAGGCTTGTTGCTAGTTAACTCCAAAATTCTCACACAGTAGGGAAAGTTCTATAAAGCAGCTTGCTTTGAAGAGTGGCCTGGGGTAGGGGGGTGGGTGGCAAGCTGAATTCCATCATTAGCCCATGAGTAACATTATGTGGAATTGTCTTAAGAAACCAAAAAATGAGTCCATTTTTAAACACCTGCCGCCTTTAAAAAAAAAAAAAATTATAGAGCATTGTAGTATGGTAGTTCAGAGAAAGAATTGTGATCAGCATCAACAAAATGCCATCGGTAAATTCATAAGGGATTTAAACCTGACTTAAGCTGATCAGCTTTGGAGAAGGAAATGGCAACCCACTCCAGTATTCTTGCCTGGAGAATTCCATGGACAGAAGAACCTTGTGGGCTACAGTCCATGGGGTCGCAAGAGTCGGATACGACTGAGTGACTTTCGCTACATAATAACAAAAGCAATGAAAACCAAGTCAAAGAAAGAGTTTCAACATAGAGTCAGAATTGACTTCTCTGCAACAGTGATAGTGAACATATTTTCATGATAGTTGGCCAGTGTTTGATGAGGAATAGGATGACCCATAGGTTCAAAATACTTTCCCACAAAATACTTATAACAAAGAAAAAAGAACTTCACAATTAGGAAATCTGACACCACCTTCATTAAGTGATCAAAGTGAATATCATCAGAAGTGGGACAAATTAATATTAAGGACCACCTCATGAGATATAATGAGAAAACAACATCACTTCTGTGATATTACTACCAAAGATAGGTAATCTGAATCTAATCTAGTCATCATCTTCAAATCCTAAAAGATGCTGCTGTGAAGGTGCTACACTCAATACGCCAGCAAATTTGGAAAACTCAGCAGTGGCCACAGGACTGGAAAAGGTCAGTTTTCATTCCAATCCCAAAGAAAGGCAATGCCAAAGAATGCTCAAACTACCACACAAGTGCACTCATCTCACATGCTAGCAAAGTAATGCTCAAAATTCTCCAAGTCAGGATTCAACAGTTTGTGAACTGTGAACTTCCATATATTCAAGCTGGATTTAGAAAAGGCAGAGGAAAGAGAGAACAAATTGCCAACATCCACTGGATGATCGAAAAAGCAAGAGAGTTCCAGAAAAACATCTACTTCTGCTTTATCAACTATGCCAAAGCCTTTGACTGTGTGGATCACAATAAACTGTGGAACATTCTTCAAGAGATTTGAATACCAGATCACCTGACCTGCCTCCTGAGAAACCTGTATGCAGGTTAAGAAGCAATAGTCAGAATTGGACATGGAACAACAGAGTGGTTCCAAATAGGAAAAGGAGTACGTCAAGGCTGTATATTGTCACCCTGCTTATTTAACTTATATGAAGAGTACATCATGAGAAACGCTGGGGTGGATAAAGCACAAGCTGGAATCAAGATTTCTGGGAGAAATATCAATAACCTCAGATATGCAGATGACACCACCCTTATGGCAGAAAGCGAGGAAGAACTAAAGAGCTTCCTGAGGAAAGTGAAAGAGGAGAGTGAAGAAGTTGGCTTAAAGATCAGCATTCAGCAAACTAAGATCATGGCATCCAGTCCCATCACTTCATGGCAAATAGATGGGGAAACTGCAAACAGTGGCAGACTTTATTTGGGGGGGCTCTAAAATCACTGCAGATGGTGACTGCAGCCATGACATTAAAAGATGCTTGCTCCTTGGAAGAAAAGTTGTGACCAATGTAGACAGCTTATTAAAAAGCAGAGACATTACTTTGCCAACAAAGGTCTGTCTAGTCAAAGCTATAGTTTTTCCAGTAGCCGTGTATGGATGTGAGAGTTGGACTATAAAGAAAGCTGAGCACCAAAAAATTGATGCTTTTGAACTGTGGTGTTAGAGAAGACTCTTGAGAGTCCCTTGGACTGCAAGGAGATCCAACCAGTCCATCCTAAGGGAAATGAGTCCTGAATATTCATTGGAGGGACTGATGTTGAAGCTGAAACTCCAATACTTTGGCCACCTGATGTGAAGAACTGACTCATTGGAAAAGACTCATTCCAAGACTCATTGGAAAGGACCCTGAATCTGGGAAGATTGAGGGCAGGAAGAGAAGGAGACAACAGAGGATGAGATGATTGGATGGCATCACCGACTTGATGGATATGAGTTTGAGTAAATTCCGGGAGTTGGTGATGAACAGGAAAGCTTGGCGTGCTGCAGTCCATGGGGTCACAAGAGTCGGACACAACTGAGAGACTGAACTGAACTAAATAATGAGACAAACGCAAACTGAGGGGCAAACTACAAAAAAATTCTTGTTTGTGCCAAGTTCACAGAAGGCAAGGAAAGACTGAAGAACTGCTCCAGAGTGAAAGAGACTGAGGAAATATGATAATTAAATGTGATCTGTGGACTAGATTGTAATGAATGAATCAACATTAATTTCCTGATTTTGTATTAAGGTTGTATAATGACTTATAGGAGACAAAAGTCTTACTTGTGGGAAATTCACACTAAAATATTAGGAAGATGGGGCATCAGGTCAGCAACTTATCCTCAAATGGTTCAGAAAAAGAAGCTATTTGTGTTCTATTTATAACTTTTGAGAATGCTTGAGATTATTAAAACAACACAAAATAAGTTTTCACATCAGTAATCCTCATGAGCACTTCTCTTTCCTTGGCACCCAATGGACACCACACATTCAACCTTGGGCCAGGGAGGATAAAATTAATATGCTCTCTCTTTCCTAGATTTTTTATTTTTGGTTGATATAAGTTTCAGCCATTATAAATCATATAGCATAGAATTTGGAGAAATACTCCATCACACTATTTACAAGTCACAAGAATAAAAGTTTCCCTGAGCTAATCAAAGGCTGTCATTGAAAGGGAAGGTCAGTAAGATACTTTTCCTCATATGCTCCAGCCTTTTCAGGATTTAAGATGTAGGGAATTTTCCTGAAATCTTGTGTTAAAGACATTCAAACGCTATGCAAATTGCAGTGATTAAAAAATAATAATAGGTCACCTAAATCTCAATCCTCTAAAAAAAACAACTGTGTATTCTACAAAGTATTTGCAAGAATCAACATAATTTGGGTTCAAAAATTAGTTGCAGCTACTGTATGGTTGTGAGAGCTGGACCATAAAGAAGGCAGAACACCAAAGAATTGATGCCTTTGAACTGTGATGATGGAGAAGAGTCCTGAAAGTCCCTTGGACAGAAAGGAGATCAAACCAGTCAATCTTTTTTTTGTTTTGTTTTGTTCATTAAGCATTACCTTTTATTAGCATAATTCAACCTCTTCATTTCTTTGAAGATCTCGAAATGCCTCCACAAAATTTTTCCTAACTAACTGTACAACTTGCAAACCAGTCAGTCTTAAAGGAGATCAACCCTGATTATTCACTGGAAGGACTGATGCTGAAGCTGCTGCTAAGTCACTTCAGTCGTGTCCGACTCTGTGTGACCCCATAGACGGCAGCCCACGAGGCTCCCCCATCCCTGGGATTCTCCAGGCAAGAACACTGGAGTGCATTGCCATTTCCTTCTCCAACGCAGGAAAGTGAAAAGTGAGAGTGAAGTCGCTCAGTCGTGTCCAACTCTTAGCAACCCCATGGACTGCAGCCCACCAGGCTCCTCCATCCATGGGATTTTCCAGGCAAGAGTACTGGAGTGGGGTGCCATTGCCTTCTCCAATGCTGAAGCTGAAGCTCCAGTATTTTGGTTATCTGAAACAAACAGACAACTCGTTGGAAAAGTCCCTGATTCTGGGAAAGATTGAGGACAGAAGAAGAGGGCATCAGAGGATGAGAGGGCTGGACAGCATCACCGATGCAATGAGCATGAACTTGGGCAAACTCTGGGAGATAGTGAGGGACCCGGAGGCCTGGTGTGCTGAAGTCCATGGTGTGGCAGAGTCGGACACGACTGGGCGACTGAAAAACAACAACTGTTATCAAAATAAGGCATGAATATCTCTATGACATAAGCCAAAATATTTGCTTTCAGTATGATTTTTGCTCTTATAGCTAAAGAGTTATATTTTAATAATATCTTCTCAGTCTACTTCCCACAGGAAGTTACTCCAAAATATATCCCTTTTAATTAAAAAAAAACCCTGAGAATCTAGCACAGTTTCAAAAGCCATCTAAAACTGTTATTATTTCATTTTCTTTTTTTTCTCAACCCCACCCCCTTTTTAAAAATAAATTAAGCTTCAAACTCAAGTAACAAAGCTTTGAAAAGCAGATACAAGTTGTTACTTTTGGCTGCCATCTAGTGTTAAAATAAAGAACATGTTTGTCTTTTCCTTTTGAAAAATTCTGTATTGATAGTATTTTCAAAATGACAGAAGTTAAAAGCTGATACTATAATTAAAATATTTTTTAAATAAAAGTTAAATATATTTAAGGTATATAACATGCAATTTGATATACATATACAGTGAAATGATTACTATAATCAAACTAGTATTAATAGCATAGTCATCATGTTTTGTGTGTGACAAATACACCTGAAATTTATACTCAGCGTATTTCCACTGTTTAATACAGTATTAAGTATAGTCATCATACTTGAACCTTGGATCTCTAAACTTATTCATACTCACAAAACTGCAAATATGTACCCTCTGACCAACATTTCTATTTTCCCCATCATCCTAGTCCCTGTAAATGTACACACATATAAATATATATATATGATACATCTTTATCCATTCCTATGTTGATGGACACTTAGGTTGTTTTATATCTTGGCTGTCACTGAATAATGCTGCAATGAGCATGAGAGAACAAATACCTCTTTAAGATCTTGCTTTCAGTTTCTTTAGATGTTAAAAATCAGTAATTATATTGCTACATCCATAGTTCCATTTTTATTTTGAGGAAACTGCATTCTATTTTCCATAGTGGATATGTCAATTTGCATTCCCTTCAACAATGCACAAGAGTTCTTTTTTTCTCAACATCCTTAACATTTGTTATTCTTTTTTTATGAAAGCCATTCTAACAATGTGAGGCAATATTTAATTATGGTTTTAGTTGCATTTCCCTGATAATTAATGATGTTGAGAATTTTTCATATACCTGTTAGTCATTTGTATGTCTCCTTTGGAAAAATATCTATTCACTTCTTCTGTGCATTTTTTAATTGAATTGTTTGACTTTTTGCTATTGAGCTGTGTGAGTACTTTGTAAATTTTGGATATTAACCCCATATTATATAAATATATGCAAATATTTTCTTCATCCTGAAAGTTTTCATCTTATTGCTGTTTTTTTTCCTCAAAACAGAAGCTTTCTGGTTTCGATGAAGTCCCACTTGTTTATTTTTGCTTTTATTGCCTTTGCCTTTGGTGACAAATCCAAAAAAATCTTTGCCAAGACCTCTGTCAAGCATCTTGCTCCTTATGTTTTCTTCTAAAAGTTTTACAGTTTCAGATCTTGAATCTGTCTTTAATTCATTTTGAGTTTATTTTTGCATATGGTACAATATAGGCGTCCCATTTCATTCTTTTGCATGTGGTTTTTTCAGTTTTCCCAATAACATGTATTGAGGAGACTATGCTTTCTCCATTGTATATTCTTGGCACCTTTTCATAAAGTAATTGACTATATATGCACTGGTTTAATGGGGTCTCTTTATTCTCTTCCATTGATCTATGTGTCTGTTTTTACATCCTTATTACAGAGGGCATACTTTTTGATTTCTATTTCTTTTCCAATGTGTCTCGTGTTGAAGCCTCCATCAGGTACAGTTTGACATTGGGGCCCAGCTATCTCTGGAAGTTCCATTCGACATGTATATCCCTTCGGGAAATAGAACTTGCTCATTTTTCTGAGTTTTATTTTGGTAATGCCTGGCATTCTGGTTCTATCACAGAAATGGAACAATGGTCAGCCATGACCAAGACCAAAATCCTTCTCAGGTTCCCTGGCCAAGGCCCGGTTTCTGGTATCTATAGATGCTCTTTGGCCTTCTGAGATTTTGCAGCTTTATTCAAGTGAATCCATCGTTGCCACGCCCCTTTACCATAGGGTTTTTGTTGCTAACTGTTTTCAAAGTGCTTTAGCCGCTACTATTCCAAGCAGGGGGCTCCCCTCATAGCTCAGCTGGAAAAGTGTCTGCCTGCAATGTAGGAGATCCCAGTTTGATTCCTGGGTCAGGAAGATACGCTGGAGAAGGAATAGGCAACCCACTCCAGTGTTCTTGAGCTTCCCTTGTGGCTCAGCTGGTAAAGAATCTGCTTGCAATGCGGGAGACGTGGGTTTAGTCCCTGGGTTGGGAAGATCACGTGGAGAAGGAAAAGGCTACCCATTCTAGTATTCTGGCCTGGAGAATAGTCCATTCCAGTATTCTGGAATACTACCCATTCCAGTATTCTGGCCTGGAGAATAGTCGATATAGTTCATAGGGTTGCAAAGAGTGGGACACGACTGAGCGACTTTCACTTTCACTTTTCATTCCAAGCAGAGTTTCCTTGTTCCCATCAGCCCCAGTAGGTATGAGAGTCCTATGCCTTATGCCTTATTTCGTTAGAGATTAAGTGGGCAAAATCTACCAAATCTAAGAAATGGCAGTTTCACAAACGTTCACCTCACTGACCTCACACTCAAGAACAGCTGACCGAAGAGGTTTTATCTGGGAGAAATAGCAATAACCTCAGATATTCAGATGACACCACCCTTATGGCACACAGTGAAGAGGAACTAAAAAGCCTCTTGATGACCGTGAAAGTGGAGAGTGAAAAGTTGGCTTAAAGCTCAACATTCAGAAAATGAAGATCATGGCATCTGGTCCCATCACTTCATGACAAATAGATGGGGAAACAGTGGAAACAGTGTCAGACTTTATTTTGGGGGGCTCCAAAATCACTGCAGATGGTGACTGCAGCCATGAAATTAAAAGATGCTTACTCCTTGGAAGGAAAGTTATGACCAACCTAGATAGCATATTAAAAAGCAGAGATATTACTTTGCCAACAAAGGTCCGTCTAGTCAAGGCTATGGTTTTTCCAGTGGTCATGTATGGATGTGAGAGTTGGACTGTGAAGAAGGCTGAGCACCAAAGAATTGATGCTTTTGAACTGTGGTGTTGGAGAAGACTCTTGAGAGTCCCTTGGACTACAAGGAGGTCCAACCAGTCCATCCTAAAGAGATCAGTCCTGTGTGTTCATTGGAAGGACTGATGAAGCTGAAACTCCAATACTTTGGCCACCTCATGCAGAGTTGACTCATTGGAAAAGACCCTGATGCTGGGAGGGATTGAGGACAGGAGGAGAAGGGGACGACAGAGGATGAGATGGCTGGATGGCATCACCGACTCGATGGACATGAGTCTGAGTGAACTCCGGGAGTTGGTGATGGACAGGAAGGCCTGGCGTGCTGTGTTTCATGGGGTCGCAAAGAGTCGGACATGACTGAGCGACTGAACTGAACTGAACTGAACTCCTTCAGAAGAACTGCCATATTAATCTTGGACTGCAGCTTTAATGGCAGTCCCACTAAGACGGATTTGGGAAAGTTTTGGGGATTTTCAGCACTTTTTGAATCAATCCACAGAAAATTCATTTCATTAAAAAAAAAAAAAATTACCATTATCCATGGGTTCAAAATCTGGTAGATACTGATCATGAGCCAATCTGGAAGTTATGCAGTTCAGGGAAATGCCTTTGTCTTATCAAAAAGGAAAAAATACATATATATTCTTTTTGTATTTTCCTGGAAGTTGTATTTACTTTTTTAATCACTATAGTAATGAAAAAAATAATTTACAATTGAATCACTCTGAACTTCCCTAGTGGTCCAGTGGTTAGGACTGTGTTTCTACTGAAGGCGGCATGGATTTGATCCCTGGTCCCCCTGGTTCTCTCAGTCGAGTCCGACTCTTTACAACCCCATGGACTATAATCTGCCAGGCTCCTCTGTCCATGGGATTTTCCAGGCAAGAATACGGGAGTGGGTTGCCATTTCCTTCTTCAGGGGATCTTCCTGACCCAGGGATCGAACCCGGGTCTCCTGCATTGCAGGCAAGCTCTTTACCGTCTGAGCCACCAGGAAAAGTCTTCCCCTGGTTGGGGAATTTCCACATGCCGCGTGGTGTAGCAAGAAAAAACACAATTGAATAACACTGAGGTTAAGTATTTCCAAAATATAGGAGTATTTTTCCAGTTCATAATGTCATAATTGGCAATGCTCCCTTTTAAACTGACCCTATTTGTGGTAGTTCAGTGGTTCTCAATTCTTGCAGACCCAATGTCTTAATTTTATTGCAAATATTTGGCAATACTTTTACCATTCTAAAATAAAATTCACTGATAATACAACCCATAATACAATCCATATATGTGTATATATATATATATATATATAAAATGTTCTAACTGTAACATAAATGAGCAATGAAAGAGAAAGTTATTTGTAATGAAAGATATGTATTGCAGCGTGTAAGTGCTCAGACATGATCTCAAAGGAGACAAATGAGGCAGTCTGATGTTGGCACCTGTATTTAATATCTACCTGAATACAACTACAAATATTATTTACAGGTGTGTGTGTTGTATATTAATGTCATAGATGGTATTGCCATTGACAATATGATTTTCCAAAGGTATGAACAACTCTTGGTAAAGTTCTGAGGAAAACAGAATAAAATCTTTCCTCAATATCCATGGTAGCTACGCTTCTGGAAATTTTTAAAAATTAACATCATACCATCCCACAAATACTATGTGTTTATGTAAAGTGAATAAAACCTAAGTAACTGCTCTGATTATTATGATCATGTGTCTTATTTCACGAATGCCTTGAAGAACATTCTAATACAGGGTAAGGCCTGATGATTCTCTTTTTAATATTTCTTTCTTTGGCTGTACTGGGTCTTAGTTGTGGCATGTGGAATCTAACTTGGACCCCCTGCGTGGGGAGCATGGCATCTTAGCCACTGGACCGTCAGGGTAGTCTTCACGGACTCGATAATTTTTAAATGTGTGCAAGGCAAGGTGTGCAAGGCTGCACACCTTGATAATTTTTCATTGTGTGCAAGGCTGGCCTCTAATCCCAGTCATCAAATGCCAGTAGTACTCTTTTATAATTGTGATATCCAAAAGTAGCCTGAGAGGCCAATGCCACTCCTACTCCTGCATGAGATTCACTTTCAAAGCAATTAAAGACAAAGAACCGACAAATTGAAATTTTTGTTTATTTTGTAAATATTAATGAATAAGATATTTTATACATTGCATCTTTATATTTGGGATAGCATTTCTTATAGGTCTGTAAAACAGGCTCTTTATTATAATATATGATAATACAGAGAAAAGCATAATTGCCTGACCTTAACATCTTTAAAGACTGAAAGAGACTATAATATTAATACAATCTACAAGCTAACAAGACATTATGATAGTAAGACATGGATATACAAGGAGAGAAACAATGTAATTCTCATAAATAATTTTTTAAATAATTATAACTTAAAAAGAAAAAAACATTTAAAAGAAAATTTAAAACAGGAAAAAAATTTGAATAAGTCACCTATGCAGTATGCTGTCACTTTTCTTCCTCAAAATTAATTTCTATGACTCAGCAGTTTCGGTAATCATAAAACTCACAAGGATTATCTCTTATTCATTTGATGAATTTGTGGATGCATATGGTATAACACGGAGAAGGCAATGGCACCCCACTCCAGTACTCTTGCCTGGAAAATCCCATGGACGGAGGGGCCTGGTGGGCTGCAGTCCATGGGGTCGCTAGGAGTCGGACACGACTGATCGACTTCACTTTCACTTTTCACTTTCCTGCATTGGAGAAGGAAATGGCAACCCACTCCAGTGTTCTTGCCTGGAGAATCCCAGGGACGGGGGAGCCTGGTGGGCTGCCGTCTATGGGGTCCCACAGAGTCGGACATGACTGAAGTGACTTAGCAGCAGCAGGGTATAACAAATAAAGAAAAATCTTTAAATCCTAAACATTTACCTTGCTGGGAGAAGAAAAAAATTACATTGATTCACTCATTTCTTCTCTTCCTACCAAGAATCACTTCAGGTTTTGAAGAATCAAATAGGAAACAGGATCAGTTCTTTGCTAAGTTTCAAGATTGTGAAACTTTGAGGGAAATAGTAGAAATGCGAGCATGAGGGAAAAAAATCCATAGTCCTATGTTTCAATTTAGCAGTCTAATCTCATAATCTAGCTTAATGGTTTTTCTATATATTTCTCAGAAGTTCTCTTTTTAGAATATTGTTTTCATTTATTTAAAGACACATAACTAAGGGAGGAAGGAAACTCTAAAATTTCAGTATAACTTTCTGTCTCCAAGGAAAATCTAAATTGTGGCCCAAGACAACTAGAAATCCTTCAAAAAACAGAAAGGGGGAAAATTTAATCACTTCTCTTGGGAACTAATTTTTATGCCTAGAAGCATATTGGTCAGGGTTATTCTCTAAGTTACAGTTTCACCATTATTTAGATATATTCAGTAAACTTTTAAATGATTTTTGGAGATATTGAGGAAAGTGATCTCATCCTTACAATTTATCTTTCAAAAGACAAACTAGGTACCTTGTTTAGTCAGAAAGAGTTCTGTTTCTCTTGATGTCTAGATTAGTGACTTCCCATCAAAGTTTTGATAATCTAAAAAAAGTTTTTTGTTGTTTTTTATTTCATAGTATTCTCCTCCTCATCTGTGTGTGTGTGTGTGTGTGTTTGTGTGTGAGTGTGAGTTGTATGGTCATCTCCTCTGGCTAGCCAAGTGAAGTTTGAGTCTTTGATGTAGAATCATGACTATGATTAACTTACCTAAGTTTAAGTGGAATGAAAAGAAAAGAGGGCTGAGTCCAGTCCAAAACCTAAGGAAAGGCCATGTTTCAAACTGAGGAAATGAAAATAAGGTAGTAAAACTCAGAAACCATTGGACCCATGGTACCTGGATGGGCCAAGTAGACATTTTATATTGGAAAATCATGCAGTACTGCAGCTCCAGGTAGATTGAACATCACTAGTCTTCGTATATGTATCGTTCAAAGATGAGAAGAATTACACAAAGGCTGAAATGAATGCTCTGACATTTTACAGTCCTTTTGTTTGGCTGCATCAAGACATGGTTTTAATTGAGTAAAGAAATAGCCATTCCTGTTTTTACTGTCAATATTAAGGAGGTAATGTTGAATACTGTAGTCTGTGGCTAACGGCACAGAAGGCAATTCCATAGGTCAATTATCTTTTGCCTAAACCAGTGGCTTCCCCCAAAAACAAAAAGCAGCAAATCAAAGCAGCTAATTGCTGTTACACTCAAGAAGATTTCATTATAAAATGCAACATTGTAGTTACAGTCTCTTGAGTGTGCCACCGTGTACAAGTAATAAATTCGAAAGCACTGGTAGGGAAGGAAGCAAATAAGAATGACTCCTATAAAAAGCAGATTTTTCACCTGAGCCCAGAACTCTTGATGGGATAGTAAGGAGTGTCCAAGCTTCCGTGCCATCAACACGATGATGGTGATCTGGAGGACCAGGAGAATCACTGCGATGATTATGACAACAGCGACTATCAAATAATTGATGGCTTGCACATATGCATGAGTAAGTTCTTTGTGGAATTTGAAACAGTGGTGGCTGTCGTAGCCCTCATGAATGCCATACTGAGAAACAACCAGAGGTACCACAATGACAATCACCAGCAGCCACATGGCGGTACTGGCAGCCACAGCATGTAGTTTTCTGTAGAATTCCACTTTGTCCTTGTGCTTGAAGAAAATGAGGTACCTGATGACTAGAATCACCATGTAGAACAGGAATGTGAGGTACATGTGGATGTGCAGCATGGCACTCACAAACCTGCAGAAGGACAACCCAAATGTCCAAGTGTGCTTGATGAGGTAGGTCAAGCGAAAAGGCACTGTGAGCAGAAAAACACTGTGGACCACCACCAGATTAATGACTGCTGTGGTGGTCACAGACCGGGTGTTCATTTTCACAAGCAGGAACAAAATGGAGATGATGCCCAACAGCCCTCCAATAAGCACTACAAAGTAGAGCCTGGTTAAATGGGGTGTCAATATGGGGTCATCGCAGGAGGAACTGTTGTGGGCAGCCATGCTTCAGAAGTCACCTGGAAGAGATAAAGCACGAGTGTAACTAACAAGCTTCCAGAATTTTGTTCATATTTTGTTTCCATTAAACTGGCAGTGTGACTTTGTCATTTTTCTGTTTACATGATGTAAGCCTTATATGCCTTAAGAATGAGAAATATTATCATATGCATTTCCAGGTACTCTACACTGAAAACACAGTAAGTCATTGCTTCTTGACCTTTAGTAGGTTAATGACCACTTCTAGAGGCCCCCAGAGATACGTGTATATCTACACAGTCAAAACTATTTGCATAAAGCTTGATTTCAGACCATTTGAAGTTCATACATAGATACTAGTATTGCAGTAACCACTGGGCAGGGGTGGGGGGGGGGGGTGGGGGAGGGGAGGATATCCTAAGATGGACAGAAAGCAAAGTGGATGCATTAAGTACACAAAATGTTTTTTTCTTTTATATCATTCTAATTCCTTCCAACTCATCAGCAAATGATCCAAGAATATTTATACTTTATTTCTTTAAGATATGATTTGTTTGGCAAAAAAAAAAAAGACTAAATCAAGGCAGCAGCAAGCAATAGGAGGATTTATCTGAATTTCTCATCACAGTAACATTATCATCTAACAGTGAGAGCTTGACTAAGTTTTTATCATGGGCCCCCCTGAGACCATAGCATGTCTCCCAATTTTCCCATCACACACCCTTAAATTCATAAAAGAACCACTATCAGTTTTCCTCTGGACTTCTGAAATATCCTTTCTCTATATAGTCTTTGTCCCTTCTAATTATTGTGTGTGTGCCCAGTCACTCAGTCATGTCCAACTCTTTGCCACCCCATGGACTGTTAACCTGCAAGGCTCTTCTACCCATGATATTTTCCAGACAAGAATCAGTCAGTTCAGTCGCTCAGTTGTGCCTGACTCTTTGCAACCCCATGAATCCCAGCACGCAAGGCCTCCCTGTTCATCACCAACTCCTGGAGTTTACCCAAACTCATGTCCATCAAGTCGGTGATACCATCCAGCCATCTTATCCTTTGTCGTCCCCTTCTCCTCCTGCCCCCAATCCCTCCCAGCATCAGAGTCTTTTCCAGTGAGGCAACTCTTCACATGAGGTGTCCAAAGTATTGGAGTTTCAGCTTCAGCATCAGTCCTTTCAATGAATACCCAGGACTGATCTCCTTTAGGATGGACTGGTTGGATCTCCTTGCAGTCGAAGGGACTCTCAAGAGTCTTCTCCAACACCACAGTTCAAAATCATCAATTCTTTGGTGCTCAGCTTTCTTCACAGTCCAACTCTCACATCCATACATGACCACTGGAAAAACCATAGCCTTGACTAGACGGACCTTTGTTGGCAAAGTAATATCTCTGCTTTTGAATATGCTATCTAGTTTGGTCATAACTTTCCTTCCAAGGAGTAAGCATCTTTTAATTTCATGGCTGCAATCACCATCTGCAGTGATTTTGGAGCCCCAGAAAATAAAGTCTGACACTGTTTCCACTGTTTCCCCATCTATTTGCCATGAAGTGATGAGACCAGATGCCATGATCTTAGTTTTCTGAATGTTGGTCTTTAAGCCAACTTTTTCACTCTCCACTTTCACTTTCATCAACAGGGTCTTTAGTTTCTCTTCACTTTCTGCCATAAGGGTGGTGTCATCTGCATATCTGAGGTTATTGATATTTCTCCTGGCAATCTTGATTCCAGCTTGCTCTTCTTCCAGCCCAGCATTTCTCATTATGTACTCTGTATATAAGTTAAATAATCAGGTTGACAATATGCAGCTTTGACATACTCCTTTTCCTATTTGGAACCAGTCTGTTGTTCCATGTCCAGTTCTAACTGTTGCTTCCTCACCTGCATATAGGTTTCTCAAGATGCAGGTCAGGTGGTCTGGTATTCCCATTTTTTAAGAATTTTCCAGTTTCTTATGATCCACACAGTCAAAGGCTTTGGCATAGTCAATAAAGCAGAAATAGATGCTTTTCTGGAACTCTCTTGCTTTTTCCATGATCCAGCGGATGTTGGCAATTTGATCTCTGGTTCCTCTGTATTTTCTAAAACCAGCTTGAACATCTGGAAATTCACAGTTCACTTATTGCTGAAGCCTGGCTTGGAGAATTTTAAGCATTACTTTACTAGCGTGTGAGATGAGTGTAATTGTGCAATAGTTTGAGCATTCTTTGGCATTGCCTTTCTTTGGGATTGGAATGAAAACTGAACTTTTCCAGTCCTATGGCCACTGCTGAGTTTTCCAAATTTGCTGGCATATTGAGTGCAGCACTTTCACAGCCTCATCTTTCAGGATTTGGAATAGCTCAACTGGAATTCCATCACCTCTAGCTTTGTTCATAGTGATGCTTCCTAAGGCCAACTTGAATTCACATTCCAGGATGTCTGGCTCTAGGTGAGTGATCACACCATCATGATTATCTTGGACATGAAGATCTTTTTCGTACAGTTCTTTTATGTATTCTTGCCACCTCTTCTTAATATCTTCTGCTTAGGTCCATACCATTTCTGTCCTTTATCAAACCCATCTTAGCATGAAGTGTTCCCTTGGTATCTCTAATTTTCTTGAAGAGATCTCTAGTCTTTCCCATTCTGTTGTTTTCCTCTATTTCTTTGCATTGATCACTGAGGAAGGCTTTCTTATCTCTTCTTGCTATTCTTTGGAACTCTGCATTCAGATGCTTATATCTTTCCTTTTCTCCTTTGCTTTTTGCTTCTCTTCTTTTCACAGCTATTTGTAAGGCCTCCTGAGACAGCCATTTTGCTTTTTTGCATTTCTTTTCCATGGGGATGGTCTTGATCCCTGTCTCCTATACAATGTCGTGAACCTCCATCCATAGTTCATCAGGCACTCTATCAGATCTAGTCCCTTAAATCTATTTCTCACTTCCAGTGTAAAATCGTAAGGGATTTGATTTAGGTCATACCTGAATGGTCTAGTGATTTTCCCTACTTTCTTCAATATAAGTCTGAATTTGGCAATAAGGAGTTCATGATCTGAGTCACAGTCAGCTCCCAGTCTTGTTTTTGCTGACTGTATAGAGCTTCTCCATCTTTGGCAGCAAAGAATATAATCAATCTGATTTCAGTGTTGACCATCTGGTGATGTCCATGTGTAGAGTCTTCTCGTGTGTTGTTGGAAGAGGGTGATTGCTATGACCAGTGTGTTCTCTTGGCTAAACTCTATTAGTCTTTGCCGTGCTTCACTCTGTATTCCAAGGCCAAATTTGCCTGTTACTCCAGGTGTGTCTTGACTTCCTCCTTTTGCATTCCAGTCCCCTATAATGAAAAGGATATCTTTTTTGGGTGTTAGTTCTAAAAGGTCTTGTAGGTCTTCATAGAACCGCTAAACTTCAGCCTCTTCAGGATTACAGGTTGGGGCATAGGCTTGGATTACCATGATATTGAATGGTTTGCCTTGGAAACGAACAGAGATCATTCTGTCACTTTTGAGATTGCATCCAAGTACTGCATTTTGGACTCTTTTATTGACCATGATGGCTACTCCATTTTTTCTAAGGGATTCTTGCCCACAGTAGTAGATATAATGGTCATCTGAGTTAAATCACCCTTTCCAGTCCATTTTAGTTCTCTGATTCCTAGAATGTTAATGGTCACTCTTGCCATCTCCTGTTTGACCACTTCCAATTTGCCCCAATTCATGGACCTAACATTCCAGGTTCCTATGCAATATTGCTCTTTACAGCATCGGACCTTGCTTCTATCACCAGTTCCATCCACAACTGGGTGTTGTTTTTGCTTTGGCTCCACCCCTTCATTCTTTCTGGTGTTATTTCTCCACTAATCTCCAGTAGCATATTGGGCACCTACTGACCTGGGGAGTTTCTCTTTCAGTATGGGAGTTTCTCTTTCAGTATCCTATCATTTTGCCTTTTCATACTGTTCATGGGGTTCTCAAGGCAAGAATACTGAAGTGGTTTGCCATTCCTTTCTCCAATGGACCACATTCTGTCAGACCTCTCCACCATGACCCGTCCGTCTTGGGTGACCCAACATGGCATGGCTTAGTTTCATTGAGTTAGACAAGGCTGTGGTCCGTGTGATCAAGAATACTGGTTGCCATTTCCTCCTCCAGGGGATCTTCCCAACCCAGGGACTAAACCCCCGTTTCTCACGTCTCTTGCTTTGGGAGGCTGATTCTTAATCACTGTGCCACCTGGGAAGTGATTTAATTATTATCTACATTCTAAGTTGCTACTTACTAAATAAAAGACATATTAATTTTAATTACACTAATCAAGTCACTTCACTTTCTTGTTTAAATTCCTTCAGTGGCCTCCCATTTCTTTGAAGGTAAAAATCAAAAGTCTTAACATGTCTAGAATGTTCTGGGTTATAGCAAAATCCAATCCCTTGAGACCAGATTCAAGAAATAATCTAGAGATTAAATTAACAGGATTTGACTTTAATTTTATAAGGAGAAATGAAGGGAAAGGCAGTATCTCAATCCCTCCTAGATTTCTTGCTTGAACAACTGTGTGATAGGAGGTCTGTTTACTAATACCAGGGACAACAAGGATCAAAGTTAAGGAAGAACAGTAGTTGAATCATGTGGTTAATACCTGACCTTTGTAACACATTCACAATTATTCTATTCATTCTTGAATGTCTCTTCATACAATCAAACTTACAAAACAATAAAAATGAACCAACTGATGATATAATACTGATGAATCAAAAAAGCATCATACTAAATCATGTATTCTCAGTTGGGCAATATTGTCTCCAAGGGGGGAAATGTTTGTTCTGGGGGTGTGAAAAATCTAATTTTTAGTGTATAAAATGCAGGTATACATGTAGTATATAATCACACAAACAGTATATCTGTGGCATTAAAATTTCATAAAAGGGGGAGAGATAATTAGGGAAATAGGTATAGAAAGGCTCTTTAGAGGGGCAGTGAAAAAGTGGAGAACGCCACACTAAATAAAAGATGCCAGCCACAAAAGACTACATGCTGAATGATTTTTTTTTCTGGAAAATCAAAACCGATATGATAGAAGGATCAGTGTAGCTCAGGGCCTAGTTTGAAGGTGAAGGGACTGACTTCAGAGGAGCCTGGGGGAAATTATGGGATGATGGGATGTTTTATATTGTGCTGTAGTTATTTGTCAAAGCTCAATGATCTGTACACTTAAAATTGGTGACTTTTCTTGCATATAACTTATAGGTCAATAGGACTAATTAAAAAATCATAATAACCTGGCCCCAGAGAGTCTCCGCTTTCCTGGGTTTGGAATAGGATTTCCATGTAACAGACATTAAAGCTTGCCTCCTGTTATACTGGCTCTCTGTGATGTGTAATCTCTGCACTCACCTTTTATTTTTCTCTGTAGAAAAGTAGTTCCATCAGGTAAATGTGAAATTATATTTTGTTCGTATCTGAATCAAGGAGGAATGTGCCATCGTAAGTTCTGCTTGTCATTTTTTTTTTCAGTTATTTACCTAGAAGTTTCAGCTTCTAAAAGAAGAAAATATGATTAGTTGCACAACATCCGTCTCAAGTCCTCCTTTCTCACCAACTGCCATAATCTCTCTCTTTCAGATAAAAGAAGTTTATGTCACATCTCTTGTATATATCAGGTACTACATGAGATGCTTACCTGAACATGGGCTCATTTAACCCTCAAAGCAGTCCTGGGCTTTGTGTATTAATATGTATCACTATACTGATTTTCAAATGAAGAAACTAAGCTTTAGTCCAGATATCATTTGCCAAGTTCTCCAGAGTTTTACACACACACACACACACACACACACACACACACTCAGAAATATACAAACTCCTGCATCATAGACAAGCAAGTTGTGCAGCTTCTAACGTAAGAAGGAGGGGAAGCCGTGAAGATATTTGGTTCTACTCACATAGCTGTATGCCAATATATCTTAAAAGCTGCTCTTCCTTCTTTTTGCATTTCTTACTTTCCTATTCCTTTTACTTGATTTACTGCAGATCCCATATGTTAGCTCATTCAACATTGGAATAGCCCATTGGAATAGCCCATTCCAACCCTTTCTGGTCTGTCAGAAATTTTCTGTACAGTTTTCTGCAGTTATAGTGCTTGTAAGTGAGCTAGTCTCTACTAGTTTGTTGCACTACTGCAAAACTTGGAGGCAAAAGTGAAGGATGTCAGTGTAATGAGAGATTAGGTTATTTGGCAAGACAGTAGTAGAAATGTCTGGTTTCTCAGGGACAGTAGTGGCACAGGAATCCAGTACTATATATCATGGACTTCAGAAAGCAATAGAGTCAGTGATGTTTCTGCTATTAATTTCATAGTGGTATTGGATATTTTTCTCTGTCTATATGGATCATGTCTTTGTAGCAGCCAAATCTGGTTCCCAGATATTCTATGATATTTTGTAACTTGTTACCTTCTAATAAACACCTTCTGCTTAGACCAGCCTCAGTTCAGTTCAGTTCAGTCGCTCAGTCGTGTCCGACTCTTTGCGACCCCATGAATCGCAGCATGCCAGGCCTCCCTGTCCATCACCAACTCCCGGAGTTCACTCAGACTCACGTCCATCGAGTCAGTGATGCCATCCAGCCATTTCATCCTCTGTCGTCCCCTTCTCCTCCTGCCCCCAATCCCTCCCAGCATCAGAGTCTTTTCCAATGAGTCAACTCTTCGCATGAGGTGGCCAAAGTACTGGAGTTTCAGCTTCAGCATCATTCCCTCCAAAGAAATTCCAGGGCTGATCTCCTTCAGAATGGAGTGGTTGGATCTCCTTGCAGTCCAAGGGACTCTCAAGAGTCTTCTCCAACACCATAGATCAAAATCATCAATTCTTTGGTGCTCAGCTTTCTTCACAGTCCAACTCTCACATCCATACATGACCACAGGAAAAACCATAGCCTTGACTAGACGGACCTTTGTTGGCAAAGTAATGTCTCTGCTTTTCAATATGCTATCTAGGTTGGTCATAACTTTCCTTCCAAGGAGTAAGCATCTTTTAATTTCATGGCTGCAATCACCATCTGCAGTGATTTTGGAGCCCAGAATAATAAAGTCTGACACTGTTTCCACTGTTTCCCCATCTATTTCCCATGAAGTGATGGGACCAGATGCCATGATCTTCGTTTTCTGAATGTTGATCTTTAAGCCAACTTTTTCACTCTCCACTTTCACTTTCATCAAGAAGCTTTTTAGTTCCTCTTCCCTTTCTGCCATAGGATGGTGTCATCTGCATATCTAAGGTTATTGATATTTCTCCCGGCAATCTTGATTCCGGTTTGTGCTTCTTCCAGTCCAGTGTTTCTCATGATGTACTCTGCATATAAGTTAAATAAGCAGGGTGATACTAGACCAGCCTAAGTGGGTTGTTTTGTCTGCAAGTAACAACCATGATGCTACTGCTACTGCTAAGTCACTTCAGTCGTGTCCGACTCTGTGCGATCCCATAGACGGCAGCCCACCAGGCTCCCCCGTCCCTGGGATTCTCCAGGCAAGAACATCGGAGTGGTTGCCATTTCCTTCTCCAGTGCAGGAAAGTGAAAAAGTGAAAGTGAAGTCGCTCAGTTGTGTCCGACTCTTAGCGTCCCCCTGGACTGCAGCCTGCCAGGATCCTCCACCCATGGGATTTTCCAGGCAAGAGTACTGGAGTGGGGTGCCATTGCCTTCTCCAAACAACCATGATATACCTTGTTAATTCCTATTCTAAGGATCAATTGAGTCATCATTTCCCCTGGGAAGCCTTACTAATTTCCATTCTCAATTCAGGTTGTATGTAATCCCTGTTTGTCCATGGAACATACCAACCATGCTTACCTCTACTATGTCACTCAGTTACATTTCTGCCTTCCGAACAAGATTGAGGAGGGAAGAACTGAGTTTTCCTTTGTATTCATATAATCTAATGAAGTTATTTAAATGAATGTAAACATTACTATTGAAAACTAACATACTTATAGTACAGTGCTCAGATATAGGTATACAGTTCAATGAATTTTAACCATACCCTCACCAAAGACAATCACTATCCTGACAGCTAAAACCATATAATATGTTTGTCTACTTTGAATTTTATATAAATTCAGTGTCCTTTTTTGTGTGTATCTAGTTTAGTGCACTCAGTATTATGCTTTAAGATTCATTCATGTGTATAATTTTATTTAGTATATTGTATCATTGCATGAATATTTCACAATTTACCCATTCTATTGTTGATGGACAATAGCATTATTTCCACTTATAGAGCTATTATAAATAACTCTATAAACCATAAGCAATGAAAAGACAACCCAGAGAATGGCAGAAAATATTTGCAAAAAATGCGACCAACAAGGGATTAATCTCCAAAATATACAAATAGCTCATGCAGCTCAATATTAAAAAAAAAAAAAAAAACAACCCAAACAAAACATACACAGGAGATCTAAACAGACATTTCTCCAAAGAAAGTATATAGATGGCCAAAAAGCACATGAGGGTGTGGAGAAAAGGGAACCATCCTACACTCTTAGTGAGAATGTAAATTGGTACAGCCACTAGAGAAAATTCTATAGGGGGTTCCTTAAAAAAATAAAAATAAAGCTACCATATGATCCAGAAATCCCACTCCTAGGCACGCATCTGGAGAAAACCATACTTCTAAAAGATACATGCACCTCAATGTTCATTGCAGCACTATTTACAATAGCCAAGATATGGAAGTAACCTAAATGTCCATCAACAAATGAATGGATACAAAAGATGTGATACATATATATATACAATGGAATATATCAGCCATAAAAGGAATGAATTAATGCCATTTGCAGCAACATGGATGCACCTAGACATTATCATATCAAATGAAGTAGTTCAGACAAAGACAAATATCCTATGAGCTCACTTATATGTGGAATCTAAAAAATGATACAAATGAACTTATTTACAGAACAGAAATAAACTCACAGACTTAGAAAAGAAACTTATGGTTACCAAAGAGGAAAGGTGAGTGTGGGGGATAAATTAGGAGTTTGTGATTAACATATACACTGTATTATATATAAAATAGATTATCAACAAGGATCTACTGTATAGCACAGGGAACTCTACTTAATACTCTGTAATAACCTATATAGAAAAGAATCTGGAAAAGAATAGATACATATGTATGTGCTAAGTCGCTTTAGTTGTGTCCGACTCTTTGCAACCCCATGGACTGTGTGTAGCCCGCCAGACTTCTCTGTCCATGGAATTTCCAGGAAAGAATACTGGAGTGGGTTGCAATTTCCTCCTCCAGGGTATCTCCCATGACCCAAGGATCAAACCAGCACCTCTTAAGTATCCTGCATTGGCAGGCGGGTTCTTTACCACTAGTGCCACCTGGGAAGCCAGATGTAAGTATATGTGTAACTAAATCACTTTCCTGTACCCCTGAGACTACCACAACATTGTAAATCACCTGTACTCCAATATAAAATAAAAATAAATAAATAAATAATACTACCCGAACATTCTTATACATTTCTTTTGTGAAAATAAGTATGCATTTCATCTTTTGTGAAAATAAATAAATTCCCAAATTCCGTTGGGAATTTACGTAAGTGTGTAACTGATGGATTGTAGGATGTGTATTTGTTCTCTTTCAGTGAAACCCAGAAACAGTTTCTGATATAAATTCTCACTAACAGTACAGGAGAGTTTCAGTGCTCCACAGTCTCCAGAATATTCAGAATTTTCTGTCCTTTTAATTTTTGCCATTGTAGTAGATGTTGTTGTATTTCATTGTGGTTTTGGTCTGCATTTAGCTTACTGAATAATAAAGATGACCACATTCATATGTATCTGTTGGACACTAAGATATTCTGTTTTGTGAAGTGCCTGTTGCAGTCTTTCACCATATTTCTATTTGGTAGTCTGCCTTTTTCTTATTGATTGGCAGTAGTCTTTATGTAGCCTAGATACCACTCCTTTATTAGAGATATGTTCTTCTTCCTATACTTCCTATACTTCTTAATAGGTATTTTGCGATGAACAGAATATTTACTTTTTTGGTATTACCAGTTTGTTAAATTGGTAATTTAACAGAGTCAGCACCTTCATGTCCTGGTAAGGAGCTTGGCTACACAAAAGTAATAAGGATAGTATACTATCTTAACCTAGTATACTAGTATTTTCATCTTCTTCTTTTTTTAACATATATAGTTTATCTAGAAGTGATTTTTTAATATAATGTAAGGTAGGAGCCATGATTATTTTTTCCCATATGGATAAGCAATTGACTCAGAATCATTAATTGGAAATATCATTCCCACACTCACTAAACTGTGTCATAAATCAGGTGACCACATATGAGTCAAGTTAGCCCTTTTTTAAGTCTCTGATATGTTCTGCTGGTTTGTTGATCTACACATGTGCCAGAACCACTGTTTAAATTACTATTGTGGTATAGTAAATTTTCATATCAGGTAGTCTAATTTTTTTAACTTTCTTTTCCTTAAGATCCCCTGAGCTATACTTGATATTCTGCATTTCCATACAAGTTCTAAAATCTGATTAATAAAACTTCTGGTGTTTTTAATGAATTTACATTAAAATTATACATACTGATAGCTTTAAACAGATAGCAATCGCTTTTCAACACTGAGTCTTCTAATAACTAAACATAATATATCCTTCCATGTTTTTATATCTTCTTTAATTTGTCTCAATGATGTCTTATGATTTTCTATATAGAAGTATTTTATATGTTTTTTAAAAATATTTATCGAGATAATCATATGATATTTCTCCCTTTTTTGTTTAATGTGGTGGATTAGTGATTGATTTGTACATGTTCCATACTTGTGAACCTGGAATAAAACCCATTTTGAAGCAGGGTTCAATTCCTGGGTTGGGAAGATCCCCTGGAGAAGGGTATGGCGACCCACTCCAGTATTCTTGTCCAGGGAATCCCATAGACAGAGGAACCTGGTGACCTACAGAGCATAGGGTCACAGAGTCAGATACAACTGGGCAACTGACATGCTTCGATGTTACATATAAACTTCATTAATATATCAGCTTATTTGAAGTGTTAGTATTTTGTATAGAATTTTGCTTCTCTTACGAGAAAGACTGATCTATAATTCTCTCTTCAATGCCCTTATCAGGTATAAAAAGGTTTTGCTGGTTTCATTAAATGGGCTTAGAAATGTTCTCTCATTTACCATTTTCTAAAAGACTTTGTGTACAATTGAGGTTATTTCTTTCAGTATTCTATGTATTCAACTGAGATTAAATTTATTTTTATTATCTAAATCTTTCACATATACACTGTTTTGTGGGGGGTTTCTGTCTCCCGATTCTAGCAGCAATTGAGAGTGGTTTGTTAAGATTTTATATTCTTATTATAGATGGTGCAGTATTCTTTTCATTCTGTCAACTGTTATTTCATGTTTCTACACTATGTTATTAGACCATAAAAGTTTAAAATAGTGATTGTATATATTAATCATAAAATGTCCTCTTTATTTCCAAAATTATTCTTCCTTAATATCTACTTTTTATAATATGCAAAGCCTTTTTTTGTTAAATATTTATTTGTACTTTATATCTTTTTTCTATCCTTTTATTTGTAGACCTTTATGGTTCTAACATTTAAAATGT
Organism: Bos indicus x Bos taurus; assembly: GCF_003369695.1. Taxonomy (NCBI): domain Eukaryota; kingdom Metazoa; phylum Chordata; class Mammalia; order Artiodactyla; family Bovidae; genus Bos; species Bos indicus x Bos taurus. The sequence goes on along the minus strand of NC_040079.1, from coordinate 60,049,028 downwards.
GTCTTTGTAAATATCATATAGTTAGATCTTGTTTCTTAAACTCAGTCTAACAGCTCTTCTTATTTCAACTGTTTCTTTACATGTGACGGAACTTCT